>NC_135814.1:42891489-44361623 GCF_964213995.1 Mustelus asterias | reverse complement strand
ATTTTCTGGGATTGGGCGTGAAGTGGGAAAATCACCTCCTATACTACAGCTTGTAGCAGAGTAGTGAGTGAACAGGCTGCAACTACAGGATTTCAGTATTAATCTGCACTTATGCTAAATCTTGTGGTTGCAATCAGATTCATGTGAGTAACAACGGCGAATGCTAACACTTCACTGTGAAAACAACGCAAAATCTGACTAGTGTTTTTGACTGCTTGAACAATGCACCAAAGGAAAAATATCTGGTTCAACTTAAACTGCTTGCTGCATCTTATTTTAAATTCTGAAATTAGTGGTTTCAGTCATCCATAGACAAAGTGATAACACTGAAGCTGGTTCACCAGAAGAGAGGAATTACAGAAAATGGTGGAATTGGATATAAAGCAAGATTGAGGACGGAATTACAACACTGTCCTTCCAGTTCAGTGCTGCAAGTTTACATTCAGTCTAAACAGTTAGGATGAAGAACTTTTTCTCTCTGCCTAGATTTTAATAATGCTGCTGCAAAGAATAACTGAATTGATTTGGGTTGTCTTTGACCTTTTCACTGGAAATGACAACGGCACACCCAGCCCTGTCGATCCTACAAATTTCTCCTGGCTTGTGCCAAAATTGTTCTCGCTTCCATTTTGTCTCTTATATGGTGATGGTACTCAAGTAGACAAAGCAAAGGTCTGAAAACTGAAGGTAGAATACTTTGTCAAATAATAAGAAACCTTTCTTATTGAGTAAAACAATTTTTAGGTGTATTCTGGGGTTCTAAAATCTAGTATGGCCAATGTATATATAGCGGGACTTGTAACTGGCCTATTGAGAGTCTCCGAGGCAATGTTTATAGATGTATTGCCATTTCAATATGATTAGTGAACCCGGGACAGCAGTCTCCCTGCCTGCTTGTGTCTCCCCCCCCCCCACTTGCCGGGAAAGGTTCCCATCAACGGGGACCAGGAATGCTCACCCTGCTGGTGGGGACAGAGGCCATTGAGGTCCCCCCTGGGAGATCGGGGGTATAGGGGTGCCCCTTGGATAGTGTCAACCTGGCACTGCCCCCTGGGTGCCTTGACATTGCCCACTGGGCACATTGGCGGTGCCAGAGGGGATGGACCTACTGGGTGGCCGAGCGTGGTGGTGGGAGAGGGCCCCACTGTGCACTCTGCAATAGGATTGGTGAGAGAGGAAGGAGGTGATCGGGGCTGCACATAGTGGGTGTGGGGGGCAGGGGAGACAAAGAGATCGTGGCTGGCCATGTGTGGGTGGTGGGTTAGGAAACTATTGGAAGGCCAGCAATTGGTAGGACTGCGCATGCGCCACTCTCCCCACCGACAGATTGGCAGATTGGTGCATGTGCAGTGGCCCGCTCAGCACTATGCTGCCGGCCTCTCCAGTGTGATGAGGCCCCATCCCCACTTTCCATTATGAATCTCCCTGAGGCACTCTGTGGAGCACAGAATGCTAGAGTTGCATTTCACTAAGTATGCCCAAAAAACAGGTGGGAAAATCTCCCGTTTTCTTGCCTGTTGGGCACTTAGTTATTTTTGGAGAGAATCCTGGTCCTTAACAGTGAAATTTGATATAAATTGAACATTAAAATGTCAGCAGCTACAGACAGTACCTTGCAAAGCCAACACCACGACTTGTGCCATTGGCATCTCTGAGTATTCGTGTGGAAATTACTTGTCCATATGGCTTCAACATATTCTCCAGTTCTTGTTCATCCATTGATGGTGGCAAATTAGAGATGTACAAGTTTGTGGGGTCCTGCTCTTGTTGCTGAAATACAAGATAATACAATGAGTAGTTGGTTTTGAAACATTAACACACATTTCTATATTCTCAGAACTCAAGCTTTAGACATTCTGGTGATTGGTCCTTTGTCATGTGGTCAACTTACTCTTCAGTGTGACCTGTACATGCTAATAGTGCCTTAAACTGTATATTTTTAAATTTTGTTTCGAAAGCACCTACACCAAATTATCTGGTTGTCGAGTCTCTTAAACAGTTTGTATCAAACCATGACAAAGTCTAAAAAGGAAACTAGACAGACTACCTGGCATTGGACTATGTGCTGGAAATGACAACTGCACACCCAGCCCCGTTGATGCTACAAATTTCTCCTTACAAATATCTGGGGGCTTGTGGCATAATTGGGAGAGCTGTCACACAGTCAAGCAACAGCCTGACACAGACATACAAACTAAATCATACCTTAACAGACAATGTCTCAGAAACCACCATCACCAACCCTGGGTATGTCCTGTCCCATTGACAGGACAGAGTCACTAGAGGTGGCGACGACACAGCAATTTCTGGTTGGGAGTTGCGGTGGGAGTCCTCAACATTGCTTTGGACCCCATGAAATCTCATGGCATCAGGTCAAACATGGGCAAGAAAACTTTCTGCTGGTTACAACATGCTGCCTGCCCTCAGCTGATGAATCAGCACTCCTCCATGTTGAACACCACTTGGAGGAAGCACAAGGGTGGCAAGGACACAGAATGTGCTCTGGTGGAGGAATTCAATGTCCATCACCAAATGTGGTTCGATAGCACAACTGATGACCAAGCTAGCCAAGTCCTGAAGGACATAGCTGCTGGAGTGGATCTTTGGCAGGTGATAATGGAACCAACAAGAGGGAAAAACCTATTTGACCTACTCTTCACCAATCTACCTGTTACAGATGCATCTGTAAATGATGGTATCGGTATAAGAGACCACCGCATAGTCCTTTTGGAGACACGGTTCCATCTTCACATTGAAGATGCCCTCTAACATGTTTGTGTGGCACCATCATTGTGCTAAATGGGATAGATGCAACATATATCTAGCAACTCAAAACTGGGCACTCATGAGGCATTGTGGGCCAACAGCCCCTGCAGAATTGGATACAACCACAATGTGTAGCCTAATGGCTCAGCATATATCAAATTCAACCATTACCATCAAGCTGGGGGGGGGGGCGGGGGGGTGGACAATCTCCCTGAGACTACATGGGTTTCCTCCGGGTGCTCCGGTTTCCTCCCACATGCCGAAGATGTGTGGGTTAGGTTGACTGGCCATGCTAAATTGCCCCTTAGCGTCAGGGGGATTAGCAGGGTAAATACGTGGGGTTATGGGAACAGGGCCTGGGTGGGAACGTTGTCGGTGCAGGCCCAATGAGCCAAATGGCCTCCTTCTGCACTGTAGGGATTCTATGGTCCCATAACCAGTGGATCAGATCTAAGCTCTACAGTGTTGCTACATGCAGCCATGAATATGGTGGATAATTAAACAACTAATGGGAGGAGGAGGCACCACAAATTTCCCATCCTCAATGATGGGAGAACACAGCAAAAAAGACAAGGCTGAGGCATGTGCAGCCATCTTAATCCAGAAGTGCTCAGTTGATGATCCATCTTGGCCTCCTCCTGAGGTCCCCATTGTCACAGATGCCAGTCTTCAGCCAATTCGATTTACTCCAATAATATCCAGAAACGACTGAAGACACTGGATACTGCAAAGGCTGTGGACCCTGACAACATCCCGGCAATAGTACCTGTGAAAACCATTGCTTGAACTAGCCATGTCCCTAGCCAAGTAGTTCCAGTACTGCTACAACATTGGCGTCTATCAGGCAATTCAAAAAGCAGGATACATCCAACCTGGCTAATTACTATCCCACCAGTCTACCTTCAATCATCATAAGGGACAGAATGTGTCATTGATAGTGCCATCAAATGGCACTTATTCAGCAATAGGCTGCTCGCTAATGCTCAGTTTGCGTTCCGCCAAGGCCATTCAACTCCTGATCTCATTACAGCCTTGATCCAAACATAGACAAGAGAGCCGAACTGCAGGGATGAAGAGAGAGTGACTGCCCTTGACATCAAGGCAGCACTTGACCGAGTCCTGGCAAAACTGAAGTCAATGGGAATCAGAGGAAAAGCTCACCACTGTTTGGAGTCACACTTAGCACAAAGGAAGATAGTTATGGTTGTTGAAGATTAATCACGCATAGGGTTGAATTAATGGTGGTGGGGTTAGTGCTGACGGCTGGTCAGAAAGCTGAGAGCAACCATACTACAGCCAGTTCTGGGAACCCCAGTGCGATTCTATGTCCATCAAACAATTAATTGCTTACCATCATTGCTCCCATCCCTGTATGGATGAAGCCGTTGCCTCCAACAGCTGCCAGCCAATTGAAAAGCCAGCAGCTGTTCAGTCCCATCAGAACCAGTTGTTGCTGAGTGCATCTGTTTCCGTGGGGGATGCCCTTGCCACCAGAGGAAATATCTCTGAATCATAGGGTGCCCGATCAGGAGGCCCCAACTGCTTCAACTGCAAAGAGGCTGCAAGTTTTAACTGGGCAGCATAGCCATGTGGCAGCATGAAATGCTTGAGTGGCCCTTCACTGGGCACTCTGCCCCTCACTTGCTCTCCACATCTCCCAGCCCCCTACTGTGGGCTGCATTAAATTCCACCTATGCATTGAAAACAATTTTTTTAAGACATCCAAGTTGTACTATTGATATAATTGTCGAATCATAGAATCTAACACCGCAGAAGGAAGCTATTTGACCATTTACATCCATGTTGGGTCTTTGAAAGAGCTGTCCATATTTGCCTCCATCTTTTCCCCGTAACCCTGAAAATTTGTCCTCATCAAATGCATTGGATTAAACAGGATGGACTGTACAAAAACAAGCCTGTTCATGCTGGTGTTTATGCTTCACTTGAGCATCCTCCCAATTTTCCTAATCTAAATCTATCATTGTCGCCTTCTGTATCCCTTTCTCCTTCATATGCTTGTCCAGATTCCCTTGATGCATTGATAATATTTGCTTTAACTGCTCCCTGTGGTAGTGAGTTCACATTCTCACTACTTGGGTCAAGGAGTTTTTTCTGGACTTCCTTTTTGATTTCTTGGTGACTATTTTATATTGATGGCCTCTGTCCAAGTATGTTTTTTTTAAGAAAGGAAAAATAAGTTAGCTCACAGCAGGAGTGTGGACAGTAAATTCAAAATTCTATACTTTTTGAGTAATTCTCCAATGTTGGCCTTTCAGCGGGTATCAGACCCACTAAAGTACACATCAGAAATTGTACAGGCATTTATTTTAAAATTATTTTTGACCATTAATTTGCATGGTCAAAGAATCATGCTCAGCAGCAGTGGAATTTATATAAGCACTCTTTGTCAGGTAAGGCTCCATGTCCAAAATACAAGAACAGGAAATTACCCTTCTGCTCAACCCACCTTATGTAATGTTCACCACGAGCAGTAACAGAATCAGGTCTTCAAGCTTACAAAGGATAGGTTACATTTGCTAATATTGGCAAGGACAGAATAAACTGAAGACAACAGGAATCAAATAAAGTTTGCATAATACTTTGATTATAAAAACGTGATGAAATTATCCACAAAACCTCCTGGTTAAGTTTAAAGTGATGGTGATTCAGGGTAAAACTTCAAGAAATTGCTGAAGAAGCAATCGGTAACTAATTTTTAATGGAGTTACGTTGAGATGGATAACCTGTTCTGGTCGAGCACAGCTCCCACCTGTATACCGTTACATTCTGAGCTGATGATATGGAGATGCCGGCGTTGGACTGGGGAAGGCACAGTAAGAAGTCTCATAACACCAGTTTAAAGTCCAACAGGTTTATTTGGTAGCACAAGCCTTCGGAGTGCTGCCCCACTCACCTGATGAAGGAGCAGCCCTCCGAAAGCTCGTGCTACCAAATAAACCTGTTGGACTTTAACCTGGTGTTGTGAGACTTCTTACTATTGAGCTGAGCATCTCCACACCACTTAGTGGACATCCAGTATACCAACAGAGGAACAAAGAACAGCATGTTCTTCCATCCACCTGTCCTGCATGAAAGCTCTTAATTGCAACTTAAACTAAGTTTTAACTTTTTTTTTGCCTGAAATGTGTGCGTCACTGGCAAAGTTAGCAATTACTGCCCACCCATAATTGTCCTTGGGTTACTCGACCACTTCAGAGGGCATTTAGGCATCAACCGCTTTGCTGCGGGTCTCGAGTCACACGTAGGCCAGACTGGGTAAGGACAGCAAATTTCTTTCCCTAAAGGACAGTAGTGAATTAGATATTTTTCATGACTATCAATGATAGTTTCATGGCCACCATTACTGAGACTGGCTTTTAATTCCAAAGTTATTATTAATTGAATTTAAATTCTACTAGCTGCTGCAGTGGGATGTGAGGCTGTGTCCATACAGCATTAACCTGAGCCTCTGCATTACGAGTCCAGTGACATTACCACTAGGCTGCCATCTCCTGTTACAGTTTGCAGCAACTAAAAAAGCACATACACCACTTCCTAATGCTTCAAGCTTTGAATAATAAACAGATATCAAAACTCTCAAGTTCATTTACTTCTGAACTCATGCGCCTCCCTACCTTTGCTTTATTTGGATCAGTGACTTCAGTCATTTGCTGAAAGGTTAGCATCTACTTCTGTCTTACTATATTTTTGTGAAGCATTGTGCAAGATTTCCCTATGTCAAAGGCACTATGTAACTGGAAATTGTTCTTGCTGATGTGCAAAATGTCAAGTTGGGTGCCTTGGGGATTGATGCTGGGAATTCTCCTAAGACTGGAGTTGGAATACGTTATGCTTAAACTGCATTCTGGTTTGCAGAAAATGCAAACCACATTAAATTTAACTGGACCTCACCTTCAGTACAGCATCCAATTCATGCCACTGAGACACACAAAAGAGACATTCAAGTGCTGAAGGTAATTCGGAGAACCTGGTGCCAAATGTCAGAAGGCTGTTATGAAACTCAAACAACTTCAAATTTTCTGTCTGGAAAGTTGGTGATACAGAGGTGACCTTAGACAGTAATTACCATGAAGAAGGTAGATCCAAAACACAAATTTGGATTGAAAGCAGGGCAAGGTGACACTAGTAAAAGGGACATTTTGGAAACTTTTCATACAAAGATCAGCCTAATGAATGAACATCTGGATAGTGTAGTGAAGGCAAAAAACATTAAAATTATTTAAGAAACATTTGGATGCCATGAGTTAGGGATTATAAGGTCTCTGAATAATGAACAAATGGCCATTGAAAGATCTTTTTCATCCATATCCATTCAATAAAATAAATTAGAATAATTTAGTTCGATATTCTAACACAGGCATATCTAATTCACTGGTTAATTTCACAGCAGCGAAGCACACTTCAAAGTTAAAGGATAAAAAAAATCCATCAAATCAAGTTGTACACCATTTAACATTTATAGTATTGGAACAGATATCTGTCTTAAATGTATAGTCATGATGTTAAATGTATAGACCAGGGAGGCAACCAGCCTGTCTTGCTTTCATCAAATTCACGAGCAAATTAGTTACTGCAGCTTGTGTGGTCCAGTGCCACTTTATTAAAAGTATTTCTACACTCTAATACTGTAACAAACTTAGAATCTTCTAAAACACAGCATGAGAATTCTTTTCCAACAGTGTATGCTAAATTGCTGAAGAATAAATACTGCTGGGTTCTATGAATTACTTTCCAGTGTCACTTAAAATAGTGACATCTTTAACAAGTATAAAGTGCCACAGCCCACACACCCACATTACTTCTGTTTTTGCTCGCACTTTCTACAAAGTCAGCAGAATTTGAGAGTATGGAAATATGCGCTGTGTATGGCCCAGAGCACAGATTTCTATGAAGTACATTATATTCCAGATCCAAAAGAGAAAGAAATTGCTTTGGGGTAAAATTACACACAAAAAGCTACATAGCTTAATGTATAACTGTATCTTCTGCCATAAAGTTTTTGGGTGAAAAATCTCAAACATTCGGGCAATTTCAAATAAGTTCCTTATTTTAAAAAGATGTGGGGGGCAATTCTCCCTAAAACATTCTAAATGTCGAATTTGTGTAACAACTGGAGTAAATCACTTTTTTTCAGTGGGAGTTGAAAAAGGAATCTCCCACACTTTGTGCACTTCAGATTGCTTTGGCGTAAATCCCGTTGAAAATCAGTTGGCGGGGTCTATCCCCGTGGAAGAAGCTGGCAGCATAGTGCTGAGCGGGCCACTGTGCATGTGCCGATCTGTCAGCGCCAAGATCAGCGCATGTGCAGTGGCCCCGGTCTGCCGGCCTCCCGATTGCGGGCAAGCTCAATCGCTGGCCAGCCCCACGACCTCTGCATCGCTAGCCCTCGACCCCATGACCTGACTGCTGCCCTGCCAAACATGCCTGGGTCCAGCCCTGACTTCCCCCTCCCCTCCCGGCCTGCCTCAATCTCCCGACCACCCCCTCCAAGCAGGCTGCCCCTCCTCCCCCACGCCAAAGGCCAGCCCCGATTGCTGGTCTCCCTCCCCCCACCGATCTCAACTGCAAAGTGGCAGCGGGACCACCCACCCTCACTGATCGCTCCCAGAGGGCCCCCCAATCAGGCCTCGCCCCCAAAGCACTGCCCCATGCCCGGTGGGCAGTGCCAAGGTGCCCCCGGGCTTTGGCACTTTACCTCTTGGGCAGTGCCAAGGGGCCCAGGCTGGCACTGTCAAGGTGCCAATGCCAAAGGGGCAATCCCCCGGTGCTCAACCCTCTAGGAGGCCTTGACTGCCCCCCCTTCACTCCAGTGGGGTTGGGCTGCCAGCCCCCTCCAAGTGTGAATCTACTGTAAACCACGCTAGAGTCAACCACTCCCAGCGTGGGGAGATGCTAGCGGGCCTGCTAGCGGGAGATTTCAGTCCCAGGCCCACTAATGGCATGGAGATGATATGTAAATTAATGGCCACATACACTATGCAGCTCCGCGCCTCTTTCCAGCGCGATTTGACGGCGCCGGACATCCTGCGCTGGGAGACGCACTCAGGCCCGGACACCTAACGCAGATCACGCGAATCGGGACCACTTGAATCTCCCGGCCCACTGCGCTAAAAATCAGCACAGGGATGGGAGAATCGCCCTGTGATATCTGTTATGGTTGACAGTTAAATTGTAATGATTTTGTTTTGCCACATGAAAGAGGCATAAACTTTATGAAAAAGTATTAAACCCTTAAAGCAACAATGGTTCGTGGGTTCCTCTCATGTTGATTCATTTTACGTTTTCATGACATATGCTGCACTACTGATATAAACTCTGAAATACACTATTGATGTGATTTGGAAGTTGGATTTTTTTATCCAATGAATCAATACATCTAAAATGTTACTTCTATTTTGATTGTTGCTCTTACTCGTTTTTTTTCCCCCATTTGTTCCATTTCTCACATGGTAAATTAAAGAGGTAAATTTATTTAACTGCTTTCTTCTGGCTTTCAGGTTCAACCATTCATTTTGTGGGTTAAATGCTGGCTGTAGGTTGAAAATCCCGATTGCTGGGAAAGTACTCGAGAGACCAGAAGGATTTGATTTGCCAAAGAGAAAAAGAATGTGGGTGATTCTCAGCCTGCACTCTCCATCTGCGGGAATGGCGACGCGGGCTCAAATTCCAGAGGACGCGATTCACACAAGCAAGTTTCCAAGTCCTGATCTTCCCAGCATCTCACTGGTGGAGTGGCCTGAAACATGCCGTGGGACGCAGAAATCTAATTTTAATACATTAGCATATCATAAGCAAGCACACTCTCTAGATATTGAGCACATACGGAATTTTCAGCAGACACTGGCGTGCCGTCATGTTCAGCGTCATTTACAACAGGTCTACGATTGCCCCCCCTTCACTCCAGTGGGGTTGGGCTGCCAGCCCCCTGCAAGTGTGGAGCAACTGTAAACCACACTAGAGTCAACCACTCCCGGCGTGGGGAGATGCTATCGGGCCTGGGGATTTCAGTCCCAGAACCACTAATGGCATGGAGATGATATGTAAATTAATGGCTGCATACACTATGCAGCTCCGCGCCTTTTTCCAGCGCGAACTGACGGCGCCGGACATCCTGCGCTGGAAGATGCGCTCAGGCCTGGATCCCAACACAGATCATGCGAATCGGGCACCACTTGAATCTCCCAGCCCGCTGCGCAAAAAATTAGCACAGGGATGGGAGAATCGCCCTGGCCTCTCGCCCCTCCGCGGGGGTATTGGAGCATTCAGGCAGCCAGCACACTCCACAGAGTGCACTGCTCAGGGGGCACCAGGGTGGACCATGGGACACAGGCTCAACTCAGGGCCGAGGGGGGTCCAATAATCATAATTTTGGGAAGAGGGGTCACTTGCAGGCCTTCTCTACCCTTCATGTCAGAGTGTTCTTGCTCTGAAGGGTATGCAGGCAGCGCTTCCTGTGCTTCCCCTTCCTGGGTTCCTGTCCATATCGCAGCTGAAGGAGTGCCCTCCCTGAGTGGCGGCTGGCAAGAGTGTGGGGGGAACATAGCACTGCCATTCTCACATCTCACAAAGATGAGGCTGCGGGTGTACTCCCAAGCTTGGTGACACAAAAAGACAGGGTGGAAGCACTGTGGGCAAACAAAGTGAAATTTATTGACAAACATTCAGAATCAAATTGTGCCCTTACTGCAATAGTGCCTATATTGTTCACTCGTGCCCACTAAGTACCTACGGTTTCTTAATCTTCCTTATCCTTCTATTATGTCTCGGTGTCTCCCCAGGATCCACAGCTGAGGATAAGGGGGCCTGCTAACTTCCTTGCTCTATTGCCGGAAATGACTTTGGTTGCCATCCTCTGCAGTTGTGGTGGAACAAGCGCTGTGGCGTGCTGGGAATCCGTTTACATGGAGCTCCCAGTGCTTACAGGTCGTTATGCAGCAGGCTTTCAGGTTCAACCATTCATTTTCTGGGCTAAATGTTGGCTGTAGGTTGAAAATCCCCTGATTGCTGGCAGGAAAGTGCCACTGGAGCGGTGTGAAAGTTGTGGGAATAGAAATTAACACTAATGAGCCATAAGGTTTGGCCCATAAACACATTGGAGTGAAACACTCAGTTTTTCGCACCGGACCCAACACTCTTGTCATTTTTTAGTAAGATAAGCTGCGATGAATTTTTAATGTGTTTTAAAGCGTCAAAACAAAAACCTTCAGTAATTTTCATCAAGTCTTTCCCTTCCATTGACTTTGTACAATTCATTCAATAATGCTCTGATTTCCTCTGGAAAGGCATTCTAGCTCACCAAATGCACATCAATTATGTAGAATATTAATCATAATTGTTGGACTACACATTCTAAACTACTTGCAATTCTTGAGATTATACTTTTGTGATTTTCATATCTCTGCGTCCATCATATTTGATAATGTTCATGCATTTGTACCCTTTTAACTCCCAATCACTCCACTTAGCAAGTATTCGTCAAGCTCTTTTAGAAAAAAAGCTTGATCAACACAATGTTAATTGCTTTGTCCAAGTGACCAACAACAATGTTCCTATTTTTATTGCTTTAAGCACAGAACATATCCCAAAGTACTTCATGAAGGGGACAAAGGAAATAAATTAATGCACATATTCAGTACTTCCAGGGGAAGAGAATCTCTTCCAATTTCAAATCTTGGCTGATGCAGGTTAAATTTAACTTGGTATTTACTGGTTTAATTCTCTAAGTGCAAGCTAAATAACTTGCTTGCATTTTTGTTATCCATGTTTTGGATTTTAAAGATGTGGAAAACATTTCTAACTCCTTTTCTCTAAAACAAATCCAGTTATGAATGTGTCTTCACAACTTAGAGCTAAAGTCCTGGAATTATTTTTCTTCTTGAAAACTTTCACAATGCTTTTGTCCTTTTGTATGTAATGCATGAAACTTCTGAATATTCTGAAAATTACCACATCAGTAATCCATAAATTTATCGAAATGTTCATTTGTGGAAAAGGCAGGAATGTTAAAGAAAACTACAAACTACCTGTGTAATACTCAGGATTTGCGGGAGAGACATATTTGGTGTGCATTTAAGGATTTTGGCAAAGATGAGATGAGAGATGGGTCAGTAGTTTACATGGATAAAAATGTTGAGGGTGCATTATTTGAAGAAAGGTAGTTTCTACAGGGCTGGAGCAGTACTTAAGAAAAGGGAACCATACACAATATCATCTAGTGTGAGGACCAGGAAAGGAAGGGAAATGAAGTGGTCATGTGGTTGGGTAGGTTGAAGATTTAGCACTTCGCTTGATTTTGTGCTTGTAAGGAAGTAGCTCTTTAGAGAGCACCAAGAGAGGAACAAAGGGAGGTTCGGTATTGAACTTGCTGTTAAATTGATATCCTGATGAGAGTGGCAAATCAAACTGCTCTTTTCAGGCCCAAAGAAATCTATAAACAGGCCCAACCATCTGAATGTGCCAACTTAAGATTTGAAAGTGTTTCTTACTTAAAATGCAAATATCTTGAAAGGTTACGATGATGAGAGGCTGAGTGAATTGGGCCTTTATTCTTTGCAGTTTAAAAGAATGAGAGGCAATCTCAATGAAACATACAAGATTCTGAAGGGGCTTACATAAGGTATTGTTGAGGAATTATTTCTGTTGATCTGGAAAACAGTCTTAGGATAAGGGGTCACTCATTTAGGACTGAACGGAAGAGAAATTACTTCACTCAAAGAGTTGTAAATCTTTGGAATACTCTACCCCAGAGGTTGTGGATACTCCATCATTGAACATATTTAAGACTGGTTCAACAGATTTTTGATCTCTCATGCAACCATTTAGGACTGAGACGAGGAACATAGGAGCTGGAGTAGGCCATTCAGCCCCTCAATCTTGCTCTGCCATTTAACCAGATCATGTCTGATCTTCTATCCAAACGCCAAAATCCCACACCATCCTTGCATCCTTCGGTGTCATTGGTATCTAGAAATCTATCAACCACTATTTTGAACATACTCAATGACTGAGTCTCCACAATTCTTGGGGGTAGAGACTCCAATGATTCACCACCCTCCAACTGAAGAAATTCCTCCTCATCTCAGCTCTAAATGGTCTACCTCTTGTTCTGAGACTGTCCCCTGGTTTTAGCGTGTCCACTGGTTCTAGAACCCCAAACAGGAAAAAACATCTTTCCTGCCTCTACCATGTTGAGCCCTGCAAGAATTTTGTAGCCTTCAATGTGATCACTTTTTATTTTTCTAAACTACAGAGAGTAGAAATTACTCAAGGGGTTGCAAATCCATGGAATTCTCCCCCTCAGAGAGTTGCGGATGCTCCATCATTGAACACTATTTAAGGGATGGACAGAGTTTTGGTCACTCGGAGAATCAGTGATACAGGGAGTGGGCAAGAAAATGGAGTTGAAGCTAGAGATCAGCCATGATCGTGTGAAGGCGAGCAGGCTCAACTAGTTTTATGGTCTAATCCTGATCCTATTTCTTGTGTCACTCAAGCACAGCATTAATATCCTGATTATTGAAGGAATACACATCAAACACAGCCACCAGCTTGACACAAGAGGACATACTCAAGGTTTTAACTTAGACACGTGCAGTAATCATCCCAAATATGGAATAGTATGCTATGCCAAGCAATGCATCCAAGATTGAAGTGAACTCAAGCACACCAGTATTTCTGGTGTTTTCACCACAGTAATATGCTTAGGAGAACTAACAATTTCCAATGTCTACAAACCACCACTTGTACAATGGCCTAATCCACATTCCCTTTTAGTCAATACCCATCCATCTATCTTGGAGACTTGAATAGCTACCACACAATACAGAGCTATGAAAATGTAAATATAATGAAGAATCAATTGTTCAGTGGGCTCCAATAGAGAATAAATTCCTCTTTCCTAATGTCAAAGATCGACTTACATGCAATTCATCGAGGTGCCAGGAGACTATACTCCAGATCTACGTTTCATCTCTCAAGATAGCCAAGGAAACTCATTTATTGCCTCCAGAACTGTTCTTGAGGATTTTTCCGAAAGGCCCCCTTCTGTGCCAAAAAATTATATTTTTCTATTCCCCCAGGAATCAACACAAGCTCTCAATCATCAACGCTGGCATTGAAATTCCTGTAATTACATCAACACCCAAACCACAATGGAATTTCAGAAAAGCAAACTGGAAAGAGTTCCAAAAGTCAACCTGACACCAACATCCAGATGGATTCAACCAACCACTGATGCCTTCAATTGATGAATAGAAACTATTTAGGTGGCCACAAAATTCTTCAAAATGCTTTTGGGGGTTAGAAAGGCAGATATTTCTCATTGAATAGCAGAAAGAAGAGGGTCTCTTCCAGGAGTATTCTCTTAACAAGAATCCAATCACTATAATCCTGGCACCCTTGAACTCAGTGAAAGGGGACAGAACCTTCGTCTTGTGGATCAGAATGTAGCAGATAGAACCATCCTTTTGGAATGCTGAAAGGAAGGGAACAGGAAAATGTGCTTGGTGGGTACATCACATTGGCCGGAAATGACAGAGGATGATCTGTTGAATAAGGAGGTTGGTAGGCTGGAAGGTGAAGTGACAACAGACCCGATGATGGTCTGGGAGGGAAGGGAAGGGGTGAGAGAAGAACTGCATGGAATCGTTAGGAAAAGATTTGTCATGGGCCCCGTCAACCATGATGGGGTGGGCAGGAATGTTTGGTTGCGATAAAAGAAAAACATATCAAATGCACTTCTGGCGGTGTGGCGCTTATTACAAGTACACAACTTGATCCGACCCCCTGTCACATTCTCCTCCTTTGAGTAACTCACCTTTTCCATCTTTCTTTCAAAATTCTCGTTCTGTACTAGCCTCCCAATGAAAATGAACATTTTATCATTGACATTTCTTCACTGTTTTCCTTCCTCATCCTCTTCCCAGAAATTTCTCATCTTCGGAGATTTCAACCTTCATCTCAACTCATCATGTTCCCTCTCCTTTTCAGTTCATTGCCCTCTTCTACTCCCTAAATCTCTCCCTCCATGTAAACTCCCCAACTCATATTCCTGGCCACCACTTGTATTTTGCCCTCTCATATTGTCTTACTATTCTCATATTTTCAATCACAGATAAAGCCATCTCTGATTACTTCCTTGTATCGCTCATCACCACATTCCCCTTCTATGCCCCAGCCTTATCTCTGCCCTTATCCATCCTTGGAAAAGTTATTCCCCAATTCACTTAGAACTTCATTTTCGAAATCTCAACTATCTAACCTGTGGTTCTCTAATTGCTATAGAATTTCTGTAGCTACTGATTTACCCAACCATACTCTCACTTTCCCCTCAGTGTCACTTTGATGCTCTAGTCTCCAGTAAAACTATTATTCTCTCTCACCCTTACCATTCCTCCTTCTATGGCCCTCACCTTCACTTACTTAAGTCCAAAGGATACAGACATGAAAGGGTATGGTGCACAGCAAGTTTTACCATCCACTGCCAAATCTGGTGAGACCACTTAAAATACCATCAGGTCTTATTCTCATCTGCTAAAACTGCTCACTACTTCAGGGTCATCCTAGAATGAAAAGATAACCTTCTGCCTTCTTGTCTCAAATACAGACTGTCTTCTGAATCCATTTCTCTCTCCCCTCCACCATCACCTCCAATAACAAGTGCAAAGAACTCATGGGCTTTGTCACTAAGAGACAATTTCATCAGCTGCCTCTGCCACATTCCTCCCTCCCACTAGCCTACCTGGCCAAAATTCCTTTAATGCTCTTTCTTGGCCGAGCCCTTCATGCTCTCTCTCAGCTCATATTGTCCATGAGACCCAACTCCAGAGCCAGCTCTGACGAAGGTTATCCAGACTTGAGACGTTGGCTCTATTCTCTCTCCACAGATGCTGTCAGACGTGCTGATATTTTCCAGCATTTCCAGTTTTTGTTTCAGATTCCAGCATCCGCCGCACTATTTTGCTTTTACCTTGACCCCTCTGTCCATGAAAATTACCATCCAATTGCCAACCTCCCCTTTCCCCTCCAAAGCCCTTGGACATGTCGATGCCTCACAAATCCATTCCTTTCTTTCTCAAAACTCCAAGTTTGAATCTCTCCAATCAGGTTTTCTCCCCTCTCACAGTCAAGTGGTGTCCCTTTAAATTGTTTTTTGCACTGCATATGTGCAGTAATTTAAAGGGGTTGACCTGTTTGTGGCCTGCATAGGTTCCAGGAAATGCCTAGCAGCAATTGTGGAAATTGGGGGCATAATGCTGGTACTGTTCTTTGTGTTACTCCAAATACAATAGATCATCTGTGATTTGTAATTATACACAGAATGGCCTCAGCTAAGCAAGTTGAAAAGTCACAATAATGTCATCAAACACATGAACTTGCCACTTAGTGTCTTGTCTTTCTTTGAAAATGCACCTCAATATGCAACAGCTTTTGGCACGACATGGAAATCAAAGTTCAAGAACATTTGGCAACAATTGGCAGTAGGGACCGTGATGAATAAGACCACCTGGCATCCAGAGACTTATCTACTCAAATGGTGGAGATTTCAATTGGATTGTGCTGAACCTCAAAGTTCCTCACAGTATATGGCCACAATCAGTTGAAAGGCTGTTGCTGGATCCTAGTGTCCATTTTATTCAACTACCAACTAGACTGGCTTTGGGTGAGCTTGCTCGGATTAGGCTGACTCCTCTGTATCACTGTTATGACAGCCACAGTGTATTGTGTCACTGCTACACATAAAACAGGACAACATGGCTGTACCAATGGAATACATCAAAAACCTAGAAATAAGTGACTGAACTTGAGAGTCATTCAATTTATACATTGAAAGAATGAGCATGTTTTTCAGAGCTAATAACATTTTATAACTCAAAAGATAAAAATGAAAATGCCTAGACTTGGAATATGACAATTCTTGAGCACAAGAAAGCAATTTTGTTAACAGAGATTGACATAGAAGCATATGCCATGTTCACAGACCTTCTTGTCCCCAACAAGGCAAAAAATATTGTTCAAAACAATCACCACCAAACTATAGGAACATTTCAATCCTATGCCAGTAAAGATAGCGGAAAGTGATAAATTTGGAACAATAAAAATAGTGCAACAGTTTCTGGGGTACATTGAGACATTGAAGAATTTAACATCACTCATTACTTTGCAACTTTGATGCACCATGGCCGAATTTTTAAAGCAATTATCGCTGGTGGGGTCTTCCGGTCCCACTGATGGTAAAGCCCCACCATAGATTCCCCAGCAGCAGAGAGTGCAAACAATGGGAAAACCCATTGACAGCAGTAGGACTGGAAGATCTTGCTGCTGGCCAATGGTAGGCCGCCTATGCCATTGAAAAACCTGCCTGCGGGTGGGTGGGTGGGGGGGGGGGGTGGGGGAGAAAGGGGGAAAATGCAGAAAATCCCGCCCTACGAGACAGATTTAGTGTGTGAATTAGTTGACGAATTAACCAATCGAAGTTACTAAACACACAAAATTTTACATTTGAGGTGGGTAGAAGATTGCTTTTGCTATGGAGATTTCATCAAAACATGCTTGTCAATTTCTTCTTATGTAAGTGACTAGTATAGTTTCTATCAACAAGGCTTGCATTTTGCCATATGTGGGCAAAACTGGTCAGAAGAGGCTAGTAA
The DNA here is from genome assembly GCF_964213995.1 of Mustelus asterias. NCBI lineage: Eukaryota > Metazoa > Chordata > Chondrichthyes > Carcharhiniformes > Triakidae > Mustelus > Mustelus asterias. The sequence goes on along the minus strand of NC_135814.1, from coordinate 44,344,188 downwards.
TTGCAGTTTAGCAACTTGTTATTGCTGTAACAGCAACCTCATGGCACAGGCATGTTAAGACCAAAATGCCAAATGCTGTAGGTGCCAAAAGATAAACTGCTAGCTGAGTAAAGGCTAATCAGGAAAGAGAACTCATTCCACAAAACTAATTTCAGTGGTAATGGAAAGCAGCGATGTCACATGGATGAAGGTCACAATCTAGTGAAGATTGTTCCATTATGTGTGAAGACACAGAAGAGAAACTGTAGAAATAAGCCATCAAAACTCTTTTATGACCATGGTCATGAAAATTTGTCCATTTCCAATAGCTCATGTAGATTTTTGAAAAAAGGAAAAGAAAAGATTGCAACTGGAAATAATCAAGAGAGGGTGCAAGACTTAACCAACCTGAAAGCTATTGATGAAAAGATAATTAACCAGGAATGTACACTAAAAACACAGGCTGCTAATTAAATTGCTGAGTTTATGAACCATGAGCAGATCAGGAAGGCTTCATAAACCAGTTGCTAAAATTGATTTTGGGATGTAGATTTTAAAAAGTCAGTTGTAACTATGCCAAGTGTGCTTAAAGTATGAAAATTGTATTCACCTTGTTGAGAGCAGAGGTCTGGAACTTCAAATCCTGACTGACCTTGGAGATTTTGTGCATTTGGGGAGAGGGCAGCACATGTGCAACTGGGCAGTTTAAGTTCTTTAGGCTGAGGATGGGCCCAGTGTACCTGAGTCAGGTAGCCAGCAGCGGAGCACCATGGAAGACGAGTGTCACAGCCAAGGGTCAGGGCGGCACGGTGGCACAGTGGTTAGCACTGCTGCCTCACAGCGCCAGGGACCCAGGTTCAATTTTGGCCTCGGGTCACTGTGTGGAGTCCAGGAAAAGGGCTGCGGATAGCAGACTGTAAGTGAAGAGAATTTCAGTAAACTCTGGCAATCAAAGAAGGAGCAGCCTTGAAGATCCAAGAAGGTAGCTGAATGTTGGTGATTCCATGCTGTGGGCCATTGGAGTAAAGGTACCCCTTTGTAGCAGTAGTGTTCTGCTTCGTGTGCCTGAAGAGCTAAAGTTGTGCTTGGGAATTCAGAGGAACAGAGTCTTGGATGATGAGACTGAAACCCTGCAAGGTGGGCTGTTGCTGATGCCGTCTGAGTTGGAGTGACATCTGGAGAGAATTCCCAAATGAGATCTTTGAAAATGAAGATGGAAATCCCTCATGAGGGAGAGACAGAGTTTCAGGGAGATTGATTGCCTGTGTTACTGACATCTGCATAGGTTATTGAGATATCCATGGATTTTGTCTTGGTCACATCTGCCATTTATTGTGTAGTATGTTGTGTTCAACTACAATTTGTCTGTTAATTCACATATGCCTCATATTAACCCTGAATGTTTAAGATAACTATTGTAAATTATTTTATCTTTCTTAATGCAAGTTTATTTTTACTTGTTCAAAACCTGTGGAATGTTGTGGCTTTATTCGTTTAGCAAGTGCCTTGAATCTCAAACTTTGTCTACTTTAAAACAACGTTACTGGTCCCTAGCCAGATCTTATTAAAAACCTTGGGCCATGGCCTTGGATCATAATATCATTCATAAATATTTGTTTTTCCACTGTTTAGGTTGTACAGTTGGTGAAACAGGAAATAGTTTATCAAATAAAATACTTTATGTTGCTGAAGAGGGATATTTTGCCGAGAGTATAATGTACTTGTATGTTATGGATATGTAGTAACATCATTAAGTATGTGAACTAGTCACCTTGGTGTCGGTCTTTCCTTGCTGATGCCTCTCAATGCGCTGTCTTGAGATGCCACTCACACCTTCTACCATTGAGACATGTGCTGCTGATCGAGTTTAGACTCCAATTAATGTGTTTGACTAAAATCTGTAACACTTGTAGCATTTTCCAGTTCGGACGGAAGGCCACAGACCCGAAAAGTTAACTCTGTTTCTCTCTCCACAGATGCTACATGACTGGTTGCATATTTCCAGCATCTTTGGTTTATATTTTAGATTTACAGCAAGCATAGTGTTTTGCCTTTTGAATGATCACCCGAACTGACATTGCGGTAGAAATTATGTCATAAAACGTAGCTGGAAAAGTTATGGTTGGGAAAAGTAGTTTACAGCACTCTTTCAAATTATAGGCATACCATGTGCATTCTGCCATTAAATCTTTACAAACAAACAAAGAACAAACAAAGAACAATACAGCACAGGAACAGGCCCTTCAGCCCTCCAAGCCCACGCCGCTCCCTGGTCCAAACTAGACCATTCTTTTGTATCCCTCCATTCCCACTCTGTTCATGTGGCTATTTAGATAAGTCTTAAACGTTCCCAGTGTGTCCGCCTCCACCACCTTGCCCGGCAGCGCATTCCAGGCCCCCACCACCCTCTGTGTAAAATACGTCCTTCTGATATCCGTGTTAAACCTCCCCCCCTCACCTTGAACCTATGACTCCTCGTGAACGTCACCACCGACCTGGGAAAAAGCTTCCCATCGTTCACCCTATCTATGCCTTTCATAATTTTATACCCTCTATTAGGTCACCCCTCATCCTCCGTCTTTCCAGTGAGAACAACCCCAGTTTACCCAATCTCTCCTCATAACTAAGCCCTTCCATAACAGACAACATCCTGGTAAACCTCCTCTGCTCTCTCTCTAAAGCCTCCACGTCCTTCTGGTAGTGTGGCGACCAGAACTGAGTGCAGTATTCCAAATGCAGCCGAACTAACGTTCTATACAACTGCAACATCAGACCCCAACTTTTATGCTTTATGCCTCGTCCTATAAAGGCAAGCATGCTATATGCCTTATTCACTATCTTCTCCACCAGTGACGCCACCTTCAAGGATCTGTGGACTTGCACACCCAGGTCCCTCTGCGTATCTACACCCTTTATGGTTCTGCCATTTATCATATAGCTCCCCCCTACGTTAGTTCTACCAAAATGCATCACTTTGCATTTATCTGGATTGAACTCCATCTGCCATTTCTTTGCCCAAATTTCCAGCCTATCTATATCCTTCTGTAGCCTTTGACAATGTTCCTCACTATCTGCAAGTCCAGCCATTTTCGTGTCGTCCGCAAACTTACTGATCACCCCAGTTACACCTTCTTCCAGATCGTTTGTATAAATCACAAACAGCAGAGGTCCCAATACAGAGCCCTGCGGAACACCACTAGTCACAGGCATCCAGCCAGAAAAAGACCCTTCCACTACCACCCTCTGTCTTCTGTGACCAAGCCAGTTCTCTACCCATCTAGCCACCTCCCCCTTTATCCCATGAGATCCAACCTTTTGCACCAACCTACCATGAGGGACTTTGTCAAACGCTTTACTAAAGTCCATATAGACGACATCCACGGCCCTTCCCTCGTCAACCATTCTAGTCACTTCTTCAAAAAACTCCACCAGGTCAGTGAGGCATGACCTCCCTCTCACAAAACCATGCTGACTATCATTAATGAGTTTATTCCTTTCTAAATGCACATACATCCTATCTCTAAGAATCCTCTCCAACAACTTCCCCACCATGGGCGTCCAGCTCACCGATCTATAATTTCCCGGGTTATCCTTCCTACCCTTCTTAAATAACGGGACCACATTAGCTATCCTCCAATCCTCTGGGACCTCACCTGTGTCCAGTGACGAGACAAAGATTTGCGTCAGAGGCCCAGTGATTTCATCTCTCGTCTCCCTGAGCAGCCTTGGATAGATTCCATTAGGCCCAGGGGATTTGTCAGTCTTTATATTCCCTAAAAAACCTAACACTTCCTCCCTTGTAATGGAGATTTTCTCTAACGGGTCAACACTCCTCTCCGAGACACTCCCAGTCAACACATCCCTCTCCTTTGTGAATACCGACGCAAAGTATTCATTTAGGATCTCCCCTACTTCTTTGGGCTCCAAGCATAATTCCCCACTTTTGTCCCCGAGAGGTCCGATTTTTTCCCTGACAACCCTTTTGTTCCTAACGTATGAATAAAATGCCTTGGGATTCTCCTTAATCCTGTCTGCCAAGGACATTTCGTGACCCCTTTTTGCCCTTCTAATTTAATGCAAGCTCCGTTCCCAACGTCTTTGTGTTCCGGCTTTCCATCCCACTCATTCTTCCGTTCCTGAGTATGTTTAGTGCCATTTAAAAAACCATATCAGTTGTTAGCAATTTGAAGAAAAAAAAACAAAGAGTATTTTTAAAGCAGATTCCGCAACCCCAGGAAGTACTTTACAGCCAACAAACTACTTTTGAAGTATATTCATTGAAGATCCTACAAACAGCAATGATATACATCTGTTTATTGGTTGAGGGGTTAACTGCTGTCCAGGAAACTGAGAAAACACCTCTATCGAGAAGAGGAATGTCTTTAGATTGCAGACATTAATTAAATGCTATATTTTTACTTAGTTGTGTAGTCAGGTCACTAAATAACTACTTTTAATTTATTTTAATGCAAGCTGGTTAGTCATAAAGCGAATGAGTTTCACTGTTGTCAGTTAATAGTTAATCACTGTTGTCCATGGTTATAACTTGAATGTTCTATTTAATATAGAATCCTTGGAATCTATCACAAACCCTGCAAATGTACTTGCTCTTTCATGTAAAACAGTTCCTTTGTTGGCATCTTTACCAGGCTAAAATTAGTTAAAACAGAAACAGGATTCACACAAAGGACAAAACAAGGGTAATGAATGCACTATGAGGAGATACACTTGTGACCAGAGGCCCTTCATGATAACAGACTTTCAGCCACAATAACCTGAAATATTAACAATGCCTCACAGTGTATGTGGAACATTTCCCAAAATACAGGGGAAAAGTCAGAAAGATAAAATATATACTTGTATCCTAAGAATTGGGTCAGCAGTTCAACAACCCACTGTTTCTCATCACATCATTGTGAACACATTCTTCTCAAAAATGTCAATTCAGTTCGTAAGCGATAAAACAGATAAACTACTTGTATAAAGTTAGTAAAACTGCCTGATTTCAAAAGTTTTTAAAATTTCCCATTGTGGCATTGTTTTAAGGCAAATATTTCAAATGATTAAAGTATATTGTAGTTTTATTTTTCGGACAGTCAGATTGCTGACATGAATGGAAACCCACCTAAATGCTGAAAATTTTCTAAACTGAACTATTGAAAAATCAATAAAATTAGGTTGATTTTTCCTGCAAAATAGTTGAGGTACATGTGAACATATGAATTAAGAGCAAGAGTAGACTACTCTGACCCTCAAGCCCACCCCACTTTTCTGATTGTAACCTCAACCCACATTCCTGCCTACCCCCGATAACCTTTTGCCCCCTTACTAATCGAGAATCCATCTAGCTCTGAGGAAGAGAGAACCAGAGACTCACCACCCTCAGAGAAAAGCATCCTCCTCATCTCCATCTTAAATGAGTGACTCCTTGTTTTTAAACAGGTGGGTTGGAACTGTGTTCTGCCTCTTGAAGATAAATCTGGTATAAAAATGTATTTAGTTGCTTGGAGTCTGTGTTCAACTGAAGAGTAAAAGTGATTAAGGTGCGGAAATTTCTTGATGGGAAACTGTTTCCTTTTAAATTTTCTCTAGACAAGGTACAGCAGTCCTAAGACCATAAGAAATAGGAACAGGAGTAGGCCATTTGAGCCTGTTCCGCCATTAAAAAGGATCATGGCCGATCCAACATTCCTCATGTCCTAATAAAGCCAATTCCAAGTTGTCAGTAAAAAATTTGTAAGCACTCCCACCAGTAAAAATGACTGTATACAGCTAATTATAGCTCAGACTGAAAATATAACTGGGATTTAGGTAGCAATGTGTTAACAGCAAAGAGTACAGATGACTAACTAATAATTTACTATCTTTGATCAGAGGCTACTATTTACTTGGGGGTTGGTTAACTTAATTGGTTGGATGGCTAATTCAGGATGCAGAGCAACGCCAGCAGTGCGGGTTCAATTCCTGTACTGGTCGAGGTTATTCATGAAGTCCTACTTCCTGAACTTCCCCCTTGCCTGAGGTATAGTGATTCTCAGGTTAAATCACCAACTGTCAGCTTGCCCTCTCAAACAGCCTATGGTTAGCTAGGACTATGGTGACTTTACCTTTTACTATTTAACATTCATATGAAAAACTTATAGGGGCAAAGAGTGACAAAGAATGTACATTGGAAAATGTAAACAGGAAACAAGGAAACATTTATTTAAGAGTGATCATAACAAGGTAAAATTCAATGTTAGGTTTGAAAAGGAGAAATTTAATAGTTAAAAATTTAGAAATGCTGAAGGCTACCTTACAATGGTATGAAACAGACAGTGATGGCAGCTAATTGGTGAAACCTCAGATGAACAATGGTAGGTGTTCAAAAATGTAGAATTTAGACCCCTAAGGTGAAAGAACTCTACTTACCAAACAAAGCAGCCATGGTTGACAAAAGTGGTGCGAGATAAGGCAAAACTAAAGAAAGAGCATATAAAGTACAAAGAGTAATGTAAATCCAGGGGAGTCGGAGTGATATAACGAACAGCAAAGGCAGCAAGATAATAAGAGCTGTAAAAAGTGAATACAAAAAGAAACTTGAGCCAGATTTTAAATATCAATACAAATATAACAAAAGAAAATTTAAAAACTGCAGACTTGTCGAATAGTTACCTTCTCAGTTTTCACAGTATAGAGGAAGGGGATAATATGCCTAACATTCCAGGAAAACTAATAATGAATCTTATCTCTCTAATCTTTCCTCCACCATTATATGAATCATGTAGCTGGAATAGACATCCAAACAAAACTCCACTGTATACTATCCTAGCTTTCAACTTCACGTAGACTGCATAAGGTGAAAAGTTAAAAGCCTTACAAAAATAAATGCAAGAAATATATGTTATGCCATAAATACTTGAGTAATAGTAGTCGGCCCCTGACCTTGGACCAAAAAATCTTATCGCTTTTTACTTACCACCTGCCTCCCAGCTTTCCTACAGGTCGACTCTCTTCCTCTCACTCGCTATTTCCCGACCCGACTCTTCCGCTTGCCACTTTCCTGCCTGACTTTCTTGCTTGCTGTTTTTTTTTCTTTAAACCCTCACTGTGAGCATGACTCAGGAGTGGAGCGGTGAGAGGGAGGTAGCAAAAGAAGGGAGCTGTGAGCGAGAGAGTCAGGCAGTGTGCGAAAGAGTACAACAGGGAAGCAGCAAGTAAGAGAGTCAGGCCGGGAAGCATTGAGCAGGAGAGTCGGTCAGGCAAGTAACAAGTGGTAGAGTCTTGGGGTGCAGAATAAGTCACCCAAAGTGCCACTAATTGGATCCTATGGGCTCTGTTGGCCCCAGTGCAAAACAATTTCAGCCTTTCGAAAATACTAATCATGTATAAGTCAACTTTGCCTGAAAATTTGGTCTCAGAAACTCACTTTTACACAAGTATATTCAGTTTTCTATTGAATACACAGAAATAGGAATAGGTGTAGGATATAAAATCAATAATGTATACTTTATGTCAAATAAATTAGTAAAAAGCCATTATCCCTCATTCCTTCACAGATGATGTAACCTACATTTTTATTGAATCTTCCAGCTGACAATCTCCTGGGCATAATATTTGCCAATTCGGTCCATGTCCAAAAAGGAGGTCAAAGAAAAAACTCCCCATACTAATTCCTTTTCCGCTTCCAATTTCTTTTCATCATCTTTCTTTTGTTGCAGAGATCAAAGGTTCATGCACTAAGATGCTCCATGTATCTTTCAGTTTCCATCCAAGTGTGTTTTTAAGGGAGGCTTAATGATCCAACTCCAGGACCAGATGCTCCTCAGCAAGTGCATCTGAAGCAAGAATGTATAGGGTACTATACATTCATCCACACTGCAGTGTTACACTTTGGCCTTGGTGTGGGCAGAGCAGCTCGGTGGGCCATGTATTGTTCAGTTAATATCTGCTGTCGCCACAACAGTGGCTGCATTGTCATTTCCAGTACCACAGGCTGTGGTTTGAGCAGTCTGCGGAGATATATATGAGCCAAGACTGATGCACGTAGCACCCAATTCTTATCCAGGACCATTGGCTGGAATGGATGTGGCACCAGCTATTTCAATGAGCTGTAATAGCACAGTTGAATAATCATCATGCGCAAGATGCCATACGCTAGTGTCAAAGTGTGTAGGGTTTTACATCTTCATTCATGTCATTATCTGCATCGTGGGCATGGCTTGATCATGGTTCAGTTGGCAACATAGGTGCCTCATTCGCGATCAATGACATTCATGTGAGAAAAGATGTGAACAGCCATGTTTATATTGGAGAGGGTAGCTGCAGTTTGAATGTGACTTAATCATATTTATAAATATTGTTTCATTCCCTTGGTGCCACAGTCTTGGACATCAAGGTACAAGGATCTTGATGTAGAGGTATGTCACCAGGGACTATCTGATAGCAGTTGTTATTTTGGAGGACCTTTTATAAATCTATTCTGAACATGGACCCATATGCAAGGACCCCCTTGTGCACAGAAACAGCCCTTGATGCACACCCTTGCCTCCCTGCTTCTCTGCCACTGGTGAGCTCATTCGCCTTTTCTATTTCAGAATGGCCTGAATGAAGCCATGGGCTTCCTCTTCATCTTCTGCCTCAGAGCTTGGTGGTCTGCCCATGGCTTCTTTGTCATCAAGTTGGAGGATGCTCTGCTGCACAATTGTGTACAGCATTCTCTAAGCCCTTGTGGGCATATTGGGGAGCTCCACCTGAGCGATAAAGGCTTCAAAATCTCATCTTTAAAATGCCAATGGCCTGCTTGATGGCAATCCTCGTGATGACATAGTTGCTATTGTAAGTTTCACTTTACCTCAGATTGTGGGTTCCTTAAGGGAATCATTAATTATGTCCTTAGGGGATAACCTTTGCCTCCTAGGAGCCAGCCCCAGATCTGCATGGGTGAATGAAACTGAATGGGAGTTGCGAATTCCAATGTATGAAGGCAGCTGCCCAGGAATCTTGCGTACACTTGAAGAAACAAGTTATTGTAGCCACAAACTACCTGGACACTGATGGAGTGTAATGACTTGCAATTCACTAAAGTGTTCACATGCTGAATGGGGGCCTTTATTGCAATAAGAATGCAGTCCTGTAAGTTGGACAAAAATTATGGCTCTCTGAGTCAGAGACTCAAAATCCATGGAGAATCTAAGATACTTCCCCAGATGAGCACACAGGATATTAGTCACTTCCTTAATGCATGCGTGTGCTTCTGACTGGGAAATACCAGCCATTTTTCTGTAAAGAGCTTGAGGCATAGAAGTTCAGTGTGACGGTTAACTTCACAACTAAGGGCAGGGAATAGGTGTCGATGAATTGTGGCTCCAATTGTTTCTGCACAATGCATAAAATGTCTGTCACATCATGACTCAACTCAAGTCTGGTACTGGTTTTTCGTTATGTTGAGATATGATAACCTTAGCCTGTGCACATGTCCCACTAGTTAGAACCTGGGCATCCTCCCTCTCCTCCTTGTCCTTCCTCGTGCTCATGCCACAGTCGCTTCCATCTGCACTTCAAGCTCTGGCTGCTTACTTCGACTGGTTTCTACTGCGTCTATGTGAGAGGGCATCATGCTCATCCTCTACACTTACTCAGATGAAGTGCTATTAACACTTCTGAAGCACTAATTGTTTCTTTGCACTTGGGTCCAACAATCAGTGGGGGCAATGGAAAATTGCCCTGACAGATCAGCTACTCCTTTGGGTCACGAGAAGACAGTGGGAGTTAAGTTCCTGACACCTCTGGGTCCTTAAATGAAAACTTCAATATAACCTTTTCGTGATATTTCACCTCTCCAATGGGGTACCCCTAGTTATCCAAAACAAACGTGCAGAAAACAGATCTCCTCTGACCTGGTATGTTCTGCGAACTTCAGAATCCACGCAGCTGGGGTGCCAAAAAAAAAAGTCAGTAGGGGAAGCTGGTGATTTAAATGGCAAGCTGTTTCTGCATATTTGAGTAGGCATGAAACTCACCCTCAAAAAAATGGAACATGTTCAGGAGCGGGACACATGCAATTTAAAAATGGCTGCCTGGTCTTGGAGCAGTGGGACTGGCTGGCGGTTTGTCTGCGATGAATAAATTAGCATCTATCAGATGGGAGAATTCCACTTGATAGGCTCCGCTAATGAAAGCGGAAAACCAATTCAGGAGAATCACGACCTATGTTTATTGCCAGTTTGCTCTTCTATTTTCTCCTTCAATAACTTCTTGACCATTCTTTTCTAATTTTAAAATCTTCCCAATCATCAGACTTGCAACTCTTTTAGGCAACATTGTATACATAAAATGGCACAGTTACTACTACAACATAGTGTGTCCATTTAATTCATTTATGCATTTAGTTTGTTCTTTGCGATGCTAATAAATGTAATAGCTTAACATTTGGGATGTAAGGCTCTTTGGTCAAATTCTTGCACTGTCCATTCTCTTTCCAGATTCTGTTGTGTTTCTAATATTTTCTTCTTTTACTTTAGATTTCTAAAAATGGATATACACAAGTTATTTGTTGTTTTATGTAAGTTGTGCATTTGTACTGAAGCTATGAATGATAGTGCAACAAATATGCACCATGGCACACTATAAATATTGCGAGATTATTTGAAACCTTTTGTATTGTGATAAATTATTTTTAATAAGGAAAAAATGTAACATTAACATGTTTAAGAATTGCATGCTAAATGAATTTATTTAAAACCATAGGTTGAGTTATGTCAACTCAAACCATTATCTGAGCTACAATATTCAGAATAAACTGGTAGGCTAATGCCAGATGTTTGTCACACTGTACAGCTGTCTTTGATTTTGCAGACAGTCACCCATTGAAAACATGTCTTTTCACGTTTCTACATGTACAAATTTGACACTGAACCTTTATACAGAGCCTCGGCAAGGCAAACACCACTCTTCATGTAAAGCCCTGCATTTCTTTTCAATGCAATTGCTGGAAAGGAAGTGAAGTAATTGTCAAGTCAGCCTGTGTAACTTTTCTGTTCTCTTTGGTTAAGCTCTCTAAGTTACAAAGTTCACATCTTGTGAAAGCTTTCCACTTCCTTTAAATACTGTAGCTTGCAAAGCAGAAATGCTTGGGTATCTATGGTAACCTCCAATTATTTACTTTCAGTACTCAACACAGGAATGTAAACTGCCAATTTGTAAAAGACATGTCGTATAAAATTAGAAGTAACAAATACCTTAATCTGCACAAAAAATACATTGTGACAAACAAAATCTGCTGCATTACTCAGTGACAGTTACGATTCATTACTGTTTGAAACTTGTCCTTAGTTAATTATGTTATAGAATCATAGAGAATCATAGAATCCTACAGTGCAGAAGGAGGCCATTTGACCCATCGAGTCTGCACCGACCACAATTCCACCCAGGCCCTATCCCCATAACCCCACGTATTTACTCTAGCTAGTCCCCTTATCACTGCAAACTGCCCGTTTGTCCTTTGGCTTCAATATTGGAAGATTAGCAGTTGGAAGTATGCCTTCCTCAAATTAACCATCACACAAGCCAATGACTTTCAAGCCCATCTGAACTGACAAACTGAATGTGGATCTGGAGGATTTATGTTAACCAATCTATGTTGGGTTCAGAAAATAGGTGCTGAAGACTGAGTGCGTAACCATTCCATGGTGTTCAATTCAGCTTAACTGCAGGGAATTCAAACAAAACTATTTTGACAATTTGCAAAAATATCTTAAAAATGATTAAATAAACTAATGCACACATATTTACAATATGTTAAAAATGTTACGTCCTCTCAACTTTTCCATTATATTCACATTTATAATGTAAACTTGTCATGCTGTTACTTGTATCATCTTAGCACTGGTGTTGTCAGACTTCTTTCTGTGCTTACCCCAGTCCAACGCCGGCATCTCCACATCTATGTAAATTTGTCAGTTGTAATTAAACCCTTCTGAACCTAGAGGCACTGCAATGCCTGGAGGAAGAGTATCGAGACATCATAACCAGTTTACATTATAAATGTGGAAATAGGAATTTATAATGAAAATAGAAAAAAAGGACAGAACATATGGCCATAAAATGGGGCATGAAATGCCACTGTATGCTCTAATCCAATTATCACCCATCCTCTAAGCCCACTTGGTCTGAAAATATACACAGGCTAGGTTTTTCAATTCTTTCTCGGGAACCCACTCCCCAGTTCAGTTCCGGCTCCCGACCCTGCATGGTTTATTTTTAAAGGGCCAGATCAATTAATGGGAGGGAGTGGGTTCGGCATTCATTCAGAGATGGTGGGTAGGCTCCCGAGAGTGCTGATCCAATGAGAGGCCCTCCAGCATTAACTGGCAGCCTCACCAGTCAAGGTGAGAGCTGCCGAACTGAGCAAAGAAATAGGGAAAAAGCCAGGTAAGTTTATTTTTAATATAAAAAGGCCACAAGTGCCTGGCCTTGCTCCTAGAGGTGTTACTCTGCACTGCTCACTAGAAATGGAATTATGCCTTCGTAAGCTCCATAATGACACTAATAACTGGCCTTAATCAGCTGCCCAACATTTCCTGGTGAACAGCCAATCTGATCCAGAGCCACCCTCATTGAAAATGGTTCAGAGTCGGTTATTTTGGCAGGAAACCATACAGATGCTGGCTGCACAAAACTGTGTGCCAAGCCACCTCCAATCTAGGCCCCAGCACATTAAAAATATTCTGGTTTTGATGTTAATTCCCTATCTACACTGGCAAGAGAGATCGACCAGTAATATATAAAAAGTGTGTATATTATATGAAACATGTTGATGCCATGCCCATTTTATATTCATATTCAAATAGGGAGATAGCACCTATTTCAAGTTCACTTTGCAAAATTAATTAATACTTACCAATCATGCACTGTGTATACTGCAGAGGAACCGGAACACACTTGCCACATCCCAGTAATAATTCATTTTAATGTCTACCTCCGAATCAATTACCAAATGACAAGTTTTTATCCAACTAAAAACTTCTACCCTTTGAAGACTCTTTGTTCCTGTTCATTTACAATAATATCAACACCGTCACCATCGCACTCCATATACAGATGAAAAGGTTATCATAATTATTTATTTCTGATGAAACATGAAATGTTAATATTGCCGAAATGTGCATAATATATTAGTGAAAATGCTTGTCAATGTTATTAACGTGAAAGGGACAAGGTGTTTTTGTGACTGAACATTTTGGAAGAAAAATAGGCATGATGGTCATATTCTGCCTTCCTCTCCTAATACAACCTCTACAGTGTAGGAGGCCATTCAGCCCATTGAGTCTGCACTGACTCTTTGACGCAGCATCTTACCCATGCCCTCTCCCCCACCCTATTCCCATAGCCCCATACATTTACCATGGCTAATTTATCTAAGTAAGAAATCTCCCAACACCAAGTTAAAGTTCAACAGGTTTATTTAGCAGCACTAGCTTTCGGAGCCTCAAGCTCCTTCTTCAGGCGAGTGTGGAGAGGATCTCCACACTCACCTGAAGAAGGAGCTTGAGGCTCCAAATAAACCTGTTGGACTTTAACCTGGTGTTGTAAGACTTCTTACTGTGCTTACCCCAGTCCAACGCCGGCATCTCCACATCATAATCTATCTAACCCACACATCTTGAGACACGAAGGGGCAATTTATCATGGTTAATCCACCTAACCTGCACATCTTTGGACTGTGCGAGGAAACTGGAGTACCCAGAAGAAACCCATTCAGATACAGGGGGAACATGCAAAATGCCACACAGACAGTTACCCAAGGCCAGAATTGAACCTGGCACTGTGAGGCAGCAATTGTGCCACTGTTTTTTTTCAACAACATTTCATCCCTCTCAATGTTTTCCTGTTCTTAAATTATATTTCATTTAGTTTCTTCTGCTGTTGAAAATGACACCAGAGAACAAAGACATTTTAGAGCCATGAAAAATTAGCCGAGAACAAGCACAGCTTGATTGAGTAAGAGACAACCAAGCTGATGAAGACAGAGGAAATGAATGAAACAGAGTCAGAGACAAGGCCATGCAAGATAAGAGAAAGAGGTTCAGAATAAAGAGACAGTTAGAAAAACAACGAAGACGGTAGTTCATTAATACAACAAGTTTGTTGGTGGAAAACAGTTTAGGTTTCATTTCAACATTAAGCTTGCGGCTTTTACACTGACTGAAGCAAAATGGAACCAGCTCCAAAGATTTAAGCTCTAATTGCAGTGTTGGTGCCAAGGAAATCCTATTGCAGTATGAATGTACCTTACAGAAATAAAGAATGACAAGAATAGGTAGAAAAAAAAAGAACAAAATCTTTTCAACAAAGGATATCTCCTTTAGGTGAAGTCTCTAAGTATCTGGCAGGCAACAGGACTGACGGTTACAGGGATAAACCAGCACTTTTCAATGACTTTCTATCAATGACATGCTTCCCAAAATGATGTCCTTCTCACACCTTGAGATTTTTCAAGTTTTCATGGTGAAATATTGTACTATTACTGCATTCAGTAATTTAACTGTCGGAGAGCTATTTTAAATTCTTGATCGAGCACAAATAAAGCATACTTTTTGAGAATCTTATTGCACCACTATTCATTAGTGTTGCTTTATGCTGCATCCCAGGTGTGGTATCAGTAGACTGTTCTTCTGTTTGTCTTCTTCTAAACTGGCTGCATTTATGGGTCACTCTGTGTCATGAATCCCCAAACTGTCTCTGCCAGTTTAACCAGCATGCATGTGGAAATTACTGGTATCACAATGTCCGTGAAAAGTGGATGTGTTGAGTCCACAATTACGAATTATTATACATATGAATTATAATCTTATTATTAGTGAATGTACCGTTTCTGATCAGTATGTTTACTGATCCCCCAAAAAAGCTATGAAGTCTTAACCACTTGGTCGTAAGAAATCCACCTTATTTAGCTATAAGATGCAACAAACTTGAATACTTAGAATCAGTGGCACAAAATCAACATAGAAGTAACTTTAAATAGCATATTAAAGGAATAATAATCAAGCAGCAAAAGTGCCTAGTATCCAGTAACCTGTGCAATATATAAACTTAATGTTTAATTAAAATGAACCACTGTTACATTAAAATTTAAATCTGTGAATACAGTATACATCACTTACACAGTCCCAATTTATCTCAGACAGTCACCTATCAGGCAATGTCACCAACCATTTGGCACAACCTTAGGCATCAAGTATAAAAGTGCCACTTAAACTGCATCAAGCAGGTCAGCTATTTTGAGCAGTTCAAGCAGCTGGATAGGATCATCTGGCACGCAATGCAGTTTGCCCTGCAGCACTGTTTTTGTACAGTGGTAAAAAAAAGCAACCTTGCAAAGTATCTTCTGTAGAGAATTTGAGACTTCCAGCTTAACTGTACACAACAGGTATATTTCTTTCCTTGAATTACCAATTTAATCAAGGCCTCGATTAAATGGCACCCACAAAGTGGCAGCAGTAATTTAGGCAATTTGAAGCTGGCCAGTGGCTTTCTTGTTTTCTTGAATGGACCTACCTTGCATTAAGTTGATCTTTCTCTACACCCTAGCTATGACTGTAATACTACATTCTGCACTCTCTCCTTTCCTTCTCCATGAATGGTATGCTTTGTCTGTTTGGCGCACAAGAAACAATACTTCACTGTATGGTAATACATGTGACAATAATAAATCAAATTAAATCTGTTGCCTCATCTTTGCCAGAACTCTACGCTTGAATCTCTCCACACTTCCACTCCAGAACAGTGGAGGCATGGTAGCAGGGCACACGGTGGCACAGTGATTATCACTGCTGCCTCACAGTGCCAAGGACCGGGTTCAATTTCCTGCTTGGGTCACTGTCTGTGCAGAGTTTGCACATTTTCCCTGTGTCTACATGGTTTTTTTCCGGGTGCTCTGGTTTCCTCCCACAGTCCAAATATGCTTGTTAGGTGCATTGGCCATGCTAAATTCTCCCTCAGTGTGCCTGAACAGCGCCGGAGTGTGGCATCTAGGGGATTTTCAATGTAACTTCATTGCAGTGTTAATGTAACTACTTGTGACACTAATAAACGTTAAAACTTTACTGAAACAGTTCCTATCAAAGGCACAAATGACATCTTATGTGACTATGGCAATATACATTCTTGTGATCTATCTTGTCTTTCTCAGCCTGTCTGCAGCTTTAGAAATGGTTAACTAACCATCCTCCTCTAATGCTTCTGCATTATCTTCCTGCTATGTAGAATAATACTTGTCTGATTCTGTTGTTCCGTCTCTAATCGTAACCAGTCAGCCACCTGCAATTACTTCTCTTCCTGTTCCTGAACTGTTAGCCTGATGTCCTCCAAAGATTTATCCTTGGCCTCATCCTATTTTTCATCTGTCCTTCAGTAACATCATCCAAAAACAAAGTGTCAGGTTCCAGCTGTGTCATGTGCTCTGATGACACATCGCTCCCACCTCTCTCAATCCCTCCACTGTCCCTTAATTGTCAGACAGATTCTCTGACATCCGGTACTGTTTTCTTCCCATTAAATATAAACTTTGTTCCCAAGTCACCAACTCCATTCCTTTCCTGGGCAGGGAGGCTGAAACAGCCTGTTTACAACCTTGGTGTCATATTTGACCCTATAATGAACTTCCAACCATGCATCTCTAAGACCAATTATTTCCAGCACAGTTCCAATACCTTATTTCACCCTGTTTGTCTCTGGGTTGGGCACTTCAATGTTAATCACCAACAGTGGCTCAGTAGCATTACTAGTGACCAAGTTGGCCAACTCTAGAAGAACATATATATGAAATAGGAACAGAAGCAGGTCATTCAGCCTCACAAGTCTGCTCCAACATTCAATAAGATCATAGCTGATTTGTTTGTGTTTCGAATTCCACACTCCAATCTACTTCTTTTGATTCCCTTGCCTAACGATCAGCCAGACTAGGCCTTGGGCAAGTGATGAAAACCAAGAGAAGGGGAAAACCTGCTTGACCTCACTAATCTACCTGCCTTAGATGCATCTGTCCATGACAGTATTGGGAGGAGGAGTCCTTGCAGAGGTAAAGTCCTTGCAGAGTTAAAGCCCTGACTTCACACTGAGGATACCCACCATTGGACTTAAATGGGGTAGATTCAAAAAAGATCTAGCAGTCAACGCAGGAAATCCATGAGATACTGTAAGCTATCAGCAGCAGCAAAATTGTATTCAACTACAATCTCCAAATCATGGCCCAACATATCCCTCATTCTACCATTACTATCAAGCAAAGGGATGAACCTGGTTCAATAAGGAGTGCAGGAGAACATGTGAGGAGAAGCACCAGAAATACCCAAAAATGACGTACCAATCTGGTGAAGCTACAACACAGTATGACATGCATGTTAAACAGCAGAAGCAGCATGCGGGAGAGAACAAAGCAATCCCATAACTAATGGAATCAGATCAATGATCTGTAGTCTTGCCATGCTCAAACATGAAGGGTGATGGACAAATAAATAATTAAACAGAAGAGAAGACTACACAAACAAAAATTCTATGATAATGGGAGAGCCAAGCAGAGTAGTCCAAATGACAAGGCTGAGTATTTGCAACCATCTTCAGCCAAAAGTGCTGAATGAATGATCTGAATTGGCTTCCTCCCAAAATGCTCAGTGTTCAGCCAGTTCAATTCCTTGCATGTGATATGAAAAAAGAGTTGAATGCACCAGATACAAAAAAGACGATGGGCCCATACAAAATCCCAGTGCTGGTACTGAGGACCTGTGCTCCAGAACTAGACACACGCTGGACAAAGTGCTCTGATACAGCTATAAAATTGTGATCTACCTGACAATGAGCCAGGTAATTGGAGCGCATTCCATCACACTCCTGACTTGAGTCTTGTAGATGGTGGAAAGACTTTGAGGAGTCAGGATACAAGTTACTCGCCTCAGAATTCCAAGCCTCTGACCTGCTCTGTAACCACAGTTTTTATATGGCTGGTCCAGTTCAGTTTGTGGTCAGTGATAATCCACCCAGGATGTTGATAGTGAGGGAGACTCAGCGGTGTTAATATCACTGACTGAATTTTCTCTTGTTGGAGATCGTCATTGTTTGGCACTTCTGTGGTTTGTCCGTTATCAGCCCAAGCGTGGATGGTGGCCAGATGTTGCTGCATATGGACACAGGCTGCTTCATTATCTGAGAAGTCACAAATCGTGCTGAATATTGCTGCACAATGATCAGCGAACATCCCACTTCTGACCTTATGGTGGAGAGATGATGATTGATGAAGCAGCTAAAGATGGTTGGGCCGAGGACACTACCCTGAGGAATGCTGGCAGTGATGTCCTGCAAGTGAAATGATTGACATCCAACAACCACCTTACTTTGTGCCAGGTACAACTCAAATCAATGAAGAGTTTTCCACCTTATTTCCATTGACACTAGTTTTGCTAGGACTCCTTGATGCAACACTTGGTCAAGGCAGCAAAGGCAGTCATTCTCACCTCACCTCTTGAGGTCAGTTCCTTTGCCCAAGACGTAATGAATTCAGGAACTGAACAGCCCTGGCAGAACCTAAGCTGAGCATCTGTGAGCAGGTTATTGCTGAACAAGTGCCACTTGATAGCAGCATCGGCGACACCATCCATCACTTTGCTGATACTGAGAGGTTATTTCTCTTTTAAATGCTCCTTAAAAGTTGCCTCTTCGACCAAACTTTTGGTCATCTGAGCTAATGTCACTTACATGGTTCGATGTAAAATTTTGGTTCACAATGATTGTGTAAAGCACCTCAGGATGTTTTATGATGTTAAAAGTGCTGCATATATATTTTGTTGTTATTGTTCAGTCATAGCTGCTTACATATACCATGATATTGTCTGTTGGCATAATCTACTAGGCAATATTCCTTACACTTTCAATAAGACCATAATACACAGGAGCAGAATTAGGCCACTCAGCCCATCAAGTCTGCTCCGCCATTCAATCATGGCTGATATTTTTCTCATCCCCATTCCCCTGTCTTTTCCCCAATAACCCCAATCCCCTTATTAATCAAGAACCTATCTATCTCTGTCTTAAAGACACTCAATGACCTGGCCTTCACAGCCTTCTGCAGCAAAGAGTTCCACAGATTCACTACTCTCTGGCTGAAGAAATTCCTCCTCCATCTCTGTTTTAAAGGATCGCACCTTTAGCCTGAGGTTGTGCCTTCTGGTCCTAGTTTTTCCTACTCGTGGAAACATCCTCTTCATGTCCACTCTATCCAGGTCTCGCAGCATCCTGTAAGTTTCAATAAGATACCCCCTCATCCTTCTAAACTCCAACGAGTACAGACCCAAAGTCCTCAACCGTTCCTCATACGACAGGAATCATTCTTGTGAACCTCCTTTGGACCCTTTTCAAGGCCAGTACATCCTTCCTTAGATACGGGGCCAAAATGCTCACAATATTAATTAATTAATAGGAATGGCACTGACATTATTTTTGGAACTCACCTACCATAAAGTCATTTAAATGTTACACTGGCTATCACCTATTGCAGACAAATTATGTTAGCACAAACAAGACTGTTATGCAATGGGGACTGTATTTCACTAACAGGTACCTTATAATTAAATTGAGAAATATTCTTACATATTTTAGATTATTCACTTTGAGTTGAACATCAGATGAAATAAGCAGACCCGACAACGCAGAAACTACTTAACCTTGTCCACCTCTCAAAATTATCGCTTTTATGTAATGAAACAGGAAGAAATTAACAGAGATGGCTTTGGTGAGCTGCAAGATTCAGTGTGTCCTTTGGAAAGAGATATTTGAATCAAATTATTGGAACTATGTGAAGCTAAATGATATTTCACCACGTACACAGAGATTAACCCTGCTATATCATTGGATTTGGTATTAATCAGTTCAAAATCTTGAAAAGAAAATCTATTAAAAAAAGTTTAAATGTGAGAATCAATCATTTTCATGCAAGTGGAGACCTTTGAATCTAAGTTTTCAGAAAGTTTAACAATGCACGAAAATAGCATTTTTGAGTAACTTGTTGGACTAATCTATCCTATTAGCAAATTGCTTGTTGGTACTCCTTTGTGATGCAAGTTAGTTTGGCTTCGCTGAAGGAATTCAGTGATTTTTTTTACATGAGCAGGCACAGCATGAGAAATTCTCCATAGAACATAAAAGCCCTTGAAGTGACTTTGGAGCCTTGAATAAAGTTTTAACATGTGAATTACATTGAAATCTTTAGCATTTTAACTCTGAAAACGTGAGGCAAAATAGTGGCAAGGAAGGACAAGTTCATTTTGTGTCATGTCACAAGAATTTGTGAAAATGTGAAAAAGGGAATAACATGAAAAACTTGATTCCAGCTTTTATGTTCTGTACACTTTTCAACAGGGCTGGAGGTCAAAACTAATCAGCTTGATGTAATTAGCTCTGCAATGTATTTGACTTATTATGAAATTTATTTTCCACGGGAACGCTTTCAAGGTCAGTTCACATATACAAGAGTTATGGAATCTTTTAACATTTTAATAACTGCAGCTAATTGCAATACAAAAACTGAAAACAGAATGGCACCATGGAGCTGAAACTTACATGCTACTATGATCCCATTATCCCTCCCCCATCTCCTCCTCCCCCACCCCTCCCCACACACACCCACCCACCCCCCAGCCCGCTGCCCCGCAGCTGAAAAGTCAGGATGGAGCCAGCCTCGAATCCTGATGGATGTCCCACAGCAATTTAGCATTGGGAGCAATGATTGCTTTAAGCTGAAACTTCTATCTCTTTGTTGGGAAGAGGTCCCACCATACAAAGCAACCCACCAATCTGACTGACCAGCAGCTCTGTAGTCCTGTCAGCACCGGATGGGTGCTATGGCCACTGCTGGGAGTACAGCCTGTCCAACCATGCCAAGGAGACAAGGCAAGGGTAGGGCTTGACTAATCTAATTAAACTTCTTGATGAAGTAACTGAGAAAGTTGATGATGAGAATGTCATACATGTTTTTCTGTTCAAAGTACCACATAAAAGCATTGTTAACAAAATTGAGGTTCATGGAATAGGAGGGTCCACTTGGATAAAAAAAATTATTTAAGGACAAAATACAGCAAGTAATGGGTGTGCAACAACAGAAGAACTGGGAGGGTTTTGGAGGGGGGGTGCATGTGCATTGATCTCTCAAGTCAGCAGGACATACTGAGAGAGTGGTTCGAAAGCAAATGGGATCTTGGGCTTTGTGAATAGAGGAAGTGAGTACAAGAGCATGGAATTATAGGGAGCCTTTCTAAAGCTCCAGTTAGGTCACAACTAGAGCATTATGTCCAGCTTTGGTCACCACACTTTGAAAAGGATGTCAGCATCCTTGCGAGGTTGCAGATGAGATTTACCTAAATGGTTCCAGAGATAAGGGTTTTTAGCTACTGGGTTAGGATAGAGAAGTTGGGTTGTTTTCCTTGGAGCAAAGGAGATTTGATAAAGGTGTACAAGGTTATTATGGCAGCTTTGATGAGGTAGACAAAGAAAGGCTGTTCCCATGAGGTGATGGTATAAGAAGTTAGCAATACAGATTGAAAGTTTTGGGCAAGGAATACAGGGGAAATGTGAGGAGGAACTTTATTTTTACAGTGAGTGGTAATGACCTGGAATTTATTGCCTACAAGGGTGATGGAAGTGGAGGTAATCAATAATTTCAAAAGGAAATTGACGGGCACTTGAGGGAGCTAAACTTGCAGCGCTACAGGTATGGGGAGTGGGGGGAGGTGGAAATATGACTGGTATGGATTCACTATATAGAACTGACCTAGATTAGTTGGGCCCCATCTCCTCCTTTTGTGCTGTAATGGATTCAGTACTCTATTCTAAGATTATTTGCGCAAAATTAGGATTCATGAGATTGGGAGTAATACATGATCATGGATTGAGAATTAGTTAATGGTTAGTTAGAAGGAATAAACGGGTGAACAGGTTGCAATTAGTGGTGGACCACAAGGATTAGTACTTGGACTCCAGCTCTTTACATTAATGGCTGAAAAAGGGGACTGAGTGCAAGTTTTCTTATAGTTGTTTGGTAACACAGAACTTGAGCATTACTGTTAAAAAAACTACCTTGTCAAAGCTTTTAGTCTTACACTCTGGACAATCACAAGAATACCAATGTCAAGAGAAACAACAACATTATACTGCATGAGAAGAGGCTGCTACTTGGTTGGCATGTGGGCTCTGGAGAAGCCATTGGGAAAGCACCAGTTTACAGTGACTGACAGCTAACTGCCAAGTATTGTTTGAAGTTTAAACGAGGCAGCTTGACCTTAATTGACCAAGACATTGCCCTATTAAATAAACCAGCAGAGGGATACCACTTCTTTTGTTTTATTTTGTAAGTGTGGCTGGCTAGGCCAGCATTTATTACCCATCCTTAATTTCCCTTGTGGTGGTGAGCTGCTTTCTTGAACTGCTGCTAGATGCACCCCCACAGTGCTGTTAAGGAGTGAGTATCAGAACTTTGGGCCAGCAAAAGTGAAGGAAGTGAGTTTTTTCCTAATTAGGACGGTGACTTTGAGGAAAACCTCCAGGTGGTGGTATTCCCATGTGTCTGCTGATCTTGTCCTTCTAGATGGTAGCAGCCGTGGGTTTGGAAGATGCTGCCTAAGGAGCCCTGGTAAATTCCTGCACTGTATCTTGTAGATGGTACACAATGCTGCCATGGCTCATTGGTAGGACAGTGTGAATGCTTGTAGAAAGAGTGCCAATCAAGTGGGTTGCTTTGCCTTGAATGGTGTTGAGGTTCATGAGTGTTGTTGGAGCTTTATTCATCTGGGCAAGTGGAGAGTATTCCATCACATTCCTGATTTGTGCCCTGTAAATAACGGACAAGCTTTGCGAAATCAGAAAGTGAATGACTCAGCACAGGATTCCTAGCCTCTCACCTGCTGTTATAGCCACAGTATTTATATGGGTAGTCCAGTTCAGTTTCTGGTCAATGGTAGCCCCCAGGATGTTGATAGGAGGGGATTCGGTGATGACAATGCCATTGAATGTCAAGGAGTGATGGTTGGATTCTCTCTTGTTGGAGATGGTCATTGCATGGCACTTGTGTGGTGCGAATGTTACTTGCCACTTGTGAGCCCAAGCCTAGATACTATTCAGGTCTTGCTGCATTTGGACATGGACTCCTGCAGTAACTGAGGAGTTGTGAATTATGTCATCAGTGAAGTTCCTTACTTCTGGCCTTATAATGGAAGGAAGGTCATTGATGAAACAGATGAAGATGGTTGGGCCCAGAACAAGAGTGTGTGAAACTCTTGCAGTGGGGTCCAGAAACTGAGACGACGGACCTCCAACCAGCACAACCATCTTTGTTTGTGCTCCAACCAGTGGAGGGTGTCTCTCTTCTCCTCCCCCACCCACTGCCCCCCGATTCCCATTGGCAAGATGCTACCCTTGGTCAAATGCTGCCTTGATGTCAAAGACAGTCACTCTCACTTCACCACTGGAATTTCAAATTTTACGTCCATGCTTGAACCAAGGCTGTAACGAGGTCAGGGGCTGAGTGACCCTGACGGAACCCAAACTGAGCATCAGTGAGCACATTATCACTAAGCAAGTGCCGCTTAATAGCACTGTTGATGACCTCTTCCATTAGTTCACTGATGATTGAGGGTAGACTGATGGGATGGTAATTGACTGGGCTGGATTTGTATTGCCTTTTGTGTACATAACATACCTGGGCAATTTTCCACATGTAGCTGTATTAGCTTGGCTAGGGGCCCGGCTAGTTCTGGAGCCCAAGTTTTCAGTACTAATGTCAGGGCCCGTAGCCGTTGCAGTTTCCAGTGCCTTCAACTGTTTCTTGATATCATGTGGCTGAAGACTGGCATCTGTGATGCATGGGACCTCCAGAGTAGGCTGAGATTAATCATCCACTCGGCACTTCTGGCTGATGATTTTTGCAAATGCTTCAGCTTTACCTTTTGCACTGATGTGCTGGACTACTCCATCACTGAGAATGGGGCCTTTTGTGGAGCCTCCTCCTCCAGTGAGTTGTTTCAATTGTCCACCATCATTCATGACTGGATGTGGCAGGACAGTGGAACCTAGGTCTGATCCATTGGTTATGCAAGTATATAGCTCTGTCTATTACTTGCTGCTTATGCTGTTTGGCATGCAAGCAATCCTGTGTTGTAGCTTCACCAGGTTGATACCTTATTTTTAGATAAGTCTAGTGTTGCTTCCGGCATGCTGTCCTGCAGTCTTCATTGAACCAAGATTGATCCCTTGGCTTGGTGATAGAGTGGAGGATATGCCGGACAATGAGGTTACAGATTGGTGTCGAGAACAATTTTGCTGCTGTTGATGACCCACAGTGCCTCATGGATGCCCAGTCTTGAGTTGCTAGAGTTGTTCGAAGTCTAACCCATTTAGCAGGGTGATAGTGTCATACAACACGATGGAGTGTATCCATAATGTATAGATGGGACTTTTTCTCCATAAGGACTGTGTGGTGGCCACTCTGACCCGTACTGTTACGGACAGATGCATCTGTGTGCAGCACGCAGGTTGGAGAGGATGAGGATGTCTTTTTATTGACTACAGCTCAGCCTTCAACACCATTATCCCAATAAAACTCATCTTCAAACTCCACTGCCTAGGATTTGGCTCTTCCCTCTCTGACTGGATCCTAGACTTCCTAACCTGCAGACCACAATCAGTAAGGATAGGTAATGACATCTCCTCCACGATTATCCTCAACACTGGTGCCCCGGATGGCTGTGTCCTCAGCCCTTTACTATACTCCTTATACACTCATGACTGCATGGCCAAATTCTGCTCCAACTCCATTTTCAGGTTTGCTGATAACACCACTGTAATGGGTCAGATCTCAAACAATGATGAGACAGAGTACAAGAAAGAAATAAAGAATCAGCTGAAATGTTGTGATGACAATAATCTCTCCCTCAATGTCAGTAAAACAAATCAGTCATTGACGTCAGGAAACACAGTGGATGACATGCCCCTGTGTACATCAAACGTGATGAAGTGGAAATGGTCGAGAGCTTCAAGGTTTGAGGTGTTCAGCTCACCAACAATCTGTCCTGGTCCCTCCACGCTGACACTATGGTTAAGAAAGCCCACCACCGCCTCTTCTTTCTCAGAAGGCTAAGGAAATTTGACATGTCCACTACGACTCTCACCAATTTTACTGATTCACCATAGAAAGCAACTTTTCCGGATGCATCACAGCTTGGTATGGCTCTTAATCGGACCAGGACTACAAGAAACTACAAAAAGTTGTGAGCGCAGCCCAGTCCATCAAGCAAACCAGCCTTCCATCCATTCACTCCATCTACACTTCCTGCTGCCGCAGAAAAGCAGCCAGTATAATCAAGGACCCCACATACCCCTGACATACTCTCTTCCACCTTCTTCCATCGGAAAAAAGACACAAAAGTTTGAAAACACATAGCAACTGCCTCAAGAACAGCTTCTTCCCTGCTGTCGTCAGATTTTTGAATGGTCCTATCACAGATTAAGTTCACACATTATCCTCACTATATTCTGCACCCTATCCTTCTCCCCTATGTACTCTACGAATTGTATGTTTTACCTATATAGCTCACAAAAAACAATACTTTTCACTGTATGTCAATACACGGGACAACAATAATAAAACCAAATCAAGTATGTTTTTCCCTCTTGTTGGTTCCCTCACCACCTACCACCGACCCGGTCTAGCAGCTATGGCCTTTAGGACCAGCCAGCTTGGTTAATGATGATTCAATTGAGTCACTCTTGGTGAGCAACACTGGACTTCCCCCACCTGGAATACATTCTGTGCCCTTGCCACCCTCAGTGCTTTCTTCAAGTTGTGTTCAACATGGAGCACTACTGATTCATCAACTGTGGGTGAAAGGTAAGTTGTGATCAGCAAGACGTTTCCTTGCCCATGTTGAGGACAGGACAACTCTCTCCGTACTGTATACCACTGTGACACCTGCTCATCAAGGAACCATACATTACAGGCAATATCCCAGACACCATCCCTGGGTCCTGTTGGTGGGACAGGATATACCCAGGATGGTGACGGTGAAGTCTGGGACATTGCCTGTAAGGTATGATTCCGTGAGTCTGACAATGTCAGGCTCTTGCTTGATGAGTCAAGACCAGCAAGTACAATGGGTGTACATGTTCCTTCTGTCTGTGGCGGAGACCAGCTGAGTGCAGTCCTACTCAAATAGACAACAGTGCAGGGACATTGGAAGAGGAAGATGAGTTCAACCACATTTAAAATTGTAGACCAGTCAAGAAAGGATAGTTTCCTTGTCACAGGATGCCATTATGACTTTGATACGGCCAGATTTTGTTACTGCAGTGAGGAAACCAGATTGGAGGGATTCAAAATTAGAGCTCCTGGAAAACTAAGCATGGATTTGAGAGTTGACCACACATTACAGGACTTTGGAGAGAAAAAGGTAGTCAAAGATGGACAGTAACTTGCAAGTACAGTGGAGACAAGGGTTAATTTTTGAGGATTGGAGACAACATTTTTAAAGAGAGAAAGTGAATAGCTGAAGCAACGGAACTGTTAATAATATTTAGAAGTTTATTTGTGTCACAAGTAGGCTTACATTAACACTGCAATGAAATTACTGAGAAAATGCCCTAGTTGCCACACTCTGGCACCTGTTAGGGTAGTCATGATGTGGAGATGCCGGTGTTGGACTGGGGTAAACACAGTAAGAAGTTTAACAACACCAGGTTAAAGTCCAACAGGTTTATTTGGTAGCAAAAGCCACACAAGCTTTCGGAGCTCTAAGCCCCTTCTTCAGGTGAGTGGGAATTCTGTTCACAAACAGAGCATATAAAGACACAAACTCAATTTACATGAATAATGGTTGGAATGCGAATACTTACAACTAATCAAGTCTTTAAGAAACAAAACAATGTGAGTGGAGAGAGCATCAAGACAGGCTAAAAAGATGTGTATTGTCTCCAGACAAGACAGCCAGTGAAACTCTGCAGGTCCAGTCAACTGTGGGGGTTACAAATAGTGTGACATGAACCCAATATCCCGGTTGAGGCCGTCCTCGTGTGTGCGGAACTTGGCTATCAGTTTCTGCTCAGCAACTCTGCGCTGTCGTGTGTCGTGAAGGCCGCCTTGGAGAACGCTTACCCGAATATCAGAGGCCGAATGCCCGTGACTGCTGAAGTGCTCCCCAACAGGAAGAGAACAGTCTTGCCTGGTGATTGTCGAGCGGTGTTCATTCATCCGTTGTCGCAGCGTCTGCATAGTTTCCCCAATGTACCATGCCTCGGGACATCCTTTCTTGCAGCGTATCAGGTAGACAACGTTGGCCGAATTGCAAGAGTATGTACCGTGTACCTGGTGGATGGTGTTCTCACGTGAGATGATGGCATCTGTGTCGATGATCCGGCACGTCTTGCAGAGGTTGCTGTGGCAGGGTTGTGTGGTGTCATGGTCACTGTTCTCCTGAAGGCTGGGTAGTTTGCTGCTGACAATGGTCTGTTTGAGGTTGTGCGGTTGTTTGAAGGCAAGAAGTGGGGGTGTGGGGATGGCCTTGGCGAGACTCTCTGATCAAGACCTTTGATCCGGACCTTCAGAACACCCTCCATGCTCTCAACCCACGTACTCCCCGCGTTGGAGATCTCTACTGCCTCCCGAAGATACACAAGGCAAACACACCCGGCCGTCCCATCGTATCGGGCAATGGGACCCTGTGCGAGAACCTCTCCGGCTATGTCGAGGGCATCCTGAAACCCATTGTACAACGAACCCCCAGCTTTTGTCGCGACACGACGGACTTCCTACAGAAACTCGGCACACATGGAGCAGTTGAACCAGGAGCGCTCCTCGTCACAATGGATGTCTCGGCACTCTACACCAGCAACCCCATGACGATGGCATTGCTGCAACGGCCTCAGTGCTCAGCGCCAACAACTGCCAGTTTCCAGATGCAATTTTACATCTCATCCGCTTCATCCTGGACCACAATATCTTCACCTTCAACAACCAGTTCTTCATCCAGACACACGGAACAGCCATGGGGACCAAATTCGCACCTCAATATGCCAACATCTTCATGCACAGGTTCGAACAAGACTTCTTCACCGCACGGGACCTTCAACCGATGCTATACACTAGATACATCGATGACATTTTCTTCCTTTGGACTCATGGTGAACAATCACTGAAACAACTCTATGATGACATCAACAAGTTCCACCCCACCATCAGACTCACCATAGACTACTCTCCGGAATCGGTTGCATTCTTGGACACACGCATCTCCATTAAGGACGGTCACCTCAGCACCTCACTGTACCGCAAGCCCACGGATAACCTCACGATGCTCCACTTCTCCAGCTTCCACCCTAAACACGTTAAAGAAGCCATCCCCTACGGACAAGCCCTCCGTACACACAGGATCTGCTCGGATGAGGAGGATCGCAACAGACACCTCCAGACGCTGAAAGATGCCCTCATAAGAACAGGATATGGCGCTCGACTCATTGATCAACAGTTCCAACGCGCCACAGCGAAAAACCTCACCGACCTCCTCAGAAGACAAACACGGGACACAGTGGACAGAGTACCCTTCGTCGTCCAGTACTTCCCCGGAGCGGAGAAGCTACGGCATCTCCTCCGAAGCCTTCAACATGTCATTGATGAAGACGAAGACGAACATCTCGCCAAGGCCATCCCCACACCCCCACTTCTTGCCTTCAAACAACCGCACAACCTCAAACAGACCATTGTCCGCAGTAAACTACCCAGCCTTCAGGAGAACAGTGACCATGATACCACACAACCCTGCCACAGCAACCTCTGCAAGACGTGCCGGATCATCGACACAGATGCCATCATCTCACGTGAGAACACCATCCACCAGGTACACGGTACATACTCTTGCAATTCGGCCAACGTTGTCTACCTGATGCGCTGCAAGAAAGGATGTCCCGAGGCATGGTACATTGGGGAAACTATGCAGACGCTGCGACAACGGATGAATGAACACCGCTCGACAATCACCAGGCAAGACTGTTCTCTTACTGTTGGGGAGCACTTCAGCAGTCACGGGCATTCGGCCTCTGATATTCGGGTAAGCGTTCTCCAAGGCGGCCTTCGCAACACACGACAGCGCAGAGTCGCTGAGCAGAAACTGATAGCCAAGTTCCGCACACACGAGGATGGCCTCAACCGGGATATTGGGTTCATGTCACACTATTTGTAACCCCCACAGTTGACTGGACCTGCAGAGTTTCACTGGCGGTCTTGTCTGGAGACAATACACATCTTTTTAGCCTGTCTTGATGCTCTCTCCACTCACATTGTTTTGTTTCTTAAAGACTTGATTAGTTGTAAGTATTCGCATTCCAACCACTATTCATGTAAATTGAGTTTATGTCTTTATATGCTCTGTTTGTGAACAGAATTCCCACTCACCTGAAGAAGGGGCTTAGAGCTCCGAAAGCTTGTGTGGCTTTTGCTACCAAATAAACCTGTTGGACTTTAACCTGGTGTTGTTAAACTTCTTACCTGTTAGGGTACACAGAGGGAGAATTTAGCATGACCACTGCACCTAACCAGCATGTCTTTCAGACTGTGGGAGCAAACCAGAGCACCCGGAGGAAACCCACACAGACACAGGGAGAATGTGCAGACTCCGCACAGACAGTGACCCAAGATGAGAATTGAACCCGGGTCCTTGGTGCTGTGAGGCAGCAGTACTAATGTCTGTGCCCCCGTGCCATTAACATAGGGAGCAAAAAGGGAAGTTGGATGGCCAATAGTTTCATAGAAATTGGGTCGAGAGAACAGAAGTTGAGTCTTATGGATAATCTGAGCTTGGAGAGGGCATATGGAAGGGGTCATTTTATGGAACTTTATAGGACTTAGAAATAAACTGATGAAGTAGATGCGAGGTTTTCCTAGGTCAAGTCACAGATGGACATGATCTTAAATCATTGTCATGCTGTTCAGGAGGGAAGTTAGGAAGCAATTATTCATGCAAAGGGTAATAGAAGTGCAAAGTAGTCAATATTTGTTCAATTAATAATTTTAAATTAGAGATCAATAGGTTTATTTCCTAGCCAACAGTATTTTGGCATACGAAGTCAAGGCAGGTGGATAGAGTTCAAATATAGATCAGCCATAATTGTGTTGAAAGGAAGAGTATGCTTGATGGCTGAATAGCCTCCTCATGTTCCTATGTACTATGGAAATGTTTCCAGTCTTTGAAACTGTTCAGTTGACTACAGGAAACGCAGAAGGCTGCAGATGAAACCAGCTTCACAAGTATCTTAAAAGAAATACCTGGTATACACAGCATTATCAGATTTCAATGAAAAAGACTCAATCCCTTTACTTAGCTCTTACAAATTCAGAAACGTGGTCTTTACAAATTGTATTTTATCTGTTAATTCAGAAATGCATTGAAAACATTATCTTAGTAATTCAATAAAATAAGCATTACCATTAAGTAAAAACATTATGAACATTGTATTTAAAGCATGAAAACGTTTAAAGGAACAAAAGCAAGTTTTTATTTTTTAATCCCAATTGTAGAAACTGAAATGTGTATTCTAAATAATTTTAAAACAGCTAAAAATCTATGAAAGATATATGCTAGCCTGCCTTCTTTTCAAACTTTATAAGAACTTTATTTTCTTCTATTATATTTCCAGTGTGTCTGGACCAAATACTATTCCCCAGCTGACGAGTTAGAAAAGTGAGCATAGTACTATAGAATCCCTACAGTGCAGAAGAGGCCATTCAGCTCATCAAGTCTGCACCAGTTTTCCAGAAAAACATCCCACCCAGGTCCGCCCCTCCACCCTATCCCTGCAACTCCACGCATTTAGCACGACTAATCCACCTAACCATTGAACACTAAAGGACAATTCAGCACACTCAATCCATCTAACCTGCATATCTTTGGACTATGGGAGGAAACCAGCGCACCCGGAAGAAACTCAATTGCATACGGGGAGAACGTGAAAACTTCAGACAGTCACCCAAGACCAGAATCGAACTCGGATCTTGGGTGCTGTGAGGCAGCAATGCTAACCACTGAGCCACCGTGCTGACTTATCATGTGACCTTCTCACTTATTTGTCAATGTCACCACTGGATACAGCTGCCACAAAGTCTGCCACAGCATAGAGATGACTAGCTTTTTCCTTTTCCATCTGTTAAGATGCAACTTGTTTCCTTTCAGCATTTGCACCCAAGGGCCTGGCCAAGGTCAGAAGTTCACAGAGCAGATGTTTATGCAATACAGGGCCCAAATGCACATATTAAAATAATCCATGAACCAGAGAGTGTGGAATGCAACACCAATCATGTTGGATCTGGTACGATAATAAGAGGAAAAAAACAATCTTTTGCAAAGTTAACATCCAAATTTAATGATCATTTAATTTCAGATAGAATGCCAACAGTGAAGCTTAACGGACCACTGCCCTCAATACAATTTTCCAATGCATTTACTTGGAAATCTGTGCTTCCAGCATAAAAGATTAAACAGAATTAATGAACCAATGCGACCAGAACATAAATAATGTTCAAAGGATATGTGACTACTTGTTGGTAGTCAAGAACAGCTGCCAAGTATATCTGTAGCTCCAATAACCACTAAATATATTACAGATGGTTTGCAAATAATTGCCCCAGTTACAGCTATTTATTGACAGATAAAGCTTATCTCTCAAGAATTAATTAAAGGCAGAAAATGTTGGTGGAGACTTGGAATGTTTATCTACATTAAATATTGATTTAGTGTCTCAGCCATTTCTGCATTCCCCACTATTAACTTGCCAGCCTCATCTTCCATGGGATCAACATTCACTTTAGCTACTCTCTTCCTCTTTATATACTTTTGGAAACTTTTGCTTCCCATTTTTATATTTTGCGCTAATTTTCTTTCATAATTTACCTTTGCTCTTTATATTACTTTTTTTAACGACCCTTTGTTGATCTTTAAAAGGTTCCCAATCTTCCAGTGTACCACTGGCCTTTGCAATACAGTATGCCTTAGTTTTTGCCTTTATGTTATCCTTAACTTCCTTGCTTAGCCATAGACGTCTTTCCTCTCTCTTACCACCTTTCCTCCTCTCTAGAATATATGGATTTCTAAAGCCATTCAATCAGATTCCACATTGGAGACTATTTGCAATAATGAAAATGTGCAAATTAGGAGACAACATTTTCCCTAGTGACATGATAGTTCTAAATGCCCCCCTTTCTATAACATTTGCATTTCTGTTACTACTGGGATAATACTAGTGTTCCCCCCCCCCCCCAACACCCCTCAGCAGTCATCACCAGCATCTCCCTCTCCTTAACGCAAAGCGTCGTTGCAGGCCCATCCCCATAATGAGGCTCCCACTAGGGTCCACTCCTAGCACTGTACCCTGGCACAGGTTGGCACTGCCAGTTTGATAGTGCCAACCTGTGCCAGGGGCTGTGCCAGGCCACTGCCTAGGCATGTCCTTCCCTGCTGGGGGCTATAATCACCTTTGCATCCCTGGGGGAGGATCCCCATGACAGGTTCATGTCTGGGTGAACTTGTTGTAGACCTTGTTGTGATGTCACGTGAGCGAGGTCTGAAAATATGGTGGGGGGGGGAATATATGGCGGGGGCTGGAGTGGTTAATGATACTCAAATATATCAAAATACATTTAAATAAGGTTCTCACCCTTTGTGAGCGTGAACCTTGCCACGACATTGGCAAGGGGTGGGAAAAATCGTGGATTTTCTCTATGGATTTTCAACTCACGTCGCTGTTCTCTTTGACGGTGGGCACAAGCTGAAAAGTGTCCCCTCTGTTTCTCTCTACTGAGATGCTACCAGATTGCTGAGTATTTCCAGCATTTTCTGTTTTTAGATTGTGGATCTCAAATTCTGTGTTTTTTTTTCAGACTCTTAAAATTTGGAAGTCATTCTTGTAGCTCTGCAATTCCCAATGCATACAATACAGAGCTGACACACAGCTGGACCATATAGTATCCTGGTACACATATTAAAGGACAGGATTTTTATGTGAAATTTTAAATTTTGTCTTGCAAGAATATTTGTTTTATTCCACATTTGACTTTAAAAAAATACTTCCCCTTCACATTTAGGATGATATACAAAACTCTAAAGGCTAGCCAATGTCGATAACACTTAAGACATAGAATGAAAATGGTAAAATCAGACCCTAAGTGCTGAATCTGGGTGTAATGCAGATCCGACTTAGAAATCTGCTTTCAGGTGCCCCCATACGCTCTCAGCCATCTCCAGTTCCATTCGTGCTGTGGGCAGGGCTTAGTGCAGCCGAAACGATTGGAGCTCTGAACTGCGCATGCGCAGTTTGAAAACAATTTGTAAAAACGCGTCGGTGTCAGATCGCTCCCGGGCCGCAGAAAGCAGAGAAAGCGGCCCGGGAGCGAAAAGCCAGTGCACACACACATCACTGTCCACCTTATCCACCCCCCCACTACCCACACACATCACTGTCCCCCTTATCCACCCCCCCCACTACCCACACACATCACTGTCCCCCTTATCGACCCCCCCACTACCCACACACATCACTGTCCCCCTTATCGACCCCCCCACTACCCACCCACATCACTGTCCCCCTTATCCACCCCCCCACTACCCAGACCGATCACCACCCCTGCCCCCTCTCCTCCCCACTGATTGCCCACAGAGTGGCAGCGGACCCCCCTGCCCCTACCACCAGAGATCCATCTGCCCCCCCCACCCCACCAGAGATCCATCTGCCCCCCCCCCAGCAGTGAGTGAGCGATCGGACCTCCCCCCCCACTCCCCGAGATACATCTTACCCGCCTCCCCCCCCCCCCCACTCTGACAATGAACTGGCCTCACTTCCCCTCCCCCTCCAGAGGAACATCTGACCCACCTCCTCCTCCCTCCCCACCAGACAACGATCAGCCCTCCCCCCCACCACCAGACAATGGTTGGCCCTCTCGGCCCCCCCCCCCCCAGAGATACATCTGACCCGCCTCCTCCTCCCCCCCCACCAGACAACGATCTGACCTCACTCCCCTCCTCCTCCCCCCCCCCCCAACCAGAGAATGATCTGACCCGCTTCCCTCCTCCCCCCCCCCCCACCACTGATCTGAGTCAGACAGGCGTTGGAAACACTGAACGTGCTCTTCAGAAGCTGGAATGTCCGTTTCAGACTTTTATTTAGCAGGTCCATTACGGCGCGGTTCCGGATTGGCAAACGCGGTGGTAAAGGGGAAATGCTGATAAAGTTGGGCAGGCAGTTCATTAATTCAATTTAAATGCATGCAAATGCATTTAAATTGTCATTGCGCGCGTTTTGGGCGTGAATCGAATCGCCGCCATTCCCGGGTTTCGGTAAAATGGCAATCTGCGCAGGTGCGGATCGCGATAATGGCCTCTCACCTGGCTTTACCACATTTTCGCGCCCGTTTAGGGCTCATAACGTCAAGATTTTGTGACAGGTGTAAAACAATCTACATATAAAGGACATAGTTATGTTTCAGTTGGCTTTTTGACCTGGATCCTAAAAGTTACAAGCAGCTATAATTTCCTTCTAATTACCTCAAAGGTACTACAATTTCAAATTTAAACCACGTTCTTCACAGAGAATACTTGAGTAGCGGCTTTGTGATGGGATCAGGTTAGGTTATTTTATCACCTAATTATCACCACCATTTTATAAACTAATTGCCATGTTAGACAGCGCATAATGTCAATAATCTGGAATAAATCTTTGTAGTTTACAATGCAGTTGCTATTTTTGCTCTGGATGAGCAGTAACTCAGTTTCCATACATTTTGGTGAATGTCATTGCAAGTGCACAGTGCACAAGTAGTAGTACTGCTGACATCCTTTTTCTTGTAGGTAAACAGGAATTTCACATTGCTCCTATCTTTAACCATATTGACCAATGAACTCAGAAAACCTTGAAGCAACAGGTTTCACAATTTGAACAGATTAAAGGTTCAGCTTGTTGCTATTTGAAGTAGCGCATGGAAGAAAAAACAAGTCACATAAAATTCAAGTGCGTGAAAGATTTAATTTTTAACAAAATAAGAAGCCATTACTTTTCCGTATTGTTATTATTTAAAATGACTTCAAATAGGAAGCCAAAATGAAAGGTTTGAAAACAGATGCATACACAACACATTAGCCATTTAAATAAGGCAAAAATGCAGGTAGTGAAAATAAAAGTGTCAGCATTTTCATAATTGAAAGTGATCTGCACCTTGAAAATAAACCTGCGTTCAAATAATCATAAAGACCACACTTATTTTAATTCCTAAGTCTTTACCTTTGCCATCTGTGCCTGGACACCATTACCCTTTAAGGCAGCCACTGCCTTCTGAGCAGCAGCTGGACTGTCGAAATCCACAAAGCCGTAACCTGAAATGCAACATCGGAGAGCAGAGTTACTATTTAATCAAAGCCTCATGAGTTCATTAAAAATAGATGAAACACCTGCATTATTGTCTTGACAACATTCATTTAATATATGTATCTATTACTATGGACAGTGTTCTCCAGGAGGCACATAAGAAAATAAGCTTCAACAGGAAAGGAAATGGTATCAGAGCCTTGTTGAATGGATTTGTGATATGTTCAGTGTTACATTGGTACTGGAATAATAGGAGATTACAAATATAGCAAAGATAACATGGGAAAACTCAGATACCAAAAATTACACTCCGCTAAACTTTGTGCACCATCTTAGAATTCATATGTACAACCACTTTTTCTATTCTAAAATCTTATGGAAATGCTTCAAGGCATTGTAAAATAAACATGAATTATTTGAAGCATGTGATTGTATATAACATGATTTGATGTCACTTATAGTGTTAAGCTTAGCAAAGTGCTCTATATTCACAGTTTTTCTAAATATGCATGAGGTCAGCTATGTGAATGGCAGTGGAACATCTATGGACAGGGAAACTGCTAGACAAGACAGGTAGGCAGGCAATTTCACCATTACTCATTTTTGGCACCAGGAACAGACTCTGATTAGAAGGAACATCATAAACAACATCAAAATTGTGCATAATAGGAGAATATAATAGACACAATGAAATAGAACCAAATAAACTAGCAAGTTGCTAGAAATACTGTGTGCCCCGATCACCCCTGGATTAGTGCATTTCAGAAAGGCTGAATGCTGGGAGTTTTCCATAATATTTAGCTTTGCAAGTATGCATATGGTGTTACCAGTTACAAGTGCCACTTGATGCGTTAGCAGCCTTCTTGTTCACTCTTAAAACTCAACAATCCATGGAGGTACCAACAAAAAAATGTCAAGAGAGGTTTTAAAGCAATGAGTGGAATCATAGTGGTGTCAGCGCTGAGGTAACTGGAGAGGTGAATTTGAAAAGTGACATCATAGATAATTTAAGGGAAGGGACAAGCACAGCCAGAGGAAAAACAAATTCCCAAATGCTCAATTATTTATTCACACTTTAATAATTAAGTATATAGTACATTAAACAGCTACTTTAAAAACTTAGAGACAAAGATAAAAACCTGTCAGTTATAATTGAATGGCCTCCTTTTGCATTGTACCAATTCTGCGAAACAGATAAATAAGCAGATCAATAAATATACAAAGCAGGTATTGACAGCAGCTCGTCCTATACAATGGAAGTTGTCACACCAGGCTCCAGCATTGTTAAGGTTCATTGTGCTGTTGATGGAGTGAATCACTTGGTCCATCTTGAGTAATCGCAAAGATCATGTTCGAGCTGTTCTCCTACAATGAGCAGGTTAATGCTGAGTAAGTGCTGGGGCAGCATCGTCAACAACCCCTTCCATCACTTTGCTGATGAGTGAGAGTACATTGACAGGACGGTAATTGGATTTGTCATGCTTTTTGTGGACAGAATATACCTGGCCAAATTTTCCATATTGCTGGTTAGATGCTCGTCTTGTAGCTGTATTGGAACAGCTCAGCTAGGGGCCCACCTAGTTCTGGAGCACAGACTTCAATACTATTGCTGGTAGGTTGTCAGGGTCCAAAGCTTTTTCATTACCCAGTATTCTGCCATTTTCTGATTTCACAGGGAGTGAAATGAATTGGCTGAAGGTTGGCATCTATGATGCTGAGGCCCTCAGGAGGAGCCCGAATTGATCATCCACTCAAAACTTCTGGCTGAAACTGTCTGCTACACTCACCCATCATAAGAAACACTGAATAATAAACTAATTTAATTACACTGCTAACTGCACTACTTCATGTAATTTGTCAGGTGGGAAATCAAGTAGGATAGCCAATCATCATGGGCCTGCAGCAGCATTTTGAAGGGATGGGATGTAAGCGTTTGGGATGAATTGGAGCAGCAGGGAAATGTTTGTAGCTGACAGTAACAAGGTGCTAAAATAATGGAAGCCTTCCATGTGCTCAAAAGACACAAGAAAACTGCATAAAAATGAACACCAGTTCCACTTCCAGGAGCAAGATAAATACAAGCCTCTGGTTTTCAGTCCAGAAAAGAGGCTTCAGTGAGGTGATTTCTAACGTATGCTATATTGTTAAAGGAGTGAAAGAAGTGAGCCAGAATATTGTTTGAATTAAATTGCAAAAGAAGAACAAGGGGATTCAGTTCATGCTGATAAAAAAGTATGTTTAGAACTAATGCCAAGAAATTCTTCACAATAAAAGTAATTAATACGTAGAATGGAAATCCAGACAGTGGAGGCCAAAAACAAGAAACTGACACTGCAATGGGAGATTTTTCTTAGATGCTTCTAAATGGATGAATTGAAATGGGGTAAATGGGCTCTCTTATCACTAATTATTTTATGATCAATTTAACCATCATCATGAATAGACATACTCATCTCACCATGGTCAATTCACTGGAGGAACATCTGTCGTGGAGCTCCTCAGGGGTCAGTATTAGGGTTTTTGCTCTTCCTAATATATTAATTACCTAAATCTTGGTATACAGGACATATTTTCAAAATTTGTGTATATTACAACATTTGGAAACATTGTGAAAAATTAGGATAGTGTAGAACTACAAAACGATATAGAAAGTTGGTGTAATGGGTAGACAAGTGGCAGATGAAATTTAATGCAGAGGTATGGAGTGACTTACTTTGGCAGGAAGAAAACAGAGTGACAACTTAAAATTAAGGGTAAAATGCTGAATGGTACAGGGGCAGAGAGACTTGGGGTGTACATACGTACAAGTCATCGAAGGTCATACAACAGGTTGAGAGCAGTTAATAAAGCATATCGCATCCTTGACTTTATTAATAGGGTTATAGACAACAAAAGCAAGAAGGTTAAGGAGGACAAGTTAAACGTGTGGAGAACATTGGTTTGGCCTCAACTGGAGTACTTTGCCCAGTTCTGGGAGCCATACTTTAGAAAAGATGTGAAGCCATTAGAGAGAGTGCAGAAGGGATTCACAAGAGTGGTTCCAGGGATGAGAAACTTCAGTTACATAGATAGATTCGAGAGGCTAGGCCCACTCTCCTTTGGAAAAGAGACGATTGAGACAAGATTTGATAGAGGTATTCAAACTCATGAGAGGTCTGGATAGACTAGATAAGAAAAAAATGTTCCCATTGGTAGAAGGATCAAGAAGAGGGCACAGATTTAAAATAATTGGCAAAAGCAGCAATGGCAACACGAGGAAAATCTTTTTCATGCAAAGAGTTATTGGGGTCTGGAATACACTGCCTGAAAATCTTGTCAATGCAGGTTCAATTGAGGCATTTTAGAGAATTGGATTATTATCTGAAAATGTAGAATGTGCAGGTCTACAGTAAAGAAGCCAGGGAGTGACATCAGGTAAGTTGCTCCTTCGGAGAGCCAGCACAGGCATAATGGCTGAGTGGCCTCCTTCTGTGCTTAACCATTCTGTGAGTGTGTGAATCTCCACTCTCAAAAGTTTTGTCAATCAGAATGTTAATGTATATAAACACATAAACCTTAATTTTCAATTATGAATTATTCACAAAGTCTGTGGATTTGAAGATCAAGTTAAGAGTCCTGTTGGGTCTACTTGGACACTCAATATGAAGTCAGTTGAACAGTCATGTCCAATTTTTCTTTAATGAATGATGGACAATGACTGCAGACAGTTTCCTCTGATCACCACTGGGATTCACAAACATGAATGTCAGGTGACATCAGGATCATACCTGACTGTAATGGTCTTGACAAATGAATAGTTTGCTTGTACAGACTATTCAGGTTCAGATAAGAATAATCATCACAGGCAGGGTAGCAGAAGGATGCTGCTGCCTGCAAAAAGCGCATTACTCTGAGTCACTATTAGGAGTGTTTGGTGTGGGGGTCAAGGGATGTCGGCGGTTAGGAAGAAAACTTGAGAAAAAAGTTTTATAAAAAGAGAAAAGTCATTAATGAGTCAAGTAGACAACAATCCACTAAATGGAAATAACATAGTGCTGCTAACTCCAATTTCAATTCTGATTACTCAAACTGAAACAAAATGTAACATGCATTCATTGCATATCTGTTACCAAGGGGATGGGCCTCTGTGAGTAAACAATTATAATGGCAGAATTGACATGTACTAATTTTGCTGCATCATGCTGCCTCTGAACTGATACTGCAGACTGTCACCTTCTGAAGATTTCACTCATTGACAGTTTAGACAAAAGCAGGACTGGAAAGCAGAACTACACTTAATTCTTAGTGAGGTTATTAGCAATTTCTGAAGAGTGTTGGCCAGCTGAGAACTGGAATCAGCAACTTTATAACCAAGCAAAATTATTTAAAAAGTGCCTATTATACCAAATTTTCAACTTTTTATGTACAAGAATTGATATTGGTATATGCAAGCCAAATATTTAGACAAGATGTGTTTATAGCACCATGTTTTTAAACTGTATTACTATAAAAGTACTTGAAAGTGATAAACACTTTGAAACTTGATTTGCCTTGATGGAAATTTTTTTTTAAAAATCACACAAATTAAAGCAATGTGCACATCATCAGAAAGATAGATTTAACTGAATGTACTTGGGAGTTGTCTGAATTTCATGCACGTATAAAGAGTTGAATCGTTCTTGGGGGTGTTGTAAGTAAAGTAAAAATGCATCAGAAGTAATGCTGCTGATAGACATTTTATTGATAGCTTCCAGTAGATAAAAATACATTGCATGTTATTCTTCTCCAGATAATACAATCTATAATTTTTCTGGCTTTTAAATTTTGTAAAATAAACTGCAATTGAACAGTTTTAGTAGATATAGTTTATATGACTTGTATATCACGTTTTTGTCCCATTTTCAGATTGATTTGGATTATTTTCATCTGTACATTTTTTCTGTGAATATTTTATTATTACAAAGACCACAGCTTCATTCAGAAAAATTATAAATTGCATCCTATATCAGATTTTGCTGGTTTAAATTGTTTAAGCAACCTCCAATAATCAGGGAAAATTTTAAGGACTCAAAACATTTAATCAAACAGTACTTAAGGGCTGTTTCATTATAACTGAGAGAACTAATTTGTAGAATTTGTAAACCATTCAAAATTAGATTGCAGGCAAGTAGTCTTCTAACAGCATGTCTATCTCCTAGGGCAAGGACAAAGAGCTGTATTATAATTATATTACCATTTTAGCCTGTGTTCTCAAGTGCTAACTAAAATTGTGCATCAGCTTGAGAATAATCAACGTAGCAGTCTTGGCACTGCACTGAACATGGGTCATCTGCTGGTTCTGACGGGTAGATGTTAATAGGCACCTTTGCCTGAGATGAAACTCGGCAGAGCAATTTTCTACATTTTCAAGACATAAATCTAAGAAATAATAAATACACAAAATGATAGCTTAACAATTATCCTATTTAAGTATTTTCATCACAATATCTAGTTACAGTTTCTGTATGTGATTAATCAGGGGTGGATTTACAATGAAACACACCATGCCTAGGCACAGGGCCCTGACCAATGGGGTACCCGTGCTGGCTGGTTCCCATAGATTCCAATCAGAGCCTCAGAAGGCAATGTAGAGCAGCATCAGACTCCGATTGTTGAGCCCACTTAGAGCGGGAAAATAGACTGATCTGAAGGTTGAGGCACATACACGCGAGGAATAAGAGGCTGTGAGGCGAGGAGGGAGAGAGACAGAGGCAGAGGATCCTGTGTTTTACTTTTGTGAAAGAAGGCGTAGCCTGCAGATTTCTCGACCCATGGCCGAGGGCAGGCCAGCAGCGAGGGAAGGCGACAGATGAGAGCCACGAGCCAAGGTGAGCCAGCCAGTCAGCAGCCATCTTGCACTGAGGGGAGCAGGCGAGGTTGACTTGACAAGGGCCGAGGAGGATAGGCCAGCCAGCAACAGCGAGGGGAGGTGAGAAGCACGGGCAAAAGCTCCAAGTCAAGGTGAGCTAGCCAGTCAGCAGCGAGGGGAGCAGACGAGGGGCGACTCAACTCAGCCAGGACTGGGGACGGCAGGCCAGCCAGAAATTGCCATGAGCCAAGGTGAACTAGCAGGTATCCAGCAGTGAAAAGAGCAGGCAAGGGAGCGACTTGACCAGGACTGAAGTGGGCAGGCCAGCCAGCATCAGTGAGGTGAGGCACGAGGTGCTAGAGGAAGCCATGAGCTAAGGTGAACCAGCTGTTCAGCAGCTGTCAGGCAGTAAGGGGAGCAGTGAGTGATGACTCGACCCAGCTAAGAGTTAAAGATTATTTGCCAAGTATGACGTGTCAGGAACATCCAGCCATCAGGCTTTCAATCCTTCCTTTTGCCCCACAGGAGAAGATGGCCCATAACAGGAGTAAGGAGGAGAAGACTGGTGGTGGAGTTCCCGAGCTGTGACTCCTGACTCCCTTTGAGGAGTGTGCCATGGAGTTTTCAGGGAGGCAGAGGAGAGAGTCGTAACCGCCAGCCAGGTCAGCGTGTGCTACGGAAGTGAGCAGCCACAAAACCTTTATTCATATGACCTTCCTCAAGTAAGTTGCGATCTGCCCGGATACTTGTCCCTCTCTTACACTGAACAATCTGTCTTGTTTTGCAGTAATTGAACCTGATGAGGCTGGGCCATCAGAAGTCAGCTCCTGTTGACAACTCGGAGGAAAGCTCCAGTGGAAGCTCCAAGGAAAGCACCAACCAGTCGACACAGGCATCACCCACACCATTCGCCAGCGCAGATACGGTTAGCCTGGTGGCGGTGAGGCTTCTGGGACATTTTCTGGTGTGCACCACACAACCATCGATGCACATCAGGTGGAGGCAGGATCATCCGAGGGCTCGGAAAGGCAGAGGTCTGCCGGAGCAACTGGCCGCCAACCAGTTGCTGAGAGACTGGGATCAGTTCTCACAAAGCTGCTGGAGATGCTGAGGCAGTGCGGGGGGGGGGGGGGGGGGGGTGTCAGCAACATTCATGCAACTATGAGGCTGTTTGGAGGAGTCCCACAGCCTTCAGGAGATAGTGCCAGCAACGTGTGGCACCCAGGCAAACTATACAAGGGTGGCAGCCGCAGTTGAAATCCTGGGACAGGAAATGGTCGGGTCTCAGGGGAACATGGGCTGAGGGCATCGGGTGCATGCTCAAGGCACAGAGGGCCTTAGCTGCAGGCTTCGTGAGCATGACTCATTTACAGCAGACGATCGCTGAGGGGCTCCAAAGCTTGGGCCAGTCTCAGAGGGCTTGCACACCATGGTGCAGACAGAGTTTGGCCTCCAGGACTGGCAGCGCCAGATGACACTGAGGCTTCAGGAGCTCACTCCAGCTGCACTTCTGTCCCATAGATGTCCCGGGGCCCATGGGCACTCTGAGGGAGGAGGAAAGGCTGGAGCCCATGCCAAGTCTTCCCACCTGGCAGATTCTAGCTGTCAAATCCCTGGCCACAGGCGTACAACACAACCAACTGCCTCCATCTTTGATGTGCATTCTGGGGGATCACCTAGACGGAGTGTTAAGCCACATAAGATTAAAATGTTGTAGAGTCACCAAGAGGGCATGGGTGAAGGCAGTCACTGTAGTTAGGGATAGGGTAATATGCACGATACATAATCACTATTAAATGGTCTTGCACCAGACGGCCGTGACTCCTCTGTCTGTGATCCGCCTCCCACCGAGAGTTTCAGACCCTGACCACATCCACAGAGGCTCAGAGCCTCTTTCAATGTGAGAGAGGCCCTGTGGCCCACCAAGGGTATACCAAAGATACCTACTGCTGGAGTCGTGTGGATCCCAGCACCGGTGCAAGATCCCCGACTGCTGTAGTACTCCAAATGCACATCCGAAAACGCTGTTAGTATTGCGAGGTTGCCGGCTTCCACTGTTGACGCGGGACTCAGGGTCCTGGGACACGGGTCCAAGTTCCTCTGGCCCAGTCCCTGTCGGCCTCTCAAGTAGTCCCAGCCATGGGAGCGCTGGAGGCCCATTGTGACAGATAGCCTGAGGTGGCACCCTCGTCACCCTAGGACCAGTCCCCACAACTCCATCCTCCTGCTCCTCCTCGGCCTCCCTCTCCTCAGGGGTTTCCACCCGGTTCTCCTCCTCCAGGATTTCTGCCCACTGCTGCGCCAAGTTGTGCAGCACACAGCGGACCACCACAATCCGGGAGACCCTCAGGAGGCTGTACTGGTGGGCTCCACCAGAGCCGTCCAGGCAGTAGAACCACATCTTCAGCAGCTCAGTGCACTGCTTGACTATGGATCGGGTGGCAGCATGAGCCTTATTGTAGCGGGTCTCCGCCTCGTTCTCAGGCTTCTGCCTTGATATCAAGCCTCCGCACTAGCGTCATCAGCCATGGCCTCAGCAAGTAGTCCCCCACAAACAATCCCGGCAGCCTGGGTTGGTCCTTGGAGATCCCAGGGATGTCTCAGCTGCGCAAGAGATAGCTATCGTTCATGTTCCCCGGGTGTCATGCACACTGCATGATGTTCAGCAGGTGGTCACACACTATCTGGACATTCAGGGAGTGGAATCCCTCCCAATTAATAAAGGGCACCTTGATCCCACAGGGGGCTAGTGATGCTCCTGTCATCACTAGCCCCCTGCACATGGGGAATCTCGGCAATGGCAGTGTAGCCTGCAGCCCAGGCATCCTGTTGGGCCCAGCCCACATCAAAGTGGATGTAATTGTCTGCTTGTGCGTACAGGACCTCACAAATGCACTTGTGTTCAGATGACTGGGAGAAGCCACAGAGCTCTTCGATGGAGGCCTGGAAGGATCTTGTGGTGAAAGGGACCACTGTGAAAGGGAGCGGGTGTCCTACCCCACAAGTGCCACACTGTCTCCGTGTTGAAATGCTTTCTGCAGCGGCACATGATGTCAAGCAGCTCATTAAAGGACATGCGGGTCCTACAGTGTCTGGGTTTCCATCTCTGACATCGCCCGG
The DNA here is from genome assembly GCF_964213995.1 of Mustelus asterias. Classification (NCBI taxonomy): domain Eukaryota; kingdom Metazoa; phylum Chordata; class Chondrichthyes; order Carcharhiniformes; family Triakidae; genus Mustelus; species Mustelus asterias. The sequence goes on along the minus strand of NC_135814.1, from coordinate 44,299,850 downwards.
GCCCCCCTTCTGGCCGATGGGCGGCTGCGTCTTATAGAAACATATCTTATAGGATCTTATAGAAACATATAAGATTATGAAGGGAATAGATAAGATAGAAGCAGGGAAGTTGTTTCCATTGTCAAGTGAAAGTAGAACTAGGGGGCAAGGCCTTAAAATAAGGGGGAGCAGGTTTAGGACTGAGTTGAGGAGGAACTTCTTCACCCAAAGGGCTGTGAATCGGTGGAATTCCCTGCCCAGTGAAGCAGTGGAGGCTACCTCATTGAATGTTTTTAAGGTAGGGATAGATAAAGTTTTGAGCAGTAAAGAAATTAAGGGTTATGGTGAGTGGGTGGGTAAGTGGAGCTGAGTCCATGAAAAGATCAGCTGTGATCTTATTGAATGGCGGAGCAGGCTCGAAGGGCCAGATGGCCTACTTGTGCTTCAAGTTCTTATGTTCTTATTATGTTCTGATGTGCCCTGGCCCCAACCAGTGGCCCCCTGTCCTCCTGTTGTGACTTCGAGCCTGGACAGGCCTTGCCATGCACAACATGAACCCCAAGACAGCGACAACCCACAACCTGAGGACCCCCAGACCGGCACAAGCCCCCCACATCCCCCTGCCCCCCCCACCCCCCAAGCAAACCCCTGCACCCATGTAAGCCCCCACCCCACTCTGCACTATGGCTGACACCAGCCACCCCCTGCACCTGAGAGGTTGGTGCTCAGTGGTACTCACCTCCTCACTCTCTTTCACTACTGCTGCACCTGAGCAATACTTTTACAGAGCAGTACTAATTGACACTGGCATGATGTCATGGTGGAGGGGTGGGAAGCATCCAGGAGGGGGGGAAGCCAGACTCACTAATGATTTTGAAATCCAGTCAATCTCAGGCTAATACTTTTCACACCCTTTCTGTGCCATTAAAAGGGAACCAGGAAGATAGCAAACTGTTTTGTGCCAGCATTCATCAGATTTTAGCTTCGCACGCTAGTTTCCCACTTCACCGTGCTGTTTGCCGGGCGCAGCAAGGTGATAAAATCGCGCCCTGCACCTTTACAAGATTTTACCTACGATGATGTAATTGATGATTTTGTGAAGAAAAAATGAGAAAAAAGCTAAATAAAGTCATGCCAACAAGGGATGAAGCAAAGAAATCTTAAAAATCAATCCGTCTTCCACATTCTCTTGTTTAAATTCTGTTTTTCAAAATGGACCATTGCTGGTCTGATATAATGGCTGTAGCTGATGGTTCGAACCACCATCACTCTCAAGACTGGACTTCAGAAAGTCTCTTCTGAGACAAAGAACAGAATCCTGCAGTCAGAGCCACTTATATTGGACTTGGACTCACTGGACACTCCACTCATGTGAATTTATGGCAGTAGCTTTGATTTTGAGAGAGGATGGAAGGAAGTTAACTTCTGAAGGAGACACTGAAATAAATTGAATGGTTGCACATGCATCTTGTTGATTTGGAATATTTGCTCCTGCACTGGACTGGCTCATTCTGTCCTGTACTGGTCTGTGCTGCAGTGAAGTCATTGGCTGATTTTTCCACCTTGTTCCTCATCGGAAAGTTCCATGTTTGTTCACCTCAAGCCAAACATTGCATTATTAACCATCTTTACTGTCACTCTGACAGGAGGCAAGCTTGGATTTCCATTCAGCAATGATTCATACAGGTGTGATTTTACAAGTTACTAAGGTACTGACAAATTTGCATACATTTGTGGCTTGCATCTTCGTGTTCAGTGGGGCGAGTGCGCACAGGGCTGGGAGGGGCTTGATTTTGGTGGGGGGTGAGGGGGGAGGTTAGTGGCAGAAATGGCGAGTGCGGGGTTCGGCAAAGTGTAAATCCGCCTCTGTGATCAGTGAAATCACAAAGAAAAATGTTTACAATTACCTTATTAGATTCCATCATCCCAATTGTAAATGATATGTAGCAATTAAATATTTAACTCTCTTTACCAAAGATTATACTTTGAACTGTACACATAGCAATGCTAAGAAAAATATGTATATTTTTTGGATATTCTATGAGATGACGGCAAATATTGAAAAATGCATTGTTAAATTAAAACATTTTTTAAATGGGATATACGTTATGAAGTAGTGCTCTTTTTGCAGAGCTCCACGTACCAGGAAACATTTAGTGGGAATTAAAGCAGCCCACTAATTTGACAGGCATTATATTTGGAGAATTAGACAGGACATGCTGATCTCTGCGCCCAAATTCCTGGTCTGCATTCCTTTCACATGAAACTTGCACAGGGTGTGCTAATTGTTGAAATCTATCCCATACTATTAAAAAAAAAGTTTCAAATATCACACACAATGAACAAACTGTGAGTTTACATTTTCTTCAAAAGCTTCTGTACACAGCTGAAGAGCAGTATGTGGCAGCACATTAGAGAGACGAGGTGCATAGAAAACTAAGGGGGTCACATGGCAGCACAATAAGGAATAGATTTTTTTGAAGTCTGCATTTCCATGAGTGTCATTAGAGGAGCCAACGTTGGGAAAATAAGATACTTAGCCCCAGCTGTGTCTCATGTGGTAACATTTTATTTTTGTGACATATTTGGCACACTGTATTTTAAATTCTTTTCTGTGGAACCCAGAAGAGATTAGTTTCCAGCTGGAAGACCTCTAGTAACCTCACTTTGATGATGTCAGTGAAAATGTTCCCAGGCGAATTCATGTACACTCCAGCAATGAAGTAATTCAAGAGTTTTAATAATTTTTAAAAACCAAACATTTAATGAATTTTTGCCATTCGGAGCGAATGCTCACAGTCCTTAGCTAAAGAAGATTCCTAAATGGTTTAGAAGCTGATTTTAGTGCCAGTCAGCAGACATTTTCCTAAGATTGCTAGCAGTGAGTCTTAAAAATGTTTTCAGAAAATGGCTGCATCTAAACTCTCTGAAGCTGCACTGCTGCTTTGAATGTGTTAAACAGAAATAAAACTCATGTCACACAGATCTTCTTTAGGATTTAGTAAAGTACTTTAAAAATACTCATTAATAGTACCTTCTGTTGGCACCATAGTAAAACACAGCACAAAAGGTCATTCAACCCATCATGCCTATGCCAGCTTTTTCAAAGAGCTAACCAATTAGTGCTACTTCCCTGCTGTTTCCACATAGCCCTGTAAATGATTCCTTTTCAAGTATTTATTCAATTCCTGCTGGAAAGTTATTATTGAAAATGCTTCCACCAACCTTCCTGACTGTGCATTCCACATCAAAACAACTTGCTGTGTGAACAAATTCACATGTTGACTTTGGTGCTTTGGCCAATCAACTTAAATCTGTCCCCTCTGGTTACTGCGCATTCCACAACTGGGAACAGTTTCTCTTTATTTAAACTTAGCAAAATCTTTCAATATTCTGAACACCCTCATCCCAAGGAGGAGAGCTGGAATGGAGAAGTGGAAAAATGGATGTGAGAAAGAAAGATGGCAAGATGGATGAATGAGATGAAACAAAACGAAATATAATAAATGGAAATGGGGTGAAGGCAGAGGAGAGACTTCATGCTCTGAAATTGTTGAACTCAATCACACACAAACAGAAAATGCTGGAAAATCCCAGCAGGTCTGACAGCATCTGTGGAGAGAGAATAGAGCCAACATTTCGAGTCTAGATGACCCATAAGCAATCCTCAAGGCCTTTAGCACCACTCTAACAGTCAATGAGGTTTGGAAGATTGTGGCTTAAGCCTCCCATAATTTATACCTTTACTTTGCTCAGCAACCTCAGTTGCATTCCATCTGGACTGGATGACTTCTCCACTTTGGGGGCTGTGACATTGGCAAAACTCTCTTCCAGTCAACTTGGAATGTTTGTTAGGCGTAGTAATATTGTCGAATCCAAATGAATCTTTTTTGAGGGAATTACCATGGTTATAGGAATTATAGAATCCCTACAGTGCAGAACGCCATTTGGCCCATCAAGTCTATACCGACTTTCCGAAAGAGCATCTTACCTAGGCCCACTCGCCCATCCTATCCCCATAACTCCACACATTTCCATGGCTAATCCACTTCACCTACACATCTTTGGAGACTAACGGGCAATTTAGCATAGCTAATCCTCCTAACCTGCAACACTTTGGACTGTCGAAGGAAACCAGAGCACACGGAGGAAACCCACGCAGACACGGGGAGAATATGCAAACTCCACACAGTCACCCAAGGCTGGAATTGAACCTGGGTCCCTGGCACTGTGAGGCAGCAGTGCTCACCACTATGCCATAGAATGTATGCACAGATTTCAGGAAGGGACTTTTGTATGCATTAGTGACTTATTACAACAACTCTAATGCCTAGTAAGGATATCATATTATTAATTTTCAAGATATGGACTTCAGTCAATGTAGATTTTTTGAAAGTAACTTTAAAAACTAGTCCGAATGTTGCCTAAGTTGCCTGCCAAGGATCCATCAGATAAAGGATTAACTCCTGTCTGAATGCGCTTCTGGAAAGTTTTTAAAATGTAAAACTGTGGGTGGAAAGTCCTCCTTTGCATAGACATTCAGAATGCAAAACCACTTGTGCATTTACACTACTTATTTACCCAAAACTCAGTTCAAACTTCCAAATTCGAACCTTAACAGAGTCTAGAAATTACCAGGACAAGAGGGACCATTTCTCCAACCAGGAGGACAGAGCTCTGCTCAACTATCAGACAACTCAGGCAGTGCATGGGGGCTATCGATCTCACCCGCAAACATTTGCCTCCACAGAAAGTCAGCCGTTACCTTGTCTGAAAATCCAGTAACTTCCAACTTTCATTCACCTCCAAAGAACCATGAGAGATTACCCAACGAAGCCTGCACTTCGCACACCTTAAAAGGACTTAATCTGTCCATGATTTGTTTCCAGTATTCCGTTAATATAAAGCATAATTCTCTAGAATACATCTTTTGAATGTGCTTGGCTGTGTACATGACCGAATGAGTGTTTTTCATTGCGCTTACATTTTGAGGCACTGTGTGAATAAACGTTGGCCCAGATCTAGTACCCAGACTGGTATCTGGATGGAGACTGGATGTACCCGGAGGATGCGCTAAGGGACCCCTCAGAAGTACCAACGCGAGGTCTCCTCAGGAATTGCCTGGGAAGTTTCAACTTCTGATGGTAATTCCACTACATCTGGAACCATCTGAAAAAGTCTCCAAAAAGACTTTGAAGGGTTCAAAGTCACTTATCTAGATAGTTACAAAAATATTAGACAGGAATACACCATGCCCAACTCCTGAGTAACTGTATAACTGATAGCCCTGACTCCCCAATGCTCACCTGCAATTCACAAGCTATTTAAATGTCCCAAAACGTTTTAATGTGTTAGTGAATGAAGGCTCACTTATCAAACTATGGAAACTAATGCTGTAAAAAGGGGGCATGGCTTGGCTTCCCCTGTCGATCTTGCACTACAAATAAAGACTTCCAGAACAGGTGTGATCTGCATGTTTGAAGAGGTCTGATTTGAAAGTCCAGGCCAGATATATGAAGCTCCATATTAGTTTGAAAAAAAGAGTGGAGAGGCAAGGTGACAGTCCAATGGTGATTGCCACTCCTTGGAAGATTTGGCCCCTGACTGTTTCTTCTGATTTACTTACTCAAAAGCCCGCTACTTGTCTATTACTAAATGTCACAACACTAAAAAGGTAAAACACTCCCTCTAAATACACATCTTGTTGCAGACACTGGAGAAGTGAGGAAAAAGTGGAGAAGTCATTCCATTATCTCTTCCCTCATCTGTAATACAACAAATCTACATAGTATTAAAGTGAATGCAGCTGTGTGAAGAGAGGGATAGCAAATATCCAGAAAGCAAAAAAAAAGAGGGTAACTTGATATTTTTTGATCACTGGGCGGTGGTGTATCCATGACTTCTATGCTGCAACCTTTTCTGCTTTCCCATTCACAGATTATTTGGGTACGGATTTGAGGAATTATATTAAAGCTTGATGATGTTAAAAAAGGGTCATGGAAATCTGTGAGAAAGAAATCAAGAGATTGAAAAATGACATGAAACCAATTCGCAGAAGGACCAGAATGCTGATAGATGCACATAAAATCAGAAAGAGTACATTTTGGAATACAAAATGATTGAAAGGAAACATATATTTAATCGTAGAATTTGTTAAACTGGAGAATCCAATATTTAGAGGTTAAGAATGGTATTGCTCAGAAGGAGGCCATACAACCATTGTGTAGGTGCTAACATTTTGGGTGGAAGTATCGAGTTACTTCCATTCTCCTGCTCTTTCCCTACGTCCTGCATATCTTCCCTTAAAGAGGCTGGAATTCTCCAACCATTCACACCGTGGGATCTTCTGGTCCTGCTGACCGCACTCCCCCGCCATGGGTTTCCCAGCGGCATGAGGGTGCAGTTAATGGGAAATCGCATTGACAGCGGCGGGACCAGAAGATCCTGCTACTGGCAAAAGTGGCCTACCTCCTGCTTCAAGGGGAGGCCAGTGAATCTCCCCAGTATTCATCAAATTTACCTTTGATGGTTAATATTGAACCTGCTTCCACTACCCATTTCAGATCACACAGCTGGCTATGTGGTTATTTTTATTCATATCGCATCTAGTTATTTTGCCAATGTCCTTGAATTGTTTACTTTGGGATGTTAATGTTGCAAATGCTATGACAATTGTGTGCATGCCCTCGTTGTGATGAAGAGCAGCTGATACCAATTGGGGAAAGATTAGGGCAGATTTAAAGAACCAGTTTCTACCTTTTTTGTCAAAATTCATTAATGGAATGTGGGCATCACAGGCCAGCGTTTATTACCCTACCCTAACTGCCCTTGAGAAGGTGGTGGCGAGCTGCCTTCTTGAATCACTGAAGTCCATTGTCCCGTTAGGGAAGGAGTCCCAGTATTTTGACCCAGCAACAGTGAAAGTGGGGTAATGGTGATGGGGGTGAGGGGCCTTGAATGGGAATGGGAATTAATCATCCCCTTGAATATAAAAAAAAGAGGGCCACCATATTGATCAAGGTTAAGATTATAGCTCTTACAGAGGGACAAAATATACAAGTCAATTCAAAGACTGAATTTCTCTCGTTTGAGTTAGAAAATAAAACTAATGAGTGTGTGTCTTATAGATGCCCAAATGAGAAGAAGATGATAAAGGAGCAAATCTGTATTCAAATTTCAGAGAAATGTAAAAATACTAGCACAAGGAGTCAAAATATTTTTTATCTGAGGGCTCTTCTTGGGATTTTTCCGAGAGGTACTTATAGATTTTCAGGAGCTCCATCTCATTGACATTTTTTTTAGGTGCTGCAGTACTTTTTAGTTTCCCTCTTTAGACAGATAGAATAGTACAAATACCGGAGACCGTGGCCGGGATTTTGCTCTCATGTCGCCAGTGAGGTCTCGTGGCCTGATCACCCTCACCACCCACCATTGACGTAACAAAGTTCCCGTACAGGAAGGTTGGGACTTCTCAATGTGAAATTGGTGAAGTTTGCAACTGTTGTTTTAAAATGTGAACCAGGTAAAGGGAATCCGCCAGGAGTGCACAGATAAGTATGGCCCTGGAGTAAGGAGGGGGGGTGGGGGAGGTGGGAGAGAAGAGAAGGACATGCCCGTGAAGTGAGCAAGTGTGAGGTGATTGTGATTGGTTTTAAAAACTGTACTTTATATGATGTAATCTCAATTAATTACTATGATTAGATGGAGATAACTCCTATTCTTTTTATTGGTATATGCTAATTACTTGTAATCGAAGCTGAGACTTTAATTGCTTATGTATTTCTAAATTTTTCACTCTGAATGGTCTGAATGACTTCATTCGGAGTCCTAAAGCTATAGTAAATCATCTTAAACCACTCTGACTTTGTCTGGCTGCTTGAGGGGAATGATGCTTTTAAATACAACAAAAAAACCATCGTAGCAGCCTTGTAACAATCTGATTGTGACCACACGCTACTTTGCTGTCTACCCATATACCCTATGACTCCCTTGTCACTCAAGAATCCATATAACTCATCCTTTAAAGTATTTAATGACCCTGCCTCCACTGCTCTTTGGGGAAGAGAATTCCACAAATTAATGACCTCCTGAGTGAAAGAATTCTCCTTATTGCTGTCTTAATGAGAGATCTCTTATTTTTAAACTATGTCCCGTGTTCTCTTCTCCCCACCCCAAGGAGAAACATCCACTCAGCATCAACTCAGGATCTTATATGTTTCAATAAGATCACCATTCTTGTAAACTCTGATGGATACTGGACCAACCTGTCCAACTTTTCCTCATGAGATAACTCCTTCATCCCAGTCAAATAAACCTTCTCTGAACTGATTCCAATGCAATTATATCTTTTCTTAACTCTAATGTGGTCTCACCACGTACAACTGTAGCAAGTTTACATATGCTTATACTTGATTTCACTTGCATTGAACAACTACTTTCCATTTGTCTTCTGTGACAAAAATATCATATTTTTCAATATTTTTCCAATAAAGTGTGTGTGTGTGTGTTTGTGTGTGTAGCAAATTTAATTAGACTGAAGGTATTTAAAACTGCAAGGTTAAAAACATCAAAAGGAGTTAGGTGTGAAAGCGGGTTTTTTGAAGTGGAGATGAACAGAAGATGGGATACCAGAGCAGCATAAATGAGAATTTGCATTAGGAAGATAAGGGAGGTGACTTAAAATTTAACTTTTGTACTTCAAAAGGAAAATGTACAATTATCAAAGGTTGTAAATGAATAAAGAAAATTATTACATTTAGTTTTACTCAACAATAATAGCCATAAAATAACATCAAAGATCAATATAGTCTGGGAAATGGAACTTCCAAAGAGATCTAAAAACAATAGGTGAAAGGGGGAAAACATATTTAAAGAGAAACTAAAGGCTGGATAGGTAGATATGGCCACGAGATCATGAAGAGCATGTGTGTCACAACAGACTGGTGAAGAAAGCAGCCTGCAGCCATCCTCAGAGAAGACAGGTTTTGTGTCTGTAAGATTTTGATACAAGTTTTGGTTTTCCAGTCTTGAATGAGAGAGGCATGTAATATTTCCCCGATAGCAGAAATGAATGGTTGTGGTATTCTTATTGTAATTTTGAGAGAGAAAATCTATAAGGACCCAAGCGGAAATATTCTTGAAAATGTGCGTAGAACTACTGTTAACTGTGTAAATGTAACCTTGTGAGCTTATGTTTTTTTTTATTTAATAAAAATTTAAATTTAATGCTTAAAATCTTCACAAATTGATTTCAAACTTTTCCTCCTGACGCCAGTCTCATAACAAAATACAAATTGCAAATAGTTGCAATAGCTAATCAAAGTTTCCCTTTGGGATTTGGGCAGCCCAGCAATTCCCACCTGTCATGTCATAACACTTCTTAATCACTTGCCGCACCTATATACGAATGCATACTTTTTAACCTTTCCTGCCGAAGTGGCTGCTCACATCTTCCCACGTTATGCATGATGTTCCAAATTTGTGCTCACTCACTAAACCTATCGATATTCCTTTGCAAACTGCTTATGACTTCTTCACAACTTACTCTCCCACCTATCTTTGTGTCACCAGCAAATCTAGCATCTCTATATTTGGCCCCTTTATCAAAGCCATTGATATAGACTGTAAATAGTTGCGGTTCCAGCACTGATCACTGTGGCACTCCCACTAGTTACAGTTTGCCAACCCAAAAACAATCCATCTATCCCTCCTCTCTGCTTCTAGTTAGCTAACCAACCCTCCATCCATGCCAATGTACTGTCCCCTTCACTTATTTTATGTAGTAACCTTTGATGTGGCACCTCATCAAATGCCTTTTGGAAATCCAAGTACACTCTGCAGGTTCTGTTTACAAACATTGTTTGTTACTTCCTTAAAGGAATCAAGTAAATTAGTCATTTCCCTTTCACAAAACCATGTTGACTATGCCTGATTGTATTAAGATTTTCCAAATGCCCTGCTTCACCTCCATAATAACAGATTCCAGCATTTTCCCAATGCAGACATTCGTCTAACTGACCTGCAGGTTATTGCTTTCTGTCCCCTCCTTTCTTGTGAAGGTGCATTTTCCAATCTGGTGGGACCATAACAGATTTTGGAAAATTACATTTCATGTAAAGCTCATGATTTTGGAAAATTACAACCGATGCATCTCCTATCTCAGCAGCCACTTCTTTTAAGACCATAGGATGTAGGCCATCAGGTCCTGGGAACATCTCAGCCTTTAGTTCTATTCGATTCATGTAACTGAAGTCCATCATTCTTGGAGCCATTCTTGTAAATATTTTCTGCACGCTCTCTAATGCCTTCATATTCTTCCCAAAGTGTGGTGCAAAGAATTGGACACAGTTCTCCAGTTGAGGTATAAATTCACCATAATCTTTTTGTTTTTGTACTTTATGCCTCTATTTATACAGTCCAGGATAAGACCATAACATATAGGTGTAGAAGCAGGCTTTTCAGTCCATCAAGCCTGCTCCATTATTCAATGAGATCATAACTGTTCGGATATGATCATCCAATTTCCCACCTTATCCCCACAACCTTTGGCTCCCTTGCTGATTAAAAATCTGTCTATAATCCAGTTGAGGATCCTATGTGCTTCATTACTTTTTAAACTTGCTCTACCATCTCCAATGATTTGTGGACACATATCTGCATACCACCTCAGCACACTCCTCCCCACCACCACTGAGGTCCCTCATTGCCTCCACCCCTTTAGAATTGTATCCTTTATCTTATACTGTCTTTTATTGCAGATTGTATCACTTCTCTGCCCATAGAAACATAGAAATGGCATCACAAAGAAGCGGTCATTTTGCTCATTATGTCCTGCACTGCATTCTGCAGGAATGTCTTGTCCCACTACCCCACCTTTTCCATGTAGACCTGCAATTATTTGCTTTTCAAAATCGCTTTTGAATGTGTCAATTGTATCTGTCTCTACTGACCTCTCAGACATTGCATTCTAGATGTTAATTACTTGCTGCATAAAAAAAGCTTTTCCTCATGTTGCTGTTGCTTCTTTTTCCAAAAACATTAGGTCGACATCCTCTGGTTCTCGATCCTTCAGTCAACAGGAACAGTTTCTCCTTATCTTTTTTGTCCAGGCTGCACATGAATTTGAACACTTCCATTAAATCTCTTCTTAACCTTCTCTTCTCCATAGGTTCTTGTGAAGTAAAGGTACCTCAGGCATGGCTTCCAAGTAAAGGCAATGTAAAGTGCTCCCTGAATGATCTCTGGAGATGTAATCACTTGCGATGCCCATCTCCTCTCTTCGATGGACCTGCTCTCTTCCTCGCCACTGTATCTTGCCCTCCAAACCCAAAGGCAGCTCCATCAGGCCATCCAGACCCACAGTGAAATTGTCAGGCAGCCCACAGTGGAACAATATCAAAACAATTTTTGCAGAAAATCTGAAAGTTCCCTGGTCATACACACACTAAATGAATCCTAAAAGTTAAAGAGCTGCCTGACATAACAGACCAACAACTAAGCTGTAGGTTCCGCATGATGCCTTTAAATAATATGGAATGCCCTGTAAATTAGTGTTAGGTACTGCGGGGCAGGATCAGCAAATTGAGAGTCAGGTGCTGGGAATATCAAAATCCAGAACATTTAAGACAAATCAGTTATTCATTCTTTTTCATTCTTACAAGGCCACCAGAATAAACTGATCTAGGTGATTTGTTTCTGATTGGAAATGAGTGCATGCTTCCTGCCTGCCATATTGGATGCGTGGGAGGCTGTTATCACTCATAAAAGAGGTGAAATGCAATTAAATGTCTATGCCAGTCTTTTGGCAATATTACACATTTTCCCACAGGGGTGATACCATTGTTTCCTGTCCCTGGACGGTCTACAAGGAGCAAACATTTCTGCAGCTTTCAAGATACCATGTAAACAATTCCCAATTGGCATGTTCCACAGAATGCTTACTGGCAATGTAATGCCCTCCAAGATGATTCATGGATAAATGTTTAATAACCTACTTCTCCAGATAAAGCATATTTTAGCTTGCAGCTGTTTAAAAACCTGACAAGCATGCAGTTTTATTTCCCACTGAAACTGTGCAGACAAAATGAAAATAACCGATTCATGGAGATAGGAATGTAATATTTGCAGCTGAACACTCCAAAGTGAGTAATCCATAATCCAAAAACAAGGACAGCAGTTTACAGTATCATAATTCTAACATTTATGTTAGGCTATGTTTTTGAACTGGTAGAAAAGAGTTAACACAATTAGACACCAAGACGTTAATGCGTCATATAACAAAAATATACCTTTGCATTTATTAGTTGTCTTGTCCAGAATGGCCTTTGTCGATACTATTTTGCCATACCTATAAGAAAAAAGAAAATTAAGCGCCTTAGAAGGATTCATTGCTGCATATCATATAAATATCTGAATAGGTCGTAAATCTGCCAAGAGATTATGATTTATTCCTCACCGTTGTAGATAAACACCACTTTTAACTATTCTGCAGTATTTGGGCCTGAAGTACCACCAGTAATCTTAGCAAGCAGTGATCTAATGAGTTGCTAAATGAGGCATTGGTTGTTCGCACAGAAATTTTATTCCTTTTCCTACCACCATCCCTCACCAACACTCTCGTATGATCCTTGAATGTTCTCATGTTGTACTTCTTTGCTACAAATGCAGAAAAAGATGCAAGCTGTGTCAAGGTAAGAAGCATCATGGTAATCTGAATCACCATTGATGAATTTCACCAGCCTCTGCAGCAAGAACAATTTATACTTATAGCAACAAACTGTGCTTATATAATGCCCTTAAAGCAGTAAAACACATTAAGTAACTACAGTGGAATGTGTTCAGACAAGAATAGACACAAAGCTACAGAAGGAAATATTAATTGACCCAACGCTTGAACAAAGAGGTTTTAAGTAGCACCTTAAAAGAAGAGAAATTGAACCTTTAATGAAGAGAATGATTCCAAGCATGATCTTAGAATAGAATCCCTACAATGCAGAGGAGGCCACTCAGCCCTTCAAGCCTGCACCAACAACAAACCCACCCAGGCCCTATCCCGTAACCCCATGTATTTACCCTGCTAGTCCCCAGTGAGAGTCAATTTAGCATGGCCAATCCACTGAACCCGCACATCTTTGGATTGTTGGGGGGGAACTGGAGCACCTGGAGGAAATCCACGCAGACACGGGGAAAATGTGCAAACTCCATACAGACAGTGACCTGTGGCCGGAATTGAACCCAGATCCCAGGCACTGTAAGGTAGCAGTGCTAACCACTGTACCACCGTGCTGTTGATGAGGAGGAAAAAAATGAAATCCAGTCTATGATGGAGTTACTGGGACAGGTGAATGAAACCTTGGTCAAAGAGATAAGTTTTAAGGAAAGTCTTAAAAGGTGGAAAGATTGAGAGACTAAGAGGTTTAGGAAAGGAATTCCAGAGCTTGGGGCCTAAGAGCATCAATGGTGGGGTAAAGAAAATCAGGAAAATATAGTGGAAAATTGCAATACTTAAGGAGGGCTAGAGGACTGGAGGAGGTGAAGCCATGGAAAGATTTGAACATGAGGATGAGAATTTTTAAACTGAGACATCGCCACTGTAGGTTAACAAGCACAGGGAGTGGGTGGAACTTAAGTGTGGATTAGACGACAGCCAAGAGTTTTGAATGAGCTCTAATTTACAGAGTGTGGCAGATTGGAGGCTTATTAGAAGAGCATTGGAATAGTCAAGTCTTTAGGTAACAAATTTTAGCAGGTGTTCACACAGGAGCAAAGAAATGCAATTTGAATAAAGGTGGAAGTAGGTGGTCTCTGTTGTTACGATTCCAGTTGGTGTTACCACTAGACGGGAAGGTCCCAGAATGGAACCGTAACATTTTCCCTTTTTTAAGTAAATGTGGAGGGACATAGTCATAGGATCAGTAATTAGTTTTAACAATAAGATAAGAACATCTATTGAACATAAAAATTTGGATTATAAAACAATATTCCTTTACTCCCCCTTAGTTTAACAAATACACACATATTAAGATTAATGCTGATTACAAAGTACATCTTAAGTTATAATATTCTCATCAGCACAAAGTCCCTTTAAATACACAGATTGGCTGTGGTCAAATACACACACTCCAATCTGAACCCAAGTTAGTGTCTGTGGATTTCTGCTCAGAAAACCCCTAGATTACTGTCACATGAGAGTTTCCAAATTCCACTCCAAAATACACATTTTAAATCTTCTTTCACAATAATGCTTTCCATCAACGGTTTGCAGTCCAGCTTTTCCAAATTAGTATTTTAAACAAAGCTTCCGCACCATGTTTTACACCACTTCCCTTTGGACTTCTTTGCCTTGACTATTGTACAAACTGTTCACAATTGCTTTAACTCTCGGTTCCCAGACTGTATTAAAAATTACATTAAACTTTTGATTTACCTCCGAAGTCTGCTTTCCCACTTTAAATTTGGTTACTGCAATTGTCTCCTAAACTCAGAACACTTTCTTTACTCTTCCTTGAATTCTTGAACAATACCTTGGTCTCTGTTCTCGTAACTTGAGTTGTTTTAAGACATTCTGTCTCAATTCCCTAGTTAACTGGACACGAACGGGTTCTTTGGGAAGGCTCCCTCTTTGTAGGTCCCATCCTGTCCAGTCTTTCTTCTCAGTAAGAAGTCTCACAACACCAGGTTAAAGTCCAATAGGTTTATTTGGTAAGCTTTCGGAGCACTGCTCCTTCGTCAGATGGAGTGGAAGACCTGTTGGACTTTAACCTGGTGTTGTGAGACTTCTTACAGTCTTTCTTCTGGCAGAGATGTTCAATCCCTGGTATTCTTCAACTGCCAACAAATTAAACTAAACTAAGAACAAAAAAGCTTGTTTCCCCTTAAAAGGGGCCTCCAGTTGCTAAGCAACCCCTGTACATTTCTGCTGACTTAGTTACTCTTCATGCTGTAGTCCTCTCCAAGCACAATAGGAACACACCTTTGTCCAGCATGAATCTAACTATAGGTTTTACCCTTCAGGCACAATAAACCTTAAATTAAACCCACTTAAAACTGTATCTTATTTCTAATATTTACCAAGACAAATGTAAATCCCTTAAAACTACCTTTGTTTTCCTAACACTGTGATGAAGAGACTATGGGGTTGAATACTCAACTCAGGATCAAATAGAATGCTGAGGTTGCAAATAGCCTAGTTTAACCCAAGAGATGACTGGGGAGAGATATAGAATCAGAGGTGAGGGAATGGAGTTTGTGTTGGGAGCAAAAGATAATGATATCAGTCTTCCCAATGTTTAACTGAAGGAAATTGCAGTTCATCTAGGACGTCTAGTCTCAGTAATGGCAACCATAATGGATTGTTGCAAAAGATCCATCTGATTCACTAATGTCCTTTAGGGAAGGAAATCTGCCATCCTTATCTGGTCTGGCCTACATGAGACTCCAGACCCACAGCAATGCGGTTGACACTTAACTGCCAGGATGGGCAACAAAACAACATTCCACATTCCATGGAAGAATAATGAAAAAAGGACAATCTGACAAATACAGAGTTAGTCGAATGGAATGTCGTCAGATGGACATCTTTGAACTATGTTGCCAAATGGTAGTATGTAGAGAAGGATTAGGAGGAGGTCAAAAGGATTCTTGAGAGGCTGTGAATGGGTGAAGGAAACCCATTTTAGGAGATTCTCTGACACAGTTGGATATGTAGGAGCAGAAACAATTGAGTGTAGTTCCACTCAGCTAGAACAGCAGAGGCATTGGAATAGGAGGTGTCAAAGGTTGTGTCAAGAAGGATGAGAAGAGATAGTTTACTACAATCACACTGGATATCATTTGAGACTTTGATTAGAGCTGTTTCAGTGCTTAGGCAGTGGCAAGAATCTGATTAGAGAGATTGAAACACAGAGCTGTGGGAATGAGCATGGTTTGGAGGCAAAATATTCTCAGGAATTGCGAGGAAAAGGAAAGTTGGAAAAGGGGTGGTAATTTGCAAGGAAAATGTGGTCAAGGATGAGTTTCCTGAGGAGGGAGGTGATGACACCAGATCAAAAAGGTAGGGAGATGGTGCTGATGGAGAGAGAATCATTTATAATATCAGATAGCATGGGGGCAATGAAGAGAATTTGGGTAGTCAGTAGTTTAAAAATAATCATGCTGACAGACCACATAACTCAGGGAAAAAATCTGAATTTATTGCAAAGCAAAATTAATAGAGGCAAAAGAAGCCACAAATAAAATAAATTGTAATAACTGGGTGAGTTCAGAGGTCTTGGAGGGTTGCAAGGCACAAAGAGACAGGAATGGGTGAGGCCATGGAGGGACATGAAAACAAGGATGCAAATTTTAAAATCTTAATATTGTTGGTATGGGAGCCACTGTACATCAGTGAGTACAAGGCTGATGGCTGTCTGGAACTTGGTGAGAGTTAGAATCTGAATAGCAGAGAACA
Source organism: Mustelus asterias (assembly GCF_964213995.1). NCBI lineage: Eukaryota > Metazoa > Chordata > Chondrichthyes > Carcharhiniformes > Triakidae > Mustelus > Mustelus asterias. Next base: position 44,283,424 of record NC_135814.1, on the reverse strand, counting down.
AGTTTAGGGAGGGTGCAAGGTTGGATGCTCACCAAAAAATTATTGGAATAGTCAAGTCCTGTGGTGACAAAGACATAGATGAGGGTTTCAGCAACAGTTAAGCTGAGATGGGTATACTCAACTTTCCTTGTTACTTTAGACAGATTACTGATACTAAAATGAATTACTTCAAATTCATACTCCGGAATTCTACTGCTTTGCCCGCTACGGAATGGGAGCGGGCAAGGGGCAGACAACGAAAATGTCTGTTGACCTCGGGCAGGAACTTCCGGTCTCACTCGAGTGAGACTGTAAAATCCTGCCCATAGCCTTATTATCTTAGACACTGAACTCTATATAGTGCTGCATCACCGCACTATATGGAGATGTGGTTCAAAACAAGTGAGAACCTACAATGTTTGACAACCGATTTATAATAGCCTAAGGGATCCCTGAGTACAGATGATCACTTGATAGATCAAAGATGCAGTAAGCCCCTTTGGGGTAAAGAGCCATGTGACAAAAGAAAGAAAGCAATGGACAAAGAGAGGCTTGCATTTATACAATGTCTTTCACAACCTCTGAATCTATTTCAGAAATACTTAATTGACTGTAAAGCTTTTGAGATATTCTCTGTTATCATGTAATAAATGCGGTAGCCAATTTATGCACTACAAGCTCTCACAAACGGCAATATGATAATGACCAGGTAATCTGTTTTAGTGATGCTGACTGAGGGATAAATATTGGCTAGGACACTAGAGAAAACTTAGCTGAAATAGTGTCACTTGATCTTTTACATCCATGAGAGAGCACGGGCCTTGGGTTAATGTCTCATCGAAAAATGGCATCTATGACAGTGTTGCAATCCCTCAAATACTACACTGGAGTCTAGAATTTTGTGCCTCGCCTCTTAAGAGTCAAATTAACCCACAACCTTCTGACTCAGGAGAAGAGGTTGTAACTGAATCACAGTTGACATTCAAGTAGCTGCTCCACAACATATTCAAAATATATATGTGTGTGTACACATATTAATGCTTTGCAAATAGCTCTCTTCAAAATAACCAACTGCTGGTCAAAGAAACTGGACTATGGTCTGTAGATCTTCTAACTTTTTAGAAGACAGCTACAAACTTTATACTGGAGAGAGAATGGAGCCAACGTTTCGAGTCAGAATGACCCTTCATCAGAGCTTGGACCATTAACAAATTAATTAATGAAGGCTATAATGCCTCATGTTAAGGCAGCCCAGGATAATGTCTGCAGTACTTATGGGTTGTGGATAGTTGAAAAGGGAATATTTTAGATAAATTGATGCGGGAGAAGTATCCATGTGGATTACAAATTAACAGTTGACCAATTTGTCTAAAAAGGAAGGGTCAAGCATAACCGGTTTCCAGCTTAGGGGTTTAATACCTATACTGAATATATTATGAGGAACAGAATGTTTCTCAGCATGATCTTTGCAATCCCTGCACAAGAACCTTGCACAAAGTGGAGAATATAGGAGGAATTAGAAGTGATTATTATGCGAGGCACTGTGATGAGTCAGCATATGCAAAGGAGAAAGAGGGAAGTATGATAAGCATCACTTTAGATGGGTGCAGTGTAGGTCCTCCAGAGTAGCATGAATTGATCCAATATATCAGATGGAAGAGTTCAGGTGTGGATTTAAGACTATGGCTAACTGTACAGTGGAAGTTACATCTGCCAAGATGGAACCAACATGTGCCGCAATGGAAGATATTGCATCATTACAGGAATACCTCCACAGGAATTGTCCATGTCCATTGATCAGCCATACTGTATGTTTGCACCCCCAGTTGCCAGCCCGAGTGGGAAGGGTTGAGCTGGTAGACATCCACAAGTGAAATGCTACCACTATCTTATTTTATCTGTTTTCTTTTCAAATTTCTGATGCCCTTCTTACAACATCCTGACATAATTTTGATGCTACTGATTACAAAAATTGGGAATAATACAATGAATTTTATAATTTTGCAGCTGGTTACAAACCGATAAAAGATGGAAAACAGTTTAGGTTGATTGATCCACAATGAAATCAACCAATTCTTGCCTCTGTACAATAAAATATAACAAGCCACTGTTGCAATCAAATTGCTGAATGATAGTAAATAACCTAAGTGTGAAAAGGAGTTTAGGTTTATTCTACATTTCAGCACTGTGCTGAACTATACTTCTAGTGGTTTTCAGCTGAACTGATTTGTGAGAAACAAGATTTGTAATACTTGATAAATTTTTGATTTTCAGGCTGTACATTTACTGTGTCCCAGAATGCAATGGGAAATGGCATAATTATACTTGATGACATTTATGACCAATGTTCTTTAGCTAGCTACAACACCTGGTGTCAATTTTACTCGGGCTTCATTTGCACTCATCATTTGATTGAATTATGCTATATTCTGATCAGTTTTGAGTACGGCCAAGTTAAGGCACAGGAATTACAGAAGTAGGCTGTTTCCACACAAGCATTTTTAAATTATGAAATAACATGGAGATGAATCAACCACAGTGCAAGGCACGCCCAGCCTATCCAGCAGCAAAGCTCACACCTCAGAAGAATGACAAATATCACAGCCAATAAGAGACATGTTCATCAATCCTTTATTCCACCCCAGCCTTTACAAGAGATATTTCTGAACTCTTTGCCCATATTTAAATTTTGCTAACAAAAATTGGCATATTCTGATGAATGTCAAAATCCAAAAACATTAATCAAACTCTTTTCAATGTGTTCACAGCATGTCTGATGATCTTTTGCCTTGCAGTAATTATGTAACAAACAAACAGAATTAACTCACTAAATTTCAAGTACAGATGTTCTGAAACATCTATTATTCACTCAATTATGTATCTTCCTGATCATCCACCAGAATTTTATCAGGACAACGCTTTGCACAAGACATTGAAATTATGTACTTTTGTTACTTGCAGACTAGACTTCCTCATTGTCCTCCTGAATTGTTATCTACATAAACTTCAACTTGTACACCATACCACTGACCAATTCCAATTCCACATTAAGCATTGCCTGATGATCAGCATTAACCTTGCTAATCTGCATTGGACCTTGGTTTCCATGGACTGAATTTACAGTTTTTGTTCACTGAGAACAATTTATCCCTATCTATGCTTTCCAGACCTCTCATGATTTTGAAAATCTCTATCAAATCTCCTCTCAACCTTCTCTTCAATGAGCTAGTCTTATCCATACACCCTTTTTGGACAGAGGCGCACATATCAAATTCTCCAGTCTTCTGGAACCAGCTCTGTATCTGTGGAGAACTGAAATTAATGGTCAGAGTCTCCACAATTTCAATCCTTACTTTCTTCAGTATCCTTGAATGTATCTACTCCAGCCCTGGTGATTTATCAATTACAGGCAGCCTTTCTAATATCTCCTTTTTTATCTATTCCATCTCGTTACTCAACTACCCTCTCTTTCACTGTGACTTTGTTTGCAGAGTTGAAAAAAACAAATAGATGCATTAATTTTCTTACACGTAAAAGACTCTTAAGTGTAAGAAAATTAATGATACTCTCTTCTAATTGACAAGTTAAACATGCAATTGACATGTAATTTCTCAATAAGTTGACAATAAAAAAGTCACTTTTTAATCAGAATGAATGATTAGCAAATATTGCAATTTTTATAATAATAAAAACACAACATTATTTCAATCAAGTGTGTTTGTAAAAACTAAGTTGTGATATTTCATCATTTATCTTTTACCTCTTCACTGGTGGCTAGAGTGAAAGGGTAAGAGGTTGGCTTTATTTTACTTACTTTTTCACGGGGTTTCTTAGTCTAGTAGTTTTAAGGGAAAAACGGAAGTAGGCCGACTGCAGGGTGACCTGGGAAGGTTTTTTGTAGTTTTTTTTAGCGCGCGGGAGGTTTAAAAAGCAGGCCGCACTATCCAGCGGGCAGCGTTGAGAGCGGGCGGCGGAGTGAGCAGGTAGCAGAGTGAGGGCTGAAGGGCTTTGGCTCAAAACGGGCTTCGGCGAGAACAGGCAGAGGCGAGAGTAGGGTTTTATTTTCCCAGAAAGTTTATTCTTGTTTTTCCCCCCCCAGAGTAAAAAAAATGCCAGGCAAGATGTTGGAATGCTCCTCTTGCAGGATGTGGGAGATCAGGGAGACCCCCGGTATCCCTGACGACAACACCTGCAAAAGATGCATCCAGCTGCAGCTGCTAGCAAAGCGTGTTAGGGATCTGGAGAAGGAGCTTGATGACCACCATCAGGGTTCCCCTGTGGCCATACCCCTCCACAACAAGTATACTAAATTGGATACTGTTGTGGGAGATGCTGTACCTGGGACAAGCTGCGACAGCCAGAACTCTGCGCTGTAGAACCAGACTCAGTATCAAAAGGGTGGGAGGAAGAAGAGGAGAGCAGTAGTGATAGGGGACTCAATGGTCAGAGGTACGGACAGGAGGTTCTGTGGTCGGGACAGAGACTCCCGCATGGTTTGTTGCCTCCCGGGTGCCAAGGTCAGGGATGTCTCTGATCGCGTGCACAGCGTTCTAAAGTGAGAAGGTGATCAGCCAGATGTCGTGGTACACATAGGTACAAATGATGTAGGTAGGAAGAGTGAGGAGATCCTAAAGAGTGAGTACAAAGAGCTTGGAAGGAAGTTAAAAAGCAGGACCCTGAGGGTAGTAATCTCAGGATTGCTACCTGTACCACGTGCAAGTGAAGGTAGGAGTAGGATGCTTGGGTGGATGAACACGTGGCTGAGGAACTGGTGTAGGGGGCAGGGTTTCCGATTCTTGGATCATTGGGACCTCTTCTGGGGCAGGTGGGACCTGTACAAGAGAGACGGGTTACACCTAAACTACAAGGAGACCAATATACTTGCAGGGAGGTTTGCTAGTATTATTGGGGAGCCTTTAAACTAGATTTGCAGGGGATGGGAACCAGAGTGCCAAAGCAGATAGTGGAGCAGGGGTAAAAAGACAGGTTTGTTCAAGCAAAATCACAAATGGAAGGGTTGAGTGTGGTGGAAATAACCTTTTGAGGTGTATCTATTTCAATGCCAGGAGTATTGTGGGGAAGGCAGATGAGCTGAAGGTGTGGATAGACACATGGAAATATGATATTATAGCCATTAGTGGAATTTGGCTACAGGACGGGCAGGACTGGCAGCTCAATGTTCCAGGGTTCCAATGTTTCAGAGCAATTCAGGGAGTTGGGAAATAGGCTAAAAAGTAGGGCCTCCAGGGTGGCAATATCTGGACTGCTCCCAATGCTTCGTGCCAGTGAGGCTAGGAATAGGGAGTTAGTACAATTGAACGCTTGGCTAAAGGACTGGCCCAGGAGGGAGGGCTTCATATAAACTTATATAAACGATCTGGAAGAAGGTGTAACTGGGGTGATCAGTAAGTTTGCGGACGACACAAAATTGGCAGGACTTGCAGATAGTGAGGAGCATTGTCAGAAGCTACAGAAGGATATAGATAGGCTGGAAATTTGGGCAAAGAAATGGCAGATGGAGTTCAATCCTGATTAATGCGAAGTGATGCATTTTGGTAGAAATAATGTAGGGAGGAGCTATACGATAAATGGCAGAACCATAAAGGGTGTAGATACGCAGAGGGACCTGGGTGTGCAAGTCCACAGATCCTTGAAGGTGACGTCACAGGTGGAGAAGGTGGTGAAGAAGGCATATGGCATGCTTGCCTTTATAGGACGGGGCATAGAGTATAAAAGTTGGGGTCTGATGTTGCAGATGTATAGAACGTTGGTTCGGCCGCATTTGGAATACTGCGTCCAGTTCTGGTCGCCACACTACCAGAAGGACGTGGAAGCTTTGGAGAGAGTACAGAGGAGGTTTACCAGGATGTTGCCTGGTATGGTGGGGCTTAGTTATGAGGAGAGATTGGGTAAACTGGGGTTGTTCTCCCTGGAAAGACGGAGGATGAGGGGAGACTTAATAGAGGTGTATAAAATTATGAAAGGCATAGATAGGGTGAACGGTGGGAAGCTTTTCCCCAGGTCGGTGGTGACGTTCACGAGGGGTCATAGGTTCAAGGTGAAGGGGGGGGAGGTTTAACACAGATATCAGAAGGACATATTTTACACAGAGGGTGGTGGGGGCCTGGAATGCGCTGCCAGGCAAGGTGGTGGAGACGGACACACTGGGAACGTTTAAGACTTATCTAGATAGCCATATGAACGGAGTGGGAATGGAGGGATACAAAAGAATGGTCTAGTTTGGACCAGGGAGCGGCACGGGCTTGGAGGGCCGAAGGGCCTGTTCCTGTGCTGTATTGTTCTTTGTTCTTTTTCCTGGATCATTGGGAAGTTTTCAAGAGAGGATGGCACCTGTACAAGAAGGACGGTTCACAACTAAATTGGAAGGGCACGAATATCCTGGCTGGGAGTTTTGCTAGTGCAGTTCGGGTGGGTTTAAACTAATATGGCAGGGGGGTGGGGATCAAAAAATTAGGTCTACAAGTGTAGAGGCTGGGGACGAGCTTGGGGCCAGGACAAGTCTGGCAAAGAAGAAGAGCACTCTGGGGGAGGATGACCTCACTGGGCCTGGAGGTCTGGAGTGCATCTACTTCAATGCAAGGAGCGTAGCAGGTAAGACAGACGAACTTAGAGCCTTGATGCTTACGAGGAATTTGGATGTGGTTGCGGTGACAGAGACTTGGTTGAAAGAGGGACAGGACTGGCTGAATATTCCGGGGTACAAGTGTTTTAGGCGAGACAGAGGAGGGGCCAAAAGGGGTGGGGGAGTAGCAGTATTAGTTAGAGAACATATTACAGCGGTGCAGAGGGAGGACAATTCAGAGGGGTCATGTAACGAGTCACTGTGGGTGGAGCTCAGAAACAGGAAGGGCGCAGTCACTATGTTGGGGGTATACTACAGGCCCCCCAACAGCCCAAGGGAAGTGGAAGAACGGATATGTCAGGAGATACTGGATACGTGCAGGAAAAATAAGGTTGTTGTAGTGGGAGACTTCAATTTCCCTGGTATCGACTGGAAATCGCTTAGAGCTGGGACTCTGAATGGGGAAAAATTTGTAAAATGCGTACAGGAAGGTTCTTTGGAACAATATGTAGATAGCCCGACTAGAGAGGGGGCTATACTGGACCTCGTACTGGGGAATGAGCCCGGTCAGGTCTTCAAAGTTTCAGTAGGGGAACATGTGGCAAACAGTGACCACAATTCTGTTAGCTTTAGGATAGTGATGGAAAAGGATGAGTGGTGTCCCAAGGGTAAGGTGTTGGATTGGGGGAAGGCTAACTTTAGTGGGATTAGGCAGAAATTGGCAACTGTTGATTGGGAGAGGCTGTTTGAGGGTAAATCCACATCTGACATGTGGGAGTCTTTTAAGGAACAGTTGTTAGGGCTGCAGGACAGGCATGTGCCTGTAAAAAAGGATAGAAAGGGTAGGATTCGAGAACTGTGGATAACCAGGGAAATTGAGGGACTGGTCAAAAAGAAAAGAGAGGCGTACGTTAGGTCCAGGCAGCTAAAAACGGAGGGAGCTCTGGAGGAATACAAAGAAAGTAGGAAAGAACTCAAATGAGGAATTAGAAGGGCAAAAAGGGGTCACGAAATGTCCTTGGCAGACAGGATTAAGGAGAATCCCAAGGCACTTTATTCATATGTTAGGAACAAAAGGGTTGTCAGGGAAAAAATCGGACCTCTCAGGGACAAAAGTGGGGAATTATGCTTAGAGCCCAAAGAATTAGGGGAGATCCTAAATGAATACTTTGCGTCGGTATTCACAAAGGAGAGGGATGTGTTGACTGGGAGTGTCTCGGAGGCAGTGTTGAACCGTTAGAGAAAATCTCCATTACAAGGGAGGAAGTGTTAGGTTTTTTTTTAGAGAATATAAAGACGGACAAATCCCCTGGGCCTGATGGAATCTATCCAAGGCTGCTCAGGGAGACGAGAGATGAAATTGCTGGGCCTCTGACATAAATCTTTGTCTCGTCACTGGATACAGGTGAGGTCCCAGAGGATTGGAGGATAGCTAATGTGGTCCCGTTATTTAAGTAGGGTAGGAAGGATAACCCGGGTAATTATAGGCCGGTGAGCTTGACGTCCGTGGTAGGGAAGTTGTTGGAGAGGATTCTGAGAGATAGGATGTATGCGCATTTAGAAAGGAATAAACTCATTAACGATAGTCAGCATGGTTTTGTGAGAGGGAGGTCATGCCTCACTAACCTGGAGGAGTTTTTTGAAGAAGTGACTAGAATGGTTGACGAGGGAAGGGCCGTGGATGTCGTCTATATGGACTTTCGTAAAGCGTTTGACAAAGTCCCTCATGGTAGGTTGGCGCAAAAGATTGGATTTCATGGGATAAAGGGGGAGGTGGCTAGATGGGTGGAGAACTGACTTGGTCACAGAAGACAAATGGTGGAAGTGGAAGGGTCTTTTCCCGGCTGGAGGCCTGTGACTAGTGGTGTTCCGCAGGGCTCTGTATTGGGACCTCTGCTGTTTGTGATTTATATAAACGATCTGGAAGAAGGTGTAACTGGGGTGATCAGTAAGTTTGCAGACGACACGAAATTGGCTGGACTTGCAGATAGTGAGGAACATTGTCAGAGGCTACAGATGGATATAGATAGGCTGGAAATTTGGGCAAAGAAAGGGCAGATGGAGTTCAATCCAGATAAATGCGAAGTGATGCATTTTGGTAGAGCTAATGTAGGGGGGAGCTATACGATAAATGGCAGAACCATAAAGGGTGTAGATATGCAGAGGGACCTGGGTGTGCAAGTCCACAGATCCTTGAAGGTGACGTCACAGGTGGAGAAGGCGGCATATGGCATGCTTGCCTTTATAGGACGGGGCATAGAGTATAAAAGTTGGGGTCTGGTGTTGCAGATGTCTTGAACGTTGGTTCGGCCGCATTTGGAATACTGCGTCCAGTTCTGGTCGCCACACTACCAGAAGGTCGTGGAGGCTTTAGAGAGAGTGCAGAGGAGGTTTACCACGATATTGCCTGGTATGGTGGGGCTTAGTTATGAGGAGAGATTGGGTAAACTGGGGTTGTTATCCCTGGAAAGTCGGAGGATGAGGGGAGACCAAATAGAGGTGTATAAAATTATGAAAGGCATAGATAGGGTGAATGGTGGGAAGCTTTTTCCCAGGTCGGTGGTGACGTTCACGAGGGGTCATAGGTTCAAGATGAGGTGGGGGGGGGGGGGGGGGCGGTTAACACGAATATCAGAAGGACATATTTTATACAGAGGGTGTTGGGGGCCTGGAATGCACTGCCAGGCAAGGTGGTGGAGGCAGGCACACTGGGAACATTTAAGACTTATCTAGATAGCCACATGAATGGAGTGGGAATGGAGGGATACAAAAGAATGGTCTAGTTTGGACCAGGGAGCGGCGCGGGCTTGGAGGGCCAAAGGGCCTGTTCCTGTGCTGTATTGTTCTTTGGGATAGAGGCAGAGGGATAAAAGGTGGGGGGGGGGGGGAGGAGTGGCATTGTTGGTCAGGGAAAATGTTACAGCAGTACTCAGGCAGGATAGATTAGGGAGCTTGTCTACAGAGGCCCTATGGGTGGAGCTGAGAAACAGGAAAGGTATGACCACATTAATGGGGTTGTATTATAGACCACCCAATAGTCAGCGAGAATTGGAGGAGCAAATCAGCAGAGAGATAGCGGACAACTGCAAGAAACACAAAGTTGTGATAGTACGGGATTTTAATTTTCCACATATAGATTGGGACTCGCATACTGTTAAAGGTTTAGACGGGGTAGAGTTTGTAAAATGTGTTCAGGAAAATTTTCTACATCAGTATATAGAGGTGCCAACTAGAGAGGATGCGATATTAGATCTCCAATTGGGAAATGAGTTAGGGCAGGTGGTGGATGTGAGTGTGAGGGAACACTTTGGATCCAGTGATCATAATGCTATTAGTTTCAACCTGATCATGGATAAGGATAGATCTGGTCCTCGGGTTGAAGTTCTGAACTGGAAAAAGGCCAAATTTGATGAAATGAGAAGGGATCTGGGAAGTGTGGATTGGCACAGGCTGTTCTCTGGTAAGGATGTAAATGGAAAGTGGGAGGCCTTCAAAGGAGAAATTTTGAGAGTGCAGAGTTTGTATGTTCCTGTCAGGATTAATGGCAAAGTAAATAGGAATAAGGAACCTTGGTTCTCGAGGGAGATTGTAACACTGATTAAGAGGAAGAGAGAGTTGTATGAAATGTACAGGCAGCAAGGAACAGATCAGATGCTCGTGGAGAATAAAAAGTGCAAGAAGCTACTTAAGAGAGAAATCAGGAGGGCTAAAAGAAGACATGAGGTTGCTTTGGCAGACAGAGTGAAGGAAAAACCAAAGAGCTTCTATAGGTATGTTAGGAGCAAAAGGATAGTGAGGGATAAAATTGGTCATCTTGAAGACCAGAGTGGTAGACTGTATATGGAACCAAAAGAGATGGGGGAGATACTAAATGTATTCTTTGCATCCGTATTTACTGATGAAATGGGCATGGAGTCTACGGAAATAGGGCAAACAGGTAGGGAGGTCATGGAACCTTTACAGATTAAAGGGGAGGAGGTGCTTGCTGTCTTGAGGCAAATCAGAGTGGATAAATCCCCAGGACCGGACAGGGTATTCCCACGGACCTTGAGGGAAGCTAGTATTGAACTTGCAGGGGCCCTGGCAGACATATTTAAAATGTCAGTATTCACGGGGGAGGTGCCGGATGATTGGAGGGTGGCTCATGTTGTTCCGTTGTTTAAAAAAGGTTCCAAAAGAAATCCGGGAAATTATAGGCCAGTAAGTTTGACGTCGGTGGTGGGCAAGTTATTGGAAGGTGTGATAAGGGATAGGATCTACAAATATTTGGATAGACAGGGACTTATTAGGGAGAGTCAACATGGCTTTGTGCGTGGTAGGTCATGTTTGAGTTTTTCGAGGAGGTTACCAGGAAAATGGATGAAGGGAAGGCGATGGATGTTGTCTACCTGGATTTCAGCAAGGCTTTTGACAAGGTCCATCATGGGAGGTTAGTTAGGAAGGTTCAGTCGCTGGGTATACATGGGGAGGTAGTAAATTGGATTAGGCACTGGCTCAATGGAAGAAGCCAGAGAGTGGTTGTGGAGGATTGCTTCTCTGAGTGGAGGCCTGTGACTAGTGGTGTGCCGCAGGGATCGGTGTTGGGTCCATTGTTGTTTGTCATCTATATCAATGATCTGGATGATAATGTGGTAAATTGGATCAGCAAATTTGCTGATGATACAAAGATTGGAGGTGTAGTGGACAGTGAAGAAGGTTTTCAAAGCTTGCAGAGGGATTTGGACCAACTAGAAAAATGGGCTGAAAAATGGCAAATGGAATTTAACGCAGACAAGTGAGAGATATTGCACTTTGGAAGGACAAACCAAAGTAGAACGTACAGGGTAAATGGTAGGACTCTGAAGAGTGCAGTTGAACAGAGGGATCTGGGAATACTGGTAGAGAATTCCCTAAAAGTGACGTCACAGGTGGATAGGGTCATAAAGAGTGCCTTTGGTACATTGGCCTTTATAAATTGGAGTATCGAGTATAAAGGTTGGAGTGTTATGGTAAGGTTATATAAGGCATTGGTGAGGCCAAATTTAGAGTATTGTGTACAGTTTTGGTCACCTAGTTACAGGAAGGATGTAAATAAGGTTGAAAGAGTGCAGAGAAGGTTCACAAGGATGTTGCCGGGACTAGAGAAGCTGAGTTACACAGAGAGAGATTGCATAGGTTGGGACTTTATTCCCTGGACCGTAGAAGAATGAGGGGAGATTTAATAGAGGTGTATAAGATTTTGATGGGTATAGATAGAGTGAATGCCATCAGGCTTTTTCCACTGAGGCTAGGGGAGAAAAAAACCAGAGGGCATGGGTTAAGGGTGAAAGGAGAAAAGTTTAAAGGGAATATTAGGGGGGGCTTCTTCACGCAGAGAGTGGTGGGAGTGTGGAATGAGCTGCCGGGTAAAATGGTAAATGCGGGGTCACTTTTAACATTTAAGAAAAACTTGGACGGGTTCATGGATGAGAGGGGTGTGGAGAGATATGGTCCAAGTGCAGGTCAGTGGGACTAGGCAAAAAATGGTTCGGCACAGACAAGAAGGGCCAAAAGGCCTGTTTCTGAGCTGTAATTTTCTATGGTTCTACAATTTGAGGTCTCTTGGAGAGGACGTACTGAGCTGTGCATTAACTGTTTTCAACCAAATGTGTGACCTTCACTGCCTGCAAACCAAACTCAGTATTTGGGTCTTGCAATACAAAATGTAAACCAGAAGTAAATGCACAGGCTTCTCTTACACAAAAAGCCTGAAAAACAATTTTATGGGGTTCTACCAATCAATGACCTCAACAACTCTTGTTTATTCTTCAGTTACAGATAGCTGTACAAGACATGTCAGTAGTTGTTGCGAACATTGCTCTGCTCCAACATAAAAGCAGAAAAGTTCTGGTGATTTCTGTGCTTCATCATTGTACTGCCAAGACATATTTCACTTGCTAAATTTGATCATTGTAGGCAGACCAAAAGGGTATTAAAAATCTTTCACATCTTCGGGAAAATTAAAATTTTGATAACAAGCCTTAATTGATTGATTGTGCATGTTTTATTTTTATTTTTTCTAAGAGCAAGGCTATTGCTGTAATTCAGAATTGATCATGACTTAACTGTATTGTATTCAAAAGGGTTCCAAAAGAGCCCCATTAAAACAATCATAGATTGCTGAGCCTACAAAAGAGGCTCTGGGGGTTGAATGAAAGGCAAATCCTCCTTATTACTGTGTAAATGGAAGGATTTAATTTAAACTGACAAAGTATTCACTTCATAAAGCCGTTCTAATTCTCTTTACAAATACCTTGTACAGCTCATATTAAGTGTAAAAATTCAGAAAATAGAAGTTTAATACTGCGTCCAGTTCTGGTCGCCACACTACCAGAAGGACGTGGAGGCTTTGGAGAGAGTACAGAGGAGGTTTACCAGGATGTTACCTGGTATGGAGGGGCTTAGTTATGAGGAGAGATTGGGTAAACTGGGGTTGTTCTCCCTGGAAAGACGGAGGATGAGGGGAGACTTAATAGAGGTGTATAAAATTATGAAAGGCATAGATAGGGTGAACGGTGGGAAGCTTTTCCCCAGGTCGGTGGTGACGTTCACGAGGGGTCATAGGTTCAAGGTGAAGGGGGGGAGGTTTAACACAGATATCAGACGGACATATTTTACACAGAGGGTGGTGGGGGCCTGGAATGCGCTGCCAGGCAAGGTGGTGGAGGCGGACACACTGGGAACGTTTAAGACTTATCTAGACAGCCATATGAATGGAGTGGGAATGGAGGGATACAAAAGAATGGTCTAGTTTGGACCAGGGAGCGGCGCGGGCTTGGAGGGCCGAAGGGCCTGTTCCTGTGCTGTATTGTTCTTTGTTTAATCTGATTTAGTCAGGTCCCTACCTAGCATTTTAGTCCTGATATGGTTGGATATAACTCAATGTGAAAAATACAGACTTGCAATTATTACCTGAAGAGTTACATTACCACACACCATGGTTGTTGTTTATGAAATACTACTTAATGATGCATTTACTTCTACATTCAAATTATTCTTTAATGGTGTTTTTAATTCACCCATCTCCAATGAATCACTATTATTCAAATTTAACAGTTGAAAGAACAATTCTAAGGAGCCTACTGATTTGTTCCAAATATTTGCAAGCACCTTGTAGATTTTTTCATGAGGCATTCAATAAAACGTGCAATTACCCTTTGGTGCAGAGGTGAATAGTGAGCAAGAGGAACATACAAATATAAGTGCTAATGCCTTAAATCTTAAGCAGCCTGAATATGAAGCCAGGATTGCTGTTCAAAACAGTCCAGGAAATCTGAAACACCCATTATGTTCAATTTCTTCTCATATTTGTGTACTAACAGCATTACAGAGTGATTGAACTTGCATTTGCCTCTAATAGTCCAATATGCCACCTGTATATGGCAAATGCTACGATTAACAAATTAAGTTTGCATTGACACAAGGTAAAAGTGACCCTAGATCTCTGTTGACCCGTTTTGTCTTGCCACAATTTTTGAATTTGCAATAATTTTAAAAAGGAAGCATGTTAATACAGGAAAGTAGCATTAAAACATTTGGAATGACAACATAATGCACATAATTTGGACAGAAACTGTGGGATTATCATTATTGTTTTTTCCAGCAGTCACCATCCACAAGGCAGACACTTTACTAAATAGACTTATGTTAAAAAAATGCTAATCATGTTCAAACAAATATTTAAAGGCAAGATGAACAACAAAATGATGGTCCTGTCCTTGATGCATTGAAATCAATGAAATTTCATATTTTGAAAATTCAGCTGTAAATTGACAATGTTGGCACTGAGGTAGGATCTCAACAGCAGATGTTATGTCTGCTGAAACCTTTGCCATGTACTTTTAAATAATTTAGAAGCAAATATGATTAATGATGTGAGTATGCCATCGCATTGCAGATTGTGCATTGTATTTATAAACTTTGTAAAATATCCTGAAAGGCAGTAACTTGAGTATTGCTGAAAAAAAAGAGACATGCTGTTGAAGCTTTCTGTCTTGGAAGAATGCCAGTTTTCCAAGGGAACAACAATTTATACTGCACGGGACAAGAGGTGGTTAGTATGTCAGCTTGGATTGGTTGAAACATTATTGTGGCAAACGCACCAAGGAACTATTGCCCTTTTGCTTTTTGGTCTTGGAAGGTTGCTTACACTTGCTACTTATGTATTAATATGCAGGATCTGTTCTCTGCAGGCAAAAGGAATACGTCCAGGTGTTGCATCTTTTTTGAAAAAACAAAAGCACGGGAGACAATAGCTCCCTTCTGCATTTGGCATGGCAAAGTCTCAACTAATCAGTGCCAACTTGCCAAGAAGTCAGCAGCCTTTTATCATGCAGTATAAACTGTCATTCACCTTGAAACCTGGCTTTCTTGTATCTGAGAGTGTAAGACAGGAAGTTTTTATAGCCCGTCTCTTTTTTCCCCACAGAGGCTTTTGAATGTTCTGACTTTCTGATAGGAAGCAAATGCATTCACCAAAAGTACAGGAAACACATTTAATAGTGCCTTGTAACCAAACTAAAAATGCTAACTTAGCTTTTCTGCAAATAAGTACAGAGAGTGGTAGACATCATTATCAAGTCAAGATATGTCAGTGCAACAAGAGGAATTACTATTCCTATTATGCTAATATGCATATGAATTGCAGCCTTGCATCCAAGGAGGAGACCTCACAGAACCAGAAATTTGTAGACATCAGTATTTATAAGAAAATTAAGCTTACTGAATTTACACAAGATTCTTGAAGCTGAAATCAATGAAATAGTTTTTAATTTGTCTGCTAATTATTAAAAATACAATGGCACATTATATAAATCAAATATCAAACAAAACACCACCCCCTCCAATCTCAAGATTTTAAATTTCCCCTCTCAAGTAATTCCTAGCTATTTAAAATGTTGAAAAATCTTATTTTTTTAGAAGAACTAAAATAAATGAAAAATAACCAGTGACATAGTAAACAAACCACAAGTTAAATTGTGTTGAAGACTTTTCCAAGTAACTGCTTTCTGATGAGCAATATTCAGAAACTCACTTCGAAGCAATGAAGTTACCAACCCAAACTAAGAGTACGAGGGGCGGCATAGTGGTTAGCACTGCTGCCTCAGTGCCCGGGTTCAATTCTGGCCTCGGGTCACTGTCTGTGTGGAGTTTGCACATTCTCCCCGTATCTGCGTGGGTTTCCTCCAGGTGCTCCGGTTTCCTCCCACAGTCCAAAGATGTGCGGGTTAGGTTGATTGGCCATGGTAAATTGTCCGAGTGTCAGAGGGATTGGGAGGGTAAATATGTGGGGTTACGGGAATAGGGCCTGGGTGGGATTGTGGTCAGTGCAGACTCGAAGGGCTGAATTACCGCCTTCTGCACTGTAGAGATTCTATGATTCTATTGCGAGAAATGCATAAGGACAAGGCCAATCCGACATACCATCTCCTCTCAAAGAAGCTAGCAGTGAACATAAAATTTCAGTTCAGTGACGCAGACACTGGGCCTCAATTTTTGCTATGCTGCCAGGTAGCAGGAGTTCAGAAATATTCAGCTGAGGAAAATGTGCCCTGAATAGCATGATCTCCATTTGGGTAGGGGTGAGTATAAGATGGAGTCAGTCCTGCCACCTCAGGTGTGATCCAAAGATGGTTACCAGGACTAGCAAAATGCTGCGGTGGGCTGTTTAAAAAGGCCTCAGTTCTCTGGGACTTTGGCCATGTAGCCCTCACACACCTTTAATCCCCCACTTGTCCATAAATGTCAACCCATGCTCCCCACCCATCATCCATGTCCTTATAGCTCCATTCCAACAGTGCCAACTTAGGCCAAGTCATGCCCCCTATCCACAATGCCAATTCACCACTATCCACCATAGGCAGACTTCAAGAGTTATGCAGGATTATAATCTTTGAGCTGTCAATCAAACTGAACTCTCAACCATGCCTCCACCACAACCCCCCCTCCCCCCGCACAACTGTGATCATCAGCAATCAAACATTAATAGTGCTATTATGATTGTATTTCGGGTTATGTCAACAAATAGCTATCAAAGTTGCTAGAGCAAGTTTTATTCAACTTAAACAGACATGGGCACTTTATTTTCAGAGGACTGGGGATTTAAATCACTTGTCAATTCTTATCCACCTTTCAAGAGCATTTATGACTTCTTTAAAGATTTCAAGTACTTCTTTAGAGTAACCCACACAAAGATAAGGCCCTTGCCCCAGTAAAAATGATCCGAGTGAATTTGGATTCCCACATTTGGGAGTCACTTCCTGTCCATCCCACTTTTCTCTGCTTTCCCCTCCCCAGACCCAGTGAAAATAGGATCTGCAGGAAACGGCAGTAGAACCTCTGGATTTGGATCCCAACCACCGTGTTGGAAGATCTCTGAACTCTCCCAAACTCTGAAATCCAGGCATACAGGCCTTTTGACCCATTGAGTCCATGTTGGCTCTCTTTAGAGCAAACCAGTGAGTCCCATATATCTCCTGTATCCTTGCAAGTTCATTCCCTCAAGCCTATCCAATTTCCTTTTGAAACCACCGATTGTCTCTGTTCCAGCACCTATGTAGTCAACAAGTTCCACTTCATTGCCACTCTGTGTAAAAATGGTCTTCCTCACATCCCTCCTGCCTCTCTTGCCCAAAATCTTAAATCTGAACTACCTAGTCATTGTAGAATCAGCTAATGGGAACAGTTTTTCCTTGTCTATATTTTCCAAACCTTTTATATTTAGGTATTTCCTATCTTGCCAAATACTATCACACTACTCTTGCTAATCAAATCTTGTTATTCTATGTTGCAAAGTTATTGCTTTTTGTGAATACATCATTTTAAAAAACCTGTATTGTGAATAACTTTGTCCTACAATACTTCTAAGCTAGACAAAAAATTACAAAAGAACTATAATCATTAAACTTAACATTGAGATGTTTGAATTCATCAGTGCAATTGTGTTTCTTAATGTTCTGTAGATGCTTATTTGAGTTTAAAGATCATATATGCTTGAGATTTGGTAAATATATTATAAAGCCTGTGAAGAGGAATGAAGCTTCACTCAACAAGATTGTTCCCTAGAAGCAAATCAGATTTTTGGAGAAAGATTTATTTATTTCATCCCTTGGCTATAGCAGCTAATACTGTACTGTAGCAATCTGACCCATGAATTTTCAGATCTTGAAACACTGGCTACGAAGTGTCAGCTTGAAAGTATAGCAAGTGGCTAAAATCAGTAAATCAGATTGAGTAAAGACCTCCCCATTATTTCATCAAGCAGAAATTACGACTAATCCTGGCTACTCTATTTTTCAGCCACTTTCGTCAAAAAGTGGTAAATTCCTGTGAAAGAATATGGTTCTGAATATTGTAAGAAGTCTCACAACACCAGGTTAAAAGTCCAACAGGTTTATTTGGTAGCAAAAGCCACTAGCTTTCGGAGTGCTGCCCCTTCGTCAGGTGAGTGGGAGTTATATTCACAAACAGGGCATATAAAGACACAAACTCAATTTACAAAATAATGATTGGAATGCGAGTCTTTCCAGGTAATCAAATCTTAAAGGTACAGACAATGTGAGTGGAGAGAGCGTTAAGCACAGGTTAAAGAGATGTGTATTGTCTCCAGACAGGACAGTTAGTGAGATTTTGCAAGCCCAGGCAAGTTGTTATGGGGGTTACAGATAGTGTGACATGAACCCAAGATCCCGGTTGAGGCCGTCCTCATGTGTGCGGAACTTGGCTATCAGTCTCTGGTCAGCGACTCTGCGCTGTCGTGTGTCGCGAAGGCCGCCTTGGAGAACGCTTACCCGAAGATCAGAGGCCGAATGCCCGTGACCGCTGAAGTGTTCCCCAACAGGAAGAGAACACCTGGTGATTGTCGAGCGGTGTTCATTCATCCGTTGTCGTAGCATCTGCATGGTCTCCCCAGTGTACCATGCCTCAGGACATCCTTTCCTGCAGCGTATCAGGTGGACAACGTTGGCCGAATTGCAAGAGTATGTACCATGTACCTGGTGGGTGGTGTTCTCACGTGAGATGATGGCATCCGTGTCGATGATCCGGCACGTCTTGCAGAGGTTGCTGTTGTGTGGTGTCATGGTCACTGTTCTCCTGAAGGCTGGGTAGTTTGCTGTAGACAATAGTCTGTTTGAACTTGTGCGGTTGTTTGAAGGCAAGAAGTGGGGGTGTGGGGATGGCCTTGGCAAGATGTTCGACTTCATCAGTGACATGTTAAAGGCTCCGGAGAAGATGTTATAGCTTCTCCGCTCCGGGGAAGTACTGGATGACGAAGGGTACTCTGTCCACCGTGTCCCGTGTTTGTCTTCTGAGGAGGTCGGTGCGGTTTTTCGCTGTGGTGCGTTGGAACTGTCGATCGATGAGTCGAGCGCCATATCCTGTTCTTATGAGGGCATCTTTCAGCGTCTGGAGGTGTCTGTTGCGATCCTCCTCATCTGAGCAGATCCTGTGTATACGGAGGGCTTGTCCGTAGGGGATGGCTTCTTTAATTTGTTTAGGGTGGAAGCTGGAGAAGTGGAGCATCGTGAAGTTATCTGTGGGCTTGCGGTACAGTGAAGTGCTGAGGTGACCGTCCTCGATGGAGATGCGTGTGTCCAAAAATGCAACCGATTCCGGAGAGTAGTCCATGGTGAATCTGATGGTGGGATGGAACTTGCTGATGTCATCATATAGTTGTTTCAGTGATTGTTCAAAGGAAGAAAATGTCATCGATGTATCTAGTGTATAGCATCGGTTGAAGGTCCTGTGCAGTGAAGAGGTCTTGTTCGAACCTGTGCATGAAGATGTTGGCATATTGAGGTGATAAATAAACCTGTTGGACTTTAACCTGGTGTTGTGAGACTTCTTACTGTGTTTACCCCAGTCCAACACCGGCATCTCCACATCTGAATATTGTCACATGCCTTACTCTAATGAATTCTGGAACATATCATACCCTTGTTACCATTTTGCATCACAGAAATTCTGATTTCCAGCAGGTATGAGGTATTCACATTAATTTGAGAAACACGAGAGAAAAATCTGTTTGAGGTCCATGGAAGTATTTTAACAATTCTAAATGTGATATTCATAATAATAGTGAGATCAAGCTTTATTTGGGTGTACTTCAAATAACCACCTCACAGAGTCCAGAAAATGTATTCAAAGCAAGAGTATCTCATCAACTTATTTCAGACATATTCTGGTGATGAGCACGGCATAGTCTATATTTTACCTTGACAGATTGCATAGCTGCCTTATAATTGTTCAGCCTAAAAGGTGCTATAGCTTTACAGAACTTCCAGCTTAATACTCTTGACATGTATGCATCTTGTTTATCTGTCTGTACATGCAAATGTAAATCTGTAAATGTAAATGTGCTATTGTATCCCACCTCACGCCTTCCAAGTAAATGATATCCTGGAGGAACAGAGATCTGTGTTCTTCTTGTTCGTACATGACTGTGTATGGAAACGTTGCTCTTTGACCAGATTGATGAGAGCCATGTGCAAGATGGCACATTCAGACACTTTTCCACTTGTCTACACTACTCTCGAGACACCATCATTGCCTTGGCAGCATAGAACGACTAACTGCATGAGCCCTTCTCAGCCATGACCATTCACCCAGGAGGATATAGGTCTGGAGTCATGAGTTGGCTGTCATCCACAAGTTCTTCCCCTTCAAATTATTCACCTCCCTTCACCCTGCCTCTGACAGCAGCCGAAGGCAAACAGCATGGAATGAATGGCAGCTGCACACCTTGCTGAAATCTTGATGATGAGTGGAGAACACAAATAAGCAACCGGTTGACATCCAGTTACCTAAATTATTAGCGTGTCCCTTTAGTGGGTCACTTCTGCTGACCTTGAACTCCATCCAGTCGAAAAGACCTTCCTCCCACTTTGAGGGATCTTACTGACCCACAAACTTTTACCTGGAAGGGGTGAGGTGGGAATACCATGTTTAGTCAGTGGCCAGGCAAAGGGCTTAGCACTATCCTGATGACTGAGATGGAGGGAAAGCTGTAAAGGATATTGTCACAAAATGGTAGAATGCTATTAAAATGAGTGTTTCTTTTGTACAAAATCAAACTGCCATGTATTTTGTAAACCATGTCTGGGCAGCAACTAAGAGAAAGGAAGGAAAAAGAATGAATAGGTAACAGGATGTTCTTTGCAATTGATGCAATTACTAGTCACGAGTACTGTGAGCCAGAAAACAGTTTAGACATAGGTGAGGTGTTGAAGTAGCAGCAGAGAGAAGCAGCCATCCCCAGGAACCAATTCAGCCAGAGATTGTTGTAAGCATCAGAAGGGCAAAGGAGAAGGACAGCCATTCTCCAGAAACAGCTCAGGTAGAGATGAAGTGCTGTAGGCATCAGACAGTTTGTGCAAAAGATCGTTTTCTTCACTGAACCGAAGACCATTCCCAAATCCTGGTCACTTAGCTGTACATTGTGGTAATCACTGGCTAAATTTGGGAAACGGGGGTCTCAACAGAGTTTATTAACAGCATTTTCACTAAATGTATCACTTCAATAAAATGCTGTTATGAAACCCCGCTGATATGCGCGAGTGTGTTTTAACCTGAAACACTGATTTCCCGTGGTGTACCTTTTTTGGATATTAGCTAGAAAAGTTTGTCCCAGCTTCCAATAGGTTCACCTCTTCCTGTTTCACTGAGTCATCATATCGAGTGACCATCAAAGGTCCTATGCATCAGTTCTCTGAAAAACCGAGAACCAATCTCCAGCTGCATGGCTCAGTCTGATGATTCAATCCCCTGACCACACTAGGACGCATCTGCCAGAGTCTATAAATTTCCACATGTTCTGTATTTTCGACCCAAGAATATCATCACATTCAGTTTGCTAGCCTACAGTTAAAAACTGTCTTTTTTCTTTCTGCTGACTGCAGCAGATGTTCCCTATCTCTCTCTGGGACATACTAGGTGGAATGTTACGAGATTTTTTCGAAGCATCCAGCTAGCGTGAAAATGGGAGAGTTCCTGATCCGTTTTTCGGGCGAGTTTTCACACCCAATCATATGCACTCAGTCTTTGAAAATATGGGCTTGACACTTTCTAACCACTCGAGGCAGTGGGTGGAGCCTAATTCGCCAGAGAGTCAGCAGCTCAGATCGAAGCCACAAACTGCACATGCCAGGAAAAGCAGATTAAAAAAAGAGAGCTTTGTTGACATAACCCCCTGGGACAGATACAGCCTCCCTCTTCCTCCCCATGGACATCGGAGACCCCTCCCCAATATTGCTGACTCCCCCTTACTACACACCCCCACTCCCAAGACCCC
The DNA here is from genome assembly GCF_964213995.1 of Mustelus asterias. Classification (NCBI taxonomy): domain Eukaryota; kingdom Metazoa; phylum Chordata; class Chondrichthyes; order Carcharhiniformes; family Triakidae; genus Mustelus; species Mustelus asterias. The sequence goes on along the minus strand of NC_135814.1, from coordinate 44,261,555 downwards.
CTTGCACAAGGCCCCCCCCCCCAGGCCCCATGGCTAACTGACACGACCATCTCTCTCCCCTGCCCCCGATCATCACAGACACACAAAAACCCCAAGGATGGACAGACAGGAAGAAATGGCCTCCCTGTTTTTCAGATGCTGACCAGGCCAAGTGACAGTGGAGGCAAGGCAGGACACCCTCTTCCCCCCAGTAGGACTCTGTCCCCGAGGAAAGGATGGAACCGCAGCCTGGGAGGCGGTGGCAGCATGCGTTAGTGCCAGGGCACTGACCAGGAGAACAGGGAAGCAGTGCCATAAGAAACTGAATGACCTCGTTCCGACAGCCAGGGTGAGTGCTTTACCTCATCTGGTATCTTCCCCCTAAATGACCTCAGATCCCCCGCCTCCAGCACCCTGCATGCTTTTAGCCCCTAACCCCCAAGCACCTCCCTTCTCCCACCCAAGAGTATCACAACGCTTGCTCTCCGAGAGCCATCCCGATACCTTGCAGGACTCGTGCCATCAGATTTTACATGGTTTCTTCTGTCTCCACAGGAGAAGAATACCCATAATTGTCGGGAGAGGGCATGGAGTGGCATATCTGAAATCTGGGTCCTCACCCCCTTTGAGGACCTAGGGCTTGCGGGAGAGGAGGGCATGCAGACCATTAGTGACAGCATGGTCAGGCTGGAGTCGTTCCCCCCCCCCCCTTGCACTTGACCTTGCATCCTGTGTTGCAGGAAGGGAGCCCAATGTGCCTGGGCCATCTTGCATCGTGGCCCCCACTGCTGCTCCCATCCATCCTGCCCCTACAGCTCAGAAGGCTTCTCGGAGGACGCAGATGAAGGGACCTCCGAGGTGGGCACCAGTTCTGCGTCAGCTTCCATCTCGCAACTCACCATCCCAGAGACTGTCACATCAATGGGTCAAGTTAGTGGCAAGGCACCTGGGTCACTTTCTGGTACGCACGACACATCTGCTGATGTACATCAGGTGGAAGAGGGAACGGCCGAGACTGTGAGGCTATTGGGAGGAGTCCCAAAGCTTTCAGGTGGACAAGCTATTGCCTGTTCTTGTGTGGTTCCCAGGTCAATATTGCAAGGGTGGCATCTGTAGTGGAAAGCCTAGGGCAGGAAACCCTCACCATGGGTAGCAGGGTCCAAGCGATGGCTGAGTCACAGCAGGCCATGGCAGAGTCCCAGAGGGCCATCTGAGTCACAGCAGGCCACAGCTGAAGGCCTCAACAGGCTTCTCGCGATTCTGCAGCCCATGGCCGAGAGGCTGGAGAGCTTGCAGGAGACCCAGTGGGACAGTACTGAGACACTGTCAAGAACACACACCCAGAACCCATGCAGCAGTGGCCACAGACAATGCTGCTTGACAAATTCTGACAGTTAAGGAATCTAGAGAAATGAAGAGAAATTTCCAAGAACTCTGAGGTTAAAGAGCAGCAGAAACAGGTACTAGAACAGAATACTGGTCAGTGAAGACAGACAGAGCTGAGAAGAAATTAGTTAGTGAGAAACAAGAAAGATAAGTTTTAAGTTTATTTATTAGTGTCACAAGTAAGCATACATTAACACTGCAAGAAGTTACTGTGAAAATCCCCTACTCACCACTCTCTGGCACCTGTTCGGGTACACGGAGGGAGAATTTAGCATGGCCAATGCACCTAACCAGCACATCTTTTGACTGTAGGAGGAAACCGGAGCACCCGGAGGAAACCCACGCAGACACGGAGAGAACGTGCAGACTCCGCACAGACAGTGACCCAAGCTGGGATTCATCCCTGGCGCTGAGAGGCAACAATGCTAATCACTGTGCCACCATGCCGCCCTGAAGATACCTGAAGTGATTCATGAATCGTCAGGGCGGCACGGTGGCACAGTAAGTGAGATTGTTTGAGAGATTTTACGACAGCCTGGCATGAGAGTTGAAAAAATTGTGGGAATCAGTGGCTGGATCTCGGAGTTTGTGTAAAAGGATTCAAGATAAAGAAAGCCCGAAAGGAGTGGTGGAAAAACCGGAGCTGGATTCCTTGTTAAAACAGCGGAGAAAGGCTAGTTTGAAACCTGAGTGGATTTGTAATGTAAACAGCTGATCAAAAGCGTTGTTTGAAAGAAGATTTTAAAATGTGACATTTTGGGAGTCGAGTTGGGAACACTCAGTTGAAATCACCTGGGTGGATTTGGAGAAGAAATCCATGAAAGATCAGTTGAGTGACAATTGCCATTTGTTTTCAGAACGGGGTGTTATCTTTGAAAGCTGCATACATTTGTGATGCTAACGTGTGAGGGAGGGTGGGGGCTAAAGGAGTATTATAGTAACATTTATCTATTATCAATGATTTTTTCCCTAATTTGGGGTCATATTTCTAAAAAGGTAAAAGCTATGATGCTTCAAGCCAGGGTTCCATTCTGGAATCTTCCCGCCCAGAGTAACATCAACTGGGATTGTACCACAGGACAAAAGTAGAAAATATAACTTGGTTGAACAGTTAATTTATTTTATCCCATCCCTAATTTCCCTTAACCTAAATGATTTGCCTTTTAAGACAGCAGTTAAGAGTCAATCACATTGTTGTGAATCTCGAGTCACATGTAGGCAAGACTAGCTCAGAACAGCAAATTTCTTTCCCTAAAGGCATAGTGAACGAGATGGATTTTTACTAAATGCAATGATAGGTTAAAGGTCATTATTACCGAGACTAGCTTTCAATTCCAAAGTTTATGAACAATTGAATTGAAATTTCACCACCTGCCATGGTGGATTTGAACCCATGGCTTCTAGATTACTAGTCTGGTGACACCAGCTCCCATAAATTTCTGAATAGGAAAGGAGTTACTGCCTGAATGCCATTTTTCAGAAAGTGCAATGTGGATGAAAGTGCAAAAATGTGGACAACAAGGGTTTTATCCATGAGGGTGAACATTCTGAAGGTCAAAATACAGACAGAGATGATGGTTGTAAATTTGTTGCGGAATTGGATTCAGCGGTAATTAAGAAGTTGAGTTTGATGTAGTGAAAGCTGAAAGAATTGACACTTGGAGCTTGATTCAAATAATATTGTCCAGAGCTGAGAGTGGAACAATTTAGGAACATAGGAACAGGAGTAGGCCATTTAGCCCATTGAGCCTGTTCCACCATTCAATGAGATCATGGCTGATCTGTGGCCTTACTCCATATACCTGCCTTGGGCCCATATTGATAATATCTTTGTTTTACAAAAACTATCTACCTCAGATTTAAAATTAGCAACTGATCTAGCATCAACTGCCATTTGTGGAAGAATTCTAAACCTCTATCACCCTGTGTGTGTAGAAGTGCTTCCTAATATTTCTCCTGAATGATCTGGCCCTAATTTGTCATCTATGCCCCCGTAGTTCTAGAATTTCCAAATCAGTAGAAATAGTTTATCTACCCTGCCTTTTCCTGTTAATATCTTGAACACTTTGATCACCCCACAATTTTCTAAATTCCAGAGAAAACTGGTCTAATTTCTCCTCATAACTTAACCCCTGAAGTCCAGGTATCGTTCTTGGAAACCTATGTTGTATTCCCTTTCTGGACCAATATATCCTTCCTAAAGTGTGGTGCCCAGTTCTGCTCACAGAACTCCAAGTGGGGTGTTTTGTATAGCTGCAGCATAACTTCTGCATCCTTATACTCCAGTCCTCTCGATAACATTCCATTAGCCTTCTTGATTATGTTCTGCACCTGCTCCTGCATTTTAAAGATCTATATGCCTAAATCCCCAAGTCTCCTTGGACACCCACTGCATTTAACTTCATGCCATCTAGAAAGTACCCTGATCTATCCTTTTTGGTCCAAAATGGATAACCTTACACTTGCATTGAAATTCATCTGTCACACAGATGACATTCACCTAATCTATTCATACCCCTTTGTAATTTTATGCTATTATCTACATTGTCTACAACGTGCCTAACTTTGTGCCATTAGCAAATTTGGATACATCATTTTCTATGCTATTATCCAAATTATTAGTAAATGTGAACAATTGAGGCCCCAACACAGATCATCGTGGGACACCACCAGTCACATCCTGCCAATTTGAGTCCCTACCCATTATCTCTAATTTCTGTCGCCTGCCACTCAATCAATTACCCAGCCATGTCAATAATTTGCCCTCAATTTTGTGGGCTTCTTTCTACCTTGGTTAACAGTCTCTTATGCAGGACTTTATCAAATGCCTTCTGGAAATCCATATAAACAACATCATAGACACTGTCCTGTCCATTACCTTAGTCACCTCTTCAAAAAATTCAATGAGGTTTGTTAGGCATGACCTGCCTGTTATTAATCCATGCTTGATTAACTGAAAATTTGTGAGGTGTTCAGTTACCCTACCCTCGATTATAGATTCCAATAATTTCCCCACCATAGATGTTAGGCCAGCCGGTCTGTAATTCTCTGGCTTTCCAATTCCAACCTTCATAAAAGGTGGAGTAACAGGAGCAATTTTACAATCCAGAAGAACAACTCCTGAATCTAGGGAACTCTGAAGGATTTTAGATAGGGCATCTACAATCTGCTCCCCTACTTCCTTTAGCACCCTTGGATGGAAACTCTCAGGTCTTGAGGATTTGTCACTCTTTAGTTCCATTATCGATGTTTAACGAACCTTAATTTTATTTAGACTTGGTCTCTGATCCACTATTAATTTCCTTGGGGCTTCCAGCAAACTGTCCTCCTTTTCTACTGTAAATAGAGGCAAATAAATTAATTAATATGTCTGCAATTTTCCTCATTGTCATTAATATCTCCACTTTCAGTCTTTAGGTGACCAACATTGCTCCTGACCACCCGCTTTCCCTTTATGTAACTATAAAATTTCTTCTTATTGATTTTGATGTCCCTTGCAAGTTTCATTTCATAATCCCTTTTATAAGCTACTTTATAGACCTTTGCTGGTCTTTGTATCTTTTCCACTCAGCAGGATCTGTGCTGTTCTTTGTATTTTTGTAAACCCTTTCTTTTAGTTTTATACTGTCATTCATCTTTTTAGTTGTCCATGGCTGTTTTTTTCGTGAAGTTGTGCTTTTCCTTCTCAGGTCGATAAACTAGTTCTGCATTGCATTACATGTTTCTTTGAATCTCCTCCACCGTTCTTCAGCTGTTTTACCCATTTGCAGATTTTCCCAGTTCACTGAGGACAGTCTCGGTCTCATCGCATTAAATTCACCCTTACCTAAATCTAAAATTTAGCTGATTTGTACTTTCAAATGCTATATTGAACTCGATCATGTTATGATCACTATTTGATAAATGTTCCCACACAACTAGGTTTTTAAATTAAATCCAGCTCATTACTAAATCCAATATTGCTTGTCCTCTTGTTGCATCCAGGATACATTGCTTCAGAAGCTGTCCTGGACACACTCAAGAAATTCACTACCTTTCAGGCAGCTTCTTGTCTGCCTCTCCCAATTTACGTTAAAGTTAAAATCACCCATTAATACTACTCTGCCTTTGCTACACATTTGCCTAAATTTTGCATTTATACAATCTCGCACTTCAGAGCTGCTACCACAGGATCTATACACAACATCTATTACAGTTTTAGATCCTTTACCATTCCTCAGCTCCACCAACAAGGTATCCACTGGATGCTTTCGCCTCATTAAATGCTCCCTCAACATTGAAGTGATTTTGTTTCTAACCAGTAAGGCTATGCCACCCCTCTGCCATTTTCCCTTTCCGTCCTGTAAACCTTATATCCTGGTATATTTAGTTCCCAGTCCTGCCCACCCTGCAGTTTAAGAGATCTAACAATTGGCTCAGTGAAGAATGCTAGAGAAGACAGATAAGATATATGCTTTCTGAGGATGCATCTAACTTAGGGATGAAGGTAGGTATGATGGGCAGGAGAAGGAACTGTTGGAGGCCAAGATGATATCAGATGAGAGGAAGAGGAGCCAATGGGGAGGTAAAAGATACTTGGTCAGGTGAGGAGGAGAGAGAACAGCTTGTAGATGATTCAAGGATTGTCGTATATTTCCATTTATAGAGCCGATTCAGATTTATTTAATAACTTGGAATTGGTTGGTTTGAGTTTGCCCACGTTACATGGGATAACCACAATGCTGATTGATCACCCTCATATCGAGCATCATTTTTTGGATTTGGTCGGTGGTTTTCTAGTTGGACACTATTCCTGCCATTAACCCTCCCAATTTATCTAGGCTGGTGACCAACACCAATGCTGGGTTGCCTGCACCAGTGGCTGCGTTCTTTTGAAGCCAACAAGTCCTGGAATGGGACTTTAACCCAGAGTCTTCCAGCTCACAGGCAGAAGAGCTACCCATTGAACCACTGCAGCTCCTTTGTTAATAGCTTTGCATCAATCATGGACCATGTAGAGATTTGGAAACAAGGGTGAGAATTTTAAAACCAGGGCTTTGCTTGACTGGGAGCCATTATAGCTCTGCGATAAGAGGTGAAGGGGGCATGAGGTAAAAGTTTTGTATAATCTCAAGTTTACAGAGTGTAGAATGTGAGAGGCCAACCAGTCATGTGTTGAATCAACTGGAAGCGACAGGAGTGAAGTTTTATGTGGAGGAAGAGGTGAGTGGTTTGCTACAATTGCAAATACTGTGTTCTTTTCGATCAATCAAAGCAACCTGGTTTAAGGTGCTTTTCTTGATGGTATTTTCTTTCATTCTTCTCCTCTCATTGCAGTACAGCTCCAATGGTACCAGCAGTCCTCCAGCCATGTTTCAAGCATTATCCTAGTCAACTGACTGGTGCAAAACTTTTGCATTGAATTTGATATCAATTATGTATTCCATCTAATTTTCCTTTCTGTTGACGTTAATGTTTGAATAATTACCTCCTACTTTCCACCCATGCCAAGGTTGAAAGTTACTTGCAATAAATGTTGGCATGCATGCCATCATATCTCTCGAGACCTAGTTCTCATCTGATTTCATGCAAGCTGAATCTATGGAGATGCGAGGGGAACAGGCTAAAAACTGATACAAGAAAACAGAAAAAAACCACTTCTGAAAAATAGATAAGAGCTTCTATGTTATTTTGTGAGTAATCCAAACAGATGCAGGAGAAAAGCTCACTTTGTTATTCATGCCATTTAAATATTTTAGAATGAAACTTCCTATCTAAAATGCTACTGAACATTACCAAAGTCTTTAAATTTCTGATAAGATCATAATAAATGCTAGCTTTGCATAACATGACCGCAGTGCAGATTACAAGGACTATTTGTGGACCTTTCAAATCAAGAGGAACTACCAAGGGAAATTATACATTTTACAGCAGAGCTTAGGAGAAAAATTGGTTCTGACAGAGAAGTGAAACAAAAAGGGAATAAGAGATTAAGAAAAAAAGTGTGCGCTTGACAGAACTATGAGAAACAGAAAAGAGAAACAAGGAGCATCAGGGAGAAAAAGACGGTAGAGTAGAAATCATATGTCATGTTTTATGTTTTTGTGCAGCTAATCAACATTAGTCACGACAACCGATTATGTATACATGATGTGAAGTGATATTACAATTGAATTTTGAAGTGAAATAACATATTGTGTCTTGAAAGATGATTTGATAAGGTTGTAGTTATCTACAAAAATGCATTTAAACATTGTGTTTAATGTTGCAATAAATATCCCAAGATATTCCACTAGCATATCATCAAACAAAAACGTACTCCAAGTCACAGAAGATCTTAGGAGGTGTGACCAAAAGCTGGATTGTTAAGACAGGATTTAAGGAAGGCATAAAAAGAGAGGACTGCGGAGAGGCTGAGGGAAGTTATTCGAAGGGGTATCTGAAAGCAGGGCGATCATTAGTGATGCAAAGAGGAGGTGGGGGATTTTCAAAATGAGAATGAGAGGAAAGAAAAGTTTGGCAAGATTTTGGGCCTGTGTCACCATTTATGCTGATGGCTACTCATGGCTCAAAATTGCCCCCATTGTTTTTCTTCAAATCCACACAGACAATATCCATTGCATTCCCTTCGAAAATTAACCAGGTCATGATAATCAAAACGTGACAGAAAGGACCAGGACATACAAACATAAGAGACCACCAGTAAATAAGGTCAGAATAGGCAAATGGTAAAAGGTTAGAAATAATGGCTCTTTATCTGAATGTTCAAAGCATTTGTGATCAAATGGATGGTTTGATAGCACAAATATAAAAAAATGAATATGATATGAAAGCCACTACAGAGATGTGGTCGCATTGTGACTACGTCTGGGACCCAAATACTCAAAGATATTTAACATTTCAAAAGGGCAGGAGGAAAGGAAAATTAGTTGAGTAGTTATTTTAATAAAGGATGAAATCAGTATAATAGTGGTAAATGATCTTTGTTCCAAAGATTAAGATGTAGAATCAGTTTGGGTGGAGATAAGAAATAGCAAAGGAAGAAGTCAATGGTGGGAGTAGTTTAAGCTTTGAACAGGTATTTTGTATCCGTCTTCAAAATAGAAGACATAAAAAGCAACCCAAGAATAGTGGAAAATCAAGAGGCATAAGTCAGAGGAGGAACTTAAAACAATCACTATCATCAGAGAAAAAGTAATAGGAGAACAAATGGAAATTAAGGCTGACAAGTCCCCTGGACCTAATGGCCTACATCCGAGGGTCTTAAAAATGGTGTTCGAGGAGACAGTGGATGCATTGATTGTGATCTTCCAAAATTCCTGAGAATTTGGAAAAAAAAATCAGTGGATTGGAAAAGTGTAAACCTAACATGTCTGTCCAAGAAAGGAGGTGAGACAGGAAGCAGGAAACTATAGGGCAGTTCGCCGAACATTTGTCATTGGAAAAATAATAGATTCTATTATTAAAGAGATAGGAGCAGACAGTTAGAAAATCGTAATAGAATCAAGCAAAGTCAATTTGGTTTCGTGAAAGCGAAATTGTGTTTGACAAACTTATTAGAGCTCTTTGAGGGCGAGGTAGCAGAGCAGATAAAGGGGAACCAGAAGATGTAGTGTGTTTAGATTTTCAAAAGGCTTTCAAAAAGGTGCCACATTAAAGGTTACTACACAAGTTAAAAACATATGGGCCATAAAACCTGTTCTCATTCGCAACTGGGATTCTCCAGTGCTGCTGAAAGTCAGAAAGTGAACAGAATTTTGACTGGAATGTTAAATTCTCACTTGCACCAGGGCAGGTACAGACATGATTGGAGAATCCCGTTCATGGTGTCAGGAGTGAAATATTTGCAAGGATGCGAATTAGCTAATTAAGGGAAAACAGAGTTGAGATAAATGGGTCATTTTCAAAATCACAAACTGTAACTAGGAGTGCCACAAGGGTTAGTGCTGGGGCCTCAACTATTTACAATCTATATTAATGACTTGGAAGAATGGAGTTGAAGTCTGGAAAGAGTCTCTTTTGAAAATGTGATCCATCTTTTCCAAAACCTTGATGTTTTTTGCACCCGAGGTTCTTTTCAATGGAAATTTGCTATACCTCTGCTGAATCTTTAAACTAACAGAGATAGAGCTTATCTTAAGAAGGAAAGAAGCAAAGGTTTACTGTCCCAATACCAGGCTCTTAGACTACCGTTTAAGCTGCTTGCAGTAGTAAAAGAGATTTTAAAATGCTTATTCTTGTCACATGACCTCTCTCCCCATTTGCTTAGCAGATATTGGGACATATTGGAGTTATTGTCCCATGGCCAAGGATTAGATTCTGTCAATGTTCCAGCCATTAGCTTCTGAATTATTCATTATCCATCTTGATTAGATATGAAAAATGACCTCGCTGACTTTCTGTCTCCGCTTGAGAGGTAGCTTTATAGAAGTCCAAATATGAGGTTCAGTGCAGTTTCAGTCAATATTTTGAAGTGGTTATTGACATCAGCAGGTGTGAAATTCCATGAGGGTGCCAGGGCACGTCTTAAATGTAATTCACAAAACTGGTTAACTTACAACTCTGTAAATCAGGTGTCTTTTGGCAGCCATCTTAAATTCATGTCCTTTTAACAGTTTAATATATGTTTGATCAGCCGATTAAATAAAAGATTAATAGCACTCATGCACAAGTCACATCGTCATGGCACCTCTAGCTCATGACGAATGAAATGAAAATTTCAATAAGTGTTTCATTACAGACATCCAAATATTAAGAGAATTAAAAATAACACATCCACACCCATTTACATTTTTAATCTAATTGCATCTGTTCCACTTTACTGGGGTTTATATACCCAGATGATCCTAAACTGTGTTAAGACTGGATAACATGCTCTTACATTGCTCTCACTTTCAGGCTGTTGATTACAAACAAAATCTGTCTTCATTTGAAAAGATTAGGCTTACATCAGGGTCCTGGGTTGCTATCATTCTTTTTACACGTCAGATAATTTTTCAGAAACTGTGTGCTATTTTCTTGTTATAAACTCGTATTAAGTCTAAAAGATGGCACTTTTACATGGCTGTTATCTCTCAGTTTGTTGGCAACAGCCAAGGTGCACTTAGTTACCTGGTGGGGTAGAGATATTCTGTATCTCCCATTGGCTCTGCCTTCATCCTGCTTAGCACAGAGGCTGTTAGTATGCAAATTTTCCTGACTGTCAGCCTGCTCTGATCAGTTTTAACCTCTCATGTCCAACTCCAAACCCGTGAATTTATTGGCGGAGTCCCAGGCACTTTCTGATTTCCAGGTTAGAAGCTGTAATTTGATTTTTGCCTCCTGTCGGATTTCTGGACTGGTATCTGGGACTTCATTTTTACTGCATTTTCCATCAACACTGCTGTCCTGGTTGAGGTTTAAAACTTGATCTGTTTTGTTTACCAGTGGTTAACAGTGTACGGGTTTCGCTGATATTCCCCTTGTAGTCTCTGCAAGATTTGTCTGCTTTGTGTTAAGTTCCCATCCCTTCCACTTTTGTTTTGGGAATTGGCTTTCACCTCATTTGTTCCACGTTCCCTGGAACAGTGTAACTCTTGCAAGGATGTTCAGCTTCCTACTGTGGCTCTTCAACTGAGTAGGTATCACTCACACTCGATCTAGTTGGGAACTTCCCTGGGCCCCATTTACATCTGCCATTAAGGATCATTGGCTCTCTTCTTTCATTCCTGTAGGGATTCTTAATGCTTCCCAGTTCCTTGTACTTCGGCAGATCCTGGTTGGCTTTCTCCAGCCTAACCAACCATCCTGGACTGTCCCTGCCCTTTCAAGAGTACTATTCTCCAACAAGCCCCATTTCCTATGCTGTTCACATGGTCTTATCTTCCTTTATTTTGAAAGCCTCCTCTCTCTTTTTCTAATGCTTGGTGTTTTAACACTATCTCTTTTCTAGCTGTATTTCTGCTGAAGCTATTTCTTTTCAATTTTTCTCAGGTTTGCAATGCAATTCTTTGACAACCAGTTTTAACATTTCAAGCTTTTGGGCAAAACTCTTAACTACAACTCCTACTCTTTTTAATTCATCAATGAACAGAACCTACAGAAAATTTAAGTCCTCAAAAGTAATTTCCATCTGTTCTAAGATGGCACTGGCTGTAGCACTCTACACAAGAAAGTCTCAACTTGACTTTTATAAATTTACGTCTCGAAATACAGCTTAGTTCCCTCTTCCAGTTGCTCTTATTGTCTGTGAATTCAGATCTCAGATGTTAGCCTCCAAATTTCTGTTGCAGCCATGTGAGGAGGGATACAAAATGACTCCCCTATCCTACCATTCCATGTCGGACCATAACAGGACTTTTGTGAATTTAGAAGGATGAAGGTATTTACACACTGCCTCCTCTAAACCAATTAGAGAATCAAATTGCTGTATAATTATTCAATGCTCAAGCCCAAAGTATCAGTCACCAGGTGTGTATTTAATGAAGCTGCTTGCTGACCATCCATCTCAACTTTGAATTTGGAGACTTGAAGTTGTCCATGGACAATGGCCAGATTTTGCAGCAGTAATGCCAGTGAAAATGTCGGCAACATCTGGAGTGTACACTTGCATACAACAATACGGAAATCCAGAAATTGGCAGTAATTCTACGCTTCATTTGAGTCACCCTAAACAGCAAAGGGAAATCTATGAATTCATAACAATTTCCACTTCTTGCTGTAAACATTTTTGAATGAAGTACAACTGCATTTTGAATGACATCTAACTTCATTACAACTGTTAAACATCCTCATTGGTCATCAGAAACTAATTTTGTATGTGGAATGTTAGATTTCTCCATTATGATTAGAAAAGTAAAACGGAGACTTTTTAAGTTTGCATGTCTTTATTTTTAGCTTCCATCATAAATTAAGTGATATCCTTCACCGTTTTTAAATTAAGTGCTGTTAGCTTCCTGTTATACTGTGTGTGATTTGTTGTTTACCTGTTTGCTAACATCACTGCAGCTGCATGCTAAAAGATCCCCTTGAACTGGTGTCAGATTTAACTGCCTTCAGGAACAGGGAAAACCACGCCACAAAGATCATTTGATCATTGGGGGCAGCTGTCTTCGAGGTCAACGGCAAGCGCTGTTGCTTGGCTGCTCACCCCAAAATATATTTAAAGATCAAACTTTTCCTACAGGATAGAAGACCTTTTAAAAATAAAAAAGACTTTCTTATCTTGAAAAAGTTCACCCTAAAGTCATTATTTTTAAGTAATAGGTGGTCACTCAAAAAGCATTTTTACTTTCTTAAGATTTATAATGATTTGTTACAGATCAGTGTTACGTCCAATGAGTTAGCAACCTGTATGCAACTGGAGACAAATTCAGTCTTAATTCTTCAGTTTATATATTCCACAGAGATGTTTTTTCTCATATTAACAGGCTCTAAATTATAATCCATTGAAATCAATTGTTTGCAGCTTGAAACATTTGAGCTCTAAAGTAAACATAGTCTAAATGACATACACAGCTAAAGTGAAAGCATATCGCATATATTTGTAAAATAAACCAAATTGCTGTAATTTGAGCCAATTCTAATACATATTTCTTAGTGTAACTATACAGATTATTTAAATATGAAAAAAAACTATTGCAAGTTAATTGGACAAAGAACAAATACAAATGACTACTTAAAATATAATGTTTGTAGTACTTACGGCTGGCAGAGTTTCACCAGATCTTGATCAGTAGTGCCCGGTGGCAGTCCTCTGATGTAAAGGTTTGTTTTACTGAGCTGTTCCCATCCTGTATTATTGCTGCCACTACTGTTGCTGTTGGTAAGGGGACTTGGTGGAGCCATTGGATGGGAGGTAGGTGCACAGGGTTGCTGTAAAAATAAAAAAGAGTATAGCCTGTATTGAGCCTTATTCCAAGATTGTTTATTAAACTTAATAGGCAGATTGCATATTTGTAAATAATATGCTCAATATAGGATCTCAATAGTTGATTATTACAGAAGGATTATTAAGAAACAATGCTGGAAGCATGAATGACACAGCATATTAAAACATAGATCCTAATGTATACACTCATGGCTGCTAGCGCAAAAACTGGAAGCATACACTGAAATAATAGCTGAGATAAATATATTTCCAAACCTATACGAGTACAAATACCTTGAACTAAATTCATGCAAATTACAACATTTACTTAATTACTTTTAGTATCCAATGGCGTCAATCTAATTTCCAAGCTAAAAATGGCAGTGCGCAGTAACAGGCCATTCTTCTGGAAAATATGAACAGCTGTGTTTACTGTCAACGCCATGTATACACAATTTGACTGTTTTACTCAGTTATGTCACTGAGAGGGATGCTGTATGCAGCAGCCACGACCAAAGATGGCGTTGCTCAAATCATCATAACTGGGCAGCTGAGTCGCACCGTGAGTGATTAATTAAATTTTCTTCCTTGTTGGCTTGTAGGGCTCAAGCCAGGAACACCTTCAAATTCAAAGATTCAGGTTGCCAGCAAACAGCAAAGATGTTTTCTTTTCTTCATATCAGTCTAAGCTTTTCAAAGTTTCGACATTTAAAGAGCGAAAGCACCTAAAGCACAAGGGAAAAAAGTTATGGAAACATTGCTTTATTCCAATAAGTTGCAAGTGAAGCTTGCAGAAAAATAAGCCAATAAGGGAAACTCATGGCAGAAGTTTCAGGCTGAGCACAGCAGAGTGACGTCACTAGACTTATGCACATGCGCAGACCGCCATCATGCACTGGCAGGAGACACAGTGAATATGAACACAATGATAATTTCTCGGAGCACGTCTGCTGTCACTCCCTATTTTGCTGGCAAAATTACCCCTCCCATCCAACTGTTGCGTTCAAATGTCTACTCCTGGACTTCCTCCTGCTTGTGCAGTGAGAATGAGGGAGGGCTAACAGAAGGGCAAATATCTCAGTTGGTCTCATTAATTTAAATAATTGATCTGATCTATTTTCACTATAAGCAAGACAACCAGCAGCATGAATACAAGGAGTATGTTGGAATGTTTAGAAAAGGAGCTGTGCAACGGTATTTGGGGATGAAACTTGAAAGGGTAGAAATAAGGTCAACCAGGACTTTTAGATTTGATAGTGTGCATCAAGTGCACATTTCTACATGGCCCAACAGTGTTCAGCAATAAAAAAGGTTACAATCTAGTTCGATGTCATCTCATGTGTGAAGATATACCAAGTCTCAATTTGCATAACCAATTGCAAATATTGTATTTCATGTCAGTATTTGAGAGATGGATGAAGGCCTGGGTTTACACTGTGTTTGCTGGTGAAATGGGTGAATGACATAATCTTTTCAGGGCATCCATATTTACATACAACCTTCCACAGGCCTTTTGGCTAACTGTATCAAAAGCCTTGGTCAGGTCAATGTGCAACATATAGAGGACCTTATTCTGTTCACAGGACTTTTCTTGAATTTGACATGTTGTGATGATCATGTCTACCGTTCCTCATCCTGCACAGAAGCCACATTGCGATTCTGATAGATGCAAATCAATCAGGTGAGTGACAATCCACGAAGAACAGCTCGTGAGAGCTTTTTCTGCTGTTGAATTAAGTAATATTCCAAGATGACTGTCGCAAATGAACTTGTTCCCTTTCCATTTGTAGAGATATGAGTTATGGAAGGCATCGTTATAGTCTTGGGGTACAGCACTCTAGTTCCACATTACACCAAAGAGACTAGTGAGTTTCCTAACCATGCGAGTCCCTCCTACTTGAATATTTCAACTGGGATGACATTAGCTCCCAGCGACTTGCCCATAAAAAAGCTGCTTCAAGTCCTTTGTGACTTCTGCTTCAGAAGAAGAGAGCAAACTCTTCTAGTGTGTGTGCAAATGACTCAATGGCATCATTGCACGCTGTGGATTGTAGGTTTAGGAGGTTGCTTAAGCGCTCTGTCCATCAGAGAAAATCTTATGCCTATTTGTTAGGAGCTGATTGCCATTTGCTGAGAGATTGGTTTCGTGACAAATCCTAGGACTTCATATGACATGATGCAAATAACATCCCTTCATGTTTTCCAAGAATCTTCAATGGCAATATTGTCCTCTGGGATATCAGCAATTCCTGTGGCTAGTTTGTGTTCCAGTTCTTGTTTCTTGGCCATATCTTCAAGAACAGTTAGATAAAGCTTCTTTTGTGGCTGAAGTACTTTAGATTTTATCTTCAAAGACACAATACTCCTGACAAGCCGTCAATCGGACCTGCATTCTGCATTTTGAAAGGAGCGAGGAGAGTGCACATCTATGGGATCACGCTTTCATACAGTTCAATAACAGTCCAACATGTGCCAATGTTGTCTACTTGCTGGACGTTGGTTTTTGTAATGGTTAGATCAAATGCTCTGCACTAGGAGAAGGAGCAGACCATTGGAGTTTGTTCTACTCTCTTCTCTCCTCACTGCTGTCCTCAGTCTCCTCTCCATGCACCAGTGTGTGCCCGCTCAGGTACCAGAATCACCAAGAATAATGAGTTTGTACTGCTGTGGAGGTACTCTAATTATCTTGCTAATGTCATCATAAAACGCTTCTCTGACCTCATCTGTTAAGTGTCATTGTTGAAGCACAGGCATTAATTAGTGCATGCTGGTTACTGGCAAGACTGAAGACAAAAACCACAAGTTGATTGCTGATCCCAGTAGGAACTGAGTTAAACTTGCATGCCAATTCAGAGGTTGATCTTTGGATTTACCAATCCAGTAGAATCTATAGCTTTCACCAACCACAAGCTGAGACTCCTCAGCGAGCCTCATTTCACTTGGGGCAGCTACATCAACACGGCACTTGTCTTGCATTCTGCTTATGTGTGCTGTTCTGCACTGTGGTCTCACATTGTTGTCTTGCAGTGTTCTGACATTCCATGAACTGAGCTTCATACAACGACTTTTAGTCTTGTTCTTTACATTTTGACTGCAGTGAATGGATGACCAGTCAGAAATGGTAAAATGGCAGATGCAGGCACAGCAGGCTGTGTTTAGGGTTCCTTTTCTACCCCTTCTACAGATTGGAGAGAGCAGTGCTGTATATGAAAAGCACTGTTCTGTAACCTTAGAACAGTGGTTCCCAAAGGGTGCGGCGCGCCACACTGGTGAGGCGAGAGAGGATGGCAAGCGTGGCGGGAAGATTCAAGGACAATCAAAGAAACATTTAAACATGGTTTAAACAAGCATTGTTTTATACTTTCTGGATGTCCCATGATCATATTATAAAGTAGTTGTGTTCTATGTTATGAATCAAGCACTGCCAGGAGTTGTTTTTTTTTGTTTTTGAATGTATTTCTTATCAATAAAAAATTCGGTGTGGGGCGAACAAATTTTTATTCCGAAAGTGCGGCCCAGTGAAAAAAGTTTGGGAACCACTGCCTTAGAAGGATGCAAACTCCACACTGATTCTGATCTGTGGAAAGTGACTGTCATCATCTTGGGGCCATCTGTGTGCAGGATTGGGATTTCCAAAGTAACTTCATTGCGGTGTTAATGTAAGCCTACTTGTGACTAATAAACAAACTTCAACTTTAACTTTATGATTGAAACTGTCTCATTGCCACAGTGCTTGGTATATACCTTCATATTCAAAACCATATCTGATCAATCTCGAAATATAGGCTTCAATTGTTGTCAAAAAAGATGCTTGAATTACTAAAGACAAAATAGAATTCTTCGACAGCATCCTCATAAAACGTTGTTTCAGCATCATGTACTTCTGAATAGTGTTCGTTCACAGAAACAATTGGCTGCTAATAAAGTAACAACCATGATTATTCAATATATTATTTGTTTTCTAAAAAGTTGTACATGAATTACATCTAAATTGACATTCCTGTCAAACTATAGAGGATACATCAAAGACAATAACAGTATTTTTGAAAGCTTCTTAGTTGTGACAAATGGACGAGGGCAAGGTGAGTTTTCAGCACAATCTGCATTGAATAATAACTGATGGATAATATTGATTGGTATTCAGACAGGTTTGATCAATTGTTTGATTGTGATTATTTTGAGAAGAGGTCTATTTTACAGTGTACCATATACAAATTTCTTTGAACAGTAGCTCACTTGGATCATACAGATAACTAAGAGCTGTTGTGAAAAGAACTTGTGCTCTAATGCCACTGTAATGATTGGATCACTGACGCAAACTGCAACTTGCAATATTTCCTTGAAAGTAGTCTCCATGTAATAAATTTCGTGCATATTAAGGGAAGTCGGCTAATGTTGGGAAAAATTAAGTTTTTTTCACTTGAAGCCCACATTATCAATATCAAGCACTCCCAGTTCAGATTAGTGTTAGTGGATGCAAAATAAGCTTCCTTCTAATCCAGTTGAATGATGCATCTTACTCTCAACTTGAGAAAATGATTAGCTTCTGCACCATGTTAGGAATTAAGGAAAATTAAAATATAAAATTGGGATAAAATAAAAAAGGGATTGACAAGTGCAGCTGTTTTGATATGCAAATAAGTATGCCAATGGGAAAAACAAATTTTTACCTGTGTGATTAGAGGAAAAACGAAGTCACCTCTTCTACACACCAAGTGGAGAGGTAAAGGAATTGGCACCTATATGCTAAACGTGGGGTCCACAGGATGAGTAACATCAAAGGGAAAAATGATATATCCACAGCAAGATAATGGAGGAAGAGACACACCAAGCTGCAGAAAGCAGACTCTCCCAAACACAAGTTAGTATTAAAAGGCTCCTGTTTAAAATCCAAAACACAAACAGAAAAGAAAGCTTTCCCAAACGTGGCCAAAACTTGCGGATGGTAACTA
The DNA here is from genome assembly GCF_964213995.1 of Mustelus asterias. Classification (NCBI taxonomy): domain Eukaryota; kingdom Metazoa; phylum Chordata; class Chondrichthyes; order Carcharhiniformes; family Triakidae; genus Mustelus; species Mustelus asterias. The sequence continues at coordinate 44,243,411 of NC_135814.1, read as the reverse complement.
TCTGCTGAGTTTAGCTCATAGTTATAAGATATTGACTGTTGTTTGGGAAAAAGGGGCTTCTCTCTCAGATCAGGAAACATAGGAAGTTGGGAACAGGGGGTAACTCATGGGAGTGCACAGTTCTAGTGTATTATAGTTTTACTTAGTGTTTTTTTAATTATTAAATGTTCTTTATTAATCGATCACAAGACTAAACCGTCCCTTCCTGGTTTGCATATCTTTCTTTTTATCCAAATTGAAAATATCCACCACTAAAAACCGGTGTTCCAAGTTACCCTTCTGGGTTTTGGGATACCCTCACACTTAACATCAGTGGGGTTCTTAACAAAAATTGGGGGTTGGTCTGGGATTTTAGTAAACATAATTTCTTGAGTGTAGGGAAATTTGTGACTTTTAAATATAACGAGAGTGAGGTAAGTGTTGAACCCAGTGAGGAGGTGTGTGATTTAAAATAAGGTGACTAACATGTCCCTCACAATGGCTAAGACTTGTTTAGGAGTAGAAATATAACATTGGAAAGTTTGCAACTGTATCTAAAGCTAAACTGATGTAATTAGTGAATATACTACATTTAGGGTTACCTCAGAATGACGAAGAATGCTGAGGTAATTGAAAGAATAGCAAAGTATTTTAATGTACAACAGCTGTCAGATAGACCAAGTTCTCCAAAATGTGAGGCAATTGAATTAGCTAAAATTCAATTTCAAATGAAAAAAATGTGGAACTAGAGTTGCAGGAAAAGGAAAGAGAGGAAAATGAAAGAGAACTTTTCAAAAGGAAATTGAAAAGAGGAAACCTGACATGGAAAAGGAAAGATTAGCAGGGGAAGATGAGGAAAGGGAAAGAGGGGGAATTTTAACTTAAAATGCTGGAAGTTAAAGCCGAGACACTAGAACAGGGTGAGGAAAGACGTAGTTCTATACATAAACCTAGTGGAGAGATGTTTAGATTTGTATAGGCAGTTCCAAAATTTGATGAAAAGGATATGGAGGCATTTTTGAACTCATTTGTGAAAGTAGCAAGACAAATGACCTGGTTGCGAGACATTTGGACGCTGCTTATACAGCGTAAACGCATAGGTAGGGCGAGTGATGTCTACACATCTTTGTCAGAGAAAAGGTCTGGGGAGTACAATAAAGTTAAGAAAGCTATATTGAGTGCATAGGAGTTAGTAGCAGAGGCTTACAGATAAAAGTTTCAAAATGTAAGAAAACATTCAGAAAAAGTCTGAACGGATTTGTACTGAATTTGAAACGGTTGAACATGGTAATTTTGATGGGTGGGTAAGAACATTAAAAATAAAAAGAACCTAGGAGGCTCTCAGAGATTCATTAGCTGCAGTGACAAGAACTCATGTGAAAGAACAAAAAGTTAAAACTGCAAGGCAAACCACAGAACCTGCTGGTGAATTGGTTCATAGGCCAAAGCATTTTTTGATACAATTTTAAACCTGAGGAAGACAGAAAACGGGAAGGTGTGAAAAAAGACAGTGAAGCAAGAAAATTCCAAGGAGACGTCATCTCAAAGTAAAAAAAACAGCGCTGATACAATAAAGAATAGGAGGAAAATTAGATATTTTCATTGTTATAGACAAATGATGAAATAATTGTGCTGGAGTTTAAATGGCAAGTCAGTTGGATAAGTCTTAAGCAAGGAAATATTAAGTCAGAGACTGGAGAACAAAAGAAACTGGTAGAGTTTAAACAGAGAAGGATAAACAATAGAAGTGAATGAAGGGGTGAAAATATGTGCATAACTTACACAGGCGAAGAGCGAATGTGTTTAAGGATTTTGTACGTGAAGGGAAAGTCTTTTCATGTTTACAGAATGGAATAGGAAAATATATTACAATTTTAAGAGATACAGGAGCAAGTCAATCCCAAATATTGTGCGATAAATATATATTTGTTGTTCTGAAGGGATATTGAAGGAAGAAGTTTTGGTTAGCAGTATTCATGGAGATATTAAAAATTCTCCGGTGAAAGTAAACTTAAAGAGTAGCTTGGAGACAGAAAAGTGTTATCATGGTAGAAACATTGCCCATTGCAGGGATTCAATTCATTCTAGGGAATGATGTAGCTGGGTCACAGATAATAAGCGATGCCTACTGTGGTTGGACATCCAGTAGAAAATCAATGCAAATGGGCCATCTTGGGGTGTTTCCTGATTGTGTGGTAACAAAATCACAGGCACATAAGGTGAGACAAGAGAAAGAGGAATTAGGAACACAAGATGAGAAAAGTGAGATAAGGTTACCTGATACCATCTTTATTACGCTGAATGAAGATTAATGAGATCAAGGAAAAGAAACAGATGTGTTTAACTCAAAGAGATTGATCGAATTACAGCAGGGCAATTCCAAATTAAAACAAATTTAACAAACGGCTTACCTAGAATTGGAAACTCAGTCTACTCCTGAATGTAATGCAAAGATTGCACATTAAATGAGAAAATGGAGTCCCACGCACAGGCAGAAATGTATCAAATTGTATTACCTCCTGAGTGTAGGAAAAAATTCTAAGGATAGCTCATGAAATTCCATTAGGAGAACATTTAGGGATAAAGAAAACACAAGCAAAGGTACAGAAACCGTTTGACTGGTTGGGACTACATGAAGATGCAATTAAATTTTGTCAAACATGTCACACATCAAGTAATAGCGAAATCACAAGCTGCAATAAAGCAAGCACCTTTGATTTCTATTCTAGCTTTTACAAGAATTTTAATCAATTGTGTTGGACTACTTTTGAAAACGCAAAGTGAAAATCAATACTTGTTAACTGTTATAGATATATCTACGAAATTTCCTGAAGCTATACCATTAAGAAACATTACAGTCAAGAGAGTAGTGGAGGAATCAACTAGATTACCAAAAGGGAAATTGCTGGAAAATCTCAGCAGGTCTGGCAGCATCTGCAAGGAGAGAAAAGAGCTGACGTTTCGAGTCCAGATGACGCTTTCACAGGAGGTCATTCCTTCGCTGAAACCGAAGATGGCTTTCCCAAATGTGGAGAAGTAACCTTTGGGTGATAACTATCTGCTAGATTTAGCTCAGAGTTAAAAAACATTGGCTTTTGTTTGGGGTGTCTCTCAGAGTTTAGGAACGTAGGTAGTTGGGAAAAAGGAGTAACTTCATGAGATACTGTGGAGAGCTATTAGTGTAGTTAAGTATACCATTGTAGTGTATTATAATCTTTCTTGTTGTGTGCTTTCTTTTAAGTTAATAAATATTCTTTACTAATTGATCACAAGACTGCACTGTTCCACCCTGGTTTGCATATCTTTTTCACTTTATAACAAATTAAAAATATACACCACTAAGAACTGGTGTTCAAAGTTTCAAGGTACTAGTTAGACCACAGATGAAATACTGTGAACAGTTTTGATCTCCTTATCTAAGGAAAGTTACTGGCATTAGAGGTAGTCCAGAGAAAGTTCACTCGGTTGATCCTGGGATTTTCTCATGAGGAGAGGTTGAGCCTGTAGTGGAGTATAGAAGCGTGAGACTTTATTGAGACGTAAAAAATTCTCAACGGGCTTGACAGAGTAGATGCTGAGATGATGTTTCCTCTTCTGAGAGAGTCTAGAACCAGCGGGCATAATCTCAAAATAAGGGGTTGCCCATTTAAAACAGAAATGAAGAGGAATTTCTTCACTCATCGGGTAGTGAATTTGTGGAATTCTTTACTGCAGTGGGTTGTGGAGGCTGGGTCATTAAGTATGTTCAAGACTGAGATAGACAGATTTTTAATCAGTAAGGGAATCAAGTGTTATGGGGATAAGGCGGGAAAGAGTTGAGAATCATCATGTCAGGTTGGTCAGGACCACACTGAATGGCGGGGCAGATTCGATGGACCAAATGGCTTACTTCTGCTCCTATGTCTTATGGACTTCTATTTTAAAGAGTTAACAAAGTGAGCCTCTGGGGAATTACAGGGGATTGCAGATGAATTGAACAAGTATTTTGCATCAACCTTCACTATAACGGAAAGAGGTAACATTCCAAAAATAACATCCCAGAAAATGTAAAGGGGAGAGAAACTCATCAGGGAAGAGGTCCTGGCAAATTGTTGGAGCTGTGTCCTGGGGTCTGATGGCTGACATCCTCGGGTCTTAAAAGAAGTGGCTGTTGTTGGTTGGTTTTAATTTTTGAAAATTTGCTAGATTCGGGAAGGTTCCATTAGATTGAAAAATAGTGAATGTAACTCCTTTATTCAAAAAAAAGACCAGAAACAGGAAACTACAGGCTAGTTACCTCAATATCTTTCACAGAGAAAATGTTAAAAACTAGAAAGGAGGCAAAGGTGGTATTTTTCTGGTTGGCAAGATGTATTGAGTTATGTGCCACAGGGATCAGTGCTAGATCTTGAATATTTTCAATCTATATAAATGACTTGGATGAAGGGACCAAAGGTATGGTTGCTAAATTTGCTGACAATACAAAGATAGGTAGGAAAATAAGACGTGGAGAGGACAGAGGAGACTACAATGGAATATAGATATGTTACGTGAATGGGCATAGATCTGGCAAATGGAGTATAATGTGAGAAAATGTAAAATTGTTCATTTTGGGAAGAAAAATGGAAAAACACTATCTAAATGGTTAGAGATTGTAGAGCTCTGAGATACAGAGCGATCCGAGCTCCCAATGCATGAATCACAAAAAGGTTTGTATGCATGTACAGCAAGTAATTAGTAAAGCTAATAGGATGTTATCATCTATTGCGCTGGGAATTGAATACAAAAATGTGAAGTTTTGTTTCTGTTATATACGGCACTGATGAGACCACATCTGGAGTGCTGTGTACAGTATCGGTCTCCTTATTCAAAGAAAGATGTAAATGCATTACAAACAGTTTATTAGTCAAAGAGAAAAAGGAATAATTTGTCAAAGCTAGGAGGCTGGGAACACACGAAGCAAGTGTAGAAGTGTAGTTTCTTGTTGGATTAAGCATGTATTTTTCCACAAAAGTTTCTGAATACACTCAAGAAAATCACTGCCTTTGAGAATCATGCAGTGCTGCTTTCTCCAGTGTAAGTGAAAAATAAGTTTCTCATCCTTCTGATTATGTATTCTGTTATTTTACCATTGCTACCTAGAAGAACAAAATTTAGCATCCTTTTAAGGTTAAGAGGTGACTTAATAGAGGCATACAAGATGATCAGAGGATTAGATAGGGTAGATAGTGAGAGCCTTTTTCCTCGGATGGTGATGGCTAACACTAGGGGACATAGCTTTAAATTGAGGGGTGAGAGATATAGGACAGATAGGTATAGAGGTAGGTTCTTTACTCAGAGAGTAGTAAGGGTGTGGAATGCCCTGCCTGCAGCAGTAGTGGACTCGCCTTACATTAAGAGCATTCAAATGGTCATTGGATAAACATATGGATGATACTGGAATAGTGTAGGTTAGATGGGCTTTAGATTGGTTTCACTGGTTGGCGCAACATCGAGGGCCGAAGGGCCTGTACTGCGCTGTAATGTCCTATGTTCTCAATTCCTCAATTCCACCCAAAGCATTCTACTGCCTGCTCATCCATACTGATGTCCTCTCTAACTCTGCAAAACTGTCCCTTGTAAATATTGCTATTCCACCTTTTCTTTGGCCCTTGCTCTCATCCCTTTTTAAATCTTTATCTTATTTTCATTTCTCGTTAGGCCCTCCACTTCTTTATTGGTTTAGTCCTATCTATAGGCATATTTATCCTTTCAGCCAGGACCTTGGTGAAGCCCATCCCATCATGACAGCTATTTCTTATTCCAGTAAAGTATTTACTTGACTTAAAATGGAAACCTTCTTTCCACAACAGTCATTTAACCAAGTGTTGAAGTTCCTAATCTGTCCAAACTGACAATTCCTGAATCAAGAGAGTTTGGGAGGTAAACAGCAAATCAATGTAGGAGCTTGTTCATCAGCTATTTGTAAATTACAAACAAGCGGAGGCTGAATGTAATTCATTTTCAGAATTTTTGTAGTTTAACATTGCAAAGATAATTTTTGCAGAGAAGGGCAGGATTTACTCAGTTAATGGTAGGGCGTTGGGGAGAGTTACAAAACAAAGAGATCTAGGGGTACAGGTTCATAGCTCCTTGAAAGTGGAGTCATAGGTGGTTTGAGTTAGAAGGAGAGGCTGGATAGACTGGGACTTTTTTTCTGGAGCGTAGAAGGCTGAGGGGTGATCTAATAGAGGTCTATAAAATAATGTGGGACACAGATCAGCGAAATAGTCAATATCTTTTCCCAAAGGTAGGGGAGTCTAAAAGTAGAGGGCATAGGTTTAAGGTGAGAGGGGAGAGATACAAAAAGATCCAGAGGGGTAATTCTTTCACACAGAGGGTGGTGAGTGTCTGGAACAAGCTGCCAGAGGTAGTAGTAGACGCGAGTACAATTTCATCTTTTAGACAGTTACATAGATAAAATGGGTATAGAGGGATATGGGCCAAATGCAGGCAATTGGGACTAGTTTAGGGGTTTTTAAAAAAAGGGCAGCATGGACAAGTTGGGCCAAAGGGCCTGTTTCCATGCTGTAAACATCTATGATTCTATGATTTGTGCCAGTCTACATCATAGAAATCAATTATTAATGATGAAAAAATTGTTCATGTACTTTATAAATGAAGGGATGTTCCAAAGCAAAATATTAATCTAAGCATTTATTCTGCCATTAAAGATCATACCATGTCCAAATCCCACTCTCACCACCACTTTCTTACAATTATAAATGTCTTAACCTATGGTGGTATACCATTTCCTTCCTGTTACTCATTCATAGAAAATATAAAACGGTTTTAAGCCAGAACATTTCCTTTAACGCAAAAGTCCCTTTCTCTTGGCTATCAACTGACTTTTCAGAAGCTGCAAGACCAAATCTAAACACTGATATTCAAGAAATTGTTCACAATTTTAAGAATATTTAAACTATGTATAACATATATTGTACATGTATTGTAGTACATATCTGACTTCAGTTGTCAGCAGAATCAGTTGTGGAGAGGAAGCTCCTTGACTGTCGAGAGCAAGATGTGGGGGGTCATGGGCGAAAATGGTGTAGAGATAGATGATGAACCATGATTTGTTTGAATGACGCAACTTGTAAAACAGGCTGAATGGTCTACTCCTGCTCCAACTTTCTACTTTCCTATGAGACAGAGGCACAGGAAAAAGATCCAGAAAATGCCTTTCACAGCCTTTCCTAGGTTAGTATAATCTGCAAATTTGATCAATTTGCGTTAAATTTATAAATTTGCATCACTAATTCAAATTAGAAACAGTGTGGTCCCACCAACAGTTTCTGGGGCACCTCATAATACTCCTTCTTCAGGTGATGGTTAGAGGAGTTATTATCCTTCAGGCAGTTTCATTTCCAGTATTTACCTTGGATTCCCATCTGAGTGTAACAAATTGCTTCTGACTTTTTGAAAGACTGGGCCCAACAAATTTTTTGGCACTGAAAATTCCACTTAAGTTTTAAGTTTATTTATTATGTCACAAGTAGGCTTACATTAACACTGCAATAAAGTTACTGTGAAAATCCCCTAATCGCCACACTTTGGTGTTACTTTCTTCAATAAGTTGAGAAGGCTGGTCGGTAGGAGCTCCCACTTCTGAATACATGTTGGTCAATGTTTATTAGTTTATTAATGTATACATATTACTCAAAATTGCCCCTGACCATCAATTCCATTCTTTTCGATGAAACTGAAGCAAAATCAATAGGTCTGGAATCATTTCAACTTTTCAATAAATTTCTAAAGCATCAAAAGATTTCTATTTTCGCTGTTCTATAACTTACTAACTATTACAATTCTTTTTCTTTATTAAGAGTATATAGCACAGCAGTGATTTTGGAACAATTAAAATCTAAATTATTGCAAGCTAACTGGTCAAAGTGCTTTTCAAATAAATAAACTGAAAACACTGCGGTCATATCAGTGCTGGAGTGAATGCAGTCCAGGATCAGTGAACCAGCAGTATTCCCCCCATCCCAGTAAATGCACACATTTAACAATTGGCTTTACACTGTATTTTACTCATTGTTGAAAATAGTTAAGTTCACAGTTCATATGCTTTATTATACTAGGTGAGGAACTGCCAGTAGGATCTTCTGGCCCGGCCGATGGCGCACCCTGCCATGAGTTTCCTGGTGGCGAGGGGATAGATTCAATGGGAGATCCCATTGACAACAGTGGGAATAGAAGATTCCACCGCCAGCCAATACAGCCATTAAAAGGTAGAGATAACCTACGAAATTTTTGGGAAATAATTCTCCTGGAAGAATTTAAAAATTCACTCCCTCCAGTACTTAAGAGTCCATGTTGAAGCTAGAGAGTTAGAACAGCTAAATGGACAGCAAAGATGGCTGATGATAATGCGCTGGTCCAAAACCAAATAATTTTTTCGTTACCCCAACAAACCCAAGTAGGGTAGAAAGTGGGCAGGTGAAAGGAAGGCAAGTAGCCAAGGAATAGAAGGGACAACTGGGAATTTTATTTTATTCATTTAGGGGGATGTGAGTGTTGCTGGCTAGGCCAGCACTTATTGCCCATCCCAAGTTGCCCTTCAGAAGGTGGTGGTGAGCTGCTTTCTTGAATTGCTGCAGAGCCTGAGATGTAGGCGCAACCACAGTATTGTTAGAGTTGGAATTCCAGGATTTTAACACAGCAACAGGATTGGCTATATATTTCCAAATTCAAGGACAATTGCAGCTAAGATAGTGGTAAAGAAGTTAACCCAATTCTTTACTCAACATGGATTACTGACAGTGATCCAGTCGAACCAAGGTTCCAAATTCATGACTAAAAAATTTCAAAACATAATGAAAAGTTTTGCTAGAAAATAGTTAAAGTCCACAGCATATCATGCACAGGCAAAGCAAATTATTTGATAAAACATCCCAAGTTGCGGGAAAAAGAATGAGCTTTGTCGAGTCCGCAGCAGGTCATGGAGGTTCAACAAACTAAGGAATTTTATTCGGGAGATGTGTTCAGTACAGGTGGCAAACCTACTCTGCACAGTGAAAATGATCAGTGACATCACTTCCAAAGATATCATGCATGCATTATCTTAAAGTGCTCAGTCCAGCTATAATGCTGCTGATAATAAATCACGATAAGTACACAACATTTCCTCCCCCTTTAAGTCAAACATCCCCAACACACTGATACAAGTATAACATGAACAATCAATTTACAACAATCAATAAGTCAGATGATTTGGGGGTCGTCTTTCTCCGAATGGCTGCTGGCAAATTTCAGGCGCCTGCTTTTTGGCATTAGTTGTAACCTCTGAGGTTTTCAGCTTTGTATGAAAGTCGTCAGTGGCTGGTTTGACTGGCGTTGACGTTGTAACGAGAGGTTGACTCTGTGCTTGATATGCAATTGAGGTGTTGTTTGTCCCAATCGGGTAGGTTGGCGTCAGGTTTTCGGGAAGGTTCAGGTCGGAACCCGGCACAGTTGGATTCAGACTCACTGGAGCACTTATTACTGCTGAATCGTAACTGCTGAACCTGCAGTTTCAGAGCTTTTTCAGGGGCCAGCATCCTTCTCCACCTCCCAGTTATATTTTTCTTGCAATTCATCCCATTTGAAATCCTCATGTGCAACTTTGAGTGTGGTACACACAGGATAGATCTTAGCTGGAAGGTGGGGTTGGCATTCTGCTGGTGTTGAAGCTCTTCAACTTCGCTCTAGCTCAGCATTCAGCCTCTAATTCTTGTTCCAGGCTGTTGATCTGTTTCTTCATTGCCAATAGTTGCCCCTCTGGGCTACATACCAGGGCTTCCTTTACCTGAATCTTATGACACAGCCTCTGCTGTGCCTTCTCCAGATTGTTACGTGCCTCCATTAGATCCTGTGTCTCTCCCTCTCTCATCGGGGTTTCATTCATCACTGTGTTCACCTTCGCCCTTTTGGTTTTGTTTCTGGAATGCAATTTCTAAACTATTCAGTTAAAGCTGCTGCTCCTGAGGATTTTCAAATGGCTTCTCAACCTTTAAAAACATATCAAATTTAGCCTTTGTGGTTGGCTTGTTGTGCATGCTGCGAGGAGACTTTCCCTTGTGACCTGGTCATGGCAATTCTTCTTGCCATTGGCATATTCATTGGACTTCAAGTGCTGCTGTACAAACTGAAATAGGAAAGGAATATTGATCTTGTAGACTGCACCCTGAACAGCTTCAGCTCTTTTCATTTGGTCACCTGGGGCAACTCCCATCAAAACATCTTTCATGAGTTTCTGTGCTGACTGCTTTTGCTCCTGTTGCTCCAGTTGTTTACAATCAGCAACCTTTTATTCTTATGGATCATTGATGCATTAAGGAAATCAGCAGCTGTTTTATCAACTGAATGTTCTTTCCAATGAACCAGAGTTTCCTTGTGATAAGGAACTTCGAGATGTGCCTCAATTTCTTGTTCCTCTGGTTCAGAATTTACAAAAGGAGCACATAAATGTATTTCAGCAATCTTGACGTCTTTTTCAGTATGCTTTTGACCTTCATTTTTGTCAAAACATTCTTATGCATCTTTGTAAACTCTTCATTCTTTGTTTCCTGATTCTGAACCATATTTGTTAGAGTATGTGGAGCCTCTAGAATCATAGAATCCTACAACAGTCTACAATATCAATATTTATTTCCTATTTCATTTTGTACTACAGCACTTGAAGTCCAATGAATATATCAACGTCAAGGAGAATTACCATTTGGCCCATCGAGCATGCATTTATAACAATCCCACCTCAGCCCTATCCCCGTAACATCATGTATTTACGCTAACACTAAGAGGCAATTTAGCTTGGCCAATCAACCCAACCCGCACATTTTTGGAGTGCTGGAGGAAACCAGAGCACCCAAAGGAAACCGGCACAGACATGGGGAGTCTGTGTAAACTCCACTCAGTCACCAAAGGTCAGAATTGAACTCAGGTTCCTGGCGCTATGAGGCAGCAGTGCTAACCACTGTGCCGCCTTGGTCTCAGCACTGCTAGCCTGAACCTTGGCCATAGCTGCTTTTAGAGCTGCTGCTACTTTCTGTTCCTTTAGGATTTTGGTACGGCCAGATTCTGCATTCAGTTGACTTTGGCCCAATTTAGTCAAATCTTTTCTAACTATATTCAACCCATTAATACCGAATAATTGCCTTTAACTAGGTGCAAGAACAGATTGGCTGGCTATTAATTTAGTTGTACAGCTACGTCAATATGACCATTCAATGGAACCACTTTGCCTGTATATGCCTTCGACAATATTTTTGAAGGTTTCAGAGGAAATGTGCCTGAGGTTTTCCTTGTAGATAGTTTCTGGCACCAACAGGACTGTTATCCAAGTGTCCACTTCCGTCTTTACTGGCTGTCCATCCAGCAGCGAAGTGACCCATTATCCATTCATAGCACCATCAATGGCTAGCACATTCAGTGACAATTCATTTTCAAACTGTGATTTGATTTTCTTCTCTTGGCTTTTTACATCACATGAACACTTTATCCTTTGTTCTGTTGACATGTTGCTTTATACTACTCTTGCTTTTTGCTCCAAGCTTGCTGTTTCTTCCAACATGCATGCTCAATCTGGCCTCTTTCTCCACAGCTTCTGCATACAATATCCTTGCATCAGCATTCTGCAGCTGAATGTCCTGCCTTTGCACATCTGTGACAAGTACGAGTCTGTGTTTGAGTTTGAGTTTCGAAACTCTTCGATGCCCCTTCAACTGACATTTTGTGAATCCTCGTATTCAAACTCAGTTGCTGAGCTTTTTCCGCTGCCAGCTCGATTGACACAGCAATTTCCACGGTCTTTCTCCAAAGTCAAGTTACCTTGATTAGCAATCATTTCTGTATTGTCTCACTACTCAAACCACAGACCAGTCTATCCTGGATTATATCATATAATACATCACCAAACTCACAGTACTCTGAGTCTTTTCAATAAAGCCATGATTGGTGCAATTGATTCCCTCTTATGGTTATGTTTCTGAAATGTCAAAGAACAAGAACAAAGAAAATTACAGCACAGGAACAGGCCCTTCGGCCCTCCAAGCCTGCACCGACCATGCTGCCCAACTGAACTAAAACCCCCTACCCTTCCGGGGAATCCTTCTATTCCCATCCTATTCATGTATTTGTCCAGACGCCCCTTAAAACTCACTATTGTATCTGCTTCCACTACCTCTCCCAGCAGGGACTTCCAGGCACCCACCACCCTCTGCGTAAAGTTCTTGCCTATTACATCGCCTTTAAACCTTGCCCCTCGCACCTTAAACCTATGCCCCTTGGTAATTGACTCTTCCTCCCTGGGAAAAAGCTTCTGACTATCCATTCTGTCCATGTCCCTCAATCTTATAGACTTCTATCAGGTCGCCCCCTCAACCTCCGTCGTTCGAGTGAGAACAAACCAAGTTTCTCCAACCTATCTTCATAGCTAATGCCCTCCATACCAGGCAACATCCTGGTAAATCTTTTCTGTACCCTCTCCAAAGCCTGCAATTATTCAAGGCTTTCGCGAATAGTGGGCTTGCAGAATTTGCGCTATTTCATCATATGTCTTCGTGCCCAGTTTTGCTGGCTGCACTAGACTCCTGAGGAGGTTAAAGGCCCTATTTTACCATTTTGATTCTAAGTGCTGGGCGGACTTGAAACTGGGAGTGTTTCAGATCCGACTTTTAGACTTGTTCAGCGAGTCTGAATCACGCTGCACAAGCCTGTGGGTGGGGCTTAATGTGCCAAAACCCTGCAGCTCCGATCGGTGCCTCCAGCTGCGCATGCGTGGAAAAATGATAGAATGCTGCTCCCCTGCCACATCCCTTCCGGGCTGGATAATGCCTCCCCCTGCCTCCACAGACATTGCCCCATCCCCACAACATTACTGACCACCTTATCCCCCAACCCCTTCGCCACCCAGACTGATTGCGGGCCCCTGCCCCCATTCCCCCCCACCGATCTCAGGCAGAGTGATCCACCCTCCCCTTTCCCCCCCCCCATTGATCTCGGGCAGAGTGATCCACCCTCCCCCTTCCCCCCCCCCAACTAATCTCAGGCAGAGTGGCAGCGGCCCTCTCCTTCCCCTCCACTGATCTCAGGCACAGTGGCAGCGGACCCACCTTCCCCTCCCACTGATCTCAGGCAGAGTGGCAGCGACCTCCGCTTCCCCTTCACTGATCTCAGACATAGGGGCAGCGGATCCCCTTTCCCCCACCACTAATCTCAAGCAGAGAGCCGTCAGACGCTAGGCACTTACCTCCTCACTAATCCTCACTGATGGAGCGCCCGAATTGGATTTATATGGAGCACGTCTGTTTTGCGCCGATTCCGGATGGGCGAATGCGGTGGTAAAGGGCGAAGTGCTGGTAAAGTTGGGCTTGCAGCCCATTTAAGTCAATTTAAATGCGTGCAAATACATTTAAATGGCCCTTGTGCCTGTTTCGGGCACAGTCTGATGGCGGCCATTTTCGGGCCTTGGTAAAAGGGGGAACAGGCACAGAGGCAGGTTCGGATCAGGCTACTCACCTCATGCCCGACTTTACCAAGTTTTTGTGCCCGAAAACGGGTGCAACACGGTGGTAAAATCGGGCCCCAAATGTTTTTCACTCTATTATGCTCGGAATGTGGGAACCCTTATGTCTTTTGCCATTTTTTAGTTTGTACAAAATAGTCAATCCATTCCAGATAGGAGCATCATTACTCCACATTTTCATCGACAGGTCCCACAGAGCCAAAAACCCCTGCCATTTCCGTTCTATGGAAGGATCTCCATGTGCACAGTCTGCAACATGTTTTCAGCAACTATCTTTACCTTTCTCTTTAAAACAAGGCCCAACCAGAGCTTCAGCCTGCATTTTTTTAAAAATAGCCCCAACTCTATTTGCTTCAGCAGAGTAATTATTAGTCACATCCACCAAACCCGTTCTATCTAGAGTATGTGGCGATCTTTTTTTTTCAAACTCCTTTCTCTTGACTCTCCAACAATTTTTTTCCCCTCCCCAGCAGCTAGTAAGTGCTGCTGGACAGGACTGATGCTAGGAAGCCACGGAGGTTCAACAAACTAAAGAGCTTTATTAAGGAGATGTGTTTAGCACAGACTGCAAACCTACTCTGCATAGTTACCCACACAAACATCACTGACATCACTTCCGGTGTTGGAAGTGCTCAGTTCAGCTTCAATGTTTCTGATAAGAAAACACTATAAATACACAAGACTGTGTCATATCAATACCATTGTAGGGAGGAGGATAAAAAAGGAGCAGGTATGTCAGGTAGTAAGCACAGTGCAGGACAAGAGAGAGACGGTGAAAGTGAAGCAGGATACTTAGATAATCCACAAATTGAACCTCCTTCTATCCAGTTAGCTAACATTGAAATATCCAGTCAAATGGATACTAGATTTTCATACTTAGAGGCAGGATGGCAAGAGGATCTTAGAGAATTTGAATGAACTTGTCAGGATAAACCAGGGTGTATAACTTCAGCCATGCATGAATGGAAGAGAATCCCCTCCTACAACATCCTAATCACTTAGGGCCGAAAAAACAGGCTCAGATGAAAGCAGAGATCCAGTCCATGTTGGAAATTCACCCTAATTGAACCTAAATCAAAGAAACTGGAGTTCCCCAGAGACGTTAGTGACTAAATCTGATGGGCCAAACAGATTCTGCACAGAATTCCCACCCAATCCCTCATGTAGAAGATTGTAATGACAGGGTTAACAGTGCCACGTTCCTTACCCAAAGACAGATTTATTGAAAGGATACTGGAAGGTCCCTTAAACACCTGAGCTAAAGAAGTATCAGCCTTTGTCATGCCAGATGATCTTTTCCAATGCCATGTGATGCCATTTGAGCTAGTGATCCTTGCAAACACCACTTGAAACAACTAGAAGCCCCATTTAAAAAAAAATACAATCTGCCAATTTGGTAATAAACTTTGTCAAAAGAAAATTCGCGAAAGTGCGAGTAACTTATTAGAGCTTAGTAAATAGTGTTTCAGTTCTTAAGGGAGAGGATTTGGGAATACCGAATCTTCACGAACTGTAGTTTTATTTTAATGTACGGAAAAATATTGTGTTATCTGGACATTCAGTTGCTGATCTGAAGTTATTTTAAAAAAGGTGATTAATGATATTAATGATTTGGATGAGAATATAGGAGGCATGGTTAGTAAGTTTGCAGATGACACCAAGATTGGTGGCATAGTGGACAGTGAAGAAGGTTATCTCCAATTGCAACGGGATCTTGATCAATTGGGCCAGTGGGCTGACAAATGGCAGATGGAGTTTAATTTAGACAAATGCAAGGTGATGCATTTTAGTAGATTGAACCAGGGCAGGACTTACTCAGTTAATGGTAGGGCATTGGGGAGAGTTATAGCACAAAGAGATCCAGAGGTACATGTTCATAGCTCCTTGAAAGTGGAGTCACAGGTAGACAGAGTGGTGAAGGCATACGGCATGCTTGGTTTCATCGGTCAGAACATTGAATACAGGAGTTGGGACGTCTTGTTGAAGTTGTACAAGACACTGGTAAGGCCACACTTGGAATACTGTGTACAGTTCTGGTTACCCTATTGTAGAAAGGATATTATTAAACTAGAAAGAGTGCAGAAAAGATTTGCTAGGATGCTACCAGGACTTGATGGTTTTAATTATAAAAGGAGAGGCTGGATCAACTGCGACTTGTTTCTCTGGAGCGTAGGAGGTTGAGGGATGATCTTAGAGGTCTATAAAATAATGTGGGACACATTTCAGCGAGTTAGTCAATATCTTTTCCCAAAGGTAGGTGAGTCCAAAACTAGAGGGCATAGGTTTAAGGTGAGAGGGGAGAGATACAAAAGTGTCCAGAGGGGTAATTTTTTCACACAGAGGGTGGTGAGGTCTGGAACAAGCTGCCAGAGGTAGTAGTAGAGGCGGTACAATTTTGTCTTTTAAAAAGCATTTAGACAGTTACATGGGAAAGATGGGTACAGAGGGATATGGGCCAAATGCGGGCAATTGGGACTAGCTTAGGGGTTTAAAAAAAAGGGTGGCATGGACAAGTTGTGCCGAATGGCCTGTTTCCATGCTGAAAACCTTCTGTGACTCTATTCTATGAGGTCATAAGTAGTGATTCTATGATTCACCTTGGAACTGTCAACAAGCTTGCCTCTTCCAAGAAATCACCTGATCAGCACGGTACTGGAGGGGAAGAGCTGTTTTTTTTGAACCATAATCATTTTAATTGATGGGAAAAACTGGTAAAGGCATGGCCTGTGATTTACTGGAAATCACATGATAGAGACAAGCTTTTAAGTTTTGGACTTGTTGTTTTTCAAGTGTGTGTGTTTTGGGGAATAAACTGAGAAGGAAGGTTGTTGCCCTAACTCGTTTTCTTCCTGCATTACCTCAAATTCAGTATGGGGTTATCGAGCGATTCCAGAGAATGCTCATCCAAGTATAACTTGTCTGCATTTGGAACACTGAAAAGCCGAGACAAGTAGAATTGTTTGAGCTCGATATTTTCTTTCATGGCAAACTGGGCATAGAAAAGCCAGTGGGATATTGTTCAAATGCATTTCATTTCAAAGGGTACTGGAAGGATATATATATAATGAACAAAATTCAAACATACACTTACTCAGCTATTCACTGCTATTACAGAGTCTGTACAGTTTTTGCTGACTTTTTTGCTTTTTGAATAATTCTACAAAAATTACATTCTTGATAATGCATCAACAATTATATTCTCCTTTCCAGCAATATGAAAAACCTTTAAGTTATAAGGTTATATTAGCAAACTCCATTGGAATAGTCTGTCTTAAAATTTTTCTGCAAAAGCTAAAGGCTTATGGTCAGTATATACTAGTGTCTCTTTACAGACATGACGGATATGTACCTTAAAATGTTTAAGGGCCAGTAACAATCCCAGAATTTCCTTTTCTATTGTTGAGTATTTCTTTGGATGCCGATTTAATTTTTCAGAAATTATGATAAAAGCTGCACATTACTAAAAATCATATGATTTCCTATTTTGTTTCAGGGAGCTGGGAATTCTATCAAAGCGTGTACTTTCACTGTTGTTGGCAACACTTTCCCCTGCCCTAATATATGCCCTGATAAGTTATTCGCAGCTCCATTGGTCAGATCCTCCAGACATGGACTGGGACCAGCAGCCCATCTTCACATGAGGGAGCTCCAGATCGATAGCACCAAAACTCTCCAAATTTTCTCCTTTATTTTATAAAGCCCATCTCTGCAGAGACCCCGTTTGTCCTTTGTGTGTGTGTGCGTGCGCGCACGTGGTGCATGTGCACGCATTGTTTGGAAAACAAAGGTAGTTTTAAGGGATTTATATCTGTATGGGTAAACAGTAGAAATAAGGTATAGTTTTAAATGGGTTAAGTTTAAAGTTTGTGTGCCCGGAAGGGTAAAACCTATAGCTAGATTCATGCTAGACAAAGGTGTTTGTATGTGTGGGGGTTGGTTTCAATTCCATCTATGATTCTATTGTGCTTCGAGTGAGTTACAGTGTGAAGAATAAATGAACCAGCAATGGTTGCTTAGCAACTGGGGCCTTGTAAGTTAGAGAAGCTTTTAACGCTGAAATCCTGCTGGCATTTAAACTGGCAAGATCTTACCGTCCTGCCAATAGTGCACCCCCATTGCAGGTTTCCCAACAATGAGGTGTGCATTCAACTTGGGTGGGTGAGTGCAGGTTAATTCAGAGCAGGGATGTGTGTGTGTGCGCATCCACGAGTAAATCCAGAGCGCGCGCTTGTATGTGTATGTGTGGTAATAATTGAGAGTGGGTGCTGTTGTGTGTTTGTCTGACACTTCAGAGCAGGGAGAGCATGTGTGTGTGCACACGCGCGCATGTGTGCTAATTCACAGCAGGTTGTGTGTGCCTATGGTAATTCACAGTGCCGGGGTCCATGCTTGTGGCAATTCAGAGCAGCGGGGTCCATACATGGTAATTTACAGTGGGGTGTGTCTGGGGCAGCTCAGGGCGGCGGGGGGCCGTGCGTGTGGGGCAGCTCAGGGCAGCGGGAGCTGTGCGTCTGGGGCAGCTCAGGGCGGCGGGGGATGTGTGTGAGAGAGTGGTAATTCAGGATGGGAGCGTGTGCATATGTGTGTGTGTTCACGCATGTGTGGCAATTCAGAGCAGGGGTGTGTGTTTGTGTGTGGGGGAGTAATTCAGAATGTCTGTGTGTGTGTGGTAATGCAGAATTAGTGTCTGGGGTAATTCAGAGCAGAGTGTGTCTGTCTGGTAATTTAGAGCAGGGGTGGTGGGGTTGTTTGTGTGTGCGTGGTATTTCAGAGCAGCAGGGAGTATGCGTGTGCACACACACACACGTGACAATTCAGGTTGTGTGTGTTCACACACGTGGTAATTCAGAACAGTGGGAGTGTATGTGTGGGTGCGTGTGTGTCTGTTAATTCAGAGCAGGGGTATGGGTCTGTGTGTGTATATACGAGGAGGGTAATTCAGAGCAGGTGTGTGTGTGTGTATATGGGGAGGGTAATTCAAAGCGGGTGCGTGTATGGGGAGGGTAATTCAGAGCGGGTGTGTGTGTGTACGGGGAGGGTAATTCAGAGCGGGTGTGTGTGTGTACGGGGAGGGTAATTCAGAGCAGGTGTGTGTGTGTATGGGGAGGGTAATTCAGAGCAGGTGTGTGTATGGGGAGGGTAATTCAGAGCGGGTGTGTGTGTGTACGGGGAGGGTAATTCAGAGCGGGTGTGTGTGTGTACGGGGAGGGTAATTCAGAGCGGGTGTGTGTGTGTATGGGGAGGGTAATTCAAAGCAGGTGTGTGGTAATCCATAGTTGGTTCGTGTGTAAAGGAGAGTGGGATCTGGGTATAAAAGCAAGACAGTGGGGTCGTAAGATGGAGGGAAGAACCCATTATTGACTAATTGTTGTCAGCAACGATTGAGAGAATACTGGGGCTCCGCAAACTAAAGGTCTATGAGAAACACCAATAGTTGGCTTGTAAGCCTTTATTAGTGATACATTCTCTGCAAACAAGTCATGACACGGCTGTCTGACCGCACAAATCTATTGCCAGTAAGGCTTAAAACATGGGACAAATTCCAAGTGATTACGTTAAAGAGGCAGCTGACCATAGCTGTGGTAAAGATATAAATGTTACCCTGTCCTATGAATTACAGCGAACAAATGAGAACCATGGTAAGAGTGGATTTGGGGTATGAAATACAAGGTTTTTTTTAATGCAGTAAACTGACTTCTACCACCCAATCAAGGAATACATTCCAGATCATCAGAACCCACAGAATGTTCAATTGTTATGCACAGAAAAGGCTGAATGGCCTCCTTCTGCACTTTAACAATTCAGTGATTCTGCAGATTACGATGATCGGGAATGCATCGCCTGATGGGGTGGTGAACATCGGTCAATTTAAATCATAACTTTCAAATGAATACTGAATATATACCAGAAACAAAATGCTGAATTGAGAAAAGAGGATAGCTCTTTCAAGGAGCTATCATTGGCAGGTTGTACCAAATGTTCTCCTTCTGTGCTGCTGAAATCTATGATTCTATGTGCAGTGGAGGCTCAGTCAGCAGGGGACAACGGTGGGGAGAGTACGAGCAAAGCTTCACGAGGCCTTCCATGTTGGGAGCAAGTGTCTTTGGCTGGCATGGTTAGGTGATGATGTGGAGATGCCAGCGTTGGACTGGGGTAAATACAGTAAGAGTTTTAACAACACCAGGTTAAAGTCCAACAGGTTTATTTAACTTGTTGGACTTTAAATAAACCTGTTGGACTTTAACCTGGTGTTGTTAAAACTCTTACCATGGTTAGGTGAGCCAGATGTGATCAGGAGAACGTGAAGGCAGCAGCAAGACACAGGAGCAGGAATTCAGGACTGGTGAGTTGCAGCATTGAGGAGCCAAAGCCACAAATAAGACAATTGCCTCAAAAGTCTCTGACAGTGGCTAGAGAAATGGGAAGTGAAGTGGAGTGGATATACAGCTGCTGGAGACCTGAGCAAACCACCTGGACTGCACTAGAGTCCACGAGGAAAGGAAGATTCCCTTCAGTTTGGGAAGCAATGTAATCTGGGTCATCTGGTTGCACGAAAATCACCAATAAGAGCTCCACCAACAGAACCCTGCTACCCAACTGATTAAAAAATAATAAGTTAAGCTCTCGACAGTATTTTGGTGGGTCTGGAGCAACAATAGTAAATGTCCAATGTCTATTGTAAATAGTTTGTCTCTCCGAGTTAAGCTTTTCCATTAATGTTTATAAAGATTTGATGCCAGGAGAATAAAGGATCCCTGTTTTATAACCTTTGTACAGTCACTGCGCTTTAATTTCATGTAACATCTAGTTGTCAGAAATGGGATTCCACAACACAGATACCAAATCATGGCATAGAAAATGAAAATGCATCTGTCCAAGATGGAGCATTTGGTGAAAGAACTGGAACTGACCATGTCAGCAAGGGAACCAGAGTAGTTGTAGCTCTAACCAAGGCAAAGGCTTCACAGGATGAATCAGACAGTCAAACTGTTGATCAGGAAGTGCCCTCCTTTAACATCAGAAAGGAAGAACACAATATCCCACCACAGATATTCCACCTACCAACTGGTAGGAAGCTGGACAGTTTTGGGTGAAGACTGGAACATCGGTGGCTGAGAACTGGATTAAGGACACAGCTGGTCATGGCATCCAGGGACCTCATTGAGAGGGAGCAGATGGAGTTCATGATGGAATACCTGTGTGGGAAAGTCCACCAGGAAATAATGGGGGAGATACAGATACCTAAAGTAGTCCTTAGTGGATCTTTGAGGTCTTTTCAATGGTATTTGGGTACAGCAGTAGCAGCCACAGATGTCTTATGAGTACAAACAAGCCATAGGAGATGATGACCTGGTCTCCATATCCCTGGAGCGGGTGAAATTGTTCAAACCCATTTTCCTCCAGGATCCCTCTTTCAGGCCAACAAGGGACATACAGCTGTAAGTTGCTGCTGAAGAAATGAGGGATTAAGACAAACAGATGGAGTTGAGGGGACTTAACAGTGACAAACCCCAACTGTCCTTGTTTGATGTGCATGATTACATCAGGATAATGGGGAAAGACTGGACTACTAAGACCAGAAAGGAGGCTACCATTAGGGAGGTGACTGCCGGAACTGACGGGGATGCAAACCTCACGCTGAGGATGCAGACAGAGCAGCCTCCAAAAATAACCTCAAGACTGATCCCAACCAAAGGAAGTGTCCAAGAAATGCTGGGCTTGTAACAGGGTTGGGCACTTCAGTGAGGCTGCCCCAGAAACCTCAGCCCCACAAGCAGCAGGAATGGTGACCCCAAATTGCACAACTGCATTCTTCCTCTCTAACCAGGCCCGGGAAAGGTGATGGAAACATCAAGGCCTTTAGCCAGACCACTGACCATGACTACTTTTGCCTATTTGGAGAGAACCGTGGCTGATGCCACACCCATGCCTCAAGTAAATAGCATCATGCATTCAACCTGTGGAATCCAGGCAAGAAGTTGTCAAGTGTCACTAATGAGCTTAGAGGGAGATCCAAATCTGATCCAGAGGCGTAGAACCACTTATGGTTTCAGTTTTGCCATTCACCTCAAAAGAGGCAGCTTCGACTGGTCAATGGAGACAACAATAGATTTCACTTCTGTTGGAGACAAATTTTCCACCGTCTTGACACTGCCTAATGAAGAATCCAAATGGGCATGTAAACTCCTGAGGGGCTGAAAGAAGATCAGGGAGGAAGATAGTGTTCTCTATTGGCTGGTCTGTGACAATGGGAAAGAGTTGGAGAAACTCACCCCTGCCGACAATCTCAAGTTTCAAGTGATGAAAACCGTCCATAAGTGGGAGGGGCATCCAAACATCTGAAAAGGCAGCTGCGCTAACAAGAAAGTGGTATTACAGCTCAATATTGCCAACAACTGCCAGACTATGAGGGATGTACTTCAGCAAAAGCAGTAAGACAGCTTAACATCTATGAGGTTGATCCTGGAGCTGGTGGGCAACCTCAACTGACCATTTTCAGAGGGGAGTTGTTTGATGCCAGAAATCTGGCAGTTGACGTGGGTGCTTGAAGCCCATTCAACAACATGGCCAAACCTGAAGAGCCGGCTAGCATTGCTCAGGTGGAGGATAGTCGGATAGTGACAGGGAATCCTGGAATGTGTGTGTCAGGGATTCAGGGGAGGAGCACCTAGTGTGAGGGAGCATACTCTGGGTCCTGGAGAGAGATGCAGAGACATCAAACAGGGAGGCTGCAACGAAAACAACAAATGCTGCTGACATTGCGATCCTTGAAGACGTGACCAATTAACTTCATGCAGTTGACCAGATGCAAAGCCTGGGGATCCTACTGTATGTGCCAGTTCAGAGCAGAAGCTGAGAAGGTCATCTCAAGCAAATTCTGGATACCATCCCAACCATTACCATTTGCCCAGATTGGTGATGAACAAAGGAAATGGTGCCACCAAGGTGAATTGGAACGTGCTAGCTATTGTAGATCAATTGAACATGATCACACAATTGCTCAATGAAACAGTCAACTGTGATGTATGTCTTTGTTGAGATGGCAGCTCTCAAGCAGAGAAGTGTGTAGTAGGGCTTCCGCCAACAGGTGGTGATGGTGCGTGAAGGGGGGAAAAATAAAAATCGGTGGGCTTCTCTGTGTAGGGAGCAGTGTCTTTGACAGGTTAGGCTGCAAAACAGCAAGGAAAAGGAGTCTGGTACCAGTGAATTGCAGCATTGAGGGGACAAGGCCACATATAGGTCTGCTCAACACCTCCAGTGGAGGCCAGGGAACTGGAATGTGGAAATGGAGCAGGAATACAGCTGCTGGAAACCTAGGCAAACGGCCTGGATACCACCCAAGTCCAAGAAGCCCCAAGGAGAGGGAGATACCTTTTGGATCCGGGAGCCAAGGTAATCTGGCACACCAGGTCAAGTGAAATTAGCAAGAGGAGCTCCACCAACTGAATTCTGATACCTGGCTGATTACAGGTCAGGTGTTAAACTCACAACAGCATCCTGGTGGATCTGGAGCATCAGCTGTGAATATCCACCGTAATTGGTTCGTTTCTGAGTAAAACTTTTCCACTAATGTTTGTAAAGACTTGATGCTAGTGGAATAAAGGATCTCTGTTTTATAACTTTTATGCAGTCTGTGCGTTTGAACCAATGAATCAGAGACCATATATTTACAGTCAACATAAAGACTTAGAATTTAGGCCAGTGTGGTAGCCACAACCTTTGTGCACATAGCTGGGCATCCAAGAGCTAATGCACTAAGAGCTTCCACGACTTTGAGATGAGTCAGTCAGTTTGCTGGAGGGATTGTAAAAGCCGATATTGAAGGATATGTGCACAGCACTCCAAAATGATGGGTTCTCCACATATAATTATAGAAAATTTACAACATAGAAAGACGCACATCGTGTCTTCACTGGCGGAAAAAATTAGTCAGCCATTCTGATCTGACCTTCCAGCACCTGGTCCGTAACCTTGCAGGTTGCAGCACTTCAGGTGCAGAACCAGGTTACCTTTTGAACAAGTTGAGGATAATATAATGTGAACAGTGGCAACTATTCATTTATTTTGCAACTCTTTGGAGCTACCCATCATCAAGAAAACAAGAGAAGGAATAAAATGGAAAGATGAAGTGATAAACATGAATTGAGAATTTGAGTCGTTGCTTCACTTTTGTAGTTCACCAGATCTTAGTGAGCTGGTTGAAAGGGTGGACTTGACTAAAACTGGTGGTAAAAAGCAGCAATGGGGATTGAGACCAGGACCAGAAAGTATAATTGAATCAGTGGGAATTACAAATGCTACCTCAGCAAGCCATAAAAAAAAATCACAAAAGAATAGTAAACAATGGAGACATCGTGGTCTATGTAGCTCATTTATGTATAGAAACATATGGATTCCTCATCACAGCATCCATCTTCTTGTGGACCAATTCTATTTTTCTTCAACTAGATTAGCCAGAAAATCATTCCTGGTATTAAATCACATTTGTGTGCGAAATGCTTCACACATCAATTTTGTGTCCTGTCATTTCCATAAGAAAACATAGATTTTTTAGTCACAAAGATATGTACACATTAGCTCCCTGTTAGACCAAATATCCAGTCATGCTGCTAAATTCCTCACTGGCCCTTCTCCTCAGCTCACTTGAAATGCAGATTTAGCTCAAGTAAAAACACTGGGCAGTTAGCACCAAACTATAGCTGGTTCACACCAGTGAAATAAACCACTTGGTTGATTTATAACCACCATACACAGAACCCTTTCTGATGTTAAAGAAAATTTGAATTTCCCAAAATTACATAAACAGCACATGTTTTAACAGATTCCAATTTGCATTTTTTTCATTTCTCAAGAGTTAAATCCTCTTTATATTTTCTATTACCCAGTTTGGTGACTTGATAAGCAGAGCAACAAATGGACAAAGTTTAATTATGCCCAAGTACAGAAAAGTCCAGAAATCGTTATTTGTTGGAGCATTAAGCAAATTTGTTCAGTTGCTTGCTGGTAACTTTCTTGTTACAACTAATCACAATTTTGATTAATTAATTTCTATTTAATTTAACCAACCTAATACAAGGTAACAATGAAATATTGTGTTGCTCATAGCAGTGATACTGTCTTCTACACATTGAATAACTGGGAGCACCAAAGCCATTTAAAGAAACAGTAGATACTGAAGAGCCAAAATGAATCATCTGGTTGCCCAATAGTGTAACAAATCCTGTGTATGAAGCAATTCACTCTGAGGTTTAAATGTGGACAAAAGGAACCTTTGAATGAAATGCCAATGCATGTCCTGGATTTCATGTCAGTATAGTGCCCTCACATTGACTGCTTCCCTGCTCATTTGAGTACTGAAAGCCTGTTTGTTTTCCTGGCTCTTGTCAGCCTATTCAGGCCTTTCAATCTATAGATTGCAGTATGAAGAAAGAAGCATCTTATCAGCATGCTCCAGACCAGCAGAGTTAGTCACATCCGCAAACAAAATACACAGCCATTCCAGGTTATAGGCCTCACCCTCAAAGCTTCACTCATTTCAATGCAACCACCCTAAACTGTTGTGACAGCAAATATACTAATATGTATGAAGCAGCAGAGGCATGTGTTGCAAACTACTGTCTCGCAAATTCTCCCTCTGGTGAAAAATGGGAAAAAGCTGAAGTCACTCCTAATAATTCAGAACTGGAATTACAGAAATGTACAATTTGTGAAAATGCCACTTTGTTAAGAGGAATTCTGTTTCTGAAGTGTTAAAACTGAAATGCGAATAAACTGGTTGTTTAATTTGAAGGCCAACTTGCTGTGGTACGAATCCTAAAAGTATTTGCATTTTGAGTAACAGTTAAATAGGGCTAATAGTTCAATATTCAAGCTACACTTACTTGAAATTGCAATTCCATTTGAGCTATTTCCAAACATTTCCCCTCTGCATGTTTGTAATATATAAATAAAAAATAATTTAATTAAGGCCTATTCAATTGGGCAAGTAAACAGTAATGCAGTAAACAGTTGATTTGTAATCGCTTCAACTTCTATGGAAGGAATGGCTTCATAAAAATTGTACCCAGCTATAAATTCACCATAACAGTGAAAAACTTGCAAACTCAGAAATACATAGAAATTGTATTTTTTCAAAATACATATTATATTGCTTCCTTAAAATATTACACCTTTACAGAAACTTCAAATTCACCATCATCATGGGCAGAACCAAACACTTGAAATAACCAAACCTATGGGAATTTCTGGTTTACAAACACAAAATTCCTGATCATAACATTTGCTTAAATTAGCAGTGGTTTGCTCTGCCTTGCTTAAATTGTGGTAAAATTATTGGTGTTTAAAATTAACTACCAATGAATGCTGATATTAACTAAATATGTACAGTGGTATTTGACAGGTTTAAGTTTCAAATTGTGAGTAATTTTT
Source organism: Mustelus asterias (assembly GCF_964213995.1). Lineage (NCBI taxonomy): Eukaryota > Metazoa > Chordata > Chondrichthyes > Carcharhiniformes > Triakidae > Mustelus > Mustelus asterias. The sequence goes on along the minus strand of NC_135814.1, from coordinate 44,217,478 downwards.
CCATGAAACCATAAGATTCATGATTATCTTCCGTCACAATAGGACAATGTCACAATGTGTGCTTGATCAATTAATATAATTAATCATATCTTTACATAAAAATAATATTGCTCTTCTATTTTTCATGGCTTTTATACTTTGAGATATTTTAAAGTTTTTTTTCCATTTATTGAAAGGCCTCACAGAGGATCACGATTGGAGATTAAAGCAGCAAGACTTCAATTAACAAAATAATTTTCAGGAACTGATAAAAATATCAACAAGTTTATCTGAAGAAAACCTCTTCTTACAAATTATTTACAGTAAATAAAAGGAAAAGGGGAACAAATATACACATATTCAAAAGCCTGGTCAATACTGGATATTTTATTTATGTTGCCAACACATCGAATCAATAGTGTATTCTCAGAAGAGTTGTTTTTAAATAGTTAGCTTTCCCAGTCTTTTACAAGATCAACAATTCTTTTGTTTTGAGCTGAAAGTTTAAAGATGTAGCGAGTGCTTTTTTAGCTATGACTCACCACTATATTGGGATCACTGAAACTTGATTCCAGATGTACAGTGCTTTATGTTCAGACTGCCATTTTATTTCTGTTGGAGTTTAAATAACAAACCATACGGAGCGCACTGTTTTAGATTTTCTTTTCTAAACTCATTCCACAGTATATAATCATTGTGCGCAACAGATATTATACGCTATTCGTTAAAATGAACACTTTTTGCTGACTGGGAAGCTTTCTTCACCAATAAGTGCCTTTTGCTGCAAGGGAAATTTTGCTCCGATGTGATCAAAGGATTAACAGAAAGGGGGCATTTCACAGCAATGTACATCTCGTGGTCTTCAAGTGATCAGCCTTATGGTAAAAAGATTTTACCGCTGTAGTCATAAATTAAATGATAAAGGTTGCACAATTAAGGCTTTTCTCGCCTTATACTTGGGACTTTATTTGACACCAGGAACTGTTCATTTTGCGCATTAACATAATGGCATTAATGTTGCTGAGTATTAAACCGGAAATAGCCAAATCCATTACAAGACTAATTGGCATTTATGATATATCACTAGTCTGCGCATACATCTGCAGACCTGTAAGAAATAGCATAATCGAGACAAGTCTCCAACTTTAATAAATTGTATTTTCTAAATAGAAAGATTTAAATCCCACCTGTTTGTGAGATGGATTTCTCACGGGATTGTTTGGAAAAATCATTCTTCGAAACGTAACAATTCTCCAAAGTTGTGAGGCAACAAACAGAAGTATTCCTTTATGCAAAATGTATCTACAAGACGGAAAGTTAAACCATTTGAAGTACAATGCCAATGAGCGGACGGAAAATTCCCCGATTCCTTTGACGAGTGTGCACCTTTTCTGTAGTTACTTGTCGCCTGTCAAATCAGACTGCCAAGTTTTATGACAATATAATTTAAGTTTTAATCGCAACTTCACTTCATTGATCTGGCTTATGGTTCCCAGCAGCAATGGTCCCACCTACTGTGGCCTCGCCGACAAAAAAATAGAGACAGGGGTGTCAAAATACTTAGCCAAGCTCCGACACTTCTACTTTGTACAAATTTTGAAATTCAGCTTATTTCACTTCACTTAAATACTCAAAAAGAAAACTACATTTACGATTTACATATTTTTAAAAATACTTCCAATTCTTAGCTTACTAACTAGAAATCAACCAATCCTCCAACTAAAATGGTTGGCTCCGACATAAATGCTTCGCATTCCAAATGCTAACCATCAGATAGATCTTCCTGTGCTCCAAAAGGCAGAGTCGGAATAGCCTATCAGAACACAGGCGCAAACCTTTTTAGCAGCAGGGTTAGAAGCAGTGTAATTAAAAGGAATGTAGATAGGTCAATTTGCAAATATGAAAATATATCAGAAAACGCAAGTCTCTTAGTCATTATTGAACGAGCTAATGAACATACTTACTGAATGCACTAAAGCAACTGACAGCACCACTAAATATATTGATTTAATTAGTAACTGAAGGAGAATAGTTCGGATAAAAATACCTAGCAATGAAAATCAAGAAAAAATATGCGATTACTCCTAATCAAATTATGACCACATTCGTGTAATTAAGATGATTTAACGTACAATAAATCACTCGCCAGTTCAAAGCATGCATGCCTGCCTCTTTCAAGGTCCCAAAAGGTAGCATACCTTTTACAATGCACATCACACAAATCTGTCCGAGGGTTAACGTGTAAAAACAAGTATCCAAGTTTTGGTGGAGATCTTGTCAAGCGATGGCAAGAACAAAAGTACTTTTTTAAAGTTTGCAAATAATATGGCAAAGATCTAACTGAAATCATAATCCTAAACTACCACTTGGGTGTAAGATAAAAATAAGATTTTCAAAGAAAGACCAGTTGATATGAAACATGTAAAACATTCTGTGGGCCATATACAGCCTTGGAAATAAACTAACATTCATTTTAGGAATATGGAACACTCTACAAATTATGTACGACTTCAGCATTATAATTCAAGGTTTGATGCTACTTGGTTTTGAAAAGAGTGGATCTTATTTCCTTTTCCTGTGATGTCAGCTCATTCCGTTCAGTACAAAATGATGTAATCTTTACTGCTGAGCAACCAACCTTTTTTTCGTGGACACATTGCAAAAATATGATATTGCATACTCCTCAATTTTTGTCCTGTTAGGCTTTGTCCTGCCATCAATCCCTGTGTCCTAAACTGTCCAAAAATGTGTCTGAATAAAACAAAGTCTCAGCTTTACGAGATGAATGTATTGTGCTTTGCCCTTAACTCATTGAAACTGAGATTGGAGTCAGTACTTTCACTTCAATTTTAATTTCACCCTTAGCATATAGAGTGGGAATCTGAAGAAGAGAAGAAACACACTAATCACCAAAATTTCAAGTTAATTTGGTTATTTTGATTCTTCATCTAAATATGATATGCTGACTATATTTCTGTTCTCTGGATCATGAATATCACATCATATAGCTCAGAAGAAGGCCATTCAGCCCATTATGCCAGAACTAGCTCTTTGAATGAGTTATTCAGCAAGATCTATTCCCCACTCTTTCACACAGTTTTCCTTTTCAAGTATATATCCAATTTCCTTTAAAAAGTTGCCAATGAATCTATACTTTCATGTAGTGCATTACAGATCTTACCTTAAGCATAAAAAACTCTCATCTTTCACTGGTTCATTTGTCAATTATTTTAAATCTTTGGTTACTAACTCTCCTAATGGTTTTTCCCTATCTACTCAATCAAAATCCTTCAACATTTTGAACATTGTTAATGAATCTTCACTGATGTACACATATACACGAGAAACAAATGAAGGACCAGATGGCTGAAGGACCAGCCAATAACCAGAGGGTACAAATTTAAGGTAATTGGCAAAAGAATCCAAGGTGACAGGGAAAAAAACCAAAAGAGAAAATGCTGGAAAATCTCAGCAGGTCTGGCTGCATCTGTAAGGAGAGAAAAGAGCTGACGTTTCGAGTCCAGACAACCCTTTGTCAAAACGTTGTCAAAACTTTGACAAAGGGTCATCTGGACTCGAAACAAAAGCTCTTTTCTCTCCTTACAGATGCTGCCAGACCTGCAGAGATTTTCCAGCATTTTCTCTTTGGCTTCAGATTCCAGCATCTGCTGCAATTTGCTTTTATTGTGTGACAGGGAAAAAATATTTTTAGGCAAAAATGCTTAGGATTTGGATTGCACTACCCAATATGGAAGTGGATATAGATTCAATTACAGACTTCAAAGGGGAATAAGATAAAATATGTCTATTAACAACATCACCTTACAATTTATATAAAGGAATAATTGGCAATCTAGTTGTGCGAGGCCCCTTGGGGATGAGCAACCATTAAATTATAGAGTTCTTCATCAAGATGGAGAGTGACGTAGTTGATTCTGAACTGGGGTCCTGAATCTAAATAAAGGAAACTACGATGATATGAGTTGGTTATGACGAACTGGGACTCAAAATGTTAGCTCTGTTCTCTCCCCAGAGACCCTATCAGACTTGCTGAGATTTTCCAGCAATTTCTGTTTTTATTTCAGATTCCAGCATCCACAGTAATTTGCTTTTAACTAACTATACACTTTGGTTCTGTCTTCACAAAGGAGGGCACAAATAACATAAAACAAATGTTGGGGAACACGTGGTTTAGTGAGAGGGAGGAACTGAAGAAAAGCAGTATTAGTAGGGAAATGGTGTAATGGAAATTGATGGGATTGAAGGGTATTAAATCATCAGGGCCTGATAATCTACACCCTTGAATACATAAGGAAGTGGCCGAGAAATAGTGGATTCATTGTTGGTCACCTTCTAATATTCCATAGAGTTTGGAACAGTTCCTATGGATTGGAGCATAGCCAATGCAACGCCACCTTTTAAAAAGGGAGGTAGAGAATTATAGACCAGTCAGCTGGACATCAGTAGTAGGGAAAATGCTAGAGTCGATTATAAAATATTTAACAGTAAAACACTTGGAAAACAGTGGCAAGATCAGACAGTCAGCATAGATTTACGAAAGGGAAATTATGCTTGACAAATTTACTGGAATTCTTCAAGAATGTAACAGTAGATGTTGATGAGGGGAGCCAATGGATGTGCTTTATTTGGACTTTCAGGAGGCTTTCGACAAAGTCCCACAGAAGAGATTAGTGTGTAAAATTAAAGCGTATGGGATTGAGGTAGTGTATTGAGGTGGATAGAAAACTAGTTGGCAGACAAGAAACAAAGAATAGGAATAAATGGGTCGCTGAAAGTAAGCATGCAGGTAGAGCAGGCAATGAAGAAAGAATATGGTGTCAGCCTTCCTAACAAGAGGACTGGCGTACAGGAGCAGGGATGTCTTGCTGCAGTTATACAGAGTATTGGTGAGACCATACCTGGAATATTGTGTGCAGATTTGGTTTCCTTATCTGAAGAAGGGTGTTCCTACTATGGATGGAATGCAGAGAAGGTTTACCAGACTGATTCCTGGGATGGCAGGGCTGACATATGAGAAGAGATTGAATCGGTTAGGATTATGTTTGTTGGAGTTTTGAAGAATGGGGGGATCTCATAGAAACCTTTAAATCTCTAACAGGACTAGATTGATGCAGGAAGGATGTTCCCGATGGAGGGGGTGTCCAAAACCAGGGATCATGAGGAGAAATTTCTTCACCAAGTCAGTGGCCTGTGGAATTCTCAACCACAGAAAGCAGTTGAGGCCAAAACATTGTATGTTTTCAAGAAGGAGATAGATACTGCTGTTGGGGCTAAAGGGATCAAATGATATGGGGGGAAAGCGGAAACAGGTTACTGAGTTGGATGATCAGCTATGATCATAATGAATAACGGAGCAGGCTCGAAGGGCCAAATGACTTACCCATGCTCCCATTTTCTATGTTTCTATATATAGCATCTTTAATGTAATGAAACGTCCCATGGCCTTCATACCTCAAAACATTATAAAACAAAGTATAACACTAAGCCACATAAGGAGATATTAGGGCAGATTATCAAAAGATTGGCCAAAGACATAGGGCAGAATCATCACAGAAATTGGCAAAGTTCGATATCAGAAAGCAATGCTTGACCTGCAATGGCATTGGCAGCTTTCACCGCTGTATTGTGCGGCACCTTATTGAAAAAAATGCTGAGGCACAAGTTTCACATCAGATCAGTGGTGGGGCGGCTTCTGATTCACCTGCCCTGCCTTGACCACAGGCCTTCAGTGATGTACCTGCCATATTTAAAGACTACCCCTGAACAGAGCTAGCACTTCCCAAGGGATCATAAGGTGCTGAAAAGTCATGGCTTCCAAAGGAAACATACTGCTTCACTTTCAATGACATCTTTCTTGAGCATCTGCTGAACGCAGTGGAGGCCCGCTGCAAAGTTCTCTATCCTTGCTCTGGGCGAATTGCCTCATCCAAGGTGACAAATCCAGCGGAGCAGGCAGTGGCAGTGATGAGCCCCTGTGCCCTACAAAAGAGTAAGAAGTTTATCAACACCAGGTTAAAGTCCAACAGGTTTATTTGGTAGCAAAAGCCACACAAGCTTTCGGAGCCTTCCGAAAGGCTCCGAAAGCTTGTGGCTTTTGCTAACAAATAAACCTGTTGGACTTTAACCTGGTGTTGTTAAACTTCTTACTGTGTTTACCCCAGTCCAACGCCGGCATCTCCACATCATCCCTACAAAAGAGGACAGCCATCCAGTGCAGAAAAAGAATTAATGATCTGCTCTGTTCCACCAGAGTAAGTCACATTTCTCAACACTCTCATCTCACACCCTCACAAACCTATCACACATCTACAAAGACCTCACTCACTGCCAGCTCAAGGGACATCACCACTCATTCTCTCTCACACACATTCATCTCCTCTGTGGGTTGTGTCCGCATTCAATCCACAGCACCATTTGTCCTTCCAATGGCCTTGCACTGAAAACCAGCCGGGAAGAAGCCGCTTTAGACACTTGCCGATGATTATTTTAAAATCAAGATATTGCTTGACTGTGAACCAATGTATATCAATGAGCAGAAGAGTGACAAAGGAACTGGACTTGCTATGAATTAAGCCATGAGCAGCAGAGTTTTGGATGACCTCACATTTGCAGAGGGCAGAATGTAGGAGACCAGCCAGAAGTGCATGGGATTGGTCAAATCTAGAAGTAACAAAGACATGGATGAGGGTTCCAGCTGCAGGTGAGCTGAGACAAGACAAAGTCAGGCAATGTTAAAAAAAACATGGAAAAGGCAGTGTTAGAGATGGCAAGAACTCCAAAGAAAGTATTCAGCCATCAGAACTCTGCATTCTTAATCTCTATTTTGAAACTACTATCTATATCTTTCCTTACTTTCAAATGTCTCCTCAAAATATACTATTTTGACCACAGCTTTTCGTACAGCTCTCAGTCCTGAGTAGTTTACATCTCCTCTCCCCATCTCCCACCTCCCACACACAACTCCAACAAAAAGACATGAACGATACCATCAGCTTAATTTTGTTGTCCTATCAGTGTCAGTAAATCCATTCAGAAATGCATGCTGGTCATGCTGACAGTATAAGAATTAGTCCCTATCCCTCCTGTGAGATTTACTTATTAATATATTTGTGCTATATTCCCTCTGTCAATTGGGAATATGTTTTTATCGATGGAGGGATATCTGGTAGCTGCTTTTATGTCTTCAAGTGAAACTTTGAACTAAAGTTTTTAAACAAAAAAGCATTCAAACATTTTAAACTCAACAGTGAAATGTATGAAGGAACTATCATCTTCAACATTCCTTCATTGCTCTCTTCAGTTCGAGTGCTCTCGGGTTGATAACAATGGAAGCTCAGCAAAACATGGTTGCTATTCTCAATATGAATGACACATGTCTCAAAAGTTGCTGGAAGAGCACATACAGAGGTGGCAGAATGGCTATTAATGTGGTGTCCCTTTTCAAGGCAGCTGCACAGACTCTGAGGAAATTTATCAAGTGTACCCTGCATTTAACTGTAATGATAAAAAATATTGCCTCAAACAGCAGCATCTTGAACACAGATGTATGATTATTACTTGTGAAAATTTCAGCATGTTGCCATCATGAAAAAACCTATTTTAACAACAACTTGTATTTATATAGTGCCTTTAATATAGTAAAGGTCCCAAGGTGTTTTATGGGAATATTATTTTTAAAAATATGACAGTAACCACTTGAGGAAATATTAGGACAGATGAGTAAAGATTTTGTCAAAGAGGTAAGTTTTAAGATAAAAGCAATTTACCACAGATGCTGGAATCTGAAAGAAAAACAAAAAGTGCTGGAAAATCTCAACAGGTCTGACAGCATCTGTGTGGAGAGAGGACAGAGCCAACCTATCACATCTGGATGACGCTTTGTCAGAACTCTAAGTATTGCCTTAAGGAGGAGAGAGAGGATAGGGACAGAATTTCAGTGCTTAGGGCCTTGGTAGTTGAAAGTATGGTCAACAATGAGAGGGGAATTAAAATTGTGAATATGCAAGAGGACAGAATTGGAGCAGTCCAGAGATCCCAGGCATTGTCGGGCTGGAGGAATTTTAGATCTGGGGAGCGATAAAACTATGGAGAAATTTGAGTACAAGAATGGGAAGTTTAAAATTGAGGTATTGATGAACCGGGAGCCAATGTTCATCAGCGGACACATGGATCTCATGGAGCTAATGGGACTTTATGCGAGTTAGAATACGAGCAGGAGAGTTTTTGATGAGATTAGATTTGTGGAGGTTGCCAAGATGGGAGGCTTTCTAAGGGTTTTGGGATAATCAGGTCGAGAAGCAACATGAAGCAAGATGAATGAAGGTTTCTGCTGCAAATGAGCTGAGGTGGGGCGGAGTCAGGTGACATTACATAGGAAATATGCAAGCAGTCTTGGTGATGGGACAGATATGTGACTAAAAATTCATCTCAGGGTTGCAAATGCTTTGGTTCAAACTCATGACAGTTGTCAGGAAGAGAGATGAAGTCAAAAGCTTGCTTCACCTTCCAGCTACCAAGGAAACCTTCAAAAGATCAGCACACATATCTGAAAAATTTGTCATCCTTATGTAGCTTACAATAGCAGTTGTTTGCATATAGCATGCATCTAGTCTGCACTTCTCAAATGTCAGCTTTTCACAAATATGTTTCTGTTTGGAGGAAAAAGGTATCATTGATGGGAGTAAAGAATAACTGGATGTCGTTTCTCGTCCCTCGCCACTGTGAAGGATCTAAAATAGAATAGGCACATATTCTGTCAGGAAATAAGTTGAGACCATACAGCAAATTCTCGCCCTGCACCAGTCAAATATCCATTATTATGGCATATCTTATTTTCATTCGTCACAACCTCAGGCACTGCCCTTTCCAAACCTTAGATGTACCGTAGTATCTCAGCGCATCATATATTTTGTTAAAAGAGATGTGCTGCTGACACCAATGTAAACATTGTCCATCTTCTGTTTCGTAAGATGGCCCAGAGGACCCAGCAACATCAGCCACAGGTAAAGGTCTTTCCAGCATTTTACAGTAGGCAGTCTCACTCACTTACCTGTTGCAGATGCCAACACATGCACAATAATGTAAAAGCAAAATACTGCAGATGCTGGGAATCTAAAATCAAATGAAATTGCTAGAAATAAGACAATAAGACATAGGAGCAGAATTAGGCCACTCGGCCCATCAAGTCTGCTCCACCATTCAATCATGGCTGATATTTTTCTCATCCCCATTCTCCTGCCTTTTCCCCATAACGCCTGATCCCCTTATTAATCAAGAACCTATCTATCTCTGTCTTAAATACACTCAATGACCTGGCCTCCACAGCCCTCTACAGCAAAGAGTTCCACAGATTCACTACTCTCTGGCTGAAGAAATTCCTCCTCATCTCTGTTTTAAAGGATCGTCCCTTTAGCCTGAGGTTGTGCCCTCTGGTTCTAGTTTTTCCTACTAGTGGAAACATTCTCTCCACGTCCACTCTATCCAGGCCTCCCAGTATCCTGTAACTTTCAATAAGATCCCCCCTCATCCTTCTAAACTCCAACGAGTACAGACCCAGAATCCTCATACGACAAGCTCTTCATTCCAGGGATCATTCTTGTGAACCTCCTCTGGACTCTTTCCAAGGCCAGCACATCCTTTCTTACGTATGGGCCCAAAACTGCTCACAATACTCCAAATAGGGTCTGACCAGAGTCTTATACAGCCTCAGAGGTACATCCCTGCTCTTATATTCTAGCCCTCTCGACATGAATGCTAACATTGCATTTGCCTTCCTAACTGCCGAATGAACCTGCACCTTAACCTTAAGTGAATCTTGAACAAGGACTCCCAAGTCCCTTTGTGCTTCTGATTTCCTAAACATTTTCCCATTTAGAAAATAGTCTCTGCCTCCATTCCTCCTTCCAAAGTGCATAACCTCACACTTTTCCACATTGTATTCCATCTGCCACTTCTTTGCCTACTCTCCTAGCCTGTCCAAGTCCTTCTGCAGCCCCCCTGCTTCCTCAATACTACCTGCCCCTCTACTTACCTTTGTATCATCCGCAAACCTAGCAACAGTGCCTTCAGTTCCTTCTTCCAAATCGTTAATGTATATTATGAAAAGTTGTGGTCCCAACACTGATCCCTGAGGCACACCACTAGTCACAGGCTGCCATCCTGAAAAGGACTCCTTAATCCCCACTCTCTACCTTCTGCCAGTCAGCCAATCCTCTATCCATACCAGGATCTTACCCTTAACATCATGGGCTCTTAACTTATTTAACAGTCTCCTATGCGGCACCTTGTCAAAGGCCTTCTGGAAATCTAAATAAATCATGTCCACTGGTTCTCCTTTATCGAACTTCCTTGTTACCCCCTCAAAGAACTCTAACAGATTTGTCAAATATGTACTCCCCTTGATGAAGCCGTGCTGACTCACTCCTACTTAATCATGCACTTCCAAATACTCCACGATCTCATCTTTAATAATGGACTCTAAAATCTTGCCAATGACCGAAGTCAGGCTAACCGGCCTATAATTTCCTGTCTGCTGCCTCCCTTCCTTCTTAAACAGAAGTGTTACATTAGCTACTTTCCAGTCTTCTGGGACCCTCCCTGCCTCCAGTGATTCTTGAAAGATCTCCACCAATGCCTCCACAAATTAGCATATCTGGCAGCATCCATGGAGAAAGAGTTAACGTTTCATGGGGAACTTTCATCACCAACAACATGATGCTCATAGTAGCAGCTCTATTTGCATCCAGACATCAGTCAGCACAGTAGACATGTCTTTAAGAGTAAGTTATAGTGTGTGTTATATTTGAAGGGACTCCTGACAGAAATTGAACACACTGTTCAGTCAGTCACTTTGCCATCATGAATAAGACAAGATTTATTAATTAATCTCATGAACATCAGTGGCCTGAAGAACCTATAGTGGCATCATATACAGAACATAGCTTTCTTATACTCCTTTGCAAGACAAGATGATATATTATGCTGTCTCTTATTAGCAGCCAAGATGACATTGAGAATTCAGTTAAGATGGGGAAAGAAGTTATAACCATGCTGCTCCGCATTGTGATATCTTGCAATTCAAATGTTTTGTATCACATAAATGTAAACTTCTTAAGCAGTATTTGTTTCGTCATCATGAATAACGTTTTACTAGGCCTGTGCACCATCAGATTGCTTGACTAGTATTTCATCTGAGATTAAGTAAAATTTTGCACACTGAGAATACTGAATCGCTGGCATGGATTTTCAGAGCTTCGTGGAGAGTCATGCCATGCTGCCAAAAGGGCATTAACTTACAGTGTTGGCATTACACATGTTTTAAGTAGTCATAAATGCTCTTGAAGAGCAGTAAGGTCTGTAGAACTGTCAAGTTAAAGTTATTTAGATCCCCAGCCCTTTAAAAATTAAAAAGTAAGCTGCATGTGTCAGTGAGAGTTGAATGAAATCTGTTCCAGCAATTAAATTGCCATTTGCTGACCTTCGCCCAAGGGTTATCATTATGCCATTATCAGTGCTTGGCTATTTTCCACAACTGATCATTATTTCTACAGGAGATCCTAAGTTCATAGTTTGATTAGCAGCCCAAAGAGGTTATTAAAGGACAAGCTGTCTTTGATGTAAAGTAAAGTAAAGTTTATTTATTAGTCACAAGAAAGATTACATTCACACTGCAATGAAGTTACTGTGAAAATCCCCTAGTTGCCACATTCCAGCGCCTGTTCGGGTACACCAAGGGAGAATGTAGCATGGCCAATTCACCTAACCTGCATATCTTTGGATTGTGGGAGGAAACCAGAGCACCTGGAGGAAACCCACGCAGACACGTGGAGAACATGCAAACTCCACACAGACAGTGATTCAAGCCAGGAATCGAACCTGGGTCCCTAACACTGGGAGGCAACAGTGCTAACCACTGTGCCATTGTATGGTCTTATGAATAGAAGTCTGTTTATTTTCAAAAGGGATTGAGTATTTGAGGGGATTTCAATCTGTTGAATGGGATTTCATGAGTGAGAGCATGGCTCCTTAGGTGTCCCTTTATGGTTATTGGATGAGTTGGCATGGATGGTGTCAGGACAAAGGGTTGGCATGAGTTGGACATGAATTGGTATGGGGGCTATAAGGGCCCATAGCGATGGATGCTGTGTATGAGTTGGCATGGAGGGTATGAGGGGCCATTGAGGATGGATGGTGTGGCTTGGGTTGACATGGAGGGTATGGGGGGGGGGATTGGGAGTGGGTAGAGGATCATGAATTAGTATGAGTTGACATGGAAGATGCATGAGGAGTGGGGGTGGGGGAATTGAGGGCCTTGCTGACCCCACACCCCCACCCTTGCTAACCACAGCATCCAACAACCACACCCCACCATCCATAACCCCCTCCCCCTCCTGACAACCTTGCTTCTGGGTCTCTGTTCTTACCTTAGGGTACTCCTGAACGCCACTCCTGAATTTGCATTAAGTCCTGGGATCCACAGTGGCACAGTGGTTAGCACTGCTGCTTCACAGCACCAGGGATCTGGGTCCAATTCCAGCCTTTGGAGACTGTGTGGATTTTGCATATTCTCCCCATGTCTGTGTGGGTTTCCTCCGGGTGCTCCGGTTTCCTCCCACAGTCCAAAGATGTGCAGATTAGGTGGTTTGGCTATGCTAAATTGCTCCTTAGTGTCCCAAGATATGGAAGTTAGATGGATTAGCCATGGGAAATGTGTGGGGTAATGGAGATAGGGCAGGGGAGAGGACCTGGGTAGGATACTCTGTCAGAGAGTCGGTGCAGACTCGATGGGCTGAATGACCTCCTCTGCACTGTAGGGATTCTATGATTCTAGTGGTAGACAGTCAGCCAGTGCAGGGAGCTGCCAACTGCACTCATCAACTTCTGCCACTAGATAGAGCCTGGTCAATCTAAAAATATGTGGCAATGCCGGCGTTGGACTGGGGTAAACACAGTAAGAAGTTTAACAACACCAGGTTGCCTTTTGCTACCAAATAAACCTATTGGACTTTAACCTGGTGTTGTTAAACTTCTTACAATCTAAAAATACCATGTATTGAGACGAGGACAGATACTGTACATTTTTAAAATAATTTTATTTGTATATTTTATTTCTTCTTTATTTTATGTTGCAAGTTATTTCAGCAAGTAACGTACATTTCTTCACAAGTATGGTACAGTATTTCAACTTGTACATTTTTTTTCCAGGCAAGAAATGTCTAAAGGAACCTATCTCTAGCTTTAACATTCATTCCTATGGGAGTCCATGATTCACTTAAAATAATTTCATTTCAAGTTGTGATTTTTGGGAACCAAAATACACTTACTGTATTTAACAAAACAACTGGGACAACTCTGGAGAAAAATCCGGGCCACTGTCTCGCAGGTCCTGCCAAACTCTGTTCCCCAAATATCAGATCCATCCCTCTCCCTGGCCACAATCTCAGAGCGACAGAGCAGCAAGACATGGAGTCAACTGACATTTTTACAAGAAAGGGAATAAAGAAAGTGAGTGAAGAGAGAGAAAAAAAGCCAGAAAAGTTTTTTTAAAACTAACAAGAATCAGCAGAAGATGAGGACATTGTAATACACTTGTGTCCGGGAATGGTTGTATTGCTTTATTGGCCTTCAGAAGTTGATCAGGCAAAAGGTGGGAAGTGGTTTCCATAAAGATCAATGCTAGAGCCACTGTTGTTCATTAATTTCAACAACAATTTCACTGGGGTATACAACCTCCAGGAACAATTCACCACATGTTGAAATGAGACATTGCAGCCTCAATGGTCCTTGTCCATAGGCCTCCAAGGATGAGTGTCATGTTAGGACCATAAATCGCATCATTACCAGGGATGTCTATGACAGTAATGAGAAGGCCTGAATGACTGTAGCAGGAATAATTCATAATGTGTAACTGATTCAGTAATTTGCAGAGAATTGAAACTCATAACATATCTCCTTCACTTCACAAACTGCCTGATTTTTAATAAATTGTTAATGGACATAAATGCACTCTTTAATGGTGCGAGTTCTTAGCAATTTGTGATTCACTTCCAGCTACTTTTTAAAAATGTTTTTTGAAGTTCAATCCAATATCAGCCCAGATTTCCAGTATTATTTCAGTTTATTTTTAATGATTAAATTAATCAAAACCAACAGATTGCATGATTTTGATGTGTATTGCCCAATCTATCAGGATATTTTGCTTATTTTGACATTTTAGTATTTTGTAAGAATGTATCATATGTTTTCCTAGTTTTAAACGAGCCCTTAAAATGTTCATTAAAGCAAGAACTTGCGATTCCATAAACTACTGAAAAAGTAACTACAAGCTGTTTGTTCTTTTTTAATTATTTGTTCATGGTATGTGAATGCACTGGCAAGGCCAGCCTTGCAAGGTACTGGCAAGGCACCACCCTAACTACCCTTGAGAAGGTGCTGAGTCAGAAGAATAAGAGCAATTGGTACATGGGAACACCACCACCTGCAAGCTCCCGTCAAAGTCACACACCATCCTGACTTGAAAATATATCTTTGTTTCTTCATTGTCACTGGGTCAAAATCCTGGAACTCCCTCGCTAGTCGCACTGATATAAACCCGCACCACATGGACTGCAATAGTTCAAGAAGGCAGCTCACTTACACCTTCTCAAGAACAATTAGGAATAGGTGATAAGTAATGATCTTGCCAATGATGATCGTACATTATTAATGAGTCAAAATACCAGAAAAACAAAAAGAGTGTGCAATTACTTATTGATACTAAAATACAATAACTGCAAATTGTTCCATCATTTACTTTAAAGAAGTTTTAAAAAAATGAAATGAAAATGGACAGACCACCTAGCATTGACCTAGGCACCAGATATGACAACAGCAAACTCAACCCCATCAATCCTGCAAAGTCCTCTTTGCTAACATTTTGGGGATTGTACAAAAAATGGGAGCGCTGACTCACATCTAATCAAGCAACAGCCTGACATAATCATACCTTACAGAGAATATCCCAGACATCACCATCCCTGGGTATGCCCTGTCCCATCAGAACAGACCTACCAAAGGTGGCAAAACAGTGATTATACATTCACAGAATCTTTACAGTGCAGAAAGAGGCTATTTGGCCCATTGAGTCTGCACAGACTCACTCCTCTGCCTTATCCCCATAACCTTGCACATTCTTTCTTTTAAGATAGCAATCTGATTCCCTTTTGAATGCCTCGCTCGAACCTGGAATCACCAACCTTCTGAATGAAAGATATTTTCCTCACATTACTTTTACTCCTTTCGCCAATTATTTTGAATCTGTGCCCTCTAGTTCTTGATACTCTTGAGTAGGAATAATTTCTCACTATTCAACCTGTCTATACTCCTCAGAATCTTGAATGCCTCTCTCAAGTCTCTTCTCAGCCTTCTTTTCTCCAAGGAAAACAGTCCCAATCTATCCTCATAGTTACAGTTCTTTATCCTTGGATTCATCCTTGTGAATCTCCGCTATATTTTCTCTAATTCCCTCCCATCCTTCCTCAAATATGGTAACCAGGGCTGGATGCAGTACTTCAGATAAAGCGTAACTAGTGTCTTATACAAGTTCAACATGACCTCCTTACTTTTGTCCTCAATGCCCCTATTAATAAAGCTCAAGAATTGCTTTATTAACTGCTCTTTCAACATGCTCTGTCACATTCACTGACTTATATATACCGAGGTCCCTCTGTTCCTGCATCTCCTTTAGAGTTTCTCCCTTTACTTTATACTATCTCTCCATATTCTTCCAGCCAAAATGAATCACCTCAACTTCTCTGCATTGAACTTCAACTGCCACTTGTCTGCCCAATCCACCAACATTTCTATATTAAGTTAAAGTTTATTTATTAGTTACAAGTAAGGCTGACATTAACACTGCAATGAAATTACTGTGAAATTCCCCCAGTCGCCACACTCCGGCACCTGTTCGGGTCAATGCACCTAACCAGCACATCCTTTTGAAATTCAAGACAACCTTCATCACAGTTTACATATCATCTGCAAATTTTGAAATAATGCCCTGATTTCATAGTGGCACAGTGGTTAGCACTGCTACCTCACAATGCCAGCGACCTGGGTTTGATTCCGGCCTTGGGTGACTGTCTGTGTGGAGTTTGCATATTCACCCTGTGTCTGCATGGGTTTTCTTCAAGTGCTCTAGTTTCCTTCGACGTTCCAAATTCCAAAGATGTGTCGATTAAGTGGATTAGCCATAATAAATGTATGGGGGGGTGGGGGGGAAGCTGGTTAAAATGCTCTTTTGGAGATTGGTGCAGGCTCAATGGGCCAAATGGCCTCTTTCTGCACTGCTTGATTAGACTGTGATTCTTGGCCTTTCTGTACTGTAGGGATTCTATGGTTCTATGAACATTACAGTCTAGGTTACTAATATATATCAGGAAGAATAAGGGCCCCAACACTGATCCCTGGAGAACTCCACTACAAACCTTCCTCCAATCCATTTATCACTACTCTCTTTCCTGTCACTTTGCCAATTGCTTATCCAAATGTCTACTTCCTCTTTTATTCCATGAGCTGGAATTTTTTTCACAAGTCTGTTGTGTGGCACTGTATCAAATATTTTTTGAAAATCGATATGCACCATATTAGCAGCATAGCCTTGATCAACCTTATCTCCTCAAAAAACTTCAAGTTATACTTGATTTTCCCTTAATGAATCCATGCTCTCTTCCCTTAATTATCCTGCATTTGTGACTATTGATTTTCTCCTGAATTACAGTTTCCAGAAGTTTCCCTACCAGTGAAATCAAACCGAATAGTCTGTAGTTGCTAGCAATCTTGCAACCGTTCTTGAATAAGGGTGTAACATTCACAATCCTCAATACAAGTGCCTCTGCAATTTCCACGCTCAGTTCCCTCATTTTCCTTGCATGTATTTCACATAAGGGGCCCAATTTTACCAAAATTTCGCGCCCGTTGGGAATCGGGACTAAAATGTGATCTGCACCCGACTCATGGCAGATCGCGTCTTTACCGAGCCCCGATCCAGGCGCGGGTCTGGCGTGCGCCCGAATCAGCCGGCGTGACGATCTAAATGCATTTGCATGCATTTAAATCGACTTAATGAAGCTCGCGCCCAACTTCACCGACGAATCCGACTTTACCAGGTTGCGGCCCATTTCGCGTCCGCGCATTAAACGGCCTGCTAAATAAAAGTCCGAATGGGACTCAAATTCAGCAGGGGAACCGCCGAAGCCAATCCCCTCTGACCATCCTTTGCGGACCCCCCCCCCCGCGAACCACCCTGGCAGCCCACCGCCCCCCCCCCCCCAACCCCGCCGATCGGACTCCCCTGGGAGGCAGGCCCCGCCGGCAGACCCCCCCTCTCCCCCCAGGATCGGATCCCCCTGGGAGGCACACCCCTGACCTAGCCTGATCGCTGGTCTCCGTCCACCATCCTTCCACTGCTCCTGCACGTTCCTGGCCTTGCTCTGCCTTTCCTTGGGCCGGAGGGGGCGGGGGGGGGGGGGGGGGGGGGGGGGGGGAGATGGAGAAGGGGAGTGGCGTGTCAGCCCCTGGGGCGGGAGGATGGAGAAGGGGAGTGACGTGTCTGCCCCTGGGGGGGGGGGGAATGGAGCAGGGGAGTGACGTGTCTGCCCCTGGGGGTGGGGGGGGGGGGGGGCGCTGCCAGTCTGTGGCCGATCCTTCAATCCCTCCTCCCCACCGGAGGAGGGATCACCCCCCCCCCCCCCCCCCCCCCAGGGGAGACACATCACTCCCCTTCTCCATCCCCTCCCCCCCAGGGAAAGGCAAAGCAGCACAGAGGATGAAAGGAATTCCCTTTGGAGGATAATGTCCAAATCACAGGAACTAAAAACCTGACAGTCCAAAATCTGGGATAATATTTTAAAATGTATATCCCCCCATCCCTGTCCTGTAATATTATAAGAGTTTTAACAACACCAGGTTAAAGTCCAACAGGTTTATTTGGTAGCAAATACCATTAGCTTTCGGAGCGCTGCTCCTTCGTCAGATGGAGTGGAAATCTGCTCTCAAACAGGGCACAGAGACACAAAATCAAGTTCAAAATCAAACACAAAATCAAGTGTCTCTGTGCCCTGTTTGAGAGCAGATTTCCACTCCATCTGACGAAGGAGCAGCGGTCCGAAAGCTAATGGTATTTGCTACCAAATAAACTGTTGGACTTTAACCTGGTGTTGTTAAAACTCTTACTGTATTTACCCCAGTCCAACGCCAGCATCTCCACATCTGTAATATTATCCCAGATTTTGGACTGTCAGGTTTTTAGTTCCTGTGATTTGGACATTATCCTCCAAAGGGAATTCCTTTCATCCTCTCTGCTGTCTGTGCTGCTTTGCCATTCGCGCCCGGGCGCGCTGCCTGCGGTCTGTTCCGAACTGTGCATGTGCAGTTGGAGCTCCGGCCACTCCAAGAGCGCTAAGCCCCGCCCAATAGACCGGCGCCGAAAAAGGCATATGGGCACGCTGGAGCACGGCTGCCGGGTGCGGATCCGTTTGATGACCGGACCCGGCACTTGGTCCCAATTTGGTAAAATCGGCCCCAAGGTCTTGGTACCTTAGCAATGTTTAGGGAAAAATAGCCTTTCTAAAACCTCCTCCTTCTCACTTGTAAATTCTTCTACTGGACCAGATCTGGGTAAGCTCCTTTGTAAAGACAGATGCAAAGTACTCATTTAATACCTCCACTACTTCTCCTGCCTCCATGTGCTAGTTCCCTTTCTATCCAAAATCAGCCCTACTCTTTCTTTTCCCACACTTTAATTATTTATATGCTTATAGACGACCTCAAGATTCCCTTTTATGTTAGCTGCCAGTCTGTTTTCATGCTCTCATCTTGCTTTTCTAATTAGTTTCTTCAAAGAACAAAGAACAATACAGCACAGGAACATGCCCTTAGGCCCTTTGGCCCTCCAAGCCCGTGCCGCTCCCTGGTCCAAACTAGAACGTTCTTTTGTATCCCTCCATTCCCACTCCGTTCATATGGCTATCTAGATAAGTCTTAAACGTTCCCAGTGTGTCCGCCTCCACCACCTTGCCTGGCAGCGCATTCCAGGCCCCCACCACCCTCTGTGTAAAATATGTCCTTCTGATATCTGTGTTAAACCTCCCCCCCTTCACCTTGAACCTATGACCCCTCGTGAACGTCACCACCGACCTGGGGAAAAGCTTCCCACCGTTCACCCTATCTATGCCTTTCATAATTTTATACACCTCTATTAAGTCTCCCCTCATCCTCCGTCTTTCCAGGGAGAACAACCCCAGTTTACCCAATCTCTCCTCATAACTAAGCCCCTCCATACCAGGCAACATCCTGGTAAACCTCCTCTGTACTCTCTCCAAAGCCTCCATGTCCTTCTGGTAGTGTGGCGACCAGAACTGGACGCAGTATTCCAAATGCGGCCGAACCAATGTTTTATACATCTGCAACATCAGACCCCAACTTTTATACTCTATGCCCCGTCCTATAAAGGCAAGCATGCCATATGCCTTCTTCACCACCTTCTCCACCTGTGACGTCACCTTCAAGGATCTGTGGACTTGCACACCCAGGTCCCTCTGCGTATCGACACCCTTTATGGTTCTGCCATTTATCGTATAGCTCCTCCCTACATTATTTCTACCAAAATGCATCACTTCGCATTTATCAGGATTGAACTCCATCTGCCATTTCTTTGCCCAAATTTCCAGCCTATCTATATCCTTCTGTAGCCTCTGACAATGCTCCTCACTATCTGCAAGTCCTGCCAATTTTGTGTCGTCCGCAAACTTACTGATCACCCCAGTTACACCTTCTTCCAGATCGTTTATATAAATCACAAACAGCAGAGGTCCCAATACAGAGCCCTGCAGCCCCTTTGGTCCTTCTAAATTCAGCCTGATTCTCCATTGTATTTTCATTCTGACATCTGTCGTACATGCACTTCCTCCTATTCATCATCACCTCTATCTTTCTGATCAACCAGGGTGCTCTGGATTTATTTGCCCTACCTTTGCCCTTCAAGGGAATATAGCTTGACATTATCTGCAATATTTTTTTCTTTGAAGGTGGTTCATTGTTCAGCCACTGTCTTTTCTGCTAACATTTGATTCCAACTCACTCAACTCAGATGCATTCTCACCGCACTGAAGTTGACTTTCTGCCAATTAATGATCCCTGCTCTGGATTGCTCCATGTCTTTCTCCATGGCCAGCCTAAAGTTTGATACAATGCTCACTGTCCCCTTTTGCTCTCCCACTGATATCTGATCCACTTGGGCCAATTAATTCCCCAAAATCACGTCTAACAGTGCCTGCCTCTCGTTGGACTAGAAACTTGCTGGTGCAGAAATAAATTTTCTTGAGCACATTTGAGGGACTCTTGCCCCTCTTGTCCCTTTACATTATTTCTATCCCAGTTTATATTTGGATAATTAAGTTTCCCATTATAATTACTCTATAATTATTGCACCTCTGTAATTTGTAAATTTGTTTCTCTACATCCCTTCCACTAGTTGGTGGTCTATATGCTACACCAATCAATATTGCACTTTTTTCATTGCTTACCGCTAGCCAGAGAGACTCCATCCTTGACCCCTCTCCAAACATCCTCTCACTTCAGTACTGTAATGCCACCTTTAATCAATTTGTCACTTCCCACTCACTTGTTTGCTTTTCCTATCTCTCCTAAACACCTTGTACCAGGCATACTTAATGCCCAGTGCTGCCCTTAGGGCCTCTGATAGCAATGATACCATAATTGCATTTTTAACCTGTGCCTATAGTTCACCAATCTTATTCACCACACTCTGCGCATTCATATACATGCACGCTAACCCTGATTTAGGCTTTTTTACTTTCCCCTTTCCTCTGACACCAACTAATAACTCACTATTGCCTACATTAATTCTATAAAACTCTCCAAATATTCTATTTACCTTGATACTACTCCCTGATATTCCTTCTTATCAGTTAATACTTGTCCACTTCCTATTGCCAGTTCTTCTCCTCTTCACTCTGAATTTCTCCTGAAATTCCCATCCCCCTGCTAATCTAGTTCAAACCCTCCTCAACAGCAGTGGCAAACATCCCCATAAGGCCACTAGTCCCAGTCCTGTTAGTTTCATAGAATCCTTCGAGTGCAGGAGGCCATTTGACCCATCAAATCTGCACCCATTCTCTGAAAGAGCATCTTATCCAGGCCCACTCCGTGCTCTATCCCCATAACCACGCACATATACCATGGCTAATCCATCTAACCTACACATCTTTGGACTGTGGGAGGAAACCGGGGTACCCAGAAAAAGCCCACGCAGGCACAGGAAGAACATGCACACTCCACACTGACAGTTACCCAAGGCTGGAATTGAACCCGGGTTCCTGGTGCTGAGGCAACAGTGTTAACCCACTGTGCCACCATAAATGCATGGGAATCTTCTACATCTGCCCTAGCAATAACTTTTTATTTGAAAGATAGCACCTCAGTAGTGCAGCACACCCTCTGAATGGGTGTGTTTTGATTTTTGTGCTAAAGTCCTAGAATGGGACTTGAACTCAGAATCCTGTGACTCACAGATGAGAGTACTGCCATCTGAGCCATGGTGATATACAGGGAAAGCAAAGGTGTCACAAAATCCTTTATGTCCATCTACGACAACCTCAGTTTAACATCTCATTCAGGGAGATAGTGGCGTATGTCACTGGACTGGTAATCCAGAGACCCTAATGCTCTGGTGGCATGGGTTCAAGTCCCACTATGGCAGCTGGTGGAATTTGAATTCGGTTGATAAAAATCTGGAATATAAAGCTAGCTGCAGTAATGGTAACCATGCAACTATCATCAATTGTCATAAAAACCCATCTGATTTACTAATGTCCTTTAGGGAAGGAAATCTACCATCCTTACCTGGTCTAGCCCACATGTATCTCCAGACCCTCAGCAACATGGTTGTCTCTGAATTGACCTCTGAAATGGCCTAGAAAGCCACTCAGTTCAAGAACTATTAAGGACGGGGTCTTGTCAGTGACGCCTACTTCCAGGAAAGAATAAAGAAAAGAAATTCAAAAGATAGAAAAGTTTATTTATTAGTTTCACAAGTAGGCTTATATTAACACGACAATGAAGTTACTGTGAAGATCCTCTAGTTGCCACACTCTGCCTGCCTGAGGGAGAATTTAGCATGGCCAATGCACCTAACCAGCATGTCTTTCAGACTATGAGAGGAAACCAGAGCACCCAGAGGAAATCCATATAGGGGAGAATGTGCAGACTCCACACAGACAATGACCCAAGCCAGGAATCGAACCCAGGTCCTTGGCGCTATGAGGCAGTAGTGCTAACCACTGTGCCACTGTATCGTCACACAATGCAGCACACCTTCAGTGTTGCACTGAAGTATCAACCTAGATTATGTACTCAAGTCTTTGAACTGCCACTGACACCTAAAAATTGACAGTGACATAGTGGAGAGACTTTCATGTTAGGCACTGAATGTGCATGACATAGGCAGTGCACCCATAGTACCTACCCAATGTGGTAGTAGAGAGGATCAAGTCAGGTTTAAGACTTATTTGCTGGAGGCACCAAACTTGCATCTCGCTTCAGTTTATCAATTTGATGAGAAGGAAATACCAGTCAGCTACTGTGTGCAGCCAGCCAGCAGATAAGGACAGGTGAGAGGAACAGGAGCAATTGCCAAAAAAGTCTCTGTAGGTTTAGTGAGGCACCAGTATTCCACACACACACAAAAATCACTTTTTTGAAGAGGCCTCCAACAATCTATTTAAGGGCCTTTCAACATCCAGAGAAAGTGGGACAGGCATGCATTTTGAGTGTTTCATCCACATGTTCTTGAAAATTGTAATTGGTGTCCTACAATAGGTGAAGGATCTCACCTTGTATATTTAAATGTCGTTCCACCCTAGTTTGGCTGTAATTGGTGGGTACCAATGAGTTTCAACAGCCAGTTGTCTGTTTTCCTGGCAGTTTCAATCATTTCAATCAGAAAACTGTCCATCCTTTGAGCTAACTTAACCATACTATTCTCCTGGTATATTTCTCGTAACATTGCATTCCATGTGTTGTCAAAAACATGTTTAATTCTTTCTTTCTTTCTTAAATTCACAAGCCATGCCCACAGTTTGTTCTATACTTGCCACTCTTTTGGCAATAACATTCCTCCTGCATTTCCTATTTTCTTTCATTTATTTTAATTTGTAATTATGACTGCTTGCGCTTAAATTCCATACATGGCAGAAGAGTTTACTTAGATTCTATTTGTGCAAATTTTTTTTTAACTTTAAACACATCATATCCTCATTGCTACCCCAGCTGACCTCATTGGCCAGCATGGGCCAGGTCCTGAAACTGGGCATTTCTTATTTCTATGGGCTAAATTTTACCAGCCCTTTGGGAAAAGGCTGGGAGAGAGGAAGACTCATAGAATGGCACAGGAAGGCATTGAACGGCAGGACTAACATATTCCCGCCACCATGCCATTTTGCCAGATGTGAGAAGGATGGGAGATGAGCCCCTGCTTTGCAGACGGCTCATCTCCCACTCCACAGAGGCCTTTAATTGTCTCAGTAAAACTGAGAGAATTAAAGGCCTCCGCGGGGACTTTGCTAGTGACTAGGTAGCCTTTTGCTGCATTAGGAGACTGTCCAATGAAACCTGGTGGCTTTCTAATGGATTCTTAAAGAGAGGAGACCCATTTTTTGGCATCCAAGGCTGACAGAGGGGTCCTCAGTGGCAATGGCACTGTCTATCCACCAAGAATACGCCCCCTCTCCTCTCCATCCCCGACAATCACCAGGACCTGACTGCCAGGTCCCGAATACCCCAATCCGAGTTACTCCTCTTTAGAGGTTCCAACCATCAATGAACTCTCATCCTATTGGTGCAACCCCATAAATGACCATCACTAGTGGTGGCGATGCTGAGCTGTTGGCTCTCTAATTGGGCCGGCAGCTCTTGGTCCAAGCCGCCATCTTTAATAGGATGGAAGCACAGTCAGTAACCAAATACAACTCAAGAGTCCTACGGACTGCCGAAGCAGGGACAGCCCCCAGCTTTCAGCTCCAGTGGCAGGACATCTGTTGCCTCTGAAAAATTCTGGCCTATATCTTAGTAGCATATCACACATTTCAATAACTTGTTTCTTATCTAGGTGTGCTAATTTAATTCACATGTGTAGAACTAGCAATTCCAAGAATGAACATTTCAATGCAAGGCAGGTTAGGGTCTGAATCTGGAGGATGTGCAAGTGTAAAAGCCCAAAGCTAGTCCATGAAGAGATTTCCTGAGTAATGAAGGACTCTAGTGAATTAGTTTCACCCACCTGTTTCAAAGCTAGTCCAGAGGCAAGGAAAGGTTTCCTGGTCATGAAAGACTGCAATAAATTACATTTACTAGCCAGCTAATACCAACTACAGGTACTGGACAAAAGGTAAGAAACACAACTACCATTGTAAATTGTATTTTATTTAGAAATATAATTTTAAAAAATAATTTTCGAAACCAGCATTTGGTATAATGAATAAAACACTGTATGGAAATATCACTTAGTTTTGAGGCAGGAGTATCTGACTCCTGTTCAAAATTAATGCATATCTGGATATCCCTACTCTGAGCAGTTTTCCATGAAAGGAATTGGAATGGCTAGAAGCAGTGTGCCTTTTTTAACATTTGCAATCTCTATATTCTTGTTTTGTAACACCAAGAATTGATAAGTAGTTCCAGATTTGTATCTAAGTACTAGATTTATGCGATTATTGATTTTTGACAGAAATTCTTTTTTACAAATTGATCTGAATTACTTCTGCCCCAAACATTACAACAGCATGTTGTCAGAATATCCAAACATCAAAGATGCAGATTAATCACAACAAATTCAAAAACATTTAGTGTATGGAATTTTGTATCTGGTGACTAACAATAATGGTTAAATGATGCATAAGTAAAATGCCAGTTAAATGATGATAAAAGAAATGTAAAGCAGGGCAAACACTACAAGTAAAATGTAAACGTGCAGTTCTTTTTACAATTGAAATGTAGGAAAGATTCACTATATATCACAGAAAAAATGCACTATTACAATCCATATCAAACCCATTCCACATCACTGGATGGACTGAACAGATTAACACTACTGCCCCTGTTGAATGGTTGGAGTCCTATTGTTTTATGCCACATTTGACATGGTATAGAATTAAATTGGTGGGGAGATGGTGCTATCATGGTAATGTCATTAGACAAGTAATCCAAAGGCCCAGGCTATTTATTGCTCAGTGGGCATGGGTTCAGATCCTACCAAGACAGCAAGTGGAATTTAAATTCAATTAATACATCTGGAATATAAAGCTAATCTCAGTGATAAATTTTTGTAAAAACCCATCTGGTTCACTAATCTCCTTTACTGCTTACCTGGTTTGGCCTAAATGCGACTCCAGACCCACAGAAATGTGGTTGAATCTTAGCTGCCCTGTCAAATGGCCCAGCAAGCCACTCAGTTCAAGGGCTATTAGGGATGGGCAACAAGCTGGCTTTGCCAGCAACACCCGCATCCCATGAAAAGATTTTTTTTAAATCTGAGAAGGTTATTTTGAAAAAAAAATACAGCCACTGCCTTAGTCAGGAAAAGCCAGGCTTCATAATGTAATTCTGTAAATTATGTGCAACTTTTATAAATATGTAATATGGAAGGATTAAAATAACCTATCTGCCCACTCAGGGCAGATACGGTTATCACGTCCACAGCAAAAAAGACTCCTCGAAACTACAAACCAAATGCATGACAAAGGTAAAATATTTCAGTATTTTTAACTGCATTTTAAATGATTTACCTTTTATAAGAACTAATGTCACACTCGAAACGCACTTAAAATATGAAAATGGACATAAATTTTAAAAGACTAGAGTCATAAAAGATGTTGGCCTGGTTATTAGTCTGAGAATTATGCTGCTGGGAACATTACAGGACTTCCTTTGATGAGAGTGCCTGAGCTCCTGCAACTTCCTTCTCAGTCATTTCCTGAATTTAAAAAAAAATCCCCAGCTTACATAGCTACCTCCTTCATCTATCATCGATAGAGTATCAAAACATACAATCGTCAATTCACTGAACAGCACAACCGATGCAAAAAGCTTTGTATTTACCTTTTTAGCTTGCTGTACAGGGCGAGAGCGAGGGCCAAACCCCATCTGTGGCATGGAAAGCAGCATCTTTACAGCCCTTGGTGCCACACAATCAAGTCACACAAGTAAGATTATGTTGTACAGGAAACAAGCGTCAAACAGCAAATCTGCAAATCAGCCTGTTTGAGGGGGAGCACCACATAACTCACTGCTGTGTAGAGAGAGTCACTGGCAGATCAGTCAGTAGGCCTTAGTTTTGGGAGGAGTCTGAAAAACCACAGGGCAGAGGGAGGAGGCAAGCTGAGATCACGCTGATGAATGAATGGCATTTTGCCTCAGGCTCTCATGTCTCTACAGGGTGCAGCAAGTAAGGCAGAAAAGAATGAAAACAGATTTCTTCATAACGTGAAAGATGTCAATACAGACATTTTCTATTGATTTTCTTTTTAAAAAGAAAAGAAAATGACACATATCACAACAATCTACAGACAACTCTGTGCAACAATCAGGAACACACAGAGTGCCTGTTTGTATACTGAAGTTATATCTGTGTAAATTAAATGAAAAGGCAAGTTATTAACTTTTTATACACACACTGGAGAAGTAAATATTTTAGTATTATACCATATATGTGTACTTTGTGCATTTCTAAAACAAGTATTTTCAACAAATTATTTGCAAAGATGCAGACTTAAAGGAGGGATGTACAAAGTATGATGCAGTTTGAAATTTAATCAGCAGCCAGTTTAAATTTCTAATACAACACTTAAGAATTTAGGTGAGTAAGATTTTAACTGGCTGGACTGGTCGTGATTTTCAATGTTGAAAATTTCAGTTGACCCATCATTCACTTTGGATGAAAAGGTTCCAGATTTCCAGAACTCTGTATGAAAAAGTGCTTCATGATTTTAATCTTACTCAAGTCAATTGGGACAGAGTGATTGAACACCTGGAAGCTTTTCAGTTGATCGGAAAGAACCAAATTTGGATTTGTAAAGGGCAGGTCTTTCCAATGAACCTGGCTGAATTTTTTGAAGAGGCGACTAAAGTCATGTACAGGGGAATGTCTATGGATGTTATTTATATGGATTTCCAGAAGACATTTGATGAAGTCCCTGATTAGAGACTGTTGGACAAAGTTGGTTTGTGGAACTGAAGGTACATTTTTGACCTGGTTAGGAAATTGCCTGAGTGCAGGTAAGAGAGAATGGATAATGGTACAGTTACATCCAGCATTCCAAAGATCTGTGATTGGGCCTCAACTATTCACCACATTTATTAACACCTGATAAAAGCAAATTACTGCAGATGCTAGAATCTGAAACCAAAAAGGTGAAGCTCAACGTAAACTGGAGGAACAGCATCTCAGCTTCCGGTGAGGCACTTTACAGCCTTCCGGTCTCAACATCGAATTCAACAACTTCAGATAGTTTGCTCTATCCCACTTCGGCCCCCTTTGTTTTCATTCTATTTTATTTAATTTTTTTACTGTTCTCTATCTTTTATTTCTTTATTATCTTTCTTAATTTTTCTTCCCCCCCCCACTCTTTCCCCCTACTTCATCCCCCTTCCCTTACCTTTTCTCCCCTGGCTTCCCCTTTCTACATTCTACCTCTGTCCCATTTTTCCCCCTCCCCCAACATCTTCATCTGTCACAGCTTACAGCTTCTCTGCCATTTGGCCATTCACACCCCTTATTTTCTCTGTGGACAGCTGTTAGCAGTCTTTCCCCCTGGTATTTATGACTATGACTCATCTTTCATTCCCTCACCCTGCAGTATAAATATCTTCCACTTTCTATGCCTTTTAGCTTTGGCAAAGTGTCATCTGGACTCGAAACATCAGCTCTTTTCTCTCCTTACAGATGCTGCCAGACTTGCTGAGATTTTCCAGCATTTTCTCTTTTGGTTTATTAACACCTGTTGGATTCTGGCTTTAAACTGTTAGATTTTAGCTTCAAATCCTGGTTCTTTGGAGAGTCAGCGATGAGGCACAAGTTTTTGGTTACGAATTTTTATTTCAAAGGCACATGGTGTTCAGTCCAGCTGTACAGTGTCATAACAAACAAGGTTTCCTTGTGTCCCTCTTTTTATACTCTATTGCTGAACAGGTTTTGCAACTTAAGCAATCTCTCAGTAAGTACCTTTCCATTGTTCTCTAGGCAGCTTGAACCGGTTCTAACCAGCTCCACAGCCTGTTCACAATCAACCTTTTGTCTTACCACAGGTTGCAACAATTCGATACATGATGCTTCAAATCCCTCAGTCCCCCCTTTGATACAATTAATGCTTCAAGCAGTTAATTGGAATTATACCCAACAGGAATGTTATCCTGGCATGAACTACTTACAGTTACCAGCATAAGAAACTTAGAAAACTTAATCACATATACAATCCTAAGCAAAGATGTAGGTTACATAGAGTACTTGCATCGGGTTAAATAAAATAGGAGGTCCCGACATTGGGGACTGAAGTAAAGGCCGCATGAGTACAATGGGAGACAATACACTGAATAACTTTAAAAATGATCAAGATAAGTGAGGGGAAAACAATTATTAGTAATAGCCCTTGTATGATCCATATCCCTATGCTTTCGAGAATGCCCTCAAGCCACCCAAAAATATCCCAAGGTTTTGAGTCAGCCTTAAGGGCTTTAACCTGTGCGTGGATGTCAGATATGAAAGCAGAAACATTGCTGGAATCATCTTTTAGTTTTATTTATTAATGTCACAAGTAGGCTT
Source organism: Mustelus asterias (assembly GCF_964213995.1). Lineage (NCBI taxonomy): Eukaryota > Metazoa > Chordata > Chondrichthyes > Carcharhiniformes > Triakidae > Mustelus > Mustelus asterias. The sequence continues at coordinate 44,188,608 of NC_135814.1, read as the reverse complement.
ACATTAACACTGCAATGAAGTTACTGTGAAAATCTCCAAGTCACCACAGTGCTAACCACTGGGATATAGGTACAACATTCATGTCCAATCACTGCACACGTGCCACCTTTTTGGCAAATAGAAGGTCTAAGGCCATTTGGTTTTCTAACACCATTCTCCGAACCTGAACTAGCTCAGCATTTATGGCAGAACATACGTGAGAATCAATGATACAAATTCTGTTTTCTGTGTCTATAAAGGCATTCTGCAAAACACAAAAAATATTAGTCCATCTATTAATTCTAAACATCAACTATTTCTTGCTCTTTTCTTCTCTAAATGTCTTCCCCACCCCCCTAGTAGAAGGATTCAGCAGCTTCGCACGGCGTCTTCTGGCTGTTTGGTACCTTTATGGTCCATTGCTCAGCAGTTTAGGCAAGTAAGGGAGAGGTTACCAGCACACCACCTTACAGCATCTGTTCTGGAGAACCCTTAATCAGTTTGCAGTGACTGGTGTGGATACACTTGGGTTCAGCCACTTTGACAGCTGAATTAGTAATTAACAGTACCTGATAGGGACCTCCCCACTTCACCCCCAGAGGCTGTTTCTGTGGCTTCTGGACATATACCCACTGGCCAGGAACTAGGGTGTGTCCTCCGGGGTCATCCCAGGTAGCCCGGACCTATTGGTGAGCAACTTTAATAGATCGGGTTAATTCATAACAATAAATTAATCAACGAGTCACTCATTAGATGAACATCAGTTTTTCTCAAATCAGGCGTCCCAGGTAGTGGCATTGGGCTGCCCGTGATGACCTCCTGTGGGCTCAGCCCCATTTCCTTGCTGGTGGTAGCTCTGATACTGCAGAGCACCATCGGTAGGCTGTCATCCAGTCAGTCCCGGTCTGATACACTTTAGACAGAATGAACCCGGTTCATTCTCTAAATCATCCCTGAGGACTGCGGATGATGGGGACAGTGATATGATCACTGAATGTTCAGTAACCTGCACACCCCTCGACACACTGCCCCTGCAAAACGTGTCCCTTGGTGCGAGTCGATTTGTTACGGTAGTCCCCATCTTGGAATGACGTCTTTCACCAAAGGTTTGGTAGAGTGTGAGGCCATAGCCTTTCTGGTGGGGACTGCCTCCACCCATCTGGAGAACTTATCCACAATCACGAAAACTTCTGTGTACCCTTTACATGTTGGTAGTGTGATGTAGTCCACTTGTAAGTGACGAAAAGGTCCCGGAGGAGCCGGTGTACCCAACATGAGTAGCTTGACTGCTGTTCCTGCGTTATTTTTCTGACAGGTGACGCAGGTTTTAGCCACTATCTTGGCCTGTGCTTTGAAACGTGGATTCCACCATGTCTGGGAGAATCTCTGAACTATTTTATCCATTCCAACATGTCCCAAAGAGTGAATCTGCATCACCAAATAAGGAAGGATTGAGGTGGGAGCTACCACTCGATTACTTCCGTGTCTCCAGATACCATCATTAAGGAGTTTCGCTCTGTTTTCTGTCCATTCCCACTTCTCCTCATGGCTACGTGTATCTTGCATTTCTTCTAACTGCGACAGTGTCCGCGGGGTTGTACATAATTGTCGATGTTTTGTTGTTTCATCATCATTTTGCCTGCCCTCCCTAATGGCTTGTCTTGCAACTTCATCTGCTGGTGCATGCCTTTAGCTTCAAGAGTTTCTTCTTTTGTGTGTGCTTTACATTTGAAGATAGCGATCTCATGTGGGAACTGTAAAGCTTCCAGAAATCCCTGAACTAGTAGACTGTTTTTAACAGGAGTACCAGCTGCGGTAAGGGACCCTCTGTGTTTCCACAGTTGGCAAAAATCAGGCACTATCCTAAACACATACCTAGAGTCATGTAGATATTGGCACTCTGACCTTCAGCCAATTTACTGGCTTTAGTAAGCGCCTTTAGTTCTGCTTGTTGGGCTGAGGTAACTGGAAGCATCGATCACTGTGCTAACACAGCATTTTCTGTTGTCACTGTCTCGCCTGCCTTCTGAACTCCATCTTCCACCATGGATGACCCATCTGTGTAGAGGACGCAGTGTGGGTTAGACAGAGGAAGTTTGCATGTTTCTTGCTGCGATTTGAAGACTTGAATAATATCAACACAGTCATGGTCTTCTTCTGATGCTTCCCCTATGGACAGCACGGTAGCTGGTTTGGCCTTGAAAGGAAGCACATGTACCACCTCCACTTTGTCCGAATCATCGCTGTCTGAGTTAGAGCTGGAGTCCTCGTGGCGTGAATCAATTTGGTCATGAGTCTCCTCCTATTCTTTCTCTCTACCTCCTCCAAATTCAAATACATGCTTGCAGCAGGCGGAACTTGTGGGGGCAGATGGGACAAGTTGCCATCTGTAGCCCCACCTCTGCTAGGACTCTGTTTAATTTCCTTGAGAGTTCTCAGTTCTTCTCTCAGCCTCTACACATCAGCTTCTGCTTTCTCCACTGATGCTCCTCACTGATTTTCCCAGACTCACCACGAACATTCTGTTTTTCCCGATCTAGCTTCAATTTTAGGGCGATTATGTTTTGCTGTCACAATTGTGACATTATTACCATGCACATAGACAATTTCTTTTTCATTTCTCCTTCCCAGATCAGTTTTCCAAATGCGGTTGCACATCTGGTAGGGGCCATACCCCGTTACAATTGGTGTTAATAGTATACTTTTGACTTAAAACTGCTCTTTGTTTCTCCAACCGAAACTTCTTTTCCAAATATTGACTTATGTACTTCGGTATCTCTTGTTCACTAACTTCAGAGGGCTTTATGCCTCCTTTAACAGTTGTAGGTTTCTTATGCAAATTGGCCATTTTCATTACAAAACCCATATAAAATGTAACTCATTTAAATTGTAGAGAAGTCACGTTTAAATCAGTAGAGGCATCCCATTTCCTTTAATTGTTTATTAATAGAGGCACCCATACTTTATTCCATTTTTTAAGAGAAAACTCTTGAAATTCATCAAGGTAGATAAGTCCCCGGGATCTGATGAAGTGTATCCTAGGACATTGTGGGAGGCTAGGGAGGAAATTGCAGATCCCCTAGCCGAGATAGTTGAATCATCGATAGTCACGGGTGAGATGCCTGAAGATTGGAGAGTGGCAAATGTTGTGTCTTTGTTTAAAAAGGGCTGCAGGGAAAAGCCTGGGAACTATAGGCCAGTGAGCCTCACATCTGTGATGGGTAACTTGTTGGAAGGTATTTTGAGAGACAAGATCTACAGGCATTTAGAGACGCAAGGACTGATTAGGGACAGTCAGCATGGCTTTGAGAGTGTAGAATCATGTCTCACAAATTTGATTAAGTTTTTTGAAGGGGTAACCAAGAACGTAGATGAGGGCAGTGCAGTTGATGTTGTCTACATGGACTTTAGCAAGGCCTTTGACAAGGTACTGCATGGTAGGTTGTTGCATAAGGTTAAATCTCACGGGATCCAGGGTGAGGTAGCCAAATGGATACAAAATTGGCTTCTTGACAGAAGCCAGAGGGTGGTTGTAGAGGGTTGTTTTTCAAACTGGAGGCCTGTGACCAGCGGTGTGCCTCAGGGATCAGTGCTGGGTCCACTGTTATTTATCATTTATATTAATGATTTGGATGAGAATATAGGAGGCATGGTTAGTAAGTTTGCAGATGACACCAAGATTCATGGCATAGTGGATAGTGAAGAAAATTATCTTTGATTGCAACGGGATCTTGATCAATTGGATCAGTGGACTGACGAATGGCAGATGGAGTTTAATTTAGACAAATGCAAGGTGATGCATTTTGGTAGATTGAACCAGGGTAGGACTTACTCAGTTAATGGTAGGGCGTTGGGGAGAGTTACAGAACAAAGAGATCTAGGGATACATGTTCATAGCTCCTTGAAAGTGGAGTCATAGATAGACAGAGTGGTGAAGAAGGCATTTGGCATGATTGGTTTCATCGGTCAGAACATTGAATACAGGAGTTGGGACGTCTTGTTGAAGTTGTACAAGACATTGTTCAGGCCACACTTGGAATACTGTGTGCAGTTCTGGTCACCCTATTATAGAAAGGATATTATTAAACTAGAAAGAGTGCAGAAAAGATTTGCTAGGATGCCACCGGGACTTGATGGTTTGAGTTATAAGGAGAGGCGGGATAGACTGAGACTTTTTTCTCTGGAGCGTAGGAGCTGAGAGGTCTATAAAATAATGAGGGGCACAGGTCAGCTAGATAGTCAATATCTTTTCCCAAAGGTAGGGGAGTCTAAAACTAGAGGGCATAAGTTTAAGATGAGAGGAGAGAGATACAAAAAAGTGTCCAGGGGGCAATTTTTCACACAGAGGGTGGTGAGTGTCTGGAACAAGCTGCCAGAGATAGTAGTAGAGGCGGGTACAATGTTGTCTTTTAAAAAGCATTTAGATAGTTACATGGGTAAGATGGGTACAGAGGGATATGGGCCAAATGCAGGCAATTGGGATTAGCTTAGGGGTTTAAAAAAAGTGCGGCATGGACAAGTTGTGCCGAAGGGCCTGTTTCCATGCAGTAAACCTCTATGACTCTATAAATTCCTTAGAGTATAGTATACCCGATTACTTCATCAACTGACTTCTCCTATGATGCATCATCTGAGACGAAAAAGAAAACCTCTTGTTCTTAAGAAAGGGAGGAGATCATACCTCCTTTATGTTGTGTGTGCTTTTATTTCTCTTTCTCTTCCCTTGACTTTGGTGCTTCCTTTCCTGACCTTCAGATGTTAATCATCCTGCCCAACTATGCCATTGGTTGGATTTTGGCTTCAAACTGTTAGATTTTAGTTTCAAATCTTGGTTCTTCGGCGAGTCAGTGATGAGGCACAAGCTTTTGGTTTCAAACTTTTATTTCAAAGGCACATGGTGTTCAGTCCAGCTATACACTGCTGTAACAAAGAAGGTTTCCTTGAGTCCCTCTTTTTATACTCTCTCTGTTGCTGAACAAGTTTTGCAACTTAAGCAACCTCTCAGTAAGTACCTTTCCATTGTTCTCTTGGCAACTTAAAGCTGTTCTAACCAGTTCCACAGCCTGTTCGCAAACAACCTTTTGTCCTACCACAGGTTGCAACAGTTTGATACATGATGCTTTAAATCCCTCACACCTTAGATGATGGAATTAAAAAGTAACATATCCAAGTTTGGTGAAACAAAGATAAGTGGTATCTGTAAACAATGTAGATAGAAGCATAAAATTACAAAGAGGTATAAATACATTATTTGAATCCACATAACCATCTCAAACAGATTTCAACGTAGGCAATTGTGAGGTTATCCACTGAGGACCTAAAGAAAATGGAAGCAGGTACTTTTTAAATGGAGAAAAGCTGGCAACTTCCAAAGAAACACATTATTAAAATGTCAAGATAAATTTAGAAAATAATCAAAAAGATGAATGAAATGCAGGCTTTTATATCTAGAGGACTTCAGAAGAAAGGGTTAAAATTTAAACAAAGCATACCATTCATACAGTACATCGGGGAGAAGGAAAGGAGAGGATGCAGAATGCGGTTTTGCAGTCATAACTAGGGTGTAGAGAAAGATCAATTTAGTATAAGGTAGGTCCATTCAAAAGTCTGATGGCAACAGGGAAGAAGCTGTTCTTGAATCGGTTGGTACATGATCTCAGACTTTTGTATCTTTTTCCCGATGGAATAAGGTGGAGGAGAGTATGTCCGGGATTCATAGGATCCTCGATTATGCTGGCTCCTTTTCCGAGGTAACAGGAAGTGTAGATGGAATCAATGGATGGGAGGCTGGTTTGCGTGATGGACTGGGCTACATAGTTTCTTGTGGTCTTGATCAAAGCAGGAGCCACACCAAGCTGTGATACATCCGGAAAGGATGCTATTGATGTAGCATCTGTAAAAATTGGTGAGAGTCGTAGCGGACATGCCAAATTTATGGTTGTTGGGATAAGGGTTGTATGCTTGTAATGTAAATCTTTGTAAATAGATGCTTATAAAAGTGTGGAAAGATTGGCTCGGGTTCTATTCTTCACTATCTGGTTTTATACAGATGTTATGCATCTCCCAGAAGCTACTACAAAGAGAAGAGTAATGAGGTGCCACACTAGTGGGTTTTAGTGAAACACAATGTGGGCTTATTAAGAAGGTTTTGCTTGATCCAGGTCTAAGATGGAAAAGCCAAAGAAGCCATGGATCTCTCTACTTACATCACTAAAGGTCACCTTATGATACATACAGGAGATATGCAACCATTTTAATACATAACAATAGACATATATTATTTCTTCTGGCTGTCTAGGACTTGTGGGACATTGTTTACAAATTAGAACCTAGACCTTTGAGGAGTGAATTTTCACACACAGGTTTTTCGAAGTTCAGGACTCTCTTCTGCCAATGACAACTGATGCTTGATCAACTGTTAATTTTAAATCCAAGATTGATAGATCTCAAGTAACTAAGGGGATTTACGGAAATGGGGCAAAGGTGTCAGATATCAGCTATTATCTCACTGAATGGGCAACAGTCTCAAATGGCTAAATTTCCTGTTTTTGTGACTTAAGAATATAGGACAAGGAACTGGGAGTCAGGCATATGGTGACAGAGGGCAGGGGATGAGACTACACAGAAATGGTGACAAATGATTAGGGTTTGAAGGAATAAAGACTGGAAAATGGATCAAGAATGGAGGCCCAGGGACTAGTATGAGATTAGGGAATAGGGATCATAGATTTTGGGGAATTACTCACTGGCACAATCCCAATGAGTTTCTATGTTAGTGGTGAAAGCAAGTTCCCCTCACTTCTGCATTCCCCTTTGGAAATCGCTCCCTGACTCTTGATTAGGGAATTGGGATCAAAAGTTTTGGGGTTGGGTGGAAGACAGAGGGCTGGGGAATAGAGTGGGGTAGGATGGAGTGAAATGGGCCATGGGCCAGCATTTCTTGAAATGTTAGGAGCAGCAGCTCCTAACTTTTAACCTGACTTCCACCACATGGTGAGAGAGGAGCAGCCAATAAAGAGTTGAGGTTAAAAGCAAAGCTGGGGTACTTCACTCAAATAGCCACCACAGGCACGATAGATTGATTGTCTTGCTGTGTTGTATGATTTTGTGCAAGTTCCAGTACAAATTCCCCGATTTGAAATAGATTTGCTAGCCGAGATTTTCGTGTTTTATCGCTCAATATGGGATGGTATGTCAACTAGCAGGGATCAAAAATTGGTCAGGGACCTGTTAAACTGGATTCCTGCTTTTTTTTTAGGTCTGACACTGTTTCGGTAGCTTTCATGTTTAAATGAAGTTGTAATGATATGGTGATGTTACATCTAATTTTCAGTCATCACGACCTCATTCACACCTGAAAGACTAGATTTACAAGTGCTTGGATTTCATAGATACTAGAAAAGGTGGAAGTCAGGTTAAAGGGCCACAATTTAGCTCTAAACTTCCTTTATTACATCATTTCCCAAATTTATTTTCTTGCTTCTTTTCCCTAATGACTACCGGGTCTTTCTACAATGATGTTTTGATCTATTCAGTCGTGATTAATATTTCCAGGAAGATTTGAACCAACCTGAACTGACACCACATGAGGCATAAGATTCCCACCTGAAGTTACCCCCATATATTATGTGATAACTGCCTCTTGATCTAGGAGCAATGCTTGTGATAGCTGCATTTCATAAGAAAAACCACAATGGTTTGAGTCATATGCTTCAACCTCATCTACAATGCACCTCCAATGTGGGCACTGCATTTTTAAAAATTCACTGGGTGTTGTTGTCTGGGCCAGCATTTATTGTCCATTCCTGATTACCCTTGAGAAGGTGGTGGTGAACTGCCTTTTTGAACCGTTGCTGTCCAAGAGGTATAGTACATGATGGAAGGAAGGTCATTTGATGAAGCAACTGAAGATGGATGGGCTGATGACACTGTCCTGAGGAATTCCTGCATATTCTGGAACTGAGATGACTGACTTCTAATCACCACAACCATCTTCCTTTGTGTCAGATATAACTCCAACCAATGGAGGGCTCCCTCCCACCTCCCTTTTCCCATTGATTCCAGTTTTGCTAGACCTTCTCGATGCCATACTTGGTCAAAAGCTGCCTTGGATATAGACAGGTTAAGTTAGTGGGCAAAAATCTGGCAGTTGGAGTATAAAGTTGAAGCATGACCTCACTACTCCTGTACTTAAATCTTGCGATAAAGGCTAACATTAGCTTGCTGCGCCAGCATGCTAGCCTCCATTGACTTGTGGACAAGGATATCCAGGTTCCTTTTTACATTTACGCTTTCTAATTGCTTTCCTTTTAAGAAATACTCTGCACATCTGGTTCTTCTACCAAAATGGATTTCCTCATATTTTTCTACATTATATTCCATCTGCCACGTTCTGGACCATTCACTCAGTGTATCCAAATCCTCCAGTAGCTGCATTACATCTTCCTCCCCTAGATTTGTATCATCTGTGAACTTGGAAACAATACATTTAGTCCCTACATCCAAATCACTAATATATATTGTGAACAGGTGGGGCCCAAGTACCATACCACACCCACAGCCTGCCAATACAAGAATGACCCATTTATTCCTACTCTCTGTTTTTTGCATGTTAGCCAATTCTCAATCCATGACAGTATATTGCCTTCTATTTCATGTGCTTTGTTTTGCTAATTAACCTCCTGTAGGGGTCTTTGTCAAATGCCTTACGAAGAGACAAATGTACTACGTTTATTCACTCTCCTTTACCGATTTTCAATAAACTCCAGGTTCATCAAACATACTTCACATTCGTAAATCTATGCTCATCCACCCAATCAGATCATGATTGTCCAAGTGACTATTTATCACATCCTTTATAATAGATTCCAGCATTTTCCCTAACACTAATGTAAGGCCAACAGGTCTGTCATTGCCTGTTTGCTCTTTCACTCCCTTCTTAAATAATGGGGTGATATTTGCTACCTTCCAATCTTCCAGAACCATTGCAAAATTTCTCACTGCCTTCTGTCCCTGATTCACCCTTTACTCTTTCAACATCACTTCTCCATCGCTCCCTTCTTCACTCTTCACTCTTCTCCTCCCCCCACCACCCAAACCCTCATCCTATAGCACTGCATTGGTTCCATTAAATTGCGAACTCTAATCTTGCTCAGCTGGAAATTTTCAAATTGGTCTTGGCGGCTCCCTGTTGCACCACATGGTGGTGCTGCAGAGCCCAGTGTCTCTGCCATTGCAACCTCTTTTTTAATAGCTGCAATTGTGAGCAAATTACTGAGAAAGTTAAGAAAGTTCTGTTAAATATATTAATTTTTCTAGACAAAACTTTGCAAGTCTCAGCTGTTAAATGGCAATTATGCTTGCCACATTCATTGTCATGGAGTAGATATGTTGTACTGCTTTTCTTCCTGATGTGTTTTCTTCCTTTCCTTGCCTGGCTTGCCATTCTGGCTACTGCTTCTAAGGATAGTAATGTCACAATTATGCAGCTTGTGTGTGCGGGAAGTGCCCATTGCTACCTGGTGCTCCTGACTTCCCTGTGGAGAGCACCATTTTAAACTGCCATTACTCTGTTGACAGGGCCCAATGATTCCCCACCACTTCTGCCCTAATTCCTTCTTGCAGATACATCGCTTGAGCTCTGTAAGGATCTTGTCAAAATAGATCAATTATATGACATCTCAGACTCAAAATATTCGAATACAGTTTGCCCTTGGTTTTTTTTTCACTCTCACAGTGGTAACAGATTCAAAGTTAAAAAGCAAATGAGTGAACTGTATCCTGTCTGGTAGACAATTTAAAAGAAGGAACAAAACAACACGGACATCTCCAAAGTTGTGGATAAACTTTAAGGGAAACCTTGTAGTTTAAATGTCGTCATGTATAGGTTTTTGAAATGTAATGCTGGTATTCCTGAAAAGGAAGCAATGCTCAAAACTCTTGAGAAACTGGTAGGAACTGCCTCTGAGGCAAAAGTTCACTTTCCCTTGAACTTAGTCCATTTCTAAACTTTTACAATTTTCAGTTGAGTTATCAACCTGTTTAATAATTGATTTGTAGGACAAGCAAGGGTACAGAACCTGAGTGCATGGCAACAATTACAGTGCAAAAGAAGGTTGATATCAAATGATTGGGGGGGGTGGCGGTTGATGATTTTTAAAGGACACAAGGGGAACACAGGGCTGGGTAGGAGGCCACATTCATAGGGAATTCCTGCACTCTGCAAGGAATGGCACCATGTTGATTGGGCATACATTTTTCATGCAGTAATTTTGATTCATTTTTGTAGTGGGTGTGGAAAGTTTGGACCATTAATGTATGTATTTCTAAGTTTTTAATTTCTTTAATTTTTATGCCATGGTTCATTGGGTGTTTGCTAGTTGATTCATTATGACCTGACAATATGGGCCGATCTTGAGGGTTGGCACCTATGATGTATTATTTTAAGCATAACATTTTCTCTCAGTATCTTTGCTCAAGTTGACATTGGATTACAAAGGATATAAACCACTGGAACAGATGATTTGGTCCAACTAGTCCACACTTGCATTATTCACTTGAGCCCCGTCCATCTTTCCTGATCTAAATTTACCATTGTAGCCCTCTATTTCCTGCCCTCTCAAATGGAAGGAAAGGAATGAACAAGGAATGAAACTGGGTGGACAACCTGACCTCAACACCAGAAATGACAATGACAAACTCAGCCCTGTCGATCTGCAATGTTCTCCATACTAACATCTGGAGGCTGGTGCCAAAAGTGAGAGAGCTGTTATTCAGACTAGTTAAGCAACAGCCTGACATAATCATACTCACGGAATCATACCTTACACATAACGTCCCAGACACCACTATCACCATTCCTGGCTATGTCCTGTCCCACCTGCAGCTCAGACCAAGCAGAGGTGACAGTGCAGAGGTCTACAGTCAGGAAGGAATTGCCCTGGGTGTCCTCAACATTGACTCAACATGAAGTCTCATGGCATCAGGTAAAACATGGGCAAGGAAATCTCCTGTTGATTACTACACACCAAGCTCCCCCTTCAGCTGATGAATCAGTATTCCTCCATATTGAACACCACTTGAAGGAAGCACTTAGGGTGTCAAGGGCACAGAACGTATGCAGGGCGGGGGACTTCAAAGTCCATTACCGAGAGTGGTTTGGTAGTACCACTACTGACTGAATTGCTAGACCGAGTGTGCAGCAGATGGTGAGGGAATCAACAAGAAGGAAAAGCATACTTAAACTCATGCTCACTAACCTGCCTGTCGCAGGTGCATCTGTCCATCAAAATATCGATAGGAGTGACCACTGCATAGACCTTGTGGAGATAGTGTCCAGTTTTGACATTGAGGATACCCTCCATCTCGTTATATGGCACTACCTCCATGCTGATGGGATAGATTTCAAACAGATCAAGCAATTCAAGACTGGGCATTCATGAGATACTGTGGGCCATCATCAGCAGCAGAATTGTACTCAACTACAATCTGTAACTTCAAGGCTGGCATATCCTCCACTCTTCCATGGCCATCAAGCCTGGCAATCAACCCACCAAGCTCGGTGATCAACCATGTTTTAATTAAGAGTGCAGGAGCAGCACCAGGCATACCTAAAATGAAGGGTCAACATAGTGAAGCTACAACACAGGATGACTTGCATGCCAAGCAGCAGGTGATAGAGACAATGAAGTGATTTCACAACCAATGGATCAGATCTAAACTCTGCAGTTCTGTCACATCCAGTCATGAATAGCGGTGGACAATTAAACCCACTGGAGGAGGAGGTTCCACAAATATCCCATTCTCAAGATGGGAGAATTCAGCACATCAGTGCAAAAGATAAGGCTGAAGCATTTGAAACAATCTTCAACCAGAAGTGCCAAGCAGATGATCCATCTCGAACTTCTCCTGAGCTCCAGAGCATCACAGATGTCAGTCTTCAGCCAATTTAATTCACTCCACATGATATCAAGGAAGGCACTGGACACTCCAAAGGCTACGGGCCTTGACAATATTCTGGCAATATTATTGAAGACATATGCTCCAGAACTTTCTGTGCCCCTCTAGCCAAGCAGTTCCAGTACAGCTACAACTGTATCTACCCGGCAAAGTGGAAAATTGCCCAGGTATGTCCAGTACACACAAGCAGCCAAATCTGACCTGGTCAATTACACCACATCAGTTTACTCTCAATCATTAATGAGGTGAGGGAAGAGATGATCAACAGTGCTATCAAGTGGCACTCGCTTATCAATAACATGCTCATTGTTGCTCAGTTTGTGTTCCACCAGAGTCTCTCAGCTCTTGACCTCTTTACAACCTTAGTTCAAACATGAACAAAAGAACTGAACTCCAGAGGTGAAGTGAGAATGACTGCTCTTAACATCAAGGCAGCACTTGACCGAGTGTGGCCTCAAGGAGCCCTAGCAAAACTGGAGTAATTGAGAATCAAGGGGAAAATTCTCTGTTGGTTGGAGTCATATCTGACACAAAAGAAGATGGCTATGGCTGTTGGAGATCAATCAGTTCCAGGTCATCACTGCAGGAGTTTCTCAGGATAGTGTCCTCAGCCCGACCATTTTAAGCTGCTTCATCAATGACCTTTCTTCTATCATAACATCAGAAGTGGGGATGTTTGCTGATGATTGTACAATTTTCAGGATCGTTCTTGACTCCTCATTTGCTGAAGCAGTCCATGTCCAAATGCAGCAAGATCTGGACAATATCCAGGCTTGGCCTGACGAGAGGCAAGGAACATATACACCACAAAGGTGCTAGGCAATGACCATCTATTTTCTTTATTGGTGTTTATAATATGTTAATAGTGTTATGATCACAGCTGATGTTAATACTGGAAATATCAAATCCCAGAGTGAAAACTGCCTCAATAGATCCTAAATTTGCTTTTTTCAGAAGGGGAGCAAATTACTGACAAATTCACAGGATTTTACAAATCGACTGTTAACATAAATAACAAAACATTTATTTAACATTGGAAAAAATGAACCAACTTCCATAAGGTGGATGATCTCAATAAAATCGGGAATTCAGAAAAAACATCTGAACTCGAAAATGGCAAGAATGTGGAACTCATTATCCCAGGGAGTGGTTGAAGCATATAATCATTTGAGGAGAAGATAAACATTTGTTTTTATTATTCATTCATGGGACATGGGCGGTGCTAATCAGGCCAATCATTTATTATCTATCCCTAATTGCCTTTAAAAAGGTGGAAGTGGGCCTTTATGGTCTCAATACAAATGCAAGGAAGTTATACAAATTAACACTTTCATTTCACACCAGCAATATGCTTACAGACATAAATGCCCAGTGACAATTTACAATGCTTCTTGCTTAGGCTGACCAAGTTGAAAATGGTTTTCTTCTGGCAGATTTCTGAACATTCATTAGATGCTTTTTACCCATCTGGTACCTCTCCCTGAGACACCAAAAACTGGACTCCAGACTCACTATTACTGCAAATGCAGGACAAAAATGAATTCCTTAAATCCAGTTCCCCCGCAGCCCTGCAGTATTTCTTATCAGAGATCTTAGAACTCTAGTCAGCCCTCTCTGACATACACACTTTAAACTTCCTTTCTGTCACTGGACCTCTGTCACTAGACAACAGCACATTCTTTTTCTCAAAATCACTAAACTATGAGCCCTTCTGTAACCCATTCTTCACCTTAAGGGTTGTAAAACCTCATTAAAAATGCATATATACAATCAAATCCAAACAACCTGAAATAAAAGCAAAGTACTGTGGATGCTGGACATTCAAAACATAAACAGAAAATTCTGTAAAATTTCAGCAGGGCTGGCAGCATATGTGAAGAGAGAAACAGAGCCAATAAATATCAATAAAACTTATTATACATTGTTCTGACAATAGCCTTTAGTTATTCTCTTCCCTAGAAGTGGAAACATTCTCTCTGTAACAACTCTATTAAACTTTTTCATAATTTTAAAGGTCTCTCTTTGGTCATTCCTCGGCCTTCCTTTTTAAAGAGAGAAGAGACCAGGCTGGGGAATTCTGGTATATTTCTTGTAAATCATGTCTACACCCTCCCAAGTACCTCAATATCCTTTTCATACCATGGCAACCAGAAATGCACACAGTATTTTTTAAGTTGGTCTAACCAAGGTTTGGTATAAGTTCAACTTTTTGAATCATAGAAACCCGACAGTACAGAAAGAGGCCATTTGGCCCATCAAGTCTGCACCGACCACAATCCCTCCCAGACCCTACTCCCATATCCCTACATATTTTACCCACTAATCTCTCTAACCTACGCATCTCAGGACACTAAGGGGCAATTTTAGCATGGCCAATCAACCTAACCCGCACATCTTTGGACTGTGGGAGGAAACCGGAGCACCCGGAGGAAACCCACGCAGACACAAGGAGAATGTGCAAACTCTGCACAGACAGTGACCAAGCCGGGAATTGAACCCAGGTCCCTGGAGCTGTGAAGCAGCAGTGCTAACCACTGTGCTACCGTGCTGCCCCCAGCGGTAGAGAACTTAATTTCTCTATTTTTCAATTTTATCTCTCTAGATAGAAATAAAAAGATTTCTCAGGTTTAAATTTAAATCAAGAGTCAGGCTCTGACATAGAGCTTTCAACCATCAAGTAAATTAAATAGTCATGTTAAACGGTGGCAATCGGCTGAAATTAGTTGGTTTAATAGGTGTAAATTGCTGTAGCAGGAAGCAAAACTAGCTCATGATTGATCAAAAGCTGTCTGTAAGCAGACAGGTTCGATAAAATACATGGATTAAGGAGACATACAGAGAGAAGCTTAAGCCGGAGTAAGATGCAGTGTGTGTTTTTGGGTTTTGGTTAAGATGGGAATTTGGCAAACAGGAACAAATAGGTACTGATAGGGTCATACTGTACAAAAGAGGATCTTTAGCCCATTGTGTCTGCACTGACAAAACTACACTAAATCTACACTAACCCCACTTTCCAGCTTTTGGCCAATAGCCTTGAATGTTATGACATTTGAAGTGCTTATCCATGTATTTTTTAAAGGTTGTGGAGTTTCCTACCTCTACTACCGTCCCAGGCAGTGCATTCCAGACTCCTACCACCCTGTGGATGAAAACATTTTTCTTCAAATCCCCTCAATCTCTTACCCCTCACCTTAAAATTACATCCCCTCATTATTTGATCTTCAACTGAGGGGAACAGCTGCTTCCTATCCATAGTTTAGTGATTTTGAGAAAAAAACTGCTGTTGTCTAGTGACAGACGTCCAGTGAGACACACAGACTCGGAAGGACAGAAAGGAAGTTCAACAAGTGTAGTGGCCAGCAATCAGGGATTGGGGCCGGCAATCAGGGAAGGTGGGCCCCGAGACATTGAAAAACCACTCTTTGCAAGACAGTTTCACACTGAAGTAGAACATACTTTGTTGCTGCTACTCCAAACTCCAACTGTTACAACCGGCTACTTGGATAAAAATGACTTCAAAAATCAAGTTCACCAAACTTGAACATCAAAAAATAGGACTATTACAGGATAGTACTACAGGTAATGGCATAGCGATGTCAGAAATATTAAATATTTATTTTGCTTCAGTGTTTACTAGAGAATACAAGAGCCTGATTGGCACAGTTGCCTCTTGAGCCAGAAGGCCCCAGGTTCAAGTTCCATTCCATTCCATTTTATTGATAGAGGGATTGAGTTTCGGAGCCAGGAGGTCATGTTGCAGCTGTACAAAACTCTGGTGCGGCCGCACTTGGAGTATTGCGTACAGTTCTGGTTGCCGCATTATAGGAAGGATATGGAAGCATTGGAAAGGGTGCAGAGGAGATTTACTAGGATGTTGCCTGGTATGGTGGGAAGGTCTTATGAGGAAAGGCTGAGGGACTTGAGGTTGTTTTCGTTAGAGAGAAGAAGGTTAAGAGGTGACTTAATAGAGGCATACAAGATGATCAGAGGTTTAGATAGGGTGGATAGTGAGAGCCTTTTTCCTCGGATGATGATAGCTAGCATGAGGGGACATAGCTTTAAATTGAGGGGTGATAGATATAGGACAGATGTCAGAGGTAGGTTCTTCACTCAGAGAGTAGTAAGGGCGTGGAATGCCCTGCCTGCAGCAGTAGTGGACTCGCCAACATTAAGGGCATTTAAATGGTCGTTGGATAAACATATGGATGATATTGGAATAGTGTAGGTTAGATGGACTTTAGATTGGTTTCACTGGTTGACGCAACATAGAGGCTGAATGGCCTGTACTGCGCTGTAATGTTCTATGTTCTATTCTGCAGCGGGAGTGCGCAATCAGTGGGACCTGAAGATCCCTCCACCGTGGAGTTTGGTGTAGCAATAACAAAGTATGTTTTCCTGGGTCCACTTATCATCCAGTTAAGCTTTCTGTTTCTTCTTGCATCTTTCGATTCTCCTCAGGTCAGAGACTGGGTATTCTGTAGCAAGTTATTCACCTTCAAACTCCCAAAGCCACTTTTCACCATCCACAAAACACAAAATAAAGTTTAGTTATTAGTCACAAATAGGCTTACATTCAAACTGCAATGAAGTTACTGTGAAAATCCCCTAGTCGCCACACTCCAGCGAATGTTCGGGTACACTGAGGGAGAATTTAGCATGGCCAATTCACCTAACCTGCACATCTTTGGACTGTGGGAGGAAACCAGAGAAAACCCACGCAGACACAGGGAGAACATG
This sequence comes from Mustelus asterias, assembly GCF_964213995.1. Taxonomy (NCBI): domain Eukaryota; kingdom Metazoa; phylum Chordata; class Chondrichthyes; order Carcharhiniformes; family Triakidae; genus Mustelus; species Mustelus asterias. The sequence continues at coordinate 44,171,934 of NC_135814.1, read as the reverse complement.
CAAACTCTGCACAGACAGTGAGCCAAGCCGGGAATCGAACTCAGGTCCCTGGCGCTGTGAAGCAGCAGTGCTAACCACTGTGCCACCATGCCGCCCCATCAGGAGTCACAAGTCAGGAGTGTGATGGAATATTTGCCACTTATCTGGATCAGTGCAGGTGCAATAACACTAAAGAAGCCTGACACCATCAAGGGGACATAGCAGCCCATCGGATTAGCACTCAATCTACCACCTGAAGCATTCACTCCCTCAATCATAGGTGCATCGTGGCTGCAGTATGTACAATCGAAAAGATGAATTGTAGCAATTCACCAAGGCTTCTTCAACAGCACCTTAAAAACCTGTGACATCTACCACCCAGAAGGACATGGACAGCAGACACATGGGCAGACTACCACCTGCAAGTTCCCCTTCAAGTCACACATCATCCAGACTTGGAAAATATATCACTCTCCGTCATTGTCACTGGATCAAAATCCTGGAACTCGCTACCTCATAGTGGGTATGCCAACACTACAAAAAACTGCAGTGGTTCAAGAAGGCAGCTCACTATCTCTTATGGTAATTAGGGGCGGGCAATTTCTGGCTTTTTCAGTCCTTAGACCATGGGTTGTCGAAAAACTAAAGGTAATGCAGATTACAAAAGACTTCATTTTCCCAATCGTCTGGGAGCAGGTTTTTGTCAAAACTATAATTTGAAGATGAAAAACTGAAAGATACGAAGGGATAACAATTAATATATGTCGCAATTGTGAAGAAATCCTTGTACATATTATTGTAAAATAAAAAATGTTTGTTTAAAATGGTTTTAAAATAAATTTAATATTTTTAATAAATAATTCAAAAAATATGATTTTTTGAATAATTAAAGCTTAACTATGATTAGAAATTCATTGTCAACCTTCAATTCATACAAAACTGTTTAGTAGGACATAATTCTTTTATCAAGTGGAAATAATTCAAACTTTAGAACTGGAAAATAGAGTTTTATGTTCTTGAAACAAAGCAAAATACATCAACAGAGGGGGCAGTCAATAGCAACTTTCAATATGATGTTTCCCCCATTTCAATTATTGAATGCAAACACTGAAAACCTGGCTTCCATTCCTATTGCTATGAAATTTGAGTAGACACTGCATTTTTCAATATAGTGTCAAAGTGGCAATAATATATTTTTCCTTTCATTTTCTTCTTATCCTCTTCTTTCTTTCTCTATTTCTGTTGCTTCCATGTGTGGTTGTGGAAAGCACTATTGGCACTACTGAATGCACGTTCTTTATTTGTTACAGGAAAGCAAAATAATACTATACTTTATCAACAGCTGCTCACTGTGTTTGTAACAGAACACTTTCACATGTATTATGAATGCCAGGATGCTTCACCTCGAAATAATGGCCGTTATTCTCCCGAATTGACTTAAATGTCCATGCCAGAGGGAAAACCTAAGTGTTTCCCACTTGCATTTGCAGCAGTCAAAAGGGCCCATTCACTCTTTGCTAATAGGCCAGCCTGCCTGCCCCCCACCCCCCTCCCCCCCACAGGGGCTGATTTCCTCGCTGATTTTCTGGCTCCAGTGTCGCCTGATTCACTGGAGTCAGGAATCAGAATTCAAGCCTAACAACAGGAGCAGCATTTGAGTGCTCCTTGCAGCATCCAACCTCATTTCATCTAGCACCATGGCTGCCGGAAGGGTTGCCAAGATTCTTGGACGCTGACATGGGCCGGATGTTGGATGCGGTGTGAATGGCGATGGGTTTGACGTACGTCAGGAATCCCATTTTAGCCCCAATGCCCCATTCAGCGGGATGCCGGGATTCCTGTTTGTGGCGAATGGGACCAATGAATCCCCCCCCAATGTCTCAGCCAGAAAGAGAAAATGTGTTGAAACAAGACTGGAAGTTACAAACTCAGGCCATGTGGATATTATATTTTCTGTTTATTGTAAAGCAATTTGATGTAACTGGATGGTGTTGCACATCTGAGAGGTGTATAAATAAGGAAAACAAAGATTTGACAATAACAGGAAAAGCAGGCCTTCCGCATGCATGAAATTGCAACAATTAGGTAGGAAATTGTGATTCGACTCCCACCGTTGCTGGAACGCTAGAAGGCCCAATCAAATGGTTTTTATGAGCATTAAATAGTTTATTGTGCCCATTATGCAAATCAAATTAAACATTTTTGGAACTTGGGATGCTTACTGGCAAGATTTTATGTATTGTTTTGGCTGAGCCTTCAATTTATTCAATTTTCTTTGATCTAAGAATGTTACCATACAAGGAAAATGTCTATAAGTACATACCTTAAAATTAAAATGATACTGCAGTGCGATATTGTGTAATGTTGCATGTGGGTTAGCTTTCCCAGATCACTTGGCTGTCCTTCGGATAAACTTTGCTTCGGGGAAATGGCAAACCAAAGCAGGCAGCTGCTCTCATGTATGTCTTATTGACTGATTCAAAGCAACATTGGCAGAGACCTGATAGAATTTCACTTCACGCTTTCAACTGATAAAAGTTCACGAGGACAATATAGGGATTTCATCCCTTAAAAATATAAAGAGATGTACTTGCATTGCAACAGAATATTAACACTATTAACACTAAGTGCCAAAGCTGGCTACATCTACAGAATGGGACTTAGTATAGAATTTCAAAGCAATCTATTCACTTTGGATTAATGTAATCAACTACAACACTTTTGTTCCTCTACAAAATGTGACAAACTAATGCTAATGTAATTGAAAGCAACCCTGAATTTGTTTGGGCACTGACCACACCTTTGTAATTGGCAGACCCACAATTTATGACTTTGTATACTATACACCATTTTCCTTTGGTACTTGTCTCTAATGATACTGCTACAAAGAGATTCCAATGGTGAAAAATAATGGAATAGTCTTGAAACACAACAATACTAAAGCATATCTAATATGACAGAACACAAGTAAAACAAAATAGTAATGTTCTAATGCAAAAGAACTTCAGAAAATGAACCATTGTGATGCACTGTAAGAACATAACATTACTTTGTAACCATTCTAACAGATAAGATTAGCTGTTGAGGCTACTTTTAATCTTTGAGCAGCAAATTGGAAGATGTCATCCAGACCAGGGAAGGATTACAGATCAGCTAATTGAAGCAAAACTGAACAGTTTTGAATTTCTTGGTTCATTTTCTTATTTAGTATGTGTGAGCTACATGTGTAAAAAACCCTGCAGATGGCCAATGTGCCCAGTGGAGAGGAAAGTGGAATATCACAGCAAAATAAATTATCAGCAGCATCATAATGTGGTCAAAGGACTGGCAGAATACCACAATTGTTAAAGCAAATTTGGAGAGAAGAGGGATAAGCTGCTACCTTTGGGGACTCCCTTTTGACTCAATAAATTGAGTCAAAAGCCTGGCAGCAAGTTACTCATGATGTGGAGATGCCGGCGTTGGACTGGGGTAAACACAGTAAGAAGTTTAACAACACCAGGTTAAAGTCCAACAGGTTTATTTGGTAGCAAAAGCCACACAAGCTTTCGGAGCTCTTAGCCCCTTCTTCAGATGAGTGGGAATTCTGTTCACAAACAGAGCTTATAAAGACACAGACTCAAATTACATGAATAATGGTTGGAATGCGAATACTTACAACTAATCAAGTCTTTAAGAAACGAAACAATGTGAGTGGAGAGAGCATCAAGACAGGCTAAAAAGATGTATATCGACATGTCAATCTCAGTAGCGTATAAAATAGAACATAGATACACAGCAGAAGGAAAGTCAGTATCCTCACCAGGTATGCTAACATCTTGTTACAATCTCTGGAAAGACCAATGACTTTTAAAAAGATATTTGAATTTCCAGTGACTGACTGAAAGGATCACACAAGTTTTAAGACTTTGTAACAAACAAACTAGAAACAATAGCAACTGACACTTTGTTTGTAGACAACTAATATTTTAAACTACAGAAAACACCCTCCATGTGATTTTTAACACAACTGAAAATCCTATGCCATGGTTATACTTTATTCTGTCCCTTAAGTAAACACTATTCCCCTGGATACAGTCCAGAGCTATTCTTCACTCCTGATAGACTGTTTCCTTTCCCAGCTGGGCAACTCCTAATTCCAGGACTAACTTTCACTCTGTGTTACCCTGTAAATTTCTAACTCCAGCCCAAGCCAGATGATTTTTCCAGTCTCCTTTAAATCCTCATAAACGCAGTCTCTTCAAGCTAAGCATCAGCACCCACTCTTGCTCTGCATGAATAACAGGGTCAGCATTTTCTCTGTTTTAGGCACAGGACTGGCTACCTTTATTTTTCTGCTCTCGCTCTCAGATTCTTGGGTTTGTGAGATTCTGGATAACTTAGGAAACCCTGTAACTCAATACTGCATTGGCTTTCTATGACTATCCTTCTCTCAAAGTCCATCTGCATGGCAACGTGAATCATATAGGCCTTGTATCCAGGTAGAAATATTAATTTGTTATTCTAAAGACCTCCCAGCTCCATTCTACCTTGGAATCAAATATAGTTTGAAGTGTCACTGTTTATAAAACCTGATATTCCTAACATCTCCCAGTAAGACTTGGAGATTAATTGTCCACCTACAGTCAGCTTTGATATTCTTACCATCATTTGTGTGATCATCTGGCACCTTCTCAACAAATCTATTGGCTTGGGCCTTTCTTGGCCTCATATCAATCAAGGCTTGTTGTCAGCAGAATTCAACGATCACATGATCCCTTTCATTCCTCCATTTTACCTTAAAGAGACAGTCCATAAACACAAAAACCTTCTTTAAAAGTGTGTCTAATACTTCCCAAAAATCTTCTATTATTTAAAGTCTGGAGGCCAGATTCTCTAATCCCACTATCTGAGAATACATTTTTGTCTTGACTGCTTCATTTTATGCAGCAGGGAAGACTTCACTGCACTAACTTTATGATATTGCTCATAATTTGAAAAGCTGTTGCTTTGACATCAATTTACAACTCTGAACAAAAGCTTTTGTTTTCTTCATCATGTACACTATGGTCAACAACAGTATTTTGCATTTACAAAATACTATGGATGCTAGAAAACTGAAATAAAAACAGAAAATGGTGGAAAATCTCAGTGAGGAGAAACCGAGTTAACCTATCAGGTCAATGGTCTGACAAAAGGAAATTCCCATTGTTACCAAACAGTTATATTCCACTCAGGGAAAGCAGTGGCGTAGTGATCACTGGACGAGTGATCAAGAGACCCAGGGTAATGCTGTGGCAACCCAGGTTTGAATCCTGCCATGCCATCCTTCAGGGAAGGAAACCTACCATCCTTGCCTGGTTTGGCCTATATGTGACTCCAGACCCACACCAATGTGATTGATTCTTAACTGCCCTCTGAAATGGCCTAACAAGCCAGTCAGTTGTATCCAACTGCAATGAGGTCTACAAAAAGGAATGAAACCAGCTGGACCATTCGGCAGTGAGCTAGGCATCGAAAAGGTAACCCAGCCCTATTGACCCTAAAACATCTAACATAAGAACATAGGAATTAGGAGCAGGAGTAGGCAAATTCAGCCCTTCGCACCTGCTCCATCATTCAATCAGATCATCGTTGATCACTCCCTGGTCTCAAATCCACCTCCCTACCTGTTCTCCTTTTCCCTTTAACCCGTTTTTATTAGAAATATATCTATCTCCTTCTTGAAATCATTTAATGATTCAGACTCCACTGCACCAAGGGGCAGCAAGTTCCACAAATTCATCACCCTCTGCAAGAAGTAGTTCCTCCTCATCTCAGTTTTAAATCTGCCACCTCTAGTTCTAGATTGCCCCAGAAGAGGAAACATTTGGTCTATGTTTACTCTATCAATCCCTTTTAGAATTTGATATACTTCGATCAGATCCCCTCTCATCCTTCTAAACTCCAGTGAGTATAAGCCCAAACTGCTTAATCTATCCTCATACGTCAACCCTTTCATCTCCAGAATCAATCTGGTGAACCTCCTCTGAACTAATGCCAGCACATCCTTCCTCAAATAAGGAGACTAAAACTGGACACAATACTTCAGGTGTGGTCTTACCAACACCCTATACAATTGCAGCAACACGTTTCTTTTATACTCTCGTCCTTTTGCAATAAATGCCACCATTCCATTTGCATCTGGGGGTTTGTGCCAAAATTGGGAGAGCTGTCTCACTCAACAGGCTGACACAGTCATACTGATGGAATCATACATGACCGATAATGGTTCAGACATCACCATCACAATTCCTCGGCTAAGGTAGGAGCACAGTGCTATACAGTCGGGAGAGAGTCAACAGCAACCCCAGACCCCGTGATGTCTCATTGCATGAGGTCAAACATGGGCAAAAATACCTCCTGCTGCTTATCCCACACCGCCACCCCCACCCTCCTTCCCCCCCCCCCCCCCCCCCCCCCCTGCCCCCGCCCCAAAAAGTTGATAAATCAGTATTCCTGCAAGTGGTGTTCAACATGAAGCACTGAGGGTGGAAAGGGTGCAAAATGTACACTTGCTAGGGGACTTCAATGTCTATCACCAATGTCTCGGGAGCACAACCACAGACCGAGCTACTCAGTACTGGTGGGCAGTACAATGGCACAGTGGTTAGCACTGCTGCCTCACAGCACCAGGGACCCGGGTTCAATTCCCGGATGACTGTGTGGGGTTTGCACGTTATCCCCATGTCTGCGTGGGTTTCTACCAAATGCTCCGGTTTCCTCCCACAGTCCAATGTTGTGCAGGTTAGGTGTACCGGCCATGCTAAATTGCCCCTCCGTGTCCCCTCAGGTTAGAGGATTAGTGGGGTAAATACATGGGGTTATGGGGTAAGAGTCGGTGCAAACCCGATGGGCTGAATGCCTCCTTCTGGGCTGTAGGGATTCTATGATTCGATGATATTCGAAGGGACATAACTGCTAGACTGGGTCTAAAGCATGATTTGAGGGAGTTAACAAGAGAGAAAAACATATTTGGCCTCATCCTCACCAAACTGTCTGCTGCAAATGCATCTATTCATGACAGTATCAATGGGGGACTGCAAGGTCAAAGACCTATATTCACTATGAGATCACCTTCCATCATGTTGTGTGGCACTACCACCATGCTAAATGGGATAGACTGCGAACAGGTGCTGTGGGCCATCGTGGCCGGGGATATCCCCCACTCTACCATTACCACTAATCCAGGGGATCAAATGCTTCAATGAAGAGTGCAGGAGGGCATGCCCGGAGTAGCACCAGGTATACCTAAAAATGAGGTGTCAACCTAGTGAAGCTACAACAGCCTGCCAAATAGCATTAGCAGCAAGTGATAGACAGAGCTAAGTGATCCCACAACAAAGTGATCAGATCTAAGCTCTGCAGTCCTGCCACATCCAGCTGTGAATGGTGGTGGACAATTAAACAATTCACTGGAGGAGGAGACCCCATAAATATCTCCATCCTTAATGAGGGAGGAGCCCAGCACTTCAGTGCAAGAGATAAGGCTGAAGTATTCACAACTATCTTCAGCTTGAAGCACTGAGTGGATAATCCATCTCGGCCTCCTCCGGGGGTCGCCAGTGTCACAGATGCCAGTCTTCAGCCAATTAGATACACTCTATGTGATATCTATAAATTGAATAAGGCACTGGATATTGCAAAGGCTTTGGGCCCTGACAATATTCCAGAAATAGTACTGAAGACTTGTGCTCCAGAACTTGCCGCATCACTAGCCAAGCTGTTCCAGTATGGTTACAACATTAGCATTTACCCAGCAATGTGGAAAATTGCCTAGGTATATCCTGTACAGAAAAAGCAGGATAAATCCAACATAGCCAATTACCACCCCATCAGTCTACTCTTGATCATCAGTAAAATAATGCAAGGGGTCATCAACAGTGGAATCATTACAGCCTTGGTTCAAACATGGACAAAAGAGCTGAACTCCAGAAGTGGGACAGACCGCTCCTGATATCAATGCCACATTTGACCGAGTGTGGCATCAAAGAGCCCTAGTAAAACGAGAGTCAATGGAAATCAGGAGGAAAATTCTCTGTTGGTTAGAGTCATACCTGACACAAAAGAAATGTTAGTGAACTAACCTCCACTCACCTGATGAAGGAGCAGTGCTCCGAATGCTCATGATTCCAAATAAACCTGTTGGACTTTAACCTGGTGTTGTGAGACTTCTTACTGTGCCCACCCCAGTCCAACGCTGGCATCTCAACATCACAAAAGAAGATGACTATGGTTGTTGGCAATCAATCAGTTCCAGAACATCACTGCAGGAGTTCCTCAGGATAGTGTCCTCAGCCCAACCATTTTAAGCTGCTTCAGCAAAGACCTTTCTTCCATCATAACATCAGAAATGGGGATATTTGCTGATGATTGTACAATTTTCAGGATTGTTCTTGACTCCTCATTTGCTGAAGCAGTCCATGTCCAAATGCAGCAATATCTGGACAATATCCAGGCTTGGCCTGACAAGATGCAAGGAACATACACACCACGAAGGTGCCAGGCAATGACCATCTGCAAAAAAAAATCTAACCATCATCCCTTGACATTCAATGGTATTACCACCACTGTATCTCCCACTATTAACATGTATGTACCATGTACAAGATGCACTGCAGGAACTCACCAAGGCTGCTTAGGCAGCACTTTCAAAACCTATGACCAGATGGGCAATCAATGCATGGAAACACCATGACCTGGAATCTCCCCTCCAAGTCACTCACCATCCTGACTTGAAAATATATTGCCGTTCTTTCACTGTCACTGGGCCAAAATCCTGGAACACCCTCCCTAACAGCAATGTGAGTGTACTTGCACCACCACATGAACTGCAGTGGTTCAAGAAGGCAGCTCATCACCATCTTCTAAAGGATATTTGAGGATGGCAATGAATGCTGGTCTAGCCAGCAAAGCTCACATCCCTTAACTTAATAAAAAAAAACCTCCCAATATAGAAAAAGTAGAAATATGCCCAAAACCTGAATAACAGCTACCATACGTGGGAATACTATCGCACTTCTATGATAAAAAAAGTCCATCTTCACATTAACTATCTTTTTATCATATCAGACTCATTTCAAATTCTGCTGCAATCTTTATTATATTTATTTATTTTGTTGATATTATTGTCAATATTTCTCTGAACTATTAACTTCTTTCCAAGTGCTGTTATACATGGCTACATTATATTAAATCAAGGTTTATCACATAATTGTTACTGAGCACTCTTTGGCCTATCGTGTATGCACCGGCTCTCCAAAAGAGAGCTCACCTAATACTATTTCTTGGTTTTCTCCCTGCAATTTTGCACATACTGCCTTTTCAGATAACAGTCAAGTCCCTGATGATTACTTAAATTGAACCTGCCTGCACCACACTTTCAGGCAGTACATTGCAAACCCTAACCACTTTAAATCTGTGCCCTCTTATTTCCAATATTTTTATGAGTGGGAACAGCTTCTCCCTAACTATTCTGAGTAGCCTTCTCATGATTTTGACTACCTCGACCAAATATCCTCTCAAACTTCTTTTCTTGAAGGAAAACAGTCCGAGCTTTTCCAATCTGTCTTTACAACTGAAGTTCCTCATCCTTGTAACCATTCTTGAGAATCTTTACTGCACTCTTTGTTACACCAAATATTAGGTGAGGAGGCCATTCAGCCCCTCAAAGAAATGCATTAATATATGATTTGTGAATCATGATGAAAATAAATAATCGATGGTTCCATCTTTGTTATGATGGTGTCCCTTAATCTATATCCAATTCATGAGAGGATGTTGCAAAAAGTGAAAGGAAAGCAATTCCACTTCAAGCATACAAATACCACAGATAATTAAAAATTGGCCCGGTTCTCCAGTTCCAAAGGCATTTATCAAGACATTTGTAGCTATTGAGGGCTTGTGGATTCACTGTTCAAAACACAGGTATGTGCAAGTGAAAGAATCTGCAAAGTGCTGCCCCTCCAACCACAATGTGGAGATGCTAGCATTGGACTGGGATAAGCACAGTAAGAAGTCTCACAACACCAGGTTAAAGTCCAACAGGTTTATTTGGTAGCACAAGCTTTCGGAGTGTCGCTCCTTCTTCAGGTGAGTGAGGAGTTGTGTTCACAAACAAGGCATATATAGACACAAATTCAATTTACAAGGTAATGGTTGGAATGTGTGTCTTTACAGGTAATCAAGTCTTAAAAGTACAGACAATGTGAGTGAAGAGAGGGTTAAGCACAGGTTAAAGAGGTGTGTATTGTCTCCAGGCAGGACAGTCCAATCACAAGCCATTTCTCACTGCTGACAGCTCAGTGAGCTTATCAGTAGCAAATGCAAGACAGAAACAGTCTGTGATTAGAGGAGCAGCAAATGGTGTGAAGGGAATGGCTTCATTCAGCCTGAAGCCTGAACACAGAGAGCCAGTGTCAATGTCCCAGGCATCTAAAGACCTCTCTCCTTCACCATCTCTCCAGCCACACTTTCAAATGCTCGATCCTCCTATTTCTGTTATCATCAGCAGGCTGGTACCTGGAGTAATATGAAGATTACTGCCTTTGAGGTCCTACTTGCTAGTTTTTCTCCTAGCTCCACAAAATCTGTCTGCAGAACCTCAGCTATCTTTCTAGCTATGTCATTGGTACCAATATGGAACACAAACACTGTTTTTCACCCACACCGCTCAGAGTGATCCTTTACCCAGGCACCTGGGAGGCAACATACCACCCTGGATTCACATCTAGGGCCATAGGAACACCTTTCTGTTCCCTTTTCAATTGAACCCTCCTGCGCCCCTGTACAGCTGAGTGCCGTTGACTTGACTCTGGCTGCACTTCACAGTGGAACCATCAATCTTAAAACTGATTACTGGTTAGAAAATGAGATGGATTTGGGGTACTCCTGGACTATATCTCAGGTCCTCATTAACTGCATGTTAAGCATTCCCTCTCTGCCTGCATACCCTTAAGCTATAGGGCAACTGCATCTGTAAACATGCCAAATACAAAATTCCTAGCCTTGTGGATATACTGCAGTGAGGCCAGCTGCTGCTCAGGCTCCAAAGCCTGGAGCTCAAGCTGCTGTAGCTATGGCACATCTTGCACATATAATTGTTGAGGACACAAGAAGAATCCTGCAGTGCCTACGTGGAACAGGGTGCGCATGCCACATGACTGAAGTATCCTGTCAAGTTATTATTTATTAAACTTCTAACTTAAATAAATACAGCCTAATCAGCCACTTGCCAATCAGCCGCTTCGCCTGAGCTGATATCACTTTATACTTGTGCATATGTCAATATATTAAGGACAACGTAGGGAGGTTAACTGATATGCTTTTATTTAACTTATTTCTATACACCTTCGATTTTAGTTTACTGAAAATTTTTGAACTCTTCAGTATTACAACCTATTACTTAATTTTAACTTTATCCCCGAGATCTGGTTAATTAATTGAGCACTGGTTGGAATTGTACGATACATTATAAAATGAGTCTTAGTTTTTATACCAATTCATCAATCAAGTTTTACTCTATCGTTAATTAATTTAGAGTAAATTAAATGCTTACCAGTATAGTCACTTCACGTGGCTCCTTATCCTATGATGTCACTTTGTAATTTGCCTTTCTCCCATTCAATTCAGTTTCACCCTGTTCTACTCCCGGCCTGCTTTGCACTACTCCGCTCTACGCAACTCCTGCCCTGCTTCACACCGTTATGCTCAACTCTCGGTGTGCTAACCCTCATGAGGTCCATGGGGAATCACTGACTGATCTCTCTGTGGAGCTCACTGAGTATGAGATCTCTGGTAACATGTAGTGGATTGCCCAGCTGGAACTCATTACCTGAGCCTTTTATAAGGCAGGCTTAGGGCTGGACCTGCTAAACCATAGTCCCAGGCAGGGACTAGTCTGTGTACCCATGGTACTGATTTGACTCAGCATTCTGTAATAAATGTTCCTTTCCAGTCGGGCTGCCTGAATCATTACATTGATGATGAGGAATAAGAAAGGTTTCGGACAGCCTTGCCTTTCAACAAACCTGGAAAGACCTTCACAGGGAGATATTGAAAATGCCATTGCTTGGGAAACTGGAAATTTATGATGTGGGTATGGACGATTAGTCCTAGTATGCTGAAAGAATGAGATATTTGTTTCAGGTAGACAGGAGAGAAGGGGACAACCAGGCAAAAGTCATCCACCTGACCAGTTGTGGGGCCCTGACTTTGAGCATCACAAAAAGTTTACTCTATCCGGCAGCCCTGGATTCAAACTCTTTTGACGAATTAGTAGATATGGCATCAGGCCACTGCGTGCAACACTGCAGGTTTAACACGACAAATAGATTGGGGAACCAGTCGCTGAATTCTTTATGAGACTGCGGAAATTGGCAGAACATTGAGTATGAATCAGCACTTCCGGAAATGTTAAGGGATCGTTTAGTATGTGAAATTAATAATATTGTGACCCAAAGGAAGCTACAGATTGAACCAACTATGGACCTCAAGAAAGCCATTCAATTGGCTCTTTCCTATAAAAGAATGGAAAAAGGGGCCCAGGAGCTTCAGGGTCCATATATGGTACTGTACTTAGCCTTGGGCAACCACCATATTGGAAAAACAAATCCCCAGTGGATAACAGTCGCATCTCCCATTTTCTGCCAAGAAAGGGTGATTGGAGATGGAAGCCACGAGATTTCGGAATTAGACAGGAATTCTCTCTACAATACAGTGAGGAGCAGGCAAATCAATGCTGTATTTGTAGTTATAGGATCCACCCCAGACAAGGTTAGCAAAAAAGGCAAATTGAATACCGCTCAAGCAAAAGGTCAAAGTCACCTCAGCACAGGGCTTTACAAACAAACTAGCATGAGAATGAGAAATTGATGCAGCTAAATTGCATCATCGCACCCAAAGTGGCTCCAATCAAGATTAAACTCTCGGTAAATGGCCACCCCTAGATATGGAGGTAAACACAGGAGCCACTTTTTCTATTATTGAGGTGCAATCTCTTAGGCGACTCCAATTGGGCATCTTGCCTTTAAGCTCATGGGACACCAAGGCTAGATTGGCCATATACGCTGGAGAACCCTTAAGTATTGTAGGGACCATTATAACCCCAATTACACATGGGCAACAGGAGTCCAACTCCCCCTAATAGTGGTGCAAGGACCAGGGTCCAGCCTTTTTGGAAAAGACTGGCTACAGAAAATCACCTCGGTTGGCAGCAGATCTTTAAAGTGGGTACTAGCAATTTATGCAAAGTCATTGGAAAGTATCCCGAACCATTTCTGATTTTTTTTAAAAAACAGTACATGGAGGGGTGCCAGCAGAGTCACCAAGTCTGGCACGTACGGTTAAAAAAATCAGAAATGGTGGTGGCAAATGCCAGAAGACAAAGCCTTTGCAAATTTCAATCACAGTTGCTGTCAACAAATATACGAGCCCATTATGGCCCCATGAGATCACCCATTGTAACCTGTGCAGCCTCCCCTTATGGGATATGAGTGGTATTATCGCCCCGTTGGGATGATAGGACAGAATGTCCAATTATGAACCCATCATGAACCCTGGTGGATGCAGAGAGGAATTATGTCCAAACTGAATAAGAAGGTGTTCCTGGTGAAAGAGTACATCAAGAGTTGGCATTTCACCATAGTAACTGATCACAAACCATTGTTGGGCCTCTGTTGGGAAGACAAGGTGATTCCTTTCCTTGCATCAGCCTGTGTCCAACTCTGGGCATTGCTATTAAATGTCTATGAATATACCTGAGGACATTGTCCAGGGAGACATACAGCCAATGCTGATGCCTTGAGACACCTGCTGCTACCCACCAGCCTACCTTTTCCTCCGAAGATGGATGAACAAAGAACAAGAACAAAGAACAAAGAACAATACAGCACAGGAACCTCCAAGCCAACGCTTCGGCCCTCCAAGCCCACGCCGCTCCCTGGTCCAAACTAGACCATTCTTTTGTATCCCTCCATTCCCACTCCGTTCATGTGGCTATCTAGATAAGTCTTAAACGTTCCCAGTGTGTCCGCCTCCACCACCTTGCCTGGCAGTGCATTTCAGGCTCCCACCACCCTCTGTGTAAAATACGTCCTTCTGATATCCGTGTTAAACCTCCCCCGCCTCACCTTGAACCTATGACCCCTCGTGAACATCACCACCGACCTGGGAAAAAGCTTCCCACCGTTCACCCTATCTATGCCTTTCATAATTTTATACACCTCTATTAGGTTACCCCTCATCCTCCGTCTTTCCAGTGAGAACAACCCCAGTTTACCCAATCTCTCCTCATAACTAAGCCCTTCCATACCAGGCAACATCCTGGTAAACCTCCTCTGCACTCTCTTCTGGTCCACGTCCTTCTGGTAGTGTGGTGACCAAAACTGGGCGCAGTATTCCAAATGCGGCCAAACCAACGTTCTATACAACTGCAACACCAGACCCCAACTTTTACACTCTATGCCCCGTCCTATAAAGGCAAGCATGCCATATGCCTTATTCACTACCTTCTCCACCTGTGACGTCACCTTCAAGGATCTGTGGACCTGCACACCCAGATCCCTCTGCGTATCTACACCCTTTATGGTTCTGCCATTTATCATACAGCTCCCTCCTACGTTAGTTCTACCAAAATGCATCACTTTGCATTTATCTGGATTGAACTCCATCTGCCATTTCTTTGCCCAAATTTCCAGCCGATCTATATCCATCTGTAGCCTCTGACAATGTTCCTCACTATCTGCAAGTCCAGCCATTTTCGTGTCGTCTGCAAACTTACTGATCATCCCAGTTACACCTTCTTCCAGATCATTTATATAAATCACAAACAGCAGAGGTCCCAATACAGAGCCCTGCGGAACACCACTAGTCACAGGCATCCAGCCGGAAAAAGACCCTTCCACTACCACCCTCTGTCTTCTGTGATCAAGCCAGCTCTTCACCCATCTAGCCACCTCCCCCTTTATCCCATGAGATCCAATCTTTTGCACCAACCTACCATGAGGAACTTTGTCAAACGCTTTACCAAAGTCCATATAGACGACATCCACAGCCCTTCCCTCGTCAACCATTCTAGTCACTTCTTCAAAAAACTCCACCAGGTTAGTGAGGCATGACCTCCCTCTCACAAAACCATGCTGACTATCGTTAATGAGTTTATTCCTTTCTAAATGCGCATACATCCTATCTCTAAGAATCCTCTCCAACAACTTCCCGACCACGGACGTCAAGCTCACCGGCCTATAATTTCCCGGGTTATCCTTCCTACTCTTCTGAAATAACGGGACCACATTAGCTACCTCCCAATCCTCTGGGACCTCACCTGTGTCCAGTGACGAGACAAAGATTTGCGTCAGAGGCCCAGTGATTTCATCTCTCGTCTCCCTGAACAGCCTTGGATAGATTCCATCAGGCCCTGGGGATTTGTCAGTCTTTATATTCCCTAAAAAACCAAACACTTCCTCCCTTGTAAGGAGATATTCGCTAAAGGGTCAAACCTCCCCTCCGAGACACTCCCAGTCAACACATCCCTCTCCTTTGTGAATACCGACGCAAAGTATTCATTTAGGATCTCCCCTACTTAGAAATCATAGAAACCCTACAGTACAGAAAGAGGCCATTCAGCCCATCGAGTCTGCACCGACCACAATCCCACCCAGGCCCTACCCCAATATACCTGCATATTTTACCCGCTAATCCCTCTAATCTACGCATCCCAGGACACGAAGGGGCAATTTTAACATGGCCAATCAACCGAACCGGCACATCTTTGGACTGTGGGAGGAAACCGGAGCACCTGGAGGAAACCCATGCAGACACGAGGAGAACATGCAAACTCCACACAGACAGTGACCCAAGCAGGGAATCGAACCCAGGTCCCTGGAGCTGTGAAGCAGCAGTGCCAACCACTGTGCTACCGTGCCGCCCGGTACTTCCTTGGGCTCTAATCATAATTCCCCACTTTTGTCCCTGAGAAGTCCGATTTTTTTTCCCTGACAACCCTTTTGTTCCTAACATATGAATAAAATGCCTTAGGATTCTCCTTAATCCTGTCCGCCAAGAACATTTCGTGACCCCTTTTTGCCCTTCTAATTCCTCATTTGAGTTCTTTCCTACTTTCTTTGTATTCCTCCAGAGCTCCCTCTGTTTTTAGCTGCCTGGACCTAACGTACGCCTCTCTTTTCTTTTTGACCAATCCCTCAATTTCCCTGGTTATCCACGGTTCTCGAATCCTACCCTTCCTATCCTTCTTTTTTACAGGCACATGCCTATCCTGCAGCCCTAACAACTGTTCCTTAAAAGACTCCCACATGCCAGATGTGGATTTACCCTCAAACAGCCTCTCCCAATCAACAGCTGCCAATTTCTGCCTAATCCCATTAAAGTTAGCCTTCCCCCAATCCAACACCTTACCCTTGGGACACCACTCATCCTTTTCCATCACTATCCTAAAGCTAACAGAATTGTGGTCACTATTTGCCACATGTTCCTCTACCGAAACTTTGAAGACCTGACCGGGCTCATTCCCCAGTACTAGGTCCAGTATAGCCCCCTCTCTATGAAGTCGTCATAACTCTGAACTTCATGGACACTTTGCCAATATCCTCCAAGCAAATCCAGGCATGGACCCAAAAGGACCCGATATTGGCGAAACTACATCACGTTGTCTTATGTCATGGTCTACAAGGGTGTCCTGCAGAGAATTTTAAAACTCATGTCTGTAAGTGTCAGGAGTTGAGTATAGAAGATGGCATCATCTTGTGGGAGCCCGGGTGGTTGTCCCGCATCCAGGCCAGCGAGCAATTGCACAATGACCACCCAGGAATTTCTAAGATGAAAATGCTCACAAGGAGCTATGTCTAGTAGCTTGGCATAGACAGCGATATTGAAAACCTGGTCAAGTAGTGTAAAACTTGCCTGGAAAACGAGAAGGCCCCTCCAGAAGCCTTGTTGCACCCTGGGAGATCCTGGGTGCAAATACATGCAGAATTCACAGGGGCATTTATGGGCACCAGATGACTTCTACTACTTCTTACAATACCACAGAAATATGCATGGAGTCCCCGAGGTTCTCGTTTCAGACCATGGGACCCCGTTTACCAGTGGGGAGTTTCAGACCTTCGTGAAGACGAACGGAGTAATGCGCAACTGCATGGCACCCTACCACCTGTCCTCAAATGGCCTGGGAGAGCAGGTGACTAGATATTCAGAAGTGGCATGAAGAATCAAATCACAGGTTCTCTAGAAACAAAGCTTGCACATTTCCTTTTTAACTATAGTACAATGCCACATATGACAATGGGGATTACCCCAGTGGAACTATTGATGGGCCAATGCCTTCGGATTAGGCTTAGCCTGATCTGGCAAGCAACGTCATGTTAAAACAAGAAGCCCAGAAAAGGGGCCATGATGGTCAGAGATTGGATAGAGACTTCAAATGGGGAGATGCAATCATAAGAAAATAAGAAATAGGAGCAGGAGTAGGCCATCTAGCCCCTCGAGCCTGCCCCGCCATTCAATAAGATCATGGCTGATCTGACGTGGATCAGTACCACTTACCCGCCTGATCCCCATAACCCTTAATTCCTTTACCGATCAGGAATCCATCCATCCGCGCTTTAAACATATTCAGCGAGGTAGCCTCCACCACCTCGGTGGGCAGAGAATTCCAGAGATTCACCACCCTCTGGGAGAAGAAGTTCCTCCTCAACTCTGTCTTAAACCGACCCCCCTTTATTTTGAGGCTGTGTCCTCTAGTTTTAACTTCCTTACTAAGTGGAAAGAATCTCTCCGCCTCCACCCTATCCAGCCCCCGCATTATCTTATAAGTCTCCATAAGATCCCCCCTCATCCTTCTAAACTCCAACGAGTACAAACCCAATCTCCTCAGCCTCTCCTCATAATCCAAACCCCTCATCTCCGGTATCAACCTGGTGAACCTTCTCTGCACTCCCTCCAATGCCAATATATCCTTCCTCATATAAGGGGACCAATACTGCACACAGTATTCCAGCTGCGGCCTCACCAATGCCCTGTACAGGTGCATCAAGACATCCCTGCTTTTATATTCTATCCCCTTCGCAATATAGGCCAACATCCCATTTGCCTTCTTGATCACCTGTTGTACCTGCAGACTGGGCTTTTGCGTCTCATGCACAAGGACCCCCAGGTCCCTTTGCACGGTAGCATGTTTTAATTTGTTTCCATTGAGATAGTAATCCCATTTGTTATTATTTCCTCCAAAGTGTATAACCTCGCATTTCTCAACGTTATACTCCATTTGCCATATCCTCGCCCACTCACTCAGCCTGTCCAAATCTCTCTGCAGATCTTCTCCGTCCTCCACACGATTCACTTTTCCACTTATCTTTGTGTCGTCTGCAAACTTCGTTACCCTACACTCCGTCCCCTCCTCCAGATCATCTATATAAATGGTAAATAGTTGCGGCCCGAGTACCGATCCCTGCGGCACGCCACTAGTTACCTTCCTCCAACCGGAAAAACACCCATTTATTCCGACTCAATCAATGGCTCTCCGTGGATTCTGAAGTTATTCAGAGGGGGATTAGGAGAGCAATAGTGGTGGGGGACGCGTCGGTTAGAGGCACTGACAGGCGATTCTGTGGGTGCGAACAGGACTCCAGGATGGTAGTCTGCCTACCTGGTGCTGGGGTACTGGATGTCTCCGAGAGGATAGGAGGCATATTAAAAGGGGAGGATAAAGAAACGGATGTCATTGTACACATTGGTGCAAATGACATAGATAGGAAGTCATGATGTGAAGATGCCGGTGTTGGACTGGGGTAAACACAGTAAGAAGTTTAACAACACCAGGTGAAAGTCCAACAGGTTTATTTGGTAGCAAAAGCCACACAAGAAGCTATGTCATGGTCTACACCAGCATCCCCCATGACGATGGCATTGCTGCAACGGCGTCAGTGCTCAGCGCCAACAACTGCCAGTTTCCAGATGCAATTTTACATCTCATCCGCTTCATCCTGGACCACAATATCTTCACCTTCAACAACCAGTTCTTCATCCAGACACACAGAACAGCCATGGGGACCAGATTCGCACCTCAATATGCCAACATCTTCATGCACAGGTTCGAACAAGGCTTCTTCACCGCACGGGACCTTCAACCGATGCTATACACTAGATACATCGATGACATTTTCTTCCTTTGGACTCATGGTGAACAATCACTGAAACAACTCTATGATGACATCAACAAGTTCCATCCCACCATCAGACTCACCATAGACTACTCTCCGGAATCGGTTGCATTCTTGGACACACGCATCTCCATTAAGGACGGTCACCTCAGCACCTCACTGTACCGCAAGCCCACGGGTAACCTCACGATACTCCACTTCTCCAGCTTCCACCCTAAACACGTTAAAGAAGCCATCCCCTACGGACAAGCCCTCCGTATACACAGGATCTGCTCGTATGAGGAGGATAGCAACAGACACCTCCCGACGCTGAAAGATGCCCTCATACGAACAGGATATGGCGCTCGACTCATTGATCAACAGTTCCAACGCGCCACAGCGAAAAACCTCACCGACCTCCTCAGAAGACAAACACGGGACACAGTGGACAGAGTACCCTTCGTTGTCCAGTACTTCCCCGGAGCGGAGAAGCTACGGCATCTCCTCCGGAGCCTTCAACATGTCATTGATGAAGACGAACATCTCGCCAAGGCCATCCCCACACCCCCACTTCTTGCCTTCAAACAACCGCACAACCTCAAACAGACCATTGTCCGCAGCAAACTACCCAGCCTTCAGGAGAACAGTGACCATGACACCACACAACCCTGCCACAGCAACCTCTGCAAGACGTGCCGGATCATCGACACAGATGCCATCATCTCACGTGAGAACACCATCCACCAGATACACGGTACATACTCTTGCAATTCGGCCAACATTGTCTACCTGATACGCTGCAAGAAAGGATGTCCCGAGGCATGGTACATTGGGGAAACTATGCAGACGCTGCAACAACGGATGAATGAACACCGCTCGACAATCACCAGGCAAGACTGTTCTCTGCCTGTTGGGGAGCACTTCAGCGGTCACGGGCATTCGGCCTCTGATATTCGGGTAAGCGTTCTCCAAGGCGGCCTTCGCGACACACGACGGCGCAGAGTCGCTGAGCAGAAACTGATAGCCAAGTTCCGCACACACGAGGATGGCCTCAACCGGGATATTGGGTTCATGTCACACTGTTTGTAACCCCCACAGTTGACTGGACCTGCAGAGTTTCACTGGCTGTCTTGTCTGGAGACAATACACATCTTTTTAGCCTGTCTTGATGCTCTCTCCACTCACATTGTTTTGTTTCTTAAAGACTTGATTAGTTGTAAGTATTCGCATTCCAACCATTATTCATGTAAATTGAGTTTGTGTCTTTATATGCTCTGTTTGTGAACAGAATTCCCACTCACCTGAAGAAGGGGCTTTTGCTACCAAATAAACCTGTTGGACTTTAACCTGGCGTTGTTAAACTTCTTACTGTAGATAGGAAGAGCAGGGGGATCCTACGAGAGCAATTCAGGGAGTTGGGAAATAGGCTAAAAAGTAGGGCCTCCAGAGTGGCAATCTCTGGGCTGCTCCCAATGCCTAGGGCCAGTGAGGCTAGGAATAGGGAGATAGTACAATTGAACGCTTGGCTAAAGGACTGGTCCAGGAGGGAGGGCTTCATATTCCTGGATCACTGGGAAGTTTTCAAGAGAGGAGGGCACCTGTAAAAGAAGGACGGGTCACAACTAAATTGGAAGGGCACGAATATCCTGGCTGGGAGTTTTGCTAGTGCAGTTCGGGTGGGTTTAAACTAATATGGCAGGGGGGTGGGGATCAAAAAATTAGGTCTACAAGTGTAGAGGCTGGGGACGAGCTTGGGGCCAGAACAAGGCTGGCAAAGAAGAAGAGCACTCTGGGGGAGGATGACCTCACTGGGCCTGGAGGTTTGGAGAGCATCTGCTTCAATGCAAGGAGCGTAGCAGGTAAGACAGACAAACTTAGGGCCTTAATGCTTACGAGGAATTTGGATGTGGTTGCGGTGACAGAGACTTGGTTGAAAGAGGGACAGGACTGGCAACTGAATGTTCTGGGGTACAAGTGTTTCAGGCGAGACAGAGGAGGGGCCAAAAGAGATGGGGGAGTAGCAGTATTAGTTAGAGAACATATTACAGCGGTGCAGAGGGAGGACAATTCAGAGGGGTCGTGTAACGAGTCACTGTGGGTGGAGCTCAGAAACAGGAAGTGCGCAGTCACTATGTTGGGGGTATACTACAGGCCCACCAACAGCCCAAGGGAAGTGGAAAAACGGATATGTCAGGAGATAATGGATAGGTGCAGGAAAAATAGGGTTTTTGTAGTGGGAGACTTCAATTTCCCCGGTATAGACTGGAAATCGCGTAGGGCTGGGAGTCTGAATGGGGAGGAATTTGTAAAATGCGTACAGGAAGGTCCTTTGGAGCAATATGTAGTTAGCCCGACTAGAGAGAGGGCTATACAGGACCTAGTACTGGGGAATGAGCCCGGTCAGATCTTCAAAGTTTCGGTGGGGGAACATGTGGCAAACAGTGACCACAATTCTGTTAGCTTTAGGATAGTGATGGAAAAGGATGAGTGGTGTCCCAAGGGTAAGGTGTTGGATTGGGGGAAGGCTAACTTTAATGGGATTAGGCAGAAATTGGCAGCTGTTGATTGGGAGAGGCTGTTTGAGGGTAAATCCACATCTGGCATGTGGGAGTCTTTTAAGGAACAGTTGTTAGGGCTGCAGGATAGGCATGTGCCTGTAAAAAAGAAGGATAGGAAGGGTAGGATTCGAGAACCATGGATAACCAGGGAAATTGAGGGATTGGTCAAAAAGAAAAGAGAGGCGTACGTTAGGTCCAGGCAGCTAAAAACAGAGGGAGCTCTGGAGGAATACAAAGAAAGTAGGAAAGAACTCAAACGAGGAATTAGAAGGGCAAAAAGGGGTCACGAAATGTCCTTGGCAGACAGGATTAAGGAGAATCCCAAGGCATTTTATTCATACGTTAGGAACAAAAGGGTTGTCAGGGAAAAAATCGGACTTCTCAGGGACAAAAGTGGGGAATTATACTTGGAGCCCAAAGAAGTAGGGGAGATCCTAAATGAATACTTTGCATTGGTATTCACATAGGAGAGGGATGTGTTGACTGGGAGCGTCTCGGAGGGGAGTGTTGACCCGTTAGAGAAAATCTCCATTACAAGGGAGGAAGTGTTCGGTTTTTTAGGGAATATAAAGACTGACAAATCCCCAGGGCCTGATGGAACCTATCCCAGGCTGCTTAGGGAGACGAGAGATGAAATCGCTGGGCCTCTGACGCAAAGCTTTGTCTTGTCACTGGACACAGGTGAGGTCCCAGAGGATTGGAGGATAGCAATGTGGTCCCGTTATTTAAGTAGGGTAGGAAGGATAACCCGGAAAATTATAGGCCGGTGAGCTTGACGTCCGTGGTCGGGAAGTTGTTGGAGAGGATTCTTAGAGACAGGATGTATGCGCATTTAGAAAGGAATAAACTCATTAACGATAGTCAGCATGGTTTTGTGAGAGGGAGGTCATGCCTCACTAACCTGGTGGAGTTTTTTGAAGAAGTGACAAGAATGGTTGACGAGGGAAGGGCCGTGGATGTCGTCTATATGGACTTTAGTAAAGCGTTTGACAAAGTCCCTCATGGTAGGTTGGTGCAAAAGATTGGATCTCATGGGATAAAGGGGGAGGTGGCTAGATGGGTGGAGAACTGGCTTGGTCACAGAAGTGGAGATGCCGCCGTTGGACTGGGGTAAACACAGTAAGAAGTTTAACAACACCAGGTTAAAGTCCAACAGGTTTATTTAGTAGCAAAAGCCACACAAGCTTTCGGAGCTCCAAGCCCCTTCTTCAGGTGAATGAGAATTCTGTTCACAAACAGGGCATATAAAGACACAGACTCAATTTACATGAATAATGGTTGGAATGCGAATACTTACAGCTAATCAAGTCTTTAAGTCTTCCCCGGAGCGGAGAAGCTACGGCATCTCCTCCGGAGCCTTCAACATGTCATTGATGAAGACGAACATCTCGCCAAGGCCATCCCCACACCCCCACTTCTTGCCTTCAAACAACCGCACAATCTCAAACAGACCATTGTCCACAGCAAACTACCCAGCCTTCAGGAGAACAGTGACCACGACACCACACAACCCTGCCACAGCAACCTCTGCGAGACGAGCCGGATCATCTCACGTGAGAACACCATCCACCAGGTACACGGTACATACTCTTGCAACTCGGCCAACGTTGTCTACCTGATACGCTGCAGAAAAGGATGTCCCGAGGCATGGTACATTGGGGAAACTATGCAGACGCTGCAACAACGGATGAATGAACACCGCTCGACAATCACCAGGCAAGACTGTTCTCTTACTGTTGGGGAGCACTTCAGCGGTCACGGGCATTCGGCCTCTGATATTCGGGTAAGCGTTCTCCAAGGCGGCCTTCACGACACACGACGGCGCAGAGTCGCTGAGCAGTAACTGATAGCCAAGTTCCGCACACACGAGGACGGCCTCAACCGGGATATTGGGTTCATGTCACACTATTTGTAACCCCCACAGCTTGCCTGGACCTGCAGAGTTTCACTGGCTGTCTTGTCTGGAGACAATACACATCTTTTTAGCCTGTCTTGATGCTCTCTCCACTCACGTTGTTTGTATCTTAAAGACTTGATTAGCTGTAAGTATTCTCATTCCAACCATTATTCATGTAAATTGAGTCTGTGTCTTTATATGCCCTGTTTGTGAACAGAATTCCCACTCACCTGAAGAAGGGGCTTGGAGCTCTGAAAGCTTGTGTGGCTTTTGCTACCAAATAAACCTGTTGGACTTTAACCTGGTGTTGTTAAACTTCTTACTTGGTCACAGAAGACAGAGGGTGGTAGTGGAAGGGTCTTTTTCCGGCTGGATGCCTGTGACTAGTGGTGTTCCGCAGGGTTCTGTATTGGGACCTCTGCTGTTCGTGATTTATATAAACGATCTGGAAGATCTGGGGTGATCAGTAAGTTTGCGGACGACACGAAAATGGATGGACTTGCAGATAGTGAGGAACATTGTCAGAGGCTACAGAAGGATATAGATAGGCTGGAAATTTGGGCAAAGAAATGGCAGATGGAGTTCAATCCAGATAAATGCAAAGTGATGCATTTTGGTAGAACCAACGTAGGGGGGAAGTATAGGATAAATGGCAGAACCATAAAGGGTGTAGATACGCAGAGGGACCTGGGTGTGCAAGTCCACAGATCCTTGAAGGTGACGTCACAGGTGGAGAAGGTAGTGAATAAGGCAAATGGCATGCTTGTCTTCAAAGGACGGGGCATAGAGTATAAAAGTTGGGGTCTGGTGTTGCAGTTGTGTAGAATGTTCGTTCGGCCGCATTTGGAATACTGCACCCAGTTCTGGTCGCCACACTACCAGAAGGACGTGGAGGCTTTAGAGAGAGTGCAGAGGAGGTTCACCAGGATGTTGCCTGGTATGGAAGGGCTTAGTTATGAGGAGAGATTTGGTAAACTGGGGTTGTTCTCACTGGAAAGACGGAGGATGAGGGGTGACCTAATAGAGGTGCATAAAATTATGAAAGGCATAGATAGGGTGAACGGTGGGAAGCTTTTTCCCAGGTCGGTGGTGACGTTCACGAGGCGTCATAGGTTCAAGGTGAGGGGCGGGGCGGGGGGGGGGGGGGGAGGTTTAACATGGATATCAGAAGGACGTATTTTACACAGAGGGTGGTGGGGGCCTGGAATGCGCTGCCGAGCAAGGTGGTGGAGGCAGACACACTGGGAACGTTTAAGACTTATCTAGATAGCCACATGAACGGAGTGGGAATGGAGGGATACAAAAGAATGGTCTAGTTTGGATCAGGGAGCGGTGCGGGCTTGGAGGGCCGAAGGGCCTGTTCCTGTGCTGTTTTGTTCTTCGTTCTTTGTATTCTCAAAAAATCAGGATCAGTATCTTTTGAGGTAAAAACCAGGGAAAAGACCTTAAAGAGGTACATAGATCACCTTTGTCACAGGGAATCATCCGCAGAGGCAACTGTTTCTATGAAAGTGCCACCATCGGCATCCTTCATATCGGCCTGTAGATGGGAAACTCTGCCCTCTGAAAATGCAAGAGCCAATCATTTGGACAAGCAAGATTTTGCTCAGACGTGGAAACAGAGGCAGCGGACACCCAGTCAGAGGTTGCCACTGAGGACAAGTCCCCTTTAGTGGTTCTTCGATGCTCTTTGTGGAAGAAACATTCACATATCTGTTATATGCCCCTCGAGGCCACAGGCAAAAACATGGAGAAGGCCCCATTGTCATGGGACCGAGGGGGAACCCTCAGACTCGATGGGAGTGGTGGTGGGCAGGGGGTGCGGGGGGTGAGATAGCACCCATGAGGTCCATGGGGAATCACTAATTGATCTCCCTGTGGGCCCTGTTGAGTATGAGTTTTCCTGGTATCAGTGGCCTGTCCAGCTGGAACTCATTACCTGAGCCTTTTATAAGACAAGTCCACGACTGGACCTGCTGACCTGTAGTCCTAGGCAGGGACTAATATGTATGCACCATGTGGTTTTACTTGGCATTCTGTAATAAACTATGTTCCTTTCCAATTAGACTTCCTGAGTCATTACACTTGGCCTGTTTCACAATGCTCCACTCTGCTCAACTCTAGGTCTTCTTCACACTGTTCTGCTCATCTAACTGCCAGATTCATACAATCTGCTACACTGCCATCCTTGAAATTATGAAAGAATGGGATAGGGTAGATAGAAGCAGACAGTTTCCAGTAATTGAGGAATTAAGATTGAGCACCATAAGCACACTCTTTGTTACCCTCCAAGAGAGGGTAACAAAACATCTTTACACAGTATTGTGAGGCAGTGGAATTCACTTCAAAGATTATTGGTGAGGCAAAAACTATGATCTGAATTTGCTGGGAAATGCTGCCCTTGATGTGTTCAATAATACATAATTCAGATTCATGTATAAACATGCATTGTGCCTAACAGGTACTGTAAAGAACTATAGCAATATTCATTTCAAGCTTTTAGTTATCATTTGTAACATTGCATGCAACATTCTCACCTGTAATCCTTAAACTTAACAAACAAATTATTAAATGCATTGTTTTTAAAAATCTTGTGAGACAATTCCAGATCTGAAAGATATTAGGAGATCAATTATCTCATGGAATAGTACTGGGCTTTTTTTAAAAGTTAACATGCAGTAAATGGAACATTAAATGTGTTTTCAACAATACAGCTAAATTATTGCGTACTGTAGTCTGATAGAAGGTACCGAGAATGGAATTGTCAATATCACAACAAAAGCAAATCAGCAGGCTCTAAAACATTCTCAGAATACAATTATATTTCAAGTTATTTAAAACACCAAGGTTCATTCTTGGATTGCAATGAAAAGGCTTCTGTCATTCTTCAACACAAATGCCCATTTTGATGTTTCACAGTTATTTTATTTGGGACAACATATACAATTATCCTCCAATCGATATGCAATAGACAACTAACTGATCTGCCTTATATTTATATTTGCTTATATTTTTAAATGTAATTAATATTATTCACCGAATTAAAAATAATGGTATTTATCTGGAACTTAGTTGGCCTGAATCCCTGAAACGAGCAGCCAGAGTCCATAGATTCCCTCAACATCCCTCCTAAAGATGCTCCCCATCATCTTGCATTGGGGTTTACTATCATTGTTGTATACCATAATCTTATTTGCTCATATGTGTGTACAGAACAGATGTCAGCCACAATCCCAGTACCTACATTTCTGTCCACTTTTCACTCATTTTTCTTTGCTTCCCCCCTTAATATTTTCTTGCCTCCACTTTTGTTTCTCTTATAGCTACTTGCCCCATTCTCGTCTAATGTGTGCTTGATAACACTTTGCCCAGCCCACCAACTGCCATTTTCCATCAAAATTCTCTTTCCCCTCTACCACTACTCCATTCGTCACACAATAGTATAAGCCTGGCACATGTTCTTTCAACGAGCATTCATTGAACAATCTCAATATCCCACTTTCCTTCATCATCTCTGATCTCCACAACTTATCTTCCCTCATAGCAATACCTCTGCAAGTAACCTCTCTGGCCTCCTTCCCCTCCATATCAACCTGAAAATTTTTGATCGTTCATGTACAAGGCCTTCCCCATAACTGACCTAAATGTGGAACAGAATGAAAATCAGCATCCTGGGCTTGGAATTTGGCTCACCACCGATGAATCCTTCCTGCCCATTAATTTTGGTTTCATGTTCTTTTATTTTGCCTGTCAACAACCATAGTGACAGCACTGCACCCAAATAGAGATCTCAAATCAGTCCATCCTATTTCTCCTCCAAATGCAAATGCACCCCCTTCAATAATCTCTCCAAGTCTCCTTTATGAACATCTTCCACAATCCCAGAATTCCACAAATATGTTTGTCATTGAAAGATCCTCCCTTCTGTTTAATAACAGACTTTGAACAAGGCAATCATTCATTGCTAATATTAATCTTCACCTAAATTCATCCTGTCTACAGAAATCACTCATTTTCTGGCTTGGCTCCCTCATCCTTAACCTCCATCCCTCCTTCAATTTCCTTATTTAAACAAAACTATTACACATGACATTGAGATCTGAGATTTCTGAAATCCAGTAAGAGGTTTAACAACACCAGGTTAAAGTCCAACAGGTTTATTTGGTACCAAAAGCCACATATTGTCATTAGTGTGGCTTTTGCTACCAAATAAACCTGTTGGACTTTAACCTGGTGTTGTTAAACTTCTTACTGTGTTTACCCCAGTCCAACGCCGGCATCTCCACATGATTTCTGAAATCGACAGGGAATTTTCTCATATACAAATGTCTGTCCCAAACTCCAGCAATGACACTTGTTGACCCTTGGGGAAAAAAATCACTCTTGAGACACTCTCCAATTCTGAACTCTTTCTCTTTGGCCTACTAACTGTTGGTTAGTTGGTATCAGTTTAGCTCAGTTGGCTGTAAAGGTGGGTTTGTGATCCAGAGCAAATGCCAACAGCATGGGTTCAATTCCCATTAAGAAGTTTAACAACACCAGGTTAAAGTCCAACAGGTTTATTTGGTAGCAAAAGCCACACAAGCTTTCGGAGCTCCAAGCCCCTTCTTCAGGTGAGTGGGAATTCTGTTCACAAACAGGGCATATAAAGACACAAACTCAATTTACATGAATAATGGTTGGAATGCGAATACTTACAACTAATCAAGTCTTTAAGAAACAAAACAACGTGAGTGGAGAGAGCATCAAGAAAGGCTAAAAAGATGTGTATTGTCTCCAGACAAGACAGCCAGTGAAACTCTGCAGGTCCAGGCAACTGTGGGGGTTACAAATAGTGTGACATGAACCGAATAACCCAGGAGCGCTCCTCGTCACAATGGATGTCTCGGCACTCTACACCAGCATCCCCCATGACGATGGCATTGCTGCAACGGCCTCAGTGCTCAGCGCCAACAACTGCCAGTTTCCAGATGCAATTTTACATCTCATCCGCTTCATCCTGGACCACAATATCTTCACCTTCAACAACCAGTTCTTCATCCAGACACACGGAACAGCCATGGGGACCAAATTCACACCTCAATATGCCAACATCTTCGTGCACAGGTTCGAACAAGACTTCTTCACCGCACGGGACCTTCAACCGATGCTATACACTAGATACATCGATGACATTTTCTTCCTTTGGACTCATGGTGAACAATCACTGAAACAACTCTATGATGACATCAACAAGTTCCATCCCACCATCAGACTCACCATAGACTACTCTCCGGAATCGGTTGCATTCTTGGACACACGCATCTCCATTAAAGATGGTCACCTCAGCACCTCACTGTACCGCAAGCCCACGGACAACCTCACGATGCTCCACTTCTCCAGCTTCCACCCTAAACACGTTAAAGAAGCCATCCCCTACGGACAAGCCCTCCGTATACACAGGATCTGCTCGGATGAGGAGGATTGCAACAGACACCTCCAGACGCTGAAAGATGCCCTCATAAGAACAGGATATAGCGCTCGACTCATTGATCAACAGTTCCAACACGCCACAGCGAAAAACCACACCGACCTCCTCAGAAGACAAACACGGGACACAGTGGACAGAGTACGCTTCGTCGTCCAGTACTTCCCCGGAGCGGAGAAGCTACGGCATCTCCTCCGGAGCCTTCAACATGTCATTGATGAAGACGAACATCTCGCCAAGGCCATCCCCACACCCCCACTTCTTGCCTTCAAACAACCGCACAACCTCAAACAGACCATTGTCCGCAGCAAACTACCCAGCCTTCAGGAGAACAGTGACCACGACACCACACAACCCTGCCTCAGCAACCTCTGCAAGACGTGCCGGATCATCGACACAGATGCCATCATCTCACGTGAGAACACCATCCACCAGGTACACGGTACATACTCTTGCAACTCGGCCAACGTTGTCTACCTGATACGCTGCAGGAAAGGATGTCCCGTGGCATGGTACATTGGGGAAACTATGCAGACGCTGCGACAATGGATGAATGAACACCGCTCGACAATCACCAGGCAAGACTGTTCTCTTCCTGTTGGGGAGCACTTCAGCGGTCACGGGCATTCGGCCTCTGATATTCGAGTAAGTGTTCTCCAAGGCGGCCTTCACGACACACGACGGCGCAGAGTCGCTGAGCAGACACTGATAGCCAAGTTCCGCACACACGAGGACGGCCTCAACCGGGATATTGGGTTCATGTCACACTATTTGTAACCCCCACAGCTTGCCTGGACCTGCAGAGTTTCACTGGCTGTCTTGTCTGGAGACAATACACATCTTTTTAGCATGTCTTGATGCTCTCTCCACTCACATTGTTTTGTTTCTTAAAGACTTGATTAGTTGTAAGTATTCGCATTCCAACCATTATTCATGTAAATTGAATTTGTGTCTTTATATGCCCTGTTTGTGAACAGAATTCCCACTCACCTGAAGAAGGGGCTTGGAGCTCCGAAAGCTTGTGTGGCTTTTACTACCAAATAAACCTGTTGGACTTTAACCTGGTGTTGTTAAACATCTTACTGTGTTTACCCCAGTCCAACGCCGGCATCTCCACTTCAATTCCCATACCAGCTGAGGTTAGTCATGAAGGGCCATCTTCTCAACCTTGCCCCTTACCCTAGGTGTGGTGATCCTCAGGTTAAATCACCATCAGATGGTTTTCCCCCTCAAACGGGAGTGCAGCCTTTGGTCATCTAGAATTATGGTGACTTCTTTACTTACTAACTGTGATGACATTGTGACTATTTCATCCAAATATTCCCCTCAGATTCAAGTTTCCAGTTTACAATTCTTCTCACGTAACAAGTGCTTCAATAATCTTAAATTGGCAGGCTGAGAGCTCAAAGGTACTTGGCAATCAACAGGCTTTAGCTGTCCACTGACAGATCTGATTGGATCACTTTAATTTGTACCATCATTTCCTCTGCTTGATACTGATTATCCCAAAAGGCTATGCAAGTCCAAACGTCTCTATTCCACCACAAACCTTCTATTGTGTTCTGCATGTTGACCTCACGTACCAAATACATCCATGAAGCTTGGCACCTGCTCCCTGAATCATCTGATTTCTAGCTTCTCAGTCAATTATATCATCATTCTCTCTTCCCCACCTGCTTTTAAGGTCATCAATGTTAATTTCCTCAAGAATTGGTTCCTTGGCCCCAGATGCTCATTATTTCATTTTTCTTTTCAAAGCTGGGGAACATTTTGTTGATTCACAAAAATGCTCACATCAAGTGCAGTTCTGGTTATGAGACTGACTCACCTCAAATTCTCCACCTTTGATACTGTTGCAGACTCCATCATCATCCAATTTCTCAACTCCAGAAGTATAACTCTGTGACATATCTCTGACATGATTACTTCCATAACAATCACAATACAGGTGCTGGTTTTCACCTGTCACTTAAGTTTGGTTTCATCCTTGGTTGCCTCTTCCCCTCCACCTAGCTGCTTCCACTTAGCAAGATCATCTGTGAATATCTGATCAGCTTCTGCATTAATGCTGACAAAACCAAATCCTGCCTCCTCCATTGATCGAAAGGTAGATAGTATACATTCTAACATTATGATCTCAGTGAATTGAACAACTGTTATCCCAGTATTGAAATCTTATCACTTATATAAAGAATTTAATCTCTGGAACCAAAAGTACAAAATTTGTGGATGAGACTCAATTGTGGGGTTATCGTTAATATTGAGAAGGGCTATGACGAAATACAAAATTATATGTCTAAACTTGTAGAATGGCTTGCAAAGCTGCACACAGAGGTTAATTTTCAAAGGGATAAAATGTAAAAGCAGTGAAGGTATGTTAATGTCACAACAACAATCTATATTTATATAGCATCTTGAATGTAATGAAACATTCCATGACACTGCATGGTGTTACTTTCTCTGTTGAGACGATGAGTAAAGGTGATATTGACTAAACACTATTTTTGTAGGCAACGTATTCCTTAAACTACAGAGCGGAACATTTCCCTTTTATACTCAGCCTGTTCCGATGATTCATCTTCCCTCAACAAAATCCCAGAATCCTCAAAAGGCTGCAGGATGCATTTCTTTGATCAGAGAGCATCTGCTTCCCATATACAGCTATGGTAGCTCACCCAGCCAAGCAGCCCTTTCTCTCTGCTGACCACACAAACGGCTGTCTGCCTGTGATATTCATTGATTGATAGGGAAGCCTATAATCTGATATCAAACATAGCTTCTTCTGCCCACTTTCCCATGGCAACTTGAATCAAATTAGCCTTAAATCATATAGAAATGCTAATTTTCTATCTTTGACCTCAATTCCCTTTCATCTTAGAAGTAAATGGACAGCTTAGAGCATAGCTGTTTATACCCTGGTCTCTTAACACCATTTTGGGACTTTGGGAGACTCCCGCCCACCATGGGAATCGTAGTGGGGGGCGGGACACAGAGCACGCAAAGGTCCGTTGACCTCAGGCAGGATTTTCTGGTCTTGGGTCGAGCACAGCCAAAAAATCCTGCCCTCACTGTCTACTCGTTGTAAACTCACAGATTGCTGGAACTGTCTCCAAGCATAAATACACCTTCTTCTCAGGAAAGTGGAAGAGATTATAGAGACACGGATGGGCAAGGCCATGGACTGATTTTAAAACACTCCAAACTTAAAACAAGGATGAGGATTTCAAAATCAAAGTGTTCCTTGACCATGAATCAAGGTAGATCAGCAAGTGTAGTGGTGATAGGTGAACAGGACGTGGTGCAAGTTAGTACACAAGCGACAGAGGTTTAGATGATCTCAAGTTTACAGAGGGTAGAATGTGGGAGGCAGACAGGAATGAGTTAAAATAGTCACTTCTAGAGGTAACAAAGGCATATTTGAGGGTTTCACAACAATATGCTGAGACAGGGGCTTAGTTGAGCTAATGCTCGACAGACATGAGTTCAAATGCCACTGTAGAAGCTGGGTGAATTTAAATGTAGTTAATTAATAAATCTGGAATACATTATGAGTCCCATTAATAATGATGATGGAACTATTGAATTGTTGTTAAATGAAAAATATCTGGTTCACTAATATCTTTCATGGGTGGAAGTCTGCCATCCTTACCAGGTCTGGCCGACATGTCCAGACCCATAATAATGTGGTTGACTCTTGACTGACCTATGAAATGGCCTAGCTGTAGTAATTCAGCCAAATGACAGTTTCAAATCAACAACACCCTATATTTGCACCAAAGGAAAGGACCATGTCTGCGGCTTACAATCTGTAGTCTTTACCTTGGGATCTACAACAATGGTCCAGGTAGAGTAACAGTTTTAAAACCCCCCTGCTGGCTGCTCCCACTGGGCAAGCCTCCGCTCACTTAATAGGAAGCTTGTACTCCACAAAGTTCAAGGGGAGATCTTTTGATGATCCCCTGTAGCCTTTGTGGCCATCATAACATCCTTCCCCCCTTAGGTCCTCTCCCAGCGCCCCCAATGCAGGAGGTCCTTTCCATTGCTTGGCGCTCATTTGGAGGTCCATCGCAGGCAAGGCTGGGTCAGGTGGTATAAACTGATCCGAGGACCTTCTTTTCCAGAGGGAGTGGTTATTGATGTGAGTTCCTCCTCAGGTTTCACTTCAGCTCAGAGGCATATTTTTTCAGCCTCCATCGCCAAGTCCGTAACTTCACTATCCAGGGCCAACGCAGCGTTGTATCCGAGCGGAGGCAATAGGGGGAATTGCCTTGTTTTCGTTGAAGAGGCCCAATAAGGGTTTATGTCGGGAACTATAAAAAACTGTTGACCATAGACGTATTGATAAAACTTCTTCACACCAAATATGACCGCCAACCTTTCCTTCTCAATTCGAGAATATCTTTGCTCTGTATCTGAAAGGGTCCTGGAGGCACACATGATGGGATTTTCCATCCCGTCTTTCCAGTGATGTGACAGTTGAAATGGGCCAGTAAGTTAAATGACAGTAACTGACCTTTATCTTTGGAAAAAGCCACTGTGGAGCTTCCGAGACCATTTCTGCTATTGTCATAGGGCATGGAAGGGGGCCAGTATGGAAGCCAAATTGGGCATAAATTTTCCATAATAATGAACTAATACCAGGAAGGATTTTAATTCCATGGTGTTCCTTGAGGTTGATGCTTCCTTTATGGCCTTTCTGTCTATTCGGTAGCCTAAACAGTTTACGTCAGCTGCTTGGAAAATGCATTTCTCCCTCTTCAAGCAAACTCCTGCTCTGGAAAATCTCTACAAGGTTGGCCAGATTTTCATGTTCTGAAGCCTCCATGGCCAGAATGTCATCTAAGTCTACAGCTACCTTGGGTAGCCCTTGAAGGATGTTCTCTATAACTCTTTGGAAGATAGCACACACTGACAAACCTCAAAGGATAAACAGGTATATTTGTGTGTTAATCATCACGGGAATTTCGGGAGGACTTGTCCAATTCAAGCTGAAGATAGGCATGGCCCATGTCCAACTTGGAGAACATCTTTCTGCCTGTAAACTTAGCGTACAAATCTTTGATTTGGAGCATAGGGTACCTATCGAGTTTGGAAACCAGATTGACTGTTAGTTTACAGTTCTCACAAAAATGAACTGATTTGTCAGGCTTAAGATCAGGGACTAAGGGTGCAGCCCATTTTGCAAAATTCATGGGCTTTATTATATCCAAGCTTTGAAGGCACCCTAGTTCAGTTTCTACCTCCTCCAGCATAGGGCAAGGGACTGGTCTTGCTCTGAAATACCTGGGTGTAGCATCAAGGTCAACATAGATCTTGGCCTTGGCTCCTTTTATTTTTCTCAGGCCCTCTTGAAAAACTTCAGGATATCTAACACTAACTTCATACAGTCCCTCCATGCCGAATCTGAAGATCTTCAAACAGTTCAACTGGATCTGCTGGAGCCAATCTCTCCCATATGGCTTGGTCCATGCTCCTGTACAACAATGAGTGCAAGACCAGCTGATTGCTTCCTGTAAGTTATTGGAACCACCGTGGCGCCTTTTATTTGTGGAGATTCCCCCCATGCAGTCTGGCCTTCGTATTTTCCAAATGCAGGAGTTGGATGCTCAAATGGAGGTACTTACAGGACTGTAGCTTCCGTCTCCACATCCATCTTCAAGGGATGGCCATTAACTAGTATTTCTACCATCGGGTAGAAATATTGACCCAATTCACTATCGGGTCAACTATCATTGTAATAATATGACTCAGTTGTAGTGTCCCTGTCTCTGGAAGAAGGGAGACGTGCATGGCATGTTCAGGCTCTGGCCTCGGCTTTTCTTCTAGGCAGCACATGTTTTGCCTGTCCTTGAAACTTTCCATGGCTGTGTCCTCTGACCGTGTTTGCAATAATCTGTCATCTGGAAGCTGCACCTTTCTGGAGTATATTCTCGAATGCTCTTGGAGTCATCACTGCCTTTCTTTGACTGTTTGGTGGTGACATTAGGGTTCCTATATCGAAAGGAGCCCTTTAGCAGCTGATTTACACAAGCACTCCTCATTGAGGACTGATTACATGAGGTCCCTCCCCCTAATTGAAGGACATTGCTGCCTGATGTCCTTTCTAGTCCTGAGCCCTTTTTCTGTATTCTCAAGTGACAAGGCAATTTCAACAAATTTTTAAAGTACAAATTGGGTTCTGCCAATAGCTTATTTTGGGTGCTTAGGTCATTTATGCCACATATCAATCTGTCTCACAACATTTCATCAAGAGGCGGTTCAAATTTACAATGTTCTGCCAATTTCCGCAATCTAGCCAAGGAATGAAGTGCTAGTATGTTACTCATGTCCTCTCCCCTCAATTCATATTTATCAATACATTTGTTGAAATGCAACACAAATCATTTTAAGATCCTCTGTTGCTTGAATTCTAGCCCACACCTTTATTACCTGGAGATGCTACTTCATCAAAATTTTCCGAACAAACCTCAACTCATCCAAAACACCAATGCCTTCATTCTCATGTAAAGAAACTCATCTCCAAACTCCGTGGCCTGGGCCTCGGCACCTCCCCCTGCGATTGGATCCTGAACTTTCTAACTCACAGACCACAATCAGCAAGGTTAGGCAACAACACCTCCTCCACGATAATCCTCAACACCAGTGCCCCACAAGGCTGCCTTCTCCTTGTGCACCTATGACTGTGTGGCCAAATTCCCCTCCAATTTGATTTTCAAATTTGCTGACAACACCACTGTAGTAGGTTGGATCTCAAACAATGACGAGACAGAGTGCAGGAATGAGAGACAGAATCTGGAGAACTGGTGTGGCAACAATAATCTCTCCCTCAATGTCAACAAAATAAAGGAGATTGTCATCGACTTCAGGAAGCGTAAAGGAGAAGATGCCCCTGTCTACATCAATGGGGACAAAGTAGAAAGGGTCGAGAGCTTCAAGTTTTTAGATGTCCAGATCACCAACAATCTGTCCTGGTCCCCCCATGCCGACATTATAGTTAAGAAAGCCCACCAACGCCTCTACTTTCTCAGAAGACTAAGGAAATTTGGCATGTCAGCTACGACTCTCACCAACTTTTACAAATGCACCATAGAAAGCATTCTTTCTGATTGTATCACAGCAAGATATGGCTCCTGCTCTGCCCAAGACCGCAAGAAACTACAAAAGGTCGTGAATGTAGCTCAATCCATCACGCAAACCAGCCTCCCATCCATTGACTCTGTCTACACTTCCCGATGCCTCGGCAAAGCAGCCAGCATAATTAAGGATCTCATGCACCTTAGACATTCTCTCTTCCACCTTCTTCCTTCGGGAAAAAGATAAAAAAATCTGAGGTCACGTACCAACTGACTCAAGAACAGCTTCTTCCCTGCTGCTGTCAGACTTTTGAATGGGCTTACCTTGCATTAAGTTGATCTTTCTCTACACCCTAGCACTACATTCTGCATTCTCTTGTTTCCTTCTCTATGAACGGTATGTTTTGTCTGGATAGCGCGCAAGAAACAATACTTTTCACTGTATGTTAATACATGTGACAATAATAAATCAAATCAAATCAAATTAAATCAAAGAAAATGCTACACTTCTTATCACCCTGGTTTTCTTTCAGCTCCACTAACTCCCAGCAAATTGACTTTAAAATGTTCATGTTTTAAAAGTCCCTCCAGGGCCTCATCCCCTTCCATCTTAGTGATCTCCTACTTTAACATTCCCTCATGCACCTTTTGCCCTTCTTACATTATTTACTTGTCTCTGTTCTAACTTTGCAGGCTACTTGCTCAGCACTGTACTCCTGCCCTCAAGAGCTTCCTGCCAAATTCCACTGACCTTGGCAACATCTCTTGCTGTTTTCAAAAACAAATTCCTCTTCGAGTACGAGGCAGGTTCTTGCACCTGAGAAGAGCTATTAGAATTGAAGTTGTGATTTTCTAAAATTCTGCATTTTTGCTTATTTTTCAACATTATTGTTTTCGTAACAGTAAAACTTTCCTTTCAATCGCTCCAATAACTCAATTCTTACAGGTCATTGTAATCAGTAGTATTACTCTCCTATCACTTCTTAATATATAAGCTCATTTATACCAACTGTATAGTACAATGTAACATTTTCAGGGTAATGTTTCATTTCAGGTATAGCGATGTGATCCTGATAAACAAGGGGTCTCTTCAGAATAATTGGCTCTCAATTTTAATAAAAACAAATTCCATTACAATGACGAAAAATCAAAACATAATGAATATTCTCCTCTCTTCCCTTTTAATACAAGGAAAGGTATTTTAGAAATAAGCAATATCGACTTTTAGGTTTTTAAACTCTGCACATCCTTAGGCTAGATGATATACACAAATATTTACAGCTGAACATGATCAAACAGCAATGAAAAAAAATCGATAAACCACAACATATTTTAAGTCCAAAAATCCTTTTAGTTGTTTGAAAATTTTAATGTTGTTACATTTGTTATTTCATGCAGATATTTTGTTGCGTCCCTCAGAGGAATGGGTGAATTAGTGAATCGCGCATTCAATAAACCAATGCCCAGAATATGAACTACACTCTCCAAAGTTTTCAATTTGAAGCTTTCAAAAGTTAATTTTTATGTTGTTTTGAGCTGCATGCAGTTTGTTTCCACAATACTTTCATTTTAGGTCTGCACTGTTTCAAACCTGACCGTTTCAAACTTCTATTATTAAAATTTTTGTCTAAGCATCGCTTTGGTCTTTTGATGGGACTGTTCATATTCATAAGTAAAAACATTTCCCTCTATTATTAAAAGAGAAATGTTTCACACTTTTAACTGCCACATCCATTGCATTTTGCAGGCATTAACATTGCTCATTTCCTTTTATGAGCCTTGACCAAAGCCTGCATTCTATGTCATTTACCCTTTGGCAAATACCTTTTACTAAAGTATACAGAGCTTATAGATAATGCTGAGCAAAGGTAGAGATAGGAGTTTAAACCATAAAAAAAACAGCTTTTTAAAGATTATTTGTTCACAGAAGAATTGTGCAAGTGGCTTTAAAAACAAAATTCATGAACACTAAAACTAAGAACATGTCTCACTAATGCAGGAAACAAAGACCTTGGGCAAAGGACAAAACAGAAACTGCTAGAAACAATGCAATACAAAATGTAGGACATTTCAAATCCAGTATAAGCACCTCTGCTCACATAATTAACACAAGGTTAGAAAGAATAAATATCTTCTAAATAAGAGTCATTGATATTGTTAATTGTTATGTTCAACATATAATCAAATAATTACTATAATTGTTTAATCTCAATGTGTAGTTACTGTCAACAGTAACATACATGTATCATATTAAGTAATTACCATAAATATGCATTCACCATACCTTGGCTGGGAGATACTGCGGATAATAGTAAGTGTACTGGGGGTACATCTGTTGTTTCCACACTTTACCCATGAAGATGGAAATGTCTGCCTGTAGCGCAGGAGCTGAGGATTTCTTCAGTTCCTTTGCTATGTTTTCTTAGGCTGCTTTTACTAACAAACCTCACACAAGCCTAAATGCAGACTCGGAAGGCATACTGGAGTTGATGGCTTGAAGGAGATTCACAAATCAGCCTCTTTGTGAGTGAGTTTCTCTCTTGTTTCAATAGAGATAAACTGAAGCACCCTGAAGTAATCAATAGGCTTTCAACACACTAAGTGGGGGAAGGGTGCTTTATAATAGCAAGTTTAACCAACGTGTAATTGATTTACACTTTCAAGCTTATATATGCAATATTGATTTCAATAGTTTATCAAATATTTTTCATTTTTTATTTTACATTTTCCCAATCATGAAAGAGTAAACCTTAAAGCTTCAGATTAATTGACCTTGTCTCTTGAACCATTTTTTAAAAATGAGATGACCTGCATGATACAAACATTGAAACAATAATGCAGTTGTATTGGAGGCATTAAATGGTCTTAATTAACGAATGTTTAATCTGAGTACATTCAGTTACGAATTTGCTCTCCTGCCTATATATATGGTATAATGATTGACATGTCAACTACAACAACTGGCATTTGCAAGGCGCCTTTCAAATAAGAAAATATCCCAAGGCATTTAACAGAACCTTATTCAGACTAAAATTGACAGCAAACCAAAGGAAAGCTTGATTAAGGAGGTAGGTCTGAAGGAGGGTCATAAATAGGGTTTCCTCAATTGTGATTAAATGTATTCCTGAGGTTTCATCTCATGACTTGCTCCCATGCCCCAGCCATTGGTTGGCCGACACGTCCATCCTTGTGATGCACTGCTTTCCTACGCCAATTGTAAAGCAAGAAGACTCATTGCTCAATTGGATGACGCTTGACTGTCAGTCAAACAGCCTCCCCGCCCCTCCAATTTTCATTTCTGGCAAAGAGAAACATCCAAAGAAAATGACAGAAAAAAAAATCCAAATGATTTTTCTCTCGGGTTGTATACAGCGATGTTCTGGAGATTGATCTTCAATTCCTGGAGACTCTAGGTCAATCCTGGAGGGTTGGCAACCCTAAACAAGAAAGGAGGTGGAGAGTGCTGAGAGGATTAGAGAAGGAATTCCAGAACTTAAGGCCTAAATAGCTAAATGCATTTCCGCCAACAGAGGGGTAAAGAATGCAGAATGCATAAAATACCACAATTGAAGCAGCACAGTTTGCAGAAGAGGAGAAGAAGAAACTTTAGGGATAGGAGGGATGTGGAAGATGTGAGTATTAAAATTGAGGCATTGGGAACCTGAAGCCATTGTAGGTCAGTGATCACAGAAGTGACGATGAGGGGCGTTTGGTGCAGGTTAGGTTACAGGCAGCGGAGCTTTTGATGAGCAGCACTTATAAGCTCATTTAAGAAAGAAAAAGAAGACACGCATTGATATAGCATCTTTCACAACCACAGGATGTCTTAAAACACTTTACAGATAATTAAGTACCTTTGAAGCATTGTCACTGTTGTAATGTAGCAAATGCTACATCTAATTAATGTACAGCAAGCTTCCACAAACAACAGTGTAAAGAGTGACAAGATAATCTGTTTTAGTAATGTTGATTGAAGGATAAATATTGGCCAGGTCACCAGGGAGAATTTTCCTGT
The DNA here is from genome assembly GCF_964213995.1 of Mustelus asterias. NCBI lineage: Eukaryota > Metazoa > Chordata > Chondrichthyes > Carcharhiniformes > Triakidae > Mustelus > Mustelus asterias. The sequence continues at coordinate 44,131,773 of NC_135814.1, read as the reverse complement.
TCTTCTTCACAATACAGTCATGTGATCTTTTTAAGTGTTGCACTGAAATGTCAGCCTTGATTTTTGTGTTCATTTCTCTGGAGTCTGAAGTCTGGAGTCTCTCAGGTGACAGGCGAGAATGCTACCACCTGAGCCACAGCTGACATTTAATGCAAAATAATGTTACGATTACACTTTGTCTGCCATCATTTAACTGATAATGAAGTGGAATGCCTTTGTGCCATTTAGGTATTATATTAAAAATCTAACTAATATAAGGACACACTTCCTGCTGACTTGTTCCATTATTAAGTGAAGACTTAAAATGGAAACTGTTTGTGTAAGTGTATTCACTCTAATCACCATCACCATATAATTGCTGGCAGTGCAGCATGACCAAGGTTACATAAATAGTTTCTATTATAAATGTGAATATAAGAACTTATCAAGGAAATAAGGTCAAAATTATGACTGAAATTAAGACAATTACATCTGCACACGCTGTTGAATTTTCCTCGCGTTCTAATTCCCCTTCATCTAAATACTCCACATTTGGGGTGGAATTTAATCGAGGACATACAGATCCCGCCACATGTTCAGAAGTGGAGACAACTGCATTCACATCAGGAATTTCCAGAAGGTTGGTTTTAAGGTGAACCTCACATTGATACAGATTTGGAGAATCCTTCTCCCACTTTTAAGGTATTGCTGTTTATTATCTTGGATGCTTCCTGATGATTCCTGTCTCTGCAGAACGACTTTTTGCTGTTTTAAAAGCAGGCAACAAACACTGCTGTCTCATCCATGTGACCTATAACAAGTCTACAGTTATTTTCCAAATAAGGTGGGTGGTCAGGTGATAAATATCCTTTCATTTCAAATTTCCAGCATCTGTAGTATTTTGGTTTCACACTAAACATCTGATATTGTTATTTGACATTTCAAAATTTACACAATCTAGATTTGGAGGCACCATCATACAAAAATTGGGAGGTTGATAGTGATCCCCTAACCGTCCTGTAACCCACATTGAACTTCAACGTATCTTCTTTCCATGGTGTATTTCCGTCAGAAATACAAGTCAGCTGGAACATTATAATTCTTTAGTTGAAATTCCATCCTGAAACAAAGAGATCTGTGAATTTCCCAGGTGACGAGAAATGTCCATATTTAATTAGATATTTGCTCATACAGTCTCAGGACCGTATGGCACTGATACTGCCAAAAGTTACGTGATTATAATGGCCATTTAACAATCTGATTTGGTTCAGAATTTTAAAATATTGTCTGAAAGTTCATCATACATTTTAATATGACAGAATAAACAAAGAAATTTGCTAAACATAATTAGGAAAAGGCAGAAAGATTGGATAGGGTGCACCTTAAGAGGAAATAGATGTATACGAGATGCTATGGAGGGAAGATTCGAAACAAAAAGAAGAAGAGGAAGGAAGATAATATCAGTGCTGGATAGCTTGAAAATTGAAGGTAACAACTGGAAAATGAAAAGACTGGAACTGGACAGAGAGACTTTGGGACGTCTATGAGCCAAGAACCTGTCTTTGGGCACAGCACACATGCAGGATCCTTACAGTGCAGAAGAGGCCATTTGGCCATCAAATCTTTACCGACTCTCTGACAGAGTAACTTATGATGTGGAGATGCCGGCATTTTACTGGGGTAAGCACAGTAAGAAGTCTCACAACACCAGGTTAAAGTCCAACAGGTTTATTTGGCAGCACTAGCTTTCAGAGTCTCAAGCCCCTTCATCAGGTGAGTGAGGACTTGTGTCCACAAACAGGGCATATAAAGACACAAACTCAATTTACAAGATAATGATTGGAATGCGTGTCTTTACAAGTGATCAAGTCTTCAAGGTACAGACAATATGAGTGGAGAGAGGGCCAAGCACAGGTTAAAGAGGTGTGTATTGTCTCCAGACAGGACAGTTAGTGAGATTTTGCAAGCCCAGGCAAATCATGGGGGTTACAGATAGTGTGACATGAACCCAAGATCCCGGTTGAGGCCATCCTCATGTGTGCGGAACTTGGCTATCAGTTTCTGCTCAGCGATTCCGCATTGTCGTGTGTCGTGAAGGCCGCTTTGGAGAACGCTTACCCAAAGATCAGAGGCTGAATGCCCGTGACTGCTGAAGTGTTCCCCGACTAGAAGGGAACACTCCTGCCTGGTGATTGTCGAGTGGTGTTCATTCATTCGTTGTCATAGTGTCTGCATGGTCTCCCCAATGTACCATGCCTCGGGACATCCTTTCCTGCAGCGTATCAGATAGACAACATTGTCGCAAGAGTATGTACTGTGTACCTGGTGGATGGTGTTCTCACGTGAGATGATGGCATCCGTGCCGATGATCCAGCACGTCTTGCAGAGGTTGCTGTGGCAGGGTTGTGTGGTGTCGTGGTCACTGTTCTCCTGAAGGCTGGGTAATTTGCTGTGGACAATGGTCTGTTTGAGGTTGTGCGGTTGTTTGAAGACAAGAAGTGGGGGTGTGGGGATGGCCTTGGCGAGATGTTCGTCTTCATCGATGACATGTTGAAGGCTCCGGAGAAGATGTCGTAGCTTCTCCGCCCCGGGGAAGTACTGGACGACGAAGGGTACTCTGTCCGCCGTGTCCAGTGTTTGTCTTCTGAGGAAGTCGGTGCAGTTTTTCGCTGTGGCATGTCGGAACTGTCAATCGATGAGTCGAGCACCATTTCCTGTTCTTATGAGAGCGTCTTTCAGCGTCTGGAGGTGTCGGTTGCGATCCTCCTCACCTGAGCAGATCCTGTGTATACAGAGGGCTTGTCCGTAGGGGATAGCTTCTTTAACGTGTTTAGGGTGGAAGCTAGAAAAGTGGAGCATCGTGAGGTTATCCGTGAGCTTGTGGAATAGTGAAGTGCTGAGGTGACCGTCCTTGATGGAAATGCGTGTGTCCAAGAATGTAACTGATTCCAGAGAGTAGTCCATGGTGAGTCTGATGGTGGGATGGAACTTGTTGATGTCATCATATAGTTGTTTCAATGATTGTTCGCCATGAGTCCAAAGGAAGAAAATGTCATCGATGTATCTAGTGTATAGCATCGGTTGAAGGTCCCGTGCGGTGAAGAAGTCTTGTTCGAACCTGTGCATAAAGATGTTGGCATATTGAGGTGCAAATATGGTCCCCATGGCTGTTCCGTGTGTCTGGATGAAGAACTGGTTGTTGAAGGTGAAGACGTTGTGGTCCAGAATGAAGTGGATGAGTTGTAGAATTGCATCAAGAGATTGGCAGTTGTCGGCATTGAGTACTGAGACAGTTGCAGCAATGCCGTCATCGTGGGGGATGCTGGTGTAGAGTGCTGAGACATCCATTGTGACGAGGAGTGCTCCTGGTGTGCTGAGTTTCTGTAGGAAGTCCATAGTGTCATGACAGAAGCTGGGGGTTCTTTGCACAATGGGTTTCAGGATGCCCACGACGTAGCTGGAGAGGTTCTCACACAGGGTCCTATTGCCTGATACGATGGGACAGCCGGGTGTGTTGGCCTTGTGTATCTTCGGGCGGCAGTAGAGATCTCCAACGCAGGGAGTAATCATAGAAATCATAGAAACCCTACAGTGCAGAAAGAGGCCATTTGGCCCATCGAGTCTGCACCGACCACAACCCCACCCAGGCCCTACCCCCATATCCCTACATATTTACCCGCTAATCCCTCTACCCTACGCATCTCAGGACACTAAGGGGCAATTTTAGCATGGCCAATCAACCTAACCCGCACATCTTTGGACTGTGGGAGGAAACCGGAGCACCCGGAGGAAACCCACGCAGACACGAGGAGAATGTGCAAACTCCACACAGACAGTGACCCAAGCCGGGAATCGAACCCAGGTCCTTGGAGCTGTGAAGCAGCAGTGCTAACCACTGTGCTACCGTGCCGCCCACGTGGGATGAGAGCAAGGAGGGTGCTCTGAAGGTCCGGATCAAAGGTCTTGATCAGTCTGTTGAGTTGATGGGTGTGTTGTTTGGTCAGATCTGCGGGTAACCGTCTGTAGTGTTCCTGGTTGTTCAGCTATCGGTACACTTCTTTGCAGTAATCCGTTCTGTTCAGTCTGACTATGGCCCCTCCTTTGTCAGCTGGTTTGATGACAATGTTGCGGTTGGTCTTGGGAGTGCGAATGGCGTTGCATTGTGCTTGGGTGACGTTCGGGGCTGTCTTGTGAGTGCGGCTGATGTATCTGACATTGAGGCACCTCCTGATGGCTTGGGCATACATGTCGAGTCGAGGGCAGCAGCCTTCCGGAGGAGTCCAATTCGACTCTTTCCTCGACGGTCGCTGCACTGCGGATCTCTCTGTAGGCTGTTCCGGTTCATTAGCTGTCTCATTGTGGTCGCTGTTGACCTCTTGGGGTTTGTGGAAGAACTCCCGCAGCCTTATTCACCTGATGAATTCCTCTGTGTCTGCTGCGAGACTGATGGGGTCCATTTTAGTGGTGGTGCAGAAATTGAGCCCTCGGCTGAGAACTTCGATTTCGTCTGGTTGAAGTGTGTAGTCCGATAAGCTGACAATGGACTTCCCTGCAGTGGTACTGTTTTCTTCCCTGCTGCCATCAGACTTTTGAATGGACCTACCTCATATTAGGTTGATCTTTCTCTACACCCTGGCCATGACTGTAACAATTCCTTTTTCATTCTCTCCTTGTCAAAGCTTTGTCAAAGCTAGAGTAACTTATCCAGGCCCTCTCCCCTACTCTATCCTCATAACCTCACACATTTCCCTTGGCTAATCCATCTAACTGACACATCTTGGGAAACTAAGAGGCAATTTAGCAGGGCAAATGCACCTAATCTGCACATCTTTGGACTGTGGGAGGAAACCGGAGATCCAGAGAAAACCCACGCAGGCACGGGGAGAATGTGCAAACCCCACACAGACAAATCACACTGTGGGAAACCATAGATGGTTACCACTATGGGTACTGAACCATAGATGGTTATCACTATGGGTACTTGTACATATGTTACTCTTGTTACTGTTGGGGTTAGGGTTGGGGTGTTCCACCTGTTAGCATTGTTCTGTGGTACACTCCGTTTGGCTCCGCCTTCTTATAGAAGTATAAAGGTCACTGCACTTCCTAGTGACCCTTAGTCTGGGATAGTATTGTTAAGCAGTATGCTCTATTCTTGTTGCAAATAAAAGCCTTTATTCCCGGGTACGATCTAGCCTCCCGAGTGGATTAATCGCGCATCAATTTTATTCACAACAAATTTTGTTCAAAAAAAATGGAGCAGATGCTGGATTGGCTAACCTTGGATCCGCGTGCCGCGGGAGCGTCGAACACTTTTGACCATTGGTTGAAGTGTTTCCAGGATTACATCGATGCCTCGACAGCAGTCCAGACCGACGCCGACAGATTGCGGGTCCTCCACGCAAGGGTGAGCGACACTGTGTATGCAACAATCCGTGATTCCCAAGATTGCAAAGAGGCCATCGAATTATTCAAGAAGCTGTACCATAAACCGCCAAACGAAATTCATGCTCGTCACCTATTAGCAACTCGACGGCGGCAGCCCGGCGAAACGACGGGACAGTACCTGCGCGAACTTCAGCAGCTAGCCAGAGCCTGCAATTGCAAGCCGGTGTCGGCTACTCAATACACCAATGATTTGATCCGAGATGCATTCGTGGCGGGAATCGGCTCATCCTATATTCGCCTGCGGCTGCTAGAGCAAGGTAACTTGGACCTGGCTAAGACGGTAGAATTGGCTGATGCGATGGAAACGGCCTCCAGAAGTCTTGAAACCTACCCCACCGACCACGTGGGAACATCGTGGCAAGTACAGCCACCGACTCAACTGTACCCGGCGGTTCCTCGGAACTGCGCGATCATGCTCTCAACTTCAGACCTGACGGCTGCGGCAGCTCCAGGAGGCCCACGGTGCTATTTCTGTGGATTGACGAAGCACCCTCGTCAGAGATGTCCAGCCAGGACGGTATTTTGCTCCACTTGTGGGAAGAAAGGGCACTATGCAAAAGTGTGCTGAGCAAAGCCCCCTTCCAAGCCAAGCAGTGCTGCGTGTGACGCCCCAGGATCCGTCTCCTCGTCTCCGGCCTCGTCGATGTCTTCAACCACGTGCGATTCACGGGCGCCGCCATTTCTGATGACGATGACGCAAGACACGTGCGACATGCGGGTGCCGCCGCTTTCAATGCCATCGACCACGTGCGATCCGTGGGCGCAGCCATTTTGGTCGACACCGGCCGCAGAAGACCAGCAGGGGTCCTCGTCGTCGACTATCTCAGCTGCCTGCAGTTACACTCGGGACCCACCAGTGGCGTCAATCATCCTGGACCAGGCCAAGCCTCACAGACTCGACAAGTCCATGATGGACATAGAGGTAAACGGACGCCTGACGCATTGCCTGTTTGACAGCAGGAGCTCGGAGAGTTTCATCCATCCGGATACAGTGAAACGGTGCACTCTCCACGTGCAAACTGTCAGGCAGACAATCTCTATGGCGTCGAGGTGCCGATCTGTTATTGTTCTTGGGAGCTGTGTGGTAACCTTAAGGATGAGGGGCACAGTTTATGAGAACTTCAGGCTCCTCGTGTTACCGCACCTTTGCGCTCCGGTACTCCTGGGGCTAGACTTTATGGTCCACCTGAAGAGTGTGACCCTGCAGTACGATGGGCCACTCCCTCCACTTTCAGTGGGAGAACAGCAGCCTCCAAATTGTCCAGCGCGCTCCACGTGCAGTCTCTCGACACTCAAAATTACCCCGCCTTCCTTATTTGAAAATCTCGTGCCAGGCTGCAAGCCCATCACGACTAAGAGCAGGCGTTACAGCGCTGAGGATCGGATCTTTATTAGATCTGAGGTTCAGCGGCTCCTCAGGGAAGGGGTCATTCAACCTAGCACTAGCCCATGGAGAGCACAAGTCGTGGTGGTCAAGACTGGAGACAAGCCCTGGATGGTCATAGACTATAGTCAGACCATTAATAGGTACATGCAGCTGGACGCGTACCCTCTCCCACGCATATCTGACATGGTCAACCAGATTGCGCAGTACCGGGTGTTCTCCACCATCGACTTGAAGTCAGCCTACCACCAGCTCCCCATTCGCCCAGAGGACCGAAAATACATGGCCTTTGAGGCGGATGGCCGTCTCTACCACTTCTTAAGAGTCCCTTTCGGCGTCACTAATGGGGTCTCGGTCTTCCAGCGTGAGATGGACCGAATGGTGGACCAAAACGGGCTACGGGCTACCTTCCCGTACCTGGACAACGTCACTATCTGCGGCCATGACCAGCAGGACCACGACGCCAACCTCCTGAAGTTTTTACGCACTGCGTCTCTCCTGAACCTGACCTATAACAGGGAGAAGTGCGTATTCAACAAGCACCGCCTAGCAATCCTCGGATACGTGGTGGAAAACGGGGTCATCGGCCCCGATCCAGACCGTATGCGTCCCCTCCTTGAACTTCCCCTACCCACGAGCATCAAAGCACTGAGAAGATGCTTAGGCTTCTTCTCGTATTATGCACAGTGGGTTCCCAATTACGCGGACAAGCCCGTCCGCTCATAAAGTCTACCTCTTTTCCCCTGACAGCAGAGGCTCGCCTAGCCTTTGAAGGGATAAAAGCTGACATCGCAAAAGCCACGATGCATGCTGTCGATGAGTCCATCCCCTTCCAGGTGGAGAGTGATGCATCTGATTTCGCCCTGGCCGCCACACTTAACCAGGCGGGCAGGCCCGTCGCCTTTTTCTCTCGCACCCTCCAAGGCCCTGAAATTCGGCACTCCTCTGTGGAAAACGAGGCTCAGGCCATTGTGGAGGCCGTACGGCATTGGCACCATTATTTGGCTGGAAAACCATTTACCCTACTCACGGACTAGCAACACGTTCATAGATCATAGAAACCCTACAGTACAGAAAGAGGCCATTCGGCCCATCGAGTCTGCACCGACCACAATCCCACCCAGGCCCTACCCCCATATCTACCCACTAATCCCTCCAACCTACGCATCTCAGGACACTAAGGGCAATTTTTAGCATGGCCAATCAACCTAACCCGCACATCTTTGGACTGTGGGAGGAAACAGGAGGAAACCCACGCAGACACGAGGAGAATGTGCAAACTCCACACAGACAGTGACCCAAGCCGGGAATCGAACCCAGGTCCCTGGAGCTGTGAAGCAGCAGTGCTAACCACTGTGCTACCATGCCGCCCGGTTAAGGGGAAAAATTAAGAATGATAAAATCTTGAGGTGGAGAATCGAACTCTCTACCTACAACTATGATATCATGTACCGTCCGGGGAAGCTCAATGAGCCCTCAGATGCCCTGTCGCGTGGAACATGTGCCAGTGTGCAGGAGGACCAGCTACAGGCCCTCCACAATGATCTCTGCCATCCGGAGATCACTCAGCTCTTCCATTTTGTAAAGGCCCAGAATCTGCCCTACTCCATAGAGGATGTCAGGTCGATAACTCGAAGCTGCCAGGTATGTGCTGAATGCAAGCCGCACTTCTACCGACCTGACAGGGCACAACTCATTAAGGCCACTCGCCCTTTTGAACGACTGAGTGTTGATTTCAAGGGCCCCCTTCCTTCGACAGATCGGAATGTGTACTTCCTCAACGTGGTTGACGAGTACTCCCGATTCCCTTTTGCCATTCCCTGTTCTGACATGTCCGCTGCCACGGTCATCAAAGCCCTGCGGAGTCTTTTCACCCTGTTCGGATACCCCAGTTATATCCACAGTGATAGGGGTTCGTCGTTTATGAGCGACGACTTGAGGCAATACCTGCTCTCTAAAGGAATTGCCTCAAGTAGGACTACGAGTTACAACCCCAGGGGTAACGGGCAGGTCGAAAGAGAAAACGCTACAGTCTGGAAGGCTGTCTTACTGGCGTTAAGGTCTAGGGGTCTTCCAGTCTCCCGTTGGCAAGAAGTACTTTCTGATGCGCTCCATTCAATCCGGTCCCTCCTGTGTACGGCAACCAACACTACCCCACATGAGCGGATGTTTACCTTCCCTAGGAAGTCTTCCTCTGGGACCTCACTGCCGTCTTGGTTGACGTACTCAGGACCTGTCCTCCTGCGGCAGCATGTTAGGGCCCGCAAGTCCGACCCTTTGGTTGAATAGGTCCATCTCCTTCACGCCAACCCTCAATATGCCTATGTGGCATATCCTGACGGGCGAGAGGACACGGTCTCTATCAGAGATCTGGCGCCTGCAAGGGGAAACCCCCGTCACTCCCGCACCTCTGGTTAGGATTCCTTTGCCCATTCTCTCCCCTCCTGACACGGCGCGGGCAGCATCGGGACTTCCACTTAATCCTCTTACTCCCGTGTACAGCTTGCCTGAGTCCAGGAGATTGTCACAGGTGCGTGAGGAACTGGAGGAGTCACTGGACACCACCTTGGAGAGAGGGACACCACGGTCACCAGAACCGGCACTGGCGCCAGTGCTGTGGAGGTCGCAGAGACGGTGCGGACCTCCGATCCGACTGAACTTGTGAACATATGGACAGTTCGTATTGTTTTTTACCCCACCGGCCTTTGTTTTTAAAGGAGGGGTGAATGTGGTGAACCATAGATGGTTACCACTATGGGTACTGAACCATAGATGGTTATCACTATGGGTACTTGTACATATGTTACTCTTGTTACTGTTGGGGTTAGGGTTGGGGTGTTCCACCTGTTAGCATTGTTCTGTGGTACACTCCGTTTGGCTCCGCCTTCTTATAGAAGTATAAAGGTCACTGCCACTTCCTAGTGACCCTTAGTCTGGGATAGTATTGTTAAGCAGTATGCTCTATTCTTGTTGCAAATAAAAGCCTTTATTCCCGGGTACGATCTAGCCTCCCGAGTGGATTAATCGCGCATCACACACAAACAGCTTCAGGTGGAAGTGGCCACTGTTGAGATGTTCCAAGCAGACCTAAAGCCATGATGTACATCCTGCATGAGTTTATCAGTGGTAGTGCAGATGAGGACGGCGTTTAATTTCTGTGGCTCTGCTTCCTTCCAGTCAGGCTTTGGAAACTAGCCAAATAAATGAACTAGCCAAGGAGCAGTGAAGACCTGCATACAACAAGTGGCAATTGCTATCCACATGGCATATAACTTCATTAGATATAACATTTTCCCTGTACAGTGAAGAAATAGGACTTCCTTGGGATTGCTGAGGACATGTACCAACCGCGCAAGGACAGCTTCTTCCCTGCTGCCATCAGACTTTTGAATGGACCTATCTCATAATAAGTTGATCTTTCTCTACACCCTGGCCATGACTGTAACATTACGTTTTTCACTCTCTCCTTGTCAAAGCTTTGTCAAAGGGTCGTCTGGACTTGAAATGTCAGCTCTTTTCTCTCCTTACAGATGCTGCCAGACCCGCTGAGATTTTCCAGCATTTTCTCTTTTGGTTTCAGATTCCAGCATCCGCAGTAATTTGCTTATATTATGTAAGGTTAAGGAACCTGTCACTTACAGTATAAGAGTCATCACTTACTAAATGTGCTAACTGTGATCTTCAGCTTAATTTAAACTCAGCACACCAGGAAAGTGCTACGAGAGACATGCAGGCATTAGGGTTGTTTTCAATACGGTATTGTAAAAAGGTTAAAAACTCAATTAATGTTTGAAAGTTGATTTCAGTAGTTGCAGTTCACTTACTCCCCAATGCCACACTTCAATGTTCTTTTATTTTCATTTGTTCATGGGATGTGGGCAGCACTGGCTAGGCCATCCCTAGTTGCCCTTAAGAAGGTGAAGCTGTAGCCCATGTGTTGGAGGAATACCCACAGTATTTTAAGGAAGGGAGTTACAAGATTTTTGTCCAAGCAACAGTGAAAGACACTTCTCAGCTAATTATATTGTTTTGTGGTTGGTCTCGGATCTAAATCATTGGCGGCACTATCTGTTTGATGCCTAATTCATTATTGGCCTGGTCATGGTGTAGACGCACTGACATTCCAGCATAAATATCAACCAATATGAAGACAGAGCTAAGAATTCAACATGATGGTATGTGCCACCAACCGCACTGTTCCATCAAATTACTTGAAAGCATTAAAGCAAATCAAGATGATAATCCTGTTTTGCGTAATTGTCCAGAAAATAAAAATTCACATATTATTAACCATTCCCTTCACCATATATCGAGCTCGAGGTATATTTTCAAATACACATGATGTCACGTCGCCACGACTTACAACAGGTTCACCCAGATGTGAATCTGTCGTGGGGATCCCCCTAAGGCCTAAAGGTGAGTATAGCCCCGGAGGAGAGGGACATGGCCAGTCAGTGTCCTGGCAATGCACCCGACACAGGATTGCATTGCTATGTTGGCACCATGTCAACTTAGCAGTGCCAACCTGGCAGTGTCAATTCCAGGGGGCAGTGCCAGGGTGGAGCCCAGTGGGAACTTCATAGGGGAGAGAGGGGAAGCCGGACTTGGGAGCTGGGGATTCGGGCAATGGCTGTTTGGGTGGGGGGGGTGTTGGGGAGAAGGGCTCCGATGTCAGCGATATTTAGGGACAAGGCTGGGTGTTGCCGGCATTGACTGTTTGGGGGGTGGGGTGCCGACATTGACTGTTTGGGCTGGTGGTGTGATCATTGACTTTTTGGGAGGAAGTGGGGTGCTGGCTCTGATCGCAGTGGGGGGGGGGGGAGAGGAGGGTGGTGAATGCTGGATCTGATCACGGGGGTTGGTGAATGGCAGCTCTGATCACAGCGAGCGCGGTGGGGGAGCTGTTGAAATCTTCATTGTGTGGTGAGGAGGGTGGGGGGGGGGCAGGCGGGGTAGGAGGTGATCTTTTTGGGTGTCCTTTAAACATGGCACCCCAATCTCAGTGCAGCCCTTGTTTGCTGGCTTAGGCCCTGCTACTCTACACAAGGACGTCCAGCCAGGCCACCTCACAGCATGTTGACCTTTACCCAGGCCACTCCCCTGTCCCAGAAGGGCTAAACCTCAGTATAACTTTCAAGTGAAATGCGCCCAGTTGTTTTATTTTGACAGAGTGTCATGAGATCTGGAGAGAAAATCAGCCTGTTCATCTGGAGAGAAACACTTTGCGAGTATTCTCCAGGCCCTAACTCCCAGCAAGTACTGCGACAGGCTGGAGAATCAGGTGTAGACTGAAAAATGGCTTCTGCGCCAGTCGCTAAACAATTCTGAACCTCCCAGGCCGTGCTGCCGACCCTGATCAGGTTCCAGGCCAGAGATGCCAGGAGCTCAATAAGTATTCAAACTGCTTCATTAGCATCTCATTAGAGGACTTGGAGGCCAATTCAGTGGCCTCCCGAGCTGTTCCAGTTCCTCCAGCCAGAAGTCACAAACTCGGGAATTGGTCCAGGTCTTGAAAAGTGGCGACTTGGAAGACTCAGCACCGAGGGGGAGCAAAGAGGTAAGTCATCACTTGAAAGTTATTCTGTGGTATGGGAGGGTCTTGCAAAGAACCTGTGGGTAGGGGTGTCCATGCTGGTGGTAAAGGGGTGATCTTAGGAATGATCTAGGGGGTTCCCACTCCCCTCCTGTCCTTCTGGGACATGGGAGTGACTTGGTTGAAGGTCAGCATGATGTGAGTTGTCCTGGCTGGACGTCCATGTGCTTTGGGGGAAGAGTTCAGAGTAATCACAAAGATGCCACTCACAGGCAACTGCAGGCCAGTGGATAGGATTTGTAAACCTGCAAGCCCCACCCTGCCCACACACCCCCACCCCAACAAACCCTAACCCCCCATGAAATCTAAGGCGATGTATGACAGCAGTGGCTTAATTTCCCCAGCACACATGTTCCTCACACAGCTCTACAGCAAGGTGCCAGGGTTCCTCCAGGAGCCACCCACCACTGTGTTCCCAGGAAAAGGCAGTCCATGGGAGGATCTTGCTTTTGCGGACATGGGCTCTCCATGTGGATGGGAGCATTAGTGATGTCTGAGGGTTTAAGCACTAAGGAGCGGCTAGGGGGAGAGTTGTCAAGTGAGGAGCTCTGGAATGGTCTGGGTTTGTTGGGGAGGGGGCTGCATGTCAGCCAGGTATGGGTTGCCTGTTCCTTGTGTGGCTGTACTGCAGTTTGGAGTGTGAGATTAGGGATTGCTCAACCCAGAGGCCATGTGCGGATCTGAGGGAGCATGAGCATGTGTCCCTGCCATCTCACTCTTGGAGGAAGCAGCCCCTGCAAGCTGCATTGATCAGCTGCAATGGAGAGGGTTCAGTGGTCTTCAAACTACATTACTCAGGGATAAGGGAAGACTTGAGGGGAACAGGGTGCTTGATGATGCTGAGTGCCTCTCTCACTCTATCTCTCTGTCTCTCCCACCCCTTCTCCATCCGCCCCACAGAAAAAAGATGAATTTTGGCTTATAGCCAGGCCTGCTAGCCTTTATGGAATTGTCTGCTGCCGAGGCAGATAGGTGTCAGTGACAGCGCCTGAGCCATCCCATGCCTGATCCAGCACCACAGGAGCCAGACCCCAAACATCAGGGGGCTGCAGCAGAGGCTCAGGTGCCGGCTGCCCATCAGGCAGTGGAGGGCGAATGAAGACAGTCCTTCTGTAGGCCACAGTTGTACAGGAGGCGCTGTTTTTTTAATGACATGTCGGACAACATGTGCCATTGAAGACTGCACCTTCATAGGGAGCCGGTGCAGCATATGTGCCAGGTTTTATCTCAGAGGAGGGGGACACTCGCTTCCAGTGGCTGTGAAGGTCATGGCTATCTTGAATTTTTATGCATCTAGATCATTCCAGAGCTCAAGCGGGGACCTGAGCTGAATTGCTCAAACCTGGTGAAGTGACAGATGCCCTGTATGCCCTGGCATCCGATTACCTGAGTCAGACCCATCAGGATGCCCAGGCTGAAGGATTCTCTACCAGTGCTGGGATGCCGCAGGTCCAGGGGGCAATAGATGGCAACCGTGTCCCCCTTCAAGCTCTGTTTCGACATGGGGCGCCCTTCATTAACAGGAACCAGTTCCTGAACATTTTGCATGTTTGTGCACGCTATTCTGGGAGCATGCATGATTCCTACATGCTGGGACTGTTGGAGATACCCGACATGTTTGAGGAGTACCCTTGGCCGAGGGGTTGGTAGTAGGGGACAAGGTCTACCCACAGAATTCATAGCTTATGCTGCCTGTGCAGAGGTCCCAGCGTGAGGGGGAAACCCGTTACAATGAGGCCCACTCTGCCACCAGGAGCATCACTGAACCAGTGCATAGGACTCCTCAAGATGCAGTTCCACTGTAGAATGTCAGAAGAGCTGAGCATCCCCAGGGATGTAGGATCAGGGAGGCCTTCGTTGCCACCAGATTTGAAATGTAGGATCTTGTTTGTCCAGCAAATCAATCCCCACCACCTCCACTGATCCTCATACGTTGCCTTGCCCAGTCTGTTCCCCCTTTCCATGGTTCCGATGCCTTCAGCCATAGCCCATAGCAAATGGGCAATGCTGTGGATGCTGTCAGGCGGTACGGTGGCACAGTGGTTAACACTGCTGCCTCACAGTGCCAGGGACCCAGATTCAATTCTGACCTTAGGTAGCTGTGTGGGGGAGGAATGACCTGCTCCGGTTCTTGCCAAATTCTGGTAAGAATGCCCCCAAAGAGTACACAAAGTGCATGGGTACTTTGGGAAATTCTGCAAAACTGAACATGCTTATGATTCCAAAGCTATGACTGGAAGCTCCCTTCATCGAATCGAATCATAGAATGATTACAGCACAGAAGGAAGTCATTTGGCCTATTGTGTCAGTGCCACTCTCTGCAAGAACAATTAAGCTAGTGTCACTCCCAGTCGTTTTTCTGTAGCCCTGGACATTTTTCTTTCTCAGGTAATAAACTCATTCACGTTTGGAGGTCATAACTGAATCTACCTCCACCACACTCTCAGGGAGTGCATTCCAAATCCAACAACTCGCTGCGTGAACTTTTTTCCTAATGTCACTTATTGTTGATTTTGCCATTTACCTTAAATCTGTGCTCCTTTGGTCTCAATCCTTCCATCAATGGGAACAGTTTCCACCCCATCTATTCTGCCCAGATATGTTATGATTTTGAATATCTCCATCCAATCTCCTCTCAAGGAAAACAGTCCAAGAAAAATAGCCCTAATTTCTCCAACCTATCTATTTATGGGCAGCACAGTGCTTAGCAATGCTGCTTCACAGCGCAAGGGGCCCAGGTTCAGTTCTGGCCTTGGGTCACCCTGTGTGTGGAGTTTGCACATTCTCCCTGCGTCTGCGTGGGTTTCCTCTGGGTGCTCCGGTTTCCTCCCACACTCCAAAGATATGTGGATTAGGTTGATTGGCCATGATAAATTGCCCCTTAGTGCCAGGGAGACTAGCAGGTTAAATGCGTGGTGTTACAGGGATAGGGCCTGAGTAGGATTGTTGTCGGTAAAGGCTTGATGGGCTGAATGACCTCCTTCTGCACTGTAGGGATTCTTTAAATCTATAATTTATATAACTGAAGTGTCTCATCCCGCAAAATATTCACTTGAACCTTTTCTGATGATCTCAGATGCCTTTACATCTTTTATGAAGTGTGGTGCCCAGAATTGGATGCAATAATCCAGCTGATAGCATATGTTATGCAGGTTTAACAATAACTTTCTTGCTTTTGTGCTCTTTGCCCCAATTTATAAAGTACAGGATGCCGTATACTTTAATAACCACATTCTCAACCTATTTATGTGCATCTACAGCCTGATCCCTTTCGAATTATTTTATTTTACATTGTCTCTCTGCATTCTTCCTACCAAAATGGATTACGTCACACTTCACAGTGGGGCAGCACGGTGGCATAGTGCTTAGCACTGCTGCCTCACAGCGCCAGGGACCTGGGTTCAATTCCGGCCTCGGGTCACTGTCTGTATGGAGTTGGTACATTCTCACCGTGTCTGCGTGGGGTTCCTCTGGGTGCTCCGGTTTCCTCCCACTTTCCAAAGATGTGCAGGTTAGGTTATTGGCCATGCTAAATTGTCCCTTAGTGTCAGGGGATTAACGGAATAAATATGTGGGGTTGCGGGAATAGGGCCTGGGTGGGATTGTGGTTGGTGCAGACTTGATGGACTGAATGGCCTTCTTCTGCACTGTCAGGATTCTATGAACTTCTATGAAGCCACAGAACTCTACAGTGCAGAAGAGGCCATTTGACCCATCAAGTCTGCATCGACTCTCCGACAGAGTATTTTGTCAATCCCTCTGCCCCCGCCTTATCCCCATACCTCCACGAATTTACATGGCTAATCCATCTAATCTACACATCTTGGGATACCAAGGGGCAATTTAGCATGGCAATCCACCTAACCTGCACATCTTTGAACTTCTCTGCGTTAAATTTCAACTTCTACTTGCCTATTCTACTAATCAGTCTATGTTCTTTTGAAATTCCATACTATCCACCTCACAGTTCATATTGTTACCGTATCATCCGTAAAATTTGAAATTGTGCCATGTGCATTTATAGCAGAAAGAACAGGGGTCCCAACATCGATCCTGGCAAAATCCAATATAAACCTTCCTCCAGATTGAAAAATAACCGTTAACCATTAATCCCTGCTTCCTGTCACTTAGCTATGTTGCATTCATGTTGTTACTGTACCTTTTGTTACATGATCTCTAACTTTACTCACAAGTCTGTACTGTGACACTTTACTGCCTTTTGGAAGTCCATGTACGCCACATAAACAGCATTATCCTCATCAACCTTCCCTGTTCTCTCATCAAAGAACTCGAACAAGTTAAACAAGATTTTCCCTTAACAAATTCATGCTGCCTTTCCTTAATTAACCTGCATTTGTCCAAGTGATGATCAATTTTGTTCCAAATTATTGTTTCTAAATGCTTCCCCACCATTAAGGTTAAATAGATTGACCTGCAGTTGCTTGGCTTATCTTTACACCATTTTTGAAAAAGGCTGCATCATTTGCAATTATCCAGTCCTTTGACAAAATATCACACTCAAATCTAAGGAAGATTGGAAAATTATAGCCAGTCTCTCTACAATTTCCATTCTCAATTCCCTCAATAACTTTGGATCTATTTTATCCGGTCCCTTAAATGGCTTTGGGGAAAATATATAGGGGGCAATTCTCCCAGCCTGCTGCGCTCCGAGCAGCAGGCTTGCCCGGAGAGGTCCGGGAGGCCAGCAATGGGGGGGAGAGGGGGGGGCGCGGTCAGAGGGGCAGTGATGCGGAGTCATGGGGCTGGGCAGCGATTGGGCTGGCCAGCAATCAGGAGGCCAGCAGTGAGGGGCCACTGCGTATGCACTGATCTCCGATCCCCTCATGGAACAAAAGGAACAGTGACAACATGGATTGGCACATGCGCAGTGGCCTGCTCAGCAGTATTCTGCCGGCCTCTCCACTGGGAATAGGCCCCATCCACTAATTTTCAGAATGAATCACAGTGGGCCACTCTGCAGTGCTCAGATTTGGGAGATTCATTCTGAAAATCCTGCTAAAAATTTGGTGGGAGTTACTCCGGTTTTCACGCAAATTCAACACTTTGAATTTTTTTGGGAGAATCGTCCCCTGAAGTTAAAATATAAGATTTCAAATATGCATTAAAAACACAAGTCAACTTAATAGATTAATTTAACTGTGCTATTTTAAAATAATAAATGTCATGTTTTTAGTTTAACGGCACATTTTGTTTCTTAGGTCTGTATTCAACATAGATTGGGTGGGCGTGTGCCCGGCCCAGAAGCACATGAAATCGTGCACTTGGGCAATATTTTGGTTGGCAGGCGCACGTGCAATTTGGAAGGGTGCCCACCAAAAATCAAGCAACCAATATAGCCCATTATGGGGCCAATTCAACACAATTCTGTGTAGCCCATCCACTTTGGTGGTTGGTGTGCTGGCTGATCGTGGGCGGCATAGTGGTCAAAATAGTGGCACAGTGGTTAGCACTGCTACCTCACACTGTCAGGGACCCGGGTTCACTTCCAGCCTTCAGTGACTGTATGTGTGGAGTTTGTACGTTCTCCCCATGTCCCACTGAGTTTCCTCTGGGTGCTCCAGTTTTTTCCCACGGTCCAAAGATGTGCAGGTTTGGTGGATTGGCCTGCTAAGTTGATTGTTAGTTTCCCAAGATGTGTAAATTACATAGATGAGCGAGGTAAATGTGTGGGGTTACAGGGATAGGGTGGGTGGTGGGCCAGGGTAAGGTGCTCTGTCAGAGAGTTGGTGCAGACTCGATGGGCTGAATGGCCTCCTTCTACACTGTGATCAGCCAGGCAGCCTTTCTGTTTTAGCTGCAACCTTGATCCAGAGTGGGATGAAGTGTCAGGGCTATAATAAAATTAACAAATATGTTTGGGGACTGAGGTCTGTGTTTGATTGTGCTGCCTAGACACTTGTGACATAGTTTTGACATTGATAACTTATTTTTCACAGGTCAGTAGCCCTCTGAGACAGCTCTGCAATGGCTTCACCCTCTGAGGGAGCATAAAAGAAATGCCAGTCCACACCCTCTCTTTTTGTGGTGCCTGCCTTCTTTCCACCCTTCTCAGCAATCTCAATCTTTCACAGAGTGCGTTTCTTGCTGGATGGCCTTTAATTGGCCAGCTAGCATGAAATTGTACTATGAGGCTGTCCGCGGATGAAAACAAGTATCACAGTGGGTGGGCAATAAATGAGGAAATAACTGATGCATATAAAAATGGTACAACAATTATCACGGGAGATTTTAATCTACATGTTGATTGGTCAAACCAGGTCAGTCAAGGCAGCCTTGAGGAGGAGTTCATAGAATGTATACGCAATAGTTTCCTTGAACAGTATGTAATAGAACTTGCGAGGGAGCAAGCTATCCTAGATCTGGTCCTGTGTAATGAGACAAGAATAATTAATAATCTTACAGTTAGGGATCCTCTCAGATGGAGCGATCACAGTATGGTTGAATTTGAAATACAGATCGAGCGTGAGAAGGTAAAATCCAATACCAGTGCCTTGTACTTAGACAAAGAAAACTACAATGGGATGAGGGAGGAGTTGGCTAAGGTAGAGTGGGAGCAAAAACTTTATGGTGGGACAATTGAGGAACAGTGGAGGACTTTCAAAATGATTTTTCACAGTGCTCAGCAAAAGTATATAGAAAGGATTATAGAATTTCTATTATAGAAAGGATATTATTAAACTAGAAAGAGTGCAGAAAAGATTTACTAGGATGTTACTGGGACTTGATGGATTAAGGAGAGGTTGGATAGACTGGGACTTTTTTCTCTGGAGCGTAGGAGGCTGAGGGGTGATCTTATCGAGGTCTATAAAATAATAAGGGGCACAAATCAGCTAGATAGTCAATATCTTTTCCCAAAGGTAGGGGAGTCTAAAACTAGAGGGCATAGGTTTAAGGTGAGAGGGGAGAGATACAAAAGTGTCCAGAGGGGCAATTTTTTTCACACAGAGCGTGGTGAGTGTCTGGAACACACTGCCAGAGGTAGTAGTAGAGGCGGGTACAATTTTGTCTTTTAAAAAGCATTTAGATAGCTACATGGGTACGATGGGTATAGAGGGATATGGGTCAAATGCGGGCAATTGGGATTAGCTTAGGGGTTTTTTAAAAAAAGGGCGGCATGGACAAGTTGGGCCAAAGGGCCTGTTTCCATGCTGTAAACCTCTATGACTCTATATGCCAGTGATAAGGAAGAAGTGTAGGAAAATAAATAATCAGCCATGGATATCTAAGGAAATAAAGGACGGTAACAAATTGAAAGAAAATGCATACAAAGTGGCAAAGATTAGTGGGAAACTAGATGTTGGGAAAGCTTTAAAGGTCAACAGAAAGTCACGAAAAAAGTTATAAGGAAAAGTAGGATGGATTATGAGAGTAAACTAGCTCAGAATACATAAACGGATAGCAAAAGTTTCTACAAATATATAAAATGAAAAAGAGTGGCTAAAGTAAAGATTGGTCCCTGAGAGGAAGAGGAGGAGGAGTTAATAACGAGAAGTGAGGAAATGGCTGAGGCATTGAACAGTCAGTCTTCACAGTGGAAGACACAAATAACATGCCAAAAATTGATGACAAGAAGGCTATGGCAGGTGAGGACCTAGAAATTATCATTATCACTAAAGAGGTAGTGTTGGGCAAGCTAATGGGGCTAAAGGTAGACAAGTATCCTGGCCCTGATGGAATGCAACACAGGGTACTAAAAGAGATGGCGGGGGAAATAGCAAATGCAATAGTGGTAATTTACCAAACTTTGCTGGACTCTGGGGTGGTTCCCGCAGATTGGAAAACAGCAAATGTGACGCCACTATGTACAAAAGGAGGTAGACAAAAGGCGGGTAACAATAGGCCGGTTAGCTTAATTTCTGTAGCAGGGAAAATGCTTGAATCTATCATCAGGAAAGAAATAGTGAGACATCTGGAAATAAATTGTCCCATTGGGAAGACACAGGACGGGTTCATAAAGGGCAGGTCACGTTTGATTAATTTGGTGGAATTCATTGAGGACATTACATGCGTTGTGGACAATGGAGAATGTGTGGATGTAGTGTATCTGGATTTCTAGAAGGCATTTGACAAGGTGCTGCACCAAAGGTTGCTGTATAAGATAAAGGGTAATGTATTAGCATGGATAGAGGACTGGTTAACTAAAAGAAAGTAAAGAGTTGGGGTAAATGGGTGTTTTTCTGGTTGGCTCGTGGTGTGCCTCAGGGATCAGTGTTGGGACTGCAATTGTTTACAATTTACATCATTAATTTGGAGTTGGGGACCAACTGTAGTGTGTCAAAATTCACAGATGACACTAAGATGAGTGGTAGAGCAAAGTGTGCAGAGGACACTGAAAGTCTACAAAGAGATATAGATAGTCTAAGTGAGTGCGCAAAGGGTCTGCCAGATGTAGTACAATGTTGATAAATGTGAGGTCATCCATTTTGGTAGGAATAACAGCAAAATGGACTATTATTTAAATGGTCAAAAATTGCAGCATGCTGCTGTGCAGAGGGACCTGGGTGTCCTTGTGCATGAATCACAAAAAGTTGATTGCAGCTGCAGCAGGTAATTAAGAAGGCAAATGGAATGTTGTCCTTCATTGCTCGTGGGATAAGAGTTTAAAAACAGGGAGGTTGTGTTGCAGCTGTATTAGGTGCTGGTGAGGCCACACCCTGAGTACTGTGTACAGTTTTGGCCTCCTTACTTGAGAAAGGGTACACTGGCACTGGAGGGGGTGCAGAGGAGATTCACTAGGTTGATTCTGGAGTTGAGAGGGTTAGCTTATGAGAGATTGAGTAGACTGGGGCTATTCTCATTGGAATTCAGAAGAATGAGAGGAGATCTTATAGAAACATATAAGATTATGAAGGGAATAGATAAGATAGAAGCAGGGAAGTTGTTTCCACTGGTGGGTGAAACTAGAACTAGGGGGCATAGGGGGAGCAGATTTAGAACTGAGTTGAGAGGAACTTCTTCACCTAAAGGGTTGCGGTCTGTGGAATTCCCTGCCCAGTGAAGCAGTTGAGGTTACCTCACTGAATGTTTTTAAGGTAAGGATAGATAAATTTTTGAACAGTAAAGGAATTAAGGGTTATGGTGAGCGGGCAGGTAAGTGAAACTGAGTCCATGAAAAGATCATTCATGAACTTATTGAATGGCGGAGCAGGCTTGAGGGGCCAGATGGCCGACTCCTGCTCCTAGTTCGTATGTTCTTATGTTCCTGTTTCCAAGTTCACTGAGTGCGCATGCCCAATGGTGAAAAATTCAGGTTTTGGAATTTTTAGATACTAAGGGAAAATTGCCATTTTCTTTTCCCAAGGGAGATATATAACTTGATTGCTTCACTTCTACTTATCTCCATTGAAGATTGGTGGCTTTTGTAGTTGAATCTAATTGGCAGTCTCCTCACTCATGTAAATGAAGCTTTTAAATGTGTTAAAAACCTATACCCTGTGGTGATGCGCGTGGGAAGTCAGGAGCTAAGTATTCTTCCGGAGAAACAGAACTGCAGATTGGGGCAAATTTGACTAGGTTCTGTAGATATAAATTAATAACCATTTGAAAGTTACACAATCTGTCCTACTTTATTGTTTAACTTCCATAATAAATTTCCATGTCCACATTTATAATGCAATTAACTATGTAAAGTTTTTATGCTTCAATCCTGCCAGTAATGGTTCCAAAGCTTCTCCATCCATCCAGATCAGGGCAGAACTATGGCACTATTGCAGCCTGACAAATTTTGTCTATTCTGTTACAAATGTTTTCATTAGAATTTATAATGGTAGAAATTGACAGAGAGATGCAACATTTTTTATTGATTATAGACACATTTTAAAAAGTCTTGCATCTATTGAAATCATCACACTTCATATGACAAAATTCAAACTGTCAAAACTATAAAACAGAAAAAGAACAGTTATAGGCCATGATTCTCCCATCCTGCTGCACTAATATTTTAGTGCAGTGGGCCAGGAGATTCTCACGTCGGTCGATTCGTGGGATTCGCGTGAGCATTTACACTCCGCTTGCGTCTCCCAGCACTAGATTTTCAGCGGCATCTGTTCTGCACCAGAAATCGGCGGGGAGGCGCAAAGACTATTTACATGGTCATTGTAATATAATTTAAATACGATTAGCAGGCCCGGGACTGAAGTCTCCGGGCCTACTGGCATCTCCCACCCCGCCAGAGTATTTCACTCCAGCAGAGATTACAGTAGCTCCCCACATTCGGGAAGCTAGCAGCTCAACCTCATTGAGTGAATCGGTGACCCCAGAGGGTCAGGCAGTGTGTGGGGGGGGGGGTGCCTTGGCATTGGCACCCTCACAGTGTCAGCCTGTGCCCCCTGGCACTTCCCAAGGGGCAAAGTGCCAATGTCCCAGGGGCACCTTGGCACTTCCCATTAGGCATGGGGCAGTGCCAAGGGGCAGGGTATAGGGGGCAGGGCCTGATGAGGCGGGGCCTAGGGGGCGACTGGTGGGAGTGGGGAGTCCTGCTGCCACTCTGCATACGGATTGGTAGGGTAGCAGAGACATCTGGGTGGGCTGCGGGGGGGGGGGGGTGGGGGGGGGGGGGGGGGGGGGGGGGTGGGGGGAAGGTGGGTCAGTCGAGGGCCGGTCAGCCAGCTGGACGGGTCGGCACTGCGGGGGGTGATCAGGACTGCGGAGGTGGGTTACTATTGGGGGGAAGGGGGGGAAATCAGTGAGGCGGGGACTGGAGATCGTGACGGGCATGGAGTGGGGGGCCAGCGATCGGGCCGTGAGCGGGCAGAGAGCCGGCGTTGCAGGGGCCGCGGGGCTGGCCAGCAATTGAGATGGCCAGCAATTGGGAGGCATCAGTGTGGGGCCACTGTGCATGCACCGATCTCAGCACTGACAAATCAGTGCATGTGCTGTCATCTGCTCAGCGCTACGCTGCTGGCCTCTCCAGCAGGAGTAGACCCCGCCCTCTAAAATTTAATGATATTCACGCTGGTGGCCTCTGCAGTGAACAGAGTTCTTCTCTGAACTCTCACTGAAAAAAACTAGCATGAATTACTCCAGTTTTCATGCGTATTCGACGCTTAGAATTTTTTGGGAGAATTCCGCCCAGCCTTCTGTACTTTCTGACTATGATAACCTGGTCTGTCTGAAGTACAAAGAACAAGGATTTACAAGCAGTTACAAACAGAAATTAAATTCAGAATTTAATCTCATGATATTTCTATTGAGAGCATTTCCCCACAGCTAGTCCTACCTGGGGCCAGGTCAGCTCAAATACAACTACATTTCTGTAAGTAACTATCACAAATGTGCCCCGATCAGATAATACATATGAGCAACACTATAGGTTAGCAATTTGTATATATTGTTTTGCCATTTTGTGAAAAATACACTTTTAAATTGTTTATAAACGTTCCCTTCTCACAGGGTAGCAACTACATAATGGTGCACAAAAAGCCACATAAGCAAGGAAAATAACAGTAATAACATAGAGGGATAATTTTATGGAGCCTGCAAGAGTCGGACACATGGCGTGCAGGGTGACTGAATTAGGTGGGAACTGAAATTCTGATTTCCCAACAACAGGTTGTGATGCAGAGATTAATTTAGCAGCATACTTGTGGTCTGTTGGGCCTCATGTTATCCTGTGGCAGGTTCTCACGTGGGATACATTTCCATGCCATGAATACTTATTAGAGTAAAAACAATTTAAATTATGTCTTACCTGCAAGATAATTAGAGGTGGTGTGCAACAGTCAGTTTTATGCAATTGTGTCTGAGATCAGCAATTTTTCTTGTTTAACTCTGCGGCACAAGGAGGATGGCAGCTTATTTGGAGACTCAGAACTGGCAAGAATGAATCAGTCGGAGGCAGAGTGGAGTGGGGTGGGGGGCATAGAGGAGTGGAAGAGGGAAAGGCCCAGTATCTTGCTTACGATGGGGGCTTAGAAAATGAGGGGCCTAAAGGATGGTTTCAGTATTGCCAAAATGTGGGTCCAGCTCAGAGTGTTAGCTGTCAGAGTTAGCTCGAGTTTACCTGCAACATTTCAATTATCGCCACTGAGAGTGATTGAGTGATCTCACGCAGAAGCTGACACATTCTCTGCCATCCCATCATGCAGCCATAACATGCTGCAAGCTAAGTTGGGGCAGTGTGGAACTTTGGCCCCTGAATGGGGAGGAAGTCCCAGCTCTGGAAGCTGCAGGCAGCACCAACAGCACATTGGTGGGCACTGCCAGGACTAAAAGCAGGTCCAAGAAGGAGAGGTGATGGCCTGGTGGTATTATCGCTCGACTATTCATCCAGAAACCCAGATAATGTTCTGGGGACTCGGGTTTGAATCCCGCTGTGGCAGATGGTGGAATTTGAATTCAATAAAATATATCTGGAATTAAGAGTCTACTGATGACTATGAAACCATCGTCGATTGTCGGAAAAACCCATCTGGTTCACTAATGTCCTTTAGGGAAGGAAATCTGCTGTCCTTACCTGGTCTGGCCTTCATGTGACTCCAGAGCCACAGCAATGTGGTTGACTCTTGACTGCCCTCTGAAATGGCCTAGTAAGCCACTCAGTTGTAACAATCGCTAGAGTCTCAACAAAGAAATAAAACCGGACGGACCACCTGGCATCGACCAAGGCACCGGAAAAGACAACAGCAAAACAAACAGCGCTGTCGACCCTGCAAAGTCCTCCTTATTAACATCTGGGGCCTAGTGACAAAATTGGGAGAGCGGTCTCACAGACTAGTCAGGCAACAGCCTGACATAGTCATTCTCACAGAATCATCCCTTACAGATAACACCCCAGACACCACCATTACCATCCCTGGATATGTCCTGTCCCACCGGCAGAACAGACCTAGCAGAGGTGGCAGCACAGTGGTATACAGTCGGGAAGGAGTTGCCCAGGGAGTCCTTAACATTGACTCTGGATTCTATGAAGTCTCATGGCTTCAGGTTAAACATGGGCAAGGAAACCTTTTATTGGTTACCACATACTGTCCTCCTCCAGCTGACAAATCAGTATTCCTCCTTGTTGAACAACACTTGGAGGAAGCACTGAGAGTGGCAAGGGCACCAAATGTACTCTAGATGGGGGATTTCAATGTCCACCACCAAGAGTGGCTCAGCAGCAGCACTACTGATCGAGCTTTGTTATCTCAACAAATAACAATGATGCCCCCATGAATAAAGTGAAACCAATATAACATGAAATATTTACAAAATGAAATTTAAATTTGAGAAATACCCGTGCCACCTTTCTGCTCTCAATAGGTAACAATGGCAATGAAGTTGGGCAAAATTGTAGCCATGTTTGCTCAGGAGGCTCTTTTATAGCTCACCCGTGCCTGATGCATTGTCAGCTCACGGTGAGTTTCACTACTGAAAAACCTCCCCACCATGTGAGCTCACCAGTCATCTATGGACTTTAATTGCAATTACGTGGAAACCAGGAAAAAGCAAGGGAGCAGAAGTAATGCCTGTTTTCTGTTTTGTTATGACGTGGCGTTGGACTGGGATAAACACAGTAAGGAGTTTAACAACACCAGGTTAAAGTCCAACAGGTTTATTTGGTAGCAAACGCCACTAGCTTTCGGAGCGCTGCTCCTTCGTCAGGTGAGTGGGAGATCTGCTCATACATAGCAAACAGGGCATATAAAGACACAAACTCAATTTACAGAATAATGAATAATGATTGGAATGCGAGTCTTTACAGCTAATCAAGTCTTTAAGGTACAGACAATGTGAGTGGAGGGAGCATTAGCACAGGTGTTTTGTCATCAGGAATGGCATGCCACAAATAAAATTCCACTCATGGTGTAAGTGCCTCATGATCACTGCTAAAGCATACAGATATATACAGAATCCCAAGGATGGGACAGTTAACAGACTCGAGTCTGTAGTATAAAGGGTTAACAGAAAGGATAGGCTCAGTGATGATATGTTTGACATCAATCAGCCAAGTGTTAGTCTCTCTACAGAGAGAGAGAGAGAGAGGGAGGTTGGAACACCATGCCCTGAAGCAACATGCCTACTCTGTAGCCTGCTTATGAATAAACAAGTGATAAGCAAGTACCCAGAGCATATCTACAGTATGTCTAAGAACCAAATCCCATGCCTTGAGTCCATGGATAAGAAGGACTGTCTGAGAACATGTGTGGAGATGCCGGCGTTGCACTGGGGCAGCACTCCGAAAGTTAGTGGCTTTTGCTACCAAATAAACCTGTTGGACTTTAACATGGTGTTGTGAGACTTCTTACTGTCAGAACATGTGGGCAGCCATGGAGACATTGGTTTAAAAAGACACATCGGTGTTATCAAAGGAACCAGTGTGAAAGCGAAGAAAAACTTGATCGCAGCTCACACTTACAACCTGACAAAAGGAGGTAGCAAGCTGGAAATCATTCCAGCACCACCTGAGCAGACCCTGTCCCTCCTGCATCCGTTTGAAGATTTTAAACGACCGAAGAGGTACCAAAATTGGAAAGTTTGGAGAAAACACTGCTTTAGGAAACAGCAGCTTCAGGTCAGTTTATGTTGTGGGTTCAGTAGTAGACGACATTCTCCTGAGGCAGTGGGTGAAAGAGTCCATGCCATACTTTGACACCGTCTCAAAGCCATTGACATATATTTTAGCCTACCAAGGAACAGCGTTATTGAGCAAGTAGTTCAGTATCCAACACAAGCTGACTTCCAAGTGCTGAATTTAGCTATCATCAGGCATGACTCATAAGCTTCAAATCACTCCATGACTGGTTAGGCCCAAAGGCAGCAGACCCACCCACACAAAAACCAATCAAACAGGAAGCACCCTCACCCAAAAGAAAGCCTACCAAACCGGGCAAAATTCTGAGAAACAGGTGACTCAGGGACAGATGGCGACTGGGAAATGGCAACTCAGGGAGTGATAGGGAGTGGGGAATAGCGACTCAGGGAGAGGAATGGGGACTGAGGAATGGTGACTCTGTACAGAAAAATTCTGGAGTGAAACACCCTATCCTCACATTAATGCCAAAATAACAAATTGTTGGGGTCTAGTTTGACTTCATAATTTACCTTGGGGTTTCTGATCTGGGATCCTAACATAACATTGAACCTTCTCCCATTACTCTTTGGAGTTGAACCAAATGGCACCCCTCTTACACAATGTGGACTGATGCACTCGTCTTTTCAACATTATTGGCTAGATGCATTATTCTATTAAATTGGAAGCAGTCTGCTCTATCCTCTTTCACTAATTAGATACATGGTCTTATGCAGAATCTTAAACTTGAGAAAATAAAGTATACCATAAGAGGCTCCACTGAAAGATCTCAAATAGCTTGGTAACCTTTCCTAGATCATTTTGAGGAGTTACATCTCTCTACTTTCATATAACTGATCGAAATTAAGTTGATTGTATTATATCATGTGAAACTATATCTGTCCTATGAGATTTTCTACTTTTGCAAGGGGGGGTGGGGATAGGTAGTATTTTTTTTAAGTCTTTTTTTCTTTCATTTTTCTTCTTCTTCCTTATACTTCTCTTTTCCTTTTCTTTTTCCTTCTCTTCCAAATATAAATTTATTAAATTATTACTGTACTGTAAGCTACTTTTGTACTGTTATCCATTATGATTGCTGTTAAAACTTAATGAAACAGAATTTTTAAAAAAGTATCTGTATTTTGCATGTTTCTACATGCTCTTCCTACCAAAATAAATCACTTCATACTTCTGTGCATGAAATTTCATCTGCCACTTGTCCACCTATTTTGCCAACCTGTCCATGTCCTTCTGAAGTTCTATACTATCCTCCGCATAGTTCACATTGCTTCCAAGTTGGGTGTCATCCAAAAATTTTGAAACTGTGCCCTGTATACCAAGGTCAAGGTCATGTATATATGTCAGGAAAAGCAAAGGGTCCCAACACTGACCCACTACAAGCTTTCCTCCAATCCAATAAATAGCCATTAACTAATACTCTCTGTTTCCTGTCACTCAGCCAATTTCATATGTGTATTGCATGGAAAATGCTGGGAAAACTCAGCAGATCTGTAGAGAAAGAAAAAGAGTTAACATTTCGGGCCCATAGCAATCTTCTTCAGAGCTCACTTGCTCACAAGTCTGTTCTTCGGCACTTGATCAAATACCTTCTGGAAGTCCATTTACACCATTTTAACTGCATTACCCCATCAAGCTTCCATATTACTTCATTAAAAAACTCCAGCAAGTTAATTAAACATTATTTAATGAATCCATGCTGGCTTTCCATGATTAATCCACATTTTCCAAGGAAGTGACAATTATTTTGTTCCAAATTGAAGTTTCTAGAAGCTTCCCCATCACTGAGGTGAGACCCAATAAGGAAAAGCACTAAACCTGTCTTGCTCCCATTACAAAACATAATATAGAATAGTGCACATCATAGGCTAAGATGAACTCTTCTTGCTCCAATTTGTGCAGCTCTCTCCTGCACAACTCCACCACCCCTGGTTTTGTTGCTTCCCCTTTCCCTCCTTCCCCCATTTTGTGTCACTCCATCTTCCCTTTTGCAGTTATTTCCCCACCGGCAGCATGGTGGCACAGTGGTTAGCACTGCTGCCTCACAGCTGCAGGGACCTGAGTTTGATTCTGGTCTTGGGTGACTGTCCATGTGGAGTTTGCATGTTGTCCCCATGTCTGTGTGGGTTTCCTCCGGGTGCTCGTTTTTTTTATTCATTCATGGGACATTGCTGTGGGTCTGGAGTCATATGTAGGCCAGACCAGGTAAGGACGGCAGATTTCCTCCTCTAAAGAACATTAGTGAACCAGATGGGTTTTTCCGATAATCGACAATGGTTTCATAGTCATCAGTAGATTCCAGATATTTTTTATTGAATTCAAATTCCACCATCTGCCATGGCAGGATTCGAACCCGGGTCCTCAGAGCATTAGCTGAGTTTCTGGATTAATAGTCTAGCGATAATGCCACTGGGCCATCACCTCCCACAGTCCAAAGATGTGCGGGTTAGGTTGATTGAACATGCTAAATTGCTCATTAGTGTCAGGGGAATTAGCAGAATAAATATGTTGGGGTTTCAGGGATCAGGCCTGGGTGAGATTGCTGTCGGTGGAGGCTCAATGGGCCGAATGGCCTCATTCTGCACTGTAGTGATTCTATTCTTGATTCGATTTATTCTTATTTCGTATTTCTTTCTCCTTCCATTACACTATCGCTCTCTCTCGCTCCCCCCCCCCCCCCCCCCACCCCACCCCCCTCTGTTTTGTTCACTCTCTCAGGATGCCTGAGGTTTCCAGACAATTTTCATTTGTACCACTGTCCTCACAACTGGCAATGAAGTGGTGTGTTCAAGTTGGGATCGGACAATGCGATTTAGTTACAAGCCACAATACCCTGTGGTCTGTAAGTGCATGAACCACTCCTCTCGGGATCCCTTCTCCTGAGTCATCAGCAGCACTCAGGGAATCAATCATCAATTCCATTAGGTTCTAGGGGCAGGATTTTCTCCATATAGACTTCAGGACTCTGCCAGCTCAATTAGAAATGTGGGGAAAAAGTATTCTACAGTGATTTTCCCCGAGTTGGCCAATTTGTGGCCAATTACAGACAGCAAAGGTAGACTCAAAAGCTGGAGGTCCAACTGGTGGCCATCCAGCGCTGAAGAAGTAAATGTTGGTCTTTTAAGTTAAATAAGGGAGAAGGTGCCTGAAGATGGAGGTGCCCTCTCTGCAATTTTTTTAAAAATTAGAATAGAAAGCAGACCACTATTGTGTATAGAAAAGCCACAGAGCGACCTGCAGCTGCATCTTAAGCCAAGTAGACAGAGAGGGTCTCTCAGCCTGCCTGCTACAGCTCTGCACCACACACCTTCCCTCCAGTCTGCCTCCAACAATAGGTCTTAATAAGCCTTAGCAATCCTTATCAAGCCATCAATTGTCTATTGGCTATCCCTGCCACTCTCATCCTGCCTCCAGGAAAATGGCCCAGGGGATGAGTTGGATTCAGGGAATTGACACAACAGCAGCAGGGCTAAATTTCATGCCCATCTGTCTCTGCCACCTGTGTTGAGTTTTAAATATTCAGCCCTATGGCAGGGCAATAAATGCTGGCCTTTTTAGCATTACCCACAACCCATGAATAAATAAAAATACTGCCACCAAAAGAGGGAGGTTTAGGAACCTTACTAATTCTGGAAATTAGTTCTTCCTGCCACGTAAAAATAAAAATCTGTTCCTGCTTCATGATTTTGCACTTTTGATGCATTCATATATTGAAACTGCAGGTATTCATCAAGACGAAGGGGAAGGAAGGAGAATTAATATTTAAATAATGCTCAACTTCTTTGAAGCTTGAATTGTTTTCTTGCTAGTTGTTTCAAGTTGCTTCTCATTGACACGTCTGCACAAGAGGTCCTTCAGGTTTTGTACAGCTTCTTGTAAAAGCCTTTATTTTGATTCAAATGCTGCACATATTGATTTGTAGTGCAGTAAATGTCTTGTATCACAGGAATGTGATATCTTAGCATTTCCATTGCATTCCAAGCATCCTTTCTATTTTCCTCAGACAGCTAGTTTTCTTCCAGCGCCCTCTGATTGATCCTAAATTAATATAGGAGTTTTACAGCAGTTTGTTTATCTAGAAGGCTGGAGGGATATGAAACCAAAGTTAAGAAAAAACAGATTTAACAGAGGGTAGTAATTAGGCCCACTAGGAGCACGGGCAATGAAGATTATTTTACACTAGCTCCAGATAATTCCACAGAAGAAAATTTGTTATTTTCATTGATTTACTGCACTGATAGGCCGAATTATGATCCACCTGGATGTCCATTACCAAGTGCAATGAGTACAGATCGATAATGTCGCTGGACTAGTAATCTAGAGGCCCAGACTAATGGTCTGGGCTCATGTGTTCAAATTCCACCATGGCAGCTGGTGGAATTTGGATTCAATTAATAAATCTGGAATGTAAAGCATAGTTACCATGAAATTACCATTGATTATCATGAAAACCTCTGCTTCAGTAATGTCCTGCAGGAAAGACAATCTGCCATCCTTACCCAGCCTGGCTTACATGTGACTCCAGATCCACAGCAATCCACACTCTTAACTGCCCTCTGAGATGGCAAAGGGAGCCATGTAAGGGCAATTAGGGATGGGCAGCATGTGCTAATCTTGCCAGCGATGCCCACATCCCATGAAAGGATAAAGGAGACCTCAGCAAAATGTAAAACAAAGAATCTCTATTGTACTGGGATAGTCACTAATCAAATCCAACAGAAATGCAGGAGAAACCTCTTCATGCAAAAAGTGGTAAGAATCTGAAATGGGTGTGATTGAGGCAAATGACATAGATACATTCAAAGAGAAGCTGGATAAGCATGTGAGGGAGAAAGGAATCAAAGAATATGTTGACAGCAGTAGATGAAAAGGGTGTATAGAACGCTGGTTAGGCCACATTTGGAGTACTGCGTCCAGTTCTGGTCACCGCACTACCAGAAGGACGTGGAGGCATTGGAGAGACTGCAGAGAAGGTTTACCAGGATGTTGCCTGGTATGGAGGGTCTCAGCTATGAGGAGAGATTGGGTAGACTGGGGTTGTTCTCCTTGGAAAGACGGAGAATGAGGGGAGATCTAATAGAGGTATACAAGATTATGAAGGGTATAGATAGGGTGAACAGTGGGAAGCTTTTTCCCAGGTCGGAGGTGACGATCACGAGGGGTCACGGGCTCAAGCTGAGAGGGGCGAAGTATAACTCAGACATCAGAGGGACGTTTTTTACACAGAGGGTGGTGGGGGCCTGGAATGCGCTGCCAAGTAGGGTGGTGGAGGCAGGCACGCTGACATCGTTTAAGACTTACCTGGATAGTCACATGAGCAGCCTGGGAATGGAGGGATACAAACGATTGGTCTAGTTGGACCAAGGAGCGGCACAGGCTTGGAGGGCCGAAGGGCCTGTTTCCTGTGCTGTACTGTTCTTTGTTCTTTGTGGCAGGAGGCTTCTGAGCAGCATGAATGTGAGTAAAGACCAGTTGGGTCAAATGGCCTCTTTCTGTACTGCAGACTTCATATAACCATGAATATTAATATGGATACATACAAGGTAGTGCACAGGGGAATAGGGAACCCGAGTCACAGAAATGCAGCAGCATATGTTAAAAAGGAAATTGTAATTATTGAATATTCACAGAAACATCTAGACAATATGCAGCTATCAATAATCTAATAAAATACTGAGTTGCATTTTGAATGTTCCTGGTTACAAGGCAAAACAATTCAATCCCATTTGACCCATTGTTCAGATTATACAGGCCATGGTATAACATTCTTTGAGGATGTTTGTTCTTGTTCTTCAGTACATTTAAGCACTTTGATATAAGAACATAAGAACATAAGAAATAGGAGCAGGAGTAGGCCATCTAGCCCCTCGAGCCTGCCCCGCCATTCAATAAGATCATGGCTGATCTGAAGTGTATCAGTTCCACTTACCTGCCTGCTCCCCATATCCCTTAATTCCCTTATCGATCAGAATTCTATCTGCCCGTGATTTAAACATATTCAACGAGGTAGCCTCCACCACTTCAATGGGCAGAGAATTCCAAAGATTCACTACCCTCTGAGAGAAGAAGTTCCTCCTCAACTCTGTTCTGAACCGGCCCCCACTTATTTTGAGGCTGTGCCCTCTAGTTCTGGTTTCCCTTCTAAGTGGAAAGAATCTCTCTACCTCTACCCTATCCAGCCCCTTCATTATCTTATATGTCTCTATAAGATCACCCCTCAGCCTTCTAAACTCCACGAGTACAGACCCAATCTGTTCAATCTCTCCTCATAAGCTACACCCCTCATCTCTGGTATCAACCTGGTGAACCTTCTCTGCACTCCTTCCAAGACCAATATATCCTTTCGCAAATAAAGGGACCAAAAATGCACACAGTTACGGCCTCACCAGTGCCTTGTACAGTTGCAGCAAGACCTCCCTCCTTTTACATTCTATCCCCCTTGCGATAAAGGCCAACATTCCATTCGTCTTCTTGATCACCTGCTGCACCTGCAGACTGTGTTTTTGCGATTCGTGCACAAGGACCCCCAGGTCCCTCTGCACAGTAGCATGATGTAATTTTTCTCCATTTAAATAACATTCCAATTTACTATTATTTCTTCCAAAGTGGATAACCTCACATTTGCCAACGTTATATGATCCTCGCCCACTCGCTCAGCCTATCCAAATCTCTCTGCAGACTTTCCGCGTCCTCCACACAATTCGCTTTCCCACTCATCTTCGTGTCATCAGCAAACTTTGATACCCTACACTCAGTCCCCTCCTCCAGATCATCTATGTAAATGGTAAACAGTTGAGGCCCCAGCATCGATCCCTGCGGCACGCCACTGGTCACCAACTGCCAACCAGAAAAGCACCCATTTATTCCAACTCCAATTTATTCCAATGTATGTTGGTGCATTATATACATGTAGTTTCATATTAAGACATCACATCAGTCTCCAGACATCATCAATTTGACACATTTTCAGGACATTTAAACCCTTGCAAATTTCAACAAATTTTCTATCTGCCATTAATAGCATACAAACTACCAAAAAGCCTAAATGCATAGCTTAAACTTTGCATCTTCAGTCTAATAGTCAGATAAAACAGACTTTAGCACATTCTAGTAACATTACAATGTACTGACATCATTTTGTAAAAGCAATTGCCAGACACCAGTTAGCTAATATTTGTAATCCCTTTTGTATTTTTGTTTCCCTCTTCACCACATAGCTCATCTGCATTAGAGATCAGACAAGAAATCATTAAATTCTACCAATCTTGAATGTTGGAAGGTGGGAGGTTTTCAAGGTGGTTGGTAGCTTCTGCTCCCCAGATTCATCATGGCTGATGTTGGGAACTTCAGGCAAGATTTTGCTGTCCAAATGGGGATGGGAACTCAGATGGGTAGGCTCATGATGTTAATTGTCATACCAGTTTTCTAATACAATTCTGACAGTTAGCAATTTGGCTAATTTAGGAAGGAAGGGTCTTGGCAACCCACCTGATTTGGAGCAAGGCATGAACTGACTTTTAGTTTGTTAAGGTTTAATCTGCGACTTCTATGGGAAGGCATGGGAGTCATGCTGGACATAGAAAAGACCAAGTAGAAGGAGACAGCAATGCAATAGTCAACCAGCTTTGGCCACTTCATTCAGTGAGATGGGCTAATAAGATGGTGCACAGTTGCAGAGGCAAGCATCCATTGGCACATAGTTGCTATTGGATGAGCAGAGCTAGTGGAGCAAGTAGTATTTCTACATTCTGAGGGGTCTTGGCTTTCCAGGGATCATGAACCATACTTCCCAGGGGCAGCACAGTGGTACAGTGGTTAGCACTGCTGCCTCATAGCACCAGGGACCCAGGTTTGATTCCCAGTTTGGGTCACTGTCTGTGTGGAGTCTGCACATTCTCCTCATGTCTGTGTGGGATTCC
Source organism: Mustelus asterias (assembly GCF_964213995.1). NCBI lineage: Eukaryota > Metazoa > Chordata > Chondrichthyes > Carcharhiniformes > Triakidae > Mustelus > Mustelus asterias. Next base: position 44,096,920 of record NC_135814.1, on the reverse strand, counting down.
TCCAGGTGCTCCGGTTTCCTCCCACAGTCCAAAAGATGTGCAGGTTAGGTGAATTGGCCATGTACCCAAACAGGTGCCGGAGAGTGGCGACTAGGGGATTTTCACAGTAACTTCATTGCAGTGTTAATGTAAACTTTAAAACTTTAACAGGGGGTCCTGTAAGCATTTTGAGTGCCACTGACCACAAGCAGGCCAAAGGTGAACATGGATGAAAGTACTTGGAAACAGGGAAGAATAGCAACTGAGGATCAAAATCCTCAGGATCAGCTCAGAATCCTTGGCATGAAAAGGGAAGATCTGAGGAATGAGGAGCAAGCAAGCAACAAAGAGCATCACTGCACCACTGAAGAAGAAGCTGCCTGAACACTTCAAAGAATCAGTCCTGCAGAAGACTGCACCTATCCATGTGGATGGTAGTGGAGATTTATACCCTGCTGAAGACCTTAAACCTCACAGCCCTGCCAATAGCCTTTAAAATCACTTTGGCCTTGAACTTCTTCACTTAATGGACCTTGGTGGCATATTTCAAGTGGCAGCACACCATTACATATCCCAGGTCACTGATATACTATAACAAAAGTTGGGCAGCAAGTACAATTTCAAACACATAGCACTTGACAAGAACAAAGGGCAGTGGGATTGGTCTCCATTGCTGGATTCCCCCAGGTGCAGGGCAGCATAAATTGCATCCGTGTGTCCATCAAGAGGCCAAGTGAATGGCCAGTGAGATTCATCAACAGAAAGGGTTTCCACACCTTTAATGTTCAGTTGATCTGTTGATACTTTATGTATTTATCAGCTTGTTATCCTGGAATGAGTAATCGCTAGATAAGACAAAGTGGCTTATAAGATAAAGGCCCGAACTTCTGGTGAAAAACGTCTCGTCTTATACTACAAAAAATAACGCCATTTTATATTGATTTTAAGTGTGATTGTTAGAGTAGAAGTCCTAAACGGTGAAATCATATCCATAAATTCCTTTCATTGAGGTTGTTTAGGGGTTCCTTTCTTTACTGGTTACTAGTGTCAATGTGTATCGTAGCATTGTTAATGGCAATTGCTCCATTAAAGCAACATTTTTCTGTTGCTTTAAAGGCAGGAAAGTTTTGGGTGCATTAAAGTGAGGTATGCGAGTTGTGGATAATGGAAAACGGAAAATATCAGCAGCATACATTCTTTGGCCAGGTATAGCGCTGGTTAAACATTGATTGGTACTCTGCTTCAAACACAGAAAACCCTTTGCTGTGCTGTTTTCTGTTCTCCACACTGGCAAATCTGTAGCTTAAATATGATTTGGGCTGAATTAAGCGCAATTTTATGCTGTTTTGTCACATCTACTCGGAATCAATTTGATAATTTTTTATCTAGATTCTTTCAGGTCAGTATTGCACATCAGCCTAGAGAACTGGCAAAAGCAGATAGATAGGCCTTCCCTATTAAATGCGAACGCATCCCTCAGTTACGATGCTTGGAAGCTCAGAGTTATGGGCCATTTTCTCTTCACAGATTAGATACTATCACACCAGGCACAATACTGGTTTTTAGGCCTGCACACTATTTTCCTGGAGCGGCATGATCAGTGCCAGGCACGGCAAGGTGGGGACATGGGTCCCTACTCTTTATTTGCTTTAATTGTTTTAATGAAGATTATGAAGTGATTTCATGAAAGTAATATAACTTTTGAAAGGCTGGGACAGGGAAAACTTTTAATTCCAATCATTGAGGGGGAAATAACAAGGGGTCATGGATCTCTCAAGAGGTTTAGGTGGCACATGGGTGCATCGCAATTGTATAGGGAAGTCTGGATGAAACAGAAGTTTTTACTTGTCTGTCATTACTTGGACGTTCATAAATTATGATGTGGAGATGCCAGCGTTGGACTGGGGTAAACACAGTAAGAGTTTTAACAACACCAGGTTAAAGTCCAACAGGATTATTTGGTAGCAAATGCCATTAGCTTTCGGAGCCCCGCTCCTTCGTCAGATGGAGTGGCTATCCACATGGGGGCGTCAGGACTGTGGGTGGGGGGGATCAGGGTGATCGGGACTGCTGGGGCTGGGGGTGGAAACTAGCGGGATTTACTCCTGTTTTTATGTGAATTCAGCATTTAGGCTGGGATTCTCCCCAAAAAAAGTCCATGTTTTGGATTTAGGCACTGAGCCACAGGAGAGATATATTGGCCTTGGGAGAGGGACAGTGTGAATGTTCCAAAATTATACACAAATTTAAGGGGTTAAATTATGAGCACAGGTCAAATAAACTTGGCATGTATTAGTTTAGTAGTTTGAGGGTCGATCTAATGGAGGTGTTTAAAATGATGAGAAAGATTTGATTGGGTAGAAACAGAGAAACCTTATGCTCTGAAGGAAGAATCCAGATCAAGAGTCATAAAATTAGAGATGGAGTGAAATCAGGAAGCACTTTTCAAAACATTGGAAATTGGAAACACTCTGCCCCAAAAGAATGTGATTGTTTGGTCAACTGGAAATTTTTAAAACTGAAAATAAAAGCTTTTTGCTAATAAGAGATCGAACGCAGATTAATGAAGTTCAGGTACAGATCGGCTATGATCTAACTGAATGGTGGAAAACATTTGAAGGACTGAATGGCCTACTTCTGTTCCTATGCTCCTATAAATGCTTAAAACATTTCAAGCATACTTACAGTGTGGCTAGCTCTGTAGGTATAAGTAGCTGCAGTTTGGCAATGTAAGTTGCTCCTACGGGGAAAGGCATAATTGCTCCAGCCAGGTACAATGTTGGGCCACTGTGAAGTAAAATCTGGACTAATTGTAGATTTGTTTCGAGAGAAAGACCGAATCTGTGGTGTTTGCTGTAAAGATAAACCACAGTGAGATAAAAACTTTAGCAGCTATCTCAATAGTGCTGAGTGTGCCTCAGACAAACCATGAATTATTAGATAAAGTAATCCGTATAATGGTAGAAAATCCAATCAGATTTGACTTGCTTTCACATGTGCTTTTCCAACATATTTTCAATTAGACACACTTTACAATCAAAATCAAACAGAATCATGATTTGGAATGTCAGAATAGCTCCATGATATCGCTGCTACTATATAAGTAATTTCCAATCTTTCTCTAAATATCAACTTTGTAAATGTTAACATAATTGTAAAATCATTTAAAACCATTTATAATTGAGAGCCATAAAATAATGGAAACTAAAGATAATATTGTGATGTGATATCCTATTGGCAAAATTCTATAATTGGTGTTTTAATAATAACAAATCCATCCAGGCACGAATCAAAAGGTGAAAAAATAACAAAGCAATATTTATCTGAAGAAATATAAAAAAGATTATGAACCTTAGTTCAGAATGCACAACTTATTTCTAGTCAGGATGGTAACTCAACCATAATATAGTCACAAATTAGTTATCCACTTCAAATGTCCTAAAGGAATATATTAAACTCTTTGTAAAAAAGACTGAATAACTTGCTGGAGAGAGATATGAAATTCTTCTTGCCAATAATTTTAGTGGTATGAAAATAAAACAAAGGCAAACACTTTACAAGGGGTTCCCTGATCCTGTAACAGCTTGTGCAGAAGATCAGTATAAATCCTGAAGAAATGGCCATTTCTCTGGGGGTTTCCACTGATCTGCCAAATTTATGAAAATGATAGCCTTGAAAGTATTTTGCATTGAGGCAACACCAATTGTTTTTTACTAAAATTAACAGGACAAATTTCCTCTCTTTTGTATCTTAAAGAAATAATATTGTAAGGTCATTGCAGCTCTAAAATAAAGACAAAAAGGAATTGAGAGAAATTATTGGCACAAGGAATTTCACACCTCCCTCCACCCAGTTATTCAGGTTTCTATACAAAAAGTATACCATATTCCGATTTGTTTTCATTTTAGTTTATTCATTCAAAGGATGTGGGTTTTGCTGGCAAGGCCAGCATTGATTTTATTTTTAATTTATTTTATTATGCAATAATCTACTGTGTTATTTCTATCTGCAGTAGCTTTGTTTTATATTCATTCCATAAGGATCGGAGGGAGATCTTTCAGGTTTTTTAGGAATTTCTCATTTCCACAAGGCAAAACAGTTACCATCAAGATTATCACAATTTCAGAATTCAAGGACACCAAAAATATTTGAAGCTCTCAGGGTTGAATTTTATTTCAATCTTTGAAATAGTGGATAACTTGGAGATCTTTCTTTCCAATCTTACCACAAGCTCTCCTAGCTCTAATTTTTCTGGCCCTTCCTGCCAGCAGGATCTATTGGTCCTGCTGCAGGTGATTGCTTGCAACGGGTATTTCAGTGGTGGGATTGGTGAGCCATGCAAAATGCCATAGACATCAGTGAGACAAGAAGATCCCACTGGCGGCCTATGGTGAGCTGCCTTTGCTGCCGGAAAACACACTGCAGGGAGGCCAGGAAATCCCATCCTCAGTTTATGACATTAATCAAAAACTGTCTTGTATCTTTCTTCAATAGCAGGTTGTAACTATTTAGATTGTTTTAGAATATAATAAGAGTGATAAGAATGGAGAACAGCTATCAGAGGAGAAAATAAATTTTTTTTGTTTCTGTTGAGTGTTTACAATATGGAACTTGATTTGGTGGCATAATAATTTACCTATGTCACAAAACATTACTACGGGTAAGATTATTAAGTCACTCAGCATAATATTAATTGTTAAAATTTAACTTTATTATTAGAAGCCAACATCTTACTTTATTATTGTCTTGGTCGCATAGTAAAGTGGGTGAAGTTAGAAATAGGGCACAGAATGGAAAAGATGCAAAGGTAGTGGAATCAGAAGAAAAATATATTAAGTTTCACAATTGAAAAAAAGAGCTTACTTGCGGCAAAAAGTTGAGACCTTGAGGCTGGCTGTGGGGATTGAACGTGCATGTAAAAACACAGGTTTGGAATGTCTAGATCCTTGTAGGAGATAAGACCTTTGGAGCCTTAAGATAAGAGACAGACGATTACAGATGAATGTGAAAAACATTATGTAATGGTGTGATGCTCACATGAAAGATACCTGGCTGATCAAGGAAAGTGTGCCCAAACACAGGGCTGAAGGTGGCTGCAATAAGGGAGGGGTTAATTAGGTAAAGCCAGAATAAAAGAGGGCTCCCGATCAAATTACTGTGGTGCTGAAATCAAGAACAAGAACAAGAACAAACAAGACCACAGCCAAGTGTTACAACTGGGATGGAAGGAGTGTGCAATTTAGCTAGCCTGACAACACCACAGGTTGCACCTTTCATTTAAAAGTTTAATTCACTCACTAAAGTGGCCAATTATTTATCTTCGCTGCTGTTAACCCCAGAATAAAAGAGACTTTAACCAGGCATCTTTCAATAAACTCAGATGCTTGATTATAAAACAAAACATGTTGCAAGAGCTAGTACATGCACAAATGTACTCTGGAAGTCTAACTATCTGTCCCTTTTTAAAATACCCCAGCATGCGTACGCGTGCACGCACACACACACACACAAATTTTCTGCAATAGCTTTGATAGGTAGTATCTTCCCAACACAAGAGTTGGGGGGAGACAGAGAAACAGAAAAAGCACACAGATACCAAAAGCTCTAAGATTAGTCATTGTGTGCTCCTTATTCAGTCATAATGTGGAAACGTATATAGCTCACATTAGGCTGCAAATCACAGTCTGAGTTTATTTCTGTAGTTTACCTGAAAACTTAATAAACTTGTACTGATTTTATCTCATTCAAGTAGCCTGAACTGTTTGCAAGTCCTTTCCCATAACAATTAGATTCACCACCCTCAAAATCAAAATATATATTCACACTTGTCTTTTACTATTGCAAGAACTTGCAGTGTTATTTCCATCTGTAATAGCTCCAGAGGCAGACCTACAGTGAAACACATCATGCCTAGGCACAGGAGCCCAACCAATGTTGGCCTGTGGCTTTGGGGCACCAATTAGAGCGTGAGAGCTCTGAATTTGCTGATAGGGTTAAGAAATAGAAATGAGCCTATCAGCAACCAATGCAGAGCAACATCGGGCTCTGATTGGTGGCGATACCTTTGAGTGGGAAAACAGTGTGCAAGATTGTCCGGTGACTTTGGAGGAGAAAACAGACAGCAATAACGAGGATCTCATATTTTTTAAAACAGCAGCAGCCTAGGTTTTTTAACCAAGGCTGAGAAGGCCGCATAGCCAGGCAGGCAGCCTGAGCCAACATCGAGGTCGTGAGCTTATCTTGGGGGTTGCTAACTTGCGAGGGCCAAGTGAGGAGGGCAGGTGCTGACTAGTAGTCATTGAAAGGAGCAGTGGAAGCAGCATTGATGAGTAGAGGTGAGGTGCAAGGGCCGAGAAAGTGCTGGTGGTTGTCGAAGGAAGCGGAGTGACTCGACCAGGCCGTTGCTCAGAAGGGCTGGGCAACAAGCCGAGAGTGAGCTGACGAGGCCAGATAGCCAGGCAGGCAGCCAGTGAGCCAGCAGAACAGAAAAGTCATTGAGTGAGCAGGGGTAACTTGAACCCCAGCCAGGACTAAGGAGGCCTGTGCAAGCATGGACAAAGCCGAGCCCTCACCATAGCCAGGCAGCCAGTGAGCCATCAGAACAGCAAAGCCAGGGGCAACTTGAACCCCAGCCAGGGCTGAGGAGGACTGGGCAAGCTGGGGCAAGGTTGAGTCCATACCATAGCCAGGCAGCCAGTGAGCCAGTACAACAGCAAGGTTGTTGTGTGAGCAGGGGCAATTTCAACCCTAGCCAGAACTGGGCAAACGAGGGTGAGTCCAAGGCCATACCATAGCCAGGCTTGCAAAATCTCACTAACTGTCCCGGCTGGAGACAATTCACACCTCTTTAACCTGTGCTTAATCATCTCTCCACTCACATTGTCTGCACCTGTAAAGACTTGACTACCTGTTAAGACTCGCATTCCAACCATTATCTTGTAATTGAGTTTGTGTCTATATATGCTGTTTGTGAACCGAACTCTTCACTCACCTGATGAAGGGGCAACGCTCCGAAAGCTCGTGCTACCAAATAAACCTGTTGGACTTTAACCTGGCGTTGTGAGACTACTTACTGTGCCTACCCAAGTCCAACGCCAGCAACTCCACATCAGGCAGCAAGTGAGCAGCAGAACAGCAAGGTCATCGCGTGAGCAGGAGCAACTTGAATCCCAGGCAGGGCTGAGGAGGTGTGGGCAAACAAGGGCAAGGTCAAGGCCATACCATAGCCTGGCAGCCAGTAAGCCAACACAACAGCGAGGTCATCGAGTGAGCAGGGGCAACTTGAACACTGGGGCTGAATAGGGCAAAAAAAACCTGCTCTTTCAGAAAATTAAGTTGTTAAAATCAGTCAATTTGAAGCAACACTATCAATCTGGCAGTCAAAAGTGCAGAAAATTGAAGGCAAGAGGACGAAGCTTGGCAAAAAGACAGTTAGTCATTTTACTTTAAAAAGTTTTAAGTGTTGAGCAGTGTACAAACTGTACATTCATCTTCATCCACTTAAAGTATGGGTGAATTATCTAACTTGCAGGATTTTACAGCCTCGCTCAACCCGAGACCTGAAAATCCCACCTGAGGTCAATGAACCTTTCCATTGTCTGCCCCTCGCCCGCTCCAATTCCCGTGGTGGGTGGGGCGGTAGAATTCCAGTGGATGACTTTGACTTGCTGATTTCCAGAGATACTACATTGCCTGAAAAAGTTGAACAAGAAGTTTAAGAACAAGAAGTGGACTCTGAAATAGGAATGAAATTGCAAGATACTGCTCAAGCTCATTCTTCTGCAGCTGAAATGAAGAAAGAAACCTACCCTGAAGATATTGCCTCATGGCCAAAACCTGTTCCACTGTGTATGATTGAATATTTTGTAATAAATAGATTTTTGATTTGATTGATTGTCACATGTATTAGTATACAGTGAAAAGTATTGTTTCTTGCACGCTATACAAAGCATACCGTTCATAGAGAAGGAAACGAGAGAGTTCAGAATGTAGTGTTACAGTCAGAGCTAGGGTGTAGAGAAAGATCAACATAATGCGAGGTAGGCCCATTCAAAAGTCTGATGGTAGCAGGGAAGAAGCTGTTCTTGAGTAAGTTGGTACGGGACCTCAGACTTTTGTATCTTTTTCCCGACGGAAGAAGGTGGAAGTGATTATGTCCGGGGTATGTGGGGTCCTTAATTATGCTGGCTGCTTTGCCGAGGCAGCGGGAAGTGTAGACAGAGTCAATGGCTGGGATGCTGGTTTGCGTGAAGGATTGGGCTACAAGACCAGAGAATATAGGTAATATGAAAACATTGAGAAAAGAATTTGAAATTGGAGGCAAAGAGCAGGTTAGAAGTCTTCATGAGTCCTATTTTCTGAGGGTGAAAAGAAATGGCATGACAAAAAAGAAATATTGGTTGATTTTTTCAGAAACCTCTAAAGCAGCCTACTGGATGTTTGCAAATTATTTCCTGACCCTAATAAAGGGAAACACGCATTCATCAACAGGTACTCTAACTGTAGAAATGTTGGAAGAGATCTTGCTGATCATGAAGCTTCCAAAAGTCATATTAAGGCTTTGTGTGCATTCATTTAAATATGTAAATCAGCTGGAAGAATTGATTCTGTATTATCGGCTCAGTTTGAAAAGGAGTGTTCTTACTGGAGGGAAATACTGAGATGTGTTGTTACAACTGTCAAACTGCTGTCTTCCTTGTGACTTCCTTTAAGAGGACATGATGAGACATCGGTGTCAAGTCGAAGAGGTAATTTTTTAAACCTGCCTTGAATATCTCAGTGAATTTGACGAGCTTCTCAAAGAGCATTTGAAAAGCTATCAATATTGTGGCTCAAGGAAGACCAATTTTTTAACAAATAGAAGCTACAATGAATTCATCACTATAATGGCAGAGCGACTCAGAAACCAATTCACTAATGAAATTAAAGATGCCAAATACTATTCCATAATAGTTTTCTCAACACCAGATGTGTCATGTGGACCAATTAACATTCATTTTAAGATATATGACCCACGATGGTGAGGTTTCAGAGCAATTTCTCTGTTTTGTCCAGCTACAATTACACACTTCTGAGTGCCTGGAGACAACTGTTTTGGAAATCATTGCAAATTTAGGTTTGGACATCAAAAGTTGTTGTGGGCAGAGCTTCGATGATGCTGCAAATATGGCAGGAAAATATTCAGGTCTACAAACAAGACTGAACAATGCAAGTCCCTGTGCACTAATTATCCCACGTTCCAGTCACTCCTTGAATTTAATCTATAACGCAGCAGCTGAATCATGTCAGGCAGCTTTGCATTTTTCTGACATTGTTCAAAACATGTATGCCTTTTTTTTGGTTTCCACGCATTAGTGGAATATGCTGCAATCGCGCTTGGAGCAGGCACATGGAGAACATTTGATAGTCAAAAGAATTTGTGACACCAGGTAGTCCACTCGTGCAGATGCTATTTTGGCTTTGAAACTGAACTTTGTCGATATAAAGGAATGCTTATCAGACATTGCCACATCAAATTCAGAGAAACCTCATTTCACAGCTGAAGCAAAATCCTTAGCAGAGAAGTTTGAAAGATATAATATTGCAGTTTTTACTGTTTTGTGGCACGGTTTACTTCAAATAATCAATGCTGTCAGCAAATTGTTGAAAAATGTTGATAGAACTTTATTGAATACTTCGCAATTGTTGGCCTCAGTTTGAAGTTTTGTTATGGAAGTTCAAAATGACTATATCTCTGGTGAACGTTATTCCTCTCTATTGAAAAGAGTTAAAAATTATCTGCAAAGTACAATGAGTCAGGAACTTTTGACAAGTTCAGCAATGCTGATGATCGAAAATGCATCCTCATAAGATTTTATTGATGCTTTTGTGAAGAAAAAGTGCAGAAGGAAAGCTATTTCAATTCCCATGGATTGCAAACAACTGGTTGACAAGAAAATTCTAAAAATATGGCCCTCTTCCATATTTACTTGTTTAAATTCTGTTTTTCAAATAGGATAATTATTTGCAGGTCTGATATCATTGCTATTACATGCAGGCAGTTATAATCAGTGAGTAACTGCCATCCCCCATCTCTCTCAATACTGGCCTTCAGCAAGTCTCTTTTAGGCAAAGAATGGAATCCTGCCAGATATTTGCCATCAAAGCCACTGTTATTGGACTTGGGCTCAGTGGACTCCACTTGATTGGAGTATTTGCTCCTGCACTGGACTTTTTCAGGCTCATTCTGTCATACACTGGCCTGTGCTGTGCTGCAGTCATATTATTGGCTGATTTCTCCATCTCGTTGCTCTTCAGCCAGTTCCACATTTGCTCAAGACACAAAGATTGCAATATTGACTATTTTTACCGATATGTTGGTAACAGGCAGGCTTGGGTTTCAATTAATCAATTACAGGCTTGTTTTCACAAGTTAAAAAGCACTAAAGCAGTTAAGCAGTGATTTGTCATTTGTGTATTTTTTTGTATTTTTGCAGCTTGCATTGTGGATTTGAATTTGAATTCATCAATTGCAGACTTGTTTTCATTAGTTACAAAGCACTGAAGCAGTGAGCAATGATTTGTGTACTTGTACTATTTTTGGATTCCTGTCACTGGCATTATTGATTTGAATTAATCAATTACTGGTTTGTTTTCATAAGTTAAAGGGCACTGAAACAGTGATTTGCTTGGGAGCTTAAAAATGCTTTTCTGTATTTTTGTGGCTTGCATTGTCTGAGCTAAGGGTGGAAATGGTCAGGAGGGCTTGATGGTATTTGGGACGGGGCTTTACATCACTGGTGGGCGGGTCTTGACATCACCGGGGTGAAGTGCCATGTCACCAGGGGAGAGGGGGGGGGGGGGGGCCATGACAGAGGCAGAGCCACTAAAAGTATAATCCGTCTATGAATAATCCTGCTTTATATTAGTTCCACAAGGTTCTGTGGCAATTCTTAATGTAGTCAGGAATTTCAAATTTCCACAAAGCAAACAAATCACTATCAAAATAAGTGCAAATTACTGACACAATTTCAGAGTTAATGGACACCAAATATCATTTGATGCTGTCAATTTATGACATTAATTGAAAAACTTGATTGTGCTAGTGTCTTGTAACTCTTCAGTAGCAGTACATATCCATTTAGATTGGTTCAGGATATGATATTTGACATATAATGCAGAATAGCTATCAGGGAAGAGGTTAACTACACTAAAATTATCACAATTATTTTTTCCTTCTGGTAAGCATTTCCAATATGGAACTTGATTTGGTAGTCATAATAACTATGTCACAAGACTTGATACAGACTTTTGGTTCTGTATGAGCTTATCTACAATTTTGAAGTACTCGAAGTATCAAAAATGGCAACTGTTATCATAAAAAGGTCTTTGGTAGAATTTCTTTTATTAATTTGGCCAGAAGAGCTGTGTATTGTTTCACTTGTGAGGGCAGACATGTGCAAAGTAACTCACAACTTTCCATTGTGTGTATTTGGCAAACAATTTTTCATGAAGACAACCATTGTTAAATAGGAAAGGTTTAGTTTTGAAATGCTAAATAAAGAGCAAGAAATTTGAGTACAAGATAAAACTAGCAAAGAATATAAAAGCATACAGTAAAAGCTTCTACATGCATAAAGAAAGAAAAATAGGAGATAAAATGAGCTTTGCTTTCTTGAAGAGTTAGACTGGCAAATTAATAATGGGAAACAAGAAAATGCCTTTGAACAAGTATTTTGTATCATCTTCACAGTAGAAGACAAAAAAAATCTCAATAAAAGCAGAAAATCAATAGGTAAAAGGGAGGGATTAAACTAAAACTATCACTGGAGAAAAAAAATTGGAAACCAAGTGGAACTTTTGAATGTATATATGATCAAACAAATTAGATGCAGCAGGAGGCCACGTGGACCTTTGAGCCTGCTCCACCATTTAATAAGATCATGGCTGATCGGATTGTAACCTCAACCCCACATTCCTGTCTATCCTCAATAACCTTTCACCACTTTGTTTATCAAGAATGTATCTAGCACTGCCTTAAAAATATTCCAAGACTCTGCTTCCACCACCTTTTGAGGAAGAATTCCAAAGTCTCATGACCCTCTGAGAGAATACAAAATTCTCCTCATCTCTGTCTTAAAAGGATGAACCCCAGTTCATGATTCTCCCACAAAGTGAAACATCCTCTCCATATCCACCCTGTGAAGACTCAGGATCTTAAAGGTTTCAATCAAGTTTCCTCTTACTCTTCAAAACTCCAACGGATACAAGCTTAACCTGTCCTACTTCTTCTCATAAGACAACCTGCCCGTTCCTGGTACTAGTCTAGTAAACTTTCTCTGAACTACTTCCAAAGTATTTACACATTTCCTTCAATAAAGAGATTAATGCTGTTCACAGTATCTTAGATGTGGTCTCACAAGCACTCTGTACAACTGAAGCATAATCTCTCTATTTTTGTAATCAATTCCCTCACAAGAAATTACTTACCAAACCTGCATACTAACCTTTTGTGACTCACGCACAAAAACACACAGATCCCTCTGAATCTCAGAGCTCTGTAATCTATTTAGATGATAAGTTTATTTTTCTTCCTCCTCCAAAATGGACCATTTAACATTTGCCCACATTATACTCCATTTGCCAGATCTTTGCCTACTCACTTAAATTATCTGTGCCCCCTTTGTAGCCTCCTTATGTCCTGTTAATTTACTTTCCAACCTATCTTTGTGTCATCAGCAAATTTTGCAACTATACCTTTGGTTCCTTCACCCAAGTAATTTATATAAATTGTTGAAAGTTGAGACTCCTGTGGCACACGACTTGATACATCCTGCAACCAGAAAAATTCCCATTTATGTTAACTCTGGTTCCTGTTAGATAGCCAATCTTCAATCCATGCCAATATGTTACCCCTTTCACCATCAGCTATTATTTTATGCAATAATCTTTCATGAGACAACTTATCAAATGCCTTCTGAAAATCTAAATACAGTATATCCACTGTATTTATCCACAGATCATGTGACTCCTTCAAAGAACTCCAATAAATTGATTAAACAAGATTGCCCTTTCACAAACCATGTTGACTCTGCCTGATTGCCTTGAATTTTTCCAAGTGCCCTGCCATAACAGCTTTAATCATGGCTTCTAACATTTTTTCTATGACAGATGTTAAGCTAACTGGCTTGGTGTTTCCTGCTTTCTGTTTAAATCCCTTTTTTGGATAATTTGTCATTTCCCGATCAAATAGAACCTTCCCCAGATCAAAAGAATTTTGGAAAATTGAAATCAATACCTCAACTATCTCACTGGCAATTTCTTTCAAGACTCTTGTATGAAGTCCATCCGGACCTAGGGATTTGCTAGCCTGCGGCTCCAACAATTTTCTCAGTACCACTTCCCTGGTGATCGTAATTTTTCTGAGTTCCTCCCTCCCTCCCGTTTCCTGATTTACAGCTATTTCTGGGATGTTACTTGTATCCTTGTGAAAACAAATGCTAAATATCTGTTCAATTCATCCATCATCTCCCTACTTTCCAGTATCAATTTCCCAGATGTACTTTCTAGAGGATCAACACTCACCATAAGACCATAAGGCATAGGAGCAGAAGTAGGCTATTTGGCCCATCAAGTCTGCTCTGCCTTTTAATAAGATCATGACTGATCTGATATGATCAACCCTCAAATCCACTTTCCCACCTTATCCCCATAGCCCTTGATTCCCTTACTGATTAAAAATCTGTCTATCTCAGCCTTGAATGTATTTAACAACCCAGCCTCTACAGCCTTCTGTAGGAAAGAATACCACATGTAGACTGCCCTCTGAGAGAAGAAAGTCCTCCTCATCTCCATCTTAAATGGGTGATCCATTGCTCTGGAATTATGCTCTCTGGTCCAAGACCTTTGCATAAAGGGAGACAATCTTTCACCTTCTACATTGTCATGCCCCTGAGAATCATTTTGTTAACTATTTTTTTATTTAATATCTGTAGGAACACTTACTATCCATCTTTATATTTTAGGTATCTCTCTCTCTTACTCTATTTTTTCTCTCTTTATTAATCTTTTGTTATTCTTTGCTGTTCCTTAGTTCTGTCCAATCTTCTGACCTAGCACCTGTATTTGCACAATTGCATGCTTTTTATTTTTGTTTGATACAATCTAACTTTTTTAGGTAACCAAACTTAAGGCGGCTAGTCCCCTGGACCTGATGGCTTGCATTCTGGATTCTTAAAAGAAAATAACTGCAGAGATAGTGGATGCAATGGGTGCAATCTTCCAAAAATCTCTATGTTCTGGAAAGGTCCCAGAAAACTGGAAAACCACAAATGCAACGTCTCTGTTCATGAGAGGAGGGAAACACAAAGCACAAAATTATAGGCCAGTTAGCTGAACATCTGTCACTGATAAAATGCTTGAACATATTGTTAAACAGGTAGTAGCAGGGTGGCATGGTGGCACGGTGGTTAGCACTGCTGCCTCACAGCTCCAGGGACCCGGGTTCAATTTCAGCTTTGGGTAACTGCCTGTGTGGAATTTGCACATTCTCCCGATGTCTGCGAGGGTTCACTCCAGGTGCTCTGGTTTCCTCCCACAGTCCAATGATGTGCAGGATAGGTGGATTGGCCATGGAAAATTGCCACTTAGTTTTCCAAGATGTGTAGGTTAGAAAGATTAGCTATGGTAAATGTGTGGGGTTATGGGGATAGGGCGGGGGTGGTGGGCCTGGGTAAGGAGCTTTGTCAGAGAATTAGTGCAGACTCGATGGGCCAAAAGGCTTCCCTCTGCCCTGTAGGGATTTTATGATTCTGTTCTATGATCTAGAAAATCATAATTCAATTAGGCAGAGACAACATGGTTTTGTGAAAGGGAAATTGTGTTTGAAATTTTATTAGAGTTCTTTGAGGATGTAATAAGCAGGGTGGATAAAGGAGAAACAGTAGATGTAGTGCATTTGAATTTCCAAAAAGGATTTGATAAAATGCCACATAAAAGACTACTGCACAATGTAAAAACTTATGTGTTGGGGGTGACACAATTGCATGGATAAAGGACAGGAAACAGAGAGTTGGGAAAAATGGGTTACTGTCCCTTTCACAAACTGTAACTAGTGGAGCGCCACACAATCAGTGCTGGGGCCTCAACTATTTACAATTTATATTAATGACTTAGATGAAGGGACTGGCTGTATTGTAGCCAAATTTGCTGACAATACAAAGATAAGTAGAAAAGCAAGATGTGAGGAGAATACAAAGTGTCTGCAAAGGGATATAAATAGGCTACTTGAATTGACAAAAAAATTGGCAGATGGAGTATAATGTGGGAAAATATGAGGTTGTCCACTTTGATCGGAATAGAAAAGCAGATAATTATTTAAATACAGACAGACTATCAATGCTGTTATGCAAAGGGATATGGGTGTCCTTGCACATGAATCACAAAAAGGTCAGCATTCAGGTACAGCAAATAACTAGGAAGACAAAAATGTTTGTCTTTATTGCGATGGTGTGGAGTATTGGTGTGGTGTAAAGTACTGTGTACAGTTTCGGTGATTTCTTTTAAGGAGGGATATGCTTGCATTGGAAGCTGTTCAGAGAAGGTTCACAAGACTAATTTCCGGTATGAGAGATTAGTCTCAGCTGAGGGCACCTGTGCCATAAAAATGTCAGAGTTTCCATTGCAATACACGAGTCCAGCTCGTGTCACCAGGCAGTCAAGGAAATGTACTGACATCCCCAAACACATTGGGGAACATATTTTGAAAGCAAATGCCAGAATGTTGTAGGCACAGCCTAATTGCTCAGCCAAGGCATGGTTACAGGAGCAGACAAAACACATGTTGTTCTGGGAAGATGCCAAGGCCACTACTGGCCCATATGTTACAGGTACATCCATGACCAGAACAAGAAACAATGCAACTAAATCACAATCACCCCAGTAATGGTGGAATTGCTGGTAAATGGACACCCTTTGAAAATGGAGGTGGACACAGGAACTGCAGTTTTCATTATCGAGGAGCAGAAATAAGGGGTGGAATTTTCAGGCCATGCTCGCTCCAAGGCTGGAACTTCCCACCCGAGGTCAACAGACCTTTGCATGGCCCGCCCCCTATGATTCCCATAACAAGCGAGACAGGAAAATTCCGCCCATGATTATCTTCAACCTGGTATTTAACATCTGACTTTACAGCACACAAAGGCCAGTCTAGCCACCTACACAGGGAGACCATTGAGAATCAGAGGCACTACAGTGACCAATGGACAACAGTCAGCCTGACTCCCACTCATCGTTGTGTGGGGGCAAGGACCAAGACTAATGGGGAGAGATTGGCTCCAGCGAATCAGGCTGAACTGGTTGGAGATCTTCTGGATAGGCATGGGAGAGTGGTATAAAGTCATCAACAGATATCCTGAAGTTTTTCAGGAAGAACTTGGGAAAATAAGAGGGGCCCAAGCCAAAAGTTATGTTGACCCATATGCCACGCCTAAATATTACAGAGCAAAACCTGTTCCTTACTCCCTGCTAGAGAAAGTGGAGACCGAACTCAGATGCCTGGAAGATCTAAGCATGATAAGACCCGTGCAGTTCACCGAGTGGGCAGTGCCCATCATTTCTGTCTTTAAGCCAGACAAGTCGGTCTGTATCTGTGGAGATACCCAATGCCCAGGATCGAGGACCTGGACACCAATTTAGAGGGTGGCTAGGCATTCACTAAGCTGGATATGAGCCATGTCTATCTTCAACTCGAACTGGATGAGACATCCCGGAAATATGTTACGATCTATATATACAAGGGCTTATATGAATATATTTGCCTGCCCTTCAGGGTCTAATTGGCATGTGCCATTATATCAGCCACGATTGTATTAGATAGTGGAGCAGGTTTGAGGGGCTAGATTGCTTACTCCTGCTGCTAGTTCTTATGATTTTTATGATATTCCAACAGATGTGGAGAACATACGCCAGGAGTTACCCAAAATGGCGGTATACTTAGAGGCGCATCACAGGAACTTCAGAACAAGAGCACTTGGTGAACCTGGACAAAGTCTTGAAGAGATTTTCGAGAGCTGAAATGTGCCAAAAGAGGGATAAATGCGTTTTCCAGTGAAGTGACTTACTTGGGTTATCAGGTTGATGTGGAAGGTTTACATCCAGTAGAAGACAAGACAAAGACCATTAAGGTGGCAGCAACTCCAAAAAATACCACAGAGTTGAAATCCTTTCTAGGATTCATAAACTACTATAGGAAATTCATTCCAAACTTGACCACTTTACTGACTCCCTGCACATCCTGCTGCAGAAGTATTAAAAGTGGTTTTGGGAGGCTCCTCAGGCTGAGGCTTTCAATAAGGTTAAACAACAGTTACTGTCATCCAATTTGTTGGCTCATTTTGACTCAAAGAAGGAATTTGTCTTGATGTGTAATGCCTCTCTTTGCGGGAGCAGTACTTTCGCATTGCTGGAGAGATGGAACGGAAAGACCTGTAGCATACACATCCAGAACCCACTCAGCTGCCGAGTGAAGGTACACATGAATCGAGAAAGAAGGTTGGTGGACATATTTGGCATAAAAAAGTTCCATCAGTACGTCTATGGCATATGTTTTATAATGGTGACTGACCACAAACCTTTGCTCGGGCTCTTTAAGGGGGATAAGGCCATTACCCCTATTGCCTGCACCCGGAAACAGTGTTGGGCCCTGTTACTTATGAATGTCTTTTAGATCACTGCCCTGGAACGCAAATAATCAACGCTGATGTGTTGAGCCACCTTCCGCTGCCCATAAGTCTAGTTTCTCTGCAGGGTTAGAGGAAGTCATAACAATTTTGACTTTTTTAGAGACCGTGCCAGTGTCCGCAAAACAAATTAGGACCTGGACACAGAGAGATCTAACCCTTTCCAAAATAAAGCAGATGAATGATGGATTGCTAGGGCAATCTCAGAAGAGATGAAGCCGTATTTGACTAAGAAGGACAAGCTCAGTGTTGAGGACGACATAATTCTCTGGAGGTCCTTAATAGTTGACCCTCGCCTAAGGCAGCATTCAATACTTCTGGAACTACATAATGACCCCCCTGGGATATCAAAAATGAAAAAGCTGGCCAAAAGCAATGTCTGATGGCTTGGCCTTGACTCTGACATCACGGACCTGGTAAGACAGTACAACTATGCCAGTGGAATCAAAAATCTCCCTCCCTCAGTCTGTTTGCACCCCCAGGGGTGGCATGCAGGCCATGGGTGTGAGTGCATGTGGACTTTGCCAGGCCTTTTATGGGCTCCATGTTTTTGATGCTGGTTGATGCATACTCAGAATGGCTAGAGGTACATTGCATGAGCTCCACTACTTCCATGATATGAGTGAGAAGTTATGATAGAAATTCTGTATGTACAGGATACTAGGAGTCCTGGTGTCCAACAATGGTACCACCTTCACCAGTCATGAGTTCCAAAACTTCATGCTTTCCATTGGCATCAAACATTTCAAAACTGCATCTTACCACACATTGTCAAAAGAGCTCATGGAACAGGTGGTGTAAACATTTAAAACTGGCATGTAGAAACAGCTGGCAGCATCTTTAGAGACCAAACTTTCACATTTTTTATTGATTATAGAACCACCCTGCATACAACAGCAATCGATCCAGCAGAACTGTTAATGGGGCGTCGGCTTCGTATGAGACTAAGCCTACTATTTCCAAACATGGCGGGGAGGATGATGTCTAGACAAGAGAACCAGAAAAGAAATTATGACTCCGCAAGAACAGAGAGGACTTTCAGAGTGAGTGATCAGGTTTAGAATTTCGGGCTGGTCCCAGCTGGCTCCTTGGGATCATAATGGAAAAAATTGGGCCTGTGTCCTACAAGATGAAAGTCCAGGGTAAGGTTGTGAGGAAACACCTGGGCCACTTCAGGAGCAAGGAGTCCACCCAGAACAGGCTTTACTGGCTGTGGAAACGGCCGCCAGCAGCATAGAGCAACAACTTGAAGCTGACCCAGTGCCCGTCCCACCGAGGAAGCACGTGACCTGAGTGGGACAAAAAGGAACCTGCGTCAGTGATACTTCAGCGCTCCCTCCCCGATTCGGTTCACGCCACCAGATCCAGCACAACTCCCAGCTAACCTTGCCAGCCACAAAATTATAGAAAGGGGTTTTCGATGGGGTTATTGGGGAAGCTGTGGACCTGAGGTGGGAGCAATGTTATAGCGGCCAAGAAGGACATGGGGAATCATCTAAAGATCTCTTGTGACTTCGTAGAGTATGAGTTTTCTTATTAAGCGAATGGGAACTTGCCCAATAGGAAATGTGCAGCGGGAGTTTAAAATCTGCACTCACAGCCTGGACCGGGCATTGTAGGTCCAGAGCTTAGAACTTGTATTGTTGTAAGTCAGGGACGCAGCTTTTTCTTTATGTATAATCAAGCAGTGTGATATGACAAGACAGGCCTTGGCGTGATTATTACAAGTGGAAAGTGGAGCTGATCAGGAAGTTCAGCCATAGCTTGCTGAATGACAAAGCAGGCTCAAGAAGCTGTATGGTCCAACCTTGCCCACATTCCTCATGTTATGTCATTAAGTTTTCAAAAGTAGGGTTAAACATGATTCAGTAAATCTGTAAATTTTATATTTTTTATTTTTTTTATACTTTTCCAATTCAATCAAAACAAGTCCAATTCAGAGTCTCAACAAGTTGAGATATTTCCGATCCAGGCTGGCAAGACAGGGCAAGCGACCAAATTACCCTGTCCTGGGCCTGATCTACATGTGCCAAGCTGATTGGAGGAGGGAAAGCAATACCTCCTCCAAGACTTGAGCTCATTTGCATCTTAGCCAAAAGGCCGAGATACCGCTTTTTAAAAATTGCTTCATATGAAACATATGAAGCTTCAATGTAACCTAATGACCTTAACCAAGCGCAGCATCCTCTTCATACTACACTTGATCTTAGCCAAAAGGCCGAGAACGTGTAAATACTCAATTCACGGTAGCACAGTGGTTAGCCCTGTGTGGAGTTTGCACGTTCTCCCCATGTCTGTGTGGGTTTCCTCCTCCCACATTCTGAAAGATATGCTGGTTAGATGCATTGACCCAAACAGGCGCCGAACTGTGGCGACTAGGGAAATTTCACAGTAACTTCATTGCAGTGTTTATGTAAGTCTTACTTGTGACTAATAAATAAACATTTTAACTTTTTTCGTCAGGGATCAATGAAAAGTATTCTTAATTTTCACTTAGAATTTCCTTCTTTTGAGTGTTGCCAGACTTAAAACAAAATAAACTTTAATTTCAAAAAATCTTAATGGATTTACCTGTTGAACATGAGGATTAACACGTCTGGTATATTGCATTGTTGCTATCTTTGCTGCAGATATTAGCTGGAAAAAAAAGTAACTTTTGAGAAAACCAGTTTTTAAAAATGAGCTATTTGGCAGAAACTTTAAGCTTAATGATTCACACACAGCTGCCTCACAGAATTTGAAGTTGCTTAATTCAAATTAGGATAATTAATTTTTAACATTAAAAAACTTTGAACTATTAAAGTACTTGATTTTTGCACTTCTGTAAAATCAAACATGTACTTACGGTGCACAAGAATATTTGCAGGAAAGGGTTATTATTCCTGACATACTTCAAATGAAGAACACCAAGCCTCAACTTTAAACCCACAACAACAGATAGGAGGAGGTTAAGGTGGAGGTGGAGGTTTAAAACCTTAAAAATGTAAAATGGAAGATGATTCCGCTGTGTACTCAGCTTATTAAACAGCATGGAGCACATTGTGTGTGTCCAATCTGAGAGATGGAACATTTCATTAACATATTTAAATCAAGTTCCCACAATGCAGTTAGGAGCCTGATTTAACTTCACATTCAGATTTTCCAAGGCTCAGGAAATCCAGCAGCAAAATGGCCAGCTCCAGTAGGCAAGTGCTTTTTATAGCATTTCTTATGGGTCAGGAAAAGCAAGAGTTCTTCTCTCAGCCTAGCAAGGAAGCTTCTGGCCCACCCGCTGCTAATCACAGCCTCTCTCTCGCCTCTACCATGATTAGCATGCATATGCACCTCACCCACCCAGCATAATTCATAGAAATCATAGAAACCCTACAGTGCAGAAGGAGGCCATTCGGCCCATCGAGTCTGCACCAACCACAATCCCACCCCACATATTTACCCGCCAATCCCTCTAACCTACGCATTCCAGGACTCTAAGGGGCAATTTTTTAACCTGGCCAATCAACCTCACCCACACATCTTTGGACTGTGGGAGGAAACCGGAGCACCCGGAGGAAACCCACACAGACACGAGAAGAATGTGCAAACTCCACACAGACAGTGACCCGAGCCGGGAATTGAACCCGGACCCTGGAGCTGTGAAGCAGCAGTGCTAACCACTGTGCTACCGTGCCACCCTAACCACTGTGCTACCTGCAGCTTGCCACATGATCATCATATCCCCTGCCCTTCCAAACTCAAATTATCCAATCTACTCACAAGGGCCAGCCCACAAAGCCCAATTTTCAGCCTGCCCCACAATCACCAGCCCCCACTCACCCCACACCTTTTGACCTGCAAACCTAATGCAGCATCCACCCTTGCCCACCAATTGCAAGAAACCCTCCCTAATGGTCCCAAGTAGAGGATTCCTGCCACTGGTTTTTCCAACTGCACAGTAAGAGTTTTAACAACACCAGGTTAAAGTCCAACAGGTTGATTTGGTAGCAAACACCATTAGCTTTCGGAGCGCTGCTCCTTCGCCAATAAACCTGTTGGACTTTACCTGGTGTTGTTAAAACTCTTACTGTGTTCACCCCAGTCCAACGCCGGCATCTCCACATCATGTTTTCCCACTGCAGGCAGCCAGTCTGTCAATTAGGCCAGTTGCAGAGTGGAAAATGAAAGAGAAAGAATTATAATGAGTCCTGCCAATAAATCCAATACAACCTTGATGTATTTAACCTTGTTGGGTTTTTCATACAACCAAGCTCCTTCTCACCTTCCCGCAAATACCATGGCCTTCATGTTCAAAGGATTGTTGAGTTTAATGGCAATATCCCATAACTGAATGACACTAAAATGTGAGTCCTATATTTTCACGAATGCAATAACCAGAGACATTTAGAACTTCGGATCAGCAAGAATGTTGAATTTTAGTCTTTGTATTAGATCATTGCACACAGCATTCCCAGTTAGGTGTCAGCTGTGGCTTAGTTTCTAGCACTCTTGCCTCTGAAGCAAAAGATTGTAAGTTCAAATCCCATTTGTGAATCTTAAGTACAAAATCTTGACATCCAGTGGTGCTGTCTTGCACACAAGACATTAAACTGTCCATTAAAAGATCCTGCGGTATTATTCTTCTGTCCATTAAGAGCAGAGTTCATCTTGGTGTACTGGCCAATAATTATCCTCAACCAAACAAAACCAGATTATCTGGGCATTTTGATATTGCTATTTTTAGGAGTTTCCTCTGTTGGCAAACTGGCCTCCCTGTTTCCTACATTATAACAATGACTGCCCTTCAAAAATATTTATTGGTTGTAATTCACTTTGGAATGTGATTAGTCAGGATAGTTACTACATAAATGGAAGCTTGTTCTTTCTCTTTATATATACATAGAACATAGAACATTACAGCGCAGAACAGGCCCTTCGGCCCACGATGTTGCACCGACCAGTTAAAAAAAAAACTGTGACCCTCCAACCTAAACCAATTTCTTTTCGTCCATGAACCTATCTACGGATCTCTTAAACGCCCCCAAACTAGGCGCATTTACTACTGATGCTGGCAGGGCATTCCAATCCCTCACCACCCTCTGGGTAAAGAACCTACCCCTGACATCGGTTCTATAACTACCCCCCCTCAATTTAAAGCCATGCCCCCTCGTGCTGGATTTCTCCATCAGAGGAAAAAGGCTATCACTATCCACCCTATCTAAACCTCTAATCATCTTATATGTTTCAATAAGATCCCCTCTTAGCCGCCGCCTTTCCAGCGAAAACAATCCCAAATCCCTCAGCCTCTCCTCATAGGATCTCCCCTCCATACAGATTTAGACAGACACTGCAAATGAATTACACACTTAGTTTTGCACATGGTTTCTAAATACAGCTTATACATTAGAAAACGTGCTCTGCAAAATTTGTTATGAGCCAGAAAAGCATAACTGAATGAAAACACTTGCATTATGGCCATGCAATGCAGTGTCCAACCAGTGTCTGCATTGTGTTACTAGCTTCAACCAAGTTATTTGTAGAGGTGCTTTAGTAACTGAACATTCTGAGAACAGAGAAAGAAATAAAAATGAACTAGACTTCTCAATTCTAAGTGCAATTGTGATGTCTGATATGTTGTTGGGGGAAAAAACATACGTTTGAGTGATGGTCCCTTTAAGAACTAGGTTTCCCTGAAAGTTTTCTTGTTTTCAAAAAAAAGCTTTCTGAGTAATTGATTGTGTAACCAGGCTGCCAGGGAGATAAGCAACAGTGGAAAAGGGTCAACCAGAAGTCAGTTATCATGGTGAGTAAGTTCCAGGTTCATGTTTAAGAAACTTAATTATAGTTTAGAACAAACCAGTTGCAGGGCACATTTCTTTTAAGCAGGATTTAGGATTTGATACAGTGGTGAAAAGGATTTTTAAAAATCTTGTTGACTGAAGAACTCTACGAACAGTGAATTGAATTTCTGAGATAGCCAATGTGAGACGAGAGAGAGGGAGTTTTAGATACAAGAATCAAGAGTTAAAGAGCATTAGAACCAGAGTTCCAACCTGAGGCGGCAGTTCTTAAGATGCTAGCCATGCCTATGTTGAACAGGAAATCTATAACAGTGAGTCAGTTGAAGGAGATTTAGAACATAGAACATAGAAAAAATATAGCACAAACAGGCCCTTCGGCCCACAAGTTGCGCCGGTCACGTCCCTCCCTACCTAGGCTTATATATAGGCTTACCTATAACCCTCAATCCTTAAAAGTCCCATGTACTCATCCAGAAGTCTCTTAAAAGACCCTATCGAGTTTGCTTCCACCACCACTGACGGCAGCCGATTCCACTCACCCACCACCCTCTGAGTGAAAAACTTACCCCTGACATCTCTTCTGTACCTACTCCCCAGCACCTTAAACCCGTGTCCTCTCGTAGCAGCCACTTCAGCCCTGGGAAAAAGCCTCCGAGAATCCACCCGATCTATGCCTCTCAACATCTTGTACACCCCTATCAAGTCACCTCTCATCCTTCATCTCTCCAAAGAGAAAAGACTGAGCTCCCTCAGCCTATCCTCATAAGGCATGCCAACCAATCCAGGCAACATCCTTGTAAATCTTCTCTGCACCCTTTCAATCATTTCCACATCCCTCCTGTAATGAGGCGACCAGAACTGAGCACAGTACTCCAAGTGGGGTCTGACGAGGGTCTTATAAAGCTGCATCATTATCTCCCGACTCCTGAACTCAATCCCTCGATTGATGATGGCCAGCACACCATACACCTTCTTAACCACCTCCTCTACCTGCGAGGCCGATTTAAGAGTCCTATGGACCTGGACCCCAAGGTCCTTCTGATCCTCTACACTGCTAAGAGTCTTACCCTTGATATTATACTCCTTCATCCCATTTGACCTGCCAAAATAGACCACTACACATTTATCCGGGTTGAAGTCCATCTGCCACTTCTCCGCCCAGTCTTGCATCCTATCTATGTCATGCTGCAGCTTCTGACATCCCTCCAACCTATCCACAACACCACCAACCTTCGTGTCATCGGCAAACTTACCAACCCATCCCTCCACTTCCTCATCCAGGTCATTTATGAAAATGACAAACAGCAAGGGTCCCAGAACAGACAGATCCCTGGGGCACACCACTGGTGACCGACCTCCATTCCGAAAAAGACCCATCTACAACCACTCTCTGCCTTCTGCAAGCAAGCCAGTTCTGAATCCACAAGGCAACAGCCCCTTGGATCCCATGCCCTCTCACTTTCTCGAGAAGTCTTGCATGGGGGACCTTATCAAACGCCTTGCTGAAGTCCATGTAAACCACATCTACCGCTTTTCCTTCGTCAATGTGTTTAGTCACATTTTCAAAGAACTCCATTAGGCTCGTAAGGCACGATTTGCCTTTGACAAAGCCGTGCTGACTACTTTTAAGCATACTAAACTTCTCTAAATGTTCATAAATCCTGTCCCTCAGGATCTTCTCCATCAACGTACCAACCACTGAGGTTAGACTCACCGGTCGGTAATTTCCTGGCCTATCCCTATTCCCTTTCTTGAATATAGGAACCACATCCGCAATCCTCCGGAATCTCTCCCGTCTCCATCGACGACGCAAAGATCATCGCCAGAGGCTCTGCAATCTCTTCCCTCACCTCCCACAGTAACCCATCCGGTCCCGGCAACTTATCTATCTTGATGCTATTCAAAATTTCCAACGCATCCTCTTTCTTAATGTCCACATACTCAATCTTTTCAGTCCGCCTCAATCCTGTAGTACAACCACCCAGGTCTTTTTCCACCGTGAATACCGAGGTAAAACATTCATTAAGCACCTCTGCTATTTCTTCCGGTTCTGTACAGACTTTCTCACCTTCACCTTTTATAGGTCCTATTCCTTCGCATCTCATCCTTTTACTCTTCACATATTTATAGAACGCCTTAGGGTTCTCCTTAATCTTACCTGCCAAGGCCTTCTCATGACCCCTTCTGGCTCTCCTAATTTCTTTCTTAAGTCCTCTCCTACAAGCCGTATACTCATCTAGATCCCTATCATCGCCTAGCTCTCTGAACCTTTTGTACGCTTTCCTTTTCTTTCTCACTAGGTTCAGCGCAGCTTTCGTGCACCACGGTTCCCGTAACCTACCAACACCTCCCTGTCTCATCGGAACGTTGTCATGCAGAACTCCAGACAAACATTCCTTGAAAATCTGCCACCTTACTTCAGTACTTTTCCTCGAGAATGCCTCCTTCCAATTTACGCCTCTAATCTCCTGCCTGATGACTTCATATTTCCCCTTACTCCAGATAAACACTTTCCTAGCTTGCCTGATCCTATCTCTTTCCAATGCTAGCGTAAAGGAGATAGAGTTATCCCCAAGATGCTCCCCCACTGTGAGATCCGACACCTGTCCAGGCTTATTAGCCAGTACCAGATCGAGTACAGCCTCTCCTCTTGTAGGCTTATCCACATGCTGTGTCAAAGATTTGAAGGGATAGCCTTGTCAGAAGAAAGCAGAAGGCTCAATAATTCTCAACTCTTACATGATTTTTTGAAACAGTACTCAGGTCAAGTGGTTAATCTTCCAATTTCTGATAAGTATCTGACTTGAGATTATTGGAGTGTAAGTCAAGGAAATTTGAGATAAAGGGCGGGATTCTCTGGCCGTTCACAGCAGCAGGATTCTCCCTTCCCATTGCAGTGAACAGAGATTTGGCTGAGCGCCAAATTCTCTGTCCTCTTTGGCAGCGGCGGCGGGGCATGAACGGCCAGAGAATTCTGGCCTTGAAGTTCATTTGTACCTGACATACCTGACTATTTAAGATAGTGCATGGTAATTAGTGTTTACATTCTTTGATTTTGGTGTTGGAAAGTTCTTATTAATTAAACCATGAAGCCTGTGGCTTTATTTTTTTAGTAAATACATGAGTTTTCAGATTGTTAACATATCAAACATGTTACTAGCTTCTTCCATCATCATAACACTATGCATTGACTCCTGTTATAAAAGCATACACATGTGGACATTGTGAGGACAAGGTGGACATTTCGATACAGGTTGATGACACTTGCATTGTTTAAGAAAAAAGAAGTTGCCTGCATTTGTAAAACACCTTTCCGAATTCTTAAGATATCGCAAAACTTAATGGCCAATCAAGTCCCAATGAAGTGTGCTAACATTCTTTTGTAGGCAAATATGGATGTGTGGATTTGCACAAGGCAAGAGCCCCAAAATCAATAGCCAGTTAAGCTGAACCAATGGTGTTGTTTGAGAGCTAGATTTCAGGTGGAATACTGGGAGAACTACCCTATCATTGCTTGAATAGTGCCTCGAAATGTTCTTGCAAACTCTCTGAAAGATACCGTGCATGCATTGTTGTTACAAATAATGCCTATGCACAGTTGCACAAAAAAGTTTAAAGGAACTGTACACTGAGAGAAAAGAGCCATGCACAACAACTAAATTTAAAAGAGCACATTGGTGCCATGGAATCTTTTCATTTCCTGAATAAGCAGATGAGGCCTTGGTTTAATCTTTCATCTGAAAAACAGCATCCATCAAGAACAAAACACTGACTCATAACCAATTCCAACAAGGAGCTTATATCAGTTAGAACAGGAGTAGCCAATCAGTCTCCTAGTTGTGTTCCAACATTCAGCAAGATCATGGCTCAATTGTACCTCATCTCTATTTACCATCTTTCTCCCACATCCACATGTGCTTTTACTAAGCAATAATATATCATTCATAGTTCTGAAGAGTTCAAATGTCTCTGCATCGACAGCCTTTTGGGGAAGAGAGTTCCAGATTTGAAAATCAATGTAAGGTAAAAGGGCAAAATGATAAGGCTGTTAAAAATGCATACTGGGTCCTGGGTTTTATAAAGAAGTATAGAGTACTAATGCAAAGAAATTATGGCAAACCTTCATAAATCAGTTGCTCAATCTCATCTAAAGTATTATACTCAACTGTTAACAGCATACATCAGGAATTATGTCAAGACCTTGGAGAGGGTTGCAAAAGAGATTTACTCGAATGATGCAAGGAATATGGGGCTTCCATACCATGGAGAGACCAGAGAAGCTGACAGTATTTTCCTTAGAAGACAGAAAGTTGTAAGAAGATTTGGAATTTGGAAAATATCAATTTTTCAATATTTTCTTAATATGCTGTGAGGCAGGCTTGTGTATATGCATGTTGCGGATGTGACTAATTTAATTAAGCTGGACAATTAGATTGCAAGATTTAAATATTAAAAAACAGTGAGGTGTGAAAGCAAGTGTTTTGAAGTGGGGATGAGTAGGACTAGGATGGGATGTGAGTAGCATGAATGGATATTTGCATAAGGTGGATAAAGGAGATGACTTGAAGTTTAATTGTTGTATTTCAAAAGGAAAATGTATAATTTCAAAGGTTGTAAATGAATAAAGCAAAATATGAAATTTATTTTTACCCAAAGTAGTAGCCATGAAAATAATATGAAAGATATGTAAATTTTGGGAAAGGGAACTTCCAAAGGGGAAAAACAATGGCTGGGATTCTTCCAGCCCACTGCGCTACTCAAGCAGCACAGCGGGCCGGGAGACAACAGCGGGGGGCCTTTAGCAGGATTCGCTGGTCACGAGTCTCCCAGGCCCTTTTTTTCAGAATACTCAGTTCCACGCCATTAATCGGCACGGAGCTGATTAACATATTGAAATCTGAATTTCAATATGATTAATGAATTGGGGCGGTAGTCTCCGGACCCACTAGTGTCTTCCCCCCCCTGCTGGGAGAGGTTCCCACAAGCGGGGTTTACAACTGCGCCCCACTAATGGGGAACAGACATCCTCAACCCGCTGGAGGGGACAGAGGCCATTGAGGTTCCCCCAGGAGGTTGGGGGCAAGGGGATGGCACTTGGGCATTTCCAGCCTGGCAGTACCAGCCTGACACCCCAGCACCTCCCAAAAGACACACTGGCACTGTCCACCAAGCGCTGGGGAGTGCCAAAGGGGTGGGGCATACTCGGGGCAGGGCTTACTGGGGGGATGATCGGTGGCTGGAGGGGGTTGGGGACCCGCTGCCACTATACATTAGGGAGCTATGGGGGTGGGAGAGGGAGGGAGGAGGGCGATCAGGGCTGGTCATCGTGGATGGGGAATTGGGCTGGCTTGGGGGATGTCCGGTGGGCCAATGATCGGGAAGGGGGAGACGGGAAGGCTGCCAATCGGGGGGGGGGGGGGGGGGGGGGGAGGCCAGCGATCAAGCTGGGGGTTCGGTTCAGGAATAGACAGAAGAACAGCAATCGGGAGGGGGAGGCCAGCGATTAGGGTGGGGATTGGGGAATAAACAGGAGGCCAGCGATTGGGAGGCCAGCGATTGAGATGCCAGTGGTGGGGGGGCCCTACTGACAGATTGGCTCATGCACAAAGGCCCACTCAGCACTGTGCTGCCGGTCTCTTCTGCGGGATGAGGTCCCACCCCCACTTTCCAGCATGAATCTCTCTAAGGCACTCTGTGATGCACAGTGTCAGAGATTCGTTCAGGTAAGTATGCCCAAAAAACAGGTGGGCATTTAGTTTTTTTTTGGGAGAATCCTGGCCAATAGATTGAAAGATAAAAAAAGAAAAACATATTTAAAAAGAGATTTAAAGGCTGTATAGATAGTTATAGCCAAGAGGTTCTGAAGGAGAATGTGTGCTGAAAACAGACTTGCGAAAGAAAAGTTGGAGCCACCCTCAGAGAAGACAAGTGCTGTGTTTCTGTAAGGTTTTGGTACAAGCTTTGGTTTTTCTAGTATCGAGTGAGGAAGGGAGAAGCCTGTGAAATGCTTCCCCATAGCAACAGTCAATGTTTGTGGTAATTTTACTGTAACATTTATTGAGATAAGCTATGAGGACTGTTGCCTAAAAAGGGTTTAGCTCTGAATTTAACTGAGCAGAAATCTTTCAGGAAATGTTTGTAGAACTACTGTTAACTGTGTAAATGTCATATTGTATGTTTAAGTTTTTCTTTTCTTTTTTTAAATAAATGTTTAACCTTTTTTTACTGAAGATTTTTCATTTTTAATAATGAATGCAATAAACCCTCAAAATTTGGTACAGTACAGCATACTCATCTTTCCACATATACAGACAAAAAATACAGGAAAATATCAATACAATTGGTTCAAATTATTCATTCTACATTATAGTAGCGCCTCCCACTATACAAATAATGAAAGGATATTTCCGAGACAGGGGGATACCAGGATAACAGGTAACAGCTTGGACTGTCTGATGATCTGCAACACCAGCATCATGGGTAATGATTAGGGGAGTGGAACGAATTGGATAGGTCTTTCAAGAAACAAAATTGGACAGCTTAAATATGCAAAGGCTCTATTAAGGGCCATTTTATTAATAGCAGGTCTATCTATATGGGTTGACATAAGCTAAATGGCGGTGTTCTCCCACTGTTAGCCAAGAGGGAGTTTGAGGTTCGCTTTTTAAAAGTATGGATGGGGAATGGATGGCAGCCCGTTAGCTGATGCTCGGAGGGGTTTCTCCACCATCAATTTCTTTATCATTTTAATTTTTTTATGGTCTAGCAGCAGAATGCAGCAGGTCTCTAGCCTGTCTTAGCAGTGGGTTGTTGGAAGCTCTCAGGAGGAGAGGATCACTTAATTAGCTGCAATTCATAAAACCAAGGAGGAAATCCCACCAGCCGCCCATACATGTTGGTGACTCATTTTTCCAACCGATGTTGGGCTGTCAGACCTATTGACAAAATTCAGCCCAATAATCCGGAACAAAATTATCACTTGGAGAGTGGAGATTAATTAGAGTAAACCAGCAGAGGTTTGTAAAAGGCAAAATCATGTTTAACTAACTTGATTTTAGTTTTTTGATTAGGTAAAAGAGATCATTGATAAGGCTAATGGAATTGATGTGTATATATAGACTTACAAAAGGCATTTGATAAAAAGTTATATAATAGATATGTCAGCAAAGTTGAAGCCTATGGAATAAAAGAGAAAGTGGCAGCATGGATATGATGTTGACGGAGTGATAATAAAAGGTAGTGGTGAATAGTTGTTTTCCAGAGGTTTGTAATGGGCTCCCCAGGGGCCAGGACTAGGACTATATTGATTATCTCGACTTAGGTGTGTTAGGAACAATTGGATATCTGAAAGCCCTTTGAGCTGATGCCAGAATCAAGGATATGTCATGACAAGGGAAATCCATGCCAAAGAGATTATTATATATTGTAGGCAACTTTCTGAGGGTCAGTGGTCAGCACCGTTGCTTACTCACTGACCTCTAAATTTAGGCCAATGCAAATGTCCAACGCTGTAAAGTAATGTCATTCATCTTATCAGTACATAATCATAAAATGTTGATTTCTAAAATCTCTCTTTGAAGTAGCACATCACCATAATATTGTGAAGCACAAGTATTTCTGAAATTCGATAAATATGAAATAGTTAATACAAAAATTTCATTGTGCAGCATGAGCTATGAACTTACTATGGTCATTGTATGCAGATGTCAATTTCTCTTCAAAGTTACAAATTATAAATGCAACGCTTTTGCATTTCAAGACTTAATATTTGGCAACAAAGCAATGACAAGCTTTACAGTTTTTCCCTCAAGTTCAAAAGATGCAAAGATTTTACTGATTCAGCACCCAAAATAAAATCTAGGAAGTTGTTTAAAAAAGGTTTATACACCTGATGCAGGTAATTTATACAAGTTCAGCTGATGTGGTTGTCAGAAACAACCTTGGGACTTCATATTGACATTTCAGAAAGCAGGCAAAATGACATAAATTGATTATTGTTGAAAAAAGGCATGCTCTTGAAACTTTTCGTCTTGCACTCATCAGAAAAGATGCACAAATGCCAAATTTCAAAGACAACAATAATTTATAATGCATGAGAAAAGGATGCAGATTGGTTGGCAAGTTGGCTCAGTATGGTTGAGGCATTGCCATTGAGAATGCACCAGGGAGCCAAGTCCCCATCTTTTTGTTTAAGAAAGGCGCAAGCCTGGACATACTCCTTTTGCCTGCAGAGCACAGTTCCCTGCAAAGAAAAAGTAGCTTCTCGTAAGCATAAGTGAGTCACATTGCCAGCCCAAATGGTAATCTTAAATTGGTTGTGAGCGTAATTCTTCAACGTAAATTGCAATAACATTGCATTCAATTTATACCGATTAAATATTCTTCCTCCATCAACAATGTAAATATTTCAACATTAAAGATAGCGAAATACTGCAGAAAGGACCGTTAAACATTCAGCTTGGTTGGTTGGTACCTGTACTGAAAATTGTTAACAGTGCATCCAGTGACAAAAACCCCAGTGCCTTTGCTCAGAAAAATCTCTCACCCAAAGTATTAAAACACAGTACACCCCATAAATCTAACAATGTTGTGTTTTTATTCATTCAAGAGTTAATTTAAATGATTTTTTTAACATATTAGAAGCAACTACAAAGTAAACAAACTGATTTTTTAATTCTTGCTCTCAATCATATATTTCTATGAATAATTCTGAAAATTTTAACAGATCAGATTTATTAGGATCATTGAACAGAATAACCAGATGTGCGAAGTGCCAATAAACCCTCATCAATTGCAAGCAAAATGTTGCTTATACTTACTGTCACGTAACAAGGCACTTAAGGAAAAAAGGCAAAAACAGCACAATTTGTTCTTTTCAGCAGATCCACACACACACGTTTAACAATAGGATTGCTGCAGAACCAAGGACGTTATGTGTACAGCTTACAAGATCAAATGTCAGATGTATATATTTAGAACAGTCAACCTCAAAATAGAATTGTGTGAACAAAGCACTTGATTTTCTAAAGCTGTCTGGGGCCAGTTCTGTGAGGGTAATAGAAATATTTCTTCAGTAACCTTATCACATTTATACAGTCCAACTACAGATGTTTTATAAAGAACTCAAAAAGATCTGATTATTTTACGAAGAATGTATTTCACAGCTGACTTACTGTGCTGACAACAGTTTTGTATGGCACAATTGTGACATGCAGAAACTTTGATCAATTTTCATCAAAAAGAACAAAAAAAAGTGTCATGAGATCAGAATATGTCATGGAAAGATGTCATTCTAATTCTTCTCACACTCTTCATGAGCTTTCGTTTTTGGTTATGTAGAAATATATTAAATCATGTAACATTTCATATTTGTCTCAAATAATTAAATTTCAAATTTTAAAATACTTAAATAGTGGAGGGTGAACATTTGTGAGCTGAAAAATGATCTAGCCCAGATGAATTAGAATCAAGAATTAGTAAATAAAAAAATAAGTGAACAACAGGAGGCCTTCAAAGAGGAGAGTGTTCAGGTACAGAATGGACATGTTCCCACAGGGGAGAAAGGAAACGCAGCCAAAGCTACAGCTCTAAAGGAAGAGAGATTCAAATGAGATGGCAAAGGAGACTTATGAAAAATGTAAGGTTCACAATACAGCAAAGAACCAACCAAAATATCACAAGTATTGGGGAGAATTAAAAAGGTGAATAAAAAAGGCTCAGGTGGCCATGAGAGTAGATTAGTAGTTTATGTAAAAATGAACCTAAAACATATAAACAGTAAAAGCTGGTTAATGAAATGGTGGGGCCAAAAATGAGATCTTCTTGTGGAGGCACAGTACAGGGTTGAAGTATTAAATGAATACTCTGGAATAATCTCCACTAGAGAAGAGGATGCTGCCAATATAGGAATACTGTATAGGATAAAAATAGGCACCACCGCTTTCTCAAAGGCAATTAGAGGTGGGTTATAAGTGTGCTTTTCAGTTTTCCACATTCCATGAACAAGTGGAAAAAAGATAGAGTAAGTACTTAAAAGAAAAGTGGCAATCCTCAGCGTAGAAAAGCCACCAAGTACAGAAATAATGCATTCTGGGTTACCAGAGGAAGGAAGAATTAAAATTGCAGAGACCTGGGTCACAATCTTCCAATCCAATGGTGCCACAGAACTAGAGAAGCATAACATACATGCATTTTAAAAACAGGAGAGCAATAGACTCGGCAACTACAAGTTGGTTAACATATCAATCTAGGATAAAATTAATTACTGTTTAGAAAAATATGGGATAAGTGAAAATCACCACAAATTTGTTATGGCAAATCATGTTTGACTAACCTGATTGAGTTCTTTGATGACATAATAGAGAAAGTTGATATGTGTATAGATTTTTAATACATGTTTAATGAAGTAGCACTTTGTAGTAAATTTGGAGGTGACTTGTGGCTCCAAAAAGAAACTGTTTATTAACTAATATACTACATATATAAGGTAAGGATCTGACAGAACTAATACACAAGTCTACTCTTCTCCTCCCTGGCTCCAGCTGAGGGTCCTCCCGTCCCCAATTGGTTCAGATTCCATAGGGTCCAACCTGATCACATGGCCCGCAAAGGAAAGCCCCCTTAAAAGGGCCACATTACCACACTTCTTCCCCCATAACCCGCGTCCATCTATGAATGAAAACAAAAAGAAACATTATTATATATAAGCATGTTGACACAAAAACGCATTGAAGACACCCAAAGAAAAAAGGTCCATTCACAAAGTCAATCAGTCTGGAGACTTTTTAACTCTGGAGGAATGTCTCAGCTTGATGCTGGGACCTTCAGCAAACAACAAATGCAAAAGGCAAACTCATCAATCCAGGATTTACTTCTTCCCCCATAGCTTTTTTCTCCTTGGCTTCAGAAGCCGCGTGTTGCCTAGGCTCCTTAAAGGCTGCAGGTATCCCTGGATCAGTAGTTGGCGTACACAAGTATGTCGCAGGCCACAGCTGTTGATCCCCTGGATCAGGCCCAACTCTCTTCCTCAAATGATCCACATATTTCTTCACACAGCGACCTTGTAGTTCTACAATGTATGAAACTGGTCCCGCTTATTTCTACAATTCTTCCTGACACTCAGGTCGGTCCATCACCAAAGTTCCTAGCCATACCCAAGTCATTAACCTGGAAGATTTTGTCCCCTTTTTTTGAGTCATAGTATTCTTTCTGGGAAGCTTGCCGAGATTCCAACCTCTCCGACAAATTCTCGAAATCAAATCCAAGTGGGTTTGCAGGCATTGATCCATTAATAATTCAGCTGGTGTGACGTCCCCATGGTAGTGATTGGTGTAGTATTGTATGACAACAAGAAATATGCCATGCGTAATGGTAGTGGCCTCTGAACTTGCTTTTTTATAGAAGCTTTAAACATTTGTGCAAACTATTCTGGTAAGGGGCTGACTGAACATAGTGTATGCTGTTTGACTTAACAGATACACAACACTCCTCAGCTATAAATGCTGTGCCAATTTCAGACACTAAGACCTTTGAAATGCCATGGGTGCAAAAATCTGTTGCAACTTATCAATGTTGGCTGTGGCCATCGTAGACTCCATTAGCTGGACATCTAGCCATTTTGAATATGCATCAATCAGGATGAGGAACATATGGCCCAAGAATGCAAAGTCTATGTGCAATCGGGACCACAGCCGACTCAGCCACACCCATGGATGCATATTTGCTGGTTGCAGCTATATTTGCTGGGCTTCAAAACTCAGACACTAGCTGAGGATTCTTTTTAGCTTTTTATCGATGCCTGGCCATCAGTGCCATTCAGGCCAGTGCTTTCATCCAACTTTTTCCAGGGTGGGCATCATGTAACTCCTGTAGTAAAAGCCGTTGTTCCTGGGATGGCATTATTAGCTCCCTCACAATAACACACTATCCTCACATGTTATCTACATCCTATGCTGTACATTGGGTCTGATTTGCTCTGACTTATCATAGTGCTAACCTTGTAACACCATCCTCTTAACTTTCGATACACTGGGTCCCTCTAGATCCAAGTTTTTATATGGGTAGCTCAGACCAGCAATGTCTCTAGCAGGCAGTTCGAGTTACTGTGGTGCATCCATAAAGCTAAGATACATTCAGAGAGGTGGTCATATGGCAACTTAAGGATTTGAAGGCGGACAGGGAATGGATGACGACCAGGCAGTCCAAGAGAACTAGGCATAGTGAAGGAGTCCCCTGGAGGCCCACTCAGAACTTGGTTTTCCATTTTGGAAGCAAGTAAGGGCACTGGTTCTTCAGAGGAGTGCAGTCAGAGCCACCACAAGGCACCACGAGTGGCTTGGTTGTACAGGAGTGGAGGAAGAAGGAGGAAAAAGCAATAAGGATAGGGGATTCATTAGTTAGGAGAACAGACAGGTGTTTCTGTGGCCGTAGATGTGACTCCAGGATGGTATGTTGCCTCTTTGGTGCCAGGATCCAAGGATGTCACAGCACGGCAGCAAGACGTTCTTCTGGGGAAAGGTAATGTTACGGTCGAAATGTGAAAGATAAAAAAAATTATCAGCTGGACTATTTTATGAAGATTTTTTAATCTTGTGCTGTTAAAAATGGAAAATCGCTGAGCTAACAACATGTGTCCAGCTGAGTAATAATGGCCACAAGGAGTCCACTCCAGCTAACTCCGAACAAAGAATGCTGGAGCAAAGACAAGCAATGCAAAAACTGTGGCAAAATTGGTCATGTAGCATGAGCTTGCTGGCAGAAACCAGCTTCTCCAGAAATGAATGTTTAAAGAAGGAAACACGAAACACCAAAAAGGAAGAATAGAATACGTTTTACAAAAAGATTTATTATGTGGAAGAAAAGTATAATAAAAACAATATCGAAACTGCACTTTCAGTTCAAGATGAATCACCTCAGTTCTGGGTAGTTCCAAAATTAATTGGACAGCCTATCAGAATGGGGGTAAACAAGGGGCTTCCATCTCCCCAATTCCTAAGACCACGTATAAGCACAAGTTGAATCACCTACCGTTAAAGCCAGAAGATGGCATGGTGGTACAGTTGTTCGTACTGCTTCCTCACAGTGCCAGGGACCTGGTTCAAATGCATCCTTGGGTGACTGTGTGGAGTTTGCATGATCACCCCATGTCTGCATGGGTTTCCTCCCGGTACTCCAGTTTCCTCCCATAGTCCAAAGATGTGCAGGCTAGGTAGCTTGGCGATGCTAAATTGCTCCTCAGTGTCCCAAGATGTGTAGATTAGGGGGATTAGTGGGGTAAATGTGTGGGGTTATGTGGATAGGGCCTAGGTGGGATGCTCTGGGTGGGAGCATATCAGTCAGGTAAAGAAGCCCTGAAAAAGTAAGAAGTGTTGGTACGTTTCAACCCGAAGTTATCACTGCAACTTGCCTGTGATGCCTTGCCATATGGGGTTGGCACATATGGTGGTGTCACAGAAACTGCCATCAGGGGAGGAAAGACCAATGGCTTTTGCATCACACACCTTTACAAATGTTGAGTCCAATTATACCCAGCTGGAGAAAGAGGCACTGAGCATTATCTTTGGATTGTGGAAATTTCATTAATACCTCTATGGTTGTCACTTTATTGATGATGGACCACTGTCCCTTAACAACTATTTTTGGGCTGCATAAAGGTAGTTCATCACTTGCCACAAGCAGATTTCAATGATGGTCTTTAATATTACCTGCGTATTCCTACAAGATAAAGTGCCATCAGTCCGAGAGCCATGTCAATGCATTGTCATTTTTGCCTTTGAATGATGGTGAAGAGCCACGCAGTAGTGTTTCCAATATTTTCTATTTTTCACAGATTGAACATGTCCCAGTGACTGCAGCTCAAGTTCAATGACAGACCAGGAATGATCCTGTGATGGGGAAGGTACTGGAAATGATGTTAAAAGGGAGGATAGCAGGAATGCATCCTGAGTTGAAACCATACGTTTCCCTGAGCTGACAGTACAAGATGGATGCTTGTTGTGGGAGATGAGGATAATCATTTCTCCAAACTTGCAACAAAGACTTTTGGAACAATTACCTGAAGGGCATCCAAGCATAGTTTGAATGAAAGAACTTGCAAGGAGCTATTCCTGGTGGCCTGGACTAGATGCCCAGATTGAGGAAAAAGCAAGACAGTGCCAGTCATGTGCACGGGTAATGAATGCACCGCTATTGTTCCCATCACACCCATGGGAATGGCTTAAAATGCCTTGGCAACATTTACACATTAACTTTGCAGGTCCATATGGGAGGCACATGTTTATGGTTGTCACTGATGCACATTTGAAATGGCCAGAAGTTATGCTAATTATGTCAACAATTGTGGAACAAACCATCGAAAAGCTCCATGAGGTTTTTGGCAGCTTTGCCAAAATCCGAACAAATCATGAATGATACTGGACCACAATTCATGGCTCAAGAGTTTGAAGATTATTTGAAGATGAGTGGATTAAAACATAAAATCAGCACTTTACCACCCATCAATGAATGGATTAGCCAAAAGGTTTCACCACTCCTTGGAGCGTTCATTGAAAGCCTTTAAGGACCAAGGTTCACTAAATTGCTGTTGAAACAGTTTCTTGGTGACATATTGCAACACCATACAATCGAGCCCTCAGAGCACCCCAGTTTTGCTATGACTGAAGAGGAAGCTGAGAACTACCTTTGCTCTACTCTTACCACAGGAGACGTAGAATGCAATCAGCAGTCACAAATTTTAAGAAAAGCAAGTAATTCTCCAAATGCTTGTTTCCACAATGAGAGCAAGTTTAGGTGCACAGCTATACCACTAGAGAAAAGAGAGTTCCTGCAACTCTATTGACTTAAACTGGCCCTATCTCCTATACAGTACAAATTGAAAATGAAGTAGTGTGGAGACAAAATGTTATTAGATACAAGCATCAATGTACCAGTATTGTGTATGCAAGAACTATCTCTGGATGAGCTGCTGTTTATATCATCGGATACTGTGATTACAACTTTGGGTCCATCAGCAGAAAGCAAGATTGTTGAAGAATCCCTTGCTGATACTCATCTTCCTTCTGCAAAAGAGACTGCTACATCTTCTAGGGCAATGACATCCGCTGAAGACAGCCAAGTTCCACACATGTGAGGACGGCCTAAACCGGGATATTGGATTTATGTCACATTATCAGTAACCCCCACAGCTTGCCTCCTGGACTTGCTGGCTGTCCTGTCTGGAGACAATACACATCTCTTTAACCTGTGCTTAATGCTCCCTCCACTCACATTGTCTGTATCTTTAAGATCTGGTTGGCTGTAGGGATTCGCATTCTAATCAGTATTCTGTAACTTGATTTTGTGTCTCTGTGCCCTATTTGAGAGCAGATTTCCACTCCATCTGACAAAGGAGCAGCACTCCGAAAGCTAATGGTATTTGCTACCAAATAAACCTGTTGGACTTTAACCTGGTGTTGTTAAAACTCTTACTGTATCCGCTGAAGAACCAGAGAGTACCTCTAAGGTTGAGAACAACCACATTCCTGATGTGTGCAGGCAATCAGTGTGGAATAGACACCCAACTGTTCATCTTTCCTATTAAGACCATAAGACATAAGAGCAGAATTAGATCACTCGGCCCATCGAATCTGCTCCGTCATTCAATCATGGCTGATATTTTTCTCATCCCCATTCTCCTGCCTTTTACCAATAACCAGAGATCCCCTTATTAATCAAGATCTTATCTATCTGTCTTAAAGACACTCAATGACCTGGCCTCCACAGCTCTCTGCGGCAAAGAGTTCCACAGATTCACCACTCTCTGGCAGAAGAAATTCCTCCTCATCTCTGTTTTAAAGGATCATCCCTTTAGCCTGAGGTTGTGCCCTCTGGTTCTAGTTCTTCCTACGAGTGGAAACATCCTCTCCATGTCCACTCTATCCAGGCCTCACAATATCCTGTAAGTTTCAATAAGATCCCCCCCACCCTTCTAAACTCCAATGAGTACAGACTCAGAGTCCTCAATCGTTCCTCATACGACAAGCTCTTCATTCCAGGGATCATTCTTGTGAACCTCCTCCAGACCCTTTCCAAGGCCAGCACATCCTTCCTTAGATATGGGTCCCAAAACTGCTCACAATACTCCAAATGGGGTTTGACCAGAACCTTATGCAGCCTCAGAAGTACATCCCAGCTCTTGTATTCTCACCTTCTCGACATGAATGCTAACATTGCATTTGCCTTCCTAACTGCCGACTGAACCTGCATGTTAACCTTAAGAGAATCTTGAACAATGACTCCCAAGTCCCTTTATGTTTCTGATTTCCTAAGCACTTTTCCATTTAGAAAATATTCAATGCCTTCATTCCTCCTTCCAAAGTGCATAACCTCACACTTTTCCACATTGTATTCCATCTGCCATTTCTTTGCCCACTCTCCTAACCTGTCCAAGTCCTTCTGCATCCCCCCTGCTTCCTCAATATGACCTGTCTCTCTACATATCTGTGTAATAGTGCATTGCCTGCCCTTGCATATATATTTTGATGACTATGTAAAATATTATGGTTACTTGTTGTTGTGGGACCTTCGAAGTAAAGGGGGAGGGATGTTATATATTTGGGGCTGTTGTTACGTTGTTACTTGTGGCATCATTGGTTATTTTGCGGGCTTTTGCCTAGTCTGGGTCAAGCTTCTGTAGAGTCAACAGCTTATCAATAAACCTGTATTATTGTTTTCATCCAATCCTGTATGCTATCACTTTGCGTTCTCTTATCCAACAAATGCAGCGTATAACAAGAATGATGATGGAAAAAGAAAATAGGCAATTCAGAGTAAAAATAATTAACTTGGGGAGAACTGACTTCAATGGGGCAAGAACAGAGCTGGGTCAGTCTGGGTCAACTGAAAATTGACAAAGCACTAAATGAAATGCATCTAAGGATGTTGAAGGAAGTGAGAATGGAATTGTAGGGGCACTGGCCATAATCTTCCAATCTTTTCTCGACTCAGACAAGATGCCAGAGGACTGGAAAATTGCAAATGTTATATCCTTATTCAAAACAGGTTGTAAGGATAGCCCCAGCAATTACAGGCCAGTCAGTTTAACAGCATTAGTGGGCAAGCATCTAGAAACAATTATTCTACGTAGAATTAGTAGTCACATGGTAACATGTGGGTTGATTAGGAAAAGCCAGCATAAAT
Organism: Mustelus asterias; assembly: GCF_964213995.1. Classification (NCBI taxonomy): domain Eukaryota; kingdom Metazoa; phylum Chordata; class Chondrichthyes; order Carcharhiniformes; family Triakidae; genus Mustelus; species Mustelus asterias. The sequence goes on along the minus strand of NC_135814.1, from coordinate 44,056,275 downwards.
TTCTAAAGGGGAAATTGTATTTAATTTATTTGCTGGAGTTTTTTGAGAAGAGACAGCCAATGAGGGTATTGCTGTTGATGTGGTATACATGGGCTTTCAGAAGGCATGCAATACTGTGCCACACGATAGACTTGTGAGAAAAGTTATAGCTTATGGAATGAAAGGGACAGAATTAACATGGATATAAAATTGGCTGAATAAAAGAAATCAGAGAGTAATAGTCAATGGATATTTTTCAGACTGAAGGAAAGTTTGTAGTGGAGTTCCTTAAGGAGCGGTATTGGGATCCTTGCTTTTCCTGATATACATTAATGATCTAGACCTTGGTGTTCAGGGGAGTTTCAAAATTTGCAGATGATACAAAAGTTGGAAGTATTGTAAACTGTGAAGAGAATAGTGTAGAGCTTCAGAAGGACAAAGTAAAGTTGGTGGAGTGGGTGGATGGATGGCAGATGAAGTTCAATGTGGAGAAGTGTGAAGTGATCCATTTTAGTAGGAAGAACATAAGGGGTAAAAAATAAGGGGTAAAATTCTAAAAAGGGTGCAGGAGCAGAACAACCTGGGTGTTGTGACAATATTGTGCCTTTAAGAAATATATTTGTTTCATGTTTCTTGTGCAGGATTTTTTTTTAGGAGTTAGTTCTATTTATCGGTGCTGCTTTGTCTATAACCGGCAGACTACATGTTGGTACTGCAGAAGCATAATTGACCCTAATTTCTGGAATGTTTGTTTTAATCTGAGCTAATGCAGTGTTGTTATTTTTCTGTTTTCTCCTGGGGTTTTTCGGAGTAGACTTTGATTAGGCTGATTGACAGGAAAAATTATGTGACTGGACAAGATAGGTTTACACAGAGAAACAAGTTCAGTTGCTGTTTGGGATCTTTAGAGAGAAGTAACTCTGTGTCTTTCTCTCTCTGGAAATTGGAGACTGAGACCTGGCAGAAAGTAGGTATTTTTCTCTGAGATTCTGCTGTTTAAAGGCAGATCTTTTTCTGGAGGCTGCTCCTGTACAGGAGTCAGAGGACAGGTCTCTCAATATTTCTGTCCACAGGGGTTAAAAGGCTAGAAATCTAGCATCCAGGTGAGCCTATGTTTTTTTTGTGCTAACTGTTTCTGATGAGGGATTTATGTCTGTGAGAATACTGCTTCAATTGGAACTATAGAGATAACGAGCTGTTAAGATTTATACCTTGTCATGTTCAAGTATTCCAATTGGTAAAAGTTATACTCATTCTTTTTGTTATATTTTAACTGTGTTGCTAAATAAAGTTGTTATAATAGGAGCTTCCGAATGGATTAGTAGAATCACACTTGGAGTGAAACACCTTATCCTCGCACAAATAAGACCATAAGACATAGGAGCAGAATTAGGCCATTCGGCCCATCAAGTCTGCTCCGCCAATCAATCATGGCTGATATTTTTCTCATCCCCATTCTCCTGCCTTTACTCCATAACCCCTGATCCCCTTATTAATCAAGAACCTATCTATCTTAAAGACACTCAATAACTTGCCCTCCACAGCCTTCTGCGGCAAAGAGTTTCACAGATTCACCACTCTCTGGCTGAAGAATGCCAAAATCAAAAAAGTTGGAGTCTAGGCTAACTCCATAATATACTTTGGAGTTTCTGATCAGGTCCCTAACAGTGTATATGTACATAGATCATTGAAGGTGACAGGACAGGTGGCGAGAACAGTTAATAAAGCATTTAGCATTCTGGGCTTTATTAATAGGGGCACACAGAGTACAAGAGCATGGAGGTTATGGTGAACTTGTACAAGAGAGTAGTTAGACCTCAGCTGGAATCCTGTGCACAGGTCTGTGTCCTACACAATGGGAAGGATGTAAATGCATCACATTGATTGCAGAAGAGGTTTACAAGAATGGTTCCAGGGATGAGGAATTTCAGAAAATAGATTGGAAAGGTTAGGACTGTTCTCCTTGGAGAAAAGAAAGCGAAGAGGAGCTTTGATAGAGATGTTCAAAATCATGAGGGGGCTAGACAATGTAGATAGAGAGAAACTGTTCCCTTCTAAAAGTTATATGTTAAGCCATTTGAAAAAACAAGTTTTGTTTCATAATAAATCAATTATTCTGAGTTTATTGAAATAAGTCTGGTTAAATAAGTCTAGCCGGTCTTACCCTGGGTCTAGCAGTGACAAATGTAAACAATTGGCCATTTTGGTGTCTGAATCAAACATTCACACTGCTGGTGCGACCTGTGGCATTGTGGGACGAGAAACTGCGCACTCAATCCAGGTTATAACACAGGGAAGAGCATTACTGCTCATGCCAATGCAAAACTTTTTAAAGGAGGAGATACTTGGTAATTAAAATTCTTACCATCCTTACAATTCACCAATATTGTTGGAAAATTCTCCAAAATGTAAGCATAAATCTTACCTGGCACAGTTACTGTTTTATGAAAGCTTGACATTTCAGGTCAGGTGTAAGTCATAATATACACTCAGCTGACAGTCAAGAACTCCTTTAACAACCACATCCTCAATTAATTCAGCAGCGATCATCTCCCTCTTCGCTCCTGAATGTCAACTTGAACCAGACAGTCATTAAATTACTCCATCTGTGAAGCAGCACTGAGTTATTACACATAGGTGCCAGCTTAGGGCAGAAAGCTACTGGTGGCATTACAGAAAAGGATGCGACAGTCAACTGCATTGCAGCAAAGTGTAAATTGTTCAGACTTGACACCCTAAAACAGTTTTTGTTCAATACCCAGTTCATAAATCATCCATTTGTTAAATCCAAATACAGTGGGTATATCATGAATCTGCACAATTAACTAATTGGGTTAGAAACTGCTGGGAACTAGTTAAGGCTAATAACCATATGTTGCAGAGGACCCTAGAAATAATGTGATTTATAATTCTGACATGATTCTTTCTTGGAGTTCCAAAGGAATCAGTGAAGCTGTGTAGTCTCAATTCACAGGTAACAAATTGTTACTAGACATTTTACATCCTTTTTATAAAACTTGGCACTTTTTTGCACCAACTTTTCCACCAATACTCTTGTGGTGGATTAATCATAGAAATCATAGAAACCCTACAGTACAGAAAGAGGCCATTCGGTCCATCAAGTCTGCACCAACCACAATCCCACCCAGGCCCTACCCCAATATCCACCCACTAACCCCTCTAACCTACACATCTCAGGACACTAAGGGCAATTTTTAGCATGGCCAATCAACCTAACCCGCACATCTTTGGACTGTGGGAGGAAACCGGAGCACCCGGAGGAAACCCACGCAGACACGAGGAGAATGTGCAAACTCCACACAGACAGTGACCCAAGCCGGGAATCGAACCCAGGTCCCTGGAGCTGTGAAGCAGCAGTGCTAACCACTGTGCTACCATGCCGCCTTTTAGGATAAAAAGTTGTTTCAACACAAAGTGGGTTATTCATTCAAACATAGATTTATTTCAGAAAACAGCATTTGGGATGCAACATATCAGTAATTTGAGATATGATGTGGTAAGCACAGCATGCTTCAGAGGAAAAATGTAGAGTGGAATAGAAGTCAGCCATTCAACCCCAAGAGCCTGTTCTGGGGTCATTCAATTAGATCATGGCTGATCTGCATCGTAACTCTCATGCATATGCTTTGGTTTTGTAACCCTTATGTTAAGAAAATCAATCCATTTAGTCTTGAACTTTTCAATTTATGTAGCCAAACAGCTTGATTTTTGGGGGGGGATTGCAGAGAGGGAAGGAGTCCCAGATTTTTACTATACCGCATGCGAAGAAGTGCATCCTGACATCATCTCTCAACATACGACAGCCAATTTTAAGGCTAGGCCCCTTTGCATTCCAGCTTCTTTGAGATCAGGCTAACATTCCATTAGGTTTCAAATTATTTTTTGTAACTATCCACTAGCTTTTAATGATTTCTATACTTGGGTCCAAAAATCTCTCTACTTCTGCACAGTCCCTGGCTTCTCATCATTCAGAAAATATTCTGATTTATCTTTCTCGATCCAAAGCGATGACTTCACACCTCCCAACACTGAAATTTGTCCACCCACGTAATGACTTTGGACGGATGGTTCCCAAAACTCTCCAGCACTGGAATTTTCCTCATTTCATTACTGAGTCTGTTGTAGATTGATTGCTATGATTGGTGAACAATTCCATTGCCAATGCTTCATGCAACTTCCAGGATGGAAGAATGCAAATTAGATGCACCTTAGCCTTTCTTATCTAGCAATTTCTATGCTGCTATGAAGACAGTGCAGTGACACACCCACTGGGAATTCCACTGAACCTGATCACAATGAATGGAGAAACTGATTTTACACTCCATGGGTCAAGGATGTTAGAACATTTCCCACTCTTACCCTGCCATTTAATCATCATCTTCCTCAGACTAATACAAACATTTTTCACTACTGAGATAGTGTCTTCTTATGCTTGTTATTTTAATTATTTGTTCAGTTTTTCTTTGTTTTTTCCTTGTTAATCCACTGTACTTCTTAATTTCTCATTGCACCTCTATCTTTAATTTGATGCTAATTTGCCCTATTTGCTCTCCACCTTGCATTCTGTCTTTCTCTTTCCTTTTCCTTCACTGGTCAAGGAGATAAACAATTTGGCAAAATGTTCTCAAGATGCCAGATGTAACATAATTACACTGTTTTGGATTGACTGTCCAGCAAATTGCAGCACTAAAATACTACAATGTCAAAAGTCAGTGTAAAAGTACAATTAACGCTGCTTGCTGCCAAATCTGCCATTACAGCAATTTTTATTACAATGGTTTGTACAGAACTTTGCAGAGATGCCTTTATCCAATGACTCCAAATGGATTCTGGAAGAAACTACTCAATATCCTGCATGCCACTGTCAAGCAGCCTACTAATCATCCAAAGTCGCACATCATAATACATAATTACAAAATTATTTTCACCAGCTGACACACATTAGGTTTGGAAATGTTATCTCAGAAGCTTGAGATATCTTGAAAGACAAATGCATTAATGATTTACTGTCATCAGCCCTTGTTTATCAGGTAGCCTTTGAATGCTTTTTTCCCAGTGCATCAGGGGGCAGCAGAATTAAGCTGCTCAGTAGAACAGAAGAGGTATCAAAACGTAGTATTAGTGGAGCTGGGAGCAAAGCATCCAAATATGATAAATATTTCTTGTTTTATTTAGTTTATATTAAAGCATGACTTTTGGTATCTTTAAATGGTAATTGTGGATGGAGCTATCCACTGCAAAATTCACCAAATTACACTGAGCAGAGTTGGATGAACGTACAGGGCCTGCAAGGAAGCTTAAAGAAACTCTAGGGGCAATCTTAGAACCAAAAGAGAAGCTCATATCTCAAAAAAGTTATGGAGGAAAACTGAGACCTCGCTGAAGTCTGGAGGAGATTCAGGAACTTGGAATTTTGTCTATTTGGGAACTCAGGACCTAAAAAAGGCCAGGAGGTGAATTTAAAATGTAGAGATAGGGTTGGGAAAGTTTGTTTGACAGAAGCTGTACTAGATCTTGATGAGAACTTCCAAAGTAAGTACCTGCAATGTGGAAATATCAGCATCTTGCAGATAATGTACATGAACATGACAAAATCTACATTGTCCAACATACTTTTAAGTAGAAGAGAACAAGTATAATTCAAACCTACAAGATTTACAGATCTGTTCAGCATCAACAAATTAATGGTCCATAGGGCATTTCATGATTTTCATCTCCATCACTGAAGATAAGTGGGGTAATGTTTTCAACCCTGTTTATTGGTCTATTTGTAAACAGCATAGTAAAATTTCTGTTACTCAGCACTGTACCAACCAGCACAATATAGTCATCCGAATTTTGACTCAAGATGTTTCTTATCCCCGGTGCGAAGACTTTTTGCTGAGTGATTATGGTCATTGCTCCCACTCAGTCCCACTCTCAAATAACTACTGATAATTGCAAAACGCACAGGTACTTGTAATCGGTGGCTTGCCCTCACTGTCTCAGTCCTCCACTGTTCTGCAACATTATTGGCGGAATTCTCCCAAAAAATTTCTGAGTGTTATAACGGCAAGAATAATGGAGTGATCTGTGTTGGTCTCTTTGGCGCACTTCACACCTCAATTCACTGACACTTCGCGCACTGAAAATGTTGCCACGTGGAAGACGGTATTTTGAAGTCTCCAAGCACGTGACTCGCCCAAAGTGGCCACAGCTGTGCACCATTAAGAAGGGGGAGCTGCATTTAAATGCTCTCCCTGCACATTCAGCCAGTCACGGCATGAACATGGCACCAGAGAGACCAGCTTCACGGTTCAGAGGAGAGCTCAGACGATTGCTGGATGCCATGGAGGAGTGTCGGCTCATTCCCCCCCTCCCACCTACCTGCCCCCACCACCAATCAAGCCCTCAATCATTCCCTTTATGTCTCCGCAGGAGAAGATGGTACATACCCACAGAGAGCAGAAGATGATAGGTGGTGGAACCCCCAAGTTGCGTCTTTTGACTCCCTTTGTAGAATGTGCGATGCAGCTCACAGGAGAACAGTCTAAAAGGGCTGTGAACGACTGTGATGTCGGGTGCTTCATAGAAATGGGGATCCTCAAAACCTTGATCCATTTAGACTTTTCTCAAGTAACTGTCGATTTCCCTAGATATCCGTCCCTCCCTAACATAATCATGTAACTTCTATTGCAGGAGCCAGACCAGAAAAGGCTGCCCCCCCCCCCCTCCAGGGGTCAGCTGCCCCTACGTCCCCCGCAGCACCCCACCCTATTTGTATGGTTGCTAGATGACACAAAGATAGGTAGGAAAGGAAACTGTGAAGGAGACATGAGAAATCGGCAAAGGGACATAGATAAAGTAAGTGCAAGCAAATGTGGCAGAATTGCCAAAAGGTCATTACCAATTACCATTACCTAGGGTCATCCAGACTCGAAACATTGGCTCTACTCTGTCTCCACAGATGCTGTCAGACCTGCTGTGGTTCTTCAGCGTTTTCTATTTTTGTTTAAGATTCCAGCAACCACAGTATTTTGCCTTCATCACAGCTTGTTTTTCTCCTGCCTCTAGTGAACCTATCTGAAGCAAATGTGGGAGAGAAATAATTTGTGACTGGAGGAGCAGCAAACACCAGTGTCAGTGAGTTTAGAGCCTGGGCAGCTGAGGAGTGGGAAAGCAAGGACCGAGCAGCTGAGGAGCAGGAAGGCAGCTGAGGAGTGGGTAGGCAAGGCCCAGGCAGCCAAGTTGCGGGAAGACATGATCTAGGCAGCCGAGGTGCAGGAAGCCCGGGGAGGTGGGGGGGTTTTAACTGCGAAAGGGGGGTGGGACAGAAATAATGAGGGGGCAGGGATAGAGTACGAGATGGGAGCGGGAGAAAGTATAACGGGTGGAGGGAGAGAGTGTGAGGGGTGGAGGGAGTGACTGCGAAGTAAGTTTGTGTGAGGGGGCAGGGTGTGTGTGCAGGGGCAGAGTGTGTCCATAAGTCTGACTTACTCACAATTGAAGGGTTCTCCTTCACTGTGACCACCACACACCATCATGCACTCTCATCCATTTTCACAATGGGTGAGGGTGAGTGAATGAGCAACCCAAGATTGGGAGTGAGCTGGACATACACACTCTTATCCTATTACACTCTAATGCTCATCATTATTTATTATCTTTTTTTTGCTCAGCAAGTTGCTTCTTTTCATACTTGAGGATTTTTTTGAAATTCGCCATTAAGGTTGTGGTAAAAATTGTGCTCCTCCCCCTCACCCTCCCACCCCCGAGCAAAAAGATTGTACAAGCTTGATTGTGAAGAATGAGAAGTAATCTTATTGCAGATTAGTGACATTAAAGTCAACCTGCGAAAATCAGAATGAATTCACCCACGCCACCATTGCAGTCAAGCAGTAACCTATGACCAGCTAAGGCTGTAGCCACTAAAGGTAGTGCACTTCAGAGCTATATTAGCTGGTAAAATCAAATTAGGCTCACTGATGCGGTCAGCCACTCACCTGATGAAGCAGCAGCGCTCCAAAAGCTCGTGCTACCAAATAAACCTGTTGGACTTTAACCTGGTGTTTGAGACTTCTTACTGTATCAATCTGAGGCAAGAGCTTCACGATAAAAAAGTTTTATTTTTCAGTTTTGTAGTTACAAAGAATCAACCAGGCATGGAAGGCCTCATGTAAGAGATGTGTAATTGTAATAATATTGAGTTAACGTAGTGTGGTGGAGGTATGTGCTCTACTTAGTGCCCTCTTCACTTATTTAATCTATAATGCCAAGAAACCAGGAACATTTTTATGGTTCTTGCTGAAGGTACTTCCAATGTGCCGCTAGTTATGCAATTCCAGGATTTTACCCAATGGCAATGAAAGAACGTCAATATATTTCCAAGACAAGATGTTGTGTGACTTGAATGGGAAATTGCGGATGGTGGTGTTCCCCTGCAGTTGCTGCCCTTGTTTCTAAGTGATAGAGAATGTGGGTTTAGAAGATATTGTCACTGGTGAATTGCTGCAGTACATGTTGTAGATGGAAACAGGGTAGCCAGTAAGGCAAGGAATCAATGCTTAAGGCGATGGATGAGATGCCAATCAATCAAACTGTTTTGGCCTGGATGATGCTCAACTTCTTGAGTGTTTTTGAAACTGCATTTATCCAGGCAGAATATCCAGCCTCTGACCTGTTCTTGTACCCAAAATATTTATATGGCTTGCCCAGTTAAGTTTTTGGTCAATGCTGATGCCCTGAATCCTGATGGCAGGGATTCGACAATGCTAATACTATTGAACATCAAGGGGGAGGTGGTTAGACTTCCTTGTTGGCGATAGTCATTGCCTGGCATTTGGGATACTTGAAGTGGGAGAAGATGAGCAGAGAGGGAAACAAATCGAACGATGGTTCAGTGACTAAATGCACTGAGCTGTGGTGCTAAGCCTCAGATCAAAAAGCTTCCATGTTTAGTTTGCAATTTGTCTACATTTACTTTATTAGTCAAATCAGATCCGCAGTATAGAACCACTTTTGATCTTAGTACTGTTTGATAAAGAGGTGGGGGAAGAGGAACAAAGAAATTGCGAGACAAAAAAAGGCCAAGTCTCAGCTCCGATATATTGTGTATGTCCAGCCTTCTGCATTCAGCCGATAATCCAAAATTCAAGTTGTTTGCACCTTCTCTCCATGTCTGCACCCTCTCTCCATGTCTGCATGGGTTTCCTCCGGGTGCTCCAGTTTTCTTCCACAGTCCAAAGATGTGCGGGTTCGGTTGATTGGGCAGACTAAATTGTTCCTTAGTGTCAGGAGGACTCGCAGGGTAAATACGTGGAGTTACGGGATAGAACCTGGGTGGGATTGTTGTCGGTGCCGGCTCAATGGGCCGAATGGCCTCTTTCTGCACTGTAGGGATTCTATGATTCTATGAAGATGGAACGGGTGAGAAGTTTGAATTGATTTTTCCTACTTACCAACCGTTAGGCTAGACAACAAACTGTATGCCATTGGTAAGGTGAGCCAATAGAACAGTCCACCATCATCAAGAAAGGAACTGTATCCTTTCCTGATGCTGTTGTCCGTAGCGTATATTTGGATGAAAGGGATTTTTCAGTAACTATCTAAAACACATTGGAGAAAATAAAACCAGAAGTGATTCTTTTTCCATAGCTATCTGCTTGAAAATGAAAGTATAGATTTCATATCAATGCGTGTAATGTTTGTGTATGAGTATGAACTTCAGAATGTACAATTCTACAACAGGCCAATTAGATAGTCCAGATATACAAGAAGCGCTGTGCTACAAATTATATACTCCTCTGCCTGTTTGCTCAAAATGTCAATTTTGCTGTCAATTTTGTCAAATTATGCTTCTCTGAAGTGGGTTTAAGACATTGTGCTGTATTAATGGCACAAGATAAAGTGCACAGTGTTTTTTTTCCCCCAAGCAACCAAGTAAATGCTCACCAAATTATCTTTGTAACATCTTGAAGATGGACAGACAATTTACAGAAATCAACATTTGGACTCAATCTGGTTAGCCACTTTCACTGCTGAAAGTCAGGACAATTGCGAAGCGTTATTGATCTGCATCACTTCCCTACTCAGTTTAACTTGCACTTGCTGCAGCACCACATGCCATTCATTCTCATCAATGGAGGCCAAGAAAATCGGTAAAGTTAATCTATTTGTGATTTAACTTACTGACACAAGACCTCTTAGAACATAGAACAGTACAGCACAGAACAGGCCCTTCGGCCCACGATGTTGTGCCGAGCTTTATCTGAAACCAAGATCAAGCTATCCCACTCCCTATCATCCTGGTGTGCTCCATGTGCCTATCCAATAACCGCTTAAATGTTCCTAAAATGTCTGACTCCACTATCACTGCAGGCAGTCCATTCCACACCCCAACCACTCTCTGCGTAAAGAACCTACCTCTGATATCCTTCCTATATCTCCCACCATGAACCCTATAGTTATGCCCCCTTGTAATAGCTCCATCCACCCGAGGAAATAGTCTTTGAACGTTCACTCTACCTATCCCCTTCATCATTTTATAAACCTCTATTAAGTCTCCCCTCAGCCTCCTCCGCTCCAGAGAGAACAGCCCTAGCTCCCTCAACCTTTCCTCATAAGATCTATCCTCCAAACCAGGCAGCATCCTGGTAAATCTCCTCTGCACTCTTTCCAGCGCTTCCACATCCTTCTTATAGTGAGGTGACCAGAACTGCACACAATATTCCAAATGTGGTCTCACCAAAGTCCTGTACAGTTGCAGCATAACCCCACGGCTCTTAAACTCCAACCCCCTGTTAATAAAAGCTAACACACTATAGGCCTTCTTCACAGCTCTATCCACTTGAGTGGCAACCTTTAGAAATCTGTGGATATGGACCCCAAGGTCTCTCTGTTCCTCCACAGTCTTCAGAACCCTACCTTTGACCCTGTAATCCGCATTTAAATTTGTCCTACCAAAATGAATCACCTCACATTTATCAGGGTTAAACTCCATTTGCCATTTTTCAGCCCAGCTTTGCATCCTATCTATGTCTCTTTGCAGCCTACAACAGCCCTCCACCTCATCCACTACTCCACCAATCTTGGTGTCATCAGCAAATTTACTGATCCACCCTTCAGCCCCCTCCTCTAAGTCATTAATAAAAATCACAAAGAGCAGAGGACCAAGCACTGATCCCTGTGGCACTCCGCTAGCAACCTGCCTCCAATCCGAAAATTTTCCATCCACCACCACCCTCTGTCTTCGATCAGACAGCCAGTTACCTATCCAATCGGCCAACTTTCCCTCTATCCCACACCTCCTCACTTTCATCATAAGCCGACCATGGGGGACCTTATCAAACGCCTTACTAAAATCCATGTATATGACATCAACTGCCCTACCTTCATCAACACATTTAGTTACCTCCTCAAAAAATTCAATCAAATTTGTGAGGCACGACTTGCCCTTCACAAATCCGTGCTGACTATCCCGGATTAATCCGCATCTTTCTAAATGGTCGTAAATCCCATCCCTAAGGACCTTTTCCATCAATTTACCAACCACCGAAGTAAGACTAACCGGTCTATAATTACCACGGTCATTTCCATTCCCTTTCTTAAACAGAGGAACAACATTCGCCACTCTCCAGTCCTCTGGCACCATCCCCATGGACAGCGAGGACCCAAAGATCAAAGCCAAAGGCTCTGCAATCTCATCCCTTGCCTCCCAAAGAATCCTAGGATATATTTCATCAGGCCCAGGGGATTTATCGACCTTCAGTTTATTCAAAACTGCCAGGACATCCTCCCTCCGAACATCTATTTCCTCCAGCCTATTAGCCTGTAACACCTTCTCTTCCTCAAAAACATGGCCCCTCTCCTTGGTGAACACTGAAGAAAAGTATTCATTCATCACCTCGCCTATCTCTACTGACTCCATACACAAGTTCCCACTACTGTCCTTGACCAGCCCTAACCTCACCCTGGTCATTCTTTCATTCCTCACATAAGAGTAAAAAGCCTTGGGGTTTTCCTTGATCCGACCCGCCAAGGACTTCTCATGTCCCCTCCTCGCTCTCCTAAGCCCCTTTTTCAGCTCGTTCCTTGCTAACTTGTAACCTCAAACGAGCCATCTGAACCTTGTTTCCTCATCCCTACATAAGCTTCCCTCTTCCTTTTCACAAGACATTCCACCTCTTTCGTGAACCATGGTTCCCTCACTCGGCCATTTCCTCCCTGCCTGACAGGGAGATGCCTATCAAGGACACCCAGTATTTGTTCCTTGAAAAAGTTCCACTTTTCATTACTGCCTTTCCCTGACAGTTTCTGTTCCCAACTTATGCCCCCTAATTCTTGCCTAATCGCATCATAATTACCTCTCCCCCAATTGTAAACCTTGCCCTGCCATACGGCCCTATCCCTCTCCATTGCAATAACAAAAGACACCGAATTGTGGCCACTATCTCCAAAGTGCTCTCCCACAACCAAATCTAACACTTGGCCTGGTTCATTTCCCAGTACCAAATCCAATGTGGCCTCACCTCTTGTCGGCCTATCCACATATTGTGTCAGGAAACCCTCCTGCACACACTGCACAAAAAACTGCCCCATCCGAACTATTTGACCTACAAAGGTTCCAATCGATATTTGGAAAGTTAAAGTCCCCCATGACAACTGCCCTGTGACCCCCACACATATCCATAATCTGCTTAGCAATTTCTTCCTCCACATCTCTATTACTATTTGGGGGCCTATAGTAAACTCCTAACAACGTGACCGCTCCTTTCCTATTTCTAACCTCAGCCCATATTACCTCAGTGTGCAGATCCCCCTCGAAGTGCCTTTCCGCAGCCGTTAAACTATCCTTGATTAACAATGCCACCCCTCCACCTCTTTTACCAGCTTCTCTACACTTAGTGAAACATCTATACCCTGGAACGTCCAACAACCATTCCTGTCCTTGTTCTACCCACGTCTCTGTAATGGCCACAACATCGTAGTCCCAAGTACCAATCCACGCCCCAAGTTCATCTACCTTGTTCCAGATGCTCCTTGCATTGAAGTAGACACACTTCAACCCACCTTCCTGTCTACCGGTACCCACCCTTGACCCTGATACCTTCCCCAATACCTCACCACCCTCACTGACTTCTGGACTACAACTCCTTTTCCCACTCCCCTGACAAATTAGTTTAAACCCCCCTGAAGAGCCGTAACAAATTTCCCTCCTAGGATATTGATGCCCCTCTGGTTCAGGTGCACCCCGTCCTGTTTGTACAGGTCCCACCTTCCCCAGAATGTGTTCCAATTATCCACGTATCTGAAACCCTCCCTCCTACACCATTCCTGCAACCACATGTTTAACTGCACTCTCTCCCTGTTCCTCAACTCGCTATCACGTGGCACCGGCAACGTACCAGAGATGACCACATGTTTTGTCTTGGCTCTCAGCTTCCAGCCCAGCTCCCGAAATTCCTGTTTTAAATCCCCGGGGATGGCTTCTTTAATGTGTTTAGGGTGGAAGCTGGAGAAGTGGAGCACCGTGACGTTATCCGTGGGCTTGCGGAACAGTGAAGTGCTGAGGTGACCGTCCTTGATGGAGATGCGTGTGTCCAAGAATGCAACCGAATCCGGAGAGTAGTCCATGGTGAGTCTGATGGTGGGATGGAACTTGTTGATGTCATCATATAGTTGTTTCAATGATTGTTCACCATGAGTCCAAAGGAAGAAAATGTCATCGCTGTATCTAGTGTATAGCATCGGTTGAAGGTGCTGTGCGGTGAAGAGGTCTTGTTCAAACCTGTGCATGAAGATGTTGGCATATTGAGGTGTGAATTTGGTCCCCATGGCTGTTCCGTGTGTCTGGATGAAGAACTGGTTGTTGAAGGTGAAGACATTGTGGTTCAGGATGAAGTGGATGAGTTGTAAAATTGCACCTGGAGACTGGCAGTTGTCAGCGTTGAGTACTGAGGCAGTTGCAGCAATGCCATCATCGTGGGGGATGCTGGTGTAGAGTGCCGAGACATCCATTGTGACCAGGAGTGCTCCTGGTTCAACTGGTCCATGTGTGCTGAGTTTCTGTAGGAAGTACGTAGTGTCGCGACAAAAGCTGGGGGTTCTTTGTACAATGGGTTTCAGGATGCCCTCGACGTAGCCGGAGAGGTTCTCGCACAGGGTCCCATTGCCCGATACGATGGGACGGCCGGGCGTGTTTGCCTTGTGTATCTTCGGGAGGCAGTAGAGATCTCCAACGCGGGGAGTATGTGGTTTGAGAGCACGGAGGGTGCTCTGAAGGTCCGGATCAAAGGTCTTGATCGGTCTGTTGAGTTGACGGGTGTGTTCTTCGGTCGGATCTGCGGGTAACTGTCTGTAGTGTTCCTCGTTGTTCAGTTGTCAGTACACGTCAATCCGTTCTGTTCAGTATGACGATGGCCCCTCCTTTGTCTGCTGGTTTGATGACAATGTTGTGGTTGGTCTTGAGCGCGCGGATGGCGTTACGTTGTGCTTGGGTGATGTTTGGGGCTGTCTGGTGAGTGCGGTTGATGACTCTGGTATTGACGCACCTCCTGACGGCTTGGGCATACATGTCAAGTCGAGGGCAGCGGCCTTCCGGAGGAGTCCAATTCGACTCTTTCCTCATCGGTTGCTGCACTGCGGATCTCTCTGTTGCCAAGGCCATCCCCACACCCTCACTTCTTGCCTTCAAACAACCGCACAACCTCAAACAGACTATTGTCCGCAGCAAACTACCCAGCCTTCAGGAGAACAGTGACCACGACACCATACAACCCTGCCACAGCAACCTCTGCAAGACGTGCCGGATCATCGACACGGATGCCATCATCTCACGTGAGAACACCATCCACCAGGTACACAGTACATACTCTTGCAACTCGGCCAACGTTGTCTACCTGATACACTGCAGGAAGGGATGTCCTGAGGCACGGTACATTGGGGAGACCATGCAGACGCTACGACAGCGGATGAATGAACACCGCTCGACAATCACCAGGCAAGAGTATTCTCTTCCTGTTGGGGAACACTTCAGCGGTCACGGGCATTTGGCCTCTGATCTTCGGGTAAGCGTTCTCCAAGGCGGCCTTCACGACACACGACAGCGCAGAGTCGCTGAGCAGAGACTGATAGCCAAGTTCCGCACACATGAGGACGGCCTCAACCGGGATCTTGGGTTCATGTCACACTATCTGTAACACCCACGACTTGCCTGGGCTTGCAAAATCTCACTAACTGTCCTGTCTGGAGACAATACACATCTCTTTAACCTGTGCTTAACGCTCTCTCCACTCACATTGTCTGTATCTTTGAGACTTGATTACCTGTAAAGACTCGTATTCCAACCATTATTTTGGAAATTGAGTTTGTGTCTTTATATGCCCTGTTTGTGAACAGAACTCCCACTCACCTGACGAAGGAGCAGCGCTCCGAAAACTAGTGGCTTTTGCTACCAAATAAACCTGTTGGACTTTAACCTGGTGTTGTGAGACTTTTTACTGTGTTTACCCCAGTCCAATGCCGGCATCTCCACATCAAAGTTAGAGGGACAGTAAATGCTACTCTATTTACTTGCTTCCATGACTATATGCAGGCAAGTAACACGTGAATACTTTTACATGCACACAGACAGGTCTGTTCGTTTCAATATCACAGCTTGAAGATGCTGGTTTTGATGCTGATTGCAGTCACGTCCAATCCGGACATTAGGCCCGCTTGTTTATTGTGGGTGCTTGTCGTAAAATGTTTCAATTCATCATGTCTTATTTGGTGTTCTTTCCTCAGACAAGGAACTGGACCCTGCAGAGTTGTATTGAACAACCTTATTTTCATATTTAAATGAATTGCAACCCTTCCAAAATAAATTATTTAGGACTTTGAAAAGCAGCAATAGTGGTGACTCCAGCATTTTTGTAAGGACAGACTTCAGGCCTCCCTCCTGCAATTTTTAAAAATCCATCTTTGCTGCAAATGCTGCTTTTCCGTTTTTGAGACACTTGCTGCAATTAGTGCCTGAATGTTTGTTATATATTTAAAATTCAAGATATTACAAGCCTATTGATTATTTTCCTTTGAAATGTACTCTCTTCAGGAGTGAACCTGAGAAAGCAAGTGTTAACAATGTTAACTGATTTTCTTCATTATGTACATTCTGAGCTATATAAAGTGCATTGGCTCCATCTAGTGACTAATATGCATATGACAATATAAATATTTTCTCTTGGCTGATAAATTTTAAGATCATTTTTCGTTTGTTTCATTCATGGAATGTTGATCTAAAATTTGTTTTGAAAAGTACTTTAAATGTAAACCAGCGTTACTTCCACGGCTAGCTATTTAATATTTCATTATTCAGCATCTGTTCTTTCAATTTCTCTCCTTCTTGTAACTATGAGCTTCATTTGCAGATTTCAATTTATAACATATACATGCAACGACTCCTCAGAAAACGGATCTGTGAATGGAGGAGGCAGGTGAGGGCAATGCTGCTGGTGAATGGTGAGGAGCAAAGCTACTTTAATCAAAATCGGGGCGGCACGGTAGCACAGTGGTTAGCACTGCTGCTTCACAGCTCCAGGGACCTGGGTTTGATTCCCGTCTTGGGTCACTGTCTGTGTGGAATTTGCACATTCTCCTCGTGTCTGCGTGAGTTTCCTCCGGGTGCTCCGGTTTCCTCCCACAGTCCAAAGATATGCGGGTTAGGTTGATTGGCCATGCTAAAATTGCCCCTTAGTGTCCTGAGATGCGTAGGTTAGAGGGATTAGCGGGTAAAATATGTAGGGATGTGGGTGTAGGCCTGGGTGGGATTGTGGTCGGTGCAGACTTGATGGGCCGAATGGCCTCTTTCTGCATTGTAGGGTTCTATGATTATATTTGTCGGAAGCCTCAGTGATGAGTGGAAGTTTTACATGGCTGCAGAATAAGGGAACAAATTCTGCTGACAGGTTCAGTGGGTCAAAACGATGGAGAGGTAGGTCAAGCTGGACTATTGGAGTCCAAAAGAACTATAAGAAACTAAATAATTTACATTAAAGTTCAGACTTACTTAAAGTTCTCACCTTCCTTTGCTTAACCTATGCCAACTTGACTGCTGCCTAAATTTACTTAAGTTTCTCCACATCGACATCCAGTAGCCAGAGCCTGCAACTGCATTCTTTTGGTGGGGTGTTAACTCAATGTATAAAATGGGAATATGTGGGTCATCATGAAATGTTAAATGGCACCAACTTTTTTTCCCCCAATCAGTTGTGTAACAAAATGCTTCCTATGCCAGAAACCAATGGGACTTGGAGACCACTCACGACTTTTAACATATAATAAATACTTCAGTAACCTGAAAATGAATGAAGGTGCTGTTTATATCTGTGAATTTATTAGTGCCTATTATATTTTTTAAAACGCATATGATTTGCGGGTTTTGAACACATTAAGCACATTTCCTGTGTTATGATTTTTGCAACATGCTTTGTTTTTTAATGGCAATATCCAGTGGCAACATTTATTCCACCATATAATTGTAGGTCTCCATACAATAGATTATGATATTGTGCCTCTCTGTCCAAGGATTGCAGAATTATAATACTCCACTAACAAACCAGAAGGACCTCGTGTCATAATCTAGGTGAGAAACTCCACGGTATTTTATGAAGTCAGCCTAAACCATAAGTTTTGCAATTTGAATTTGGCTAGGGTAAGCATGAGATGTTTCACTTCAGGTATGATCCAAATAACCCACTAGGGAGCTTTTATCAAACAAAGTTTATTTAAGAATACAGTCTACACATAGAAAAAAAAGCAATAGCTTTTACCAATTACAAACACGAAAAAAAACAGCCATGATATTGTATATAGCTTAACAACTAAATGCACTGTCCCAAGACAACAAAAATTCTTATAAACATACACCTACCCCAGGTTTAACACAGAAGACAAGAATGCTTATGGGATGCTGGATTTTTCGAGTACTGCAAAACCTGCTGTGAATTAGTCCTTTGGATGGAGAATTGAAACTCTAACATCCCAACCCTATAACGTCCAGCAGACCTCGAGGTAGAGGTAGAGCCACTGTTGGCTTCTAGTTTTTTTCCCAGCAAACCACTTCAAGAGACAGAGATGCTCTAGTTACTAGCTAGCCAGCCACCAAGAACTAAATTTCCAATACCACCCAGGGAGAGTTGTCAGTCTGGATTCCACACAGCTTCTAACTAAAGCACAGCCGCAACCAAAACTGAAAGTAAAGATCCCTTGGGAGCAGAACAAACTGTCTCACCTGACCTGTCAATCAATCTTCCCACAACACTTCAAAAGGTCATAACTCCCAGAAAGGGCATTAGGCCCAGATTAAAAATCGACAAAACACCATTTAAACCACTTAAGCAGCGATAAGGACATCTAATAAGGCAATTCGGTGCCAATAACAAAAACAAAACTCTTGCAGAAAACATGATTTAAAATACATTTCTTCAAGGCACAATGATGTCACAGTTGCCTAATAATCTGGGTAATGCAGGTTCAGGTTCCACATTGCATTTTGAGAACTTGAATTTTTAAAAAAGAGATGACCACAAAACTATCAGACTTTTCCATTAACCCTACAAAAATAGCATTGAATTAGGAATCAAAAAGGCACATCCAGCCCCGATGTTCTCACTAACATCGAGGCAGGTAGCAAAATTAGGAGAGGACTAATGAAGCAACTTCTGTATGTGTAATCATACCCTATCAGCCAATGTCCCCTGAATCCTTCAACACAAACTGTAGGTGTGTTTTGTCACGCCAGGAGGACAGACCCACCAGGAAAGGGGACATAATGCAATACATTCAAGTGAAAGTGGCCTGGGAATCCTCAACATTAGTTTCAAACCCCATACACCAATACAGTTTAAGGCAAAGAAAGTGCCTAATGCACTCCTCCCTCAACTGATGAATCAGTATTCCACCATGTTGAAAAACACTTGGAGGAAGCACAGAGGCTAGCATGGACACACAAAATATTCTCCAAGGGAGACTTCAAAGTCCATCATCAAGAATAGCTTGGCAACAACATTACTTATCATAATGTCTGTGTTATTTTTCTATTGTTTCATGAGCTGAGAATGAGAACAACATTTGTTGCCCATTCCTAACAGCCCTTGGAAAGTTGGTGGTGAGCCACTTTCTTGAACAACTGCAGTCTGGCACACCCAAAGTGCAGTTAGGGAGGATGTTTCAGGGTTATGACCTAGTAACAGTGGTGGAATAGCAATACAGCTAAGTTAGGATGGTATGTACTTTGGAGGGGAACTTGTAGGCGTCTGTTGTTTTTGTCCTTCTAGGTGGCAGAAGTCATGGGTTTGGGAGATGTTCTAAAGTAGAGAAGCTAAGTTGTTGCAGTGCACCTTGTATATGGTACACACTGCTGCCACTGTCTGCTGGTGATGGAGGGAATGAAGGTTTAAGGGATGGATGGGGTGCCAATCGAGTGGGCTGCTTTGTCTTGGATGTTGTGGAGCTTCTTGGGTGTTCTTGCACCCATTCTGGCAAGTGGAGAGTATTCCATCACAATCTTGATATGTGCCTTATAGATATTGGACAGACTTTGGGAGTCAGAAAGTGAGTTATTCACTGCAAAATTCCTGGTCTCTGACCTGCTCTTGTATCCACAATATTCATATGGCCAGTCCAGTGGCAACCCACAAGATGTTGTTTCAGGGGATTCAGTCATAGTAATACTGTTGTTAGGAATTTTAAAGGTGTCCAATTATGTCTTCAACGAAGACAATTCAAAACTTGTAAGACAAATATCTCTGTGAAAAGACATAACAAAATTTATTAAACATAAAACATACAACAAGACAATACAAACATCCAGCCGACTGGAGTCTCACAAAGAGCTAAATAGCTCTGGAACAGTGACAGAATCTCTCCGAAAGATCTGAAGTACAGAGTCAAATACAGATCAATTGTACTTTTACTAATCAATAATTCCACCTTTCGTTAGCTCAAAATCAATTTCATTTAACAGTTATACATCAATACAAATCTCTGTCGAATACCTTAGCCAACCATATGATATTTAATAGCATGTCAATATCTTATTCATCCAACTGATTCCAGGTGTATTCTCCCTTCTTGGCACTAACTACTTCCTTGTTGCCTGGTAAAGGCAGACGCTACCGCAAGGTCAAAATGGACTTTCCCACCGGCTCACTGCCAAGTTGAATAGACATGTGTTCCTGCGTCCAGTGTCTGGGCAATTAATGCTTTTATTCATTACTGTTGCATAATGTGTACCGTCATAATAATTCACCCGATAAGACTTGCTGACAAACCGGTTCCCAGACCTTTGGCTTTAAACTATTGACTTTTACCACCATGCTTTTCAGTAGCTTTGCTTGACCAAAGTGAACAGTACATTAACATGCACTTAAAATATCAGCATATAGTTAAAATCATAATTATTTGTTTTTGATTGTCTTACTGCATTCACATACGTGTAAAACTGTTTGCGTTAGCTGGTCTAAGAATCATTTAACTCTTTTTACTGATTTCTTGTCCTCTAAATGACTGCATTCTGCCTAGCTGGTTAGGAATCCCCTTCCACAAATACCATTGAATGTCAAGAGGAGATGCATAGATTCTTTCTTGTTGGAGATGCTCATTGTCTGGCACTTCTGTGACACAAATGTTCCTTGTCACTTGCTGAATGCCAATTGCCTGAATATTGCCCAGCACAGCCCTTGACTTCATCCAAAAGGTATGAGATATTTGCTACCTGTGTAAGTAAGAACAAGGACAGCAAGGGGGGTAAGCAAAATGACCACTGGGCCATGTTACAGGAAGCCATTTTAATGAAGGAAACAAAAAGACATGGGGCAGGATTTTCTGGCTGCACTTGCCCCAAAATGGGAAAATCAATGTAACAAAGGCAATATAATAATTATCGGGGAATTTAATAGTCATATGACTGGTCAATCACATTGCTAAGGATGGCCCGGAAGATGTTTTTGTGACAGCTGGAGCAATGCATTGTGGATAGAACTATTTTAGGTCTAGTATTGTGCAATAATGCAGGATTAATTAATAATATCAGAATAAATGTTCCACTGGGTATGGGTAATCATAGTACAGTTGAATTCCATGTTAACTTTGAAATTGATATACTCCAATCGCAGAAAAGAATCTTAAACTTAAACAAAGCCAGGTATGAGAGTAGAGCTAATTAAGGCTGTTTGGGTAAATCCATATAAAGGTATGGTAGTAAATAAACAATGGGAAGCATTAAAAGAAATAACTCAATGTTCAATAAATAAAAACTCATCTAAAAGATCTATCCATGTATTAATAAGGAAGATAAGGACAGTATTAGATTAAAGATTATAATATTGCATAGAATAGTGTTAAATTTGAGTATTGGAGGTTTATAAACCAGGAAAAGGCCATCAAAAAGTTGAAAGGAAAATAAAATAGAACATAAGAGGAATATATAAAACAATAAAAGCTGTTAAAAGAATATGAAAAAGAGAGTAACTAAATTAAACATGGGTCCAATAGAGGCAGACACAGGAAAAATTATCATGGCAAATGAGGAGATGCAAAGTCAACAAATATTTCAGCCAGATTCCTCCTGCCGTCACTGCCAGCAAGAATGGAGAATTTGGCGCTTAGTCAAATCTCTGTTCATTGCAGTAGGAGTTTTAACAACGCCAGGTTAAAGTCCAACAGGTTTATTTGGTAGCAAATATCATTGGTATTTGCTACCAAATAAACCTGTTGGACTTTAACCTGGTGTTGTTAAAACTCTTACTGTGTTCACCCCTGTCCAACGTCAGCATCTCCACATCATTGCAGTAGGACCAGAGAATCCCAACTGCGGACAAGGTCAGAGAATTTGGCCCTTTGTGTCTGTTTTCACAGTAGAAACCACAAGTTTGGTACAGGATAACCTAGAGGTTAATAATAATGAGGAAATTAGGATTTGGTACGTGTGGTAACTTCAGCCACAAAAGGTAGTTGAATGCGTTAATAAATTCGTACTGTTTTGTATTAAAAAAATTGAATTATAATACAGCAAGAACTCCAAATTGGAGGCAGCAGCTAGAACACACTGAAGACTAAACCCACAAAACCCGCGCTGCTGATGATATCACTTCGTGCATACGCACAACCATTACAGACATCAGCAAATGCATTTAAAGTAAGAAAATGTTTGTAATAACACTCTATAACACTTCTCCCCCACCACCCTCCTCCTTAATTTCAATCCCGCTTACAAAAATACAATGAAACTAATGTCTTAACTATACGTCGGACTTTCAGGAACTTTGCGACTATGCTGAGATCTGCACAGTACCACACGTGACGCCATCAACTGTGCTAATGCTTGACATAGTTCCACTGAACTTGTGGGCGTAGCAGTAAGCTGAGCATCTGTGCATGAGTGTCCCTCTCCTGAAGTAAAGTCCACTGGAAGTCCTAGTAATACAGGAACCACTTGTTGGATTCCCACAGCAGCTTCCCCTTCCACCTTGTGATTTGGAAACTTTGCTGACTCTGAGTTGTGGCATAGATGAATGTTATTTTGGTGTCTGAAAATGACTCTTCCATTAAGTAGTTTCACCACTAATGAAACTGGACAACTTTGGTTTAGAATAATTCCAGTAGCCAATGTTGATTACTGCCAAAGTTCCTCGCATAGACATGGTCATTCGGATGAAAATGTCGCTCCTTAGCATGATAAACATGCCTCTCCTTCTGCTTTTCCTGTCTTCTGCCTCCTCTCACTTTGACATCTGGATGCAGTAAATCTAGGTGAGACTTTGGCTTCATGCCCATTAGTAACTCAGCTGGAGAGAGTCCTGTTGTTTGTTGTGTGATATGAACAAGAATCTTGAGAGCTTGGTCCCTAAAGTATCACCTGACATTCTTTTCAATCCTCCCTTCAGTGTCTGTACAGATCGCACTGCTAACCTATTTGAAGCTTGATGAAAAGGTGCAGTACGCACATGGCATATTCCATGACTTTGCATAAACTCTTCAAACAAATCACTCAAATATTACCCCATTATCTGAAACAAAAGGGCGGCACGATGGCACAGTGGTTAGCACTGCTGCCTTACAGCACCAGGGACCCGGCTTCAATTCCGACCTTGGGTCACTGTCTGTGTGGAGTTTGCACTTTCTCCTCGTGCCTGCGCGGTTTTCTCCGGGTGCTCTAGTTTCCTCCCACAGTCCAAAGATGTGTGGGTTAGGTTTATTGGCCATGCTAAATTGACCCTAGTGTCAGGAGGAATTAGCAGGGTAAATGTGTGGGGTTATAGGAATAGGGCCTAGGTGGGATTGTTGTTGTTAGAGACTCAATGGGTTAAATGGCCTTCTTCAAAGAGAAAAAAAAAATCTGGTAAGCTATGAGTTGCAAAAACTTGGCGCAACTTCTCTATGGAACTGGGAGCTGTAATGTTGCTGTGAACTTCTAACTACTTAATAAGCACATCCACGATGATTAAAAACACGTGGCCCATAAAAGGCCCTACAAAATCCACATGAAGTTTCAACCAAGGACAATCAGATCACTCCCACAATGTAGTGGTGCTGGTGGCACCATCTCCTGGTTGATCTGACATGCAGGACAGGATTTCACTTTGTTCTCCAAATCTTGATGCATATTTACATATGGCCTGGCTAGACTTTTCATTCGGGGGACACTTGGGTGTGCCTCATTGACTTCATCCATAACTTGCAAATGACCTGGGGGCGGAACTGCTACTCTGGACCTCAAAGAGTCCAACCATCGTGTACACTTAGCTCATCTTTCTGCTTTGCATATGATCTCTGCTCATTATCCTTTACAACCATAGGCCATCCTTGCATCAGGAATTTCTTCACTCAAGACGAGATAGGATCCCTGTCCATCCACTGTTTATTTTGCTTAGCACTCACTAGAGAATGTAAAAGTCTCACAAATAAGAAAATTGTCTCCGAAGGGAATAATAGCTTGGTTGACACTTCAAATAAAGGAAAGTGACTCAACCTGTCTGAGTTTGCATTGCCCTTCCCTGCCCTGTACACAATATTGTACTGGTAAATTGACAATGGGAGAGCCCAACGCTGTATTCTCACTGAAGCCAAGGGAGGAACACATTTGGATTCACTGAAAAGAATCATCAATGGCTTGTGGTCAGTACATATAGTGAATGAACAACCATATAGGTACTGATGGAACTGTTACACAGTAAAAGTGACAGCTTGACCTTCCTTGTCTAACAGTGAATATCCTTCTCAATTGTTGACAGTGTACGTGATGCAAAACCAATGGATCTTTTTGCCCTGTCCTCCATCATATGAGAGAGTACTGTCCCACCATAAGGCAAGGCACCACACAACAGAATGAATTTCCTGTCTTGATCAAAATGAACCAGCAGATTAGCTGATTGTAGCAATGCTTTTACATCCTTGAAAGATTTCTCTTATGCTGACCCCCACTTCCATTTGGTCTCTTTGTGAGGTAGTAGCAACAGTGGCACCAATATTGAAAGGTCTGTCAAAAACTTCCTGGAGTAATTTACCTCCTGGAAATGATCCGAACTCTGACACATTCCTGGGATTTGGAGCTTCCTTAATAGCTTTTTCCTCCATAGGGGTTGTGATTTTGTGACCCAGATATTCCAATCTCGGTGCCTGGAAAATGCACTTGCAACACTTCAGATGCAGTCCTACCTCTGAAAACCTCTTTCACACTTGATCTAGGTTCCTGAGGTACACCTCCTCAGTGTTCCCAGTAATTAAGACATCGTCCAAATAAACTGCTACATGAGAAATGGCTTGTAACAGATTGTCCACTGTCCTTCAAAAGAACTCTGGACAGGAAGATACCCCAAAAACCAGACGATTGTATTTAAATGAACCTTTATGAGCGTTGATCATGACATGGGTGGTGAACCATCGTTGGTTCCCACTAGATAGTACTGAGCCAGGGTCTGGCCAGTACTACAAGTATGTATATATGTTGCTGTTGGGGTTAGGGATGGGTTGTTCTACTTGTTGCTGTTGGGGTTAGGGTTGGGTTGATATACCTTGTATTATAGTTATTGTGGTACATCCCAGTCGGGCTCCGCCTCCTGGGAGAGGTATAAAGGTCTCTGCTCTGTCTGGGACCCCTCAGTCTGGGATCGTGTATATAATTAGTAGCTGCCTTGTTACAGCAAATAAAAGCCTTTATTTCCTGAGCATCAAGCCTCGTGTGTGATAACGCGCATCAATTTTATTTGCTGTAAATAAACTCTCGTTGAAGAAAAAGAGAGTATGGAGCAGATACTGAAGCCTGAACGCCTTACACTAGATCCACGTGCAGTGGGTGCCTCTAACACCTTCGACCACTGGCTGAAGTGTTTCGAGGACTACCTGGCAGCCTCCGCAGCGGTCACCACAGATGATGACAGACTCCGGGTCCTCCATGCGAGGGTAAGCGACACTGTCTACCTCGCGATCCGTGCGGCCACCGATTACACAAAGGCCCTCGAGCTTCTGAAGAAGCATTATATTAAACCGCCCAACGAAATACACGCTCGTTACCTCTTAGCCACTCGACGACGGCAGTCTGGCGAAACGATGGAGGAATACGCGAATGAGCTCCTACAGCTAGCCAGGGGCTGTAACTGCAAAGCTGTGTCAGCTGAGCAGAGTATGAACGACCTTGCCCGAGATGCATTTGTGGCGGGAGTCGGATCGTCGTACATTCGACTCAAACTACTGGAGAAAGGTAACCTTGACCTTACCCAGGCAATAGAACTAGCAGAGATGCTGGAGACGGCCTCCAAAAGCCTAGTATTGTATCCTGAAGACCACGTGGCAGGAGCAGTCGCCAATCCCTCCTCGTCCCTCGGGTTCGAAGTGCTGCGTAATGGCGTGCTCACACTCGGGCCAGACGACGGCAGCAGCTCCGGGCGGCCCGCGGTGTTACTTCTGTGGGGGAGTGAAGCATACTCGGCAACGGTGTCCCGCTAAAGCTGTGTTGTGCTCCGCCTGCGGTAAGAAGGGGCACTATTCGAAAGTGTGCCGATCTAAATCTGCTTCTAGGAACAGCAGTGTGGCCTGCGATTCCTCAAAGCCCGGTTCTTCGTCGTCGAAATCGTCGAGGGTTTCGTCCACGTGCGAGGCCAGGATGACGCCATTACGGTCGACGGAGTCGTAGATGTGTGACCACCAGGGGTCGCTGAGTTTGGCGCCATCACCCACGTGCGACCTATGGGAGCGGCCATGTTGGTCGGCACCGACCGCGAACGACCAGCAGGGGTCATCCTCGTCAATTTCAGCTGCCTGCAGTGGTGCTCATGAACCAACGGTGGCGTCGATCATCCTGGACCAGGCCAAGCCTCATAGACTTGACAAATCTATGATGGACATTCAGGTAAATGACCACTTGATTTATTGTCTGTTTGACAGCGGGAGCACTGAGAGCTTTATCCACCCAGACGCTGTGAAGCGGTGTGGACTCCGGATTCAATCTGTCAAACAGACAATTTCTATGCAATCAAGGTCCCGGTCTGTCACCGTGCTAGGGAGTTGCGTGCTAACTTTGATGGTGCAAGGCACAGTTTACGAGCGTTTCAAGCTCCTAGTGTTGCCGCACCTTTGCGCGCCAATACTTCTCGGACTAAACTTCATGGTCCACTTGAGGAGTGTAACCCAACAGTACGGTGGGCCACTCCCTTCGCTTTCAGTGGGAGAACAGCAGCCTCCAAATTGCCCAACGTGCCCCGCCTGTAGCCTCTCGACGCTGAAGATCACCACACCCTCCCTGTTCCAGAATCTTGTGCCAGGCTGCAAGCCCATTGCGACTAAGAGTAGGCGTTACAGCGCTGAGGATCGGATCTTCATTCGATCTGAGGTTCAGCAGCTCCTCAAAGAAAGGATCATACAACCCAGCGCTAGTCCGTGGAGAGCGCAGGTCGTGGTGGTCAAGAGCGGGAACAAACCCCGGATGGTCATTGACTATAGTCAGACCATTAATAGATACACGCAGCTGGATGCGTATCCCCTCCCGCGCATATCTGACATGGTCAATCAGATTGCGCAGTACCGGGTGTTCTCCACCATAGACCTCAAGTCTGCCTACTACCAATTCCCCATTCGCCCAGAGGACCGACAATACACGGCTTTTGAGGCGGATGGTTGCTTGTATCACTTTCTCAGGGTTCCCTTTGGTGTCACCAATGGGGTCTCGGTCTTCCAGCGTGCTATGGACCGAATGGTGGACCAGAACGGGCTGCGGGCTACCTTCCCGTACCTGGATAACGTTACCATCTGCGGCCATGACCAGCAGGACCACAACACAAATCTCCTGAATTTCCTACGCACTGCATCTCGCCTGAACCTGACCTACAACAGGGAGAAGTGTGTGTTTCGTACGCGCCGTTTAGCCATCCTAGGATACGTGGTGGAAAACGGGGTCATTGGCCCTGATCAAGATCGTATGCGCCCCCTTTCTGAACTCCCCCTGCCCACTAGTGCAAAAGCACTGAGAAGATGCTTAGGCTTCTTCTCTTATTATGCACAGTGGGTTCCCAATTACGCGGACAAAGCCCGTCCGCTCATTAAGTCCACTACTTTTCCCCTAACACCAGAGGCCCGACTGGCCTTTGATAAATTAAAAGCCGACATCGCGAAAGCTACGATGCACGCTGTTGATGAGTCCATCCCCTTTCAGGTGGAGAGCGGTGCATCTGATTTCGCCCTGGCCGCCACACTTAACCAGGCGGGCAGGCCCGTCGCTTTTTTTTCCCGCACCCTCCAAGGCCCCGAAATTCGGCATTCAGCGGTGGAAAAGGAGGCCCAGGCCATTGTGGAGGCCGTCAGGCACTGGCGCCATTACTTGGCGGGAAAATGGTTCACCCTGATCACGGACCAGCGGTCCGTGGCGTTCATGTTTAATAACACGCAGAGGGGCAAGATCAAGAACAACAAGATCTTGCGGTGGAGAATCGAACTCTCCACCTATAACTATGACATCATGTATCGTCCAGGGAAACTCAATGAGCCCTCGGATGCCCTCTCGTGTGGAATATGCGCCAGTATACAGGAGGACCGTTTGCAGGCTCTCCATAATGACCTATGCCATCCTGGGGTCACTCGGCTCTACCACTTTATAAAAGCTCGCAATCTGCCCTACTCGGTGGAGGACGTCAGGTCCATAACAAGAAGCTGTCGGGTATGCGCGGAATGCAAACCGCACTTTTACCGACCTGACCGGGCACAATTAGTCAAGGCCACTCGTCCCTTCAAGTGACTGAGTGTCGATTTTAAAGGCCCCCTTCCCTCAACAGATCGGAATGTGTACTTCCTCAACATCATTGACGAGTACTCTAGATTCCCTTTTGTTATTCCCTGCTCTGATACATCCGCTGCCACGGTTATCAAGGCATTCCGTGATCTTTTTACCCTGTTCGGGTACCCCAGCTACATTCACAGCGACAGGGGCTCGTCGTTCATGAGCGATGACTTGAGGCAATACCTGCTCTCATACGGGATTGCCTCTAGTAGAACCACGAGCTACAACCCTAGGGGTAACGGACAGGTGGAACGTGAGAATGCTACAGTCTGGAAGGCTGTCTTACTGGCGTTGAAGTCAAAAAGCCTTCCAGTCTCCCATTGGCAAGAGGTGCTCCCTGATGCGCTCCATTCCATACACTCACTCCTGTGTACGGCAACCAACGCTACTCCCCATGAGAGGATGTTTTCATTCCCTCGTAAGTCTTCCTCTGGGACCTCATTACCGTCTTGGTTGACATACTCAGGACCTGTCCTCCTGCGGCGACATGTAAGGGCCCGCAAGTCCGACCCGTTGGTCGAACAGGTCCATCTCCTCCACGCCAACCCTCAGTATGCCTATGTGGCATACCCTGACGGGCGAGAGGACACGGTCTCGATCCGAGACCTGGCGCCAGCAGGGGACGTAGCAACCCCTGTCGCTCCCATACCCCCTGTTACAAACCCCATAACTCTTGTTTCCCCTCCGGACACGGCACGGGCAGCATCGGGACCATTACTTAACCCTTTTACTCCCGTGTACAGCTTGCCTGAGTCCAGAGGATGGTCGCCACTTCAGGGCGTGTCGGAACTCCATGAATTACCGTCACCTCAGGGTCAACCGGCCCGTGAGTCTGTGGAGGAACAGTTGGACATCGCCTTGGGGAGAACGCCACCGCAAGTGCCTACTCCGGTGTCATCGCCGGTATTGAGGAGGTCACAACGACGGTGCGGTCCCCCTGACCGTCTGAACTTATAGACTGATGACAAATTATTCTGTTTTTGTACCCCGCCGGCCTTTGTCTTCAAAGGAGGGGTGAATGTGGTGAACCATCGTTGGTTCCCACTCGATAGTACTGAGCCAGGGTCTGGCCAGTACTACAAGTATGTACATATGTTGCTGTTGGGGTTAGGCATGGGTTGTTCTACTTGTTGCTGTTGGGGTTAGGGTTGGGTTGATATACCTTGTATTATAGTTATTGTGGTACATCCCAGTCGGGCTCCGCCTCCTGGGAGAGGTATAAAGGTCTCTGCTCTGTCTGGGACCCCTCAGTCTGGGATCGTGTATATAATTAGTAGCTGCCTTGTTACAGCAAATAAAAGCCTTTATTTCCTGAGCATCAAGCCTCGTGTGTGATAACGCGCATCAACATGCTACTTTGAATCCTTCTCTGGTAAGAGTTGCTGGTCAGCACAACTCATATCAAACTTTAAGAATGTCTTTCCTCTGGCAAGGATTGAAAACAGATCCTCCACTCTCAGCAAAGGGTAAGCATCCAACTTAGAAGCCTGATTAATAATAAGCCTGTAATCTCCACATATGCATACAGTGCCATCACTTTTAAGAAGAGCAACAATTAGAGCTGCTCAACAAGAAAGCTGAAAGGGCTCAATGATTCCAAGCTTTTGCAGTCGCTCCGACTCCTTCACTACTTTTCCTTTCATCGCACAGGGCACTGTTCTGGACTTGAAAAAGCAAGGAGTAGCCTGATGATCTACAAACAACTGTGGTATCATGCAATGTACCCGATTCATCCTTGAACAGCTCAGGATATTTCTGGATGACAACCTCTATCTCCTGTTTGTGATAATCCCATCCCAGTTCAATGGAATTTTCCTGAGCCAGTCATGCCCTACTAGACCTGGCCCCTTCCCTTTCACCACCAGGAGGCATGTTTTTGTTTCTTGGTTGTTGTATGCAATATCCACCTCTAACGCCTCAAGCAATGGTATGGTCTCTCTGATGTATGTCCAAAGTTTGATCTCTGCCAGAGTAAGGGCTGGTGCCTGCTTAGAACCCCAAGTCTTCCTGAAGGTCTCCTTACTGATTACCAATACAGAGGTGTCCACCTCCATCTTGATCTGTGTACCATTGACCTCTACTGTAGCATAAATAGGCTCCGAATGCCCCTCACTCATACTAAACATGTAAAAGTGCTCCTCTGTCTGGTCTGAGCTTTCCAAGTGATACGTAGCTGAAGCTTTTTTGAATTTGAATCTCCATCTCAGTCTTTGACTTGCTCTTAGCACCTCGGCACTTCTTTGTTAAATGACCCTTCCTGTTGCAATAATGATAAACAGCGTCCATAAACTTGCAACGAACCATATAATGTGACCCTCCACACCTAAAACACTATATTTCACCGTTTTCCTGCAACCACTTTCTTTACTTGATGCAGTGCACCGACCTGTGTGCCGCCCATTGGCCTTCTGAAAATCTTTCAGCCATTTCCATGCTCTGAGAAATTTCTAGAGCCTTCTTAAAAGAAAGTGTGGCTTCTCCCAGCAACCACTGCTGAATGCTGTCCTTGTTAATACCACAAACTAGACTGTCCTGAAGCTGGTTTTCCAAACTCAATGTTCTGGGAGCTGGCGTAATTTAGCAACAAAGTTAGCCATAGATTGTCTCGTCTTCTGAAAATGGCGATCGAACCTGAAAATTAGGATTATGGTAATTCTGGACTAATGCAATCAAATCCATAAATGGTTTTTGTGGTGTAGCTATATTTCTTACCAGTTGGTAGGTCTTCGTCCCATGCACACTCAGGAGAATTGAGCACATTTTATCCTCATCTGCAATTACATTTACCAAGAAAAAGTGTTCTAATCTTTCCACACATTCAGTCCAGTTCCCATTTTCTTCAACAAATTAATTGATACTACCGAACATAGCCATGTACTGCTAACATGTTTCTTTGGTAAAACTCAAGAGAACCTGCCGATTTGAGCCTGGGATCACCACTCACATTGCAAACTAGCTACTTCCTGTGCAAATTTTTGTGCTACCTTGTTGAACATCAAATTGCTCCATTTATTTCCGTTTCATTGTACAGTGCCGTTTTCTCCTCAACGCCAAAAATATATGGTAATTTCAGCACAAAAGATAGTCGAACGCGTTTATAAATTCAAATTCCTTTATATGCCAAAAAAAATCAAAACCATAATACAGCAAGAACTCCAGACCAAAAGCAGCAGCTAGTACACAGGTCCCTCATGGAAGACTAAACCGGTGAAACGGTGCTTTCGATGACATCACTCCATGCATGTGCACAATCATTGCAGACATCAGCAAATGCATTTAAATAAGATGCTTATAATAACTCTATAACATTATGAATGTGAGGTTTTAAGATTAGTATGTTTTCAACCATCTCTTTAATTTAAGGTAAAATGGAATAATGAAGAGAATCATGTGGTCTGCTACACGTTTTCCCCAACGCACTAGACTGCCCTGGATGTCACAGCAACTGCGTGCCAGGTTTAAAACCTGGAAAAAAAAGGCAGAAGCAAATGTTCTTGTTTTGCAGACTTTGAACAGGAACAAGGAGAGAGAAAGAACAGCAGTTTCTGCAGTCTGCATGGAAAAATCTGTTTAAATGAATTTTTATTGCAATATGTTTTTGAGGGGGAAAAATTAAATGTATACACATCTTATTTAGATATACAATCTCGTGATTATGAAACAATGAAGACTGCTGTTCTCAATACATATGAATTAGTGCCAAACGCTTAAAGGCAAAAGTTTAGAAATTTAAGGAAGAGACAGAATCAGACATATATGGAATTTGCTCAAGAAAAGGAAATGGTATGTGATAAATATAGGGCTATGCAAATTGAGAAAGATTTTGAAAACCTTAGAGAAATGATGATGGAAGAATTTTTAAATAGTGGAATTTTACCAAGATTTTTTCTAAGTGTCCAGCTAGTCTGAAAATGGGAGAGTTCCAGACCTGTTTTTCGGGTGAGTTTTCAGGCTCATTCTTATACACTCTGTCTCTGAAATTTTGGACTAGTCTGTTTCTGGCCACAAGAGGCAGTGGGCGGAGTTTAATTCGCCAGACAACCAGCAGCTCAGATTGGTGCCACAAACTGCGCTTACGCAGAAAAAGTGAAAAATAAACCAGTTCTCCTGACAGAACCTCCCCGTCCCCCATCTCCGGACATGAGAGCCCACCACAACATTACTGACTCCCTTACCTTCCCTACACACACCCCACATCAGACCCACCTTCACATGGCCCCCACATCACCCCCTGGCCCCGATGGCTGCCTGACATGACCCTCTCTCTCCCCTGCCTCTGCTCATCATAGAGGCACAAATTCCACCCCCAGCACATCTGCAAGTGTTGACTTGGCTGTCCCTGCATGGTAACAAGACAAAATGCATGAAACTTGCTGGAATGCTTTAACGGGCACTTCATCCGCCCAAACTGCCTGTAGCTGAACTGAACTGAACTAAGGGACAGCTCCATAAAAATCCCAAGGATGGACAGCCAGGCAGGCAGTGCAGGAAGAAATGGCCTCCTGGAAGTCAGCACCCAGATTCTCTGAATCAGATCTGGACAGGTTGCTGGACAGTAAGAAGTCTCACAACACCAGGTTAAAGTCCAACAAGTTTATTTGGCAGCACAAGCTTTCGGAGCACTGTCCCTTCATCAGGTGAGTGGCAGTTGTGTTCACAAACAGGGCATATATAGACACAAACTCAATTTACAAGATAATGGTTGGAATGCGAGTCTTTACAGGTAATCAAGTCTTAAAGGTATAGACAATGTGAGTGGAGAGAGGGCCAAGCACAAGTTAAAGAGGTGTGTATTGTCTCCAGCCAGGACAGTTAGTGCGATTTTGCAAGACCAGGCAAGCCGTGGGGATTACAGATAGTGTGACGTGATCCCAAGATCCCGGTTGAGGCCATCCTCATGTGTGCGGAACTTGGCTATCAGTTTCTGCTCAGCGATTCTGCATTGTCCTGTGTCGTGAAGGCTGCCTTGGAGAACGCTTATCCGAAGATCAGAGGCTGAATGCCCGTGACTGCTGACCCGACTGGAGTCACGGGCATTCAGCCTCTGATCTTCGGGTAAGCGGTCTCCAAGGCAGCCTTCACGACACACGACAATGCAGAATCGCTGAGCAGAAACTGATAGCCAAGTTCCACACACATGAGAACGGCCTCAACCGGGATCTTGGGTTCACGTCACACTATCTGTAACCCCCACGACTTGCCTGGGCTTGCAAAATCTCACTAACTGTCCTGGCTGGAGATAATACACACTTCTTAAATCTGTGCTTAATCCTTTCTCCACTCACATTGTCTGTACCTTTAAGACTTGATTACCTGTAAAGACTCGCATTCCAACCATTATCTTGTAAATTGAGTTTGTGTCTATATATGCCCTGTTTGTGAACACAACTCCCACTCACCTGATGAAGGGGCAGTGCTCCGAAAGCTTGTGCTGCCAAATAAACCTGTTGGACTTTAACCTGGTGTTGTGAGACTTCTTACTGTGCTTACCCCAATCCAACGCCGGCATCTCCACATCAGGTTGCTGGAGGCAGTGGAGGCAAGGCGGGATACCCTTTTTCCCCCAGCAGGACGTCCTCCCAGGGGAAGCGATGCAAACGCAGCCTGGGAGGCTGTGGCCACATGTCTCAATGCCAGGGCATTGGCCCAGAGAACTGGGAAGCAGTGCCGGAAAAAAATGAATGACCTAACCCGGGCAGCAAGGGTGAATGTTTAACCTCATTTAGCATCTTTCCCCTAAATGACCCTAAATCCCCTCACCCCCAGCACCTTGTGTGCTTCCAGCCCTGATCCCCAACATCCCTCCTCCCCCCAAGAGCATTGCAGCGCTTGCTCTCTGAGGGTCACCCTCTGATACCCTGCTGTACTTGTGCCATCAGACTTTTCATAGCTCCTTCTGTCCCCACAGGAGACGAATGGTCATAACCGCCAGGAGAGAGTGAAGACAGGGGGTGATGAGCCTGACCTCCGAGTCCTCACCATCTTTGAGGAGCATGCGCTGGAGCTTGTGGGAAACGAGGGAATGCGGGCCATTAGTGAAAGCATGATCAGGTGTAGCATAGAAATAAGCACCTTCCAATCCTCCACTTTATGGAGAAATGTCAAGTAAGTCGCATGCAGACAAGATTCCTCTCCTCCATTACACTTAACCTTAACCATCCTGCCCCCGACAGCTCAGAGGACTCCTCGGAGGAAGCCGGTGAAGGGACCTCCGAGGCCGGCACCAGTTTGGCGTCACCATCCCAGAAACTCTCACATCGGTGGGTCAAAGTTACTGGCGAGACATCTGGATCACTCTGATGCACACCATAGATCTGCTGATGTACGTCAGGTGGAGGAGAGAATGTCCGAGGCCTCTGGCATGCGGGGGCGGGGGGGGGGGGGGGGTGCTGCCTGAGGCGAGGGCTCATCTGGCCCCAAGCTACATGCTGGGCCTCTGTGATCACTTCTCCCTCAGCTGTTGGAGATGCAGCAACAGAGCCAGGGAATGCAGGAGGGGATGACAGTAACACTGCACCGACTGAGAGGCTGTTGGGAGGAGTCCTAAGCTTTCAGGTGGACCAGCTATTATTGCCTGTCTTGCGTGGTTCCTGGGCCAACACTGCAAGGGTGGCGTCCGCAGTGGAAAGCCTGGGGCAGGTGATCCTCACCATGAGTGGCAAGTTCCCAGCAATGACCAAGTCACAGCAGGCCACTGCAGAATCCAAGAGGGCCACGGCCCAGTCGCAGCAAGCCACAGCTGAGAGCCTCAACAGGCTTCTCGAGATTCTGCGGCCCATGGCAAGAGCTTGAGAGCTTGCAGGAGACCCAGCGGGACAATGCTGAGACACAGCAGGCTATGGCTGCAGCCTTTGAGAACATGGTCCAGTCACAGAAGGCCATTGCTGAGGGGCTGCAGCCCAGTCTCAGAGGGCATTTGCTGGTGCCATTGACAGGTGGCCCCCAACTCAGGTGGCCATAGCAGAGGGTTCAACTACCACAGGTAGGACGCAGGTGGTCCTCCAGGACTGGCAGGGCCAGGTGACGCCGGAGCTTCTGGAGCTCACTGCAGAAGCACCACCGTCCCATGGAGTGACAGGGGCCCACAGAAACCCCAAGGGAGGAAGAAGGGCTTGAGCCTGAGCCGGGGCCTTCCACCCAGGAGACTGCAGCTGTGGCTACACCTTCTGCTCCCCCCTTCCTGTCCCCCCCTTCCTGCCACTGGGCATCTCAGGGGCAACGGGATGAAGAGGGTGCCATGGATACATCCTAGACACCTGGAAGCCAGCCAGGGCCCTCAAGGTCCAGGCCTTCCAGAGGTCGCTCGCCAAGGGCATCACAGGCCATGGCACGTGGTAGGCAGCTGACCACCTCCGCCTCCGATGTACATTCTGGGGAAACACCGAGACGTAATGGTAGGCCATGTAAAGTTAGGAAGCTGTAGTGGCACTAAGATAGCATGGGTGAAGGGCAGTACTAGGTAGATAGAGTATTTATGCACTTTAATGTGTCCTATTCACATGTTTTTATAGTAAGAAGTCTCACAACACCAGGCTAAAGTCCAACAGGTTTATTTGGAATCACGAGCTTTCGGAGGGCTGCACCTTCATCAGATGAGTGGAGATAGGTTCACAAACACCACATATATAGGCAAAGACACAATTGCAAGATAATTACAGGTTGGAATGTGAAGAATGGTAGGAATGTGTGTCTATCCCGGTAATCAAGTCTTTACAGGTACAAACAGTATGCATGGAGAGAGGGATAATCACAGGTTAAAGAGGTGTGAATTGTCTCAAACCAGGGCAGTTAGTCAGATTTTGCAAACCCAGGTAACATGGTGGGGGTTGTAAGTAGTGTGACATGAACCCAAAATCCCTGTTGAGGCCGTCCTCATGCATGTGGAACTTGGCTCTCAGTTTCTGTTCAGCAATTCTGCGTTGTGTGTCTTGAAGGCCGCCTTGGAGAATGCTTACCTGAAAATCGGAATGCCCTTGACTGCTGATGTGCTCCCTGACTGGAAGGGAACACTCCTGCCTGGCAACTGTTGCGTGGTGTCAATTTATCCGTTGCCGTAGCATCTGCATGGTCTCGCTGATGTACCACACCTTGGGACATCCTTTCCTGCAGCGTGTAAGGTCGACAACATTGAACGAGTCGCATGAGTATGCACCGTGTACCATCCACCACATATTTTTATGTTCGCACTTATCAATAAGACACTTTTATTGTCACCAATAAACATTTACTCACCACCCACCTGTGACTAATTTGTCTCAGATTTGCCTCTAACAGGCACGCTCTTACCCTGACAATTGCCGGAGGGACCATTCATGTTCATGACAGTAGGGAAGGCCCCTGAATGCTGTGTCACTGAGAAAACGAAGGCACTTAAATAAATCACTGGCTGCAGTGGGTGGCATGCATTGGCAGCAACTTACAGCATCTGCCATGGTACTCCAGAACCCATGAGAGATTCCTTCCCCTCCCCCACTCCACCCACCCCAGGGCCCTGTATGTGGGTTTAGTGATCCCTGACCCACTACCCAGATGTGCCAGCGTGCATGCAGAGCATAGGTAGGAGTCACTATTTGGTACCAGGGCATCATCACAATGGAGCTTAGTGAGTCATCATCACTCTCCTGCTTGCCAAAGAAACTCGCTAACACAGCGTACCCAGGCCCACCACTCTGGTGTTATAAAGTTGCAGGAGATTGTAGGTCTCTGGGTGTGGGGGGGGGGCATTTGCCCGCCGCAAAACGTGCGTAAAGCAGCCGTAAAATTCTGTCCAGTGTCCCTGGACTCACCTAGGAAACTATACAATTTCTAAGATAAAATTTGTTGCAATAATGGCGGATGATTATAAATTGTCTCACAAACAGGTGAGCAAAAGCACTCCATCATTTGCAAACCCAAACAGAAACCAGAGAGATAAGAGATCTGATAATGAATAAAAACTGATTAGTGAGGATGATAGCAGAGGTGAAAAGAAAGATATTCCTCAGAACAGGACAAAAAAACATGGAAGGTAAGTATGATTCAAGGAAACAATCTATTATTGTTGTCAAAAAAGAGGACATCTGAAGGCAGATTTTTGAAAACTAAAAACCAATACTGTAGCATTTGTGAGCGTGCATAGCATGACTGCTTGCAACAAACGAGTAGCTTGAGTCAAACCAGTAACTTTGAATGTATTTACTATTGGAAAAAGACCAGAGCATAAATGATTATGAGAATTTTGTGTTCAAGGATAACAGCTCCACATGTTTGTCCTACAAAGCAGGCAAACAAATTAATATTCTTCAATATATCGGGTCAGCACAATAACTGATGGTGGGAGGTGTAGGGAAATTCCCTCGAGAAGATATGCTATTGAAGAATGTATTGATTAAGGATATTAATGGAGGTTGTTTAACTGCTCCATTGCATAAAGTCAATTTAATATGTCATTTAATTTCTGGTATTGTAGTTGTGGGAACTGTGTTGTGTTGAAGCCTATCAATGGTATCAATTTTATCGTAGAAAATTACCTTGCTGGAGATAATGTGCTGCCGTCTCCAGTGATGTCAGACGAGTCTTG
Source organism: Mustelus asterias (assembly GCF_964213995.1). Lineage (NCBI taxonomy): Eukaryota > Metazoa > Chordata > Chondrichthyes > Carcharhiniformes > Triakidae > Mustelus > Mustelus asterias. Next base: position 44,018,434 of record NC_135814.1, on the reverse strand, counting down.
TGAAACTGTTGAAGTTTAAAATATACGAGTGAAATCAAATGAAGTACAAAAATCCAGAATGATCTGTTATGCTGCTATGGAAATTCCTGTTTCAACTAAAGATGCGCCCAAAGAGTCAAAAGCTCAGGCTGATAGGAAAATAACTCATAACAGAGTTAATAGTAACTTGAAACAATTTGAAGCTGTCTGAATTAAACCTGCTGGCAGAACTTAAGCAACGAGTGTCAAAGCAGATGACAGCAACAGCACTTGAAGCTGATGATGGAACAAAGGAAAATAATGCTTTTAAGCCAAATGACTCTGCTGTATCTAATACTGATACCATGGAGACACAAAGAAGGATGTGTGTTATTGAACATAAATTATAACTCGAAAATATGTAATTCATGACTTTGATACAAGCTGTTATGGTGATATGGTGGGGGAGAAGCCCAGTTGGAGGAATTTAAATATAGATTTCCAGGGATGTGATTTCCAGGAGATTTCCAAAGATGTGCGGGTTAGGTTGATTGGCCATGCTAAAATTGCCCTTAGTGTCCTGGGATGCGTAGGTTAGACGGATTAGTGGGTAAATATGTAGGGATATGGGGGTAGGGCCTGGGTGGGATTGTGGTCAGTGCAGACTCGATAGGCCGAATGGCCTCTTTCTGTGCTGTAGGGTTTCTAAGATTTCAGGGAAGATGGGCATGGATTTGGGAGGCCACAACACATTCGAAGACTTTGGAGAGGGGAGAGGGGTTAGTGTTTGGACTGTAGTTTGGCAGGATAGTGGAGTCAAGAATTGATTTTATGAGGAAAGGGGTGATGACTTTATATTTAAAGGAGACAGGAATAACACCTGTCAGTTAATTACTGGATGTTCTAATTTCTCTTTAAACTTTAACGGTCTCTAAAAGGATCGTAACACATTACCTCCCTGCTCTCATTCTTTAGGCCTGTCCAATAAAGGAAAGTGTCCCAGATGCCTTCTTCACCACCTTATTTCCCTTTCCTACTACCTTCAGGGATTTGTGGCTATACAATCCAAGATCCTTCTTTTTCTCTGCACTTCTTAGTATCATATCAGTTATTGCCTATTCCCTTGCCTTGTTTGCTCTCCCCAAATACATTGGTTCATATCCCTGCATCCCTGAGGCTGGAGGCCTCTCCACCCCAGCCCCCAACCCTCTGACCTTGAGAGCTGCGACCTCCAGCAGGCTCCAAGCACTCCCTCCACTCCCCCCTTCCACAGTTGCCCCACACTCCTAAAAATAAACTCTCATAGCCGAACAATCACTAACACTGCTCTTTTAAATTTACTTGCAGGTCTAGAGATCCTCCGATCTCTGAAGGAAGACCCCAAACTGGCAGTGACCCAGTGGGCCCCAATACATGGACTCATCCGCGACCATGATCCCAGGGACATCATCCATTTACCAGCCTTCGACCCATCTATGCGGAGTGTGGTCTGGATATCCAACGACCGGCGAAGCCAAAACGCAGTCCGACAGCGACCTGGAACGCCCGACCGCGCAGACCCATCTGCCGATGTAGGAACTGTAAGCAAGACAACAAATCCTCCATCAACATACCGACCAGAGCGAAGAACCTCATTGGAAATAACCATACCCTAAACACCACAAACCACTCTTCTGCCTCCCAGCCTCGAAAAGAAGCAGACATTCCCGAAGCGTGGAAAACGTGCAGGCCTGCCGGTGAGAGTGAAGTAACACGGTCCCAAGGCCCCACTCCCCAGCTTACTGCTTGCAAATGTCCAATCTCTGGAAAACAAGCTAGACGAACTTAGAGCCAGACTCACTTTCCAAAGAGAACTGAGGGACTGCTATGTACTCTGTTTCACGGAGACGTGACTCACTCCTGCTTCACCAGACAGTGCCCTACAACCAGAGGGCTTCTCAATCCATCGAATGGACTGTACAGCGGCCTCAGGCAAGGCTAGGGGAGGTGGGGTCTGCTTCCTAATCAACACCTTGTGGTGCCTAGATGTAGCAACACTGGCAACTTTCTGCTCCCCAGACCTAGAATACCTGACACTAAAATGCCGCCCCCGCTACCTTCCGCAGGAGTTCACCTCCGTTATCCTGATGGTAGTTTACATCCCACCCCAGGCAACGTGAAGATCTCGCTGGACGAAATATACACCACTACAAATAGCCTTGAGATGAAACATCCCGAGGCCTTGTTCATCGTGGCCAGGGACTTCAATCAGGCCAAGCTCAAGAGCGTACTACCAAATTACCACCAACACATTCCCTGTTCCGCCAGAGCCCAAACATCCTAGACCACTGCTATACAAATATCAAACATGCCTACCACTCTATCGCACGCCCACACTTTGGCAAATCAGACCACAAAGCTGTGCTCCTGCTCCCGGCTTACAAGCAAAAACTGAAGCGAGAGAATCCAACGAAGAAAGTCGTGCAATGTTGGTCTGACGAATCGGATGATCTCCAATGGGGCTGCTTGGAGTCAGTGGACTGGTCAGTATTTAAAAACTCTGCAACCAGCCTGAATGAGTACGCCACTACAGTAACTGACTTCATTAGTAAGTGTTTAGAATACTGTGTGCCAAAGAAGCAAATCCATATGTTTCCCAACCAGAAACAATGGATGAACAGGGATATCCACTGCTTGCTGAAGTCCAGGTCTGAGGCTGTACAAGCTGACCTATACAAGAAAGCCAGATACGATCTAAGGAGATCCATCAATGATGCCAAAAGACAGTACCGGACCAAGCTAGAGTCCCAGGCTAGCCACACCGACCCCCGCCGACTATGGCAAGGTCTGCAAGACATAACAGTCTACAAGATGAAGGCATATAAAATCCCCGGCTCCAACGCACCCCTCCCTGATGAGCTCAATGCATTCTACACCCATTTTGTGCAAGAGGTCAGCGAGAGCATGCCCTCCACCTGGAACCTGTACCTAGGGTCACCATCGCAGATGTCAGAGCAGCTTTCTCGGAGGTCAACCCACGGAAAGCGACTGGCCCGGATGGGGTACCGAGCACTCAGATCCTGCACGGATCAGCTGGCGGGGATATTCACAGACATCTTCAACCTTTTCTTGCAACAATCTGAGGTCCCTATCTGCTTCAAGAAGATGACCATCGTCCCAATAGCTAAGAAAAACCAAGAGCGTACCTTAATGACCATTGGCCGGTGGCTCTGACATCCATCATTATGAAGTGCTTCGAAAGACTAGTCATGGCACAAATCAATTCCAGCCTCCTGGACTGCCTGAATCCACTACAGTTTGCCTACTGCCGCAACAGGTCCACAGCAGACGCCATCTTCCTGGCCCTGCACTCAACCCTGGAACACCTAGATAACAAGGACACCTATGTCAGACTCCTATTTATTGACTACAGCTCAGCCTTCAACACCATTATTCCCACAAAATTCAAACTCCGTGGCCTGGGCCTCAGCACCTCCCTCTGCGACTGACCACAATCAGTAAGGCGAGGCAACAACAACTCCTCCACGATCATCCTCAATACCGGTGCCCCACAGGACTGTGTTCTTAGCCCCCTACGATACTCTATACTATGACTGTGTGGCCAAATTCCCCATCAATTCAATTTGCAAGTTTGCTGACGATACCACCGTAGTGGGTCAGATCTCAAACAATGACGAGACAGAGTACAGGAATGAGATACAGAATCTGGTGAACTGGTGTGGCAACATGATCTCTCCCTCAAGGTCAACAAAACGAAGGAGGTTGTCATTGACTTCAGGAAACGTAAAGGAGAACATGCCCCTGTCCATGTCAACGGGGACGAAGTAGAAAGGGTCGAGAGCTTCAAGTTTTTAGGTGTCCAGATCACCAACAACTTGTCCTGGTCCCCCCACGCCGACACTATAGTTAAGAAAGCCCATTAACGCCTCTACTTGCTCAGAAGACTAAGGACATTTGGCATGTCAGCTACGACTCTCACCAACTTTTACAGTTGCACCATAGAAAGCATTCTCTCTGGTTGTATCACAGCTTGGTATGGTTTCTGCTCTGCCCAAGACTGCAAAGAACTTCAAAAGGTCGTGAATGTAGCCCATTGCATCATGCAAACCAGCCTCTCAACCATTGACTCTGTCTACACTTCCCACTGCCTCGGCAAAGCAGCCACATAGTTAAGGACCCCACAAACCCCGGACATTCTCCCTTCCACCTTCTTCCTTTGGGAAAAAGATCCAAAAGTCTGAGTTCACGTACCAACCGACTCAAGAACAGCTTCTTCCCTGCTGCTGTCAGACTTTTGAATGGACTTACCTTGCATTAAGTTGATCTTTCTCTACACCCTAGCTACGACTGTAACATTACATTCTGCACTCTCTTGTTTCCTTCTCTATGAACGCTATGCTTTGTCCGTATAGCGCGCAAGAAACAATACTTTTCACTGTATATTAATACATGTGACAATAATAAATCAAATCATATGTCATGAGATAGAATTCCATTTGCCTCTTTTCTGCTCATCAAACCATTTCATTGATTCCTGCAGCTTTCTTCTTTGCTATCAACCACACAGATAATTTTTATATCACCTGCAATATTGTTGGAGGTGAAGGTGGACGAGACAAAGAGAAGGATTTAGAAAGATGATTTTCAGTAGAGAAAAATGGCTGAAGTTTACTTTACATTTCAGGATTATCCTGGAATATTAAGCAGTTTTAGAATGAAAGCAGGATCTGATAGCGATTTACGTGGTTTAGGCAGATCTGGCAATAAATGGCTGATTCAATTATCTGCCATATCCTTTCAAGTCTATGTCACTTGGACTTAACGGAGTGGAGTGGGGGACTGTGCAACAGGGAATGGCCAGAATAAAAGGGAGTAATCGTTTTATTGGAGATGAGGTTAAAGGTGAAGTTTAAGGTGCATTTCAGCAAATCAGCAGGCACAACAATGTCATGACGAGTGAAGGACCAAAATCTAGATAGTTGGGACTTTGAAAGTGCAGTTGTAAGTGGATTGGGTGATAATCCTTTCAAGGGTAGATGTGGAAAAATGTAGGTTTGAAGCGTGGAAGGGAGATGTGAGTGCAGAGTGATACAAGGAAATGATCTATGATTGAGACAAGGGAATCAGATCAGGTTATAGTTACGCAGTCATGCCACACCTCAATACAAAAGTTGATGCATCATTAAGCAACTAACACAAGCAGGAGGATCAATCAACATGCCCAACTTCAATGGAGGCTGAGCCCAGCATGGATGAAAAGGACAAGCCTGAGTGTTTGCAACCATAGATAGGCCAGAATCTTGGCTTTCTTTTCAGTTCTCCAGAGCTTCTCCTGAGCTCTCACTACACGTTGAACATTGAGCATTCATCAGTGAACCACTTCACTTTGGATCTATGATATAGGTAAAGATGAAGCAGCTGAATGTCACTGGGGCAAGGTACTTGCACCGAGAAGCTGCTGCAGAATTGTGCTGCAGTTCCAACAACTACAAATGTCTTGTTTTATGCCCAGTATGATGAACCACTGAGCTTGCATCCTAATATTTCAGTTTTACTGGAACTCCTTTTTGCCACTGTTGATTGAATGCTGTCTTGCTGTCAAAGATGTTCATTTTTATTTAACTCTTTTTTGTCCATGTTTGGATCAAGTTTGTAATGAAGTCTGGAGCCAAGTGATTGAAGCAAAATCCAAACTGATCATTGGTGAGCAGGTTATTGGTCCATAAGCGATACATGATAGCACTGTTGATGACTCCATCCATCTCTTTGCTGATGATTGAGAGTAGACCAATAGAGTGGTAATTAGCTGGGTTGAATTTGTTTTTGTGGACAGAACATACATGAACAATTTTCATTGTTAAGTGGATGTCAGTTTCTCAAGTGAGTACTCAAGTGAGTAAGCTTGTTTGGTCTCCTCCTAAAATACCCATGATCACAAATACCAGTCTTCAGCCAATTTGATTCAATCCATGTAACATCAAGAAACAACCAAGCACATTGGATATTGTAAAAACTCTGGGTCCAGCTAACCTATTGTGCTGAAAATCTGTCCTCCAGAACTAGCCATGCCATTAGTCAATCTTTTTTTATTATTCCACCCAAAAAATCAAATTCAAATCGAATCCAATTCATGGTCCCCACATGAGGGACAAACAAGTTCCAAGCTGACAAGATGAGATATTGCACCCTACCTTGGGCTTGATCAAACAAGATCCAAGCTGACTGGATGAAGCATTGCACCCCATTCTGGGCTTGATCTGATGCTTCATCTTAGCCAAAAGGCCGAGGTGAATTTGAAAAAATTGCATCAGGTAAAGCCTCAGTTTAACCTCATTGGCTATCCTGAACCTTTACTCTATCCCTGCCTGGGAAAACTACCATTGCAGGAATTAGCACACCCCAAATGCAATAGACTAGCTTCGTCACCTGTACGATCATGGTTTCATTTCAATATTACAAAACTGACATCCACTTAACAATGAAAATTGTTCAGGTATGTTCTGTCCACAAAAAACAAATTCAACCCAGCCAATTACCACTCTACTCTCAATCATCAGCAAAGAGATGGATGGAGTCACCAACAGTGCTATCATGCATCACTTACTGACCAATAACCTGCTCACCAATGATCAGTTTGGATTTTGCTTCAATCACTTGGCTCCAGACTTCATTACAAACTTGATCCAAACATGGACAAAAAAGAGTTAAATAAAAATGAACATCTTTGACATCAAGACAGCTTTCAATCAACAGTGGCAAAAAGGAGCTCCAGTAAAACTGAAATATTAGGATGAAAGCTCATCAGTGGTTCATCATACTGGGCATAAAACAAGACATTTGTAGTTGTTGGAACTGCAGCACAATTCTGCAGCAGCTTCTCAGTGCAAGTACCATGGCCCAGTGACATTCATCTTTACCTATATCAAAGTGAAGTGGTTCACTGATGAATGCTCAATGTTCAACGCGTAGTGAGAGCTCAGGAGAAGCCCTGAAGAACTGAAAAGAAAGCGGAAGGTCAATGACTCCACGCTGTGGTCCATTGTGGCATAGGTAAACCTTGAGAGCACTGGTGTTCAGCTCAGCGTGACTAAAGCACTAGGATTGTTCCTGTGAATCACTGCTGGAGTGCAGTCTCGGGAAGCCAGTGGAATGCCATCTCAGGAGAAAAGATTAAGTCATCAGGAGGTGAGCTGTCGTTAGGCAGTCCAAGTCAAAGCAACTTTTGGAAGGAATTCAGAGAGGAGGGGCAGAATTATCTGCATTCCCCACAGCATGTTTCGCAGTGGTGGAGGCAGCCTGCCATTGACTGGTGGCCAGATCTTCTGATTCCACTGCTGTCAATGGGGTTTCCCATTCTATGCACCTCCCATCACCAGGAAACCCAAGGCCGTGTGCCATGTGCAGATGAAGCAGTTAAAGATCCTGCCGGCAAAAATGGTCAGAAAATTCCGGTCCAGATCTTTGAAAGTGAAGACTTGAAATCCCCTCTGAGGGAGACACAGATTTATCGAGATTGTGTTATTCACAGTAGAAACCGAAGTCTGGGTGGGTGCTGAGAATTCTCTCTTGAGCACATTTGCTATTTATTGTGCAATGCAATGTGTTCTACCATAGTTTACCTGTTCATTCATATGTCCCTCACGTTAATTCTGAATTTTAGACTATAAACAGATATTGTAAATTGTTTTACTTTTCTGATGGTATCGTAATGTTTGTTTTGGTTTGTGTAAAAACCAAGAAATCTTGTGGCTTTATTCTCTAAGTACATGGGATTTAAAGTGTCTACTTTAAATAATGAAACTGATCCCTAACCAAATCGTAACAAATTCCATTCGCAGTTCATCACAATAAAATTGTCCATGCTCACATTTACCAAGACTTGACAATATCCAGGCTTGGAACAGTAGTGAAAAATAACATTCATGCAATAGGTACCAGATAATTATCATCTCCAAAAGGTACCCAAGCATCTCCACATGACATTTGATGGTATTGTTATTGCTGAATCACACAAATCACAAAACACCAACATACTGCATTCACCGTTGATTAGAAACTTAACTGAACCAACTCCATAAATGCCATGTCTACAATAGCAGGTAAAAGACTAAGTATTGTGTTGCTGCTTGGCCATTCCACATAATTTTGCAGCTCAACTCTTACCCTGCCTATGCCTTCTATACCTACACTGTACCTTCTGCCTAGAATACCAAAAGAATTTTATGTTCCCAACCTCACCTGTTATCCCTCTTTGTAACCACTTTTTTCCCTACCCAATGCCAGTAATTTGCCACCTTTTCCTCTTTCTTCAGCCATCACCAATCCAAACTACCTAGGTGTGAAGACTTTCCCATTTAAACAAAATTGAGTCCATCATTAAATTGAATGGTGGCAAACAAAAAGCCAAATTTTAATTAAACACAAAGGCTTATTCCAACAAAACATTCCCAATCAGGACAAAAGACAAGCTATCAAGGCCATAAGCCTAGAGGAGGTTCATTGAGGGGTTATAAATACATCCTTATCCAGAGTGCGAGATCTTCTGGGAGAAAATATTTGAGAAACTCTGGAGTAAACAAGTGTAGTACTTCACTGATTCAGAGATCTGAGGGTACCAACATGGCTGCCTTAGTTGATAGATTTCAGCACTTCTGGCATCAAACACAAGTGGCACTCAAGTTGGTCAATCGTATTGATGTGATGTGATTTCTTTGAACATTAAAAATTCTTTGTTTAGTTCCAGTTATTTTAGTAATCCTTGTAATCATTATTTTAGTTGAAGATATCGGAGAATTATGACCAGTATACATAGAAGATTGTATCTTTAAAATCAGAATGTCCATCTTTTACTGAGCAAGGTACATAAGTTTAAAGTGTGTGGATATACCAAGGTCGCTTATACATACCAATTTCTCTGGCATTAAAGTGTCAGCCATGGTTCAGTTGGTAGCACTCTACTCAGAGACAAGTTTGTGGGTTCAAGTCCCACTCCAGAACTTCAGCACAAATATCAAAGCTGACACACCAGTGAGGTTTTGAGGGAGTGCTGCACTGTTGGGGTTATCATCTTTCAGATTATAAATTAAACAAACACTCAGGCTGAAACTCTACCACCTCACCCACCCCAGAATCACGGCAGGTGAGGTTCCCAGAACGGAAATCTTCATTGGCCTTGGACGAGATTTTATGATCTCGCCCAAGCGAGGCCATAAAATCCTGTCTCCCATTTGCCCTCTCAAATGTAAGAGACCCCAGGGCACTATTTAGAAGAACAGAAGAGTATGCCTGGTATTCTGGTCAGTGTTCATTCCTCAATCAACAGCATGAAACAGATTATCTAGTCCATATCACACTATTTATGGGAGCCTGCTGTATGCAAATTGGGTGCCATGCTTCCTACATTACAATGGTGGCAACTCCTCAACAGTACTTCATTAGCTATAGAGCACTTTGGGATGTCTGAAGGTCATGAAAGGAGTTCATTTTGTTTTCAAAAAAAAATTGTTAGGAAAATTCAAATATAGAGTACAACAGGAAATATCATAACATGACCTCATTACAGCCTTGGTCTAAATATTGATAAAAGAGTTGAACTCAAGAATGTCAATGGGGGGGTGATTGATTGGATTCTCTCTTGTTGGGGATGGTCCGTGCCTGGCATTTGTGTAATACAAATGTAACTTGCCACTTACCAGCCCAAGCCTGAATGCTGTCCAGATCTTGCTATATATGGACACGACTGTTTCAGTATCTGAGGAGTCATAAGTGGTGCTGAACACTATGCAATCATTAGCAAACATCCCCAATTCTAACCTTATGGTGGAGTGAAGGTTATCTATGAAGCAGCTGAGGAATCTTTTCTTTAACTTGCCTCACTTCTTCCAAATAAAAAGATGTGGCTATAGGTACCCACATGGGGTCCAGTTATGCCTGTCTCTTTGTGAGGTTTCTGGCTCATTCCTTATTCCAGTCCTACTCAGGCCCCCTCCCACAACTCTTTCTCTGGTGCTTTGATCACTGTGTTGGTGCCACTTCATGCTCTAGTCTGGCAAATTTCATCAATTTTGCTTCCAATTCCCACTCCTTCCTTGCCTTCACATAATCCATCTCCAACATTTTCCTTCCTCGACTTCTGTCTCAATTTCTGGTAATAGACTGTCTATCAATATTCATTTAAAGTCCACCACTTCCTCACACCCTGATTCCACCCCAGTTCCTTCATCTCTGTTGCAACAGTTCCAATCGTGCCACCTTCCACAATGGCACTTTTAACATGTCTTCCTTTTTCCTGAGCCAAGACTTCCCCTCCACTGTGGTTGACAAAGCCCTCAAACATAGAGTCATAATACTTCTACCCTCACCACTTCCACTCCCTCCCAGAACCATGAAAGGGTCCCCTTTGTCATCACTTTCCATACCACCACCGTCTGTATTCAAAGCATCGTCCTCTGCCATTTCCACTAACTCCAGCATGATGCCACCACAAAAAACATCTTCTCCTTACTTCTCTTGTCAGCATTCTGTAGGGACTGTTGCCTCTGTGATGTCCTGGTCTGTTCCTCTATCACCCCCAGCACCTCATCGCCTTCCCATACAATCACAGGAAGTGTAACACCTGCCCCTTTACCTCCTCCCTCCTCACTGTTGAAGGCCTCAAACACTCCTTCCAGCTGAAGCAACTATTCACTACTTTCAATTTAGTGTATTGCATTCGCTGCTTACAATGCAGTCTCCTCTACACGGGGGCGACTGGGTGATCACTTTGAAGAACACCTTCATTCAGTCTGCAAGCATGGTCCGAACCTTCCATCTTAATTCACCATCTTCTCACATTTCTGTCCTTGGCCTGCTACAATGCTCCGGGAAGCCCAACACAAGCTGGAAGAAGAGCACATCATGTTCCAATTAGACACTTAATGGTCTTCTGGATTTGACATTGAGTTTAATGACTTCAGACCATGAACTCTGTCTTTCATTTTGATTTGAGTTCTTCTAGCATTTCCTGTTTTTATTTTGTTTTTTCTTGTTCATTTGTCACAGTAAAAGTTTTAAAATATGAAGGGTGGGATTTTACAGCCTCACTCTTCCCAAAACCATAAAATCCCACCCAAAGTCAACGGACCTTCCCATTGTCCGCCCCTTGCCCACTCCGATTTCCGCAGCGAGTGGGGAGGTAAACTTCCGGCCGAAATCTTGTCATGTCATCCTTTTCAGCTAGGTACTGGAAGTTCAAAAGTCTTTTTAAAATTGATCAGTTTCCAAGGTGATCATAACAAAAGAAGGCTACCCAGTATAGGTAGCTTCTGGATGTACAGCTGACAAACTCTATTTCAAGGAAAAGTGAAACAATGAGAGGCTTACTTGGAAATGAGAAGCAACAAGAGAAACAAACAGATGGCAAAGAAAATCATGCCAAGCAGCATGCTGGATATTGCCATCTGTGTGCAGCTTTGCGCAAGTCCATTATGATGAGTGTAGCAATTCCAGGGATGACTGCAGTGGGAGCTGCCCCAAACACCAGAGGATCACTAAGAGTTGTTTCAATAGAAGCTTGGGTTCCAGGGTGCAAAGAATTCCTTCTTCAAGCATTAACAGCCTTGGGAATTGGATAGGGAGAGCTTTAGGTCTCAGTGAATTTGATGCCAAGCTCATCAGTGGCCATGTTGCACAATGTCCAAGAAAATGTATAGAATGGAAATAGTTAAAAGTGCTTTCTCTACTGGTGTTTACACAATCAGTGCCTCCTTCAGCCTCCTCCAATGCCTGAATGTCTGCCAGAAAGAGTCAGGTCAACCTCTCAGTTACATCATTGGCAGAGCCTATGCTGAGTCATCTTTCTCAGCCCCAGTTTCTGATCTTCAATTCCAAGATGCACTTATTGACATACAACAGCCAACCACCTCATTAAAGACATCCCAAAGCACTTCACAGTCAATTATGTTTAAAATGCAGCAGCCAATTTGTGTACAGCAGGCTCTCAGAAAATTAAAAAACTAACATTTTTCTTCTGTTTGTCACTAGCGCACTCCATGATCACCTTCATGAAAGCATTCACTTCATATCTTATCAACCTGTGTACATGTTTCCTTTTATTCATTTGTGGGATGTGGATACCAATGGCTAGGTAAGCATTCATTACCCATCGCTAATTGCTCTTCAGAGAGTGGTGGTGAGCTGCCTCCTTGAACGGCTGCAGTGCGCGAAGTTAAGGTACTTCCACAGTGCAGTTAGGGAGGGAGTTCCAGAAGTTTGACCCAATGATAGTGAAGGAACAGTGATATATTTTCAAGTCAGGATGATGTAGCTTGGAGAGGAACTTTCAGAGGATGGTGTTCCAAGGCATCTGCAGTCCTTGTCCTTCTAGATAGTGGGGCCGTGGGTTTGGAAGGTGCTGTCTAAAGGACCTTGGCAAGTTACTACAGTGCATCTTGTACATGGTAAATAATGTTGCCACTGTGTGTCGGTGGTGGAGGCAATGAGTGTTTTTGGATGGGGTGCTAATTAAGAGGTCTGCTTTGGCCTGGTGTCAAGTTTCTTGAGTTTTGCTGGAGCTGCACTCATCCAGGCAAATGGACAATATTTCAACACACTCCTGACTTGTACCTTGTAGATGGTGAGCAATCGTTGGGGAGTCAGGAAGTCAGTTACTTGCCAGAGGATTCCTGGCCTCTGATGTGCTCTTGTCACCATAGTATTTAAATGGCTAGTTCAGTTCAATTTCTGACCAATGGCAATCCCCAGCACATTGATAGTGGATGCTTCAGCGAAGATAATGCCATTGAATGTCAATGGATGATAATTAGATACTCCCTTGTTGGAGATGGTCATTGACTGGCACTTGTGTGGCGCGAAAATTACTCGCCACTTGTCAGTCCAAGCCTGGATATTGTCGAGGTCTTGTTGCATTGGACATGGACATGGACTGTTTCATTATCTGAGGAGTCATGAATGATGCTGAACAATGTGCACCCTTCATCAGAGTCATCCAGATTCGAAACGTTGGCTCTACTCTCTCTCCACAGATGCTGTCAGACCTGCTGTGATTTTCCAGCATTTTTCTGTTTTTGTTTCAGATTCCAGCATCCACGATATTTTGCTTTTATCAGAGCTCTTCCTTCTTTCTATAGCTCCCAAAAGCATCTGAGCTGGGTTCCTCTCTGTGAGCCTAGTCCCACCAAGCCATATGACCTGACCTGTCATTCAACCTAATCAAGTCCTACTCTAAAAAACTCCAGGGGAAAACACTAAAAATAACAACACTGCATTATCCCGAATTTAAAAAAACATTTTAGCAATCAATCTCAATTATGCTGCTGCAGTAATAAAAGAGCTGCCAGATGCAAACAAAATGGCACTGATAATAAAACAAACTGCTGAAACATATCCTGCACAGGAAATATGACCCAAATACATTTCTTAAAGGCAAAGTATCATCACACATTTCCTTCCTAAATGTTGAATACCTTTAAAGTATTTGGTTTCTAGCTTTGGTCACCCTGCAGCCAAGTCTCTGTAATAGCAATTAGATAATATATTATTTCCATTTGAACCATCAATTCATCTCATTGCAAATGCTGTGTATATTCAGATAATGTCTTTAGTTTTGTCTTTTGCCTATTTTTGTAACCTCTAGCTTTATTTGCTGGTGCATTCTTAGGTTTGCGAGCTCTGTCCATTCCTGCCACACTCAGATTATCAATTTCTTTATTGCTACCTTTCTCTCTTGCCTTGTCTCTTTAATTGATCACACCTTGCCTTATTTGATTTCTTGCCCCTACCATTCAATTTAAAGCCCACTTCACCACCCGAATTATATGACTCACCAGAACACTAGTTCCAGCAAATAAGTAAAGTCGCCATAGTCCCAGATAACCATAGGTTGCTTTCCCCTTTGAGGGAGAGAGTTGACTGGTGGTGATTTAACCTGAGTAACACCACACCTCAGGCGAGGGGCAAGGTTGAGAAGGCAGGTCTTCATAAATAATCTCAGCCAGTATGGGAGTTGAACCTATGTTGTTGGCGTCACTCTGTATCACTAAAGAGCAGTCTAACTAACAGAGCGAAACTGGCCCCCATGCTGGTCTGAGCACAGTTCAGGTGAAGACCATCCCAACAGTACAGCTCTCACTTTCCAGAGTAGGAGTGCCAGTGCCCTATAAATCAAAACACATTTCTCCCACACCAATCTTTGAGCCACAAATTTAAATCTCTAATCTTATTTACCCTACATCAATTTGTTTGAGGGTCAGGTAATAATCCTGAGATTACTCATACTCTCTCAACAGAATCTCTTTCCTAATCCAGGTGGCACAGTGACACAGTAGTTCGCACTGTTGCCTCACAGCATCAGGGATCCGGGTTCAACTCTGGCCTTGGGTGACTGTCTGAGTAGAGTTTGCATGTTCTCCCTGTGTCTGTATGGGTTTCCTCTGGGTGCTTCGGTTTCCTCCCTTAGTCCAAAGATGTGCAGGTTAGGTACATTGGCCATGCTAAATTTCTCCTTAGTGTCCAAAGATGTGTAGGACAGGTGGATTCGCCCATGGTAAATACATGGGCTTATGTGGATATGGTGGAGGGAAGGGCCTGGGTGGGATGCTCTTAGTCGGTGCAGACTTTATGGGCTGAATAGCCTCTTGCTGCACTGTAGGGATTCTATTGTTCTATCTATGTCATGGACCACGACAACTGGATCCTCCCCCTACCATTGCAAGTTCTCCTCCAGCCCAAAGCAGATGTCTCGAATCCTGGCAGAGGGCAGGCAGCAGGCAACACAGCCACCTGAACTAATTCTCTCAGCTGCAGCAGTATTGTGTCTATATCCGTGAGTATACTGCCCCCATAATACCACAACATTCTTTTTCAACTTCCCCCACTTGAATGACTTCCTGTACCATGGTGCCATGGTCAACCCCCACAAGCACCTTGAACAAGTTGGACAATTTCAAGGACAGAGTCTCCTCCACTTCTACAATCTCACTACCCATACGTTCCTCACTCATAATCACACACTCCTATCTCTGACCATGGACCAAATCAGACGACACTATCCTAAGAGGGTGACTGCTTTCTGGAACAATGTATCCTGGTAATTTTTCCCTTCTCTGATACGTCACAATTGGCCTCCAGCTCAATGACTGAGCCAAGGTTCCTCCAGCCACAGTCACATACTGCCTTGGATCACACAGGTGTCAACAGGCTCCCACATTCTGCAACCACCGCACATCACCTGTCTTACCACCTTTATCACATTTAATTATTTTACTGAAATGTCTCTAGTCCTGCTTGTACTCATGTTCTTTTTATTTCAATAAATGTGCACAGAATGAAATTCCCTCACTAAGAAAAATAGGAAATCTCACCAACCAATCTAATAAGCCTTACTATTATTAGTAAAGCCTTCTACCACTAATAAAATCTTGTAACTTCTAAAATTATCTGGTTTTGAAAGATAGATGAGAAAAATACGAAACAATCAATCAACAACCTGTTTCTCTGTGATGTCGCACTTTGATATTTCTCAGAATGCAATTGGTTTGCCCTGGAGCCATGGATTGGATAGCTTTTTGGATAATTCCAGGTCCTCTTCTCTCCTGCTCTTTCATGTGAATGCCATCTACAATCTCCCACTAACCAATCTTGAACCATGAACAAAAATGCATGGATGTCTCATTCTGCAGTCAGTTATTTAGATAAGGAAGATTAAATTGCATATCAATTACTTATTTATTACTACTGTGTTCTGATGGACTGCTTAAGACTAAATCTAATACAGCATGTGTTGTAACGGTCTGCTTCAAAGGTTAAACTTGAAATTTTATTTTTAATGGACTCTTGCCCCATAATGGTAAACGGACACCACAGAATACAAGAGACAAAATCCCAGTGTCATCAGTACAAGTAGAATATTGTTTAATTTGTGAAGTTAAATGTTAAGTAAAAGAATGATACATGATTTCCCATCGTTAATCCTATAAATAATAATGGAACCTATCTGTACTGCATCAAAAAACGTAAATCTTTTCTCAATTTAGTTGTGCAAAGGGAATCATCCATTATAACTATTTGATCACATCTATTGTTTGGAATCTGGTCTTTTTGCAACCTTAATTAATAACGTAATTCAATAACAGCAAAATTATTCTTCATTATAAGAAATCATAGAATCCCTACAATGCAGAAGAATGCCATTCAGCCCATCTAGTCAGCACCAATCACAATCCCACCTTGGGCCCTATTCCCATAACTCCACATATTTGCCCTGCTAATCCCCTGGACACTAGGGTCAATTCAGCATGGCCAATCCACGTAACCCGCACATCTTTGGAGTGTAGGAGGAAACCGGAGCACCCAGAGGAAACCCATGCAGATATGGAGAGAATGTGCAAACTCCACACCTAAGGCCAGAATTGAACCCAGGTCCTTGGCGCTGTGAGGCAGCAGTGCTAACCACTGTGCCACCATGCCATTATCCAACAAATGGAAGATAACTGAATAGTTTCCCAACAAATTACAACACCATGATAAAGTATCCTGCTACTCTGACTAAATGCAGTACAGTCTTAACCATACACACACGCAAACACAGTAAACTAATTAGAAATAGAGAATATATGTGAACTGAAGAGCATAATAAGCTTAACATGCAATCTATGTGGTTGTAGGAGTAAGGTCTGACTCCAATGCAGGCCAATAAAATGTTCTGGCTACAGGTGTCCTATGTGAACTAAGATTGGTCAACATGACTGCTTGATGGTGTGGACCTCTGACCCAAGACTGTTTCTCATTCAGAATTTAATTAGCAACCTCATTCAGAGAGATCATAAGGATGTCATATGCAAAATAGAGAAATCCACACCTGTGCAATGAAGGATGTAGACACTGAAGTTGCTTCTGCTGGCTGGGGAATCTAAAGTAAGGGGATACAGTCTAAGGATAATGGGACGATCATTTAGGACTGAGGCAAGGAGAAATTACTTCACCTAAAAAGTTGTAAATCTTTAGAACCCTCTATCCCAGAGGGTTCTGGATGTTTGATCATTGAATATATTTAGGCTGGGATAAACAAACTTTTGGTCTCTCTTGAAACGAAGACATATGTGAAGAGGGCAAGAAAGTGATCTGAAGGCCAAGATTAGCCATGATCATACTGCATTGTGGAGCAGGTTTGATGGACAGCATGATCTCCCCCTATCTCTTGTGTTTATTTATGTTCTCAGGTACATTTATATCTTGACCTTCATCCAGATTATGGGGTAGTAATGAAAGTGAAATAGTTCACTGCCATTACTCCTCTAAAACTGACAGCAACTTCCACAGTTGGCACAAGCACAGAATGACAATGAAATCCACAAGTCACTGGCAGTGTTTCTACACCTCTCCACAAGGTGTGCTGATGAGGTCACCCTGGAATCCCAAAGCGCTGGGTTCATGAAAAGCTCCACCAAGTTACGCTTTGTTGAATGAGGTGTACCTAGGTTTTTAACAGTTTATTATGTTCATAATTCCAGCTAAACACTCCCTCACTAACTTGGAAAAGCTAGTTTTAAATTTGAGGAATGTCAATTTTTTCCATTAGGATAAACTAAATCATTTAAAAAATGTACATACTTTGATATTCTAGTGATTTAAAGCTAACTATAATCAGTTATTTCAACATCTGAAAATTGAAATTAAACATCAAGAATAAACTACTGTTAGCATCCTGTTTTGCTGTCTCAGAGAACATTTTGATGTGCTTGGCTGCTTACCCTGCTTGCTAACATTACTGTTGTTTGACTTGGCACTAAATTTAAGCTGCTATTGGGAAAGGGCAAGTCTGTATCTTGAAAATCACAAGATCCATGTGAGCAGCTTTCTTAGAGGTCAGTTATGAGCACTTATGTTTTACTATTGACCACAAAATGTATTTGCTTTAACAGCAAAATAGTAGTTAAGTATACTGTTGCCTTAATACTGCTTAAGGAAGAACTCAGCATGATACTTAATTAACTTGCAGTTACTTTCATAGGCAATTGAATGTTGGTGCCATTTTTAATATTGAAGAAAGAAGTAAATAGAACACATTTTTTTCCTGACATTAGAAACCTAAAACTGCAAACCAATGGACTATCCCAGTAGGTTTTAAATTTTAAAGCAAAATCAGCTTTTCATCAGGTATAGTTGCAGAGGTGTTGGGTGGGGACATAGACAAAGCCTCTGTTTAACTGATGAAGTAAATTTTGATGCAGCCCCAAAAATAAAAATAAAATGTTACTTTGGTAGACACTATTCAAGCATTGCTGAACTTTTAGATAAAAATGCTATTTTCCAAAAATAAGAAAATTGAAGTTAATTATTTGATAATGTTCCTCGATAACGTAAGTTATTGATGTGCAGGTGTAATGACTACTAAGTATACTATTTTCCTGTAATGTACAGGAACTCATTTCCAGAAAAGCCATATTACTATATGCGATGATAGTAGTGCAATTGAAATATATATATTGTTTTTATTGTTTATGGGAAATGTTTATAAGTTCAGCTTTGTGCTACAAGCAGTCATTCCTCTGGAAGGAATGCAGCTCAGGTATTGGAGGAGCAGGATAATTACTCATTTTAGTCTTGCAAGTGGTTATGTTCAGTAGAGTTAATAGACTTTTGTTTACTTAAGTTCCCTGGGATTTATGATTAGAGAAATTGACAGGGTCATGTAATGATGTGGTTTGTGTGCAGTCCTGGGTCTGAAGCAGAGAGAAAACAGCTTTTGCAGAAAGCATTTTTTTGTTTCAGCTGAAGCCTGGTTGAAGTTAGGAGGATTTTGCAGGCTTCTGGAATTCGATCTCTCTCTAAAAGCTTCAAGACTGTTTACACTCATTTTAGCAAGTATATTTGTGATCGCTAACTGTATTTAAAGTGGCAGGTAATTCTGTAAGAGGAATGCTGCTTATATGGGACTGAAACAGCGATAACTTAGAAATTAAAGTTGTTTCCTTTTCATTTTTAAAAATTGTTCAACTGTCAACAGTTAAGTTACTTCATTTGTTAGAGTTACCGTTAATCTGTGTTATTAAATAAAGTTTGTTTTACTATAAAAGATCCCTACTTTGTCAGTGGAATCATTCCGAGAAGCAAGTATCCTTTCCTTACATTTATGCCAAAATAGAAAAATTGTTGGGGTCTAGTTTCCTCCCTGGCTTCCTTCAAGAGCCTGGCTTACAATACAACCAGCCCTTGAGATTTATCCACCTTCAAGGATGTCAGTCCCCCCAGTACTTCCTCTTTCACTATGCTTATTGTATCTAATATTTCACATTCCTTTTCTTTAACTAGACTGTCTGCATCATCCCCCTCCTTCGTGAAGCCAAAGACAAATTACTCAATGAGAACCCTGCCTACATCTTCTGCATCAACACATAATTTACCATTTGCATCCTTGATAGGCCCTACCCTTTCTTTAGTTATTTCCTTGCTCTTAATGGCAAAACATCTTTTGAGTTTTCTTTGCTTTTACGCACCAATATTTTTTCAGATCACTGCTTTTCTAATTTCCTTTTTACTTCACCCCTGTGCTTTCTATACTCCTCCAGGCTTTCTACAGTATTAAGCTTTTTGTAACTGTTCATTGTTCATCCTGAGAGAGGCAAGGAGGAGCGATTTGTTACAGGAGTGCTGGGGTAAGAGATCGACTTTTAAATCGCTTTTTCGCGGGCTTGGTTTATTTATTTATTTTTAAACTTTTAAAGTCTAGACCGGACGTCGGCCGCGCGCGGGGTGTTGTGGGAAGGGTTTTTGAATTTTCGTTTAGCACGCGGGAGGTTTAAAGGGGAGGCCGCAATATTCAGCGGGCAGCGGAGTGAGCAGGGAGCAGAGTGAGAGCTAAAGGGCTTCGGCTCATCGGGCTTCAGCGTAAACAGGCAGAGACAGGGTAGGTTTAGATAGTTTTTCTTGTGTCATTGGAAGAAAGGGGGAATTATGAGTGTGAGGCCAGTTTGTTGTTCTCAGTGTCGGATGTGGAAGGTCCTGGAGTCAGCTAGCCTCCCAGACATCCATATCTGCGCCAGGTGCGTAAAGCTGCAGCTCCTAAGGGACCACGTTAGGGAACTGGAACTGCAGCTCAATGACCTTCGTCTGGTTAGGGAGAATGAGGAGGTGATAGCTAGGAGTTACAGGTAGGTGGTCACACCAGGGCCACGGGAGACAGACAAGTGGGTCACGGTTAGGAATGGGAAGGGGAAGGGTCAGGTACTAGAGAGTACCCCAGTGGCTGTGCCCCTTAAAAATAAGTACTCCTGTTTGAGTGCTGTTGGGGGGAGCAGCCTACCTGGGGGAAGCAATAGTGGCCGTGCCACCGGCGCAGAGTCCGGCCCGGCAGCTCAGAAGGGTGGGGAAAGGAAAGATGAGCAAACTGACCACCGCACCAGGGTACAGGGAGCCGTTCAAGTGGGGGGAGAAACAAGAAATGTAGTAGAAATTGGGGATAATACACTTTTGGATGCTGTTGGGCGGGGGGGGGACTTAGCAGGGGGAAGCCACAGTGTACAAGTCACTGGTTTAGAGTCTGTCCTTGTGGCTCAGAAGGGAAGGGGGGAGAGGAGTAGAGGATTAGTCATTGGGGTCTCCCAGGAGCCAGAGTCCATGATGTCTCGGATCGTGTTTTCAAAATCCTTAAGGGGGATGGGGGCCAGCCCCAAGTTGTGGCTCACATAGGCACTCAAGACATAGGTAGAAAAAGGGATGGGGATGTAAGGCAGAAATTCAGGGAGTTAGGGTGGAAGCTTAGGGCTAGAACAAACAAAGTTGTTATCTCTGGTTTGTTACCCGTGTCACGTGATAGTGAGGAGAGGAATAGGGAGAGAGAGCAGTTGAACACGTGGTTACAGGGATGGTGCAGGAAGGAGGGTTTCAGATACCTGGACAATTGGGGCTCTTTCTGGGGTAGGTGGGGCCTCTACAAACAGGATGGTCTGCACCTGAACCAGAGGGGTACCAATATCTTGGGGGGGAAATTTGCTAATGCTCTTCGGGAGGGTTTAAACTAATTCAGCAGGGAGGTGGATTCCTGAATTGTAGCTCCGGTGCACAGGAGGTTGAGAGTAGTGAGGTCATGGATGAGGTTTCAGGGTCGCAGGAGTGTACTGGCAGGCAGGAAGGTGGTTTGAAGTGTGTATACTTCAACGCCAGGAGCATCCGGAATAAGGTGGGTGAACTTGCAGTATGGGTTGTTACCTGGGATTTCGATGTTGTGGCCATCTTGGAGACATGGATAGAGCAGGGACAGGAATGGATGTTTCAGTAAGTGCAGGGAAGGTGGTAAAAGAGGGGGAGGTGTGGCATTGTTAGTCAAGGACAGTATTATGGTGGCAGAAAGGACATTTGATGAGGACTCGTCTACTGAGGTAGTTTGGGCTGAGGTTAGAAACAGGAAAGGAGAGGTCACCCTATTGGGAGTTTTTTTAATAGACCTCCGAAAAGTTCCAGAGATGTAGAGGAAAAGATTGAAAAGATGATTCTGGATAGGAGCGAAAGTAACAGGGTAGTTGTTCTGGGGGACTTTAACTCTATAAATATTGACTGGAAAAACTACAGTTCGAATACTTTAGAGGGGTCAGTTTTTGTCCAATGTGTGCAGGAAGGCTTCCTGACACAGTATGTAGATAGACCAACAAGAGGCGAGGTCACATTGGATTTGGTATTGGGTCATGAACCAGGCCAGGGGTTAGATTTGGAGGTCGGTGAGCACTTTAGTGACAGTGACCACAATTCGATTACGTTTACTTTAGCAGTGGAAAGGGATAGGTATATACCAAAGGGCAAGAGTTTATAGCTGGGGGAAAGGAAATTATGATGCGATTAGGCGAGATTTAGGTGGCATAGGTTGGGGAAGGAAACTGCAGGGAATGGGCACAATTGTAATGTGGAACTTGTTCAAGGAACAGCTACTACGCGTCCTTGATAAATATGTACCTGTCAGGCAAGGAGGAAGCAGTCGTGTGAGGGAACCGTGGTTTACTAAGGAGATTGAATCTCTTCTGAAGAGGAAGAAGGAGACTTATGTTAAGATGAGACATGAGGGCACTTGAGAGTTACAAGTTAGCCAAAAGGACCTAAAGAAAGAGTTAAGAAGAGCCAGGAGGGGACATGAGAAGTCTTTGGCAGGTAGGATCAAGGAAAACCCTAAAGCTTTCTATAGGTATGTCAGGAGTAAAAGAATGACTAGGGTAAGATTAGGGCCAGTCAAGGACAGGAGTGGGAAGTTGCGCGTGGAGTCTGAAGAGATAGGAGAGGCACTAAATGAATATTTTTCATCAGTATTCACACAGGAGAGGGACAGTGTTTTCGAGGGGAGTACTGAGATGCAGGCTGTTGGACTGAACGGGATTGAGGTTCATAAGGAGGAGGTGTTAGCAATTCTGGAAAGGGTAAAAATAGATAAGTCCCCTGGGCCGGATGGGATTTATCCTAGGATTCTCTGGGAGGCTAGAGAGGAGATTGCAGAGCCTTTGGCTTTGATCTTTGTGTCGTCATTGTCTACAGGAACGGTGCCAGAAGACTGGAGGATAGCAAATGTTGTCCCCTTGTTCAAGAAGGGGAGTAGGGACAACCCTGGTAATTATAGACCGGTGAGCCTTACTTCTGTTGTGGGCAAAGTTTTGGAAAGGATTAAGTGATAGGATTTATCATCACCTAGAAAGGAATAATTTGATTAGGGATAGTCAGCACGGCTTTGTGAAGAGTAGGTCGTGCCTCACAAACCTTATTGAGTTCTTTGAGAAGGTGACCAAAGAGGTGGATGAGGGTAAAGTGGTTGATGTGGTGCATATGGATTTCAGCAAAGCGTTTGATAAGGTTCCCCATGGTAAGTCTTTGCAGAAAATACGGACACATGGGATTGAGGGTGATTTAGTGGTTTGGATCAGGAATTGGCTAGCTGTAAGAAAACAGAGGGTGGTGGTTGATGGGAAATATTCATCCTGGAGTCCAGTTACTAGTGGTGTACCGCAAGGATCTGTTTTGGGGCCACTGCTGTTTTTATTAATGACCTGGATGGATGGATGGAAGGATGGATTAGTAAATTTGTGGATGACACTAAAGTCGGTGGAGTTGTAGACAGTGCGGAGGGAAGTGGCAGGTTACAGAGGGACATAGATAAGCTGCAGAGCTGGGCTGAGAGGTGGCAAATGGAGTTTAATGCGGAAAAGTGTGAGGTGATTCACTTTGGAAGGAGTAACAGGAATACAGAGTACTGGGCTAATGATAAGATACTTGGTAGTGTGGATGAACAGAGGGATCTGGGTGTCCATGTGCACAGATCCCTGAAAGTTGGCACCCAGGTTGATAGGATTGTTAAGAAGGCATACGGTGTGTTAGCTTTTATTGGTAGAGGGAATGAGTTTCGGAGCCAGGAGGTCATGCTGCAACTGTACAAAACTCTGGTGTGGCCGCACTTGGAGTATTGCATACAGTTCTGGTCGCCGCATTATAGGAAAGATGTGGAAGTGTTGGAAAGGGTGCAGAGGAGATTTACCAGCTTGTTGCCTGGTATGGTGGGAAAATCGTATGAGGAAAGGCTGAGGGACTAAGGTTGTTTTCGTTAGTGAGAAGAAGGTTAAGAGGTGACTTAATGGAGGCATACAAGATGATCAGAGGATTAGATAGGGTGGATAGTGAGAGCCTTTTTCCTCGGATGGTGATGGCTAACACGAGGGGACATAGCTTTAAATTGAGGGGTGAGAGATATAGGACAGATGTTAGAGGTAGGTTCATTACTCAGAGAGTAGTAAGGGCGTGGAATTTCCTGCCTGCAGCAGTAGTGGACTCATCAACATTAAGAGCACTCAAATGGTTATTGGATAAACATATGGATGATATTGGAATAGTGTAGATTAGAGGGGCTTTAGACTGGTTTCACTGGTCGATGCAACATCGAGGACCGAAGCGCCTGTACTGCGCTGTAGTGTTCTATGTAACTATCATAAGCCTTTTTCTGCTGTGACTTACCCTTTGTGCTTCCCACTGATTTGATTCTGTTTTCCATTCTAGTAACTGCAACTGGTCCACTTTTGCCAGTTCACCTCTCAGTTTTGTGAAACAAAACTTCTCAATTAGAACTTTTACTCCAGTTCTATCTTCATCTCTTTCCATAATGATGCTAAATCTAACTGTATTATAGTCACCATCTCCAAAATGGTCCCCCAGTGCTACTTTATCCACTTACTCAGTTTTATTCCCTAAGACTAAATCTAAAATTATGTTCCCTCTTGGGCTTGTTACGTCCTGACTAAAGAAGCTCCCTTGAAAGCAGTTCAAGAATTTTGTGCTCTATGTGCCCTTCACACTGTTCATATCCCAATTGATATTAGGTAGTTGAAGTCTCCACTATTACTACCCTATTGTTTTTGCACTCAGAAATTTGTCTACAAATTCGCTCTTCTAACTCCTTTCCACTACTTGGGGGCTATAGTATATTGCTAGAAGTATGGCTATTGCTTTTTTATTTCTGAGATCAACCCACATGATCACATTTAATCATCCCTCCTCACAACTGTAATTGATGAATTGTCCAATAAAGCTGTGGCCTTCACCTTTTTATTCCCATCTCTATTCTGCCTGAGCACTCTATCCAGGAATGTATGAAAGAGTAAAAGAAGGATAAATAAAACACAAAAGACAAACTTATGCAATTTATGAATTAATCAGAAAACATCAAATTTAACGTTTGCAGAGAACACTTGGAGAGTTACACATCAATGAAAGGATCGCCCACCACCATCCATGTAGTCTGATCCACAACATCCCTCTTTACTTAATTCAGAGAGACACAAGGAATCCAGAACCAAGCCAAGCCTCCATTCTACCTTTGCAAAGTCCTACCAAATTCCCAGCTTCTTCTCCATAGAAATGGCAGACCAAAAGATTTCCACCTTGGTGCCAAACTACAGCAGTATATTGCAATGCTGCCGAGCTCCACTTCAGCCCTGCCAAAGGACAGATCATCTTTTCAGCGACCCCACCTTACACCACCTGTTCTGGACACATCCCCACCATGTTACAAAGCCATGAGTGGTACTAAATAACAGGATTCAAATTCGGGTGAGCCGCTTATCCCACCATGATATCAGTGCCTACCAGCTCTGACCCTGCCAGTATACGGAGGTCAAGTGTGAGGGTGCTTCATTTGTACAAAGCTGATGGGCCCATATTTCTGGTGCCTGCTACCATTTCAAAGGAAAAAGAGGCAGCTTTCTCTAATCTGCAAAATTATTTTTCTTGCCCTTTATAGGGGAGTTGTAAACATTAATTTTCCAAACTTTTTCTTCAGAGGAACAAATTGCTTCCTTGACCTGAATCCCCAACACCTCGCACGCCCCAGTAAAGTCAACTTATGACTTTATGGAAACCAGTACACATTATTTCACAGAAAATCATTTTTGCAATGGTAAGATGTTCCACACTAGACCTGGAAACATCCAGAAAAGGTTCAGACTGGTATTCGTCCTGGCCCCTTTCTGGGATCTTGTCAGAGTTACATCAGAAGTCCACTGGAAAGCTAATGCAAATTCTAAAGTTGGAACTTTAACTCCATCTGATACGTTGGAGTTAAAGGGCGGCATGGTGGCACAATGGTTAGCACTGCTGCCTCACAGCGCCAGGGACCCGAATTCAATTCTTGTCTTGGGTGACTGTACGGAGTTTACATGTTCTCCCTGTGTCGGTGTGTGTTTCTCCCAGGTGTTCTGGTTTCCTCCCACAAGTCCAAAAGATGTGCTGGTTAGAGACATTGGCCTTGCTAAAATTCTCCCTCAGTGTACCAGAAAAGGCGCCTGAGTGTGGCGACTCAGGGATTTTCACAATAACTTCATTGCAGTGTTAATGTAAGCCTAGTGTGACAATAATAAATGAGCTTAAACTTTAAACTAAACATATTAGATATTACTTTGCTGGGTATTCTGAACTTAAAATTGGTAAATCCCAGAATGTTATTCAGCAAAAAAGAAATATGACTTTTCAGTTACTGTCCAGCTGTGGCACAAATGGTTGCCCTACATGCTATAAACATCTCTATTATAGGATAGTATGTCCTCTGACTCACAATTAGCATATGCCGCAGGAGATTTGCAAGTTTTATAAATCATTTTTAACAATTGTCATCTGAATCCCTTGATAAGCTTACAACCTTCAATTCAGTCCCCATATCAATTGTTATCTATTTAGAAGTTACATATGTTGAAAGCTCGAGTGGAATAACAGTACAAATCCATTCTATTTTCAAACACAAAAACAAGCCCACTAAACAGCTGCTCTACACTACATTTAGTAACCCAACCTATACCTAAAATACAGATTAGTTCTTCCTTACAACAAAATATTCTCTTACCAAACACCCCGACCATACCATCACATATCTCATGCAAAGTCAAACCTATCCCCAGTTCAATATTTCCAACGGGATCATTTGTTAAAATATAAATTTAATCACTCCAGGGTTCTGCTCTTATGATTTTTATTTGTATATATTTATTTCTATTTGTTTTTGTTTTGAAAATGCTGTTTATTTAAGGTTTTAAGCAAGCGTTGAAGTTAAAGGAGTGTTTTACTCAAACACTTGACATTGGAAAAAATTACTCTATTCAAAACAGGTGTTTACCTTGAAGTTACAAAGAGTTTTGAGAAAAATCAAAACTTCTGCGAACAGAATAAAGATGTATAGTTCAATACTGCCATGTCTCTCTTGTAAAGGACCTTCCCTGCATGATGTACTGGAATATTGCCCATGGTACTAATAGTCTTTCTGGGAAGTTTCTGCTTGTGCAAGCTTTATGCACATTACAAACAAAGAATGGAAGTATTGCACAAAGAGTTTGATGTTCATCCAAGTGTTAAAGACTGAGCCTTGTGGGAAGGGAATTGCCATGACTATTCTTCAAAAATTTCCTCTGACACCTGTATGCCACCATCCATGTAGTCTGATCCCCAACATCCCTCTTTACTTAATTCAGACAGATGTCAGGAATCCAGAACCAAGCCAAACCCCTCTTCTACTTTTCATAGAATCTACAGTGCAGAAGGAAGCCATGTGGTCCATCAAGCCTACACCGACAACAATCCCACCCAGGTCCCATCCCTATAACCCCACATATTATCCTCCTAATCCCCCTGACACTTAAGGGACAATTTATCATGGCCAATCAACCTAACCCACATATCTTTGGACTGTGAGAGAAAACTGGAGCACCCGGAGGAAACCTATCCAGACATGGGGAGAATGTGCAAACTCCACACAGTCACCTGAGGCCAGAATTGAACCTGGGTCCCTGGCGCTGTGAGGCAGCAGTGTTAACCACTGTGCCACCATGCTGCCCCAAAGTCCTACCAAATTCCTAGTTCCTCTTTCCATAGAAATGGTAGGCTAAAAGGTTTCCACCTTGGTGCCAAACTATATCAATGTATTGCAGTGCTGCCTAACTCCATTTCAGCTCAGCCACTAGGAATGAGGCATGTGCTTTTCAATACATTTCCACAGACAAGTCTAAATTGACACTTTTCTATCCATCCAGCCATCCTTGTACAGCTATGAATCCAGAACTTCCAATAATTTTAGAATGGATTAGTGGACTCTTTTTCTGCACTGTGTGAATCAGAGGAAAAGACCCTCATCCAGTTTGCATTATAAGCAGTACTCCATCTTCAAAGTGATGACCATAGCCTTGATGGCAACTTCAATCCAGTTTGACAAGGCTCCACTTTCTGCCT
The DNA here is from genome assembly GCF_964213995.1 of Mustelus asterias. Classification (NCBI taxonomy): domain Eukaryota; kingdom Metazoa; phylum Chordata; class Chondrichthyes; order Carcharhiniformes; family Triakidae; genus Mustelus; species Mustelus asterias. Next base: position 43,990,747 of record NC_135814.1, on the reverse strand, counting down.
TACTTTACTTAGGAAAATCACAAGTGGTTGCAAACCTCTTCTATTCATTCATCCCAATCAAAGAGCACAAGATCGTAGAAATGCAATCAATGTCCTGTCAATGTGTTGGGGATTACCATTGATCAGAAACTGTACTGGACCAGCCATATAAATACTGTGGCTTCAGGAACAGGTCAGAGGCTCGGAATTCTGCAGTGAGTAACTTACTCCCGACCCCCAAAGCCTGTCCACCATCCACAGTAGTTCAATGAGGAGTGCAAGTGCGCATATCAAATCAGTACCAGACCTACGGCATGGTAGCACAGTGGTTAGCACTGCTGCTTCACAGCTCCAGGGTCCCGGGTTCGATTCCCGGCTCGGGTCACTGTCTGTGTGGAGTTTGCACATTCTCCTCGTGTCTGCGTGGGTTTCCTCCGGGTGCTCCGGTTTCCTCCCACAGTCCAAAGATGTGCGGGTTAGGTTGATTGGCCAGGTTAAAAAATTGCCCCTTAGAGTCCTGGGATGTGTAGATTAGAGGGATTAGCGGGTAAAATATGTGGGGGTAGGGCCTGGGTGGGATTGTGGTCGGTGCAGACTCGATGGGCCGAATGGCCTCCTTCTGCACTGTAGGGTTTCTATTTCTATTTCTACCTAAAAATGAGGTGTCAACCTGGTAAAACTACACCTCAGGACTATTCGTGTGCCAAATAGTGTAGGCAGCATGCAATAGACACAGCCAAGTGATTCCAATGGATCAGATCTAAGTTCTGTCACATCCAATTGTGAATGATGGACAATTAAACAACGCATTGGAGGAGGCAGCTCTACAAATATCCCAGCATATCAGTGCAATAAATAAAACTGAACTATTTGCAATAATCTTCAGCCAGAATTGACAAGTGGATAATCCATCTGGGCCTCCTCTGGAGGTCACCAGCAACACAGATGCCAGTCTTCAGCCAATTCAATTCACTCCAGTTGATATCAAGAAACAGCTGAAGGCACTGAAAGTCTACAGGCCCTGATGATTTTTAAAATTCATTTATGGCATGTGAGTGTCAGTGGCTAGGCCAACATTTATTGCCCATCACTAGTTGTTCTTGAGAAAGTGGTGTTGAGCTGCCGTCTTGACCCATAGTGCTGGTAAAGGGGGAATTCGAGGATTTTGATCCAGCAACAGTGAAGGAACAGCAATTTATTTCCAAATCAGGATAATGCATGCTTGCAGGGGAACTTGAAGATGATAGTGTTCCCATGCATCTGCTGCCCTTGTCCTTCTTGGTGGTAGAGGTCATGGGTTTAGGAGCTGCTGCCGAAGGAGGCTTGATGTGTTGCAGCAGTGCATCTCCTAGATGGTACACACTTCTGCCACTGTGCATTGGTGTTGGGGGGAGCGAATGTTCAAAGTTATGGATGGAGTGCCAATCAAGCAGGCTGTTTGGTCCTGAATGATGTTGAGCTTGAGTGTTGCTGGAACTGCACTCACCCAGGCAAGTGGAGAGTATTCCATCACATCCCTGGCTTGTGCTTTGTTAATGGTAGATAGGTTTGGGGAGGCAGGAGTTGAGTTATGCGCTGCAGGATCCCTAAACTCTGACCTGTTCTGTCCATCCATCGTGGAGCGGTGCAGCAGGCTGCTGAAGATGCGGTTCCAGTGCCTGGACCACTTAGGTGCTGCCCTCCAATATGGCCCCGTGCGGGCCTCCCGCATCATTGTTGTGTGCTGTATGCGCCACAACCTGGTGCAGCAGCGGGGAGACCACCTGGAGGAGGAGAAGCGCCACCCGCAGAAGTAAATTGCGTTATGGACTCTGTGATGCACAGTGTCCCGGAAATTCATTCCACTCAGCACACCCAAAAATGGGCGGGAGAAACTCTCGTACTCCCACTCGTTGGGCACTTAGTTTTTTGGGGGGAAAATCACGTCCTTTGTCTTTAAGTGTAATGGAGAAATTTATGTCAGACTATGGGTGGAATTTAATGTAGATAAAAAGGATCTTGCTTGCCGGCTGGAGATCCAACGAGATCTTCATGTCGCTTTTCAAGAAGGCACACTGCATTGAGTGCCAATCAAACACTTAATTGGGCATCAGTGTGCCTTCCCTGGGGTCAAGCAGCTCTTCATAGCTTGGCAGCTCCACCATAGAGGTGACAGTAGTTGCTGGTGATGCACCCATCCAAATTTCAGGATCGCCAAGGGACCCAGGCCACAGCTTAGTGATGGGGGAGAGGGGGTCATGAGGGAGGGAAGTCAGCAGCAAGGGCAAGGAGTGGCTCTAAGCACCCCCACCCCTCCCAACGTAGGGTCCCTCAATCAAGCACTGAGTAATAAGGACCTAAAAAAATTAGATGTTATTGTCATTCCCCTGTTGCTGATCCTAAAGTAAGTTCTTTTTTCATTTCATGGGATGTGGATATCGCAGGTAAGGCGGCCTGGTAGCACAGTGGTTAGCACTGCTGCTTCACAGCTCCAGGACCTGGGTTCGATTCCCGGCTTGGGTCACTGTCTGTGTAGAGTTTACACATTCTCCTCGTGTCTGCGAGGGTTTCCTCCGGTTTCCTCCCACAGTCCAAAGATGTGCGGGTTAGGTTGATTGGCTATGCTAAAATTGCCCCTTAGTGTCCCGAGATGCGTAGGTTAGAGGGATTAGTGGGTACTATATGTAGGGATATGGGGGTAGGGCCTGGGTGGGATTGTGGTCGGTGCAGACTCGATGGGCCGAATGGCCTCTTTCTGTACTGTAGGGTTTCTATGATTGTGTGATGAAGGCCAGCATTTGGTGCCCATCCCGATTTGGCTTGCTAGGCTATTTCAGAGGGCAGTTAAGAGTCAATCACATTGCTATGGATCTGGAGTCACATGTTGGGCAGACTGGGTATGGATGCCCAATTTCCTTCCCGAAAGGGAATCAGTGAACCAGCTGGGATTTACAGCAATTACTGAGGAAGGGCAGGGGTGGCGGTGGGGGGGCACTCGGCCTGTTGTGCCTGTGCCAGCTCTTTCGAGGAGCTGTCTAGTTTGATCCCATGCCACAGCTTTTTCTCCATGATCTTACAGATTAGTTCACTTCTCATACGTATTTCTTTTTCTGAGTTGTTGGATACCTAGGGCCGGAACTTTACCGGCACGCCCGGCCAAGGCTCGTAAGATCGCGCCGGAGGCCAACGAAGAATGCCGTTCTGCGAGCCTTATCCACGCCGATTTCAGAGCTGGTGTGCCTGTAAAATCAGGGTCTAATGTCTTCTTCTTATCAATTTTTATCTGATTACAAAGTGCTGAAGCACTTTGGGATATTTTGCTATGTTAAATGCTCTATATAAATGAAAGGCATTAATCTTATTTGCTTTTTGATTAACCTTGCTGTGCACAATTTGGCTGATTTAAAAACAATGACAATAACTCAAAGTTATTTCCTGGTTGTGATAAATGATATACATATAAAGTTAAAGTTTATTTATTAGTCACTAGTACATTACATTAACACTGCAGCCAAGTTACTGTAAAAATCCCCTAGCCGCCTGTTCGGGTACACTGAGGGAGAATTTAGCATAGCCAATGCGCCAAGCCAGCACGTCTTTCGGACTGTGGGTGGAGCACCTGGAAGAAACCCACACAGACACGGGCAGAACATGCAGACTCCACCCGGACAGTGACCCATGCCGGGAATTGAACATGGGTCCGAGGTGCTGTGAGGCAGCAGTGCTAACCACTGTGCCACCTTTGAATACATCAATTGTAATATTTAAAACATTCATTTTTAAAAAAATATTTTTACTCCATCCTTAAAGTTACAAAACCAATGCTCAGAATGGAACTGGCAACCCCAAAACCATTCCTTGCTTGCTCCAAAAACCAAATCCGCATTGTCACATGATGCACAGGGTACCAAATCAGCACGATGCAAAGCAGAATGACGGTAACTCTTTCCTTGTACATAATCAATTCCTGGTGATTAAAATCTATTTCAAAAACAAGTGCACTCATCTATTTTTGATGTTGCAATTTATCCATTTAAGTTTTGGCAGACTGCTGGTCGATTTTCCTCCTGTGCTTTTCAGCCTTAAAGTAATAAAGTACTGAAATAAATGCTTGCAGTAGGGATTTCGCGCTGTGAAAGCTCGTACCTTCCTGTTCTTTCTGCGCGACTCCTGTACTCTTGTCAGTTCCTCTCCACACTGGCGTTGCTTTCCATGTTTTGCTGGCTCCCCTGCCGGTGACCAGCCGCGGCCTTGCCAGAGGAAGCGGAAGCCTCGCCGGTTGGGTGGCGGGATGTCAAATAAAACAACCTCGATCTTTTATTTTTTCCCAACAGTTTATCCTCGGGAGTTTTTGTTAGTATGTGTGTGAGCTGCAGCTCCCGGCTGCTGAACGGCTCGCGCTGGGCTGGCTCGCGCCGCCAGCGTCTCGAGCCAAACGGTTTTGGGCGGCGCGAGGCCACCTTCAAACGGCCGCTCTCCCTCTGGCGTTTGCAATGTAAGCCAGGGTCAGTCATAAAGGAAAACAGCATATCGATGCACATAAATCGGATTTTTTTTCGAAGGAAATTAATAGTGGTCAGCCTGATGATTAGGAGTTTTAGAAAATAGCAAAAGTTGATCAGAACGTTGATGGGGGGAATGACAGTAAACTAGTCAGGAATATTTTTAAAATTGTAATAGCTTTTACAAGTATATGAAAAGAAAGAGAGTACCTAAAGTAAACATTGGTTTCCCAGAGATGGGAGAAAAGGCGACTGAGACAATGGTAGCAATTAGTGAGGATGGATGACAGCTGCAGGAGGGCTTAGGTGCACTGCAGGAATGATCCCATAGATGGCAAATGACTTTCAACCCATCAAGATGCCAACAGGCTGAAGACAAGTTTACATTCATCAAACAAAGTCTATATCTTGACGTCCTATAAAGTAAAATGACACAGATACTGGCCTCCCTGGGGCCGGGATCCAGGATGTCGCTGGTCGGTCCAGTCCCAGAAATCCTGAGGGGGGGAGGGAGAGGAGCCAGAGGTAGCGGTACATATTGGTACCGCTGATGTGGGAAGGAAGGGGGAAGGGGTCATGAAAAGAGAGTATAAGGAATTAGGGAGACAGCTGAGAAGGAGGAAAGCAAAGGTAGTAATCTCAGGATTGCTGCCTTGACACGGGAAGGTGAGGGCAGGAATGGAGTGAGATGGAGGATGAATGTGTTACTGGGGGACTGGTGCAGGGGGCAGGGATTCAGGTTCCTGGACCATTGGGACCTCTTTAGGGGCAGGTGTGACCTATACACAAAAAACGGGTGGAACTTGAATCCCGGGGGGGCCAATATCCTGGCGGGAAGGTTGGCTAAGGCTACTGGGGAGAGTTTAAACTAGATAGGTTGGGGGGAGGGGATTGAGACGAGGTGACTGGGAGCAAGGAAGATAGCTCGCAAACAGAGAAGGGTTATAGACAGTGCAAGAGGGAGGATGGACGGGGGATAGAGAAGGGGAGAGCTCAGACCAAAGGATTGAGATGTGTTTGCTTTAATGCCAGGAGTATAGTGAGTAAAGGGGATGAGCTCAGAGTGTGGATCGATGCCTGGAAGTGTGATGTGGTGGCCAATACAGAGACTTGGATGTCTCAGGGACAGGACTGGATACTCCAGGTGCCGGGATTCAGATGTTTCAGGAAGGACAGGGAGGGAGGCAAGAGAGGGGATGGAGTGGCACTGCTGATCAGGGATAGTGTCACAGCTGTAAAGAAGATGTATGCTGTGGAGGGATTGTCCACAGAGTCTCTGTGGGTGGAAGTTCGAAGTGGGAAGGGGTCGATCACTTTGCTGGGAGTTTTCTATAGGCCACCCAATAGTAACAGGGAGGTGGAGGAGCAGATAGGGAACCAGATCCTGGAGAGTTGCAATAATAGCAGAGTTGTTGTGATGGGAGACTTGAATTTCCCAAACGTGGATTGGAATATCCCTAGGGTAAGGGGATTGGATGGGGAGGAGTTCGTTAGGTGTTTTCAGGAGGGTTTCCTAACACAGCATGTGGACAAGCCTACAAGAGGAGAGGCTGTACTTGATCTGATACTGACCAATGAACCTGGACAGGTGTCAGATCTCTCAGTGGGAGAGCATCTTGGGGATAGCGATCATAACTCTATCTCCTTTATGCTTGCATTGGAAAAAGAGAGGATCAGGCAAGCTAGGAAAGCGTTTATATGGAGTAAGGGGAAATATGAAGACATAAGGCAGCAAATTAGAGGAGTAAATTGGAAGGAGGTATTCTTGGAGAAATGTACTGAAGAGAGGTGGCAGTTTTTCAAGGAATGTCCAGAGTTCTACAGGTCAATGTTCCGAGCAGACAGGGAGGAGTTGGTAGGTTAAAGGAACCGTGGTGCACGAAAACTGTGCGGGACCTAGTCGAGAAGAAAAGGAAAGCATACAAAAGGTTCAGAGAGCTTGGCAAAGATAGGGATCTAGATGAGTATCCGGCTTGTCGGAAGGGACTAAAGGAGGAAATTAGGAGAGCCAGAAGGGGTCACGAGAAGGCCTTGGCAGGTAGGATTAAGGAAAACCCTAAGGCGTTCTATAAATATGTGAAGAGTAAAAGGATGAGACGTGAAGGAATAGGGCCTATAAAAGGTGAAGGCGGGAAAGTCTGTACGGAACCAGTAGAAATGGCAGAAGTGCTTAATGAGTATTTTGCCTCGGTTTTCACAGAGGAGAAGGACCTGGGTGGATGTACTGTGGGCTTGCGGTAGACTGAAAAGATTGAGTATGTGGACTTTAACAAAGAGGTTGTGCTGGAATCTTTGAATGGCATCAAGATAGATAAGTTGCCGGGTCCGGATGGGATGTACCCCAGGTTACTGGGGAAGGGAAGGGAAGAGATTGCAGAGCCTCTGGCGATGATCTTTGCGTCGTCGATGGAGACGGGAGAGGTGCCGGAGGATTGGAGGATTGCGGATGTGGTTCCTATTTTCAAGAAGGGGAATAGGGATAGCCCAGGAAATTACCGACCGGTGAGTCTAACCTCAGTGGTTGGTAAGCTGATGGAGAAGATCCTGAGGGACAAGATTTATGAGCATTTAGTATGCTCAAGAATACTCAGCGTGGCTTTGTCAAAGGCAGATTGTGCCTTACGAATCTGGTGGAGTTCTTCGAAAATGTGACTAAACGCATTGACAAAGGGAAAGCAGTAGATGTGGTTTATATGGATTTTACTAAGGTGTTCGATAAGGTCCCCCATGCAAGGATTCTGGAAAAAGTGAGAGGGCATGGGATCCAAGGGGCTGCTGCCCTGTGGATCCAGAACTGGCTTGCCCAAAGGAGGCAGAGAGTGGGTATAGATGGGTCTTTTTCTAAATGGAGGTCGGTCACCAGTGGTGTGCCCCAGGGATCTGTTCTGGGACCCTTGCTGTTTGTCATTTTCATAAATGACCTGGATGAGGAAGTGGAGGGATGGGTTGGTAAGTTTACCGACGACACGAAGGTTGGTGGGGTTGTGAATAGTCTGGAGGGATGTCAGAAGTTACAGAGGGACATAGATAGGATGCAAGACTGGGCGGAGAAGTGGCAGATGGACTTCAACCCAGATAAATGCGTAGTGGTCCATTTTGGCAGGTCAAATGGGATGAAGGAGTACAATGTAAAGGGAAAGACTCTTAGTACTGTAGAGGATCAGAAGGACCTTGGGGTCCGGGTCCATAGGACTCTAAAATCCGCCCCGCAGGTGGAGGAGGTGGTTAAGAAGGTGTATGGTGTGCTGGCTTTTATCGATCGAGGGATTGAGTTTAGGAGTCCGGGGATAATGATGCAGCTATATAAGACCCTCATCAGACCCCACTTGGAGTACTGTGCTCAGTTCTGGTCGCCTCATTACAGGAAGGATGTGGAAAAGATTGAAAGGGTGCAGAGGAGATTTACAAGGATGTTGCCTGGATTGAGTGGCATGCCTTATGAGGATAGGCTGAGGGAGCTTGGTCTTTTCTCCTTGGAGAGACGTATGATGAGAGGGGACCTAATAGAGGTATATAAGATGTTGAGAGGCATAGATCGGGTGGACTCTCAGAGGCTTTTTCCCAGGGTGAAAATGGCTGCTACGAGAGGACACAGGTTTACGGTGCTGGGGGGTAGGTACAGGGGAATTGTTAGGGGGAAGTTTTTCACACAGAGGGTGGTGGGCGAGTGGAATCGGCTGCCATCACTGGTGGTGGAGGCAAACTCAATAGGGGCTTTTAAGAGACTCCTGGATGAGTACATGGGACTTAATAGGATGGAGGGTTATAGGTAGGCCTAAAAGGTAGGGATATGTTCAGCACAACTTGTGGGGCCGAAGAGCCTGTTTTGTGCTGTAGTTTTTCTATGTTCTATGTTTCTATAAACTATAATGTAAATCATGCAAATAAAATTGCAGGATTTGTAACAAGAAGTCAAGTTTGCTGCATGCACTGAATTGGTATATCCCCAACTAGAGTGTACAGCAACAGGTTGGAATCCCTATCTTGTAAATAAACTGGAAATTGTTCAAAGGTGAGCAGCATAGTTCATCTTCAGTGACTATTTTTGAACATCCAGTGTTACGTCTATGCTGACCTGCCGAGAATAGCCTACACTGCAACAAAGAAGACGGCTGAGTAGGCTTACTCTTCTACAAAGTAGTTTGCCATCATGTTGCTATTGATATCCCATCACATATTAAGCAAATAGTCAGTTGCAAGATGGAACACACCAACCAGTTTGTGCCTGTCCGGTATTGTACACAAGTGTATCTGATCAATTTTGTATCAAATACCATAGAAGGCCGGAATAACCCCCTCCAGAAATAACGAACCAAACAATTTCACAGGCATTTAAAGTATACATGGGAAAGAAAACAAGAACATATAGTACAGGTGCAGGCATGCAGCAGAGATGGAAGGGGATGCTGTTGAGCAATGCCCAGATACTATTCTGATAACTTTTCTCTCTGTCGTCAAAGTAGAAAGACAAATTGCATACAAAATAGGGATAACGAAGACACTAATAAGAAACTTAATTTAAGCAATGAGTGGGTGGGCAAAAACCTGGCGGATGGATATTGTGGGAAAATGTGAAGTTGTTCACTTTGGCAGCAAAAAGAAACGAAACAGTCGTACTTAAACAGAGAATGACTGCAGAATTCCAAGGTGCAGGGGGTCCTAGGTGTTTCCTACATGAGTCACAAAAAGTTAGTATGCAGGTACAGCATGTAAGTCAAGAAAGCTAATGGAATGCTATTACCAGAAGAATTGAACATACAAGTAAAGATGTTATGCTTCAGTTAGACTGGGGGATTGGGAGGGGGCGGGGGTTCCACTTCGTTCCACCCATCTATTGGCGGTGCGAGCCGGTAAAATCGCGCAAAAGCCAAGAAATCGGGTTCGCAGCCAATTTCTCATATCTCACAATCTTACTGACGCCGGCTCTCCAGCGCATTCAGTCTCCCACCCATTTCTGACGAGAGGCAGGATAAATTACTTAAATCATATTTGAATCTATTTTGCATTGATTTAATGAGCCTGGGACACAATCATCCGGGCTCACTTGCCTTTGTGGCATCACCAGGAGAGGTTCTTTCCAGCGAGGAACACATATGGTCCCCACAAATGGGGATCAGTCGTGATGGCCTCTCCAGATGCCTTTGAGGCCTCCCCGGGAGGTCAAGGGCAAGGGTGGGTGTGCCCCTTGTGCAGTGCTAGTCTGGCACCTTGAGACAGGACCTGAAGGGGTGGTGTCAGGCCAGGATGGACCGATCGGGTGAGGGAGGCCCACTGAGCCTCTGCATTTTGATCGGTGGGGGGGGGGGGTGAGGGTCAATCGGTCTGGTCGGCAGGGGGGTGGGGCGGGGGCGATATTTCCACGCAGTGTGGTTCTCGCGATCGGCCGCGGACCCCCACAATAAGATTTTAAAGTTTATTTATCCATCACAAGTGGGCTTACATTAACACTGCAATGAAGTTACTGTGAAAATTCCCGAGTTGCCACAATCTGGCGCCTGTTCGGGTACACTGAGGGGGATTTTAGCATGGCCAATGCACCTAACCAGCACGTCTTTCAGACTGGGAGAAAACCAGAGCACCCGGAGGAAATCCACGCAGTCACGGGAAGAACGTGCAGACTCCGCGCAGACAGTGACTCAAGGCGGGAATCAAACCCGGGTCCCTGGCGCTGTGAGGCAGCAGTGCTAACCACTATGCCACTCTGCCATTGTGCCACCCTGTAGCTGGAAGGGGGGCTGGGTCAAGGCCAGCTGCAGCAGCAGAGAGCTGACATGTCTCTCAGAACTGTCAGGCCTCTGCTGGCTGCCTTTGCAGATGTGCAACCAGAGAGGTCGTACATGCACAATGGTGCATTCTGCTGCAACAGCAGGCTTGCTGGTGATTCAAGACTAACCCCTTCCCAAATTTTTCCAGAATTCCAAATACGCTGGCACTGTCCAAGTTGCCATATGTAATGCAGGATTTTCTTTTAGCAGACAGTTCTATGTATCAGTGCCGCTTGTCTGTAGCCGGCAGTTCATGTTGTTACTGCAGCGGGGTAATTGATCTTAATTGCTGGAATGTTTGGTTTTAGCTAGACTAATGCAGGGTTGTTATTTCAGTGTTTTCCCCTGGGGTTTTCAGCATGGGGCTTGATTAGGTTTTGACAGGAGAAGTCATGTGACTGAGAGAAACCCAGTTCTGTTGCTGTTTGAGAGCTGTAGAGTGAAGAATAATTATCTGTCTGCCTATTTCTCTCTCTGAAGATTGGAGACTGGGATTTTTCTCTGAAGTTCTGCTGCTTGAAGTTAGATCTTTCTCTGGAAACTGCTGTATGGGAGCCAGAAGGCAGGTGTCTTTCTATATCTCTCCAGAGCGGTTAAAATGTTGGAAAACTAGCATCTATATGAGCATATCTGTTTTTGCTGCTAATTGGTTCTGAAACAGGATTTGCATCTATGGGGATATTCCTTAAATTGGAACTATTTAAATAGCGAGCTGTTAAGAATTATAACTTGTTATATTTGAGTATTTTAATCAGTAAAACTTTGCTAATTCTTTTTGTTATATTCTAACTGTGTTCTTAGTTAACGTTTGTTTAATAAAAGTTACCTGCTGGGCCAATAGAATCACACTTGGAGTGAAACACCTTATGCTCGCACTAATGCCAAAATCAAATAAAATTGGGGTCTAGGCTAACTTCATAGTATGCCTTGGAGTTACTGATGTGGTCCCTAATAATTGTTGGACTGAATCTTGTTTTTCATGTTTTTGCTTTTGGACTGAGTTTTTCATTATCCTGCCATTCACACTCACTCTGGACGAATGCTTTGATGATAACCATTCCCACTCCATTTTCCTTTTGTTCCATGACATCTTTGTCATTTAATCTCTCCTGCCCTTTGCCTTATCCCAGACATTTCCATTTATTTCTCCTCCCCCTCCACATTTCAATGGCAGATAGCAGCAGAAAGAGCTCTAAGTAAATTGTCTGGTCCTCATGTCTATTATTGGAACATTGGAATTCCTGAATCTGTGTCTATCAGACTCATTCATCTCTATATGCCTTCTTCCATCATGGAAGTCCTCGCTTGTGGAACGACGGATCAGCCTGCTAACCTGTGAAAGAATACACCATTGGACTTTTGATTCTGGATTCAAGTGAAACCATAACTGTTATGTCTTCATGGTCTTTGCCCTGTCCCCCTTTATTCGCCTTATCCCTCTTTTATTGTATGAATGCAAAAAAAGCAGGCATTGCAAAACATCTTCCTGCCTTTCTTTTGTGTGTGTGTGTGTAAAATAAACCTACCCTCTTATGTTACTTTATCTTAATCTTGCTGTGGGGTTATTAATAGAAGATTGGATCACTCCAATGGAAGGGTTGGAGAAAATGTAAAAATGAAGAAAAAGGTGGAAATCAAAAATCAGAAAACACTGTTTATGAACGAGGAGTGAGAGGAGAAATTAGGGTTGTTTAAATTATTCCCTCTCCTGTCTGTAACAAAGGAACTTAAAAAAGTTACTATCAGAATCTCCACCACACCTTTCCTAATTTCCCTCAAGAAATTGAGATCAAAAATCGTCAGCGTAAGTTATTTAGTCCAATTGCATTAATTAGTCCAATAACTCTTTACCCTTTCTATCTTCCAGATCTATTCAATGCATTTTTCTGTGCCAATTCCCAGTCCTCTCCACTCTGCCATCTTTTTTTCCTCAATCTTTTCAGAAGCATAAAGCAGTGCAGATTTCTTCATCAGTCATCTTCTTCAGGCTAGGTTAAAATAAGTCCTGTGATATCAGCTCCCTATTTACAATCATTTCCAACTCAAACATTTCATTTCTTGTGCTTCTAGCATTCATTCTAGCACATTCCTTGTCTTTCTTTCTGCTGTCATGGACATAATGTATCTGCTACTTTACTGCCAGTAATAGTTATATTTTGTATGAAAAGAGGTGTGCCCTTTCTTACCATTGGAAAATGTATTCCAATTAAATAATTCAGCAGCAAGCTTTTGTCAATTTAAAAATAAGGAAGGTTATTTATTCTCACACGCTTGCACCCAAGTTAATATAATGTCACACAGTCTCACACACACACATACACACTCACATACAGGTAAAGATAATGAACTTTTACAGATTACAGTTAATTCAGTCTTTGATTTACATTTTCTGGTCTCCCATGTGACAGGCCTGTAGTTTCTTGAATGGATTCAATGATTTAATGTTGAAGTGAGGGTCTTGTAAAGTGAAGGGTTCATAGCAGGTTGCAGAGTTTCCTGTAGTTAAATATCTCGGGGGTTGGTTCTCAAATGGACTTTGAAACTGGAACAATTTAAGCACTTTTGCTGCTTAATGACTTGAAGTTAATTTCAAAGTCTGGTTCTCAGACTGGCTGGCGACTGATGGTTCGCCAGGATACAGACCCTGAATTCAGCACCAATTGCATGACCACTGGGTTGACACTTCTGAAGTTGATAGTTGATTTCCCTTTTGTCCGGTATGAAACATGGAAACGCCATTGTGTTTAGGTGTTGGCCTATCCATAAACAATGAGATACGTGAATTCCACAGTTGGCTGTGATTCCATATTTAATTAGGTATTCATTGGAGACTTGATACTGCCTTTGTTCCAAATGTCAAGAGTCACATGATTTGTAGCAGCCATCTAAATAGCTTGTTTGTGTCCAATTTTTAAAATATTAACTGAAAAATCATAATATCACATGCATGTACTAAGAATGACAATGCATTTATATACATTCTACTTAATTGGTCCTTTCATGTGTCCCCTCCCCTAATTTGCTACTTTAACTGTTTGATTTGTCCTATCATCTTAAGTGATAGGTCTGGGGACTTTCTGGACAGACCTCTTCGAAAATTGGAAAGAAGGTTTCAGACAACCAGGCCTCTTGCTTCTCCAGCAAGGTATGGACTCCCTGCTTTTAAAAATGGCTGGCTGTTTGGCTACGTGGGTCATCTCCCACACTATTTTTCCCCAGCTGCAGGACTTCTATGATCCTTTTCACTTTGGAGATATTTAGGGAAATCTACTTGGGACTCCAAGGGCCTTCTCTGGACCTGCTTTAAATATTCCAGCCTTGAATTAGCCTTGCTACCTTCGAGCATCTCTCACTCAAGGTCTGTGGGCAGTACCTTACCCTTTTGGGCTTCTTCACCATTGCTAGCTCTCTGCCCTTCTGCAGATTTATGCTGCTTGGTCTCAGATTCTATCAATTTTGCTGGCTGAATCACAGCCTTTATCAATCTAGGTAGCTTTTCTGGAGCCACCTTATTCCTTAGGGGCTCTTTTGCTCCCTGCAAGGTCTCAGGACTTTTCCCAGCTCTCTGCCACGTGGCAGAATTTTTCTGAAATAGTGTGGGTTGTTCAGCATCTCTGTACTTGTCTGGCTTCTTGGGACACAGTGCTTGGGATTTCCCCACAATTTAGCTATTCAATCAATACAAAGTAAAATATTAAATGGTCATTCATCTCAATAATGTAAGTTCCTTTGATGAGTTTACTGGTACAGAATTACTACATTATTTGCCTGAAAAACAAATCATTGCATTTTGATAACTAATTGTGTGAAATACTTTGAGAAATTTCAACATGGTAAGATGCTGCATGAATGCAAGTACTATTTACTTATGAATACTGTGAACAGCAGGACAATCAGGTATAAGACTCCAATCGTCATTGCAACCACAGATGGAGCTTTTTCTATTTATCATCTTGCTTCCTGTTGCTAAGCCAATTTTCAATCCAGCTCATTAATTTTCTATTAATTCCTATGTCTTAGTCTATTTAAAAGATCCACATGTAGAAGTTTAGAAAATTACTTTTGATTTTTTAAGTAAAATATATTTGCTTTATAGCTCTCGTCCACCAGTTTAAGTTTTCCAAGAATTTTGAGACATTTGTAATAAAGCGAATCACAACTGACAGTTATATGCAATACAACACAAAAAATATTTATAGAAAGTATTATGGTAAAATACCGCCTGAGATGGCTATGGTAATGGAATTGCATCTTGAGAAGACCACAATGTGCTATAAAATACATTCTTGAGAGCATGTGTTTCACAATCTTTTCCGCATAGGTTAGGAAATGAAGCCGTATAGTTATCAACCATGATTTCAGTCTGTGAACACAGCAAAAAATACAGAAAAGTGTTGCATCTGGTCATGTTGGTACATCTTAATCCTCCTAAAAAAGAACATTCTCACCTAACAGCCAACCTTGTGTATTGTTGTCAGCCTCAAACCACCAGGGGAGTGTCAATTGTGACAGAACGAACATGTCGTGATGCGATCATGTGAAATTAGCCAACAGATGGGTAACATTGTAAGTATCACAGACCGTCTGATTATTCACAAAAGACAAACCTTTCCAACTGTAGAGTCAGATTGGATTCTGTGAAGTTGCATGCATTTCCACATTCATGCAATCTGTTACCTCCAATACCATTGAAAATGTTGTTAGTGTTCCCTTATTTTGCAAAAAAATCAGATTTGGCAATGTACCAACCAAAGCAAAGCTGCTATTATACAATACAATGTGTATAGTAGATTGCTCAGTCCTGCAATAACACCTGCATGATCCTGAAGTATACAAGAAACATGGAAAGCAAAAGCAGAGATCATATTCAATCCCACCGATAAGGACTTACCCAATGGAGAATTTACTTCTAAATAACAACTTCTGAAAATTCCCAAAATTTGTCTAGTTCACAAACAATTTTTCACAATTCTATTTTGTTCTGTCGCCTTTGCTTTGTCCCATCCAACAATAAAGAAATAAAATATGCACCAAGCTTGCTCTGCAATTCGTCACTAGGACAGTGAAGGAACAGGACTACATGTAACATGTGCATTGAAGGATTTGATTAGGATTCTTAATTTAAACATTAAATTGTAGTGAAATTTAGCACGATAGCCTAACCTCTTCCTGAAGTACAAGCGTAGCTGAATATAAAGGCTTTGCATGTACAAATAAATTGAATGTTAGACAAGCCTATATTTCTGTTTGCACTGATCAAAAATACATATGGTTATACTCAAGAATTATTTTACCCAAAAGGAAAAAGTAAAGGGCAGGTATTTCCTCCAAGTTGTTGGAGGGGTGGAGGAATTGCCAGCTGCTAGTTGGTAAGAAAAATGCTTCCATAATTTCCTTCCATAGTCCCTTTAGTTCCTATTGCTCAGATGCAATCTTTAATCATAAACACTGCCAATACTTAAGCTCAAACATTGTTATGAAATATCAATAACCATTGTGTTTTTGCTTCTTCTTCTCTTCATCTTCTGTCCCCCTAGGTACGGCACAGTAAAAAGAACAAAGAAAGCAACAAGCATAGCCTTGTACTTCAACAATACCCAGCCACTTATCTTCAAGTGCACCATTGTATTTCATCCTTACAATCGCAAACTAATGATAAGGAGGACTGATATTAATTATATTGTTAAGGTACACAGGTGAAGGGCACTATTTAACTAAGTACCTTGAATACTTAGGCTGGGATGCTAATGAGGTCTTGTGGGTAGCATCTCTGCCTCTGAGCCAGAAGCTCCAGGTGGATCCAGAAACCCACTGCAAGATTTGATGGTTATGATAGGTGTGTTTGTAAGGCGACCAAACATGTTGGTTACCCTGCAAATTCTTCCTTCACATCCCTGTGGGGTTAGAGGGATAGGTGAGGTGGGCCTGATTAGGGTGCACTTTCGCGGAGTTGGTGCAGACTCGGTGGGTTGAATGGCCTCTTTCTGCATTGTAGCACTCAATACCCAGGAAACTGTTAACAGGTGTTTCAACATTTCTCTGAATTTGATACTAAGTAACAACTGGTAACAATTAAACCCTAGAAAACCTGAGTTAATAATAAATATAAATTATGAATGCTGAAATTCTGGAAATGAAATAGAAGTTATTAGGAAAGCAGAATAGACTAATCAGCATTTTATTCAACTGGCAGTTGCTTTTTTCAAAAATTATTCATAATCTTCAGGGAATGAAACATAATCCCTCATAAATGCAGGGCAAATAACAGGTAGCATTCTCTGGCCTCTCAGCTGTGTGTTTCCCACCAGCAGGAGTGGCGCGTTGTTTGCTAGCGGCTGGATTCTCTGGTTCTGCTACTGTCAATGGGAATTCCCATTGATGTCACCCCCACATGAGTGAGAAACCCACGGGCAGGGGTGCACTGCCGAAGGGACCGGAGAATCCCACTGGCATGAGCAGCTGGAGAATTCTGGCCAACATTTTTAATATAGTCCGGTCTCCTGAAAATTGGTCATGTTAAAAGTGTTACAACAAAACATAGATAGTTTCTAAACATATTACAGAGGCTCATTCTCTTTCAGTATTTGCTATTTTTACAGGGGAAAATACATTTAAATTTGCAATAGGAAAGTGTCATTCAGGGAATTCTTCCCAGACTCCAAAGATGTGCAGGTTAGGTTGATTGGCCATGCAAAAATTGCCCCTTATTGTCAGGGGGACTAGCAGGGTAAATACGTGGGATTACGGGGATAGGGCCTTTGGTGGATTGTTGTTAGTGTGGGCTCGATAGGCCAAGTGGCCTCCTTCTGCACTGTCAGGATTCTATAATTTAACCAGGATTATAATAAATGATTATCTTATAAATTCTTTAAAATCTGGTGCAAGGAAGAAAAATGTATTTTCTTCAAATTTGTTTAATTAACTTGTGTAAATAAATTGTAAATTATAGATAGAGGCAGAATTTTTCATATCCCTGCAGTAGATAAACTGTTCTGTCTAGAAGCTGGCTGATAGTGATGTATTTGAATTTTTATTCCCTAGAGATCAAATTCTCAGAAGCAGATGTTCTCAAATTTCCCCCTGAATGTCAAATTAAGATTCACAATACTTTCAATGCTCCTTGAAATCACATTTTGTTCAGGTCATGATATAATTCCTTTGGATTTATCCAGTTGCCCTGAGTATGTTCATGTGCCAAAAACAAATTACTCTGTATGTGTAATTGCCGTGACTTCAGATTTTCGAGTTTAAATCCTCAAACTGAAAGCTATATCAACTATTTCTAATTGTCTGATGGAAATGTCTCACTTTGAGGGCACAAACAAAAAAAGATGATAGGAGAAGAGAAGAAAAATAATTGCTCTTTCATTTGAATTGAGTAAATAGCTCCACAGTTTAAACTGATCAGTTACAATGACAGTTAAGAACAAATAGAGATTAATGCAAGAGTACAAATGAGACATTTCATCTGTACAAAGACTGTGGCCAGAATTTTATGCTCCCCCCAAAGGGCTCTGAGGTGGGAGGGGAACATGAAATTGCATGGGGAGGATTATTTCTGGGTTTCCAACCACCCTGACCTGGTAGCGATTTTATGCTGGAACGGGCAAAGCCTGGGAGAGGAAGCCCATCCTTACTCCAATTAAGGACCTTAAGCAGCCACTTACTGGCCACAAGAGGGTCACCATCTCAGCATTACCCCAACCCAGCACAAAGTTGAAAAGGCCATCCTTCAGCTAAAGAACAACAAGGCATCTGGAACAGGTGGAATCCCTGCCAAAGCACTAAAGCATGGTGGAGGGGCATTATTGGCATGAATATGTGAACTAATTTCCCTTAGGAACATGAGAACATAGGAACAGAGGAGGCCATTCAGCCCATCAAGCTTGCTCCACCATTTAATAAGATCATGGCTGATCTATGGCCTACCTCCATATACCTGCCTTTGGCCCATATTCCTTAATACCTTTGCTTAACAAAAATATTTCTATCTCAGATTTAAAGAGAGCAACTGATATAGCACCATCTGCCATTTGTGGAAGAGAATTCCAAACCTGTATCACCTTCGAATGTAGAAGTGCTTCCTAACATTTCTCCTGAATGGTCTGGCCCTAATTTTTAGACTATGCCCCCTTATTCTAAAATTTCCAATCAGTAGAAGTAGTTTATCTTTATCTACCCTGTCTTTTCCTGTTAGTATCTTGAAGAGTTAGATCAGTGCATCCTTTAACCTTCTAAATTTTAGAATAATCTCTCCTCATAATTAAACCCCTGAAGTCCAGATACCATTCTTGTAAACCTGTGCTGCACTCCCTCCAAGGCCAACATATCCTTTCTAAGGCATGGTGCCTGGAATAAGAAGAACATGCCAGGAGATCTCAGAGATGCCATAATTATGACCATCTTCAAAAAAGGTGACAAGTCCAATTACAGTAACTACGGAGGAATTTCCCTGCTGTCGGTCACAGAGAATATCATCACAAGAGTTCTCCTTAATCACTTTCTCCCTGTGGCTGAAGAGCTCCTCTCAGAGTCCCAATGTGGATCTACCCATTAAGGAGCATTACAGACATGATCTTCCCCATGCAACAACAAAGAACAAAGAACAGTACAGCACAGGAAACAGGCCCTTCGGCCCTCCAAGCCTGTGCCGCTCCTTGGTCCAACTAGACCAATCGTTTGTATCCCTCCATTCCCAGGCTGCTCATGTGACTATCCAGGTAAGTCTTAAACGATGTCAGCGTGCCTGCCTCCACCACCCTACTTGGCAGCGCATTCCAGGCCCCCACCACCCTCTGTGTAAAAAACGTCCCTCTGATGTCTGAGTTATACTTCGCCCCTCTCAGCTTGAGCCCGTGACCCCTCGTGATCATCACCTCCGACCTGGGAAAAAGCTTCCCACTGTTCACCCTATCTATACCCTTCATAATCTTGTATACCTCTATTAGATCTCCCCTCATTCTCCGTCTTTCCAAGGAGAACAACCCCAGTCTACCCAATCTCTCCTCATAGCTAAGACCCTCCATACCAGGCAACATCCTGGTAAACCTTCTCTGCACTCTCTCTAACGCCTCCACGTCCTTCTGGTAGTGCGGCGACCAGAACTGGACGCAGTACTCCAAATGTGGCCTAACCAGCGTTCTATACAGCTGCATCATCAGACTCCAGCTTTTATACTCTATACCCCGTCCTATAAAGGCAAGCATACCATATGCCTTCTTCACCACCTTCTCCACCTGTGTTGCCACCTTCAAGGATTTGTGGACTTGCACACCTAGGTCCCTCTGTGTTTCTATACTCCTGATGACTCTGCCATTTATTGTATAACTCCTCCCTACATTATTTCTTCCAAAATGCATCACTTCGCATTTATCCGGATTAAACTCCATCTGCCACCTCTCCGCCCAATTTTCCAGCCTATCTATATCCTGCTGTATTGCCCGACAATGCTCTTCGCTATCCGCAATTCCAGCCATCTTCGTGTCATCCACAAACTTGCTGATTACACCAGTTACACCTTCTTCCAAATCATTTATATATATCACAAATAGCAGAGGTCCCAGTACAGAGCCCTGCGGAACACCACTGGTCACAGACCTCCAGCCGGAAAAAGACCCTTTGACCACTACCCTCTGTCTCCTATGGCCAAGCCAGTTCTCCACCCATCTAGCCACTTCTCCTTGTATCCCATGAGCCTTAACCTTCTTAACCAACCTGCCATGTGGGACTTTGTCAAATGCCTTACTGAAATCCATATAGACGACATCCACGGCCCTTCCTTCATCAACCGTTTTTGTCACTTCCTCAAAGAACTCCACCAAATTTGTAAGGCACAACCTCCCTCTTACAAAACCATGCTGTCTGTCACTAATGAGATTGTTCCATTCTAAATGCACATACATCCTGTCTCTAAGAATCCTCTCCAACAACTTCCCTACCACGGACGTCAAGCTCACCGGCCTATAATTTCCCGGGTTATCCCTGCTACCCTTCTTAAACAACGGGACCACATTCGCTATCCTCCAATCCTCAGGGACCTCACCCGTGTCCAAAGAAGCGACAAAGATTTCCGTCAGAGGCCCAGCAATTTCACCTCTCGTCTCCCTGAGCAGTCGAGGATAGATGCCATTAGGCCCTGGGGCTTTGTCAGTTTTAATGTTCCCTAAAAAACCTAACACTTCCTCTCTTGTAATGGAGATTTTCTCTAACGGGTCAACACCTCCCTCCGAGACACTCCCGGTTAACACGCCTTCGTGAATACCGATGCAAAGTATTCATTTAGAATCTCCCCTGTTCCCTTGGGTTCTAAGCATAATTCCCCTCCTTTGTCCCTGAGAGGTCCGATTTTTCTCCCTACAAGATAAATTCAGGGAACAGCACAAACCCTTGACATAGTCTTCTTTGGCCTCACAAAGACTGTCGATACTGTTAATGCTGAGGAATTATGGTGCATCCTCCTCCATTTTGGCTGCCCACAGAAGTTTGTCACTACCCTCTGTCTGCTCCACGAAGACATGCAAGCCATAATCGTGGCAAAGGATCCACCACAAATCCAATTCATGTTCAGTCTGGGGTCCAGCAAGGCTGTGTCATTGCACCAAAGCTATTCTCAAGCTTCCTTGTTGCAATGCTCCATCTCACCCTCACAAATCCCTGCTGGAGTGGAACTAAACTACAGAACAAACAGGAATCTGTTCAACCCCTGCCACCTGCAGGCCAGATCCAAGGTTGCTCTGTCCTCTGTCATTGAACTATGGTATGCAAACGCAGCTTGCATCTGCGCACACTTGGAGGCTGAACTCCAAGCTATTGTCAACACTTTCTCTTAGGCATCTGAGAGCATGAGCCTTATAGTAAACAACTGTAAGACAACAGTCCTCTACTAACCTGCCCCTGCCACACACCACCACTGTCTGGTTATCCAAATCCATGATGAGGCCTTTCACAACATGGACCACTTTCCATATCTTGGAAGCCTACTGCTAACAAGGACAGATATTAACAATGAGGTTCAACACTACCTTCAGTTTGCCGATGCAGCCTTCGTTCACCTGATGAAGGAAGTCTTTGAAGACAAGGACCTTAGGCCTGGCACCAATCTCATGGGCTACAGAGCAGTAGTGATACGCACCCTATATGGCTCAGAGATGTGGACTATGTATAGCATGTACTTCAAAACGCTGGAGAAGCTTTGCAGCTGCCTCCGCAAGATCCTGCAAATCCAGGATTCTACAGAGCAGGCACACCAACATCAGTGTTCTAATTCAAGCCAACATCCCCTGCGTTGAAACATTGGCTACACTTGGTCAACTCCACTGGGCAAGCCACAACTTCCACATGCCTGCCATGAGACTCCCAAAACATGTGCTCTACTCCGAGCTTTGAAATGGCAAGCAAGCCCCAGGAGGGCAGAAGAAATGCTTCAAGGCACGCTCAAAACCTTCTTGAAAAAGTGCAACATCTCCACCGACACCTGGAAATCTCAGGCCGAAGACTTCTCGAAGTAGAGGAAAAGCATTCGGGAAGCACCTGGATAGCTCAATTTTCATTGTCGAGAACAAGCTGAAGCCAGGTGTCGACAATGAAAGGAGCGTGTAGCAGCCCAGGCACCCCACCCACCTACTCCTCCAACCATTGTTTGCCCCTCCTTTGACAGAGATTATAGACAGTGGATTGGACTCCTCAGTCACCTAAGAACTCATTTTTAGTGTGGAAGCAAGTCATCCTTGACCCTGAAGGACTGAGAGAGAGAGAAGGGTCTTCTCTCACCCAGCTTCAAATTTTAGACTGGTGGGGAAATGACAGCTGGTGAGGGAGAAATGCATAAATGCACATAGCTGGATCTTGGTAAGGAAGTGGCACCGCCTCCATCAGACACACTCTTCTGACTGGGGGCACCCTCCCCTCAAGTCCCGATGACCTCCGAATTTCTGTCCCTCCGCTGCCTATCCCCCCGAGACCCCAATCATCCCCCCCCCCCCCTTGTGCCCTCCCCCAGTCCTTCCTTACCCTCCCCACCATGGGACCCGTGCCATTTACCTGTCCCCCGGTTCCTGGGATTTAGTGACAGGCAGCTCCCTGCAGTGCCTCTTCTGGCCACTGCAGCATTGTGCCCGGAGGGACTGGGGTACTGCTAGCCAATCTGACTGCCAGCAATTCTCCAAGTGGGGATATGTTTAATGCCAACTCTTCATGATCCTGAAAATTCAAACCCATCTGATTGCTATCCCATAACAAACAGTGCATCATTTGAACAAGCTTTGAAATTGCATTAATAGCTGCAACAGTGGCATGTTAACATGTAACAATCGAATTATCTATTAATATATAACTGCTTCAGATTGTGTACTTAAATACATAAATCAAGCATGGGCTATGCTGGCATATTTATGTTCTAAGGCTAATTTAATTCCAAAGCTGTAACCTACCAAATCATCTATGATTTCCTAAAAATTATAAAAAATATATTTGTAAATTACATGTCTAATTTCATAGGATGAACAATAAAATTAGAGGAGTTTTGTAAAATTCCACTAATGAACAGAGTCCCGGTTCCGGGGACATATGCTGGAAATATAGTTATTTTCACATGGGATTTATTTTTTCGTCTGCCCATTAACTGTGAATAAAGCTCATGCATATATTACCTCAATAACGTTTGCAGCATGCACATGCTAGTTACAGAAATTAAATCATCCAAGTTCGTTGCTAAAGTTCCTTCATGATGATTACATTTTCTAATTTCTATTATATTGTATTTCAAAGTGAAAATGTGTTCAGTTTACTACCTAAAATAACCTACAGATGGAGCTTTGTGTTTATATAACAGCTCTACTCTTTTGCATTCATTTGGATTGTGATTGAATGTTAGCAATGCAATGCAAGAATATAGGTATTGCAAAAATAGCAGCATCACAGTTCTAGAGTTTTGATACCCTACAAATGTCTGTATATGACCTTCATCCTGGACATTAAAAATAGTCAACTCAGTTTCAGGGATGGAGTGGCACTGCTAGTTAATTAACAGATTATATCTGGAACAGTATGAAAGTAATTTCTTCGAAGTAGGTAGCTTCCATGTCAATAACAGTAACAAATACTTAATTCCTCAAGAATACAAGTGCAGACAGTTATAGATATAAAAATAATAACTTTTTTGGATTTAGAAAGAGAGATACTGTACAGTGTACAGGAGCAAAGAGGTAATGATAAATTTAGACAAGATAACATTTAAGCCATGACACCAGGAATTGAGTGCAATGGATGATTTATTATAAAGGGGACATTAAAGTGCAAGACAATGTAGGTTGTAGATTCAGCTGTATCTTAGCAGGGATAAAAAGCCACATTTGTGAGGAGAAACATGAGACTCTGAGCATATTTCCATTCATGCAGAAAAGGTATGGGGAGATTGATATGAGGTTTTAAAATGAAAAAATGTTATTAAAGGAAAAATAGGAAAAAGCTATTCCCCCTAGTTAGTGAGTCAGTGATAAAGAAACATCAACTTGACACGTAAGGAAAGAAGTTAGAAAAATAATCTTTCTGCAGAAATTATTGGAGTCTACGATACTTTGTCACAAGAAATAGCTGAGGCAGAGATCACTGCAAATTTTAAGAGAAAAGTGGTTAAATAGATTGAAGCAGAAGAAAATTAAAGACTATCAGAAGAAAGCAGTGCAATGGGATTCTTTTTGAATTGCTCAAGCAAAGAGCTGGCACAAACAAATGGACCAGATTTTGCAGTACCATTAGCAATGAACATTGAGATGTTCACCACCATTGAGCGTCACAATGGCATTGCAACTCCTGGTGTGTGCACATGCACACATTTTTGCCAAAAACTGAAAGTTGCAATATAATAGAATGTGTACCTGCGGAAACTTCACACATGGTTCTACCAAACTGCTTTGTTAATTGCAGGGACTCATAATTCATCCATCAGTCTAATTGTCCACAACTAATGCTGACTTTTATGTTGTTTATTTAGGGTTGCTATGAACAGGCATAGAGCCTGCTCAGCAAGGGTTTTTTTGTTGTGTACAGCAACTCCACAATTTCAGAAAGGCACTTGCAGCAACAGGAGTGAACTTTGAGGTACCTGCAGATATTTTAAAAGTTTATATTTGTGAGTTGTGAATTAATATAACTTTTTAACATGACTTAACAGACTTCTTAAAATATATTTTTAATGAGGTTGAAGTGACTTATAAAATATCTTTAAATGCATATGGCTTTTTGTCAACATTTATTTATTTTACTCGACATTTCAATGTAAATGACTCTTTAGCAAGATTGAAGTGATTTTTTAAATGTACCTGATGTTTTAAAATCCTATTTCCATGCATATGACTTTGTAAGACAATTTCAAAATAACTGAGACTGTCTTTCTAACTGGTACTGCAACACTTTAAAGCTTAAGCCTGTGAGGGAGAAACATGCCTTTTCCACTCTGCATCATTGTCGTACAGTTTCTGTTAGATGAATGTCCAATGCAGGGATCAACAAAGTGTCAGACATCACTTCACCCTACAGGAAGTCGACCCTCCAACACACAGAAAAGATGATGGGGGCAATTCTCCCAAAGAAATTCAAAGTGTCGAATTAGTGTAAAAACTGGAGTAAATCCCATTGTTTTATTCAACGGGAGTTTCAAAATGAATCTCCCACACTCTATGCACTGCAGAGCACTCATGCAAGAAATCCAGAGGTGGGGCCTATTCCCGCTGGAGAGGCCGGCAGCATAGCATTGAGCGGACCACTGTGTATGCGCCGATGTGTCAGTGCCAAGACGGCACATGCGCACTAATCCTGTGCTGCTGGCCTCCCGATTGCTGGTCAGCTCGATTGCTGGCCAGCCCTCCCATCCTGCATCGCTGCCCCTCCGACTCCCCCCACTCCCCACCTCCTCCGCCATGCTCCAATTGCTGGCCCCACATGTCCAGGCCAGGCTTGACTGCTCCCCCCCCCACACCTGCTTGCCTGCCTCAATCTCTCATCACCCTCCCCCCAACCGGTAGTCCTCCCAATTCCCCCACCACCACCGGCAGCTCCCCGCCCCCCCACTCCCCTCCCCCCGCCCACCCGCAGCCCTGACCTGAAACACTCCTGGCGGCAGGGAGAGGTTAGCAAGTCCAGAGATTTCAGTCCCAGGCCCGCTAATGGGATTCAAATTGTATTTCAATGAGAATTTGAATAATTTATACAGCTCTGCACCAAATATCGGTGCGGAGCTGATGGTGCCGGAAATCCGGTGCCCGGAGACTTGTGGAGTCCATGGGGCCCAGCAGGAGGCCCACTACATGGACTCCGCTTGAGTCACCTGGCCTGCTGAGTGCAGCGAGCTGGGAGAATCGCCTCCGAGAATTCAAGACCGTGCATGCGCCAGTCTTGAATTCACGTCAGAAATAGGTGAAATGGAGGATTCTAAAATGGAGGTTGCTGGAACCATGCATTGTGGTACAACTGAGAAAGCTCCACTGCAGTAACCAGTGTAGCTGGAGAACAGTCAATGGCTGATGCATTTCTCCATTGAGAGTGACTAAATTTCTCTCCCTCCTTCAGGAAATCAAACAAAAGAACACTGTGAAGAAAAGTAAAACAAGTGACATTTTATATTAGCAGCAAATACTTTTTACATGACTTTTGAAGTGTTTTTTGCTGAACAATGTAATCTTCAGATGCTTTGTGCAGGACTTTTCATGCCATTTGTGCCAATTAGTTATATTTCTACTTTGTAAACTGCAGAGATGAGAAATTTCTGCCATCCAGCAGAATTCTGAAATTTGGATAATCGAGCCGAAAGGAATTTCTTCCCTCAGAATGTAGTGAATCTGTGGAATTCTTTACCGCAGTGAGCTGTAAAGGCTGGGTCATTATGTTCAAGCTGAGAACAGATTTTTAATTAGTAAGGGAATCAAGAATTATGGGGATAACACCGGAAAGTGGAGTTCAGGATTATCATATCAGAAGAATCATGATCTCATTGAATGGTGGAACAGACTTGATAGGCCGAATGGCCTACTTCCATTCCTAAATCTTATGGTCTTATGTGGGATACCACAGGATTTGACAAGCTGTTACTTATCATTTGCATCCATTCAGTTAAAACATATGCCACTTATGGCATTATATTAGATATTGTGCTGCTATTCGATGTGTATCGTGCACCACATAAGTACATACCTGTTAGTGGTATGTATGGGAGCAGGTCCTTGGATACCTTCCAGGCATGATAGCCCCCTGGTGTCTTCATGTACCACTGACAGAACCAGGTGTGAACTTGCTATGTTGGTTATTGTTAGTGTTCTTGTCTGTGAGGGAAACAATTCCTTTCAGCCTCCTCTGGCTGTAGTGACTTGTATAAACAGCAGCACAGCATCTGAGCACCACACATTTCCCAGGTCCATCTGTGGTCTCAGGTGGCAAGCTGCCAGCCAGGGATGCGCTGAAATCAACTGATCAAAGGTAATGCAAGAGAACCAGCCAGAGAGGGACTGACTGGGCTGGGTCCTGAAATAAAATGTCCTTTCTCCCAAAAGTTTCCAACCTAACAAAGGTATGTTAGGATAGAATATACAGAAAGGCATATTACAGCAGAATAAATCCTTGTGTAGTGTCCCACTATCAACTCTTGGGATCCTAAGATATTGTTATTATATGTGGGTTTGTGAGGATATAAATGTGAGACTATAACTCTTTTGTACTTATTTAACGAATATTTATTGTAAAAAACAATTATAGATTTGATTTTATAAATGAAGATTACATCATAGCATAAATACTTAAGATAACATACAATTTTTGAATCCACATAATAAACAATTTAGATATACAAACAAATATTGACTTAAGAAAATTATACATACAATACAGTTTAATTTTTATGCTTTTGAAGTGTCGTTTGTCCAATCTGTAGGAATGTTCTAACACTCTAGAACTCGACCCATGTGACCAAACTGGCTGAATAAAATGTCTCCTCGCTATGATGTCTGTTTTAATATGAATTTCTCTGCTGAAGTCAAACAGTCTTACATTGTGTAACATTGTCAAGACAAACCAGTTATTATTAGTTCTTACTGAATTGAAGAACCTTTAGGACCATATAGGTTTAGGAAGTGCAGTTGCACGGCATGCTTTCAACAGCAAGGTAACTGAAGAGCTTTCTTATGAGTTTCCACAATTGGCCTCCTCACAGTGGTTCAAATGCTGTGGCAGTGTTTTTAATTTTTTATGTTGAGCAGCATTCTTTAATTGTTTGTCTATTCATCAAATTAATATTATAATTTGCCCATCAGATGTGTTTGTTTCTTTACAGGGTCATACTGTCAAGTTTGAATATGGTTGCCTTAATTTCTCAGCAAAGAAACTAATGATCACACCTTGGTATAAATTACCAGTTTATAAAACACAACCTCCTTATAGCTAGAGATTAGACATTTAGTTTTGTGACTTGGAGCTGCTGTTTAATGGATTGTGGTCAGTAACACAGAAATTAGGAGAAAAAATAAATGCAGAAATCAATTTCAATATTTCAAAAAAAACCATTGTGTATTTTGATTATGTTTTTTCCTCTTAAACTGAGTGGTGATTGTCTGCTTCCCCACCCCGTTATAATGAGAACCATATCCAGCACAGATTAAGTGTCATCATGTAAAATGCTTTGGTTATGCATTCTGTACCCAGCTTTACTCTCAGAATGCACAATAGCAGCAGTGTGTACAATCTACAAGATGTATTGATCAACTCACCAAGGCGCCTTCGACAGCACCTTCCAAACTCACAATTCTCTACCACCTGGAAGGACAAGAGCAGCAGATACATGGGAACACCACCACCTACAAGTTCCACTCCAAGACACACGCCATCCTAACATGGAATCATATCACCATTCTTCCACTATCGCTGGGTCAAAATCTGAAAACTCCCTTCCTAACAACATTGATGTTCCTGCACCAGGTGGACTGCAGTGATTCAAAAAGGCAGTACACTACAATCTTCTCAAGAGCAATTAGGGATGGACAATAAATGTTGGTTCAGCCAGAGAGGTCCACAGCCCATGAACAAATAAAGCAAAAAGGGATTCACACCTTTTGCAGTATTGCTGTGAGATATCCTGACATGGTGCTTGTCCCTGTCAACAACATTGTGATAGGGTTCATCCTAGCAAGACAAATAGAGATCTGTCAACATAGAGTCATAGAATCATAGAGGTTTACAGCATGGAAACAGGCCCTTCGGCCCAACTCATCCATGCCGCCCTGTTTTGTAAACCCCTAGGCTAGTCCCAATTCCTCGCATTCGGTCCATATCCCTCTATATCCATCTTACCCATGTAACTGTCTAAACGCTTTTTAAAAGACAAAATTGTACCCGCCTCTACTACTACTTCTGGAAGCTTGTTCCAGACACTCACCACCTTCTGTGTGAAAAAATTGCCCCTCTGGAATCTTGTATCTCTCCCCTCTCACCTTAAACCGATGCCCTCTAGTTTTAGACTCCCCTGCGTTTGGGAAAAGATATTGACTTTCTAGCTGATCTATGCCCCTCATTATTTAATAAATCTCTATAAGATCACCCCTCAGCCTTCTACGCTCCAGAGAAAAAAGTCCCAGTCTACCAAGCCCCTCCTTATAACTCAAACCATCAAGTCCCGGTAGCATCCTATTAAATCTCTTCTGCACTCTTTCTAGTTTAATAATATTCTTTCTATAATAGAGTGACCAGAACTGTATACAGTATTCCAAATGTGGCCTTACCAATGTCTTGTACAACTTCAACAAGACATCCCAACTCCTGTATTCAATGTTCTGACCAATGAATCCAAGCATGCTGAATGTTTTTTTCACCACTCTGTCCACCTGTGACTCCACTTTCAAGGAGCTATGAACCTGTACCCCTAGATCTCTTTGTTCTGTAACTCTCCCCAGCACCCTACCATTAACTGAGTTAAATCCCTGGTTCAATCATTAACTGAGTTAAATCCCTGGTTCAATATACCAAAATGCATTACCTCGCATTTATCTAAATTAAACTCCATCTGTCATTGAGGGTTCCCTACTTCTACCAGCCTTGCCCTTCTTTCTAAGAGGAATGTGCTCACCTTGAACCCTGTTTAACACGCTTTTGAAAACCTCCCACTTACCAGATGTCCCTTTGCCTTCCCACAGACTCCCCCTTTTAACTTTTGACAGTTCCTGCCTGATACCATCAAAATTGGCCTTGCCCTAAGTTAGAATGTTAACTTTTGGGCCAGACCTATCATTCTCCACAGCTATTTTAAAACTAATAGAATTATGGTCACTGGACCCAAAGTGATCCCTCATTAACACTTCTGTCACTTGCCCTTCCTTATTTCCCAAGAGGAGGTCAAGTTTTGCCCTCTCTCTAATCGGGCCATCCACATACTGAATGAGAAATTCCTCCTGAATACACTCAACAAATTTCTCTCCATCCAACCGTCTAATACTACGGCTGTCCCAGTCATTGTTGGGAAAGTTAAAATCCCCTACTATTACCACTCTATTTTTCTTGGAGCTATCTGTAATCTCCTTACATATTTGCTCCTCAATTTCCCACTGACTATGATGGGAATGTGTCTCCTGCTCCTGTTGGGATTGGTGTTATGAAAGTTTGCTCTGTCTTCCAATGCATGTTGGGCAAAGTCTGTTATTTTGTTGAGTGACGTTGTCCTAGAAAGGGACAAAATAGAAAACTGAGATGCAACAGGTGGCAAATTAACATCCACAGCTGAGAATGTTTGAAAAGTCATGAAAGCAGAGAGTGGGGAGAGAACAAACCAAACTCCTAACCATCTTTAGACTGTGGGAGGAAACCAGAGCACCCAGAGGAAGCCTACACAGACAAGAGGAGAACATAAAAACACAGATAGTGTTTTAGAGAACATAAAAACACAGATAACACCCAAGGCCGGAATCGAACCCAGGTCCCTGGCACAGTGAGGCAGAAGTGCTAACCACTGTGCCACTGTGAGGTATTCAAAATCATGAATGATCTGGCCAGAGTAGATAGGTGAAAGGATCAAGAACCAGAGGATACTGAAATAATGTAATTGGCAAAAGAAGCAATGGTGAAATGAGGAAAAACCTTATTACTCGATGACTCATTTGGACCTGGAATGCATTGTCTGAGAGTGTGATGGAGGCAGATTGAATTATAGTTTTCAAAATGGAACTGTATAATTATCTGAAGGGAAAAACTTGCAGGGCTACAAGGAAAAGGTAGTAGAGTAGGGCTAAGTGAGTTGCTCTTGCAGAGAGCTGACACAAATACGTTGAGCTCTTGCATCTTTCGTTCTGACTCTCTCGTCTCCTTCTCTATGAACAGTATGCTTTGTATAGCGCGCAAGAAACAATAAAGTAGAGCATTAACAGAACTTTATATTATGGAACCAAACGATCCTGTGCATTGATAGACTGTGGCTGACATGTATGTAAGGGCGAGGTGCAGCAATTTGAAAGGGACCTGAACCTGTGTCTTTGCCAGGCTGGTATTTTGTGGCATGTAGATGATGACCAATGTAAACACTTTTTTTTTGACAGAAGAGGACTCACTATGAGCAGGATTGAGGATGAACAGAGGGTGGGGTCCCAAACCTCTTTCTCCAAGTTGGGTGAAGGAACAAGCACTGGAGATGGCTTGTGGTCGCGGAGCCAGGTCCACTGGTTGCAGAGAGGCAGGCATCTCAGATGAGGATAAGAATCCAGTGGACTGGGAAGAGATTGGTGAGGGTATAAGAGATGTCGGGCAGTGGTTGTAAGACTGGCATGTAAAATTCACTTATTCCCATTGCTTGTTCATTCAGAATTCTTTGCTGAACCAGACACCCATTCTGAGAAGCAATGAGACAGAATGCACTCTGACTTTGTAATGATGTTCGATGATGACATTTTATCTTCCTCCGTAGGCTGGATATTCAAACAAAATCTCACCAAAAAATGACAGTGTGTTGGTTCTGGCACAAAACATTCAGTGTTTCCCACCAAGGGTGCCGGTGTGTTTTCGGAGTGAATCTTATGCCTCATTAGTAACAATTTTTATGCCCATGAGTATTAGGTCACACTTGTGGCATGTTCCACCTGATTCGCCCACCCACAAGAACTTACTGGGGAGCTCCACATAAATGGCTCACACCCTCCTTGTCTACACATCTCCACATTGGTCCTTGTCAACTCCAGCAGGATGCATCGCGTGGATGCATCAGGATCTCAGTGGCACCAAAGTCCCCCCAAAGAAACCTAGTGTCACATTAAAGGGCAGTCAAGTGGCTGTATGTGACCAGTGTTTGCATCCTGAAGGGGGGCCTCACTGATGCATCCTGCCATGACCTCGATTGGGATGCGTGACAAAAGACATCACCATCACGCCTTGTATAGGAGGCACATCAGTGTTCACTGTGTGATTTTGCAGCCTTTCTGGGAATGTCAGCTCAATGCTAGGACAATGGCTTGCATTGGGTTAAAAGTTGTTCTCCACTAAACGACAGTTCTTTTTGACAACACACCATTTAATGGCATAATCACTAGTGAGGGAAGACTGGAGAGGCTGTTCAGTTGGCATGCCCAGCTCATTCCTAGAGGGGACCCTGTTTCTCCCGGGTCACAAAAGGTGCAGAGTTGAACAGCCTTCCATGACCCATTGAGATGTACCGTTGCATGCAAGCACCCCAGACAATTCGCTTTGGACTTCCGGACAGCTTCTCCCCTTTGTCCTCACGTTGCTGCCTCAGTGTGGATTCCAGTCACACAGCAGTCATCCACCCCCCGAGTGTGAGATCCTTCAGGTCGCATGAGAGGAGATGCAGCCCATTCCTGAATCCCCTACTGTGCCCTGATAACCTGGCCCCTCATGGGACCCCACCTGAGTAACTCTCAGTCACTCCCAATGCTTAGCCTCATGTTTTCAAGCACTCCAACCTTCTGGCTAGCCCCCCCTTAAGGAAGGGCAAGCCCTCAGCTGCAATATGGACAGGAACCCAGGAAAGGGGACATGGGAAGCACTGCCTGCATACCAGATGTCACAGCTCTTTTAAACCAAGGGGTGTCCTGAAATGAAGGGAAGGTAAAGCCTGTAAGTGACCCCCACGCACCCTGGAATGCTCGCCAATGGCTAAAATGATTCTCACAGTCTTCCTTTGATTTGATTTGATTTATTATTGTCACATGTATTAACATACAGTGAAAAGTACTGTTTCTTGCACGCTATGCAGACAAAACATACCGTACATAGAGAAGGAAATGAGAGAGTGCAGAATGTAGCGTTACAGTCATAGCTAGGGTGTAGAGAAAGATCAGCTTAATGCAAGGTAAGTCCATTCAAAAGTCTGACAGCAGCAGGGAAGAAGCTGTTCTTGAGTCTGTTGGTTAGATGACCTCAGACTTTTGTATCTTTTCCCCGAAGAAAGAAGGTGGAAGAGAGAATGTCCAGGGTGCATGGGGCCCTTAATTATGCTGGCTGCTTTGCCGAGGCTGCACGAAGTGTAGACAGAGTCAATGGATGGGAGGCTGGTTTGCGAGATGGATTGGGCTACATTCACGAACTTTTGTAGTTCCTTGCAGTCTTGGGCAGAGCAGGAGCCATACCAAGTTGTGATACAACCAGAAAGAATGTTTTCTATGGTGCATCTGTAAATGTTGGTGTAAGTCGTAGCTGACATGCCAAATTTCCTTCGTCTTCTGAGAAATTCTTATATATAGTCTCACTTGGAGACTATGATGGACTTCTCCAAGACTCTATTTTAGATCCAATCCCCTTCAACACCTATGTGAGTGACATGCCTCCCACCAGCTGTAGGAATTTTCTCTATGCAGATCTGACCCTTACTACCCAGGCAACTGACCTTGAGGAACTCAGCAGTACCTCGTCCCAGGACTTTGTGATGGAGCAATATTTCAACTACTGGAGTCTATGCCCAAATTCAACTAAGGTCACAGTCACTGCTTTCCACCTCAGCAACCAGCTGACTAACAGTAAATTCTAGATCTCCTTTTGCAGCAAACCAAACCATACTACAAGTACCTTTGGAGTCTGAAGGGGTTAAAATTACTGAGTGCAGCAGAATTCCCGAGCAATTGAGCACAGAAGAGTTCCCCTGAAAGATTTGCTGTAAAGTTTCTGTGACGTTCCCACAACTTCAGATGGACTGCACAAACAAGCTGAACAAGGGACAAGAGAGTGAACTTTGATAAGTCATAAGGAGATAGCCATAACAGCCAAGGTCTGCAGATGTGGATGTTTGGATGGTTTAACCATCCAGATGTGCTTTGCTAGCAATTGAATATTATAATTAGGCAAGCATTTTGAGGCTATAACTAGTTAACTATATTCACGTTACATAAATGAAGTGATCACAACTATTAGCTGTAATTAGACATCAATGACTTCACTTCATAATAAATATATACTTGTGATTGGTAAATGCAAATTAAATGTAAGATAACCAAAGGTATAATTACTGTTGCAATGTATCATCCAGGGAGTCTATATGCCACCTTGTCAAGGCAGACTTCCCTGCTATAACTTGAATAATGATTTTTAATAAGAACTGAAGACATGTCCCTGCAAAAATGAAGGATAGAAATGGCAGGATTCAGTAACCATGGATTACAAGAGAAATTGTAAACGTAGTCAAAAGGAAAAAGGAAGCATAGATATGTCTAGGCATCTAAAAACTGATGAAGCCCTTGAGGAGTACAGTGAAAGTAGGAAGGAACTTAAACGTGGAATTAGGAGGACTAAAGGAGGCCATGAAATGTCTTTAGCAAACAGGGTCAAGGAGAATCCCAAGCCTTTTTATGCATCTGTTAGGAGCAAGAGGGTAGCAAGAGAAAGAGTAGGCCCACTCAAGAACAATGGAGGGAAGTTATGTGTGGAACCACAGGAAGTGGGTGAAATCCTCAATGAGTACTTTGTATCGGTATTCACCAAGAAGAAGGACATGACGATGTTGAGGTTATGGATAGGTGTGTGAACACTCCAGGGAACATCAGTATATCAAAGGAGGAAGCGTTGAATATCCTAAATTG
Source organism: Mustelus asterias (assembly GCF_964213995.1). Lineage (NCBI taxonomy): Eukaryota > Metazoa > Chordata > Chondrichthyes > Carcharhiniformes > Triakidae > Mustelus > Mustelus asterias. Next base: position 43,956,478 of record NC_135814.1, on the reverse strand, counting down.
CATTAAAATAGACAAGTACCAGGGGCCAGATGGGATTTCTCCCAGGTTACTGCGGGAGACAAAGGGAGAAATAGCTGGAGCCTTAACAGATATCTTCACATCCTCTTTGACCACAGGTGAGGTTCCAGAGGACTGGAGAATAGCAAATTTGTTCCATTCTTTAAGAAAGGAAGCAAGGATTATCCAGCAAATTATAGACCGGTGGACCTGACATAAGTGGTGGGGAAGCTTTTGGAGAAGAGGGACAGGATATATGCATATTTGGAGGAAAATAGACTAGTTAGTGACAGGCAGCATGGTTTTGTATGGGAAGGTCATGTCTCACCAACTTGATTGAGTTTTTTGAAGAGTTGACAAAGATAATTGATGAGGGAGGGGCTTTGGATGTAGTTCTTATGGACTTTAGTAAGGCGTTTGACAATGTCCCACATGGCAGACTGGTACAAAAATTAAAATCACATGGGATTTGGGGTGGGCTGGCTAGATACAGAACTGGCTTGGTTATAGAAGACAGAGAGTAGTGGTCGAAGGGTGTTTTCCATAATGGAGATCTGTAGCTTGTGGTGTTCTGCAGGGATCTATGCAGGGACCTCTGTTGTTTGTAGTATATATAAATGATCTGCAGGAAAATGTGGGTGGTCTGATAAGTAAGTTTGCGGATGGCATAAAGGTTGACGGAATTGCTTATAGTGCCGAGGGTTGTCAGAGGATACAACAGGGTATAGATGGATTGGAGACTTGGGCACAGAAATCTGGACAAACACAAGTTGATGCATTTTGCAGGATTAGCTTTAGGTATGAATTATACTGTAAATGGCAGAACCCCTTAGGAACATTAACATACAGAGGGATCTGGGCATGTTGGACCACAGTTCTTTAAAAGTGGCAACACAGGTGGCCAAAGTGATTAAGAAGGCATATGGCCTGCTTGCCTTCATCAGCTGGGGCATTGAATACAGGAGTTGGGAAATCATTGAATACAGGAGTTGGGAAGCAGCTATATAAAACCTTGATTGGGCCGCATTTGGAGTATTGCATGCAGTTCTGGTCACCGCCCTATCAGAAGGACATGGAAGCTTTGGAGAGAGTGCAAAGAAGGTTCAGCAGGATGTTGCTGGTCTTGAGGGTGTTGGGCTATGAGAAGATGTTAAATAAACTAGGATTGTTTTCATTGGAAAGACGGAGGCTATGGGGAGACCTGATAGAGGTCTACAAAATTATGAGAGGCATAGGCAGAGTGGATAGTCAGAGGCTTTTTCCAAGGGTGAAAGTGTCAATTACAAGGAAGACAGGTTCAAGGTGAGAGGGGGAAAGTTTAAGGGAGATATGTGGGGGAAGCTTTTCATGCAGAAAGTGATGGGTGCCTGGAACGCACTGCCAGATGATGTGATGGAAGCAGACACATTAGGAACATAAAAGAGGCATCTGGATCGGTACATGAATAGAGAGGAAATAGAGGGGTATGTGACCAGTGGTGTTCCGCAGGGCTCTGTACTGAGACCTCTGCTATTTGTGATATATATAAATGATTTGGAAGAAGGTGTAACTGGTGTAATCAGCAAGTTTGCGGATGACACGAAGATGGCTGGACTTGCGGAAAGCGAAGAGCATTGTCGGGCAATACAGCAGGATTTAGATAGGCTGGAAAATTGGGCAGAGAGGTGGCAGATGGAGTTTAATCCGGATAAATGTGAAGTGATGCATTTTGGAAGAAATAATGTAGGGAGGAGTTATACAATAAATGGCAGAGTCATCAGGAGTATAGAAACACAGAGGGACCTAGGTGTGCAAGTCCACAAATCCTTGAAGGTGGCAACACAGGTGGAGAAGGTGGTGAAGAAGGCATATGGTATGCTTGCCTTTATAGGCCGGGGTATAGAGTATAAAAGCTGGAGTCTGATGATGCAGCTGTATAGAACGCTGGTTAGGCCACATTTGGAGTACTGCGTCCAGTTCTGGTCGCCGCACTACCAGAAGGACGTGGAGGCGTTAGAGAGAGTGCAGAGAAGGTTTACCAGGATGTTGCCTGGTATGGAGGGTCTTAGCTATGAGGAGAGATTGGGTAAACTGGGGTTGTTCTCCCTGGAAAGACGGAGAATGAGGGGAGATCTAATAGAGGTGTACAAGATTATGAAGGGGATAGATAGGGTGAACGGTGGGAAGCTTTTTCCCAGATCAGAAGTGACGTTCACGAGGGGTCACGGGCTCAAGATGAGAGGGGCGAAGTATAACTCAGATATCAGAGGGACGTTTTTTACACAGAGGGTGGTGGGGGCCTGGAATGCGCTACCAAGTAGGGTGGTGGAGGCAGGCACGCTGACATCATTTAAGACTTACCTGGATAGTCACATGAGCAGCCTGGGAATGGAGGGATACAAACGATTGGTCTAGTTGGACCAAGGAGCGGCACAGGCTTGGAGGGCCAAAGGGCCTGTTTCCTGTGCTGTACTGTTCTTTGTTCTTTGTTCTTTGACTGAGTAAGGGCAGAAGGTTTTTTTTAGTTAGGGCATCATGATCGGCAAAGGGTTGGAGGGCCGAAGGGCCTGTTCCAGTGCTGTACCTTTCTTTGTTCTTTGTTCTTATTTGTTATAATATCGCTCCCCCCCCCCTAAGTGGGCAGAGAGCAGCCACACAAAAACTTGGACACTATCCTCAACACATCAATGCAGTTGATCACTGGTACACTCATTGAAATCAACACCTGTACAATGGCTTCCAATTCTGTCGAATATCCCACCTCCTGTCATGCGCCAGAAGGCAAAAACACAGAAAGAGTTTGACCGCATTGAAACCAATCTAAAACTGCCAATCCACAAAGAGCTTCAGAACCTACTGAATGTGAAACTGAAATCAAGTAATCCTTTCTGGACCTCTGCAAATGCTGTAAACCATGCAGGTTTTGACAAAAGAGGACAAATGATGTAACCTCTGGGCTGAGACCAATATCCCCCAAAAATATCTGCTGAGTGATCTAACGGTTCAGCTTTCAGGGTTCCACCACCCTTCAAAACATTGATCTACACGCAATACGACCTGCACTCATCATGCAAGGACATCATACTTCTGCCACAAATGGAATTTCAAGGACTATCCAGCATGTGACTGTGGTCAACTAGATCAGACTGCTCACTACATCATGAATGAATGTAGCCTATGAAAATTGGCTGCAGGATTCAAGATAATCCACCAACAACTTACATTGCTGTGACTTGGTTGTTCAACTTGGAACCGGACTTGTAAAGCTGTAAATGGATGTAGAAGAACCACAAAATAATTGTAATGTTCTGAACTTATTTGTTTCTGGTTTTATGCCAGTATTGTGCAAAAAAAATTGAGATAAGCCAAGTGACCTATTCCTTATTGTGTCAATGATGCTTTGAACCAACAGGCCTGGTAGGATTTTCCTGTATTAGGACAACGTTCTTTGTAGTTGTCAGTCACCTTCTCCAATCTATGTTAGCTGAGACTGGGAATTTATTACAATTACCTTTTCATTTTGTCTGTTAACTATTTGATATATTATACCAATTCATAATATCGGTATTGTGTGCACAAATATTGTGATCTATTAATATTTATAAGCTGTTGTTCCACTTAATGAGTTATGATTTCACTCAATATTGATACCTATTTAGGAATCATATATTTGTACCTGCATGCAATCAAAAAGCGCAGCAAAAAGGATTTCAGATTATATACTTTCTGTAATACATATTGCCATCCAGAGGCAATCTAACACAATTACATCCTGCCCTAATGTGGTATGCTTGACTGTGAGCTCAATGAATATTACTGGATGGCTACTTAACAGAAGACATGAACACATTATGAAATTATCTGATAGGGTAAAGTAAACGTTATCTAAAAGTCTTCATTATCTAGGATTGTATTGCTGATGGGAAGTTGGTGGATTTGGGGTGAAAAATTGGGCTCTGTGGCACAACTGAAGCAGGAAGCCTTCCAATTGAGGAGAACCATACCGCTGACTGCTTCTGGGATTGTATGTTTGGAACCCCATGTTAGAAAAGGTGTTCATGTTAGCTTGCCATGCATATGAAGTTTCCCAAATGACTAAATCATGATGTCAGTTCAGCTGTACCAACTGATTTGATGCACAAATTCCAACAAACTTGGACCAAACAGGTCCACTCAGTGTATTCACTTGTCACTCACCAAAGCACAGTGAGCTGGCTTCAAGATAGAAAGAAGTTTAACAACACCAGGTTAAAGTCCAACAGGTTTATTTGGTAGCAAAAGCCACACAAGCTTTCGGAGCTCTGAGCCCCTTCTTCAGGTGAGTGGGAATTCTGTTCACAAACAGAGCTTATAAAGACACAGACTCAATTTACATGAATAATGGTTGGAATGCGAATACTTACAACTAATCAAGTCTTTAAGAAACAAAACAATGTGAGTGGAGAGAGCATCAAGACAGGCTAAAAAGATGTGTATTGTCTCCAGACAAGACAGCCAGTGAAACTCTGCAGGTCCACGCAACTGTGGGAGTTACAAATAGAGTGACATGAACCCAATATCCCAGTTGAGGCCGTCCTCGTGTGTGCGGAACTTGGCTATCAGTTTCTGCTCAGCGACTCTGCGCTGTCGTGTGTCGCGAAGGCCGCCTTGGAGAACGCTTACCCGAATATCAGAGGCCGAATGCCCGTGACTGCTGAAGTGCTCCCCAACAGGAAGAGAACAGTCTTACCTGGTGATTGTCGAGCGATGTTCATTCATCCGTTGTCGCAGCGTCTGCATAGTTTCCCCAATGTACCATGCCTTGGGACATCCTTTCTTGCAGCGTATCAGGTAGCCAACGTTGGCCGAATTGCAAGAGTATGTACCGTGTACCTGGTGGATGGTGTTCTCACGTGAGATGATGGCATCTGTGTCGATGATCCGGCACTTCTTGCAGAGGTTGCTGTGGCAGGGTTGTGTGGTGTCATGGTCACTGTTCTCCTGAAGGCTGGGTAGTTTGCTGCGGACAATGGTCTGTTTGAGGTTGTGCGGTTGTTTGAAGGCAAGAAGTGGGGGTGTGGGGATGGCCTTGGCGAGATGTTCGTCTTCATCAATGACATGTTGAAGGCTCCGGAGGAGATGCCGTAGCTTCTCCGCTCCGGGGAAGTACTGGACAACAAAGGGTACTCTGTCCACTGTGTCCCGTGTTTGTCTTCTGAGGAGGTCGGTGAGGTTTTTCGCTGTGGCGCGTTGGAACTGTTGATCAATGAGTCTAGCGCCATATCCTGTTCTTATGAGGGCATCTTTCAGCGTCTGGAGGTGTCTGTTGCGATCCTCCTCATCCGAGCAGATCCTGTGTATACGGAGGGCTTGTCCGTAGGGGATGGCTTCTTTAACGTGTTTAGGGTGGAAGCTGGAGAAGTAGAGCATCGTGAGGTTATCCGTGGGCTTGCGGTACAGTGAGGTGCTGAGGTGACCGTCCTTAATGGAGATGCGTGTGTCCAAGAATGCAACCGATTCCGGAGAGTAGTCTATGGTGAGCCTGATGGTGGGATGGAACTTGTTGATGTCATCATAGAGTTGTTTCAGTGATTGTTCACCATGAGTCCAAAGGAAGAAAATGTCATCGATGTATCTAGTGTATAACATCAGTTGAAGGTCCCGTGCGGTGAAGAAGTCTTGTTCGAACCTGTGCATGAAGATGTTGGCATATTGAGGTGCGAATTTGGTCCCCATGGCTGTTCCGTGTGTCTGGATGAAGAACTGGTTGTTGAAGGTGAAGATATTGTGGTCCAGGATGAAGCGGATGAGATGTAAAATTGCATCTGGAAACTGGCAGTTGTTGGCGCTGAGCACTGAGGCCGTTGCAGCAATGCCATCGTCATGGGGGATGCTGGTGTAGAGTGCCGAGACATCCATTGTGACGAGGAGCGCTCCTGGTTCAACTGCTCCATGTGTGCCGAGTTTCTGTAGGAAGTCCGTCGTGTCGCGACAAAAGCTGGGGGTTCTTTGTACAATGGGTTTCAGGATGCCCTCGACATAGCCGGAGAGGTTCTTGCACAGGGTTCCATTGCCCGATACGATGGGACGGCCGGGTGTGTTTGCCTTGTGTATCTTTGGGAGGCAGTAGAGATCTCCAACGCGGGGAATACGTGGGATGAGAGCACGGAGGGTGTTCTGAAGGTCCGGATCAAAGGTCTTGATCAGAGTGTTGAGTTGACGGGTGTGTTCTTTGGTCGGATCTGCAGGTAACTGTCTGTTGTGTTCCTCGTTGTTGAGTTGTCGGTACACTTCTTTGCAGTAATCCGTTCTGTTCAGTATGACGATGGCCCCTCCTTTGTCTGCTGGTTTGATGACAATGTTGCGGTTGGTCTTGAGAGCGTGGATGGCGTTACGTTGTGCTTGGGTGATGTTCGGGGCTGTCTTGTGAGTGCGGCTGATGAATTTGGTGTTGACGCACCTCCTGACGGCTTGGGCATACATGTCAAGTCGAGGGCAGCGGCCTTCCGGAGGAGTCCAATTCGACTCTTTCCTCTTCGGATGCACTGCGGATCTCTCTGTCGGCTGTTCCGGTTCATTGGCTGTCTCATTGTGTTCGTTGTTGGCCTCTTGGGGTTTGTGGAAGAACTCCCTCAGCCTCATTCGCCTGATGAATTCCTCTGTGTCTGCTGCGAGACTGATGGGGTCTATTTTGGTGGTGGGGCAAAAATTAAGCCCTCGGCTGAGAACTTCGATTTCATCTGGTTGAAGTGTGTAGTCGGACAAGTTGACAATGGACTTCCCTGCAGTGGTACTGTTTTCTACTGTGGTACCGGGGGAGGGCTTGGTTGCTGCTGGTGGTGATGCCGAGTTTCTCAAGTTTCCTGTTCTTGGTGTGCATGTAGATGGTTTAGTTCCTTTGTCTCGTCTGCTTGGCAGAGTTTCGCAGCTGGTCTGCGTCCTGAGCGCAAGTTGAGAATATGGATTCGATCTTGGTTTCCAGGCTGCGGCGTTTGCTATAGAGTTGGTGTATGAGGTGGTTGAGGAGGGTGAGAGAGGTGCGACGGCAAAGTCTCTCAGCGTAGTCTGTGTTATAGGTTGACCTGAGTGGGTTCGTGATCTGTAGTCCTTTCGGTATCTTGTCTGCTTTCTTGCATCTTTGTAGAAACTTGATGTCTGTGTCGATATGCGCGATCTTCTTGGCGATCCTCTCCACTTGGAGCCGGCGGTTTGCGGTGTCGATGGTAGTCATGATGTGGAGATGCCGGCGTTGGACTGGGGTAAACACAGTAAGAAGTTTAACAACACCAGGTTAAAGTCCAACAGGTTTATTTGGTAGCAAAAGCCACACAAGCTTTCGGAGCTCTGAGCCCCTTCTTCAGGTGAGTGGGAATTCTGTTCACAAACAGAGCTTATAAAGACACAGACTCAATTTACATGAATAATGGTTGGAATGCGAATACTTACAACTAATCAAGTCATTAAGAAACAAAACAATGTGAGTGGAGAGAGCATCAAGACAGGCTAAAAAGATGTGTATTGTCTCCAGACAAGACAGCTAGTGAAACTCTGCAGGTCCACGCAACTGTGGGAGTTACAAATAGTGTGACATGAACCCAATATCCCGGTTGAGGCCGCCCTCGTGTGTGCGGAACTTGGCTGTCGTGTGTCGCGAAGGCCGCCTTGGAGAACGCTTACCCGAATATCAGAGGCCGAATGCCCGTGACCGCTCTCCTCCGGAGCCTTCAACATGTCATTGATGAAGACGAACATCTCGCCAAGGCCATCCCCACACCCCCACTTCTTGCCTTCAAACAACCGCACAACCTCAAACAGACCATTGTCCGCAGCAAACTACCCAGCCTTCAGGAGAACAGTGACCATGACACCACACAACCCTGCCACAGCAACCTCTGCAAGATGTGCCGGATCATCGACACAGATGCCATCATCTCACGTGAGAACACCATCCACCAGGTACACGGTACATACTCTTGCAATTCGGCCAACGTTGGCTACCTGATACGCTGCAAGAAAGGATGTCCCGAGGCATGGTACATTGGGGAAACTATGCAGACGCTGTGACAACGGATGAATGAACACCGCTCGACAATCACCAGGCAAGACTGTTCTCTTCCTGTTGGGGAGCACTTCAGCAGTCACGGGCATTCGGCCTCTGATATTCGGGTAAGCGTTCTCCAAGGCGGCCTTCGCGACACACGACAGCGCAGAGTCGCTGAGCAGAAACTGATAGCCAAGTTCCGCACACACGAGGACGGCCTCAACCGGGATATTGGGTTCATGTCACACTATTTGTAACTCCCACAGTTGCGTGGACCTGCAGAGTTTCACTGGCTGTCTTGTCTGGAGACAATACACATCTTTTTAGCCTGTCTTGATGCTCTCTCCACTCACATTGTTTTGTTTCTTAAAGACTTGATTAGTTGTAAGTATTCGCATTCCAACCATTATTCATGTAAATTGAGTCTGTGTCTTTATAAGCTCTGTTTGTGAACAGAATTCCCACTCACCTGAAGAAGGGGCTCAGAGCTCCGAAAGCTTGTGTGGCTTTTGCTACCAAATAAACCTGTTGGACTTTAACCTGGTGTTGTTAAACTTCTTACTGTGTTTACCCCAGTCCAACGCCGGCATCTCCACATCGTTCAAGATAGAAAGCAGAGCATGGGAACAAAAGATAGTTATTCAGAGTGGCAGAAGGTAGGTAGTGATATTCCACAAGGATCAATGCTGAGAATACTGCTGTTTACAATTTACATTAATTATTTGAACTTTGGAATGAAAAAAATAATTTCTAAATTTGCAGATGACACCAACATGGTGGGGGATTGTCAATACTGAGGATAACTTCAACAAATTACAGGAGGCCATTGAAAAACTTGCAGAATGGGCAAATGAAATTCAAAAAGATAAATGTGAGGGAGGGCATTTTGCTAGGAGGAATAGGGAGATCCCTTATTCTTTGGCAGGTGCAAGGTCGGTTAGAAAAACAAAGGAATCTCAGAGTATAAATACCCCAATCATTATTAGTTGTGCCATAAATTAGCAAGGTCATAAAAATAGTACACCAAAAATAGTACACCAAGCACTAGGCTTAATTTTTAGAGAGTAGAATTGAAAAGGTGGGAAGCAAGGTTAAACCTGTATTGAACTTTAGTTGGACAGCACAGTGTAATTCTGGATACCATATTATAAAATGGATATAAAGGGATTCGAGGGGGTGAGGAGAGGATTTAGAAGGATGACACCAGAAATACCAGGGTGTGCATACCGGGAAAGGAATGAAAGAAGAAGGCCGAACTGAAGTCTTTAAAACTATGAGAGGTTTTGATAGAGTAGGAACAGAGAATGAGAAATGAAAGGCCAGGAGAGAGATGGAAAGCAAGAGGTCCATGGTCACACTATCAGCAACTTGCACTTTATGCTGGATAGCATGATGTAAGTGAGCTTGGAATTGTAAGGGACATAAGGCTGGAACATGCCATTCTCAGCAAATTCAGATACCTTAGGCTTTATTGCAGCCAGTTCCATGATGTGAAGAGCCATTTGTTTCCTGGAGCTCAAGAAATTCAAGCGTCCTTGTTCCCCACAGATTCTGCTCTACTCTTGGCCATTATGTATAATTAGCCTGCAGAAAAGGCAGATTGTCAGTGATTGTGTTGCACTATTTGGGTGATATGCTTGCTTCATCTGAATAGATAAATGAATGTGAAAGCAATTATTGAGCAGTGGTCTAAGACTGATATCATTGCAATGTGTGTAAAGTGTGGTAGAGTATCTGGACATTAAGACTTGACTTCTGAGTGCCAGAACTGTTGATGGGTGAGTGATGGGACATAGAGCCATAGGCAATGTGAGAGATTGGTGATGTAATGAGCAAGAGGCCTTTTGAAAAGGTATTCACTGACCTTGACCATCCATGTGAGGTAATTAAACTTCTTTTGTGGCACCGCTGACAAGTGCTTGGGACTCAAAATCACGGCATTAATCTCCTTGGCCATATACTCCCATTCCATTTGGAGGTCAGTTCTTATGGGGCTCTATGGCAGCTGATGGAATTTAAATTCAATCAATAAATCTGGAAAATAAAGGTAGTCTCAGTAATGGTGACTATGGCAACAAACATCGATTGTTATAAAAATGCATCTGGTTTACTAATGTCCTTTGGAGAAGGAAATCTGCTGTCCTTACCTGGGATGGCCTACAATGTGACTCCAGACTCACAGCAATGTAGTTGACTCTTTTTTACACAGAAGGTAGTATGTATGTGGAATGAGTTGCTGGAGGATGTGGTAGAGGCAGGGACATCGATGGCATTTAAAAGGCATTTGAATGGATACACGGATCGGAAAGGTTTAGAGGGATATGGACCAAATGTAGGTAAATGGGGTTAGCTTAGATGGGCATTTTGGTCAGCATGGACCAGTTTGGGCTGAAGGGCTAGTCTCCGTGCCATAGATTCTATGATTCTATTTAACTGTCTTCAATTCAAGGGCAAATAAAGATGGCCAACAAATATTCTCCTTACCAGCCACTGCCAAATCCCATGAAAGAATAAAAAAGGTAAAGGATAAGGTTTTTGTGTGGTTTCTCATAATTAAGGAAAACTTGGAAGTTAACTGGTAATTAATATGCATTTCTACTTGTCATATTGTCACAGAAATGGTTGAAGCTTAGTGGGATTCTTTGTTAATTCAGTTCAAGCATAGCCAGCAGGCAAGACCAATCAATTTTTTTGAAACTCAACTAAGAGACTGTCAGATTTGGGTTTTATGTAGCTTTAAACTTCAAATTCAAGAAAAAATCCACTTGAAGTGGAGTAAATGCTATTGCATAGCTGAATGCAACATTATATATGTTTGCCTCCTCCCTAACCAACACTCAGTGTTGCAGCTGTCTTGATTTATACTTGTTCAAGGTACTTAATCAGTCAATGCCCTTCACTGTGTATCTTTAGCCTGGATAATACAATTTCTACTTGTGATCTATGATAAAGATTTGGATAATACAATTAACATGCCATTAACCAGATTGGGGTGGATGGGTAGGTGAGGGGAAGATCACCCTGATCTTTGCGAAGCTCTGTGAACAGAAACAGTTACATAATCAGCCAGAGACATTTAGAATTAAAACTGCACAAGCTGTTAAACATGGATCCTTTATCATCCCTTTCTAGCAGTCAATATCTTTTCCCAAAGGTAGGAGAGTCTAAAACTAGAGGGCAGAGGTTTAGGGTGAGAGGGGAGAGATACAAAAGTGACCAGAGGGGCAATTTCTTCATACAGAGGGTGGTGAGTGTCTGGAACAAGCTGCCAGAGGTCGTAGTAGAGGCGAGTACAATTTTGTCTTTTAAAAAGCATTTAGATAGTTACATGGGTACGATGGGTATAGGGGGATATGGGCAAAATGCAGGCAATTGGGATTAGTTTAGGGGTTTAAAAAAAAGAAAGGGCGGCATGGACAAGTTGGGCCGAAGGGCCTGTTTCCATGCTGTAAACCTCTATGACTCTATGACTGCCTGTGCAGATATACATGTGCACAGTAACCTAAGTAGAAAAAATGCACAATGCAATTTTCAATACACTACATTGCTCCCCTTCTTCCTAAATGAGAGATATCACATGCTTCAATGGTTTGTTTTCAAAGTGCAAATGATAAATTTAAGTATGACTTCAATATTCAATATATTACATGTTCTAACTTTTATATTACTTTGTCGATGCACTCAGTCATATTCAATGAGATGAAAGCTTAATTCACTAACTGAAAATAGTTCACCTCATTGCATAATCACTTAAGTATGGTGGACCTTTAATCTCACAATAGGATTTTGTCTAACATCAGGTGTAGCCTATTTTACTCAAGTTCTTCATCTGTGATTTGAACATCAGAACTGGATTCGATGCTTAGTAATGGTGCTTTCAGTACTTTGAAACAGGTTTCGTGTGATTTGCAAATCATACTAAACGGTGATTATTGTTCATTATGAAATGAAAACTGAAAATGCTAGAAAATCTCAGCCAGCCTAGCAGCATCTATGGAGAGAGAAACAGAGTTAATGTTTTGAATCCTTGTAGGAGTCATATGGAAGAGAACTTAACAACATTCTCTACGTTATTGATAATCAAGATTGTTCTTTATTAAGCAGAGAAGCTTGTATTGCTTTGCAGCTTCTTTATTCACCAATTGCAGTGAAAACCCAAGTCGACCCAAAACAGTTTGAATTACTCTCCATAAAGAAAGCACCACACATGTAGCCACAGGAGGACATTCTGGAACTTGCATTACTCTTTGAGGAGAAGATAGGTGAAGACAGATACCAGACCACCACTGACTGCAGTGACCAGCTAGTGGAGGAAATTCTGGACCTCACACTACTTTTTAAAAAGAGTGGATGAGGGATGATAACCAAGAGTCCACTAATGAGTGTGACCAGAACATTACTGATGAACATGACCAGGATGCCAATCCACCTGACAATTCTAGTAAAGACATCGATGACATAGAATAACTTGATGCAGGCAATGACTTTCACAAAGAGAAATTAGAAAGAGAAGCTCTATCAATGGCCACTGAGAGAAGTGCAGAACACAAGCTGACTTTCCAAACTCTGGCATAGCAGCGAATAAACAATACTTAGTAGGCAACTAATACTCTAAACTCCAGAAAAGATATCCCCGCTTTAACTATTTAATCCAACTGAAAGCCTCACACCAGTTATACTTCACTGCCCACTCTCCACTGAATTACAGTCTTACAGAAACCAGTCCAACATCACTCCCAGTGGATAACAGGTTCACTTCTCCCCTTCTTGCCAAATCATAATGCCAAGTAACCATCAATAGTCACTTCTCTCAGTTTTGGGAGAAGTTCCGAACTGACTACCAGCAGCAAGGCTTAATTATGGCAATTCCACCCCTGGACCCACAGGTTCCATGGATTTTAGATTGCCATGGAATGTGCCTCCTTGAACAGAGACTGTGTCCCCTCCTGCATTGTGCCTGGCAATCTACAGAACAACAGATAGTCCTCCTTGCACTAATTGAGCCTTTTTGTCTTTCTGAATGACTCTCTCTCTTTCTGTCCAAAGACTCAGATTGAAAGTCTGTCCACAGCTAGCGCATGATTTCATTTTGCACCTTAGTTTTAGTGAGTCTCACCTCAGGTAACCTTTTCCCATGGTAACCATGGGAAAGGCTACAAAGGCTCGTTGTCAGGCAGAGCTCATAGCAGATCATTCCATTTGACCTTGAATTAAAGAGAAAATCCCAAAATATAATTATTTTATAAAAACTTAGCATCATAACAGTCTGTTCTGTTGTTCATTAAGGTAATGGCCCATCTGTATCTTAACTCCATCCACCTATCTGAGCTCTATGTGCTTTTACACTTGCATCAAGAAAAAATCTATTGGTCTCAGTTTTAAAACTATTAATTGAGCATGTATCTATTTGTTTTTGTGGAAGAGAGTTCCACACTCCTCCCATCCTTGTGTTTCCTAAATTCTGTCTTAAATAGCCTGGCCCTAATTTTAAGGTCATGTCCTATTGTTCAGTGCTCCACCACCAGTGGAAAAAGTTTCTCCATCCAACCTATCAATTTATTTCAAAAACGGCAATCAAATCACTCCCTCTTACCCTCATTATTTCAGGGAATGTAAGTCTAGTTTATGTTTTTCTCCTATAATCTTACCTATAGACCTTCAAAGCATTCTGATGCACACCTTCCAAAGCCGAATGTATCCTTTCTAAGGTGTACATTATGAAATAGCTAGCCTTTGTAAAACTGTAGCAAAACTACCACCCCTTTATATTCTACGACCCTTCCCCCCCTCAAGTTATAAAGATTAACATTCCATTAAACTTCTACATTTTTAAAATATGTGACTAATCTATTTTAGTGAACTGTGTGGACTGCCAAATCTATATGGACCAGCTAGATTTTGACCACTTAAAATACTCTGATCTTGATTGAAATGGATGATCTCACTGCAGTGATTTCCATCTGCCAGTTTTTCCACTCAATAAATCAATGTTTCTTTATAAATTTATGCTCCCATCTGTACCACTTACTATACCACCAATCTTTGTGTAATTGGGAAAAAGATATATATTCTTTCCACAATTAAACAAAGACTGTAGTAACTATGATTTAAATTTTGAAAATAACAGTTTTTCTGTTCAGCAATGTACACAGCTTTTAAAAAAAATACAAGTAGCTTCTTAATAGCTGAAAGTGCAAATTGTAAATTAAAATGTTTGCTGCTTTTTATTCAAAACACATAGTGTACTGATGTACCATAGGGGAAAAGAATTAGAAAAATGGTTAACATAGCAAGAATGGAAAAGATATAGGAAAAGAAAATTTGCATGCAAAAACTGCGCCAAATTACGCAAGAAGGGAAAAGTCTCCTTGCATAGCTAAAATTGGGGGCATTATCATAGAAAGATAATAATTAGGCTGCACAGCCAAAATCATTGCAGAACCTAATCCAGCTGGTTAATACATCAGTTGATCTTACAGTCAACAAATACTCTTCCCCTCCCCTCACCATTCAGACCCTATGGAAAATCAAACCTGATCTACATTCTGCATTCTCCTTCCAACAGCTAATGCAGCAATACAAGGAAATAATGCTTTCAGTTCTTATGTCAGTTAGTGTTATACATTATTCACACCAAATCAAAACATTAAATGATTGTCACAATTAGCTGTCCACATATGGATCATTGAAAATCTCATGTTGTCAAAGACATGATTACCTTTCCAAAATGGGCACTGAGTTAAAGAAAGAAATAGTAAAGAGTTGACCAAAGGCCTGGTTAAAATTGAGTTTCAAGGAAGATTTTAAACATTGAAAGCAGAGGAGTTCGTAGAGAACTCCAGAGCATAGACAGCAGAAGTCTAGTCACCAATGGTGGTGTAGAGTGGTGGAAATATGTTTCTTAAAACCACAACTTTTATTTGCCAGCTGTTATTTTTACAATTTTTTCCTCACGCTCCAGCTCAAAAAATGTTTGCACACAAATTGCTGGAAGTATGAATTGATAATAGTGAGGCCAGGTCAATTAGGCATCTGGGATCTGCTTTTGCTTTAGATGAGTCGGCATCACAGATGTTAGGAACAATGTACAATTTTTAAGTTGAATATATATATATTTGTGTGTCAAGAAAGGTAAATGGAAATGTAAAAGCTTGAACTTGATCTTAAGAGGAGAAGTTAGCAAAGGCGGAAAGAGATAAAGGGGGCAACCTTTCCAGCCCGTCACTATTGTTGTCAACTGAAAAGGCAGCATGAGCCATTGTACAAAAGGCATTTAAGTTCCAGCAGTAATCACAGCAAGGGACATCTTAACACCAATCTACCTTGTAGAGACATTGTAACACCCCACAGAGATCGTCAGGACTGGCAATACTGAAACAATGTGGAAAAATCAATCTACTAAAAGAGTAACAATAACACTCACTCGCTATTGCCACCAAAAATCCATTTTCCCAATCCAAAAAGGCTTGGTACGCAGTCACCTCCTACACATCTCATCCTCCCACTTAGAGCAACACCACAGAGTGTTGAATATCCTCTCCCACAGCACAATAAATCCTTATAAGGCAAGTCCCATGCTCAATTAAACTAAATCGGTCAGTTGACAGTGCAATGCTCCTTCCTGTGGGGCAAAAACATCTTTCATTGGCCTTCCACACACACCACACTCAGGAAAGATCAGCCCTCCTACCTTTTCTTCAACAATCAGAAACGATATCACTCTAGCACTGGAATTCTACCGCCCCACCCGCCATGGAATCGGAGTGGGCGAGGGGCAGACAATAGAAATGTCCATTGACCTTGGGCGGGAATTTCCGGTCTCACTCGAGCGAGGCCATAAAATCCCACTCCTTAGGTGTGGAAAGCAATTCACCAAAGTCCCCGGTGCCCACCGCTGTCCTATCCATCCATCCCCAATTGCACCCCGTACTGTTAGCTTACTGGAATTCCTCCCAATGAGGTTGCTCTCCTGCCATTGCTCCCATTAATTCTCTTTGCAATCCCTGGCCCTTTCTTCCCCAAACATTCTCCTCCTTTACTCCTCTTCTCCTCATGATTGCCCTCATGCTTACCCCATTTCCTTCACCAGCTCCTTCCATCAATCTTCTGATTCCTCTTCTCCCACCACCAGCAGTTGGTCTTGATTTCTCCCAATGGACAAAGCCATGGAAATCAATCAATTAATGGCTCTCCATGGCATAAGCATATTTATTGTAATGAAACAGTGTAGCCTCTGACTTGCTGTGTGCATGTATCGGGGAGGCCAGTTCATGCTTTGCTAATTATACTATGAACTGAAATAAATTGTGTTAAATCATGCAGTTAGAGCTGTCAACATACAATCAGACGATAGTAGTAATTTATGAAAAACTGTATGAATCATAATTATTAACTCAGTCTTGAAGTAACCCACTAGTTGTACAGAAGCATATAATGGAAGAGAAATATGGACTGATACTTCCTTCACTTTGGTGAAAAAGAGACTTTTTAAAAAGCATTTCAGAGATTCAAACCACAAAGCAATTTTCAAAGTTCAACTTCTGTACAATTATGGATCCTAAATTAACAAACTGGCAATTTCATTATTTGTTTTTCATTTCTCAGGGTATGAAATCATTCAAATTCTTTCAGGTCTCCAGAACACAGGCTAGTTGGAACCTGAAAGCCTTGCCAGGTGACTTTGGAGATTTAGCTTTTACTTAAGACCCAGTCCTTTATGTCCCTGGTACAGAGACATCAAGAGCAGTTCCAAGATGCAAGGAGAATCATCTGCTTTTCTGATATGAACTGTACTTTTTTCATTAAACAAATCTACAAATTCAGGTGAGGCTTGGCAAAAACTTAGCTTTGCTGTTGCAATACATAATGGACAGTTGCTGTGAATAATTTCCCTTCAGTCAGATATGTTCCTTTTTTTTTGAGGTGTAAACATCACTTCTAAATTAACCAAATGAAAAACTACAGGATAATGAAGAAAAGTACTTACCACGTTGCATTTTATTTCTGGTTTTGTGATAGTTTATTACATCTTAATTTGTATCTTCTTTCCAAAATCAAATATCTTACAGGTTTGTATGAAATTTAATTACTGGATATTGATTCTCTCCTCAGTTCAATCGTTCTTTGCTATTCAAAAGATTGATTTTATTTCGCTGACAACTTCAGATAAGCTCATCTTTCTTTCATCTGTTTAAGCCAGCAATGGACGTTGAACTTATATAATCTGTGGAACTGGATAACAATTTCTGTGACTCCACTAACAACATTGATTTCTCTTGTTTTTAATAAGATTGTATTGAGTGTTAGAATTCTGATTTTCCAAATGTCAGCTGAATGATCATTTAACTATAATGTGTCACCTTTTTATCTGAGTTGATGTACTCATTTACTTTCCTTCTTCATTCACCTGTGAATGATTCCAACACCTAGGTGGCTAATTAACCGTTATGTAACTTTATGAACATGACTATATTCATGGCTCCAGAGATTTTGTTTACAGCAGGGAAATGAAATATGATTTCTCTAACAGCATCGTGTTTAGTAAAACACTGCTGGAAATTTCTTCAAGAGTTCTCCTGACTGACCATCATAATTTTGATGAAAGTTCAGCATGAAACCCTATTTACACATCTGTCTGGTGTTTCCATTGATTTTCTGACAAGGTCGAAGAGCTCTGTCAGGAGAACCCCTCAGGAAATTCTGAAGCATCTTTCTCACTTTGAACAATTGCAGTGATTTCCTTACAAATGGATCAGAGAAACATCAAGGATGGCATAGAGCCATTGAGCAGTTCTGTAGCACATATTTCAGTTATGCCCCAAGATCTGGGGAAGGTTTTAAATTGGTATGTCAGATCATCACATCTGACAGCATAATGTTGAGTTTCCAGTGCACTTATTTAGAGATTATGCTAAAATTGAATGTGTAGAAATGCAAGGAGAAACAGTTCTCATTGGGATTACTGCTCCTAAAGCAGACTGAGCTTTTCGTTTGAGGGAACCGAAATGTATATGCAAAACACTGTCTCACATATCTAACAGACCACTGAGGTTGGGATTATACTCATGGACTAGAAAGAAGTGCATGCGATCCCTATATTTAATAAGGACAGTAAGTCAGAACCACAAAGTTTAGGACTATTAGTTTAACTTCTCATCTAAACAGTTTTCTAGAGGTATTACTGTCGTAGAGATGTGGGGTGGAATCTTCCCCCCAAAAAAGTGAACAGCCCAATTTTATCATCCATCTGCACCGGTTGATCGGTGTGATGAGCTGGAAAGCGGCAAAAATCCAACAATACAGGCTATATTCCTGGCCCTGTTTTGTCAACGGGATCAGCCTTACGCCCAGAAAGGGCGCAAAGCCGATTTAAATATTAATGTCATGATGCTGTGAAAAAGGAGATGGTAGATCTTGTCAGATGGTTCCCTGAGCATGCAGTGAAAGTCATTTGTCTGTCATGGGCCCTCTCCATCAGCGGGAATGCACCTCTGGAGCAGCGTGAAAATCATGGGAATGGAAATTAATATTAATGAGCCATGAGGTTCGGCCTAAAAACACGTCGGCGCAAAACACGGACTCCCCACGGTCATTTTTTGGTAAGATTTCACCCACTGTATCCATTCAATGATAAAATCAACAAATGTAAATGCTATATTTATAGGTTTAGTTGTCCAAGAAAATTAATTTAATTTGTTTTGTAATAAAGTCAATTCGATTTTGATTAAATTGTATGCTGTAATTTGTACTGGTGCTTTGCATTGAGATTTCAATTTGTTGAGATGATTATTTTCATTGCTATTTTGCCAAGTAAGTGCCATAAATCAAATATAATCTGTGGATGGTTGGAAGTTAGTGCAGTGCAGGATCCCTAAGAAAGGGGATTCACAGGACCTTGTGCCATCTGAAGTCAAGGCTTAAATTATATTTTGGCCATTTAAAACCTAAATTTGATTTGTGGTTTATCATTTTCAGCAAACTACAGTATTTTTTAATGTTACTAACATTAATGTGACTGAGAGCTGGGCTGTTCCTGTCTCTGACCGCTGTGGGGACGTGTCTATGTGGTGTTTTCCAGTAAGTGACCCCGAATCTAGTCTTTAACTATATCCCACTGAGGTGTGTGTCTTTGTCCTGATGGAGGGTGTGAGTGAGCTCTGTGATAGTTCTTCCTGAGTCCCCTCATCCTCAGACGTGCTGCGGGGATTGGAGAGCTGCTGGGCTGGCCAGCCGGCCATAGTCTGTTGGTACCTGCAAAAGACAAAAGGAATCATAGAATCCTTACAGTGCAGAAGGAGGCCATTCGGCCCATTGAGTCTGCACCGACCACAATCCCACCCAGGCCCTATTCCCGTAACCCCTCATATTTACCCTGCTAATCCCCCTGACACTAGGGTTAATTTAGCATGGCCAATCAACCTAACCCACACATCTTTGGACTGTGGGAGGAGACCGGAGAACGTGCAAACTCCACACAGACAGTGACCCAAGGCCAGAATTGAACGCAGGTCCCTGATGCTGTGAGGGTAGCATTGTTAACCACTGTGCCGCCCCAGTTAGTAGATGAGCTGAAGCTAATTCAGAGTATATTGCATTCACATTGAATTGCAGGATTGGGTGAAGTGATGGAGTCATGATCCATATTAGGTTGTTGCAAGACACTAAGCTCTGCATTGCCACAGGAGTGATCCCAGTCCTTACCAGCAAGCTCTGCAGCAGCCTCCTCGAACTCACTGAGGGTAATGATCTCTGCCATCTCTCCCCTGGTCTGGACTCACTCTCACTTTTTGTGAGCAAGTTTGGCCTTTATTGGGACAAAAGAAAAAGAAGTCTTGAGAGGGGATGGAATAGAGGTTGGGTGCATGTCCCCTGTTTGTGGTGCATCCTATCCCAAAGGGATGGAGAATGGAGCAACAAGACAGATGTAATGATGGTGGTGTGAAAGTCTTGTTGAGAGAGTGAGTCCTCCGCTAATGGATGTGGGAGATCTGTGAAGTTTGAGTACATGATGTCATGCTGAGATAAGATCATTCATCTGCTTCCTGCACTGGATGGTGCTTCATAGGTGGGTGGCAGCCAAACTGACCTCCTGGACAATGGCATCACAGGCCAAAGATGTGGGGTTCGTGTGATTGTTTGAGCCATCCAAGGGCCTTGGAGCTGAAACTGGTGCTGCCTTCTTCTTGAGGGTGTTAGCCTTTTGCTTCTGGGTACCAGGCATGATGGAGGGTCTGGTGACAGGTGGGCTGGAGAAAGTGATATGAGCTTTCTCCAGGATTGCTATTTAAATATGGCGGTGGGACCTCTGAACCCGTCAGCTGAGGGCATGATGATGAATCAGTTGTTGATCCACGAGGATAGTCAGAGTGGAACTTGTCTGTGCATAATTAATGAGGTTCCAAGCACTGAATCCGGTGCGGGATCCCGCCATTCTGGCCAGAGGGACTGACGTCACCGGAGCCACCCACCACCACACGTAATCTCAAAATAGTGGAATTCTGCCCCATGTTATGGGAGAAATCTCTTTTACAATGTATTTCAACCTATTTTTTGCACATTCAAAATTTCATTTTGAAATTAAGGATAGGCTTATCTTCAAGAAACATTTTGATTGATTCTGTTGGTTCATCAACATTATGAAAATTCTGCCATTTTCCTGAGAGACTTTTAAAATGATAAATTCAGATGTAAAAATGTGATAGTGGAAATGGCTATCATTCATGTTATTTTTAATCATATCTAAGTGTTACCTTGATTTATCTGTAACCTCTTTGTTGTCAGTTCTTTCCTTCTACCAGTTGGTTGGTTCGGCAATGCATGTTGCACCTCTCAAAATATTAGGTTTGAAGTACAAAATGTTAGAATGTTACAGATGAATGGTCTCTTTTAGATGGTATGAAAAATGAATGCATCACCTTCCATATTAAATATATTAAATGTGCTTTATCAGGAAAGCATGAAATACTATTTATATTTCACAAGTTTAGATTACTAAGAGAATATAAATATATTTTTAAGATTCCCTATCAAGTCTTTTTTTTAACAATATGTTAAGCATTTTCTCATAAGCTAGCATTTGATGTAATTTACTTTACATCTGTAGTGAGGTAGAATTGAGTATGGGTGGGATATCAAAACAAATAGATACTATTTTGAACTGTAAAATCATACTCACTAGCAAGAGCTTAAACCAGCTGCTCCACACTCCATTCATTAACGCCCCTACCTGATCTAATGCTATTTCTGTCCTCCACCATGGAATGTTCCCCTGAGACCACCCATAGAAACCAATAACCATCCTCTGAAAAGGTAACACAAACACACTTGCAATCACAAAACAAGGTATTTTCACAAATTTGCCTAAAAATAGTTAAACATGAAAACAATTAGCCTGATGATATTCAGCATATGTTACTGTAGACGAGGTGTTGATTGTGACCAAAATGATCTTAAATGTGTGTGAAGGGCAGTAAAAAACACAGCCAAAAATACTGCATGAATTATCAGAAATGTTCCATATGTGATATATGCAACTAAAGCTGACTGCAAAAGCACATAGGTGGCTTCTAATAACATGGCAAACAGATGGAGTTATCCTTATGACGAACATCTCTCCCTTGAGTGCATATTATATAATATTAGTTAAGCTAGAAAATGCGAGATTTTACGGCCTGCCCCCATTCACAATTTCACTTTTGGCACATCATCTCCAGACTCAATGTTATTCTTGTTGTTGGTATGCAGTAACTATTCGACAAAAGCATGCATCCAGAATTACTTATTCTTTCAGGTGATGTGGGCATCATTGTTGCTCATCCGTAATTGGCACAACTGAGTGGCCTGGTCGGCCATTTCAAAGGACAGTTAGGAGACAAGCACATTGCTGTGGACCTGGAGTCACCTGTAGGCCACACCAGGTGAGGATAGCAGATTTCCTTCCCTAAAGGATATTAGTGAACCAGATATACGTTTACAACAGTTGATGATAGCTTATAATTGGTTATAATTACAAAGACTAACTTTCAGTTCCAGATTTTTATAAAATTGAATTTAAATTCCACCAGATGCAATTTGAACCGATGCTCTCAGAGCACCAGCCAGCGCCTCTGGATTTCAAGTCCAGTGACATTACCACAATGCCATCATCTCCCTTACGAAGAATATAAAACAAAAGCTAAATCCATTCATACTTTCTGAAAGTATTAAGAACAGTCACATGACAAAACACACAGTGGATGGGATTTTCTGGCTGTTTCTGCCGATGGGATCTTCCAGTGCTGCTGACAGGGGGGACACCCTGCCACAGGTTCCCCGGCAATGGAGGATGTGAATAACAGGAAAAGCAGTTGACAATGGCGGGACCAGACGATCCCACTGCTGGCCAATGGTGGGCCACCTCCGCCACCACAAAACATGGCATGTGGGGACACACAGAAAATCCCGTCCAGTATCCGTGACAGATGCTCTCTGATGGTGATCCTGGCATCAAAATCAGATATCAGATGGACACTGCTCAATCTCAGATGACTCCAGGCAAAGACCAATGTGTCCAAGGACATACTTTGTGATTTCCTGTTAGCTGGTGGCTGTGCTCCAACTGTCAGTTCAGAGCTTCATGCAATGCATCATGGATTTGTTTCCAATGCACGTGACAACATCAGCCTTATGATCAGCACAAAGAAAACTGAAGTAACGTACCAGCAACAGCTGGAAAACCCTATTAGAAGCCCAAGGTTTCAGTCCACGACCAGAACCTGCCAGCAGTTGATTTGTTCACTTATCTTGACAGCACATTCTCTCAAGTTGTTTAAATGGACAAGACATATGCAAGAATTACCAAAAGTGTACCCTTCGGCAAACTTCAAACATCAGTCTGGGAACCAAGAGGAGTAAATCTGCTGACCAAATTGAAAATCTATAGAACAATACTGCTCATGCTGCTCTAAATTAATTGATAATGGTACACAAAATGGGCTACTTTCTTGTGCTAACCTTCAATGAACTCACTTTTCAAACTAAAAATATCAGAGTGCCATTTTGCAGACAAATTTTGAGATTGCTGAATGTTACTAGCCTTTTAAAATTATTTTTTGCTCATGACTATTTGTTCTGTAACCACCTGTGCAAGGATATCTACGCCCATTAAAGGATTATTTTAAAATTCCAATAAATTTGTAATGTGTTCTCTATCAAGTTTCAGATATATCACTCTGTGTGTGCGCACAAAGATGTCTGGGTGACAACTTTACCCTTTTTCTGTTCCTTGAAAAAGTGACTGCTTTTTAAATTCATTTTATAGAATCATTGAATCACTACAGTGCAGATGGAGGCCATTCGGTCCATCAAGTCTGCACCAACACTTACCCAGGCCCAATCCCCATAACCCCAAATATTTACCACACTAATCTCTCAAACCTATATTTCTTGAGACACTAAGGGGCAATTTACCATGTTCAATCAACCTAACCTGCACATCTTTGGACTGTGGGAGGAAACCGGAGCACCCAGAGGAAACCCAAGCAGACATGGGGAAGATGTGCAAACTCCACACAGTCAGTCACCCAAGGCTGGAATAGAACCCGATCCCTGACACTGTGAGACTGCAGTGCTAATCACTGTGCCACTATGCTGCCCCTACCATTTTGCTACTGTGCTGCCCCTTTATATTTAATTTATATTGAAATATTAATCAGTTATATTAACTAAAATGTAATGTCCTAATTATACATATAATTTCTACCTAATTATCTATATTCCACTAATTATATCACATTGTGATTCTGTCAAACCCTCACCAATTCTCCAATCCTGGCAACATCCTTGTAACTTTTCTTTGTAGCTTCGAGAGGACAATTACATCCTTCCTGTAACATAGTGCCCAGAATTGATGCACTACTCTTGTTTTTCAACATAAAGCAAGGGCAAGTGAAGTGAGGTGCATGCTGATTGCACACAACAATGGGTGGTATTTTCCCATCCTGCCCGCCCTGGGAATCATAGCAGGTGGGGTAAGACGGAAAAATTCGGACCATGCAAAGGTCCATTGACTAGCACGGTAGCACAGTAGTTAGCATTGCTGCCTCATAGTGCCAGGGACCCGGGTTCAATTCCCGGCATGGGTCACGGTCTGTGTGGAGCTTGCATGTTCTCCCTGTGTCTACGTGGATTTCCTTCACGTTCTCTGGTTTCCTCCCACAGTCCAAAGATGTGCGGGTTAGGTGGATTGGCATGCTAAATTGCCCCTTAGTGTCAGGGGGACTAGCTAGGCTAAATGCATGGGGTAATGGGGATAGGGCCTGGGTGGATTGTGGTTGGTGCAGACTCGATGGGCCGAATGGCCTCCTTCTGTACTGTAGGATTCTATGATTCTATGACCTCAGGCAGGAATTTCCGGCCTTGGGATAAGTGCGGCTGGAAAATCCCGCCTATTGTCTGTGAGAACTGTGTGCTCCCTCTGCATCCAATGAAGGGTACACATTTATTTTGTTTTAACTGCTTGAACTTGATGACAGTTCTACAAATATATGAATGATTAAACATTTTCCATAACTTATGAAATATTCGGTGTGTATTAAATGTATTCAATCTTATTCAAGGGTCATAGTTAATGAACATGCCCGATTTCAGACTTGCGGTCCACTGAGATGAAGGAAGGCCACTCATGCAGCCTACTCACTAGCCTAGGTTGTCCTTCACTGTTTAAACCATTGGATCATACCAAGAAAAGGAAGGAATCCAGTGCTGAACCTTTGAAAACTCCACTCGAACAGCACGTGTAATGAGGGAGACTTGATCAGGGAACTTAAGGTAAAGGAACCCCTAGGGGGCAGTGACCACAGTATGATAGAATTCACCTTGCAATGTGAAAGGAAGATGTTGGACTTGGATATAAAAAAGGGTAAAGGAAACCACAAGGCCATAAGGGAGGAGCTGGCCAGATTTGATTGGAAAGGGAGCGTGGCAGGAAAGACTGTGGAACAACAGTGGCAGGAGTTTTTGGGGATAATTCAGAAGGCACAACATAAATTCATTCCAAGGAAGAGGAAGCATGTTAAGGAAGAACAAGGCAACCATGGCTGACAAGGGAAGTCAGGGATAACATAAAAGCAAAGGAAAGAGCAAACTGTGAGGCGAGGAATAGTGGTAAGCCAGAGGATTCAAAAGTCTTTAAAAGCAAGCAAAAGACAACTATAAAACAATAAGGATAGAGAAGATGAAATATGAAGGTAAGCTGGCTAGTAATATAAAAGAAAATTGCAAGAGTTTTTTTAGATATAGGCAAGAATAACATCAGACCACTGGAAAATGAGGGTGGAGAAGTAGTAATGGGGGACAAAGAAATGGTAGAGAAACTGAATGGGTACTTTGTATCAGTCTTCATGGTAGAAGACACCAGTAGCATGCCTGAACTTCAAGAGTCAGGGGGCAGAGGTAAATACTGTGGCCATCACTAAGGAGAAGGTGCTAGGGAAGCTGAAAGGTCTGAAAGTGGATAAATCACCTGGACCAGATGGACTACATCCCACAGTTCTGAAGGAGATAGCTGAGGAGATTGTGGAGGCAGTGGTGGTGATCTTTCCGGAATCATTGGAGTCAGGGAAGGTCCCAGGGGACTGGAAAAAGGCTAATTTAACACACCTGTTTAAGAAGGGAGGGAGGCAAATGATGGGAAATGATAGGCCAGTTAGTCTGACCTTTGCAGTCCATTATTAAGGATGAAATTGTGGAGTGCTTGGAAATGCATGGTAAAATAAGGCTGGGTCCGCAAGGCTTCGTCAAAGGGAGGTCATGTCTAACAAATCTGTTAGAATTCTTTGAGGAGGTAATGAAGAAGTTAGACAAAGGAGAGCCAGTGGACATTATTTATTTGGATTTATTTTATTTGTATTGCACCTCATTCCCCACATGTTGCCATCACCCTGCAAACTTCCTGTCGATTTGTAAATGAAATAATCTCCCTCCGCGCCACTGTCTCAGGTCGAATCAGATTATTCCCAATTTCAGCATTATATTGGACATTGAGTTGGGCTTCCAGCCCCGTATTTTCTTCATCACAAAGACTGCCTATTTACAATGATGGCAACAACTTGCATTTAACTAACAACTCTAATTTAGTAAAATGTCCCCTGCTGGTTCTTAAGAGTATGTTTGACACAAAATAAGATATTCGTCTATTTCTTGCAATCTTACTTGGGGTGGAAGCTGAAAAAAATCACTGCCATTGGAGGCTGTAAAGGCACCACAATTTCTGGGGAACTCACTTATGCTCAAATCCAGAAGTTATGGTGTTCCTGGATGGGCCCTGAAGTAGCCCATGCTTATGGTTTTGCTGAGACATGTCATGCTATGGTTGCAATGATTGCCCATAGCTTATCTCAGTTTTTAATGTGGCTATTTTTAGAGCTGCTTCTCGCAGTGTTATATGGCAGGTGGTAAATGCCAGGCTTCCCAAATCCCAAAGAGAAACTTGAACAAGTTATCAGAATGATTTGCATTTGTATTTCATGAGAAGATATATGTAGTTTGCAGATAACTCCATGCAGTTTGGGTGATTGTGTGTAAACTCTACACAGTCACCCAAAGCCAGAATTGAACCCAGGTTGCTGGCTCTGTGAGGCAGCAGTACTAACCACTGGCTGGCCCAATTAAGTCTTTGGTAAATGGTAACCTCCTAGATATTGATAGTGGGGAGATTCAGTGATGATAATGCCATTGAATGTCAATAGGAGACAATTAGTTTCACTCCTGTTGGTGAAGGTCATTGCCTACCACATATGTGGTGTGCATAGGTGGACTAGGTCTTGCCGCATTGGGCATGGGCTGCTGAGGAGCTGTGAATTACACAGAATATTAAGTAATCATCAGCAAAAATCCCCACTTCTGACCTTATGATTGAGGGAAGATCATTAATGAAGCAACTGAGTAGAGCGAATCATTTTCAATATTAGTGAGCATGAGTACAAGGAAAGGAAGTTGGATGGCACACAATTTTGAGGGAATGGGGTCAAGATGGGTCTCAGGTGAGATAAGGTCAGAACATGCACCAGGAAGAGAAACCCGAGAAAATGTATGTGTCGGGCTAGAGCAATGGAGGGAAAGTTTAACTGGGTGGGCGCGGGAGAGTGAGATACTCAGCAGATGGACTCATTAGTTGCAAATTATTCCAGTTCATGAGTTCCTCAAGCTCGTTGCAAGTGAGGAGTCAGAGGAAAATAAGTTTCAGGAGATGAGTGGCAGTCACTCATGTAATTCACTCCCAAAGTTATTACTTTCTTCATATAAGTGGACATTTATTATCACCAGGCTGCATTTATATTACCATAGTGTTGCAAGGGTGTGGTTTAATTTATTTGGATTTCCAGAAAGCCTTTGACAAGGTTCCTTACAGGAGGCTGCTAAATAAACTAAGAGGCAATGGTGTTAGAGGCAAGGTATTGGCATGTATAGAAGATTGGCTGACAGACAGAAAGCAGAAAGTGGAGATAAGGGGGTCCTTTACAGGGTGGCAACCGGTGACTAGTGATGTTCCACAGGGGTCAGAGTTGGACCCACAAATTTTCACTATTTACATTAATGATCTGGAAGATGGAACTGAGGGTATGGTTGCTAAATTTGCAGATGATACAAAGATATGCAGAGGGACAGATGGTGTTGAGGAAGTGGGGAGGCTGCAGAATGACTTGGACAAGCTAGGAGAGTGGGCAAAAAAGTGGCAGATGAAATACAATGTGGGAAAGTGTGAGTCATAGAGTCTTAGAGGTTTACAGCATGGAAACAGGCCCTTCGGCCCAAATTGTCCATGCTGCCTTTTTTTTAAACCCCTAAACTAATCCCAATTGCCCGCATTTGGTCCATATCTCTCTATACCCATCTTACCCATGTAACTATCTAAATGCTTTTTAAAAGACAAAATTGTATCCGCCTCTACTATCTCTGGCAGCTTGTTCCAGACACTCACCACCCTCTGTGTGAAAAAATTGCCCCTCTGGACACGTTTGTATCTCTCCCCTCTCAGCTTAAACCTATGCCCTCTAGTTTTAGACTCCCCGACCTTTGAGAAAAGATATTGACTATCTAGCTGATCTGTGCCCTCATTATTTTATAGACCTTGATAAGATCACCCCTTAGCCTCCTACGCTTCAGAGAAAAAAAGTCCCAGTCTATCCAGCCTCTCCTTATAACTCAAACCATCAAGGCCCGGTCGCATCCTAGTAAATCTTTTCTGCACTCTTTCTAGTTTAATAATATCCTTTCTATAATAGGGTGACCAGAACTGCACACAGTATTCCAAGTGTGGCCTCACCAATGTCTTGTACAACTTCAACAAGACATCCCAACTCCTGAATTCAATGTTCTGACCAATTAAATCAAGCATGCCGAATGCCTTCTTCACTACTCTGTCCACCTGTGACTCCACTTTCAAGGAGCTATGAACATGTACGCCTAGATCTCTTTGTTCTGTAACTCTCTCCAACGCCCTACCATTAACTGAGTAAGTCCTGCCCTGGTTCAATCTACCAAAATGCATTACCTCGCATTTGTCTAAATTAAACTCCATCTGCCATTCATCAGCCCACTGGCCCAATTGATCAAGATCCTGTTGAAATTGGAGATAACTTTCTTCACTGTCCACTATGCCACCAATCTTGGTGTCATCTGCAAACTTACTAACCATGCCTCCTATATTCTCATCCAAATCATTAATATAAATGACAAATAACAGTGGACCCAGCACTGATCCCTGAGGCACACCGCTGGTCACAGGCCTCCAGTTTGAAAAACAACCCTCTACAATCACCCTCTGACTTCTGTCAAGAAGCTAATTTTGTATCCATTTAGATACCTCACCCTGGATCCCGTGAGATTTAACCTTATGCAACAACCTACCATGCGGTACCTTGTCAAAGGCCTTGCTAAAGTCCATGTAGACTACATCAACTGCACTGCCCTCATCTGCTTTCTTGGTTACCCCTTCGAAAAACTCAATCAAATTTGTGAGACATGATTTTCCACTCACAAAGCCATGCCGACTGTCCCTAATCAGTTCTTGCGTCTTTAAATGCCTGTTGATCCTGTCTCTCAAAATACCTTCCAACAACTTGCCCACCACAGATGTGAGGCTCACTGGCCTGTAGTTCCCAAGCTTTTCCCTGCAGCCCTTTTTAAACAAAGGCACAACATTTGCCACTCTCCAATCTTCAAGCACCTCACCCGTGACTACCGATGATTCAAATATCTCGGCTAGGGGACCTGCAATTTCCTCCCTAGCCTCCCACAATGTCCTGGGATACACTTCGTCAGGTCCTGGAGATTTATCTACCTTGATGCGCTTTAAGACTTCCAGCACCTCCTTCTCTGTAATATGTACACTCCTCAAGACATCACTATTTATTTCCCCAAGTTCCCTAACATCCATGCTTTTCTCAACAGTAAATACTGATGAGAAATATTTATTTATTTTATACAGTTTGGTAGGAAGAATAGAGGTGTAGACTATTTTCTAAATGGGGAAAGGTTTCGGAAATCTGAAGCACAAAGGGACTTGGGAGTCCTGGTTCAGGACTCTCTTAAGGTTAACATGCAAATTCAGTTGGTAGTTAGGAAGGCAAATTTGATATTAGCATTCATTTCTAGAGAGCTGGAATACAAGAGCAGGGATGTACTGCTGAGGCTATATAAGGCTCTGGTCAGATGCCATTTGGAATATTGTGAGGAGTTTTGGACACCATACCTAAGGAAGGATGTGCTGGCCTTGGAGGGGGTCCAGAGGAGGTTCACTAGAATGATCCCAGGAATGAAGGGTTTGTCATACGAGGAGCAGCTGAGGAGTCTGGGTCTACACTCAATGGAGTTTAGAAGGAAGAGGGGAGTTCTAATTGAAACTTACAGAATACTGAGAGGCCTAGATAGAGTGGAGAGGATGTTTCCACTAGTGAGAAAGACTAGAGCTCGAGGGCACAGCCTCAGAGTGAAGGGACGCTCCTTTAAAACTGAGATGAGGAATTTCTTCAGTCAGAGGGTGGTGAACCTGTGGAACTCATTGCCACAGAGGGCTGTGGCGGTCAGGTCATTGAGTCTGTAAGACAGAGATAGATAGGTTCTTGATCAATAAGGGGATCAAGGGTTACGCAGAGAAGGCAGGAGAATGAGGATGCGAATCATATTTGATTTTTGATTTGATTTGATTTATGATTGTCACATGTATTAACATGGTGAAAAGCATTGTTTCTTGTGAGCTATGCAGACGAAACGTACCGTTCATAGAGAAGGAAACGAGAGAGTGCAGAATGTAGTGTTACAGTCATAGCTAGGGTGTAGAGAAAGAATAACTTAATGCAGGGTAAGTCCATTCAAAAGTCTGACAGCAGCAGGGAAGAAGCTGTTCTTGAGTCGGTTGGTACGTGACCTCAGACTTTTGTATCTTTTTCCCGAAGGAAGAAGGTGGAAGAGAGAATGTCCAGGGTGCATGGGGTCCCCAGTTATGCTGGCTGCTTTGCCGAGGCAGCACGAATTGTAGACAGAGTCAATGGATGGGAGGCTGGTTTGCGTGATGGACTGGGCCAGATTCACGACCTTTTGTAGTTCTTTGTGGTCTTGGGCAGAGCAGAAACCATACCAAGCTGCGATACAACCAGAAAGAATGTCCACTGATCACAAAGAGCATCAAGTGTACTGGTGGACACCACATGCTCCTTCTCAATGAGACCTGGGCACAGATATTTCTGATGTGGAGATGCCGGCGTTGGACTGGGGTAAACACAGTAAGAAGTTTAACAAAAGCTTTTGCTACCAAATAAACCTGTTGGACTTTAAGCTGTTGTTAAACTTCTTACACAGATATTTCCGCAGGAGGTGGGACCGCAGTTCCCCACCCACCTACTCCCACATCAGCCATGATTGAATAGCAGAACAGACTCAATGGGCCGAATGGCCTAATTCTGTTCCTATATCTTATGGTCTTATGGCTATGACTGCAACATTACATTCTGGACTCTCTCCTTTCCTTCTCTATGTACGGTATGCTTTGACTGTATAGCGTGCAAGAAACAAAACTTTTCACTGTATACTAATACATGTGGCAATAATAAATCAAATTTTTAAAAATGCAGTAAGGCCAAGCAGGCCCAATTTGACTTCAAAACAAATCAGTGTTCTCTTTGGTTCCACGGTCAAATATGAGTCCGAACTCCATATAAAGAACAATTTTGGGACCAGTAACCAGCCTGGCACCCATATCCCAGTTTTAACTTTAGGTAGCCGACAGCAATTTGCACCTCCAGCAATGGCAGGACCCATGGGGTAGGTGGGTGGGGCACTGTGGTCCCATCTCCTGTGGAAATATCTGTGCCCAGTTCTCATTGAAAGGGAGCATGTGGTGTCCACCACTACACTTGATGCTCATTGTGATCAGTGGACACAGCAGGGTTTGAGTGTCCTTAATTCAATTCCGGCCTCGGGTCACTGTCTGTGTGGAGTTTGCACATTCTCCCCATGTCTGCGTGGGTTTCCTCTGGTTTCCTCCCAGTCCAAAGATGTGCGGGTTAGGTTGGCTAGCTATGCTAAATTGACTCTAGTGTCAGGGGGATTAGCAAGGTAAATATGTGGGGTTGTGAAACTAGGGCCTGGGTGGGATTGTGGTCAGTGCAGACTCAATGGGCTGAATGGCCTCCTTCTACATTGTAGGGATTCTAAGAGGTCTGTAATAAAATTCTGATTTAGTCAGGAAGCTATCCTTAATTTTGGTTGACTCCTGATGCTAAATTTGGGGCATTTTATTTCTGTGTTACTATTATTGGCACCTCCAATAAAGGGCCCTTAAGAAAGCAGAATACTGCAGAACTGAAACATGAACAGAACATGCTGGATAAACTCAGCAAGTCTGGCAGCCTCTGTGGAGAGAGAAACAGAGTTAGGGTTTGGGATCTAAAGGGCCCCAGCTTACTGCCGGGCTGGATTTGCAGAGTGGCGGGCTGGGATGGCCGGCCTGTCAGGTACCCCGGGGGTAGGCCCGGCTTCCTCCTCTGGCTTTTCTGAGGCAGGGAGGCGGAAGTCAGCCAGCGCCGAGGTCGGGGGATTCCCCGCCGGGAACTTCCGAAGCCTCTCCCTCCCCGGCCGGCAGCAGCCAATGAGCGGACAGGGCAGAAATCCAGAGCGGCCGAGGGGGAGCGGCGCGGACTCGGTGAGTGCGGCCGGGGCGGCGGTGCCAAGGCCCCGGCTCGGGCTGCCTGGCGCTGAGGGCCGGCGGGTGGGCAGCGCGCTTTGGTGCCGTGTCCCAGGGCAGCAAAGGTATCCTCAGTGCCGCGGATGTCAGAGCCGGCGCTGCCCTTTTGACTGTGTGTTAGTCTCAGGTGAACACCGTGTTGTTGAGGCCTAGTGACATTCTCCAGTGTCCAGCCCCAGCACTGATGTCAGTTCCTGGTCAAAGGAGGAGGGGAGGGAGGTGATCAGGAAAAAGTGCAGCTCATAATTGCACTTGGCAAACTGTAATTCCATGACTGAACAGTTTACTTTTATTTGGTTCTCGTTTGCTGAATAAATCTTGTGTGAAAATGAAGTAATCAGATTATTGGCAGACAGTTAAGGGAATATTTCTAAATAGACACATTCCAACCAGAGGGAAAAATTCCAAGGGGAGGACCCACCATCTGTGTTAACTTTTAAAAAAAAGTTTAAAATAGTATCAAACTTGAAGAAAAAGCATATCATTGCGCAAGGATGGGTGGCAGGTCAGAAGATTGGACGGAATATTTTAAAAAGCACAGAATTACTGAAAGATTAATAAAAAGGAAAAAATTGGAATGAAACTAGCTAGAAATATCAATGATGTGGAGATGCTGGTCTTGGACTGGGGTAGGCACAAAATTTTGTGATTCCAAATAAACCTGTTGGACTTTAACCTGGTGTTGTGAAACTTCTTACTGTAGAAATATCAAAATATAGTAAGAGTCTCTATAAATATTTTAAAATTAAAAGATAAAGTGAGTGTTGGTTCTGGAGAAAGTGAGTCTGGAGAATTAATCATGGAAAATAAAGCAATGGCAGATGAATTCAACAGGTATTGTGCTTCAGTCTTCAATATAGAGGATGCTAGTAGCATCCCAGAAATAGCTGTATTCAGGGCGGGGCGGGGCAGTGAGGTATTGTGTGTCAGGGAGGAACTTGAGAAAAATACAATCCCCAAGGCAGTGGTACTGAGTAAATTGTAGGAGCTGTGAGCTGACATGTTCCCAGATCCTGATAGGCTTCATGCCAGGGTCTTATAATAAGAGACTAATGAGATGGTTGATGCATTGGTTTCAATTTTCCAAAATTCCCAAGATTCGAGCAAGGTTCCATTACATTGGAAAATAGTAAAATAACTCTTTTATTCAAAAAGGGAGGGAGTCAAAGCAGGAAACCACAGGCCAGTTAGCTTAACAGCTATCATTGGGTAAATGTCAGAAGCTATTATTAAAGGAATTGCAGTCGGGCACTTGGATAAATTCAAGGTAATCGGGCAGAGTCAACATGTTTTGTGAGAGCAAAATAATGTTTAACCAATTTGCTGGAGTAACATGTGCAGTAGATAAAAGGAACCAGTAGATGTGCTGCAATTTACTTTCCAGAGGGCATTTGATAAGTGCCATATCAAAGGTTACTGTGGAAAATATAAGCTCATGGTGTTGGTGGTAACATATTGGCATTGATAAAGGATTGACTAGTTAACAGAAAACCAAGAGTAAACATAAATGGGTCTTTTTCTGGTTTGCAGGATGTAACAAGTGGTGTGCCACAGGGATCAGTGCTGGGGCCACGTCTTTTTACAAATTACATAAATGACTTGGATGAAGGGACCGAAGGTATGGTTGATAAATTTTCTGATGACACAAAGATGGGTAGAGAAATAAGTTGTGAAAATGATAAGAAGGCTACAGAGGGATATAGCTAGGTTAAATGAATGTACTACATTTGCCAGATGTTTGCTCAATGTGGGAAAACGTAAAATTGTCCATTTTGATAGTAAGATTTTAAAAACATATTTTCTAAATGCGGAGACATCCAATGCATGAATCACAAAACGTTAGTATGCAGGTACAGCACGTGATTCGGAAAGCTAATAGAATGTAATTGTTTATTGCAAGGATAATTAAATTAAAAAGTAGAGAGGTTATCCTTCAGTTATTACAGGGCATTGGTGAGACCACTTCTGGAGTACTGTGTACAGCATTAGTCTCCTTTATTTAAGGAAGGATGTAATGCATTGGAGAGAAGGTTTACTAGACTAATACCTGGATTGGGTGGGTTGTCTTATGAGGAAAGGTTGGACAGGCTATGCTTGTATCTACTGGAATTTGGAAAAGTACGAGACAACTTGATTGAAACATATAAGAACCTGAGGGCTCCAGACAGGTTGGATATGGAAGGGATGTTTTCTCTTGTGGAAGAATCTAGAACTCAGGGTCACTGTTTATAAGACAGATGAAACTCTCTAAGACAGAGATGAGGAGAATTTTTTTCTCTGCAGATCGGAAGTGTTTGGAACTCTTCCTCAAAAGGCAGTGGAAGCAGAGTTTTTGAATATTTTTAAGGTAGAGGTAGATAGGTTTTTGATAAACAAGGGAGTGAAAAGTTATCTGGTAAGTGGGAACGTGCAGTTAAGGTTACAATCATATTAGCATGATCTTATGAATAGTGGAGCGGGCTCGAGGGACTGAGTGATACATTCCTGTTCCAAATCCATCTGTTTGTACGTATGTAAATTATTGCATTGCCAGTTCAAGCGACCTTGTGTTTGTCAATCTTTATGAAGGGAATATGCATAGACCTATGTGTAAATGTGGATATCCACACTCAACTGTTTCAAAAGCACCTCCATCTAGGTAACAGACGTTGCAGGTTTGGGAGGTACTGTCAAAGAAGCCTTGGGAGTTGTTGAAGAGAATCTTGTAGATAGGACTGCACCCAGGTGCATGCTGGCTATCTGAAATTTGAAAATATTGGAAGTACTCAGCAGGGCAGGCACTATCTGTGATGAGAGAAAAACAGAGTTAATGTTTCTGGTTGATCACCTGAAATGTTAACTTAATTTCTCTCAGATGTTTCAAGCTACGTTGAAGTTTGAATTTGAATTGAAGTTTGTTGCTGGGAATGTGTACCTTGGCCAATGTTACATAGAAAACTTGGGTTTTGTATCTATGCAAAGTTGTTTTGACTTTGGATTCATGTAATCTGGTGTGAATTTACTGAATCAAATTTAGAAAAGTATTCAAGTTGTGGAGGTAACATTTATAGTGGAAACTTTGTAAACATTTTAATATGTGTGAAGCTTGACTACTCTTTGTCTACATTTAAAACATAATTTTGGTTTGATTCTTGGGTGAATTTTATTACATGCTTGCATTCCCATAGAGAGCTCTTTTAGTGACCAGAAATATGCAGAAATTTGAGTACAGTCCTGGTATCCTGGCCTGGCATTGCACTACTCTGAGCAAGTATTGCCTCAGTGCAGTAAGTACTTCAGCTTTCTATTCATTCATAGGATTTGGGAATCACTGGCAACGCCCGTATTTTATTGTCTATTCCCAGTTGCCCTTTTTGCAAAGATGGTGGTGAGAAGCCTTCCTCAATTGCAGTATTCTGTGTAGTGTACTCAAACAATGCTGTTTGGAAGGGAGTTCCAGGAATTTGACCTTGTGACAATAAAGGACCGGTGATGTATTTCCAAGTTAGGATGGTGTGTGACTTTGAGATGTTGGTGTTTCCATGCGCTTGTTGCTGTGCTCCTTCTAGGTAGTGGAGGTTACAGACCTTGGAGATGCTGTCG
Source organism: Mustelus asterias (assembly GCF_964213995.1). Taxonomy (NCBI): domain Eukaryota; kingdom Metazoa; phylum Chordata; class Chondrichthyes; order Carcharhiniformes; family Triakidae; genus Mustelus; species Mustelus asterias. The sequence continues at coordinate 43,920,680 of NC_135814.1, read as the reverse complement.
AAGATGCCTTGGGGAGTGGCTAAAGTGCATCTTGTAAAAATACACACTGCAGCTAAGATGCACTGGTAGTGGGAGGGGGTGAGAGAGTGTATAAAGTTGTTGCTTAAGCGAACTACTTTGTTCTAGATGGTTTTGAGCTTGAGTCTTGTTACAATTGCACCAGTCCATACAAGTGGAGAGTTCACACTCCTTCCTTGTGCTTTGTAAATGGTGCTGATGCTTTGGGGGTCCAAAGGTGGGTCATTCGCCACAGAACATCCAGTTCTTGTAGTGTGTGTGTGTGTGGCTTGCCTAGTTAAGATTCCAGTCAATGCTGATCCTTCCCACCCCTGTCCAGGATTTTAGTGATTTAATTATCTATTGAGTAACTAACCTCTAAATAAATGTCTAACTTATAATGATCTCCCTTTTGTATGCTGGAGAGCTTTGAATTGTGGAAAAAAATTGAAATGCAGGTACTGGATTAGTCACATTTGTAAAAAAGAAGTTGTGTTATTGTTTTGGATAAAATTAGAAAATGCTTACTTGCCTTTCAATTCTGAAGAATTAAATAGGGGTTGTTGTGAGGGGACAGGACAAAACTACAAATATTCCAATCATAGAATGTAAGTTAATGCAATTTGCTTAAAAGAAAAACAGGAAATTGTTAAGTGATATAGAAGTACCTCATGGAAAAACACAAAATAAAATAAATAACTAAGCTGGCAAAAGGCCAACACACAAAAAAGGTGAAATCGAAGAAAGTTGAAAAGAAAGCTTGGAGATGTTTTAAAATAAAAACAGAAAATGTGCAGTAGGTACCCCAGTCCTGAAGGAAGGCCAACACCAAGGATGTACAGTTCCCGTGCTAGAACTGTATTCTGACAACAGGCTTACAACCAAAACCCTCAACTTGTCTCCCTTCAACTGCCACCACTTTCTTTTGGTAAAGATAATTGGAGTGTTGCTGTGAAGACCAGAGGGCTGCAGGGTGCCTAAAAAACGATGTCAATGAGAGGAGGTGGGGTCAGAGTTGATGTGACTAGCCACATGGTGATTCATTTGTTATTTGTGGACAGATTGGATGTGTTGTTGCAAAGTAGTTACTAAATCTTTTAATCTTTCCAATGTACAAGAGAACTGCACAGTGAGCAACAAACACTGGGTTGGAGGAAGTACATATAAATTGCTGTTACACGGAAGGTGTATTTGGCATCCTGATGTGCAAGGAGATGAATTAACAAATCTTGCTCCCATCTTGGTTGAAAAGGAAGGGAAATGGAAGTTGGAGTGGCAATAGAGTACATAAGAGTATCCCAGAGGAAGGAGAGTAATGAGATGATATACTTTGCATGGAATTATTTTGTAGCTGATAGAAATGATCATCAACAATTGCAGAGGCAGGTGGAGTCCGGTTGAAGACAAATGGGATTGTTGTGAGAGCAGGGATGTAAGCAGTGACAAAATAATTGGGACAAATGCTGTTGAGTCCTGTCAACCATTGTTGATGAGGAATCTTGGCTGAGAAACAATTGAAGCGCTGATTCAGAAAGTGAACTTCTTTGGGCAGGAGATGGAGATACTGGAAGAAAAGGCCAGACCTGGATGTCATAGGCACATATTCAGTCATGTCCCCCATGATCTGATTAAATGGTGGAGCAGGTTCCAAGGGCAGAACTGCATATTTCTGCTTCTAATTCCTATGTTCCTATTTACATCAGTGCCTGAAGATAAGCATGCATGTGTTTCAGGTGATAAAGATGGCAAATAGTATCACAGAAAGTAGATGAGGCCTAAACATTGTATGTTTTCAAGTAGGAGCTCCTGGGATGAAATGGATCAAAGGATATCGGGGGAAGGTGGAAACAGGCTTTTGAGTTGGATTTTCACATGATCATAATTTTGATCAATTTTCATGTTCACATGATCAAGGGTGGCACAGTGGTTAGCACTGCTGCCTCACAGCACCAGGCACCTGGGTTCAATTCCGGCCTTGGGTGACTGACTGTGTGGAATTTGCACATTCTCCCCGTGTCGGCATGGGTTTCCTCCAGGTGCTCTGGTTTCCTCCTGCAGTCCAGAGATGTGTGGATTAGGTGGATTGGCCATGCTAAATTGCCTCCTAGTGTCAGGGGGTTTAGCAGGGTAAATATGTGGGTTACGGGGATATGGCCTGGGTGGGATTGTGGTCAGTGCAGGCTCAAAGGGCTGAATGGCCTCCTTTGCACTGTAGGGATTCTATGATTTTATACTATGATTTTATAGTGAATACCGGGGAGGACCAGGCTTGAAGGGCCAAATTTCCTGCTATTTTATATATATTTCCATATTTCATTATAGAAAGTGGATTGGGAAGAAGCATAATCCATTCCAGATTGTGGGTATCAGTAAATTTACAATACATATCTTTTGAGAGCTCATTAGTGGAGGTAATGTAATATCTAGGAAAGAAGAGACACAATCAGAGATGGACCAAATGTAGGTGTGGGAGAGGGGGGAAAATTGGAAGCATAGTTAGTGAAATTGTCAAGGTGAGAGCAGAAAACAACATCCATGCATTCCCCAATTTGAAATTTTTAAAAAAGAAAGACTTGCATTTATATAGCACTTTTCACAACCACCGAATGTTTCAAAGTGCTGTCCAGCCAATGGAATACTTTTGAAATATTGAAATAATTTGTGCACGTGCACTAACAGCAATGTGGTAATGACAAGATATTCTTTTTGGGATGTTGATTGAGGGATACATTTTGTCAGAACACTGGGGTTAACTCCCGTGCTCCTCTTCAAAATAGTGCCATGGAATCTTTTACATCCACATGATCAGGAAGATGGGGTCTTGGTTTAATGTCTCATTAAAGACATGGGACCTGAGGCCAACAGAGATTTCTGTTCTGGGAACCTCTCCCGCCCTGATTGGGTTAGGTGGTAGAGTTTCGGCCATGAGGTCTCGGGTAGTCACATAAGGCATGACTAAAACACAATGTTCCACATGTTCCTCATAGTTTAGATCCATATGGGCTCCCTTACTCAAGACCTCAAATTTAGAAGAAGCGATTGGCGATGAGAAGTTTTTTAAAGTGATAACAAGTTCAGTCTGTGCTAGTGGATGGGAACTGGTTGGGTTTCTGTTCAAGAAAGAAATGGAAGGCTCAAAGAGTTGAGAATGTGGAGGGACCTGAGGTCCATGGTGAAAACGGGATGATGGGATTGGTGAACCTGAAATCATCAAAGACATGGGGTATCAGAGGAGTCACAGATCTTGGTGAGTGGAGATTGGCAAGGCAGGCACAAAAACAGTATAAGAGGAAATAAGCTTGTTTCCAAATATTCCTATCCAACTAATCAATATTTTTTGTTGTTTCTGTGTTTGTGCTCTCTCTTTCTTTCTAATACTAGTAATTCAGTGTTAGGTTCTCTGTTCACCAAACACAAGGTTTATTTTTCCAACAAGAATGCTTTCTGAAGTTTGTAGAAAAAAAATGAAAAGTGATCAGACACTCTTTCTCTCACACACGCACAGAGCTTTTGTGTTTGTAAAATAAAAAGTATTTCAATATCAAGCTTTCGAAATTTGACTTACCTTCTAATATTTTTGATAAACAACTGAGTAGAAACAGCTTGAAGATTAGAAAAAATATCTCATCAGTACTGGAGACTGCTCGGCACATACAGACATTCAGAAGATACATTGCAAATTCAGTTCATGATAACAACTTTGGGTTTACGAAGGGAGAAAAGGCTATGCTTTCACTAAGCATTTTGAGTGATTTTGGTTGAAAGAGTTAATGCCCAGATTATGTTATTATGGAGTATTCATTATAAAAATGGCACACAAACTTGCAGTGAAAAGTTGACTCAGAAATGTGATGGACTGAGAAACAACAGGGAGGAAAGTTTTAGAGAGAGGAATTTGTTCCACCTAGATTTGGATATATAGATTAGTAAATAATCATTCATTGATGCTTCTGTATTTATTTGTTAGAAAAGTAGACATTTCACAATGTGCCGCACAAAGGAGCAACAAAGTCACATTTTCTAAGTAAGCAGCAGATAGTTTCAGCTAGGAAATTGACACAAACATTGATCAATATTGTTTAAGATCAAGACCATAAGATGAAAAGGAAAATACTAAATCTCTTGGATGTTCAAATAGTTGAGAGGAATTGCAGTCTCTCATCAACTGCTCCTTCACTTACACAAATAACATGCACTAAATAAAAATGTCTAAAGCTGCCTACTGAGACAGCTAGTTCATTTAACTGACCAGGTTCCTTACCAAATTGATGCTTTGGTAGAAGACAAGTATCTTTCGCGAATATCTACACATGCGACATTGTATCCTCTAGTGAAGGTCACAAGCTGGATTTTTATATCTTCGTCTGTGTTGGAACTGAGGCAGGCAGGATTTAAACATGGCAGGCAGGACCAGGATTCCTGCCCCTATTCCTGTTGTGTCAGATTTTTAAGGATGTAGGTAGTAAGCCCACAAACAGCAATCCTTGCCTATTCCCTTGCAGGGATGGTATTTTCGATCCCTGTTAGTTCCATATAGTTGGGCCTATTTTGGTAAGTGACATAGTACACTCTATCTTGGAGGAATTGTGAATCACGGAGGAACCATAGTCTGATGTTGGGAACCCTTTGACAGATATGTTCGAAAAGTGTTGACAATTTCATGTGACATAATGTAATGGTTTATGATAAGTTAAATATGTGATTAATGATGGGGCTTGTTTAGAAAAGGTCAATGAATATTAAATTGATCAGCATTATGAAAGTGTCCAGATACATTAGAGTACTATATACAATTGATAAGTGAGCTTCTATATTCAACAGCACTGAGAATCAGATTTTAATTGGAGAGCCAGTGCAGGCATATAGTGCTCTTTCTGCACTATAACAGTTCGGTGATTCTGTAGTACTGGCATTTTTCGGTCATTAGAGGAAAATGGTACTTACCATCAATATCATTACATCTTTCCTCACTTGATTCCAACTGCTGCCATTTGGCCCATGAAAATTTGATGGAAACTACTGTCTTCAGATTTCTTCCTCTCTGCGTCACTTCCTAGTATAATACCAGCTTCCGCTGGATTTGCTGTGACTGCTTCTTCCCTGTTGTCCAACTACTTCGGCCCACTTCCTCTTGGACCTGCTCCTTTCTGCTTCCTTTAGACCTGGCTTTGCTTTGTTTTGATGCTGCCAGTCTTTCTCCGGGGGAAGCAATGGCCTCATGGTATTATTGCTAGGTTACTAATCCAGAAACTCAGCTAATGTGCTGAGACCCAGGATCGAATCCTGCCATGGTAGATGGTGTAATTTGAATTCAATTAAAAAAAAATGGAATTAAAATCTACTGATGACCATGGGGCCATTGTCGACTGGTGGCAAAACCCATCTGGATCATTAATGTCCTTTAGGGAAGGAAATCTGCCATCCTTACTTGGTCTGGTCTGCATGTGACTCCAGAGCCACAACAATGTGGTTGGCTCTTAACTGCCTTCTGAAATGGCCTAGCAAGCCCCTCAGTTCAAGGACGACTAAAGATCGGCAACAAATGCTGGCCAACCAGCAACACCCATGTCCCACGAATGAATAAAAAAAATCTTGACCCTCATCAGTCCCATATCTACTCCATCAACAAGGCCACCTACTTATATCTTTTTTGTTCTTTCACAAGGTGTGGGTATCACTAGCTAGGCCAGCATTTGTTTCCCCATCCATAATTGCCCTTGAAGATGGTGGTAAGCTTCCTTCCTGCACAGTTGCAGCCAATGTGGTGTAAGTACACCCATGTACTGTCTAGGGAGGGAGTTCCGGAATTTTGACAGAGCAACCGTGAAGATATAGTTCCAAATCAGGACGGTGTCACTAACATTGCTTGACTTCATTCCTGCCACATTTGGTGCTGACACCCTCATAAATATTTCTGTTACTTTTAGACCAATGCTTTCCTGGCCTCCCATCTTAAACTTGAGCTAAGCCAAAACTCTGCTGCCCTATTCTAACTCTCACAAGTCCCATTCACCTGTCACCCTTGTGCTTACTGTTCTCTATTGGCTCCTTATCCATCGCTACCTTGAAGATATTCTCATTCTTGATTGAAAATCCCTTCAAGCCTTGCTTCCCCCTATTTCTGTAATCTCCACCTACCTTAGAACCTCGTGGGTAGCTGCACTTCTGTGATTCCGGCCTCTTGTACATCCCAGATATTAATCACTGAACCATGGGCAGTCATGTCTTCAGCTGTCATTCTCACCATAACCCTCTCCTCTTTTAAAATATTACCTCAATTCAAGCTGTTGGTCACCTTCTAATATCTCCTTCTGTGGCTTGGTGTCAAATTTTGTTTGAACCTGCATATGAATATATGAATTACGGGCAGGAGTGGACCCCTAAAGCCTGCTCCACCACTTGATAAGATCATGGCTGATCTGATTGTGATTTCAACTCCAGATTCTACCTAACCTCCGTAACCATTGATTTCCTTGTTCGTCAAGAATCTGTCCAACTCTGCCTTAAAAATATTCAAGGATCCTGCCTCCACTGTTCTTCAGGGAAAAGAGTTCCGAAAACTCATGACCCTCTGAGAGAAAGAAATCTTCATATCTCTGTCTTAAATGTGAGATCCCTTATTTTTAAACTGTATCCCTTAGTTCTAATCTCTCCCACAAGGGGAAACATCCTTTCGGTATCATCATGTGAAATATTGTCAGCATCTTTTGTGTTTCAATTACATCATCTCCCATTTTTCTAAACCCCAATGGATACAAACTTATTCTGTCCAACCTTTCCTCATGAGATAACTCCTCCCATCCCAGGTATACATTGAGTGAAACTTCTGGTTACTGCTTCAAATGCATTTATATCCTTTCTTAAATAAGGAGACTAAAATTATACACAGTACTCCAGATGAGGTCTCACCAATGCCCTGTATAACTTAGTAAAACATCCCAACATTTATATTCCATTCCCCTGCCTTAAACAACAACTTTCCATTTGTCTCCCGTTTACTTGCTGTGCTTGATTCATGTATCAGAATACCCAGATCCCTCTGGACCACGGTGTTCCACAATTTCTCTCCATTTAAATAATATGCTACTTTTCTATTTTTCCCACCATAAATGAACAAGTTCACATTTTCACACATTATACTTCAACTGCTAAATGTTTCCCATTCACAACCCATCTTTGTCCCTTTGCAGGCTCCTTATGTCCTCTTTACGACTTAACTTTCCCATCTATCTTTGTGTCATCAGCAAATTTAGCAACCATACATTGGGTCCCTTTGTCCAAGTCATTGATATAAATTGGAAATAGGTTGGACCCCCTCCCACCCCTGTGGTCTCCCCTCATCACATGCCAGCCAGAAAATGATCTATTTATGCTTGCTCTGCTTCCTGTTGGTGAATCAATCCTCTACCCATGATAATATGTTACCCCTCCACCACAAGCTCTTAATTTACATAGCAATTGTGGCACATTGTCAAATGCCTTTTGGAAATTTCCTGAAAAAACTCCCAGTAAACCTCTCAATCATAATTTTCCTTTTGGAAAACCACGTTGACTCTGCTTGATTGCATTGAGATTATGAAGTGTCCCGCTATAAACTCTTTTTATTAATAGATTCCAACAATTTCTCCTTAACACATGTTAAGTTAACTGACCTGATGTTTCCTGCATTTTGTCTCCATCCTTTCTTTAGAGGAGTCATATTAGGTATTTTCCAATCAGATGAAACCTTTCCAGAATCTAGGGAATTGATCAAGCTTCTTGTGAAATATTTTTGGACGTATTCCATTGTTAAAGGTTCTATTTAAATGCAGGGCGTTGTTGTACTCTACCACTTACTACTCCACCAATTAGGAGTACAAAAATAGATTGGTGATGAACGTAAAGGAAACTGGGTTCTTTTTTTATAAACTCTTCAGTGAAAGAATCATTGAAGGAGTGACTATGCCAGCTGGGGATTAAGTATACTTCAGTGTGAGGGAATGTTGAGGTTGCTTAGTATCTACTTGACAGCAGTATTTATGGACAGAGATGACTTTAAAACTGTTGAAATACCTGTGAAAGACATGGAAGAGATATGGTCAGAGACAACTATTCAAACAGACAGTGTCAAAAAAGGTAATGGGATTAAATATAGAAAATGACCGGGCCTTCCCAAAGTACGAAATAGAGTTCAGCAAGGAAAAAGAAAGCAGAACCAGAGTTCCATTTGGAAACAGGAATTATGCCAAAAATCTGCAAGGGGGTGAATGTTGCAATCCCAAATTATGCACTATCTCAATTGTGGGCCAACATCTCTGTCAAAAATTTGAGATCAAATTGTTTTTAATTTGTTTTTAAAAAAAATCATGTATTAATCAAGAATAGTTAACATGGATTTGTAGGGAAAGGTCAGGCTTGTTTAATTCTTTAGAATTCTTTGCGGGGTCACCATGATTATGGGAATGCAATAGATACTGAATGCACAGATTTCAGAAGGAGGCTTGTGAATTTAAAAGACTTATTATAAAACTAAATATACATAAGTTGAAAGGGAGTGCAGCTGTGTGGAAAGAGGAGTAGCAAGGAGACAAAAAGCAGAGTGGTGATAACTCCCTGTTTTCTTTGATTGTTGGACAGTAGTGAACTCTGCAACCTCTTCTTTCCCAATTGATGCTAACTATGGAGGCAATTATGTGAGGCAACGTTTTGGGTCAATGACCTTCCATCAATCAGAACATTTGTTCTTTTATTAATTTTCCAGTATTCACAGTGTTTGCTCTTGTTGCAGGAGCATGGAAATCTCAGTGGAGGAAAAGTAAGAAACTAAAGAATGTCATAAATCAATTGGCTGAATGGGCAGGTAGCTCGCAAATACTGATAAATCTGAAGAAGCACATTTTGGAATACGGAACTATCAAAAGGAAACATACACAAAATTATAGGATTTATTAATAAAATGGAGAAAAATAGGGGTTAAGATATGAAATCACAGAATGATATTAGCACAGAAGAAGCTCATGCAGCCCCATTGTGCCAGCTTTTTGGTTGAGCTGGTAACTGGATGACAAAGTTGCATTGTCATTCATATTAAATCACTTGAAAAACCTGTGCCACTTATCGCTGCAGAAAGCAAGCTTGACTGTAAAGCTTAGAAAAAGGAATCATTTTTTGAGAAAGGGAATAGCATTCCTAGGAGATGCTCTTTCTTCTCCAGGTAAGGTGGTGGCATTGTGTTATTGTCATTGGACAAGCAATCCAGAAGCCCAGGGTAATGTTCTGGCGATCGGGATTCAAATCCTACCTCGGCAAATGGTAAAATTTGAATTCAATAAAAGTTTGGGATTAAAAGTCTAATGATGACCATGAAACCACTGTCGATTGTTGCAAAAACCCATCTGGTTCACTTGTCCTTTAGGGAAGGAAATCTGCCATCTTGGTCTGGCTTACATGTGACTCCACACATAGAGTAATGTGGTTGACTCTTAAAGCCGTCCGAAATGGCCAAGCAAACCACACAGTTCGAGGGCAATTAGGGTTAGTCATTAAATGCTGGCTCAGCCAGCGATGCCCACATCCCCTGAACAAATCAATAAAATGTCCCAGGTACTGAAAACATACAAAGACATTGTTAAATGTCAAACAGTTTCTTGGGGTCAATTCAAGCAAAAAAACTAATGCTTACCAGTATTGTGTTTAAAATAAACTAGGGCATGTTTTACTATTAATTAAAAACCTCTCCTCATACACTGTGGCAGGAAGGAGGAAGCCAAACCCATGATGTATATCGTTCTCTCTCTTCCCCCACCCTCCCCTCCCACCCTTCAGTTTCCAATTCAACACATGAGTGCTGCTCCCAGTGCTTGGTTAGGACCATTTTATGTTGAATGTGGCATCAATGTGCTGATAGTGGATAACCGTGTCATAACCTTGCAAGATGACACACAGATATACACCTTTCCCCGCAAACTGAATGTAACCATACTGAAAGATTGTGGCCAAAAGTGTTGCGAATACATTGTAAATGCAATCTCATAAATATGTAGATGTAGCTTCTGCATTGTCCAAATGGTGGTTAAATATCTTTTTTTCAATTGCTTGCTAAATCAAGTACCTTATCACCCAGTCAAATGATCTTGCTTCCCATCATGGTTTTCCTGGCTCAACCCAACAATGGTGTCCCTGCTTAAAGTGCCTTTATGTATCATAAAAGCTTTGGAACACTATGCAAATCGCTATTACAGAATAGTTGTCATCTTATATAAAGCAAGTCTACATTTTGTTTCTGTATCACATCAATTAATTGTACTATTGTATTGCTGTACATTGGGAATGCACCCAACATAATATTCGATTTATACAGGAAACTCCAGACCATACAGTTCTTTGTAGGTTATCAGAAATGAAAATGGCATCAAGGTTCACACCGAAAAAGATCCTTGAGAAACTATGGATGACAGATACCTTAGTATTAGTACTCTGGACCCAACAAAATATCAAAAAGCTGAATACTATAGATGTTTGAAATCTGAAATATAAACAGAAAATGTTGGAAATACCTAATGGGTCCAGCAGCATCTGTGAAGAGGAAACTAACATTTCAGGTCTGGGAACTGGGAAAAGTTAGAAATGTAAGGGGCAGGTGGGTAAAGGACTAAAGGAAGATCTGGAATAGGATGAAAGATGATACAAAAAATGAAAGTGTTCCCTTTGTCCTCACCTTTTACCCCAATAGCCTCTATTCAATAGATCATTTTATGCCATTTCTTTTTCTCCTTTCCGCCCCTTTCAACATTCCAAAGGGACTGTTCCCTCCGTGATAGCCTGGTCCACTCTGCAGTCACCCATACCACCCTGTCCCCTTCCCACAGCACCTTTCCATGCAAGAGCAGAAAAGGTAACACATTCCCTTTTATCTCCTCTGTCCTCATTGTCCAAGACCTCAAATGCCCATATCAGTTGAAGCAGTGATTCATGTGCACTTCTTTCAACCTAGTTTATTGTTTTTATTGCTCACAGCTTGGTTTCCTCTACATCGAGAAAACCAAATGTGAATTGAGTGATAACATTGTGGAATACCTTTGTTTAGTCTGCAAGCATGGCCCCAAACTTATGGTGAATTGTCATTTTAATTCTCCAAGTTAGTCTTATGCTGACAGCTCTGTCCTTGGCTACTACATTTTTCCAGTGAAGCTCCACCTACACTTCAGGAACAACACCTCATCTTTCAGTTAGGCACTCTGGACTGAACATTCCAACAATTTCAGACCATAATTTCTACCTTATTTTAGTTCCATTTCTTTGCTGGTTTTGTGTTTTTCCTTATCCTTGCTTTCAGTCAATGATGCACCTGCTCTGGGTACAACTTTTTGTTTCTTTATTTCTTGCCTCATCACTGTTTCCTTTGGCCCTGGAAGACTTAACTCTTCTGTCATTCAATCTCTGCTGTATTTCACCCCACCCTTTTGTCCTTGTACCACCCATCCCTTGCGCAAAGGCACTTGCGTTTCCAGCTTTTCCCAGTTCTGATGAAAGGTCACAGACACGAAATGTTAACTCTGTCCACAGATATTGCCTGACCTACTGAGTGTTTGCAGCATTTTCTGTTTTCAACGAAAGATTATTGCAAGTTCTCATTTTGCGCTTTGCATTTGCTATCCTGTTAAATTTGTGTCTTTTGTGCATTTGGCTCTGATACGAACCAGGAATTACGTTCTGGCATGCGTTAGGGTTGCCAAATCTGGCTGGACCTATTCCAGGAGATGTTGGCAGAAGTGATGTCATGGAAAGCCAGAGGCGTGTGTCTTGAGGGGGTTCTGGGCGAGAACAAGAGAGGAAAACAACCCAACTTTAATTAGATGAACAAATTTGCAGTCAGGAGAATCATGATTGAAGTTTAGAGGGAAACTGAGCTGTCCTCATTCTTGAGGCTCGATGCATGAAATGATACTATGGTTTCAACAGGAATATTAATAACTGCTGAAACTGAGGATTCTCCCCCCTCCCCCACTTGCCATCTCTATTTTTAATGATCCAAACTCACACCCATCACACTCAATTGACGCTGCTCATGTGTAATCCCTCAGTGAAATCCAAACCGCATTAATCTCATTGCAACCCACCAAAATCCCAGCCAACTGGAGTCTGCCTGGCCTTTTCTTTCAGGTTAAGGTTTGAAATTGTTTTGGGTGGTGCTGTACCTGATGTGATGTCACCACATGACAATGCCTCTTGATGGGAGTTGTACATACTTTCCCTTCTTGGCTATTATTAATGATGGGTTATGGGACTGATATATTTTTTAATGATATTTTAAATGTCTCAGATTGCTTTCTTTGGCCTCCAGGAGATTGATGCTGTTTCCGGTAAACTCCCAGTCATTTCGGGAGGGTTAGCAACCCCCCTGCCTGCATTTAAGAGATGTGTATAAATTTGTTCTGCCTCGGTCTTGTTCAAATTGCAGGGTTGGGCGTAACAGTGGGAGGGCTGTCCTGAGTCCTTGTGTGTGTGAGAAAGGGAGAGGCAAAATAGCTTTCAGGCCTTAATGTTAATCTGCAACTATCTGCAGTTGAGGAAGATTACATGAGAACTTGCAATAAGGTCAGTAAATCAAAATGAAGTGAAGGGGATCTCTATTTGATCTTGTGGTATATTGCCAGCTGTCTGTCCAATTGGAACTATTTTTTTCTAAAAACATAATGGAGTAAAGATTCATCTGTCAAAGTGGCCTGTGAAACTGAAAGCAAAAAATATCTGGAGTTTAAAAATAACTTGAAAACTTAACAGTTACTTGTTCACAGTTTTCACAAATAACAAGAAGAAACGTGGAATTCAATTCTCAAAACAGCAGGACAATTCTAAAGATACTTTTTCTTGCACAGGTGCTTTATATTACTCAGAATTTGACTTATTCAGACATTGTAAAGCAATGGTCATCAATAATATTTTTGCGGATGTTAACATCATGTATAAAGCACAAGTTTTCAATGACTCATTAGATCGCTATATGTGCATCTGTCTGCTCAGATGCTAAACAGGTGCTGCATGCCTGAAGTGCACTACATCTATCCAAATCTGAGATTATCTGAGTTTGCCATGGATTGCATAGCCTAGTCTCACACCAATGCAGGCTCACCCAGGCAGGGCTTTGCCATTGAAAGCAACAGAAGTAAAATGGCAAACCGAAAAGACTTGTAGCTGTTGGACTGGCTGCCAGTTTCAGCTAGAAGACACGGAGGACTGAAATTTACTGCAATGGCTAAAAAGATGGTTGTTACAATTCTTCAGTCCTGATTTGTGGCCTGGCCTCTTTGTTTTTTATTTGAGGAGGTTCAAGCATGACGCCTCTTGGGTCAAAATTTGCAGTTGAAATGGCATTTGTTGTAATTTATGTGTAAATGGTTTTGGGCGAGGAGCAGATGCATGATTAAATGCCAGTATCCATAATGTGTTGCTCAATCGTTCACTTTGCAGAAGTGGCATTTTGCTGTCAGCCTCATATTTGACATGAGTTTTTTTTAATTCATTGAAGAGACGTGGGCTTTGCTGGCTAGATTAGTATTTATTGCCCATCCCTAATTGCCCTCGAAAAGATAATGGTGAGTTGCCTTCTTGAACCACTGCAGTCCATGTGGTGTAGGTACACCCATAATGCTGTTAGCAAGGGAGTTCAAGAATTTTGACCCAGAAACAGTGAAGGAACCGGCATATATTTCCAAATCAGGATGGTGAGTGGCTAGGAGGGGAACTTCCAGGTGGTGGCGTTCCAATGTTTCTGCTTCCCTTGTCCTTCTAGATGGTAGTGGTTGTCATTTTGGTAGGTGCTGTCCAAGGAGCCTTGGCATATGTTACTTGCCACTTGTCAAGCCTGGATATTGTCCAGGTCTTGATGCATTTAGACATGGACAGCTTCAGTGTCTGAGGAGATGCAAAGGGTGCTTTGCAATCATCAACAAACATCCCCATCTCTGACCTTATGATGGAAGGAAGGTCATTGAAGCAACTGAAAATAGTTGTGCCCAGGACACTACTCTGAGGAACTCTTGCAGTGATGTCCAGGAGCTGAGATGTCTGACCTCCAACAACCACCTTCTTTTGTTCTAGGTATGACTCCAACCAGCAGAGAGTTTTCCCCCAGTGCCTACCGGCTGCAGTTTTGCTAAGGCTTCTTGATGCCACACTTGGTCAAATGCGTCTTAATGTCAAGGGCAGTCAATCTCATCTTACCTCTTGAGTTCAGTTCTTTCATCCATGTTTGAACCAAGACTGTAATGAGGTCAGGAGTTGAGTGACCCTGGAGGAACCCAAACTGAGCATTGATGAGCAGGTTATTTCTAAGTAAGTGCTGCTTGACAGCACTGTTAATGATCCTTTCCATCACTTGACTGATGATCGAGAGTAGACTAATGGTGTGGTGACTGTCGGGTTGGGTTTGTCTTTGCTTTTTGTGTACAGGGCATACCTGAGCTGGGTTGATGCCAGTGTTGTAGTTGTACTGGAATAGCTTGGCTAAGGAAATGGCTAATTCTGCAGCACAAGTCCTTAGTACTATTGCAGGAATGTTGAGAGGACCCATAGTCTTCGCAGTATCCAGTATCTTCAGTCATTTCTTGATATCACATGGAGTGAATTAAATTGACTGAAGACTGGAACTGCTGGGGACCTCCAAAGAAGGCTGAGATAGCTCATCCATCAGCACTTTTGGCTGAAGATTGTAGGAAATATGTCAGCCTTATCCTTTGCACTGAGGATGGGATAATTGTGGAGCCTCCTCTTCCAATAAGTTGTTTCGTTGTCCACCGCTATTCATGGCTAGATGCGGTAGGACTGCAGAGTTCAGATCTGATCTGTTGGTTGTGGAATTACTTAGCTCTGTTTATCACTTGTTGCTTATGCGGTTTGGCATACAAGTAGCATGGTGTTGTAGCTTCACCAGGCTGACACCTCATTTTTAGGTACGCATGGTGCTGCTCCTGGCATGCCGTCCTGCACTTTTCAGTGAACCAGGATTGATCCCCAGGCTTGGTGGTAATGTCAGAGTGAGTGATATATTGGGCCATGAGTTTACAGATTGTGATTGAATACAATTCTCTGTTGCTGATGGCCCACAGAACCTCATGTTCTTGAGTTACTAGATGTGTTCAAAACCTATCAATTTAGCATGATGGGAGTGCCGCACAACACAGTGGAGCGCATCCTCAATCTGAAGAGGGGACATCATTCACAAGGACTGTAAGGTGGTCATTCCTACTGATACTGTCATGGACAGATGCATGTACAGCAGACAGGTTGGTGAGCTTGAGGTTAAGTATGTTTTTTTCCTCTTGTTGGTTTCCTCGCCACCTGTCGCAGACCCAGTCTAGCAGCTATGTCTTTTACCGACCAAACTGGGTGAGTCCTCGTGGTACTATTGAGGAACTCTTGGTGATGGACATTGAAGCCCCCAGCCAGAGTATATTCTCTGCCCTTGCCACCCTCAATGTTTCCTCCAAGTGGTTATTTCGACATGGAAGAGTACTGATTCATCAGCTGAGAGGGGTGCGGTATGCGGTAATGAACAGGATGTTTCCTTGATGCCATGAGACTTCATGCGGTCCAGAGTCGATGTTAAGGACTCCCAGAGCAACTGTGTACCACTGTGCCATCTGCCACTTCTGCTGGGTCTGTCCTGCCGGTGGGACATATCCAGGGATGCCGATGGAATGTGTCTGGATCATTGTCTGTAAGGTACGATTTCATGAGGATGACTATATCAGGCAGTTGCTTGACGAGTCTGTGGGACGGCTCTCCCAATTTTAGCATTAGCCTCCAAATTTTAGTGACGAGGACTTTGCAGAGCCGAGATGGCTGGGTTTGACCCTTTAAAATTTGAAACAACAATTGAGTGGCCATTTCAGAAGGTAGTTAAGAGTTAACCACACTGCTGTAGTATGGAGTCACATGTAGACCAGACCAGGTAAGAACAACAGATTTCCTTCTCTAAAGAGGACCTTAGTGAACCAGATGGGTTTTTATGACAATTGACAATGGCTTCATGGTCATTATTACAAATTTAATTCTAGATATTTTATTGAATTCAAATTTCACCAACTGCATTATGCTGAGTTACTGGTCCAGTGACAATGCCACTGAGCCACCAGCTCCCCTTATTGAATGTCATGGAGTTGCATTATTTGAGCAGTTGATATGTTGCACATATTTTGGGCTAGTACTTATCAGTTAGTAGCTTTAACATGTTCTGTCGAAGCTGTGTATGTAACTATTGATCGCAAGCATGTTTTTTGTATTTCAGATATTTTAGGTTTGTAATATTGATTTGGAAAATATGGATAAAAATAATGCTGGAGAACAGCTCAACAGGGCATTTGAAGCTTATCGTCAGGCATGTGTGGAGAGAGACAACATCAAGAAAACATCAGAACAAAAGGTATATTGTCTGACAATTATTGTAAATAATGGAGAACTAAATTGTGTATAAAGGATGCACATTTCACCGAAAGCTCATCTACCTATATTGCTATGCTTCTGATTTTCATTCCCTTATCCATCTTCTTTTCAACATAATGAAACTTTTAAAGTCCTAAATAAAAGTATAAACAAATTCAAAATAACATAATTTAGTTGTTTCTTAAAATATTTCTATAAGTAAGAGTTTAAGCAAATTAAATTACATAATTTAGTTAGGTTATTGTCAAATATTTCTAAATAGCCTTTTTGCATCTTTTATTTCCTTCTGTTTGAAAGACAAGGCATCTCCCAAAAACCTGGGTGTGGACTTGAAATATTTGGCCATCAGTCATCATTCTCAGCACGCGTAGTGTGTTGAAAATCTGTTTGTTCAGCTAAACTGACGGAAGATTTTCTTTGGTGTGCTGGGAGGTGCTGGGGTTGGGAATTGTGGTTGTTGGGCGGGGGGGGGGGGGGGGGGTGGCGTTGTGTATAAAGTCTTCTTTCAACACCTGCTGTTGTAGCTTTTGTTTTGTGTTCTTTGAGCTACAGAAAGTCTGTTAAGCAGATAAGAAAGTATGTTAGTTTGGTTTTCCAAAACGTTTGAAGCCCGTTAATTATTTCACCTATTTTCTTTTGATAGAAAGATTAATTGGTTATTATTACTTACACCTTATTGTTTTGTTCACATTTGAAATTGAAAAAAATAAAACTTAAGTAAGTCTCTCTGAAGAAGGGAAACAGATTGGAAGGGAGTGGAGGAGGGGAATAGAGTGAGGAAGAGATCTGACCTCTCTCCATTCTCCATTGAAGTAGTTACTTGGAATTGAGGAAGACAAATAGAAAACTGAGTGGTGAGCTGGTGCCAATAATGCAAAGGGAAGCATACAGTGCTTGAGAGGGTAGTTCAGAGACGAAGAGGTAGCACCAATGATAGGCATGAGCGGTTGATGGGAAGATGCAGTAGGGTACGTGCTGGGAGTGAGATGTTAAGAGAGTGAATGAAGGAACAGGAAAGGAGCTGCTGACAGCCATATTGTCCACCCTCCCTTGTCTCTGCCCGCATCTTCAGTTCAGCCTGCAACTTTTGTTAACTCATTTCCCTGTTAAACCACACTGTGCTGCTCACCATTGTTCAGCTGAAAGTGAAGAGAGAAATCTAAGGAAAAGTTTGAGAGAGAGATGCAGAAGAAAGCCAGCAGAGTGGTGAATTTTCTGACTTCTGTGTAATGCCATGCGAGATAGAGACTATTACTCCAGCTACTAAATGGATTTAATTTCAGAAACAGGAAAGAATAGTTTGAGGCAGTGCAGAATGGATTTACTTTGCTCAATATTTTTAAACACAAATGAGAACAATCTGACAAGCCGGTGAGTTTGTTAACTTGCAAACCTTGCTGTCCACAGTTGCCACACGGAGCTTAATCAGATGTTATTTACTGCTGGATCTTATGGAGTTCTTGTTTATTTAATAGCTGTACTTGATCAGTTCAGTGCATCTGCCACTGTTAAACTCTTGCATTTCTCTTTCCCTAATTCATTATTACCTCTGTGTCTGTGCCCTTTCTCTTCTCTTTCATCTTAGGCAAAACATGGAAATTGTGGCTTGCAGTCATTGTAGCACATTTTAATGTTCTTTCCCATTTGTCCTTCATATATTCTATATCACCTGTTATGGACAGAGAGGAGATATAAACCTCTAATTTCTTTCCATACTGTCCATAATCAGTGTGCTTTGGGAAGGGATGTGTGCGTGTGCGCGGGCGGGTGTGCGCGTGCCCAACCGCGTGTGCGGCGCCCGCGTCTGCATGTGCGTGTAGTGAAAGATGTCTGCACCACTCTTGACCTACAGCCTGAACACGTGCAGATACCTGGAGGTGCATGGCAGGATTATTGCATGACTCCCTTAACGAGATCTTGTGGTCTCCTCACCAAGATATTGGGGGCGATCTTACCAAAACAATTCTAAGTGCCAAACGAGTGTGAAAAACAGGAGAAATTAACGCTTTTTTTAGGCAACTTAAATATCGAATCTTACCGCATTCTGGCAAAAAAATCTTGACAAACTTGAAATTCGCCAGTAGGGGAATGGGCGGGACCTAAATTGCACACAATAGCACCAGAGGACGCAATTGCGCATGTGCAAGTTTCTGTGCTCTGAGAGCAGAGACCTGTCAGTGCCTCTGATGCAATAGCCAGCCTTGTGGCCCCGCATCCGCCTCCCCCCACCCCACCACAGCACACTACCGTGGTGCTCCATGGCTGATCGCGACCTTCCTCCCCCCCCCCCCCCCACTGCCCAGAACAATCATGCTGGTTCTGCCGGCGAGGCCAACATGTCTGTGATCCTTGCCGGAGGGAAACTTCACCGGTGAGGCCACAGAAGTATGTGATGCTGGATGATTCTGTCCCGGGCTCGCTAATTCTATTCAAATTACATTTAAGATAAATTAAAATATAATTGCGCCGGAAATATGCAGTGCCAGTAAGACCACGAGATAAGAGAAATTGGGCTGAAGCTCAATTTCTTAGTTCTCTCGTGATTGTACTGGCTCTCTCTGTCCATCAGCTGGCAGGGAGCAATTGTAACCACTGAGGTTTATGCTGATGGACTTTTTGATAGAAAAGGAATTGGGCTGAAAATCTTCACAGCATCCAGGTTCTTGAAGGCAAATATGATATAGCCTTTTTACTGCTGCTGTTCTGCAACTTTGATGTTCTTTGCAGACTGCCCTAAAATCCTCTTTTTAAAGTGTGACCTACATGGTTGCCTATCACGTGGTCCTTCACAGCTCTGTCTGGAAGACAGTTAGGACGATTTTCAGAATATGCATATTTTGGAATGTCCCTTTGCTCTATCGAAATAGTGTGGCAGTCATTTCTGGAAATCCATAGACTGAAAGTCATATGCATCCATCCTTTGCAACCCTACAGTGTCCATTTTAAGAAGTAAAAGACAGTCCCAGAAATTTTCTTTGAAATACAGTCCCTGTTAAAAGTTATAAATAGGACTTGACTTCATTGGGCATGACATCTTCAGATTCCCAACCGTCCCTGTTGACTTCAGCTCCTCCCCTTTATTCCCTTGTTCCTTTGAATTATTCACTCAATTCTTGGATCCTTTCCTCTTCTTCACTCCCCTGTGTGATGCAGGCAGTTGGAGGGCTTGGAATAGTGTGGCTCAAGAGCCACATGGCGGGGAATGGGTGCAACATCTGATGGAGTGCAAGGTTCTCGATAGCAAAAAGGAGAACAATGGTACGAAGGTGTACAATGGTTTGTTGGGTTACGTGGTTCAGTTGTTGGAGTGACTGGTGGGAGTATGAAATTCTAGATAGCAGGAGGTGATGCAGTGATCAGAGGTGGTTTGGGGTCCAAGCTGGTGCAGGTGGGTTGTGTGGTTTTTCACAATAGATTCACAAACTCCAATAGAGAATTCCACACCTGATTCTTGCAGGAGTTAGGTTACTGCTGTGAATAGAAATTGACTTTTAACTTTCTTAATCTCTTTAAAATAAAGGTCAAAAATTCTGCATTGCTTAAACATTTGAAGGTTAAGAAACTTAAGGCCCTTTGATAGCGACTATTGTTATAGGGATCGAGAGGTTGACAGAAGCCAACCTTGGGCAAAATGGTATTGTGACCATAGCACCACAAAGCTTGCATGTGGAAGTTGAAGAATTTAAGCAAAGGTGAATAAAATCAATGGGCAAATTCAAATTTGACGGAAAAACATGAATGAAAGTAGCCAAATGCACAATCGTGACAAGGAATGTTGATCGAATTCTGTACTATAGGCAAAGGTTTTAGTATTTCCATTAATTTCTACTTTCAATGTTCAAGTCAGAGGATGTGCAGTTTTGATGAGGACAGTATGAATATGTCATAAAGCGTAATGCTTATAAGGCTATGCACCTAAAAACCCTTTAAGGCTTTTCAAAAGATCAGTCTCAATATATGGTATTGCTGGCAAGACTGGTTTTTACTACCAAATATTAGGCATTTATTACCAATCATTAATTGCTTTGAAAATGGGAAGATACAACTGAGTGACTTCCTAGGCCACTTGAAACATTGCTGGTAACATGTAGGATGTGCTGAGTAACAACAACAGAACTCTTTCCCCCCCAAAAAGAATTCCAGCAGCTTCATGACCACTTGTATGAATACTCAGCCTTTATTTCAGATTTATTTTTAAAACTGAATTCAAATTAGCAAAATGCCATGCTGGGGTTTAAACTCTCATTCTCTGGGTTTTTTTCAGGCCTCTAGCTTAGTAGCCCAGTGACATAACCCCGATGCAACTATGCCCAGGATAAAATCAAATTGAGGTAGAGGGCAGGATTTTCCGGCTGCGCTCGCCCCAAGGCCGGAAATTCCCGCCCGAGGTCAACAGACCTTTGCATGGTCCGCCCCTGCCTGCTATGATTCCCGTGGCGGGGGGGACAGGAGAATTCCACCTGCTATCTTCAGGTTAAATGCTGCTCAGGGTGAAGATCAGTCTGGTTTTGTGCTAAGTTCAGTTAATAGCCTGTACACATTTTGGTTCTGTCTTTTTGTCACGCTTCAAGAGTTTTTCTATGTTCTAAATAATTGCCTTTGTTTATTTTTTGTGAGTTATGTTCTGTGTATGACATTTGAAATATGATGGACATCACTGAGTTTTACCATTTATAGGACATTGTTATTTTAGACAAAATGTAGGTAATGATTATTGCATGCATTTTATTTTCGTTCAAATACAGATTTGTGCCTTGGAGCAAGAACTGGCAACAATAAAAAAAACCATTGTAAAATTGCAATTACAGTCTGTCTCTACCACCCCCAGAGGTAAGCCATGCCTGCCAAGTAAAGAGAAAAATATTTTCTCTTTTTTTCTCCTCTTTATTATTTAGGTAACTCATTACATGGCATGTTCACCAATACATTTTACATTTTGAGCAATGACCCCATTTTAGTATTCAAATTCTTTGCAGCGTTAAGCTGTTACGTTGCTTTGGTCTTTTACTCAACCGTGCTTTTTCATTGTTTCTCGACTGTATTTTCCTTCAATATTCTTGTTATTAATTGATGTTTATGTTTTCTTTTTCCTTTTCCTTCTTTGTTTCCTCCTCACTGCATGTGTCAAAAAAAAACTGTTTTTGTTTGATATTACTAACAGTAACAGGTCTTGTTCAAATTCATTTTACAGCTTTTGGCACAGATTTCCGGTTGAAGTTTTGCTCCCATAATTGGGAAGCAGATGGAATGAAATACTACTACCTTCATTGTATTTCCAATTTTGCGGATAACAAATATTGCTTCACTGAGATGCCATCTGCCAGCTTTATGAATTCTTGGATGAATTGCTTTCACCTTGTATATTGCCTTTTGATAAAGTTGCTTCTGTGATAGAACAGTTCAAAATTGTTTTTTCCCAACACTTATTTTTACTCTTTTATCAAAATGTTCTGGCAAATTTCACCTCCTTGCCAATTGCTGTATATTGGAGGGGTGGAATTCTAAACCCTAGTATTTGATCGTGGTTTGGTTAAAATGTTGAAGAACGCAAAGCTGCCTCCAGCGCGACTATTTGTGGTTCTAATGAGACAAGTTTGGAGGTGGACAGCTAACCTCTCCCCAGGCCGGTCCATGACTTAAATGTTTTAATAAAGCAGCATGTTTCAAATTTTAGCAGGTTTTTCAATATAATGCTGTTGTGCTAGGTCTCCCAGGGTTGGGGAAGCCTGGCAGTGGAGGGAGGTGTGAAAGGCTAGATCCAGTTGGTAAGTGTCTTTCTAGTACTGCTTGTGGTCCAGGGAGAGCAGGAGAATTCCCTCCAACTCTCCTGCTCCATCGTGCTTCCCACTCTGCCATTGGCTGTTCCCATTCCTACTCTGCCACTGGAAATTGACTGACCCCCTCCTCCCATAATTGGATCCCTTTGTTAAATTTGACATGACTTTTAAGTTAGCGGCCTTTTGGGTTTCCTGGCCACAGAGACTTTTCCCTGCAAATATTAGGGCAGGAGTGTTTTGTTTTTGTTATTGAATAAAATCTGCAGTGTTTGAATTTTTCACCTAGTCTACTGGCTTGGAGAAATTATAATGGGATTGGATGTTTGTTGGGAGATGGGACCTGCTGCAAGAATACTAACATATTACTTATTATTGGTGTGAACTGCAGTCATTTATTTAATCATCATTGTTTGGGGTTACAGCGCAGAAAGAGCCCATTTGGCCCATCATTGCAATGTGGTTGTCCTATCAGGGCAACTTGGCTAGTCCGCTCTCCCTTCTTTCCACCATGTCCCTCCAATTTTCTTTCTCCTCAGATAATTATCCAATACCCTTTGGAATGCTACAATTGACTCTACCTCTACCACATCCAGCAATGCGCTTCAGATCCTAACCACCTGCTGCATAAAAAAAATCTTCCTCAGTGCCCTTCTAGTTTTTTTGCCATTCACCTTAAATCAGGATTTTCTGGTACTTGATCCTTCCACCAGTGGGAACAGTTGATCCTTCCACCAGTCAGAACAGTTTCTCCCTGTTTCTACTTTGTCCAGCTCCTCATGATTTTAAGTACCTCCATCAAATCTCTTCTCAGCCAACCGCCTTTTCTCGAAGGAGAACATCCCAGCCCCTCTAATCAATCCTTTTAACTGAAGTCCCTCATTTATGGACCCATATAACCATTTATGTACACACACACACTCTCTCTCTCGCGCACATTTTTCTGTGTTATTGAATACTGGATCAAACATTTTCCCCATAATTGCTCTTTCAATTTAAATGCTACACTTAGCAAATGTTTTTCTAATGTGCTGGAATAACAGTTAAAATAAGAAACTTCGGAGTGTGTTCAACAGGCAGCATATGGATGTCGGTCTCTCGCATATGGTAGATGCACAGAACAACCCTTCCAAAATTATTTTCTTTTGTAACACTAATTAGGATGCATATAAGATTAATAATCGGAAATTGATGGAATACAGTAGAAGAGTGTCCATAATTGAAATCCTTTGGTGAGGTAACATTGACATAAGAAGAGTGGATGATGGTGAATTAAAATGGCAAGCAACCGGAAGGTTGAGGTCAGGCAATGTGGACTGATGGGATGTGTTACATCAAAGTGATGTAAGGGGAGGTGGTGGCATAATATTAATCATCCAGAGACCCAGGGTAATGCTCTGGGGAACTGGGTTTGAATCCTATCAAGGCAGATGGTGAAATTTGAATTCAATAAAAATCTGGAATTGAAAGTTTAATGATTATTGATTTTCATAAAACCCCATCTCATTCACTAATATTCCTTAGAGAACGATGTCTGGCTTACGAGCGACTCCAGACTCAGAACTATGTGGTTGACTCTTAAAATAACTTTGGAAATAGCCTAACAGTTCAAGGGGCAATAAATACTGACCCAGCCAGCAAAGCCCACATCCTCTGAACAATAAAGTCTTCTTTTGGTCTCCCCAAATTAGAGGGAGGTTGCATTGTGAGCAGCGAATGCAGTATACTAAAACAAGTAAAGTTCATCTGGAAGGAGTGTTCGGGGCCTTGGGCAATGAGGAGAGAAGAGGTAAAAAGGCAATTGTTACACTTCCTGTGGTTGCATTGGAAGGTACCTGCAAAAGGGATGAGGCGTTGGGGGAGATGGAGGAGAGTATCAGGGTGCTGTGGAAGGAGTGGTCCTTTCGGAAGAGAGGGGAAGGTGTGTTTGGATCGCAGAAGTGATCTGTTTAAGCTGTTGGAGAAATTTTCATGCTCGTCAAAGCTGCTCAATGTGATCACTTTCTCTGATAACAACATGATAGATAAGGTCAATTATGATTGAGCAGCATCAGAACCCTGTGAGGTCTGCAGTGGGATCAAACATGTTTGTGTTTTGGCATGGAAATTCATTGACATATTCTTCACTTTGCTGCTTTCATATGCCTTTAGTTGGCTGAGAGTGTCTACTTAAATACCAGGATTGACAAAGCTGTTCAGCCTTGCTTGCCTGAGATCCAAGACAAAAATGTGTCAATCCTCATCAGAGAGCTGCTATGTGCTGACTATGTCGCACCAGTATTGCCTATCAGTGGAAATGGACAGACTCTCTCACTTATAGTTTGGTTTGAAAATCATCATCAGGAAGACAAATGTTATGGCCCAGGGGTGTTGCCATACCGCCATCTTTTGGCATTGACAATCTGACACTCGAGATTGTTGATAGCTTCCCATATCTAGGCCCCACAATCACCACCAGTCTGTCACTTGATGCTGGCTGAAATCAACACACATTGCAAGGGATTGTTCTGTTTTGCTCAAGCTGAGTAACAGTGTGTGAAACAACAGCAACCTGATTGAGAACACCAAACTTGCTGTTCAACAAGCCTGCATCCTCAGCACATTCCACAATATGGTGAGACCTGGGTAACATGCTAAGCAGAAGAAAAAGTTGAACACTTTCACCTTTACAGTCTGAGATATATCCTTGGCATCTCCTGACAGAGCAAAGTCACCATCTTGGAGGCCCAGGAGCTTGCTGATTCCATCAGCATACACTTATTACTAAGCCAACTTATCTGTGCTGACTTGGCCACATTCATCAATGGATGATGGCCATATACCACGTAAGGTGAATTGGCCACTGGTTCATGACTTCCTGGGTCTCCCACCTCAGCTACAAGGACATCTGCAAGTGAGATATGAATATGGTGGATATTTGACATTGACAACTGATGTCTGTGACCTCTGGAGACCGATTGTTTGGAAGGGCATTTGAAGAGACCAGCAGAAACAAAAAGCTCAGCTGGATTGGAAGATGATCCAGATAAATCATGCACCTTGGCCATTTTCTTTCTCTGCAGCAAATGCAGTAGAGATTGCCATGTTAGAGTGGAGCTTCTGAGCTACACCAGATATTGTTGACCACCTCTGCATAAACCACTGTTTTACAAGCTGAAAGGCTGCCACTAATCTCTATAGGGAATAGGACACACTTAGTGTTGTGGAGAGGGAGGAAAAGTATCATCAATGAAGGAAGGAATTGAATTCCCTGAAATAGGAACATGTAGTCTGCTTATTGACATAGAGCATCGGTGCTTCATTGTCAGGCAACAGATTGATTTACAATAATAAGTGATTCTTGATTCTCACTTTTGTGTTAACTTCTTTGGTTCTGAACTGTTTGCAGGCAATAACCCCGGACAAGCTCAGGTTCTGAACACTCGGCCACAGATCAAAGAGAGTGACTTGCTGAAAATGAGAAGAAATGAGCCACAACATACAGTTGATTCATCAGATGAATTGAAAATAGCATTAGAGACAGAGAAATACTGTAAGGTAAAAAAAAATCTGTATTTACAAATGACTTGAAGGATACTGTCACTCTTACATTTCAGTACAGTATCCCTTTCTCTCTTTCTGTATCATTCATTTTCTCTCATTTGCTTCTCCAGCATGGAGAGTTCATAACCAAATAGGCTCTATCCTTAGCCCATATTGACAAACATACACTTCCACAGCTGTCAGTGGCTGGCCTCACACTGGAGCACCCAAAGCCAAAGGGCTCTACCAGTGCCTCAGCTGAGATGAGCTAACTTTACACTGACTAGGACTGAAACCTCATACCTCCCAAGACTATCCATGGGGTAAATTTGCTCAAGTCATCGATAGTTCCCTCATTTGTCCTCAGCTGCTTTTTATGTATTGGCCGTTGACAATGCCACTACTCTCTCATCTCTTTACTCCTTCTGCCCCCTTTTGCATTTACCCCTCTCTCCCTTACCCTTTACATACATCCTCTCCCTCTTCTACCCTTGGTAACCTCTGTCTCTCCTCTCCACTTGCCTGCATTCTCAATCCTCTTTGCACATGTGTGTCTCTACCTCTCATACCCTCCCCCCACCTTGTGTTCTCTTCCTTTCCATTTGTATGCACATGCTCATTCTCTTTTTTTTCTTTCTCACAAGCTATCACAGTTAGCAGTTTTTTTGGCTCCAATCGATATGAATGAAACTGCTATTTTAAAGTATGTAGCTTTTGTTATCAGGGTGGGAACAGATTCAAAATGATAGTTCTCTTTGAGTTTCACATTTTTTATCAACATGGATCAATCCTGTTTGTTGGATTTGTCCAGTTTTCAATTTTTATATACTGGATATTTTCCTCTGAAGAAGCAAACCAGAACCTAAACAAGCCCGTATTCCCTTTAACATAACCCTTCACTTTATACTAGCTGAAATATAGAGCAAGCGATAAACTCAGCAATCTTGCCTTTGTACTCTGATTCATTAGACATACAATATGTCCTCATAACATTGCCTTGACATTGATAAATGGAAAAATAAATATTCTCAGCCTGTGATTTATGGTATATTACAACGTTGAACCGGTAAATGAACAGTATTAAGTACAAACGGCACATCAATCCTAAATTTTATTTGTTTCCAAAATTCTAAGGCGCTTACCAAGGTCCTTCTCCTGTGCTAACACTTTGAGAAGTTTTATTGTTTATGAATTGCTAAGGAGCCTGTAAAAGTTCTAAACCAAATCCTTGAAACATGTATGACTTACATAATGATTCAGTACTATGAAGTCTACAGCCCGTCTTAATGCTTCTATGGCAGAACAGCAGCTTTAGAAGGACAAATGGCTGCCATTTAGATTTTGCTCTTCACTATCTTTCAGATTGGAGAGATAGTTGCAGCAGATGGATAGGCTGGTGGACTATGTTTGGGGGAGACGTTGGCAGAGTGATAATGTCACTGGACCAGTAATCCAGAGGCCCAGGCTAATGGGAACATGGGTTCAATTCCCACCACGGCTGGTGGAATTTAAATTCAATTAATACATCTGGAATATAAAGCAAGTTTCAGTCATGGTGATAATGGCAACCACATTGATTGTTGTAAAATCTCATCAGGTTCATTAATGTTTTTTAGGGTAGAAAATCTGCCATCCTTAGGAGTGGGCAACAAATGCTGGTCTTGCCAGTGACATCCACATCACATGGAAGAATACACAGGAAAAGAACTGTGTTTTCAAGGTGTCATTGATATTGTGCTGTTTACTCTCCCTAAGATCAGTAAGAATCATGAGCCATTAGAGTGATGTGACACTATGGGATATGTGGCCCATCTCTCAGCATGGCAGCATGTTACCCCATAATCCAAAGGACACAATACTCCACTTGAGGCTGAACAAGTGTTTTATAAAGGTTCATCATAACTCCATGCTTTTGTACACTATACCTCCATAAAGGTCAGGGTCCCATATATTATTAACCATTTTTTCAACCTGATAGCCAATAAACCTCAAAATCTCACTGTTCTGCACCTTCTGCAGAATTGTACCCTTTAGTTTATATTGCTTCTTCTTTTTCCTGTGAAAATGCATCACTTCACATTTTGCTGCATTAAATCTCATCTGCAACATATCCACCAATTCCACCAGCCTCTCTGTGACTTCTTGAAATCTGTCATTATCCTTCACACAGTTCACATTACTTCTAAGATTTAGGTGATTTGCAGATTTTGAAATTGTGCCCTGTGCATCCAAGTCTAAGTCATGAATATAGATCAATAACAGAAATGGTCTTAGTACTGACCCCTATGGAGCCTCACTGTAGACCTTCCTCCAGTCTGAAAAACTATTTCTGTTTTCTATCACTCAATCAACTTTCTATCCACGCTGTCACTCTCCCTTTTATTCTACGGGCCTCACCTTTGCTGGTAAGTCCATAAAGTGGCACTTTATTAAATGTATTTTGGAAGTTCATATATTTTGTACACCATATCAACCACAACCTCATCAACAGTCTCCAAAGCTCAGTCAGGTTATTTCAACACAATTCACCTTGAAAAGATCCGTAATGGGCTTTCCTTAATTAATCTTAATGAGTATACTAAATTATATAGCCTTAATTTCTTATTAGAAATTTGAGCAAATCTTTTCATTCCACACATAAGGAACATGAACTGTTCCTTATCTGACATGTTGAAGTTAATTATTTGTCTGATAGAAACTTTGATATGGAATCATTCCTTGCACGAAACTGAAATGATTACAATGAAAGATGCAGTTTTTCCTTTCCATAAAAATAGGAAAGAGCTTGCATCTATATACGGGTACAGGCACCATATCCGGGAAGCTTGGGACCAGATTTGGGAATTTACAGATTTTGGCTTCGAGGCCTAGCATGTATGGTGCACTTATAATACACGAAATAAAGTACGAGAAATAAAGAATAAAAGGGTTTTATTTACTGTATTACCTTATTATTTGATTATTTAACTTCATTTTTTTGAAGTACATCTCAGCAGAAGAAATGTCTGGGTCAGTAGCTGGTGTCCAGACACAGCCTGGGGAAGTTGAAGTTTGAAGCTCTGTTGTACCTCTTTTAAACATGTCTTGAAGCTTAAATTGTTTCAAATATGTGGGCCTTTCTTTCAGGAACACCCCTTCTATTTTGTAGACCCCCCCCTAACTTGCTGCTCTTTAATGACGTTCTTCTCAATCCCATGAGTCAATTCCTCCTCAATGTTTATGCACCTGTCAATAGACACGTTTTCCAGTTCATCCAACCTTTTTCATTGTCATCATTATCGCTGTCGTTCTCTTTATTCTTATTCATGACTGTGTCGCATATTTCATTCTGAGTTGGAAGTGAACCTGAGTATATTTGTCACTATTCATACTAGCCTCAATAGCTTCTTCATGGCGACAGAACATGACAAACTTTTGCATGTGCCAATAAATCTTTTTTCCCCCCCAGACACACAAAACCACTGAAATCAGGTTCAATTTCATCTTCACAATTTAGCAACATGATAAATTGCCACACGTTGTGCCATCAAAACATCTTGGAGCACATTACTCCTGCCCTTGCAGCACTCCGGAGTGCATCTTTTACACTGAATTATTTTTGGAATTCATTAAATCCCAAGTCTCTGTTACATGTAGTGAGCATTTTGCGCATCAGATCAACCTTGTACCTTGTCTTGAATACCCACGGAATGACTTGGTCCATGGGCTGAATGAGGGATGTACAGTTGGGGGGAAAATAAACTCAGAAAACATTGGCTGGAATTTTACTACCTCGCTCAGGCGAGGCTCGTAAAATCCCACCCGAGGCTAATGGAGAATTCTGTTCTGTGAGCATCGCCCGCCCCGGAATCGGCGGTAAAATTCGGGTAATTGTCTTTGATGAGGAGTTCTGCATTGGGTTGTGCAGCAGTTATCAAGGATTAGCATAATTTTGCAGCCCTGGGAAGACCAGCAGACTGAAAATGAGCTCTGGCCTCAAGGACAAAATGAAGGAATCAATGAAGGAAAATTTGTTTCATCATCCTTGCACTCTTATTGGCCTGATAAACAATGGGGAAAACCCTTGGAAGACCTGGGATTTTGGCTTTTGCCAATAGCAAACAATTTTTATCTTTGGCTACCTGCTACATTTGAACATGTGGGTACAATAAGCCATTCCTTTAAATCCCATTAGTGCTGTCTTATCCACCATTACACCCTTCTTTTGTTGCATTTGGAACCTCACTTTCTGCTTTGTACTGAATGACAAATCCATTCTCTTGGCACTTCTGCCAGCCACGGGACTTCCTGCTGGCTTCTTCAATGTGAAACCAGAGCTAACAAAGACTATAATTGTAGAAAGGTGCTTGTTCAAGCAGTGTTCAAACTTTGTGTAATTGATGAGGGAATCGGTGGTGCCACCAAATAAAGTATCAATTTGAAGAATTCTGCATGCCAATTACAAATTGTTACCACATGCACCATCATGAGTGTAATCTGTTTTTGTGTCCTTCCAGATTTTGGGACACGGGATAAGGGTTCCAGTACCTGTCATACCCTCAGGATGTCCAAAGTGCTTTATCATCAGTTACTTATGACTTTTGCAATGTAGTCACTGTTGTAATATAAGACACGCATCAGCCAATTTGTACACAGCAAGTTCACAGTAACAGCAATTACATAAATAGCAAATTATCGGTTTTTTGATGTTGATTGAAAAATGTTCATCACGACATCTGGATAATTCCCCCGCTCTTCCATGAATAGTGCGGAAGGATCTTATGACATCCACGCAGGAGGACATTGGGGCCATGGTTTAATGCCTCATTCAAGAAACAGCACTTTTCACAATGCATTACTACATCAGGATTACACTGAATTGTCAGTCTAGCTTGTGTGCTCAAGTCTCTGCTGTGGAGTTTGAACTCTCAACCTTCTCACTATAATGCGAGAGTGCTACCACTCACCAAAGGTGACATGTATGATCAGAGCTCTTCTATAAGAGAGGTTGCTGAATCCATTTGTGGCAGCAAGATAAAACCAGTGAACAGCTGGTTATTGCAGTGTTTCTGCAAAAGCATGCTTCATACCACTTCGTGGAGAGAAAGGATTATTGATGTAATTCCCACCTATGCGAATCGGCTTATATGGGGGGAAAAAAGGAGTTGCATTTATATAGAAGCCCAGAACAAAAGCACTTTTACAGCCAGTCAAGTACTTTTGAAGTAAAAGCCAGATACTGTGGATGTTGGAAATCTGAAATAAAAACAGAAAATGCTGGAAAGACCCAACAGGTCTGCCATCCTCTGTGGAGAGAGCAACAAAGTTAACATTTTGAGTCCATATGACTCTTCACAGCTTTTGAAGTATAATGATGTTGTAATGGAAGAAATGAACTAGCCATTAGCAAGCTCCCACAAACAGCAATATGATAACGCACAGATAATCTGGTTTGTGATGCTGATTGAGGGCTAAACATTGGCCATGACGCTGGAGAAAACTCCCGATCTCTTCTTTGAAATAGTCTCACGATGTCTTTACCATAACCTGAGAGGACAGACAGGGTCTTGGTTTAACATCTCATCCGAAGGATGGCACCTCCGATAGAACAGCACTCCCTCAGCACTGCACTGGAGTGTCAGCCTTAATGTTTGTGTTCAAATTCTGGAATGGGACATGAACACACAACCATCTGACTCATCGGAAGCAAGAGTGCTACCGACTGAGCCGTGGCTAATACTAATAAATAAGGCAGCTTGATAGTTGGATATCACTACCTGATTGGGCATCTCTACTGGTGATTATCATAGTAATGTTGGTCTATATTCTGTAACTTGATAAGTAGAGATGGGAGCAGAGAATATGGACAATGCTTGGTCTCTAGTTTCCAATTAACGTCTAG
Source organism: Mustelus asterias (assembly GCF_964213995.1). Classification (NCBI taxonomy): domain Eukaryota; kingdom Metazoa; phylum Chordata; class Chondrichthyes; order Carcharhiniformes; family Triakidae; genus Mustelus; species Mustelus asterias. Next base: position 43,889,084 of record NC_135814.1, on the reverse strand, counting down.
ATAATAGTTATAGTGACAATGGCAGGGGCGGCACGGTGGCACAGTGGTTAGCACTGTTGCCTCACGATTCCTGGCTTGGGTCATTGTCTGTGTGGAGTTTGCATGTTCTCCCCGTGTCTCCTCCGGGTGCTCCGCTTTCCTCCCACATTCTGAAAGACGTGCTGGTTAGGTGCATTGATCCAAACAGGCACCGGACTGTGGCGACTAGGGTAATTTCACAGTAACTTCATTGCAGTGTTAATGTAAGGCTTACTTGTGACTAATAAATAAACTTTTAAAACTAAACTAGTGCCATCCAATCACCTGTTTCATCATGTCTTTAAATTTGGTCACAGTTTTGAGATTTGCCATTTTTGAAAATTCAACAGCTCACAAGGATTTATACAACTTCCAATTCTATTCCTTTGAAACAAATCCAATGATGCCATTGTGCTATGATTTTCATGTTTCATTGACACTTATTACAATAATAAGGCACTAGTAATGAGCCATGCATTCAACACAATGATTACTTGTGATAAAAACCTCAGGTAGTCTGGCAGTGGAGTAGAATTCAATTCATTGTGTGATCAGCTTATAAAATTGCATTTGGTCTGGGGATGGTTTTATTAGATTGTTGAGCCCTCTGTGAATCTGTTGAATATGCTTCCTTATTGTTGCGTAATATGCATGTCCTGATACAATGCTGATACAGGTTTTGGTTACTTTTAATTGCTTTATGCTTCCAGGAGCAGTTAGAAACTGAAAATAGTAGGTTAAAAGAACAGATAAAGGATTATCAACAAAAGCAAAAGGAACTTAAAAGAAATATTGAAGAAAGAGATCATGAACTCAGGCAGCTGAGAAAAGAATTAAAGGAAGATACTGGCTTCTTTATACATGGTAAACAGCTCTACTGTACACCAGACTTACAGGTAAGATGCAAAGATGAGACATTGTCATTGCCTCTCATAAAAATGTTCAGATCAGGTATCTGTTGACAAAGTAGCTCCTATAAATCAGAAGAATGGATCTCTTTGTTCGTACTGGTACTTTAACTTGTTATAGGCAACGTTTGCTTTAATTTTTTTTGCAGTATGTGACCCCCCTTAAACTTTTTTGCACGGCTCCAAACATGTAACTTAAAGGGGCTGTCTTGCACACGACCTAAGCAGGGACTTAATGGGTTCCATCACAGCCGTACAGCTCAAGCGAATATTGGTTGTGGGACTATTTCCAATCATCACTTCAAGAACAGCCATCAGAAATACGGGCACCAGTGAATCATAGAATAGCAGAAATTTAAGGCATAGAATGAGTCCACTGGGCCTATGCCAGCCAAATGAGAGTTATTCATCCTAATCCCACTTTCCAGCTCTTGATCTATACACTTGGAGGTTATGATACTTCATGTGCATGTCCAAATGCTTTTTAAATGCATTGAGAGTTTTCTATCTGTACCACCCTTTCAGGTAGTGAGCTCCAGACCTCTCCACCAACCTTGAGGTAAAAATGGTTCTCAACTCTCCTCTAATTCTTCAATCAATTACTTAAATAACTGCCTCCTCCCACCCCTGGTTATCGATCTCTGTGCTGAGGAAAATAGGTCCTTCCTATCCACTCTATTTGGGCCCCTCAATTTTACACACCTCACATAAATCTTTCCTCAGCCTCTTGTTTTCTAAGCAAAACAACCTCAGCCTGACCAATCATTCCTCATAATTAAAATTTTCTTTTGCTGGCAACATCCTTGTGCATTTTCTCTGCACTATCTCTAGTGCGATTTAGTGAAGTTGTAAAATGGATTTTTGCTGCATGCCAAAATTTAGCTCTTGCTTCATTGGGTAAGAAGCACCATGCTTCTTTAAACTGTCACTGACAGATGTCTTTATTTCTGACATTTTCTGTTTTGATTTCTTAACAAGAGTGTGACCTACTGTACTTACATTCTGCTGTAAATACTAGAACTAACATGATCCATTTTCCTGTTGTGTTGTTGATTTGTACAGATGAGGCCTAATGAAGTTTTTGTGGTTTACTGTATTTTTTTATGTTTATTTTTCACCATTTCTGTTGCTTTTTGGTTACTGGGTATTGGTGTCAGTGTATTAAATATTTTATAAATTGAAACACAGAATATAAATGAGACAATTTATTGCAAACAAAATGTGTCCTTGTAGCAATGTTACTGCTTACCATGGATAATGGATGTTGCAGACCAGAGATCTATTCATTTTTAGATCTTGAGAATCTGCATGTTATTTATTTTTGTGTAGAACTATTGTCTTAATAGTATGTTACATTTATGAAGGTTAAACTTAAAAGTGGTTTTATATTGTCACCTATCTGAGTAGTATGCAGGCGCCGCTCCTGTATATATGGAATGCTTTACAAGTAGCGTGGATATCAAACATTGGGGCGAATCTTGCTGGCATGTTAACAACATACAGCTTGATGACACACTCAAATTAGCCAGTGAATTCAGGGGATGAGACTGAAAATCTCTAGAATTTGCTGATTGATTTATGCTTATTGTTTCACGCAAACACCACCTTGTTAGCCTCGCCCTTATTTTTAAGAATTTGCTTGATTTTTCACATTAATTGACATTTTTGTTCATAGAAAGTTAGGACTGGTGAATGAGTGAAAATACATGGTAATTGTTAATAAAAACCAATCAATCTCTCTTGCTTATAGCCAATTGATGTTGGCGATTTTAAAAAGTATCATTTTAAACTCTGACTTTCCATTTTTTTTACCGTTCCTTCTTTGTTCTCTCATCTAATATTTCTTTCCACCTTTGTTTCTCTTTCTGTGTCTGATTTGGGTCTAATTCACCCTCGTTCATTGTTTCCCTGTTTCAGTTCCAATCCTTAAATCTTTTTGATTAAGGAGATACACTGTTGGTCTTCATGTACCCTAAGGTTCCAGCCAGACTTATGTGCTTCCTGCATATTACGGCACAAAATAACTTTTACCGGAAGGGTGTTGAGAAGGCCTAATTAACAATACATTGTCAGATACTCCACCTTAAAATTTGCCCCATTATCTTGTTTTGACTATCTAGAAGGGAAAATAATTATTTTTCATTCCGCAAGCGTTGATTATGTCAAGAAATCTGTCAGGCAATCTTAATCTTTGAACCCAACTTTGATCATTTTTCTCAATTCAAAACTGAAATTGCTGGAAACACACAGATCACTCAGCATCTGCAGAGACAGGCAAATTAATGTTTGGATGTGGTACATTCAGAACAGTTCGGGAGAAGGATCTGGACCTGTACAGATAACTTACCAGTTTCTTCAAAGTGCTGACTGGCTTTGTGTTGCCAACATTTTCAGTTTTCATTTCAGATTTCCAACAGCTTCAGTATTTTATGTTTTGTTTTAATTGAAATGGAAACTTTTCACCTGGAAAAGAACAATTGACAATATCAGGAAGTAGGAGCTGCAATCGGACACCATTCATCCAGTGAATGACACACAATGCAAGTGATAACATGGAGTCTGCCTCACAGGAGTAGCAAATGATGTTATGAAACTAACCAAAAACTGGAAGTTTCCGCACTCTATTCATTACAAAAAGAAGTGTATCTCTCTCTCTTCATTTAACTGTCTCTACGTTTCTTGTAATTTCTAAATCATCTTCCATTTATTTGTCTTTCCTCCGGGAGCTCCGGTCTCCTCCCACAGTCCAAAGATGTGCAGGTTAGGTGGATTGGCCATACTAAATTCACCCTTGTGTCAGGGGATTAACAGGGTAAATATGTGAGGGGATGGGAGTAGGGCCTGGGTGGGATTGTGGTCGGTACAGACTCGATGGGCTGAATGGCCTCCTTCTGAACTGTAGGTATTCTATGATTCAACTCTTAGCTCTGTGTCACATGTTTGTTGCTGGCTGTTTCAGACTTTCATTTTGTTCACTCTCTCCTTCCTTCCCTCCTGAACATCTTTTCTCTTCTCATTGTCTATATATGCCATTCACACAATTTTGCCATTTTCCCTGTCCTTTACTTTGATTTTTACTCAATCTCTATTTTGTTATGTCTCTTGCTCTTTCTGTTTGTGTCTTACACTTCCCTGGTTGACAGAAATACATTCAGTGGTAAGAACCTCTGATAGCAGAAATTACTTTTTCTACTTGAATATAAAGCCCTGGCTCTCCATCCAAATATGGTTGTTCTTTTTGGTATCATAGGGCACCCTCCCAATACAAAAGCCATCTTGAATATAAGCCAGTTGGTGAAGCAGAGTTTAAACATAGTATGAACCAACATAGAAGCATTTTAAATGGGTGGTCAAATGTTTCCATTCTTACTGAAGGGGCATCTATCAGTCTCATTAGCTTCATCCTTTTTCTAAAAAGAAATCCTCTTGTAAAGTTGGGAGATGAGTTCTAAGGAGACAGGGAAAGATCAACTATCTACCTTAATCCTTTTCTTACTCCCATGGCTTTTGTGGACATTTAGTATTTTCTGACCAATCAAATCTCAGAAACCGAACCACAGGGAATGAAAGGAATGTATACAGTTTTAATTTTTTTTTAAAATAATTTAAATGTAGAACTTCCAGAAATTAATTCTGAATAAATTAGCATGCAGTGGGTTTCATTTAAGTGGGAGTAAGGAGCTGAGCACTCCTCGGAAGCTTGCAATACAATACATGTCCCCACAAGCATGTACAGATATGAGAGAAGCTGGGGTGCAAGACATCATGAGTTGGAGCTAGTGAGAAAAAAGGGCTCAGAAGAATGGAGGTTGGCAGAATGCTGGTAGGGAGCTTAGGAAGAATTATGGTCAATGAAGGTGCAAAAGGCTTGGGAGTCTATGGGGAGCAAGATGGGTATGGACTCGGGAATGTTCACATTGGGTCTGGGAGCACACAGCAGAGACCTGGACCTGGATTCATTTTGAAAGAAACCAGGAAACACGCCTGGAAGATGGATTTGTCAGGAAACATTTTGGCTGCGTCCTCCCTACTTGGGGAAACAGTTTTAAATTTTTTTTAAATAATTTAAATGTAAAACTTTCAGAAATTAATTCTGAATAAATTAGCATGCAGAAAATAGCCTAAAGACTGCACACACAGGCTGAGCCCCAATGATCCAACCTGCAAAGTCCAACCAACTTAACTTTTTTAGAGGTTCTTTCTTAATTACTGGTTTCTCCTGATTGAATTTTGTGGGTCTGGAGGTTTGTAGGGGTTAATCTTAACATTGTTGGCAGATAATTCGCACATTCAAACTCCAAGTTGTTGGTATCAGTAAAATATGGCCTCTATAAATTAATAGAAATGTAGATTTGAATGTGTCCCTCAAGTTGTCTTGTACGTTTAGATGAAAAGACTTGATCAATCATGTTAGATTAATACTTGTAGTGTGACACAATTTCAGCAGATGGTGCTCATTGATCATCTACATGCTCAGTCAGATGGAATCAGCAGTTCCAGACTTGCAGCATACATTGCATTAGCTGTCATTTTCACCGTAAAGTATTTAACATATACTCTATTTATAAGAATGTTCATATCTTAAATCGGAGCTTTGTTCTCTCAGTCAGACAATGATTTACTCTGTCTCTTTATTTTTTATTATTATGTATACTCCAAAGCAAAATTTAGTCAATTGGGTTAAAACTGTTTGTATTTCAAGGTGAACTGGAAGACGGTTGAGTCATCATCAAAAAAGGATGTTCCTTTGACAGGGACTGATCATCATCCTCTGAACAAGTATGATTTTTTTCCCTCCTTCAATGGAAAGTTGTTTTGTACAAATAGTACATATCTCATCAATGATAAAGGATACTCCAATAGGAAAAGCAGAATTATTTTCTTCATATAATCTACTGGTGTGCCAAATATTTTAGTTATATTGATCAAATGTAACAATATTGAGGAAACTTGGTTTCATGAACACTTATGTTCTCAGTATCAATGGCATTCTTTGCAGTTGCAAATTAATGTCTAATTTGCTGAATCTCACGCACATGACACCAATAATTGCTACCCATCTCTTTCACCATTATTACCTACTTGCGTGTAAAGGGATCTGGCCAAATTAAATAGATTGGCCAAGAATGAAAAGTGGAAACTGTGGAGGAACAAAGGCTCCAATTACAGAAATAACTAAATGTACAAGCGCAGAATATAATTCAAGAGGCTAATGGAATGTTGGCCTTTATCTCAAGGGGTCTGGGAAACAAAGAGGTGGAAATTATGTTGGTTATATGAAACCCTGATTAGATCACATTCAGTTCTGGACATGGCATCTCAGGAAGGAATCCTTGGCTTTGGATTCATCAGACTGATAATGAGGCTAAATTACAAAGACAATTTGTTTAGATTATGCTTGTATTCCCTCCAGTATAGAAGATGTGTAGAAGGGTGAACTAAATGAGGTGTTTAAGATAATTAAAGGAGTTGGTTGGGTAGATAGAGGGAAACTGTTTCCTTTGGTTGGGGGAGTTCAGAACAAGGGTATAACCTTAAATTAGAGTTTGGCCATTTAGGCTGATGTCAGGAAATTTCTTTTGCACAAAGGTTTAAAAGAAATCTGAGCAGACTCAAGGGGCTGAATGGCATAATAGACCTTTGGGCTTTGGTGGTTTCAGAGGTAACAGTTTCTGAAAAGCTGTGGTTATGATTGGATAACTAAGAATGAAACCAAGCAAAAACAGGCTCATAGAGCTAGACAATGCAGGCGATGTTGTAAGCAATCACGCCAAAATCTTCAGAGAAAACATAGAAGGCATAGGTGTAATTTGCAACTTTGATTAGAATTATTTCACTGCTGTGATTGGGAAAGAAACTTGATCGAAAGTATTCAAAAATGGAATTGCAGGAATGACGGGCACTGGTTTGGGAAAGGTCATTGCATTCAAGGACCTTTCCCATTGTGCCAGGCCTTCCTTCTAGATGTAAAAACAGAAGATTTTGGAAAGAGTCAGCAGATCAACCAGTACCTGAGGAAAGGAACAGAATTAATATTTTGGGTTGATTATGATCCTTCTGGGTGCCGTATTTGACTCACTGTCTTCTTTACTGATAACTTAATTGGTAAGGCGTTTACATAAGGGACTCCAGAACTGTACTTCCTATTTGCACTTCTTCCCATGCTGATAGATGATCACCCGCTTCTAATTGTTTTCCTCGGTCAATCCATTCCATGAGGCCAGACTATCTCTTGGACTATGTATTCCAGGAAGGCCTCTGCCTCCTGCTTTGCCCATTGTTAGTTAAACTCAGTGACTTGAGAGAATGCATCTTGGGTGTGTATTTGCATTTTCAAATACAGTACAGTTGCAATCATCCTGCAATTGAAACACTTTTAAGATTTTTAAAATATGTGTCCCACAAAATACAAGACAATGGTAACATAATAATAGTTACAGTTTTAAGTTGTGGTAGCAGAGTTTGCCCTGCTGCAATATTGCCTATGAACCTGAGAAAAAGCTACAAGGTCACTTCAGTGCTTTGCTTGCAGACTCAGTCAAAGCAGAGTAAGTTGAGACAAATTTTTTTTGTAGTGTCCATATTTTTCCTACACTCTGTGTAGGGAAATCCTGGTTATTTCTGCCAGATATTCTGAAGCAGGAAAATGTATTTATCATATGTAGCTAAGTCCTCTGAATGTAAGCCACCTTGTGTACTCTTTGTTCCACCATCTTTCATATAGTCCAGATGGCTCTTGTGCAGGGAGTGCCCTATGATGCTAAGTGGAGCAACCATATTTTCATGGAGCTGCACAGCTGTTTGTGTGCCATTACTTGCAGCAATACCTTGCCGCTGTGATGCACTTACTGTTAACAAAATTAACTCCACTTTTAATTACAGTTGCAGAGTCCCTGATGTGGGGCTGGGAGTTTGCAATGAATATTCAAGGAGGCTAAACCCGAAATATATGGTTGGATTGACTCATAAACAAAAATATTTCAAAGCATCAATTCCGTGGCCTCAAATGTGGGTGCAGAAAATATACCTTGGACACGTTTTAACAAGTCTTTCTGGCTCTGAAAGTTGATGGAATGGACAGACCAGTAAATTAATACCCTTGGGACCCTGATCAGTTTTTCAATTCCTGTATGTGCCATTTTGCCAAAGAATTGTCTCCACATACTGTTAGTTTGGATTGCTTCTTTGACAGCCAGCTTAAGTATCACTTCAGTGGATTTTATAGTGCCTTCTTTTGTGAAGACAACATATCCATCCTGGTATTCCGTATTATTTATTCTAAAAAATTAATTCCAATTGTACCTCATACTGCAGGTGCCAAGTCACATATCAATCATTGCAGCTAATGTTTGCTATGAAAGTACTACGTTTATATATAAATCTGGTTGAGGCTTTCAATCTCATCCAATTGATGTGAAAAAAAATCTATTTATAATTAAAAGAAGCGGTGTACTAAATTTAGCTGCAGCTGAATGAAAACCCAAGTGTCCCACTTTTCTCATTTACTTAAAAAAAAACAAAGCAAGCATGCTAATTAACTGAAATTTAGATCAACTACTCGAAAGGCTGCATTTCAATAAATTGAGTGCCACATTTATTCTTTCAAAGCAATTCTTGACTGTCATTTTTAATCTGACATAGCTGTACCCCAGTAGCATTTCTAAGATGATAAATCAATGAAAAAGTCCTTTCAAGTCATATAAGTTGTTTATGCAGTTTAAAGTTTAAGTTTACTTATTAGTCACAAGTAGGCTTACATTAACACTGCAATGAAGTTACTGTGAAAATCCCCTAGTCACCACACTCCGGCGCCTGTTTGGGTACACTGTGGGAGAATTTAGCATGGCCAATGCACCTAAACCAGAACGTCTTTCGGACTGTGTGAGGAAACCGGAGCACCCAGAGGAAACCCACGGAGACAATGGGAGAACGTGCAAACTCCACACAGACAGTGACCCAAGCCGGGAATTGAACCCAGGTCTCTGGCGCTGTGAGGCAGCAGTACTAACCACTGCGCCGTTATCCAACAGATGAAAGATAACTGGATAATTTCCCATCAAATCACAACACCAGACAAAGTATCCTGCTACTCTGACTAAATGCAGTACAGTCTTAACCATACACATACACAAACATTGTGAACTAATTAGAAATAGAGAATATATGTGAACTGAAGAGCATAATAAGCAATCTATGCAGTTGCAGGAGTAAGGTTTGATTCCAATGCAGGCCACCCTTATTCCAGTACAATTTGTAAAGGACTTCCTACATTTTCAGGTCTTGGGGATCATTTGCTTCTCCTTATCTTTAATTTGATTTCTTTCCCTGGCCTCTGTTTCCCCCAACCTCTTTGTTTTAAAGTCAAACCCAAGAATAAATGAATTATTCATATCTGACTGCATTTACTTGGACTTTTTTAAAGCCTTTTTTTATTTCCATTACCTTTGTTCCCTTCTGATCTTCAATTATGATCTTTCTCTGTTCCATGAAGATTTTCCATTTCCCCTCCACTTTTACTCTGCCTCCACCCAACAATTGACAATTGTCCCAGCTTTCACAAACTTCCATTCTTTCCATATCTGAGCGGTGCCATGAGATATGGCATTCTTTTTTAATATACACAGTCATTCTAAGTGTTTCACCATCCCATCTGGAAGATTGTATTTTGCAGCAACATTTTTGACGAAATAAAATTAAATATATGATATAATCTTAATCTAGTGTGTGGAAGGCAGAACTTTGTCCTACAGAGCAGAAGGCTCCAGTATTTGTGCTTAGTAGTTGATCTCACATGGAATAGTAATAATGAAATCACAATTAGCCCTTGTACTCTTGGCTTGGTTGGGGAAAAAAATCAAATTAGTATCTTGCTCCTCATCACTATACAGTGACCCCCTGGAAGCTTGTACATATGGGTATAAGGTGCTTGGCTATGATGCCCACCACAGCTCAGGGGGTCCATTGACACATGGCCTTAGACTTGAAAAATGGTCTCTTGCGTGAGTTATTCACATTTTGGAAACTGTATCCCAACCAGAGGAGGGAAGAAAATTGAAAGAAAAAGTGAATTGTTTCTTGTATGTTGTGTGTTATTGGAGCACACTTTACAGTTCACAAGCTCCTTTTATTCAGTTATTAACTGGTAGTAGTAATAAACCATCAATGAAAGCAGACCAGATATATTATAGATGGGTACAGGGGGTGCCAGCATAGCGAAGCCAGCTTGCATTTCTGCCAGAGTCTTCAGTGAAGTACCTCTGAATTCCTACTGGCATGATCCCAACCCCTGAAGGGGTGATTATCTTGCCATGCTGGTATGAGCTTGAAGTAGTAATTCAGCAGGATTTATAGTGCCAGTCTAGTGCTGGATCATTGTAAATGCCAAATTTAAATTGGACACAAACTTGGCAGAATAGACTGGTTATAAAACATTCGACTTCTGTGTTGAGGAATTAGTTCCAAATGTGATATTCTCCCATGAAACTAATACTTAGTTCCAAAATATTATAGGTTACCACTTCAATAAATGTCATTGCTCCTATATCTAAAGGTTTGATGCAAAGGGGTGCTGGTATTCATACCTGCACAAAGAAATAAAGCCATTTATTCAGAATGTGGTTCTTATCACCACCTGGTGGCCTGCCTCCCAACCAGATGATCACAGGTTCAGGAAATGTGAAAAATTGGCAGTTTTCTACTTTGCTATAAGCGCACCTTCTGTCAGCTGATCGTGTAACAGCATTGATTATGGTCACGGCCAAGTCTGAGACCTAGACCGTCCCTCCTTTCAACTGAAGAAGGCTGTGTAATGGCAAGTGATTTATATAGGAAAATTAACATTAATCCGTTTTTCTGACATACCAATAATTTTATTACAGAGATTCGTTGGACTTTGCTTTTCAGGAGGTTTGTCAAGAATTTGAACAACTGTCTGCCTTAACAAAGAAACAAACGGAACTTCTGAGTATATATAACTACAACAAAGAAGTAATAAGTGAGTACTGTGCACATTTCCTTTGCATTGTACTTCCGTCATTTAGGGAGGGAATCGAAAGGCATCTTTGTAAAACTGCAAAATGCATACCTGGATTATTTTCCACTAATTAGAATGTCATATCCTTCCTTGTAAATCTTCGTTATCTGAAACATTTATTTTCTTCCTTGTATTTTCACCATATTTGAAACAACTTTTAAAAAAACTGATGGACAAACATTTAATTACAGAGGAAAAATCTGCAGCCTCTCTAAACAGCATTGAAAACGCAATATAGAAGACTGCTCATTAATTATACCATGCTGTCCGATATTGCATATTTGTAATTCATGTCAGCCTTTAGAAGTGCATTACCAATTTAACTGTAATAATTAAATATCTTAAAACCCTCGGCATAAGTTTCCAATAAATTAACATTTATGAAATGGGCAAGGAATGAGAAGTGAAATCAAAATTTAATCTGTAGAAATCTTTCAAGTGATCCAAGTAGTATTAGAAATTTATCAATGGTTGCAGAATATGAGTTCTTTTCTCTTCATTTCTAATTTGATAATACTAAAAATATAAGATCTGTCTTTATCAATGAAGTAATGATTACAGGTACTGCTGAAAATGAATGTTTAATATTAGACGTGCCAGCATTAGAATGAATTGTGAGCTTTAGTTTAAATGTTATAGAAGTCCAATGACACTAAAGTGATGAACACGTAGTTACAAGATTTTTCCAATAAACACTGATTGACTTGACAAAACAGCTATATTGATTTCACAACCCCACTGTTTGTTGATAAAGGTAAATTCCATCAATTGGTTACTTCTGTAGTGAGTTGGAAAGGGATGTAAACATTCCTTCACTTCAGGTAGCTTTGAAGAAACTTATGAAATAGAAATACAACTTTTGCCATACATTTGTTTCTGCCTTTAGGCAGTTCCCAGTCACACATTGTTCCTTAGTTTGGAGGGAGGGGTGGGGAAGCAAATGAGTCTTTGAATTATACCAGTGTTATTCTCGAGCAGACATTGGAAAGTGTACAAGCCCAATTTCGCTTGGCCCCCAATTTTCCCTCTCTGTGGACAAGCACTAGACCACTGATTGTCACCTTGTAGTGCAGTGAGTTGGGTTGGCAGCATTAAAATTTCAATTTTGTTTTTGGTTTTTTTTAAATACAAGGATTACTGGCAATAAGTCTACAGTGGAAAATGTTAAAACAGATCAACTCTGTATTTCAAAATGTAGCAGCAAGGTTCAAACTGTGTATGGCTACTCATTTTAACCTCGAGAAGATGAAATGTTTTCAAAAATGTTCAATTTGCTCATTTGTAGGTATATTTAGCTATCCCCTTTCTTCCCTTATGCCACACACCATTCTCATCCTTGAGAACTTTGCTACTATTGTCTTTGGTCTCGGAGGCCTATATTTCTCTTCTCTTTCTCTGTGAAGAGGCCTTTAGCTTCTAATTAAGACCTCCTTATGTGACAGGATAGAAATCAGACACTTCAACCTAGATTTTCCAGTCGCTGTTATTTTAATACATGTGGGTAAGCCATTCATTATAAAATAATGATGATTGAAAAACCAGGACTTTAATGTTTGAGAGTTTCATGCATGGAGGTACATCATAGCAATCCATGCTGCTGCGTCGGGCTTGCAGAAGAAGTCAGTAATCAGCTGTCAAACTAAGATGTTGACTGCTGTCCTTTCCAGCCATGGATGCTGGTGTTCGAACTCCAGAGCAATTTTTAAAAATTGTATTGGCCAGAATTAAATGGCCTCCCAGGTATTGATGAAAACTGACATTTATTCTCACAGGTTAAAAAAGGTTAACATTTCTGTTTGGAACAAGTTGTGTGCTACATTAAGTATAGTTATTTCCCATCCTCCGCTCTGTGTAATTTGCTTTATCTATCAGGATCTAGCTAAAGGAACAGAATGCAAATATTTAATTATTAGAGATGGACTTAATGCATCCGAGTAAATTCCCTATTTTTATTGCCTATCCCTAAATGCCCTTGAGAAGATGGTGATGAACTGCCTCCTTGAACCACTGCAAGTAGGTCCATGTGGTGTAGGTACATCAAAAGTGCTGTTAGGGAAGGAGTTCCAGGATTTTGACCCAGCAACAGTGAAAGAATGGCAATATAGTTCCGAGTCAGGATGGTGTGTAGCTTGGAGGGAAACTTGCAGGTGTTGGTGTTCCCGTGCATCTGCTGCCCTTGTCCTTCTAATTGAAAGAGGTCACGGGTTTGGAAAGTGCTGTTGAGAATATAATATTCCTGGTAATGTGCTAATGGGGGGAAAAGTACAAATTATAACATAAATAGCTTGAACATTGCCCTTCAGGTTGAATTCTAAGACATGTTACTTTCTTTTGTTTTCTTTTGAATTTCTGTGGAGTTTGTGATCCAATTCTTGACTTTTTGTTTATTATTCTAGATATGTCTTTCTCAATGCCTATACAGTGTACAGATGAAGAAGACGAACATGTAGAAGAACATTTTGTTGGGAAGGACAAAAGTATGTCCAAGAGGGCGATTGGAACACAAAGCTGCAGAATGCAGCAGAAGAAACTTCCAGTTGTTGAGTCTCTGTCTGATCTAGATGTCAAATTCCCACCTTCAGACAACGACTATGATTTCCTAAACAGCACACCAGAAAAGCTAAGACCAAAAACTCATTTTGAAGATCCGACATGTAAAGATGAAGAGGTGCTGTTGAAAGATGATACCCAAAATTTGGAACAGAAAAACAAGGAAGAATGCACTTTATTTGAAACATTTACTGTGGGACCAAATAATAATGGAACACATGCTTTCTGTGATGAGCAAGGAAAATCTACTGACATTCATACTTCCATAGGTGCCACAGTTGATAAGACCACATTTAGAGGTCCTTCTGCTCTTAAACCTTCAAAGCCTTTTCTAAATGTTGAATCTCCTCAAATGGTTCGACCAGCATCAACAGAGATAAGAGGACCGCAACAGGTAAGTCAAACATCCCAAAGTCAGTGCTGCATATAAAGTATTCCCATTGCATTCTTAGTTATTTAGTGACATGAGCCCAAATTTCCAATTGTTTGGATCTTGTTGTTGAAGTAGCATTGAGGCTCATATACTCACAATTATCTATGCATAAACAGTACAACTTCAGGTGAGGAGGAGATGTGTGGTTAAATGCCAGTATCCAAAAGTTGCTTTCTGAGTTGTCACCATTCTTGTCACCTTCATGAAACTGGCATTTTGCTAACTGCTTCACCAGGCATTGAATGTCAAAGTTGCTGACAAAAGCTTGTCACAGAAAGTTAAGTTTTGTCATTCGTTTCAGTTGCAAGTGCTCTAACCAACATGATAATTACTGCCAATCAATCTTTCTGACACTTGAAAATTAACGGTTACAATTGTGGAGTTTCATTCCTTCAGGCATTTTGCTGGAGGTTTTAGAAATGCTAAATTTTGTTTTCCATCTCTCATAATCTCACCTTTCTTTTACTCTTTCTGTATCTGGTTTCACACTGAAGGCACTCGTTTTAAATTTCCTTCCACTGTTTATTTCTCAATCCTTCAATCTGATTCATTAAGGAGACATACGGTTGCTTCTCCTGTCCACTCAGGTCCAAGACGCCCTGTTTCTGTAATTGCAACATTATCAGCTCGCACTTGCAACAACTTAGGTGGGCAAAAACGTTTTGAGCTGAAGGGTGCAGAAACAAGTATAACCAACAGCAGATGTCATTAGATGCTACAGCAAAATCTACCCCATTATGTTTCTCTTGATGTCATTATTTTTGACCAGTCACTGAACAAAGGGCCTTTATTTGACTCCAATTCCACACTAATGTGAATAACTCTCACCTTCCCTCTGAAGTAACCTTGAATGCCCCTCAGTTGTATCAAACTCCTGAGTTGTATCTAGCTGCTACAAGGAATTGCAGAGCTTAATAAGTTGACCCACCACCTTTCAAGGCAGCCCACATTTCAAGGCTCAGTTCTATTTTTTAAAAACCCTGAATGATGAAATTTTGTTTCAAGTACTTTGTGTGAGTTTCTGATGTAAGTTCTTGTTCAACTTTATTCTAACCAAGAAACTGTTCTTAATATGGTTCAAATTCCCTTTTTGACCTTTCTTACCCAAGCTTGCTGTCTTGGCAAAATACAAAAAGACTAATTGCATGAAAAAAATAATCTGTAGTAAACCAAAACATGCACCTTCTGCATGCCTTGGGACTAACATTTACCCCATAGCTACAATATATTATACTGGATACTTCATAGATGATCATAATCTCCTGCCTATTCAAAAAAGCTGAAAACGCCCAATTGCGTTGGGGATCTGTGTGTACAGTGAAGTTGGATTTTACCTCTGGAACTTGTGTTCCAAGTTCGATCAAGACACATGGGAGGAAGATTTTCTCTGTCTCTTGGCTGTAAGAGTCCTGTGGGAAATAAGTTTGGGAAATCTTTATCTAATTTCTTGCACATAACTGAATCCAGCTTGACACTAGTTGGCGGTGTTACCCTGATCAGTTTATGATTGGTATGAAAAATGAAATTGGGGGGAGAAGGTCTGGTGAAGTAGAAGCTGCTCCTCTTGAGTTTGGCAAAGGCACATGCTGTAGTAGGTTAGGTGGATTGGCCATATTAAATTGCCCCTTAGCTGGTGTCGGGGGGACCAGCAGGGTAAATACGTGCAATTGGGAGGGGTGGGGCCTGGGTGGGATAGTTGTCGGTGCAGGCTCGATGGGCCGAATGGCCTCCTTCTGCACTGTAGGGAATCTATGATTTTTCTATTCTGCTACAGGGGACTTTATTTTGCATGTAGCTTTGCTATATCTGAACTTGAAGTGCTTCATGTTGACACTGGTACCTAAAATAATGTTGTTCCCTTCCCCCTCCCTCATA
Organism: Mustelus asterias; assembly: GCF_964213995.1. Lineage (NCBI taxonomy): Eukaryota > Metazoa > Chordata > Chondrichthyes > Carcharhiniformes > Triakidae > Mustelus > Mustelus asterias. The sequence goes on along the minus strand of NC_135814.1, from coordinate 43,873,267 downwards.
TATGTCTGTTCTTGATATAACAGGCTTATTTGATGAGCAAATGAATGATTTATAATGGGTAAGTAGTTTGGATATTAACCATTTCCAACATTTGCATGGTAGTATCCCAAATATCTGATTGCCAATGAGCTTTTGAGCAATTTAAAAGCAATTTAAACCATTACTTGTTTACTGTTCATATACTTGTCAATATTTTTAAGCCATGTAAATCTCAGTAGTTTAGAGCAAAGTTTCATTGTCAATTACTTGGAGATCTTGGCCCAGATCTTCTGGTCTCCAGATTGTTGGAGACCAGACACACAACCCAAGATGTGCAGTGGGACTCCACAGAAGTTCCAATGTGCTGACCTCTGTGGGAATTGCCCAGGAAGTTTGAACTTAACAAGTAATTCCCTTTATCCCTGGGAGCCTACACGAAAGTCTCCGACTCTGAGCTAGAGTCAAAGATTTCGGACAGTTCCATGGCTCTCAGCTGGAAGTGTTAGACAGAAAAATCCTATACTAACTTTGGCTAACCACAGAACTGATCCCCCAATTGCTCACCCTTGCATTGCCCCCCACCAAAAAACAAGCTCCCAATGCATCATGACTACCGTTCCCGATCGTGCTATCCCCTGACCAGACCTGACGCCCCCTGACCTGACTATCCCTCCCAACCAGCCCCAACTACCCCTCAATCTACCTACCCACCCGCCACCTCACACATCTACCCGCTCTATCATGCTGTCCATTAATTCAATCATTCATTCACTCATTCACTTTAGTACTGTAGCGTGTCTACCCTGACGCTACAGTGCTACAGAAGAGTTCTCCGTAGGACGGTATGTTTCACGTTTCTGAAGAAGCCAGACTTGGAAGACCCAACTAGAAATGTGGAAGATTTGGGCCCTTGTATTTCAAATTAAGATTGCTCAGCCACCAAGCAGATTTGACCAAATGAATTTTCCAGTGCAATAATGTATGTGTGTGATTTCATGTTAGTTCTACTGATATTCATTAAGTTCTATAATATCTATACCAAGCATCTTCAGAAACTAAAGCAATTATCTGTTCCCCGTAATTGAAGGCAAATCAGTTATACAGCAGTGACTAGCTAAGCAAATTTAGAATACATTCTACACTTCTATCATCTTTCAGGAAGGAAAGCATGGGAAAAGTAAAGATCATACTATACATTCTGCAATAACTGAAATATTAGTCAACTATTTTTCAGGTTGATGGTATTTGCAAAACAGCCACATTGGAACAATATACACACAGTGGGGCAGTTTTTACAAAAAAATTCTAAGTGTTGAATTCACGTGAAAACTGGAGTAAATCACGCTGTTTTTTTCAGTGGCAGCCTCAAAAAGAATCTCCTACACTCTGTGCACTGCAGAGTGCCTCAGCATGAATCACGCAGGGGCGGCGCCTGTCCCCACCCGGGAGGCCGGCAGCACAGCGCTGAGTGGGCCACTGCGCATGCGCCGATCTGTCAGCACCGAGATCAGCACATGCGCAGTAGTCCCTGTCTGCCGGCCTCTCGATTGCTGGCCAGCCCCACAACCCCTTCATCGCCGGCCGTGAAAATCCTCCCCTCCCCCAATGGCCAGGCCAGCCCCGATCACTGGCCTCTCTCCCTCCCCCACCGATCCCGACTGCAGAGTGGCAGTGGGGCCCCACCCCCATCAGGCCCCACCCATATTTGATGAGGACTCGTCTACTGAGGTAGTTTGGGCTGAGGTTAGAAACAGGAAAGGTGAGGTCACCCTGTTGGGAGTTTTTTATAGACCTCCGAAAAGTTCCAGAGATGTAGAGAAAAAAAAGATTGCAAAGATGATTCTGGATAGGAGCGAAAGTAACAGGGTAGTTGTACTGGGGGACTTTAACTTTACAAATATTGATTGGAAAAGCTATAGTTCGAGTACTTTAGAGGGGTCGGTTTTTGTCCAGTGTGTGCAGGAAGGCTTCCTGACGCAGTATGTAGATAGATCAACAAGAGGCGAGGCCACATTGGATTTGGTACTGGGTAATGAACCAGGCCAGGTGTTGGATTTGGAGGTAGGTGAGCACTTTGGTGACAGTGACCACAATTCGATTACGTTTACTTTAGCAATGGAAAAGGATAGGTATATACAAAGGGCAAGAGTTATAGCTGGGGGAAAGGAAATTATGATGCGATTAGGCGAGATTGAGCTGGCATAGGTTGGGGAAGGAAACTGCAGGGGATGGGCACAATTGTAATGTGGAACTTGTTCAAGGAACAGCTACTATGCGTCCTTGATAAATATGTACCTGTCAGGCAGGGAGGAAGCAGATGTGTGAGGGAACCGTGGTTTACTAAAGAGGTTGAATCTCTTGTGAAGAGGAAGAAGGAGACTTATGTTAAGATGAGACGTGAAGGCTCAGTTAGGGCGCTTGAGAGTTACAAGTTAGCCAGGAAGGACCTAAAGAAAGAGTTAAGAAGAGCCAGGAGGGGACATGAGAAGTCTTTGGCAGGTAGGATCAAGGAAAACCCTAAAGCTTTCTATAGGTATGTCAGGAGTAAAAGAATGACTGGGGTAAGATTAGGGCCAGTCAAGGACAGGAGTGGGAAGTTGTGCATGGAGTCTGCAGAGATAGGAGAGGCACTAAATGAATATTTTTCGTCGGTATTCACAGTGGAGAGGGACAGTGATTTTGAGGGGAGTACTGAGATGCAGGCTGTTGGACTGGATGGTATTGATGTTCATAAGGAGGAGGTGTTAGCAATTCTGGAAAGGGTAAAAATAGATAAGTCCCCTGGGCCGGATGGGATTTATCCTAGGATTCTCTGGGAGGCTAGAGAGGAGATTGCAGAGCCTTTGGCTTTGATCTTTGTGTCGTCATTGTCTACAGGAACAGTGCCAGAAGACTGGAGGATAGCAAATGTTGTCCCCTTGTTCAAGAAGGGGAGTAGGGACAACCCTGGTAATTATAGACCGGTGAGCCTTACTTCTGTTGTGGGCAAAGTATTGGAAAGGATTATAAGAGGAAAGGATTTATAATCACCTAGAAAGGAATAATTTGATTAGGGATAGTCAGCACGGTTTTGTGAAGGTAGGTCGTGCCTCACAAACCTTATTGAGTTCTTTGAGAAGGTGACCAAAGAGGTGAATGAGGGTAAAGCGGTTGATGTGGTGTATATGGATTTCAGCAAAGCGTTTGATAAGGTTCCCCATGGTAAGCTTTGGCAGAAAATACGGACACATGGGATTGAGGGTGATTTAGTAGTTTGGATCAGGAATTGGCTAGCTGTAAGAAAACAAAGGGTAATGGTTGATGGGAAATATTCATCCTGGAGTTCAGTTACTAGTGGTGTACCGCAAGGATCTGTTTTGGGGCCACTGCTGTTTGTCATTTTTATTAATGACTTGGATGAGGGCGTGGAAGGATGGATTAGTAAATTTGCGGATGACACTAAGGTCGGTGGAGTTGTAGACAGTGCGGAGGGAAGTGGCAGGTTACAGAGGGACATAGATAAGCTGCAGAGCTGGGCTGAGAGGTGGCAAATGGAGTTTAATGCGGAAAAGTGTGAGGTGATTCACTTTGGAAGGAGTAACAGGAATACAGAGTACTGGGCTAATGGTAAGATACTTGGTAGTGTGGATGAACAGAGGGATCTGGGTGTCCATGTGCATAGATCCCTGAAAGTTGGCACCCAGGTTGATAGGGTTGTTAAGAAGGCGTACGGTGTGTTAGCTTTTATTGGTAGAGGGATTGAGTTTCGGAGCCAGGAGGTCATGCTGCAACTGTACAAAACTCTGGTGCGGCCGCATTTGGAGGATTGCGTACAGTTCTGGTCGCCGCATTATAGGAAAGATGTGGAAGTGTTGGAAAGGGTGCAGAGGAGATTTACCAGGATGTTGCCTGGTATGGTGGGAAAATCGTATGAGGAAAGGCTGAGGGGCTTGAGGTTGTTTTCGTTAGAGAGAAGAAGGTTAAGAGGTGACTTAATAGAGGCATACAAGATGATCAGAGGATTAGATAGGGTGGATAGTGAGAGCCTTTTTCCTCGGATGGTGTTGGCTAGCACGAGGGAACATAGCTTTAAATTGAGGGGTGATAGATATAGGACAGATGTTAGAGGTAGGTTCTTTACTCAGAGAGTAGTAAGGGCGTGGAATGCCCTGCCTGCAGCAGTGGTGGACTCGTCAACGTTGAGAGCGTTCAAGTGGTTATTGGATAAACATATGGATGATATTGGAATAGTGTAGATTAGAGGGGCTTTAGATTGGTACCACTGGTCGGCGCAACATCGAGGGCCGAAGGGCCTGTACTGCGTTGTAATGTTCTATGTTCTATATTTGGCCCATCTCCTTGGCATTGTCCCATGCCCGGTGGGTAGTGCCAAAGTGCCCCCTGGGCATTGGTACTTTTTCCCTTGGGTAGTGCCAGGGCGCCCAAGCTGACACCACCAAGGTGGCAATGCCTGGGGGGGGAACCCTGGCACCTGACCCTCTGGAGGGCCTTGACTGCCCCCCCCTTCACTCCAGTGGAGTCGGTCTGCCAGCTCCCCGCACGTGGGGAGCTACTGTAAACCCCACTGGAGTGAAACATTCCTGGTGGGGGGAGATGCTAGAAGGCCCAAAGATTTCAATCCCGGGCCCACTAATTGAATTTAAGTTCTCTTCAAATTGCACTCTGCATTCGTTAGGCAGCTCTGCGCCAATTTCTGACGCAGAACTGACGGCGCCAGAAATCCAGTGCTGGGAAAGACATTCAGGCTTGGATGCCCAGTGCAAATCGCTAAAGTCTCCCGGCCCACTGCGCAAATAAATCAGCGCAGCGGGATGGAAGAGTCGCCCCCACTATCTTTGACTGCTGTATAGATTTATATCTTCCATAATCTATTCCTGACTGCTAGTATTTTTGCTCTTCCCCTCTCCTGACTAACTTCTGCTTTTGGTGGGCACCTCTGATATATGGTCAATATTGAATGAAGGAAAATGAGATATCTATCTCCTGTGATTTTTGTTCACAGGATGAATTGCATTCTCCACAAATCATCAATTGATGATTGTGGAGAATGCAAGTATTGATTGTGGAGTTTTTAATTATGTTCTTGGATCAAAATAAACCGTTAATGTGGAGGTTCTGGTGTTTTAGAGAATGTGGAAATAAGAAACCATATATAGCACTCTCCGTCTCTTGGTGGCATGGCATCAGCTTTTTTATGTACTAAAATTAAATAGTTTATCTGGAACCATTCAGGCTCGGCTTGCAATTAATCACCACTGAAAACATTACATCGTTTGTAATCATGAGCAATGCTGTAACATCGGGTTACATCCCCTTTTTAATCATGAGCCGAATTTGTACATTACCTCCAGTTAATATAATTGGGAATTACCTTTTTAAGGCACATCAACCATTTTCCTGTCAGAGCACAAGAGAGTAGAATTGAGAAGCCTCCTCATTTAATTCACTCCCTCATTTTTAATTTGTTTCGGGACTCATTCTGAACATTTTCCTTTCTGTGTTTCCTCTGTGAAGAATTGAGAATCAAATTAATTTCTTTGCGATATTTTAACTCGGTCACTATGTGCTGCACCAGATAAATTGAGGTTTTAGGCATGAAAATATTATCCTTCAAATTAACTTTACTCTTTCTTCATTCACACGAAACACTTCTCTGCATCCACAGGTATTGAGTTGTTTCAGTATTTTAACAACTAAGAACATATATATCACTCTTTTCAGTTGAGTACAAATTCATATTCCTTGGCCTCGGTTCGTAACAGATAATCCAACATTTAGAATCATCTTTATTCTTGAAAATTTCTCCACTGCATTTCTATTGTTTTCTATTTATGCTGACTACAATAGGGGTGTTGTGTACAGTGTAACTCACACTTCTTGGACTTGTCACTCATGTATCAGTTTGCATACTGCAGCATTTGATGTGGTTTTGCAGCTCTGATCTGTGATTGTTTTCAAGATTTGATCCATTATTTAACATATATCAAGATTTTATTCTTAATCTATTATGCAATTCAGTTTGTTATTTTATTTCTATTACTTTCCATTTCTCATTATTAAATACATTTGTCCTTGGATCATTGCCATTTTCTTCCTATTGGCAAGATACAGAGTGATTTTGGAAGAAGGTTTCAAATTAACAGTGTATTTTATGTCTGATCACCTCAGGCATGTAAAAATCAAAAAGTGGTGCAAAATATGGAGAAACATTAACTAATAAAATGGAATGAATGTGTAATTTATTATTCTTTCACATCATGTTTGATCTTGCCCATCTTACCCACTTAGCTATTCATTATGTTTGTCCACCACCAAGGCCTCCCAATCATCTCTCCAAGTCAGGTGGCGATGTTCTCCAGAGTCATCAACCTGACTCTGTTCCCTCTTCTTGTCTTGCTCACTGCACTGAGGCAGCCAAGCACTCTTTCTTCTCGATCTTTATCATCATTTATCATGCACCAACCCATCCTAAATTATACTTCTTTACTTCCCATGGCCACAATGCGGAAAACCACATTCCTGGCACCATTTCCAGTCATACGTTGGTTAAGCATTTGGTCTAATTTTATAAAAATAATTAAAGTACAACAAGGGCTTATTATGCCTTGTTTCACTCAAGGTTGGATTTCCCAAAGGAAATCCGTCCAGCACTGAATTGACAAAGCCTCTGTTCCTTAAAGTCGTACATATAAATAACAATTATAGTATAACCACAACACTCATTGATAGGGAAGCCTATTTGGAAAACTTCTCCGGGTGGGAAAAGATTTGGAGAGTTGGGGAAGGTTTTACAAACTTAATTCTCCTCATTTTATCCACTATTCTATCACCCTAACTTAAAGTACATATGTCTGTTACCTCCCACTCTCCCAACTTTCCTGCTACTGTTTTCCACGCCCACTGCTCCCATGCCAGGCACTCATGTCTTTTCATAAGTTTCCAACTGGCAACCAGATTCTGAGAAATTCTTCATCATAGTGTTCTTAACCTTGTCCCAGAAACCAGGTTTAAGTTTTAAATGCTTATAGCTCTTTTTCTAGGATTCCGTAACAACAGTTCCTTTGATATGCCCCACTTTGTCACACTATCGCAGTGCTTCCATACCCTAAGAAGAAACACCTTGCACTACTATCACACTGTAGCACTTGTATCTTCCATCACATCTATGCTCGCAACACACTAAAAGCCCAGGCCTCAGAAACCCTGGCCACTGCTCTTCTCCCCAGTAGTCTTAGTTCAAGTCCCACCACCTGACACCATTGTTTCCACAGATCTGGCCTAGCTTCCAATTAGAGCTGACCCGTACCTACTCCCTCTCCTTAATACTTCTAATGTCCTCTTGCATATCTGAAAGACCTTCTCTACTGTCTCTCTAAATCCTCAACTTCAAAAACATCAGATAGAAATAAGTAAAAACTGCCGAAGTAATCACAGCCTCTAATTTATTGTTTTCATGAAAGCATGGGCATAATCACCATTTTCCTGCAACTCCTACTGGAAATGTAGCCTTCTGCAGTGTCTGTAGACACCACACTACTCCAACGACCAAAACTCAAAGAAAACGAATTAGATGGAATGAAAACAAACAAGCAAGAAAGAGACCAAACATTCCAACTTCCTAGAGATCCAAACATTTTTTCATCTGACTTTCCCAAACATTTCCTATGTACATGTTTCAAATATTGCTTTCAAATTTCAGTGCCACACTTGTAGAAAATAATTATTTGGCATCTGATTATCTCAACCCTCTGACTGACCAAAACAAAAGAAACAACTACAATCGACAACAAGGTTTGATCTTTATTTCCTTGTTTCCCTGTTTCTCAGTGTGAACTGGGCACTATTGGGAAGAAAATAGCAGCCAAAAAAGAGTTGCCAACTTATTGCTGAAGGTCTTTGCAATCTTCGGATGGACCTCAATGCTGGCGACTAACACTCCCATCTGAAACCAGTGTGTGCATAGTTATTGTATTTTCATTTTGACAAGAAGAACAAGAAGAGACATTCGACGGGATTTTCTCATCCTTCCTATAGGTGGGGTTTCTGTCCCGCTGAGGGTGACTGCCGTGCAGCGGGTTCCCTGGCAGCAGGGTGGGCGAAACACACAAAAAAAACCATAGACCTCAGCTGGAGTGGAGGAGGAAAATCCTGGCCGATATAAAATACAAGTTATAAGAAGAGGGATCTGGGGGTATATGTGCATACATCATTAAAGTTGGCAGGACAGGGTCTGACAGCAGTTAATAAGTCGCACTGTATTCTGGTCTTTATTAATAGGGACACAGAGTACAAGAACAAGGAGGTGATGTTGAATTCGTATAAGTCATTAGTTTGGCCTCAGCTAGAATACTGCACCCAGTTCTGGAGCCACACTTTCGGCTTTTGAGAGGGTGCAGAAAAGATTCACAAGAATGGTTCTCGGGTTGAGGAACTTCAGTTATGAAGATAAATTGTAGAAATTAGGACATTTTTCCTTGGCAAAAAGAAGGTTGATAGGAGATTTGATAGATGCATTCAAAATCATGAAGGGTCCGGACAGGGTAGATAAGGACAAACTGTTCCAACTTATGAAAAGATCAAGTACAAGCGGGAACAGAATGAAAATAATTAATAAAATAAGTGTTTTTTACCCAGCAAGTGGTTAGGTTTGGAATGTAGTACCTGAGAGTGTGATGGAGGCAGGCGCAATTGAAGCATTCATCCAAGAATTAGACTGTCAGCTGAAAAGAAAGAATATGCAGGTTACGGGGAGAAGGTGGAGGAAAGGCACAAGATGAGTTCATTTGGAGAGCCAGTGCAGACATGATGGGCCAAATGGCTCCTTCTGTGCCATAACAATTTGTGATTCTGTGAAAATGAAGGGTTTGACTCCGCTGTTAGGACCTCACTGCTAATAGACTTTATAATCTTAAAGGAGACTTTCATTTTAGCAGAAGAATAATTGATTTTGCATTGCATCATCTTTACAAAACAGTACATTCGTCAAGAAAATCAACAAGGAAACGGTACTTGGAAAACTAATAGAGCTAAAAGCTGACAAGTCCCCTGGACCTGATGACCTGCATCCAAAAGTCTTCAAAGAAGTGGCTGCAGAAATGAACAGATGCATTGATTGTGATCTTCCTAAAGCCCCTAGATTCTGGAAAGGTCCGAGCGTTTGATAATGTACAATATCAAAGGCTACTACACAAAATAAAAGTGCATAGTGTAGGGGGTAACATATCAGCATGGATAGAGGATTGGTTAGCTAACAGGAAGCAAAGTCTTTTTCTGGTTGGCAGGATGTGACCATTGGAATACCACAGGGATTAATGCTGGGGCTTCAACTATTTACAACCTACATCAATGACATGGATGAAGGGACTGAATGTATTTGCCGATGAACGAAGATAGTTAGCAACATAAGTTGGCAAGAGCACATAAGAGCCTACAGAGGGATATATAAATGGCATGGTGGCCCAGTGGTTAGCACTGCTGCCTCACAGTGCCAGGGACCCAGGTTCGATCCCCAACTTGGGTCACTGTCTGTGTGGAGTCTGCACATTCTCCCCGTGTCTGTGTGGGTTTCCTCCGGGTGCTCCGGTTTCCTCCCACAGTCTGAAAGATTTGCTGGTTAGGTGCATTGGCCATGCTAAATTATCCCTCAGTGTACCCGAACAGGCGCCGGGTTGTGGCGACCAGGGGATTTTCATAGTAACTTCATTGCAGTGTTAATGTAAGCCTACTTGTGACACTAATAAATAAACTTTAAACTGGTTGAGTAAGTGGGCAAAAATTTGGCAGATGGAATATAAAGTGGGGAAATATGAGGTTGTCCACTTTGGCAGGAAGAATAGAAAAGCATAGAAGATTTGAATGGAAAGAACTCTGCAGTACAGAGGGGTCTAGGTGTCCTGGTTTATGAATTAATAAAAGTTGGTATGCAGGTACATCAAGTTATTGGGAAAGCAAATGGAATGGTGTTGTTTATTGCAAGGGTAATGGAATATAAAAAATAGGGATGTGTTGCTACAGCTGTACAGGACATTGGTGAGACCACATCTGGGATATTGTGTACAGTTTTGGTCTCCTTACGAAAGAAAGGATAAAATTGCATTCAAAGCAGTTCAGAGAAGGTTCACTCAACCTCTTCAGATTAGGAATTATCTTATTTTATGAGGAAAGGTTGAACAGGTTGGGCCGATACCCACTGGAAGAATGAGAGGTGATCTTATTGAAACATACAAGATTCTGAGGGAACTTGACATGGTGGATGCTGGGACGTTGTTTCCATTTATAGGTAAGACTAGAACTAGGGAACATGGTTTAAAGATGAGAGGTTTCCCATTTAGGTTGGAAATTAGATTTTTTTTTCTCAGAGGATCATGAGCCTGTGGAATTTGCCTCCATGGGGAGTAGTGAAGGCTGGCTCATTGAATTTCTTCAAGGCTGGGTTACATAGATTCATGATTGACAAAGAAGTCAAGTGTTATGGGCCAACCATTAAAGTGAAGCTAAAGCCACATCCAAATCAGCTATGATCTTGTCAAATGGCGGAGCAGACTCGAGTGGCTGGATGTCTACTCCTGCTCCTGACTTGTTTGTACGTATCTACGAATATTTGTATCGGACAGCTTATGAAAGACCACGAAAGATGCTATTTTAATTAAATTAGTGCTTAATCAGTATCATAAAAAACCAATTAAATTTGAATTCACTGCACACTGCACTTCTCTGAGCCTGACACCAATTACATTTTGTGCTCTGAAAACAACAGCTTTATCTTAGTCTCCGAATCCTATTTTCTGCACTGCATTATACAATGCTCCTCTGTTTATCCCTGTATATCTAGCTTCTCATTTGAGTTATCTCCTTGGATATACAGACTGATCTCTCGTGAAGTTGCACATGGTGAGTGGGTGGTACAGGTATGTTATGATGTGGAATGTATTACCAAAGCCTTTCAATAACAATGACTGACTAAGTAATGGGACTAGGCAAAATATTTTAGAACCAAGATAGAAAGGAGGTATTTGGCAGTACCGAGTAGAAAATTTATGGTTTGGAGCACTTGGGGCACTTTTGCAATTTGGAAGAACTGGTATGGAGATACTGATATTTGGCAATGTGGAGATGGGCATCTTAAGCTTTGGAGAATTGAAATCCTGGGGTTTAGTGGTATGCGAGTGGGATCTTGGATCCTGGTAGCATTTTGGAGGGATAGAATGAAAGTACTAAGATAATGTGCTTTATTACGGGTGTTCTTGAGTTTGTAAGTGGTTTCCTGTTGGATGGGGTGGCACCCAGGAATTTAACAGAATTCAATGTGCAGTGCTAGACTTTTGCAGAACTTGAATCCTAATGTGATCAAGAGCAAGATGAGTGATATTGTGATAGATGGAAGGAAAATTTAGTTTGGCCAAAGGTAGACAAAGTATTGAGGAGTTGAGGGAGGAAATTGAAGAGGCCCAAATAATTATATTTCGGGGCTCTCTTGAGTTTGGGTGTGTCCTCTGGAGGACTGGTGAATGGCCACTGTAGTCTTTTGTTTTAGAAAAGAGAACTGAGACTGTGCCAAAGGTTAGTTTGTTTAACAAATGTGGTAGGAAATATTTTGAAGTCTTCCATTCAGGGTGAAATTATGAAAGAAAATTTAGTTATAAGCATTAATTTCAAAAGGGACCAACGTCACAATTCTCAAGGATGTAACAGGCATGGTAGATGGAAGAAGTACACTGAATGCAGGATGGTCATTGACAAGGTAGCTTCAAGCTGATATAGAGCAAATGATTTTGAAATTTACTGATGAAACCAAAATAGGAGTTTCAGTTCATTCTTTAGAAGACCAAAGTAAACTACAAAGGGATATTATAAAGAGGGGAGAAAATTGCTTAAAAAGTGGCAGGTGGAATTCATTGTCGCTAAGAGTGAGAGGATGCTTTTTGGTTTTAAAAGAGAGTAGGAATTGTACTCTGAATGGTAGTAAGCCTGACCCTTTTGCAATGCAGAGGATCTTGAGGGAACAGGTTCAAAGAACATTAAACGCAACACTATAACGAAAACAAAAAATGCTGCAAATACTCAAATCGATGGGCTTTCATCAGAGCTGTAACTGTTTCTCTCTCCACAGATGCTACCTGACCAGCTAAGTATTTCCAGCATTATCTGTTTTATTTCAGATTTCCAGCATCTACAGTATTTTGCTTTTGTATTAAACACAGCAGCTTGAATGTCAATTCAAGCTGTTTCTCAAGAAGTCGTGATTCTTGTTTTCACAGATGGTGTTGGTGGATTTGTTCAGGATCTAATGTGCACTATTCACCATCTTGAATAATGAGTAATCAGTGGAATAGAATGCTAGTTGCCCCCTCTAGCACAGTATTATAGCTCTGGAAGACAAGGTACAAGTGATATCTCTCCCAGTTGTCCATTTATAACAATATCTGTACATTCTGCTGTCTTCCATGAAGAGTTTGGGTGTTGCTCCTAAAGAAGGGACAAAGAAAACTTGCCACATTAATTTCCCTTCAAAGTTTCAGTGCAGGTTGACCTTGGGTATAAACAGTTCTCTTCATAGTTGAAAGTTATTGAGCACGCAAAGGATGAATTTTCTTTAGCCTGTTAAGATCTAGAGGGAAAAAGCAAATGGTGGGTGGGTGGATGGTAGGAGGGGGTGGGGGGGCGGGGGGGGGGGGGAGTAGAAGAGGAGGGAAGGGAGGGATAGGCATCAAACACTTCAACCTGCTGCTTAGTTGCTTGCAATATCAGTTGTGTGGTAAATATGCTTATTTGCCAAAGGCTCTTCAATAAGGAGCCATACTAAGCTGTTATTTATGAGTAAAATCAGTCATGGTCATTGAATTTGGATTTTTGAGCATCAAGGCAATTGTCCTGTATAGTTCCATCTATGACTGTGAAAGCAGGAATTAATCACGTAGCTGATGACAGAACTCTAGGCTGGGTAAAGGCTGATTCTCGAAACGCACGCACATTTATCAATGGTCAATGCCTACCTTGACTTGAGCTGTAGAGAAGTGAGTAGTTCCTGCAACTTTGTACCTCCAACGCCCAGAACTTAATGGGTTAATGTCTGTGTTCAAACATGATCGGTGGAACGGTGGCAGTGCACTTACACATCTAGTGAGGGCATAAACTCAAACTGCCCAAACTACTTAGTTTTCTTATTACCAACTAGTATCCATAACCAACATGTATCTGTTATCCTTAGTGGTGGAGGAAATATGTTGGGTCATTTTGAGATCAGATTAACTGCAAGGTAACACACTTGAGGATCTGTGGATGGCAGATTGAAACTGAATGCATCCTTTGTGGAAGGTGCCGTAAAGATTTACAGGTGAGATGGGAATACCTATGATATCAAGGGACCATATGTCCAAGTGTTCCTCCAAGGAGTCTGTGTAAAATGGCACTGTGATACGCCCAACTATCTTCAGCTGCTTCATCACTTATCTGTCCTCCAAAGAACAAAGAACAGTACAGCACAGGAACAGGCCCTTCAGCCCACCAAGCCTGTGCCGATCACGTTGTCCAATCTAGACCAATCGCCTGTATCACTCTATTCCTTGCCTGTTCATGTGTCTATCCAGATCAGTCTTAAATGTCACGAACGTGTCTGCCTCAACTACCCCACTTGGCAGTATATTCCAGGACCCCACCACCCTCTGTCTAAAAAAGCTTCCCCTGAATATTTCCCCCTTTACCTTGAACTTGTGCCCTCCTGTAATTGTAATTTCTGCCCTGGGGAAAAGCTTCCAACTGTTCACCTTATCTATGCCCCTCATAATTTTATAAATACTATCAGGTCGCCCCTCAGACTCCATCTTTCCACGGAGAACAATCCCAGTTTATTCAATCTCTCTTCATAACTAATATCCTCCACACCAGGCAACATCCTGGTAAACTTTTTCCGTACTCCCTCCAAAGCCTCCACGACCTTCTGGCAATGTGGTGACCAGAATTGGACACACTATTCCAAATGTAGCTTAACCAACGTTTTATACAACTGTAACATAATTTGTCAACTTTTATACTCGATGTCCCAGCCGGTGAAGGCAAGCATGCCATATGCTTTCTTCAACACCTTTCCCACCTGTGCTGCCACTTTTAAGGATCTGTGGACCTGTACTCCTAGATCTCTCTGTGCATCTATGCTCCTGATGGTTCTGCCATTTATTTTATAGCTCCCACCTGAATTGGATCTACCCAAATGCATCATCTTGCATTTGTCCGGATTAAATTCCATCTGCCATTTCTCCGTCCAATTTTCCAGCCTATCTATATCCTGCTGTATTCTCTGACAATCTTCATCACTATCCGCAACTCCAGCAATCTTAGTATCATCCACAAACTTGCTAATCAGACCAGCTACATTTTCAAACAACATATTATATTACAAACAACAGAGATCCCAGCACAGATCCCTGTGGATCACCACTCGTTACAGACCTCCATTCAGAAAAACACCCTTCTGTCATAAGGTCGAGAAGTGTTTTTTGTTTGCAGATGATTGTAATGTCCTGTTTGGAATTCCTCAGATGATGAGGCAGTCAATGCCCACATATAGCAGTGGTAATAATAGCCAGGCTTGGGCTGATAAGTGGTAAGAATCAGTCAAGTCGCAAGTGTGAGACAATGACCATCTCTAATATGAGATCATCACTCCCCCACTATAATGATGAATGGCATTACTATTGCTGAGAATCCCAAATATCAACATTCTGGGGTGGCCATTGACCAGAAACTCAACTGGACCAGCTACATTAGTACTATGGCTTCTAGAGAAAATCAGAGGCTGATTATATTATATTCTGAAACGAGTGGCTCATCTCCTGACTGCCAAGGCCTCTTGACGAGACATATGTCAAGAGTATGATGGACTGCACGCCACTTGCTTGGGTGGGTTTAGCTCCAACAGCATTTGAGAAGCTCAGTACCATCCAGGACAAAGCAGTCCACTTGCTTGCACCACATTCACCACCTAAAACCTCTACTTTCTTTATTGTGTCTGCTTTGTGCACTGTTCACATGATGTACTGATTAGTTTGCCAAGGCTTCTTCAACAGCACCTCCCAAACTTGTGACCTTTACCACTTAGGGAACAGAATTTGTGGCATGGAGCCAAAAATAATGGCTTCAGGCCTCATGACATTTAATTGGAAACAGTCCTGCTCTGCCAATGCTGGACTTTTTTTGTGTTGTTCAGCAGGAAAGGAAGGGTCATTGTTGCATCAAATATGCTTGTTTCTATCCATCAATGTTTACACATCTATTTTAAACACATCTGGGTCTAAGTTGCATTACTTTAGTCATTGACTGCACTGCTTCCAATCCACCATTATGATGGCTGCATATATTCTCATTTTTCCAACAAATTGTGTTGTAAATTTACAGCTGAGGGATTGGGGAGCACAACAGTCTAACTTAGGATGTTCAGGATGAGTATTGTCATTGGAGTGAATTCCAGGCCATATTGTTCAGTAGTAAACATGAACATAGTAACAAACACAACTTCTAAAGAAAGTGTTGCATTTTTATTGAGACAAAAATTTGTTGTCCATAGGGTTTCTCAAATGTTCTAGCCCAAGGTCTGTTGCTTGCTATATAGACAGTACAGTATATTAATTCTTTTGCATCATGTTTATCACCGATGCTGTTGTAAGAGATTTAGCAAAAACAAATTACACTATTTCCTCTATTACTTAGAAGCCCTGTGGAGCTGTGAAACACACACACTCTATCACATTACTTGTTACTAATGCCTTTTTCTATTATCTCATTGGATTGTTCTTTTACTAGTTATCTGAGTATCTATTTTCAGTAGATGGCACCCTGCTTTGTACAGTGCAAAACTGTACAGAAGCAAATGAAGCAGCTGGTATGTAATTACATGTTATGAAGAGACATGTTATTTAAAAATATAAAACAAGAATTGCTGCTAAGTTGCATAGAAAGGGCTATATACTCACTGATTATGATATGCCGTTAGTAAAGTTACATTAATATATCTGAAGTTGTTGATGATGAAGAAGTGCAGTTTTCCATAACATTGTCATTTATTTAGAGGTTTTTTTCAGGGCAGTTAATAAAATTACGTGAAGTAGGCCTATTGAACTACCATCAAATATAGCTGCCTTCTGTGTGCCTTCAGTTTGCTAATGTATCTGTTCCAAAGTTCCTTCCTGTTATTTATGCGCTAAGGAGCAAAACACCGTATTCTTTTCTTGCAAAATGCTTATGCTGTTTAGACATAAAGGAGGATTATCATATTGCATGAAGTTATTCAACGCAATCTGGTATTGAGCTGTCTAGGTCAAAGTACAAGTGTCATGCTATTTTTTTCTGACTTATTCATGTTATTCAAATTTTTAAACGACTTAACATTAAAAATTAAAACATACTTAAAGATTGGCACATTGCCTTTCTCCGAATTCAGTGGCCTGATTATGTTCAAAATTTTAGAAGCTTTCTCAGTTGATCCATTTTGTATTCCAGTTGAGTTTTTATCGTTTACTAAAGAATTGAAAGACATATTATTTATTTAGTTTGTCAATTATCTTCCCTTTTTTCCTGAAGACATTGCATGCTTACTGGAACACAGTTACCACGTCCTGGGAATCCAATAGTGCCTCACTAAGTGGCCATTAATTGCATATTAGTTTTAAAGCGAGTGTCAGGACATTGTTCAGTTACAGGGGCCATAACCACTGAGCCAGTTCGTCCTTCCCTTACATCCACACATGTGCATTTCCAGCAGGAGTCACTAGATAACAGGTGGCATGGCCAACTTTGCCCTCCCTCATGTCCCCAGACATGTTCACTGAGACATTGGATGAAAATTTAAATATAGATCTAGTTTCTGGATTTCTTTGGCAGAAAGTCACAATAGGAAAACTGTTTGGTGTTATACTTGCTACAAGTTTATCTTTCAATCAGTTTTTGTGTATCTATTGACTTTGATTAATTGAGATGTTATTAGGTGCCCACTTGCACCTCTTAAATACATGTATGGAGCACGGCTTTTTGGAGTCCCACTTGGGACAGTTTATCACTGTCAAGTAGCTCTTCTCAGTTGGCCGAAATTAAATGATAAGCCACTGTACCCAGAATTATGTTTCAAAAATATATAGGTAAGTTTTAAAAAGCAGGCATAACACCAGAAATCATTATACTGCCACTGGTATAAAATGAAACAAAGCGCTGGCATTTCCTCCAGTAGCAGCCTGCACTGGCAGCTTTATACTGTTTTGGCACTGTGTGCGGAAAATGTTGGTCTAGCACTGATGCCAAAGATAAGGTACAAAGACAGCTTAAGTCAATGAACATTTAGAAGTAGTCTGCAATACAAAATCCCCTTATAAATTGCACCCTCCTGGGAGCAGTTACAATCTGAGTTTTATATTCTGTCAAGTACAGTATTTAGCAAATACATATGTTTCAGTAGCTTTAGATAAATGTTCTGTCTGCACCTAAGCAGATTTAATGTGCAATTTACACCAACTGCTAGTTACATACATCAAGCAAAATGTTTATTAACAACAGGAAGTGGTGCTATTACACTTAAAATTAGGATATTAATATGCATTGATGCTGACCCAGCTATGCAGTTAGAATTCATGCACTCTGCTGCATAGCAAGTTTAAAGAATAGTTCAGATCAGTACACTTAAGCTATCGCATGGTTACTAAATTTTTATTTTTCTGACCCAATACACTAGTTATGTGTGATATCAAGAAAAATATGCTAAGAACCAATTATTTTAATACTTGTATGCTCTGTGGCCTTCGTATACACTCAAATCATTGTGATATGTGAAAATGCAAGTGTGTATTTGAGATGTATAAAAATTGACTAACGAAACCTCTGGACTTTATGAAAGTGAGAACCTGCATTACTGTTGAATAATAGTGTTGTTCTTATCGAGTATTTTTCCAATGCAAATTAGCTGGTGAATCACTTCAACCAATTTGACGAGCTATCTTTTGTACATACATGTGTGCATTTATTGTTGTTGAGTCATTGTTTTAGAAAAAACAATTGTGTAAAATGGGTATTTTGAGCTGATTTCTTACACAGTACTGAGGTAGATAAAAAGGTTGATCAGAATATATTTTTCTAGACTGCCATACGGGCTGATTATTCTGCTAAAGCTGTTGCATTATAATCTGACTTTTATAGACATATGGTGTGTTTTCCATTTACACAGCACGTTCAGTAATGAAAAATGTCTCCTCTCTCCTGCAGCCTGTGTGGAATCCATACCACAATAAAGAGGGTGAATTACTGCATCAAGCATCCAAAGACTCTGACCTGGACCTAAACTCCAAAATCTGTGAATTCTGTCAGACAGTCTTCCCAGCAGGCCCCACATCTCGGGAAGACTTCCTCAGGCATCTTAATTCACACTTTTAGGAGGTTGTTAAAAATGGATCTTAATGCTTGTACATTTCCACATTGAGAAGAAGAAACCTGCCTTGTGAACTTAACATGTACTCACGTTGTACAAAATAGTTCTTGTTAGTGCGGAATCGTAAATACCAAAAAGACATTTACGGATTGAAGGCCAGTACTTTAATAATGTTTTTTTTTGAGGGGAAAAATGTTTTGTTATTAAAGAAATATGTTGTGTCGCTATTCATTCTGACTAAAGTCAATTTGAAGCAAATAGTCCAATGGGTCATTTGTGTGACGTGGGATTTGAATATTCTAATTACAGGTCATCCAAATCAGTATTAAAAAATGAGATCATTGAGTGGAGTTCTAGTATCAAAAAGCTGACAGATTAAATACAATAATTGTTATTCTCCTGTGATCCTTTTACAGTTCTTTTTTCCAAAATATTATGAGGTTGCTTCTTTCTTTATTTGTTTTTACTTTAGTTGAAGTTTCCGGTCATCTTGCACATTTTACACCTAATGTCAGCACCAAAAAGTTCACCCTCTTCCACAGCATGCCTTAACTCGAATGTCACAACTGAAACTATTACTCTGTCACATTTTCATAGCCTGCATTAGTTTGAATTTGTTGATGGGTTAGTGGAGAATTATGAAGAGTTTTGTCTTATGAACTTGCTTCATGTTTTAAATTATTGAGGCTTTCAAAGCAATTTCTTAAAGCCATCAGAAAAATGTTTGTCACATCGCTTTAGGCTGCTGGATAGATGAGTGCTAAATCATACACAATCAGAACTATTGGCCAGGATTTTCCCACTGGCATTGAGATCCTGAAAGAAGTTTAACAACACCAGGTTAAAGTCCAACAGGTTTATTTGGTAGCAAAAATGTTGGACTTTAACCTGGTGTTGTTCAACTTCTTACTGTGTTTACCCCAGTCCAACGCCGGCATCTACACATCATTGAGATCCTGACGCAGGACTAAATGAACATTCTGACCCCACAGTTGGTGGGCGCCAGACTTGTGGAACTATTTTCCTGGAGGCAGCCTCTTAATTGGCCACCTCCCTACCTGCATGGGCAAGCTCCTGATGCTGCCGATCCAATCAGAGGGCTTGCAACTCTGGAGTGTCGGCAGCCTGACCGGGAGAGGTGGGCCCTGCTGAGGTTGGTGTGTAACTGGGAGGGCATCCTCAAAATAGAGATGCCTCCAAGGTATAAAAATAATGAAATAGTTCAGAGAGATGGTGGCAAACCCCTTGAACCAGAGTTGTGGGGGCCGGGTAGGGTGCTTTCCTGTTTATGGCCCCCAGTTTGAGTGATTGAACTTCTGGTTTTTAATTCCAGCCCCCAGACTGCCACCTGGAGGCCATCTCCATAGGCCTGTCACCTCCCCGTTGCGCGAAGGGGCGCTCTGCCACTGGCAATATTCTGGTAGTGTAAAATTGCCCGTATTTGGAGCATTTACTAAAATTGTCTGCCACCTCTGTGCGGTTAACAGGCAATCTGCTTCTTGGGTTACCCCTGAGAAACTTTTCCTGTGTTAGGATCGCACAGGGAGCCCGGAACAGCTGTCACTTATTTTGCTGGTTCCTCACCTTCGTTCCTGCCACCACTGGGCCGGGAAAATCCAGCCCATTGTATCTGAAATTCCAATATGTAATCTTAATTTAAAACTAATATTTGAATATGCTGCCTGTTTCAAACATCTTATACATTGGAAAATGGGATTGGAATTGAGCCTTCATATCTAAAGTTTGTAAGCTGCCAAAATAAGCTTACCTTTGGACTATCCCACAAAACGGAATATCAGATATATCAATAGTTACCCAACCCGACTAAATAGCCACAGGCCCGCTGGAGAAAGCTGAGCAGAATATATGTAATTCTCACTTGCCTATGTCATCAAAGGTAAAGTTAGATACAGAGGTGCATTGACTGAATTTCTACTGCAAAGTGAATCTTTGAGGACAGACTCCTTCAACTTGATCATTCTGTAACAAACAGACTTCTTAAAGTCTTTCCCTTTCCTTTACTCTCGTGTATCAAGTGTGTGGACAAAGGCTGACCTCAAATGTTTTAGTTTATCACTAAGGAAGTCCATTTAGTTGACAGATCTATTAATATCAAACTAAGGTGATCAATTCAGTTCACATGAATTATTTTTCAAGATGTCATTCAACTGAAGAGACAAGTGTTTGAAAGTATAATCTCAAATTTTAATTTGTTTCTTGAAGAACATTACTCCAATTGGGTGTTGCATCTCTTCTATTCCTCATTGTTAAGTAATAATGGGTCAGATCTTTTGAGGAGTGGCAATCACCTTCAGATTGCCATTCCACTCTTTCTTTGCACAACGCCAGAGCTCTGCATTTCTGGCCCAGACTTCTGAACCAGGCTTCTTGAGAAATGCAGAGCTTTCCTGCTCTTGGAATCCTTCCTCAAAGTGCAGGATTATCAGAGGAAGCTAGGCCTTAGCCCCTTTTTTACAGCACTAGCTGCTTTATTCTGGTAAGTTTTCATTTGCTAACACACTGAAAGGTTTTGAGACATTTAAATGGCATTTCAATGTGTTAATAAATGGATGTGAATGACAAGTGGGTAGGACCGTGAGGCGGCTCAAGTTGGATCGGGGGAACTCGGAGGGTCAGGGTGGGTGTCAGGATTCGGAGGGCCAGGATTCGAGTGTTGGAGGAGAGTCGAGGGGTCAGTGTCCAATCTGGGTGGGGGTCACTAATGAGTAGTCAGGAGATGTGTTTTTTTTTAGTCTAGGATTTCCTGGAAACTATCCAAGTAAGTAACCCTCAGAAGTTTCCGACTGTTAACTCAGAGCTAGAGACTTTTTTGGAGGGTCCTGGTGAGTTAAGGAATTGCCCATCAGAAGTTTAAACTTCCTGGACAATTCCTGTGGAGTCTTTGTGTTGGGACCACAAAGGGATACCATAGTGCATCTTTTAGGTCCATCCAATCTCCAACCGTCCAGAGACTGGAAGATTTGGGCCAATATCTTTTCTAATATCTGGATTTTGAAGTTCCTGATTTCATTCTTTGATTTATCAATTCAACTCCAGTTGAAGAAGATACCTTAATTGGGAGCACCAGGGATGTTACTGTACATCTTTTGTTTTTGCCTCAGATTTCCAAGCACTTAAGGATTAATCTTTTTTCAGTTTCCCAGATACCGGTAATATTTCCAGAACAATCATGTGATTTGTCCAGAATGGCACTAATTTTCTGGCAAGGCTGCATTCAATCCCTTGTCTGAGATGTGAAAATGTGATCTAATCCACATGTGCCACATAGTCCGTTATTTTACACAATGCTTATTTTTCATTTCCTGTTGATATTGTTGCATTATTTAAATGAAATATACAAATGTTGGAGTTGACTTGATACAATACTGAGAATCATGTAAAGATTTTGACCTAAAGTTGGATTTTTAAAAGTTTTAATTCATTGACTACTATGAAACTGTAGTAGACTTAATAGACTGTCCATATCCATTGGATATTATACATGCTTTCTCAGCTATAAATCAGGTTACAAACAGATATTTGTAAGCCTTAATATGTGGAATTATTTTTACGTGTGCAAAACAACATTGTGTTTTAGCAATAATAGTTCAGTCAGGAAAAGCCTATAGATAAAATATTTTAACCATTATAGGATGTAAAATTAAGAATTTTACCAGCTTTTTAAGCACAAATCTTACAGTAAAAATAATAGTTTAAATAAATGCCTTGTTTACATAGGTTTCTGCTAAATAAAGTGATGGCCAGGATGACTGTGTTGGAGTGTTTAAATTGCACATAATGTAATTGATGCTTCATCTTTTCTCTATTCCATAACTGTTTTGAAAATGTTTTCCAAACTTGGAGTGGCATGAGAAATGAGAGAGTTTTGTATACAATACTTGAATCATAGATGGCTATCTTGTTTAAAAAATATATACATAGATGGAAAGGAAGTAATTCAAATTATATTTCTTCCGGATTTGTTCATTCAGAGTTGGAGTACAAATAACTGGGATTTTTATGATAGCATATTTCAAATACAATTATGCACCTCAAAATTAAGTTGCTGTTTAGTAAAAGGGGTTACACCATGGTAAATGCACAGGGTTACAGGGATAGGGCAGAGGGGAGGGCCTGGATGGGATGCTCTTTTGAAGAGTTGATGCAGACTCATAGAATCCCTACAGTGCAGGAGGCGGCCATGCGGTTCATCGAGTCTGTACTGACTCTCTGATAGAGTATCTTAAACGGGCCCTTTCCCCCGCCCTATTCCCATGACCACATACATTTACCATGACCAGTCAACCTAACCTACACATCTGTGGGAGGAAACCGGAGCACCCGAAGGAAGCCCACGCAGACACAGAGAGAATAGTCACCCAAGGCTAGAATTGAAGACGGGTCCCTGGCGTTGTGAGGCAGCAGTGCTAGCAACTGTATCACCATGCCATCCAGTGGGCCGATGGCCTCTTTCTGCATAGCAGAGGTTCTATGGGATGGGCAATAAAATGCTGGCCCAGCCAGTGACACCCACATCCTGTGAATGAATCAAAAAAGGTCCTCTTTTTGAAATTAAAATGTCCAGCATTTCTCAAAAAAGATCAACTTAAGTAAGTTATGTTTAATCTGTTACAATGCTTTCTAGACTGTACAGTTTACCTAATTGAATAACAATTATCTTGGCTATCTTGACCAAAAAGGTTGCATGTTCAATCGCTGCTCTGTTAAATTAGATAATGTCATCTGTGGTGGCTACATTTGGTTTTGATGCACTAAGGTCAAGGAGGGAATTTTATCAAATTTCTGCTATAGAACCGTCCTTTAACTTTCCTTGAATGTGGGCATAGGATAAGGACAAAGCCAAGCCCAACTGGGATATTCTTGGCTAAATATCTTGCTAATATGCTCTTTTGAGATTCACACATGAATAATAACCATTTAGGTGAGATGCTGAAGAGTAACTAGTGCCCATGGAACCATAACCTTTATGAATTCATGTCTGTGGAGACAAGGATCAGAAATGGTGAGGGAAAAAATAACTTCATTGTATAAAATCCTATCAGCAATAGTGTCTTGAATGTGTATTTAATCTATCACCCACCATTCAGCATCACAAGTACAGTTGAAAGTGCTTTGCAATTGATTAGTTTTATTCAGTAATAAACAGTAACCAATCAAAACCGATCAGGCCCATGTATAAAACATAAGGAGGGGGGTAGACAAACTAACGTGCATCTCCCAAGAACTTTTGAAAAGAATGAATCAAGCATCAACAGTCAGCAAAAACAACCAAATCATGCTAAATATAGTTTAAAAATGACAAAAGTGTAGTTTAAAATCAAGATGTGCATTCTTAACCTACTTCCATATCCCAAAATGCTTCCATGTAGGAGTATATTCTCTAATTCACCATGGTCAATGTAAAGTAGTCCTTTTAGCGTATTTAAGGGGATTAAAAAAGCGGAAATTACAGGTGCAGTAATCATCATAATACAACTATCCCAATTCAAGATTGTATCTTTTAGACTGGAAAGAGCACCGTTGACAGTCTACGCTGATGCACCAACCTTGTATGCCAGCATCTCAGACAATGACCATTGACTAGATTATGACGCTATACAATGTTCTGAGGCGCATAGCAAATGGCAAGAAATTATTTATTATAGGAACATTGCCAGTGCATTCCATTATTTAGGAAAGGAGTCTGGAAGATACCAGCTTACTACAGATGTCAGTTTCGCATCAATTGTTGGGAAGTTAAAAGAAAGAGGTCAGCATAAATTTGTGAATCAGAGGCCATGTCTGACTAATCTGGTTAAGTTTTCTCAGGAGGACACTAGCTTGGATGAGAATCTATGAATAGTGCCTATATGTGTTTCCAGTAAGCATTTAATAAAGTTATGCACAAAGAGATTACCAAACATCTAATTGCACAGAAATGGAGGTAACCTTGGATTAGTAATTGAGACGTTGGTATGAGAGTAGGGAAAAGGGTTTGTTTTGATTGGCCTTGGTCAGATCTTATCTTGAGTGTGAGTTCAATTTTGAGCATTGAACCATCTCATGGTACTGGAAGAGATACAGTACTGATTCACCTTAATGATATCAAGGCTTAAGAGGCCAAAGAACAAGTTTCATAAAATTGGTCTGTATTCCTTCAAGTTTAGAATGTTGAGGGGTGATCTACTCAAGGTGTCTAAATGGTGAAGGGATTTGATAGGATAGATACATCAAAACTATTTGCTCTCGTGGGGGAAATCCAGAACAAGAAGGCATAATTTTGAAATTAGAGGTGGGTCATTTGGCTGTGAATTTAAGAAGCATTTTTTCACAGAAGGTAGTGGAAACCAGGTACTCTCTCCCACAAAAGGCTATTGATTCTAGACCAACTGATATATTTAAGACAAATCGATTGATTATTATTACACAAGATTACAGAGGGATCTGGAATAATATGAGTAAATAAAGTCAATATATAAACTAACTATGATCCTTTAATATATTTGCACATTTATGAAAGTTGCCTAGTGAAACTGGTTTTCCTTTCTTGATGTTGGCTGCTGTATCCTGGAATTAATTGCATTAGCAGACAACTTGATGTTTCAAGATGAGAGTTTGCAAACTAATAGAAATAATTCATTGTTGCTATTTTGTCCCTTCAGGAAGTATTTTACCAGGGAAACAATTAGATGTCTTAAATTTAACACTTAGAAAACTGGGAAGAATTTGTTCTATTTTTTCAATGTGCGTGCTTAGATTTTCAACAAAAAGGCAGGTTTATAAATTGGTTTGTTTCCCTCTTTGCACTGCCTATTCCATGTATGACACTTGGACAGGGTCCGTGGTTTCATCACAATATGTAAAGTTTCATTGGAGACTAGGTTAAAATATACTGGAAGAATGAAGTTTCTGGATGTTTTCTTGCTTTGAAACAAATTGCATATCAATCTATTCTTGTGTTTCTGTGTATTTATCTTAATTGTAAATAAAGAATGGTTTTTGTTTTAACCAGAATATATTAGCCAAATTCCAATTCTCTTTCCGCACCTGGTGGTACATTACGGTAGACTTTTATCTATTTCCACAGCTCGTAATTTTCAGAACAGGTCGCTAGTCTATCACCAGGGGCTTACAGCTTGAGACATGCTACTCTTCATCAGGCATAGCTGACCTGGAGTCTCTCACTTTTACCCCAGCCATTGGTGTGTTGGAAGGATTTACGGGTTGACACACTCAACCTGTTGGATCATATTATGAATGCACCTTCCTTAGCTATCAAGTCCTGGGGTAGGACTCAAACCCAGAGCTTCTGGCTCAGAGGTAGGGACACTACCACTGCGCCACAGGACCTCCAATATTAACCCAATGCTGTTCTTTGGAGTGCAGAGCAGATCATGTTGGGCAGCCAACATCATCTCTAATGCAAAATCCTGTGGCAAAAATGCCAACTCGTCCTGTGGTATACTGTGACATAAGTGTCTTACATAAAGATTTTAGTTCATCGGAGGTGTGGGCCTGCTGATGAAAACTGCTGGTTTCTTGTTAAGCAAGTTTTAGAAATGTGTGAGCTCAAATTATATCAGCACAACATTCTTGGTGAAGCATTAATCTGAAGCCCCAACTATTAGTTCAATAGTTCCAGTGGATATTCAACATCCTATAGCATTATATGAAGAGTAAAATGTTTTCCTGGTACCTTATATTCAGTCTAAGTTTACTTATTAGTGTCACAAGTAGGCTTAGATCAACAATGAATGAAGTTACTGTGAAAATCTCCTAGTCGCCACACTCCAGCGCCTATTCGGGTACATTCTGAGAAAATTTAGCTTGGCCATTGCACCTAACCAGCATGTCTTCAGTCTGTGGGAGGAAACGGGATCACCCTGAGGAAACCCATGCAGACACTGGGAGAATGTGCAGACTCCGCACAGACAGTGACCCAAGCCGGGAATTGAACCCGAGTCCCTGGCGCTGTTAGGCAGCAGAACTAACCACTGTGCCACTATGCCACCCATAATATACTATATTTCTCTCTCAACATGCAAAAACACAGATTATAGATCATAGAATCTACAGTGCAGAAGGAGACCATTTGACCGATCGAGCCTGCACTAACAACAATCTCAACCAGGTCCTATCCCTGTAACCCCACATATTTACCCTCCTAAGCCCCCTGACACTAAGGGGCAGTTTATCCTGGCCAATTAACCTAACCCGTACACCTTTGGGCTTACTTGACCATCTCATTTAAGATCTTGTTACATGCATATGGGGGAGGTTGTGAGATGGTACTTGGGATAGGGACAGTAATCTACACCCTGGAGTTGCCTGCCATTTTCTTCTACCAGATTGTTGAGACTCTGGGCCCTTCCCTGCTTTGCCAGATTTCCCATGCTTTTCCCTCAACTATTCAATTATATTGCATATGCTCTGAGCCTCAAAAACAACTCTTTTGTCTATTTATCCGGTGATTGTTTCCTTTTGTCTTGCACCATTATCACTTCTGTCATTTAAACATGCGCCTTCAACCTTATCATAAGCTGTTTTTTTTTTGTCTCTGCACCTCTCTTTCCCTAGCTTTGTTTTTCCTTATAAGATGTTTTGTCAGAACTGGAGGTTTCACAAAAGGTAATTGATCTATACCTTCCTCTCCCCCCTTGGTGCCTAACTGACCTGCTTACTGTTCCCAGAATTTCCATTTTTATTTCAGGATTCCAGCATCTGCTGATTTTGATTTTTATAATCTTTCTACTACTTGCCTGCTTGAGATTATCTGACGCAGCATGGAAATAATTGAAATTGAGATAGTATGGTCTGGATAACCAAACTGCGGTCCTTTCTTTTTACCTTACCAATATCGCAAAAGGAAATTTCAAATGCATATTTCTGAATCACAGCAAGTCAATCCTGAATTCACCATATTCCATTTAATATCTTGAATGCTTTGGTTACTGCTTCATAATTAGGTGGACTAAACCCACGTGCTTATAGATTTGTGAAGACTTTAACTAATAAAAGTGGAAAATGCTGGAAATACTTAACGGGGGGGATTTTCTGGCCTGCTCGCTCCAAAACCGGAAAATCCCGCATGAGGTCAACCATGGTCCGTCCCTCACCTGCTCCGGTTCCCGTGGTGGGTGGAACAGGAAAATTTGCCTGAACAGGTCTGACAGCATTAGTGGACAGTTAACATTTTAGGTTGATGACCCTTTTGCCAGGTCAATTCTGATGAAAGATCATCAATCTAAAGGATTTTTTTCTTCACAGAAGCTGTCAGGCCTGCTGAGTTTCTCCAATGTGTTCACATTTTATTTCCAACATCCCACAGTATTTTTACAAAATTACAAAAGTGACCCGAAATTGTTAAAAACCTACCCGAGGTCAATGGACCTTCCCATTGTCTGCCCCTCGCTTGCTCTAATTCCAGGGCAGTAAAACTCTGGCCTACATGTCAAAGCACTTTATTAGTTGTAAAGTGACTTGAGACATCCAGTCGTTGTGAAATACATATTCATGATTTGGATGAGGGAACTGAAATGTAATATCTCCAAATTTAAAGTTTATTAGTCACAAGTAGGTTTACATTAACACCGCAATGAAGTTACTGTGAAATTGCCCTAGTTGCCAAATTCGGCGCCTGTTCTGGTCAATGCACCTAACCAGCACATCTTTCAGACTGTGGGAGGAAACTGGAGCACCCAGAGGAAACCCACGCAGACACAGGGAGAATGTGTAAACTCCACACAGACAGTGACCCAAGCCGAGAATCAAACCTAGCTGTGAAGCAGCAGTGCTAACCACTGTGCCATCATGCCACCCACAGATTTGCAGATGACACAAAGCTCAAAAGGAAATTTCAAGTGCATATTTCTCAATCACAGCAAGTCAGTCCTGAATTCACCATATTCCATTTAATACCTTGAATGCTTTGTTTGATGCTTCATAAATAGGTGGACTAAACCCATGTGTTTATAGATTTGTGAAATCTTTAACTAATAACAGTGGAAAATGCTGGAAATAGAGTGAGCTGTGAGGAGAATGTAAAGATGCTTCAATGTGATTTGGACAAGCTGTGTGGGTGGGCAAAGCACAGTCAAAGCACAGTATTACTGTGCTTACCCCAGTCCAACGCCAGCATCTCCACATCATGGGTGGGCAAAAGCATAGCAGATGCAGTATGATGTGGATAAATGTGAGGTAATCTACTTTGGTAGCAATAACAAAAAGGCAGATTATTATCTGACCAGCTATAAATTAAGAGAGAGGAGTATGTAATGAGACCTGGTTGCTGAAGGTAAGCATGCAGGTGCAGCAGGCGTAAAGAAGGTAAATGGTGCGTTGGTCTTCACAGTGACAGGATTTGAGTATAGAAGAAAGCAGTGCCTTGGTGAGGCCACACTTGGAACATTGAATGCAGTTTCGGTCTCCTTTTCGGAAGAAGGATGTTATTACTATAGACGGAGAGCAGTGAAGGTTTACCAGATTGATTCCTGGGATGGCGGGACTGACGTATGAGGAGAGATTGAGTTGATTAAGATTATATAGCTGGATTTCAGAAAAATGAGGGGGCATCTCATAGAAAACTTTAACATTCTAACAGGACTAGACAGGGTAAATGCAGGAGGGATGTTCCCGATGGTGGGGATGTCCAAAACCAGGGGGTCACAGTCTGAGGATACCAGGTAAACCTTGTATCCTCAGACTGAGGAAACATTTCTTCACCTGGAGAGTGGTAAGCCTGTGGAATTTGCTACCACAGAAAGCTGTTGAGACTAAAACATTGTATGTTTTCAAGAAAGAGTTAGATATAGCTCTTGGGGCAAAGGGGATCAAACGACATGGGGTGAAAGCGGGGATTAGGTTGTTGAGTTGGATGATCAGCCATGATCATAATGAATGGTGGAACGGGCTCAAAAGACTGAATGGCTTCTTGCTTGTATTTTCAAAAAAAAGCTCTTGTGTAAATACAAATCTTACCTTTATTTTCTTTTATTTTACTTATTTTCACCAGAACTGTTTGCCTGACTGAAGAAATATCGAAAGATAATTGATGAAAAAAGCACTTATGCTTGTGTAAGCACCATTCATGTGATAATTATTCAGCCATTCTGCCAGGGGCCAAAGAAAATAGCGAACAGTGTGACATTAAAAGCAGTTAGGAAAAAGGATTAAAATAAAAGCAAAATACTGCGAATGTTGGAATCCCAAATAAAAACACAAAATGCTGGAAAAGCAGGTCTGGTGGCATCTGTGCAGAGAGAAAATAGAGTTTACTTTTCAAATCCATATGACTTCTTCAGAGGAAGAGTCACAAATACTCAAAATGTTAACTCTATTTTCACCCTCCACAGATGCTGCCAGACCTGTTGAGTCTATCTGTTTTAGTAGGAAAAAATATGTTTTTTTCCCCCAAGGTCCTACGAACACATTCTTGTTTCCCTCATCATTCAGAACTGGTTTGACATCCCACCCACCATGGGAATTGCAGCAGGTGGGACACGGACCATGCAAAGGTCTGTTGACCTCAGGTGGGATATTCCGGCTTTGGGGTGAGCGCAGCTGGAAAATCCGACCCGGAGACTCTGAGCCAATTTGAGAAATTCCATAGTTTTGTTTACAAAATTCATAGAATCTGTACAGTGCAGAAGAGGCCATTTGGCCCACCGAGTCTGCATCGACCCTCTGACAGAGCATCTTACCCCTCCCCTGCACTATCCCCTTAACCCCATAGATTTCCCACGGCTAATTCATCTAACCTATACATCTTTGGACACCAAGGAGCAATTTAACATATCCAATCCACCTAAAGTGCACATCTTTGGACTGTGGGAGGAAACCGGAGCACCCAAAGGTAACCCACAAATACACAAGGAGAACGTGCAAACTCTACACAGTCGCCCAAGGCCAGAATTGAACCAGGGTCCCTGGTGCTGTGAAGCAGCAGTGCTAACCACTGTGCCACCACGCCACTGCTAAATTCTGTATACAATTAATAGATATAATAACTCATCGGCCTCTTTCTAGTCAAATTCAGCTGGCTAAAAGAGAATCTATGTTTTCTACTGTGTGCTGCAATGGGCAATATCATGATTAACAGCCTGACTTAAGTTATTTTATTTCTCAGGGTGTGGGAGCAATGTTTGAATGGCACATTTGTTGTATATCCTGGTTACCCTAAGAAGGTGTTGGGTCACTCTAGCAGGCATCCATTGTCAACTGTGAGACATCTAATAACTACTGACGAATCCACCTAACATGTTTTTGCTTGCAATTTTTTTTTAGATAGCTGTACTTATACCCAACATAATTATCTCACAATGGTAGAGGGATTATGTCCTCCTGGAGCCACAGGTCGACCAAGCTGATAGTGGTAATAGGCTCCCTTCCCTGAAGAATATTAGTGAGCCAGTTGGTTTTCTCCAACAGACAGCAGTTTTATATGGTTATTCTTCTAGAACTGGCCCACAAATTACCAGATTTATTCAATTAACTTTCACGATTTGCCATGTTGAGATTATGAACTGACTGTCTCTAGGTTAGCAAGAGGTCTTATTCCATAGTGGGTCACATCCTACTTCTGTGCCAGAAGCTCCAAGTTTGAGTTCCATCCCACGACTTGATGGCCACAGAAGGTATGTTCATGTTGTGCCAAACAGGTTGACTGTCAACTTGCCAATCTTTCAGATATGTTTATGGCAGGTAGTAAGGGTGCAGAGATTTTTGGTCAACCAGAAGGCAACCATAAACCACTGCCAGGCATAACCATGGACCAACACATGGAAGTCCATGGTCACCAACACCCTTCTAGGGCATGGTACCTGAGGAGAGAGAGCGAGTTTCTAAGTTGCTATCCCAGTACGATGAAGCATGGGACAGCAGCATTCTAACTGACATTATCATGGTCCTGAGAATGAGAATGCAGAATATATCCAGAATGACGTGGGTGATTAGAGGTAAAATGAAATTTATGTTTGCTCTGATGCTTAATCTCAACTGCAAAGAGCTAAAATAAATCTTCAAATGATATAATGATACGTATAGCCACAGATCTTCCAGTCGCGGTAGCACGAATGCTGAGACGGTCGCCATGAGGGTTGCAATGGAATCAAATGTTCCAGGGAGCTAATTTTACACTGGAACTCCACATGGCTCCGAGATTGTCTCCTGCCAATGATCCGGTCAGAACTTTTCCACACTGGTTTATTTAGCGCGGTTCCTGGTAGGTGTAGGAAACCAGAAGTGTTTGCATATTCCCACCACCCCCGCTACTGCTTACCGTCACTTGCTGGAAGTGGAACGGTGACGGGAGGTGAAGGGTGAGCCAGGGTGATAGCAGGGTGTTGAACAGCACTGGGGATACAATGGAAAAGGGGTGTGCAGAGCACCAGCAGGAGAGAACTGGGATGTGAAAGAGACACTGGGATTGGGGAAGAGGAAGCTTCACTGAAGAACGAATTTGAAATAACCTGGAAAATACTGAACGGGAGGCAGACCTCAAGGGGCATGCCTTCAGTTTATGGAAACAAATGGAGCGGGGGGTGGGTGGGGGCGGTGCTGGTTGCACTTCGACCACACCTTGGCACCAGGCCTCGCATTTCTCTTTGACAATCGATCCACGCTGCTGCCAGAAGTAGTTGCTGCAGCCAGCAAAAAAGGTCAAAATGTCATTTAAAATGTAACCGGGGGGTAAGACACAGCTTCGCCGCTGACAGAAAGATCCAGGTCCGATGTGTATTGTGTCCAACTCCCAAATAACTGTCCCAACGATGATAAAACAATTTAGGTTCTTGCAGACATGTTACCAAATCAGCCTGCATCTCATTGTCAAAGAACAGGGCGATTTCTTTTCTGCTGAATTATATATTTTAAATCTGGAAACCTGAACATAAAATGATAGAGAATAAGATTCTAATATCTTGCATGTTTTAACGCCTTTATATGTATTTCTGATGGCCATCTCTTCTGAATAATTGAAATTTCATTAATAACCTAGTTTCTTTCACCATATTTAGTTCACAGGCCACACAGGTGCACAGTATTGAAACCAAGTTGTTTTGAAGACTGTATTCTAGTATGTATGTCCTAGGTTTTATTCTGATTTACTGTATAAAAACAGATGAATAGCAAAAGTAGGTTCACTGCTTTACCCTTCCCCAACCTCCAAACAAATTGTTCTGCAGGAACTTAAGTGGCACAATCCATTCCCACCTAAACTGCTAAATGACATGTGAATTATAGAAATCTACTTGAGAGTTATTTAGAGTCAGAGCATTGAGCAGAATAGAATAAAGCACTGGTTAATTAAACATTGTTATTGGTGTAAGTACTGGATATTAAAATTGCACTTATGTTTGATCAACTGCCTAATTGTTTCTCCTTCCCAATTATCACTGATTATATGTTGCTGTTTCTGAGTTTTGATGTGTGATAAATGATTTAAGATGCCTTCTACAATAATTTAAAATATAATTTATGTAACATTCTTAAAGTTTGTGAAATCACTTTTAAGAATATGAATTCCCACCCAGTGGATCTATCGTCTGCAGCCATAATGATGGGAAGCAACTTGCTCCAAAATTTGTGTCTTTGGTAGTCTGAGCAACCATCTTGGATAAGAATGTGAATAGTGTAAGCATAATTATTTCTGAAATATTTTCACTCATTTCCCTTCTGTGGTAACAGTAGATCTCCTGGATGATAGTTCATAGTACTGAGCAGATTAACATGTTTTGATGTCACAGATATTTTAGTCTCTTGTGATATGATACTAACTTCATTTGGTTGTAAGTACCAGATCAATTTAGTAACAGCAAACTTCCTACTAATGTATCATCATTACATCTTATCTATATATTTTATTTATTCATTTACAGAGTGTGAGTGTCGCTGGCTGGGCCAGCATTTATTTCCCATTCCTAACTGCCCTCCGTTAACATGTTGCTTTGGGTCTGGAATCACATGTAGGCCAGACCACATAAGGACGGCAGATTTCCTTCCCTGAAGGACATTAGTGAACCAGATGTTTTTTTTAACAACAATTGACAATGCTTTCATGATTATCATTAGATTTTTGATTCCAGATTTTTATTGAATTCAAATTTCACTCTCTGCCATGGTGGGATTTGAACCTGGGTTCCCAAAACATTACCCTGGGTTTCTGGATTACTAGTCCAGTGATAATAAATCCAAGATATATCTCCTCTGCAATCATAAACATCTCCCAGTAAGATGGTTGTGGTTCAAGTCCCACTTGAGAGGCTTGAACACAAAGATCTTGGTTGGCACTCCAGACAGTGCTGAGAGACAGTTGCACTTTTGGAGGTTCCATTTTTTGGATCAGCAGTTAAATCAAGGCCCCATCTGCTCTCTCAGGTGGTCATATGGGTTGCAATGGCACTATTTCAAAGCAGAGCATGGGAGTTACCTCCAGTGTCCTGGCCAATATTTATCCCTCAATCAACATTACTAAAAGATGAAAAAACATGATCTGGTCTTGTCACATTGCTGTTTGTAGGAGCTTTCTGTGCACAATTTGGCTGCTGTGTTTCCCACACCACAACAATGACTACACTTCAGAAGTATTTCATTGGCTTAAAAGTGTTTGGGATATTCTGAGGTGATGAATGGTGCCAAATTAATGCAAGTCTTCCTTTTATATATAAGTGAAGCTCAGTAAATTGGTAGGCAGGTTGGTTACCACAAGTTGAACTATAACACGTAAACACATTAAACAACAATTTAAGTGCTAGCTTGTTTCTCTTGTCAGTTCAAGGCCTGATCCAGGAGTTGAACCGATTATCCAGGCTGACGCTTCAATACAGCTAAAGGGTGTAATGTAGTGTTGGAGAAGCTGTATCTTGGACGAGATATCAAACCAAGATCTCTTTGGGGTGGATGTTAAAGACCTCTTCGCACTGTTCAGAGAACAGTCCTTCCTCAATTAACACCAGGAAACACAAGCATTGGTTATTTATCCTCAATGTTTTCTTTTGGATCTTGCGATGTGGAAATTAATTCTATATTTGTTAACAAGACAACATAATACTGCTTTAAAAATAATACTTTTAAAAGAAGTGCTTTGACGTGTCCTAAGGAGATGATTAATCATATTTTATATAAATACACATCCTTGCTGACAGAAACAATGCAAACGAAGCCCAACCTCGCTGTGGCAATAACTAACTTAAAACTTTAAAGTTTTACCTTTTTTCACAGACGTTTATAGAAAAATAAGTTATTGGCTGGATATTTAAGAAACACCGCGATGTTATGCAATGTGCTAGGCTTCAAATTAATGTGATTCTTTAAAGTACAATTCTATATGTAACGACCTCACTCGGTTTCTGTTTTCGAGGTTGTGTCTGGATTGACAAATAGAAAATAGCGCCGATGCCCAAAACTCGCAACATTATGCGGACGCTAATATGTTAAATGTTGAATAGCAATCAGAGATTTGTTTAATATTGTTAATAATGTTTAATATGTTAGTACATTCAGATTGCAGTATCCTCTAATGTTCAGTCTTTGCAAAATAAGCGAATATTAATTATTTTATAAACGTATTAAACCGACGTACGTAATGTATAAAATTATTCAAAATGTAGAAACCTGTAGAAGCGAAGCTAAAAATGAAATAGGTGGTGTCAGTAGATATGTTAAATATGCAACTTATGTTAAATGAGCTAAACTGGCATGTAATATACGGCACACTAATCGAAGTACGTTTATCGACACCTACCACTGATACTGAGCAAACATTAATCCAGGAAAACATAATATCAGATGCAGTGATAACTCTCCAATTCCAAATTATATGTTATTATGTAGAATGTGAGAGCATATTTCACTTGCATCTTCGATCATTACAATGGAGTGTGGATTCCAATTTCTGGAGCTGTTTGACCACATTTCATACGGACACAGTAATTCGAAAATCATCTGGAAACCAACCGCGATCACAACCTAATGTGCTAATAAATCTTACATGCACTCTTTAGAGAATCACTATTTTGGGTAGTTCACGCCCGATTTGCAATGATGAACTACCTATTTATTAGTTGGGGTCTCTTTCCATGGGAACAATTTCCCTTAAAATTATGCATTGGTTTCTAACCTGAATTTAGCAATAATATATGGAGCATTAACGCAATGTGTGATGGTGTCACAATAGGATGTTGTAACTCAGCCTTAATCTAACACGTGGAAACTGAGCGAGTACCGGCAACTGCTGGCTTTTCGAACTCAAACTGTTGGCAGAACTATCACTGTTGTAACACAATTTGCAGGTTTGAAGATTGTAAGATTTATTACCCCCATAATGGGAATTTCTTAACATTAATGTCAGAGAGAGACAAGTACCAGCACATTTCGGAGAATGGGTGGACGTGGTTGAACAGACCGCGAAAAGACGTTGTGGATCGTTTTCGACTTGGCGGAACTTTAAATTCTTGAAATGTCTTTAATCGTTGGAGGCATGAAATTGCATTGGTAAACAATAAATACAATGATACACTGTCATCTGAAGTAACCTGTTTGATACCACAGAGGAGCTGATGTTCAGATGAACCTCGCGGCTGCACTCATTAAAATCGAGTTGTTACTTTATAAGATGATTGTCCCTTTTAGTTTTTTTAATATCAATAAACGACTCTCATGGAAAGCAGAACACCAATTTGGGAGGGGGGAGAGGGGGGATGTGGATATCCCTAGTCCCGTGTAAAAGTCACAGTGAGGTATTCGCTTTTCTCTAATGAATAAGTGGTAACAAAAATTGGCACTAAAGAGATATATTGTAAAGTGCAAATCCTTCAAAACTGCAACATAGCATGTTCTGGATTAAATTACTACATTTAAATGATATTTGTTGAATCGGCATATTCGGCAGTTCATCTTCCGAGTAATCCATTGCATTAAGTGTACTATTTTTATTGATTATAGTTTTATTTCTATTAAGTTAACGACGGGCAGCTATTTGGCGAGGGATGAACAATCTGGCAAAAGTTGAGAGGACAGGGGACAAAATGTGACGCGTTGTCGGGTTGATTACTCCCTAAACTGTGGAGCACGAACTTTGATTCTGTTCTAGATTCCTTTGTTGCCAGCAAATTTGTCGCATCTCCGCTTTTTTTTAAATCACTGAGAATTTTTTTTGCCATACAGCATTCGCCGTTATACTGTTTCCTTCAAATAGTTTCCAGTTATTAAAAACTGAATTTGTCACAGAATACCTGTTATATTCTGTGCAGAAGTCCACGCATGGAGGGTCATCTGGGCCGTTCACCCGGCAAAGTATACTTTGCAACTTAAATAATGGGATGTCTGTTTGCGAATGGAAGTCAAGCTGGTTTCTCAGTCCAACTTCGTCAGAGAACATCGAAGCCCTGAAATATTTTATTTTAAAAAATGTAGAATAACAGTAAATAAAATCTGCCGGGATAAATAAAGACGTTTGCTTCGCCGGATACTTTATTCAACGCTGATTTAGTCATGATTGTAATGGTACAGGTATTTAGTGGTGGAAGTAAAGTAATACAAGTGCACAGGAGCTGAGCTGGTAAATGTTCAGGAATATGAATTGTATTCGACTATGTGGTGTGCTTTTATCCCAGATCACTGGCAATTGGGTTCTTGCATTTTTGAATGAAAATGTTAATTAATTTGACTCGGGACATTTTAAGGTTTTCAGCCTCTGATTATTTTGCTAGTATTTCGTACAGAATGTCTCACCACGGATATAGTCGCTTTCATCGGAAGCATGTAAAAAAGCGGCCTGTTTAGCCGTTATTGATACATTGTCAATATAGCCACCTTATTATTTACTGAGAGGAATTTTAGCACAATCAGAAACTAGTTTTGTTTCTGCCTACATCTATCTCATGGTGGTAAGAATACTAGGAATGGAGCACTATTTCCGTCTGCTGTGATGAATGTAAGTTTCCTCAGGAGCCTCATTTTCCCGCGTCCTCTCAGTATGGTTGGTGGTAACCATAGAAGCAAAGCTTGTTTGCAAGGTTTTCTCTTTTTGAGGCGGTACAATGAGAGATGGAGGTAGAGACAAAAAATGGAATCGGGAGAAGCAGCAGGCTGATTACGAGGTGTCAAAATTGCCAGGAGCAAGAAGGTGATAGCAATCAGGAGCTACAGCGGGGTGAGAAGACTGCGGCATTCGTGCGGGCAACTAATTATACATCTCATTTATCGACTCGATCAGCAGAGCTGGGGAATAGTGACAGATTGGTGAGGCAGGATCGGGAGGTGTTAAAACAATGGGGCCGGCTCGGCTTCATTACGGCATGCTAATCAGTACGGGCTGTGTCTGTTAGAGAGCCCAGTTATGTGCTTCTAGATAGAGAGAAAGAGATGGCTGTGTGTTGTTCAGAGTTGCCTGTTCCTCAGGTGGCGTCTCGCCAACAGGCGCTTCCCGCGCAATCAGCTGGGCGCCAAATAATGTAGGAGAACTTTTATCACCATCCGTCGAAACTAAAATAAAATATATCCTACCTGAGATCTGATTATTTGCTACGGAAACGTCTCTCTGATTCATCATTAAACTTTAGTAGCTTTTAAGTATTTTAAAGTAGCAAATATACTCCATTAACATTAATAATGTTTTAAATGGTTCTTTCGCTTTTAGTATTAGACTTTTAACATTGAGATTTCAAGCGTATCTTCTTGCCGGTGCAGGCAACACTGCAAATACCAATGTGTGTGACAACATAAATTAGCCGTAATACCACATTGAATTCAATCAGCTGGATGTTTGAAATCATGTGCAGGAGTGGTAATTGCACATTGCAAACAATAATCAAATTTAGTTAAAATAATTATTCAGGAGCCCCGAGTTAGCCTGACTCTTCCGCAACGAGATTCTATGTACATGGACAGACAAGGTGTTGCTAAGTATATACTAATATGTGTATATATAAAGATATAGGTGTAATTTTCAATTATTTACATCATCTAATTGCTTCATACGTTGTTTTTTCCATTTCTCGGTGTGTTAATATATATATACCATTGCATTGAATGCTCGTTTTCTACGTATGTTTTTAGGTTTATGCATGCAGTAAAATCAGGAGAGAATTGCTATGTAGCCCTGGTACTTTTCTTCAACAAATTCAGCGCTGCATTTTGTATTTACTGAATATATAATATTCTTATCTAAATAAAAGTATGCATTTGAATTATAATTGTCGGTTCACTTGGAGATGGCACGTGTAGAGTTCCGTGTACCTTTAAAACCATACGCTGCTAAGATGACTGAGTAGAAATGTCGCAGCTTACGCAGGAATCGGCATTAAATGCTTATTGTACACATGATATATTGTATTTAGTGGTCAAGAAGTAAAATTAACCCTTCAACATTCAAATAATCCTAACAAAAGGATTGCATGATGCAAGTATTACTGTCTGTGTCATATATTCATTATCACATAGTTTGTTTATTAAGAACAGACTCTAGGCCGTCACCGGGATAAACATTTATGTTTTGCATTTCTGAACTTTATTGATAAAATAAAAATGTTTTTACATCTTCACTGCGACCAAAAGCGTCACGGTTCAGCATTAGGGATTTGTTATTGATTCAACTATCTTTAGATTCCAAGTTATGAAATGCAATAAGTGGGGAACTATTTTATTCAGTAAGAATGCTTACATGATATAATCTATAAAACACTGCTGCTGTAGCAGCGTATAATTACAAATAATAAATCAAATCTGTGATTATGCATTCTGGCAGATCGTGTTTAAATTATTAATTTATCGGATAAACATTTTGTTGAAAGGCCGACAGATGCCTGATGACATTCTAATCATGTTTGTCTTAAGGTAGTTCTTTACGCTCGCAATGCACAAACCGAATCATGCAATTAATATACATGTGTACTGTTCAAATACAGGGAACTTTCTTTCAATTAATATGTGTTAGATTGCTTTTAAAACTAAAATTACTAAGACTAGCAGCGGAATATACCTTTTAGAAGGTCACAATACCAGTGGACTTTTTTAAGTTATGGCTACATCAAGGCCTATATCAGAACGCTTCCGGTTCCTGGTCACATTCTGGAAAGTCCATCTGACATTGAATACCCCCACAAACTCAAATATAAAAACTGAAAATACCTACAGATTATTCAATAAAGAATCGTCTGACAAAAATCGCACTTCGTTGTCGCCCTGTTATTAAATGCAATTTGATTTAGGCTTCTCAAATTTTCTAGCTTGCAGTAAACTAATTATATAACATTAGCATATTCAGACGCCTATGGACTATTTTGAATTAGGTGTTAAATAGACCTAAGTGAGCCAAACTGCCTTTAAAAGCACAGCATGACCATGTAATTCTTTTTCCAGTTTTTTGGAACGAAACGACAAAACTTCTTTCCAAGTAGCTATCACCCACATTTAGTGTGAAAAGTACTGTAATTGTAATTCACGCTGTCGGGTCTGTCAGATGTTCTCGAGTTGCTGAAGCTTTCTTTAAAATGGGAAAACTGCCAAATGCACTGTGATATCTCAATCAAGCATTCCAGAGTCAGGTTTGAGCTAAGGTAGCATCTGCAAACGCATGTAAATTGCCAATTAATACATTAGCATCTCCCAAAATTTAAAAAAATCAAAAAATCTGAGATTCCTAGTAGCAACCTTAACAACATAATGTGCCTCTTGCCTAAACAGACGAACACTAATTACACTCTAGGGATTTTTGAACACAACACGGGTTCGCAGAGTATTGTTCGGAAAATATGTACCTTTATGGATTTTCAAAATCATTTTTTCAGGAATTTAGTAACGGCAATATTTCTTATCAGCAAACATTCACTAATTTAGTCAACTGTGTTTTTTGCTGGATGTTATCATCGGTTTTTATTAAATTAGCCTAATTACAGAGAGCGATTAAGTATATACCATAACTTCCTAAAACTTTGGCTAATTTGTGGGTTCAGATGTACCTTATAGGGTAAAGTGAGTGAGTACAGTCATAACATAGTACAGCATAATTAAGGACTCCACGCACCCCGAACATACTCTCTTTCCCTTGCCCTCGGGAAAAAGATACAAAAGTCTGAGGACACCCACCAACCGACTCAAGAACAGCTTCTTCCCTGCTGCCATCAGACTTTTGAATGGACCTACCTCGCATTGAGTTGATCTTTCTCTACACCCTAGCTATGGCTGTAACACTACATTCTGCACTTTCTCCTTTCCTTCTCTATGAACTGTATGAGTTGTCTGTATAGCGCGCAAGATACAATACTTTTCACTGTGACAATACGTGACAATAATAAACCAAATCAAATCAATCTCCCTACGGTTTCAAAGCGCAATATGTATTAGCTTAATAAGTAGTAGAATAAATAAAACATACGTTGCCCAATTCTGAGGCCCAGATTTAGTTTCAAATTACTTTCAGATAAATTTGTTCGCCAAGTCCAATGTAAATATATTAAAATGCTCCAACTGGATATTGCACGTTTGCGCTTTCAGCTTACATTTGAAGACCGCTGGGGCACAGGATATGTTATCTCTTTGGGTAATGTAAATCGCTTTTTCAATCAAAACGGGGCACAAAGCTTCAACAATTGTTCTAATACCCTTAATGTTTGCAATACATCCGTTGTTTTATCTGGAAACGTGAAAAGTTCTTTCGTTCTGATTTAATTGTGCCAATAAATATATCACGCAGAAACAGCATTGACTGAGACATTCCCCACTCTTTTTTGCAAACACATTTTGTAAGCTAATAAAGTGCAACTTTTGGCAATACGGCCGCTGTACTGCCTTATAATTGTCATCATACACCCTCACCCAGGTTAAAGATTTTTATGTGTATCCTTACTTTCAATTGAATATTCACATATAATCAATGGTTGTTGCTAGAGAATTGGCATATCAAAGATCGCCTGACAGGTAAAAACGACGAGAGCGGTTATCTTAAAGCCGTAATTATGTTGTAACTATATAGCTAGTGTTATCAATGAAAGGTTGCACAAGAAGTAGGGAGACTGAATTTTGTTTATTTATTGGAATTTAATGTATAACATCTGTATTACTAATTGCTTACTTAAGATGATGTGTGATATACGAATTAAAGTGTTGGAATTGCTGCGGTTATTTCTAGGTAGGTTCCAACTTTTTTAAATCTTTCAAAAAATGTTCATGTTTATTCGGAATGATGAACGTTCATTATTGAGGCAGACTTTGCGATAGTTCCGTTGAAAGCATTTTCTTACATTGTGGCTTATAACACAAATTTGTCTCACAATATATTTTCCTTTTAAAATGTTTCATACATCAGAGAATATGAATCCAATAATTTGAAACTAAATCTTGAATACGTTCAAGAATCGCATAAGTGGTACACAAAATAACAATATATTTTGAAACGGGTTGAAATAAAGTTGATAAATGTAAATGTCAGATTGATTTTTTAAAACATAAAGCTTCAGCTAACCTGTTTAAACATGAGTGTAATTCTTGATGAACATGTCTCAACTCCATCTCACATCTTTCTATTGAGGTTGTACTGTATTGCTGTGCAAAATATATTAGAATACTACTTTTGTCTCAGATATTTGTCATAAAAATCAATTTAACACAACTTCAAAAACAAAATTAAAAACGCATTGTGTTAGTTTATATAGCAGGAGCATCAAAACAAATCGATCCCATTGCACCTGTGAATCTACTTCATTGTTCAAAAGCAGTTGGCATTTCTATTGAATATTGCTACATTGCAGTATTCATTTCCAAAGTTATGTTCAAGTTATGGTATAATTCTTTTGGGTAGTTCCTGACAGAGCATCATGATCCAGTTAGTATTTTACAGAATACATTCAGAGCTCATCTGGAGAGCATATAGGAAGTATGAACACAAAGCATAATGGTCTGATTTTGTAGAAATTCAGCCATACTTTTTTTATTCGCACTGTCTCCTGCCAACTGAAGATTGAACCTGAGTAAGATCAGACACATTTAGATCAGTGTTAGAAAATGAAGCCAAAAAAAAACAGTATTCCCTATCATTTACTGAAAATATTCAGTTTATAAACTGTTTCCAATCAGGCTTGCCCCGTGCTTCAATGTACTTTGATAACATTTGATTGAGACAAAACAAATTACTTGATCTTTTATAAGTTAGTGGGGGAACCAATTTGATATATAATATTGATTTGAGCTTCTAATCATCATTAAAAATATTGACAGACTTTACAGGAAAGCAAAAAAAAAGTTGTTTTCCTGTCTTTTAATCTATTTCACCTAAAACTACGCTTATTGACTCCCATTGAGCAACATTATCGAAAATCGATGTCTAAATTGTAATTGAGTTATTCAGCTTCTGCATCAAACAGAACTAAATGGTTATTAGTATAAGATTTGCAAACTTTAAGCAAGATATAAAGGTTACTCTTTTCCCCATGTCATACTAGATATATAGATAAAACTCATATAAGGAACAACTAATTTATGTGTTTAACTTCTTTAAAAGGATTCGGACAATAATGTGGTCAATAACATGACTTAAGGCTATGAGGATAACTTTATGAACGTAGCCTATGTAACTCAACTGTTATGGTCCTGTCTGAATTATAGAAATATCTTCAATAGAGTACAACTTATTGGGGAGCTTGTCTGGAGTTGATGAGATGACATTTGAGGATCAGAGAGAAGTTTCAGCATTTTATTTTCTTGTAACTTGACCTGTAGTTAATCACTTCTCTTCAGGGATTAAATAAATTGGAAAGGGTCGCTGGCAGCACAGATTTTGCCTGCTCCTATAAAAAGGAATGGATTCTTTAAAAACAGCTATGTTTTTATTTGATACCTTGAGGTGTTCATATGACCCAAATCTTCTGAGCCCCATCAGTCAACAGTTTATCAGCAAATATTTCAAGATATGATTAGTCTGGAAGATGTTTAGATCCAATAGAACAGGTTTTCTGATTGCTTACAACTAACTGATGCATGTAAGGTAGGTGATTAGAAAAATATGTTTGTTATTTAATGCTCCATTCAATTTTATGTTTGGACTTCAAATTGGCAACAGAAGAGTCTACATGTTGGCTATTACTAGCATTAAAATTAGCACCTGATGATATTGGGCTGAATTTTGTCAACCCTTTGTAGATGGAGTGGGAGGTGGGAATTCTGCGCAATTGGTGTGGGAAGGCCCATGTGGCGTGCCGGACACCTTCCTGTTGCCATGCTGTTTTCAAGCAAACTGCCTGCCTGTCCAGATTCAACCATTAAGTGGCCAATTAAGGACCACTTCCTACCTCTGCTAACATTTTCCCAGTGCTGGGGGCCTGCCGTTGTGTGGGGAGACCATCACCTTGCAGTGGGCATGGGTAGTTGGGTCTCCTTTTGGGAAATATTTGGCTTTGCACCAATGAAGGGCCTTTCAGTTTCAATGGCCTCCCCTATGGCAATGCAGCACCGTCCCCTCTGTGACATCCTCTTCCCTCACTGGGGCCTGCTTTCCCCACCCCAGCAATCCCACACCACCTACTTGACCTCATCCTCCAGCTACTGCCTCAGCAAACCATTAGTTCTGATTAGGCTAGCAGCTGTGGGGGCAAGGTGTCACCTATAATATGCAGGAAGCCCTGGCAGTAGCCACTTAATTAGCTGCCACCAGCAAAATGCAGCTCAGATCCAACTTCCCTCCAAAGCTCAGCCACCACCCTCTTTCAGTCTTGGAAGTAGGACTCTTGCCGCCTCCACAGAATTTTGACCATTATTTAAATATTCCTGCAATTTTCTGGTGCTTGTGCTCAAATAAAAAGGGCATCTAAGCTAACCTCAATTTGTTGCTTATGGGAATGAATTTAATGAACCTGTAACATAGAAACAAGGAAAGGGGTAGGCTATTCGACCCTTTGAACCTGCTCAACCGTTCAGTATGATTATGGCTGATCCTTGATCTCTTTGCCATATTCCTGCTTTCTCCCCATACCCATTGATGCCATTAAAATCTTTTAAAAAATTCAACATTCAGTGATTTGGCCTCCACAGCCTTCTGTGGTAGTGAATTCCACAGCTTCACTATCCTTTGAGTGAAGAAATGTTTCCTCATCTCAGTCCGAAATGGTCAACCCTGTATCCTGTGATTGTTACCCCTTTTTCTAGATTTCCCAATCAAGGAAAACATCCTCCTTGCATCTATTCTGTCCTGGCCTTTTAGAATTTTATACATTTCAATCAGATCTTCTCTCATTCGTCTAAATTCCAGTGATTACAGGCCCAGTTGAACCAATTTCTCCTCACAGGACAGATCCGCCAATCCCAGTATCAACCGAGTGAACCTCTGCTGCACCCCCTCTATGGCAAGTATATCCTTTCTTAGCAGGAGAGACCAAGAATGCACACAATTCTCCAGGTGTGGTCTCATCAGGGTCCTGTATAACTGCAGGAAGAT
This sequence comes from Mustelus asterias, assembly GCF_964213995.1. NCBI lineage: Eukaryota > Metazoa > Chordata > Chondrichthyes > Carcharhiniformes > Triakidae > Mustelus > Mustelus asterias. Next base: position 43,828,466 of record NC_135814.1, on the reverse strand, counting down.
ATCCCTACTCAAGTTAAATCTTCTTGCAATGAAGGCCAATATACCATTTGCCTTCCCAATTGCTTGCTGTACCTGCCTCTCCTCTTCCATCGACTAATGTACAAGGACACCCAGATCCCTTTGTACATCCACACTTCCCAATATATCACCATTTAAATCATACTCTTCCTTTCTGTTTTTCACACTGACGTGTATTACTTCACAGCACGGTGGACAGTGATTAGCACTGCTGCCTCACAGCTCCAGGGACCTGGTTTCGATTCTCGGCTTGGGTCACTGTCTGTGTGGAGTTTGCACTTTCTCCTCGTGTGTGCATGGGTTTCCTCCAGGTGCTCCGGTTTCCTCCCATAGTCCAAAGATGTGCAGATTAGGTTGATTGGCCATGCTAAATTCCCCCTATTGTCCAGGGATATGTATGTTAGAGGGATTAGCAGGGTAAATATGTGGGGTTTTGGGGATAGGGTCTGGGTGGGATTGTTGTTGGTGCAGACTCAATGGGCCGAATGGCTTGATCCCTGTGGTACCCCACTAGTCACTGCCTGCCACTCGGAAAAAGAGCAATTTATTTCCACTCTCTGTTTCTTGTCTGTCAATCAATTCTCGATACATGCCAATACGTTACTCCCTATCCCATTTGCTTTAATTTTGTACACTAACCTCTTATGAGGGACCTTAATGGAAAGGGCCTTCTGAAAGTCCATATACATTACATCCACCAGTTCTCCCTTATCTATTCTACTCGTTACATACTCAAAAAAATCCAGTAGATTTGTTAAGCATGATTTGCCTTTCATAAACCCATGCTGGCTTTGTCAACTTAATGCTTTCCAGATCTTCTGTTATCACATCTTTTATAATAGACTCCAGCATCTTCACCACTTCTGATGTTAGGTTAACTGGTCTGTAATTCTTCCTTTTTTCTTTCCCTCCTTTTTTAAATAGTGTGATTACATTTGCCATCTTCCACTATATAGGAACTGCTCCAGAGTCTATAGAATTTTGAACAATGACCAGCAATGCATCCAATATTTCCAGGGCCACTTAATTTAATACTCTGGAATGTAGATTATCAGGCTCTGGTGATTTGTCAGCCTTTAACCCCATTAATTTCCCCAGCACTATTTTTCTTACTAATTCTGATTTCCTTCAATTCCACCCTTTCAACTGACTCTTGGTTCCCTAACATTTCTGGGAGGTGATTTGTGAAGACAGAACCAGAGCATGTGTTCAATTCTTCTACCATTTCTTTGTTCCCTATTATAAATTCCCTGACTTCTGACTGTAAGGAACCTACATTTGTCTTTACTAATATTTTTCTCTTTGCATATTTGTGGAAGATTTTATGGTCAGTTTCTACATTCCCTGCAATTTTACTCTTATACTCGATTTTCCCCCTCTTGATCAAATGTTTTGTCCCCTTTTGCTGAATTGTAAAATGCTCCCAATCCTGACATTACTACCTTTGAAGTCCTACTTTTTAATTTCTGTCCTAACTCCCCATTTTGTGCTTGTAGAACTTCATCCCTTTTTTTACTTATTTGTTGATATCGATATGTATCATAATGACTGGCTGTTCACCCTCCCCTTTCAGCATGCCCTGCAGCTGTTCCGACACATCCTTAACCCTGGCACCAGGAAAGCAACACACCATCCATGTGCCTGTCTGTTCCCCTTATGATTGAATCCCCTATTACTTTAGCCCTGCCAGTATTCTTCATTCTCTCTTGTGCAGCAGGGCCACACATGGTGCCATGGACTTGGCTTCTGCTGCTATCCCCTGAGAAGGCAGGGGGCTGGAGAGAACATTCAAAACTTTACAAAGTTTATTCATTATGAAGAAGAGACCATAGAATTGACATCAGAAATGGCTGATTTAGAGGCAGGGATTCAGCATCAGATTAGTGACCACACATCAGCATCATCCATGTGAAGCACCACACAACCACAAAGTGCCATGTCCTTCTCTGTCTCTTTAATCCTACCCTAGCTTCTAACCTCCTTTTCTGAAGATATAACACTCCAAAAGGGTCAGGAAAAATGATGATGGTGATATGAAAAAGGAGTCATTGAGTCATTTAGGGCACAGAAGGAAGTTGTTCGGCTCATCAATTCCTTGCCAACTGTCCGTAGAGCAATCCAGTCAGTCCCACTCGATCCTCAAAGCCCTGCAAGTTTATTTCCTGCAAGTTTATTTCCTGTCTAATTTCCTTTTGAAATCATTGATTGTTCCCGCTTCCAGTGGACATTGAGTTCCAGAAGAAGTAGTGAGCAAGGAAAAATAGTTCCAAAATCAATAATGAAGCAAATTTCAGTCATATGACACTCGTGAATCAGCCGCTTGAAACATCCAAATCTGACAGGGCAAATCCACACATGTTTAAATACATCATTGTAAATTGTCCTTGCCATGCCTGCAGTCAATTGTGCAATGTAAAAGGATGTATCCAAGATTCAAGCAATGTTAGGAGTAGAATTCAGCAACTTGCTTCACAGAGTCAGGCTAGCCACAACCTGCAACTATATGAACATTGATATTAAAAATTTGAATGGGAAATGTTGCCATAATAATTTAGAATGTGAAAAGCTGACAGAAGAGCATGACAAAAGATCATAACAATAGAAAGGAAGGTTTATTTACAGAAAGCCAAGTCCAAAGGTTTTAATAATACTTGTCCATCTGCTAGTTCAGCTACTAATCTTCAGGTGAAGTGGGATTGATGAATGGGATAATTAGGTAATTGGAGCAAAACACACATATGTAATTCTGTCCCCATTTGTTCTGTCTCTACTTCATGTAACACTTCAATTTTATATTATTTATGATGTTAAATAGCAAAATAACACAGCGAGAAGCTGAGAAGGAGAAATTGAAAGGAGAAATTCAAAAGGAGATTGAAGCTTGAGGCGTATAGTGTCTGGGAGCTACATAACTGAGATTCTACAGTAGCATCAAAGATGGGAAGGTCTGATTACAGCATGATAAATTTGCATAGGCTGTTTCCGTTACAAGTGGGAACACAGGAATTCAAATATATATTTTTAAATGCATAGCTTATCACATATTTAATTTGAAAATTTAAAAAAATGCTGCATTTATCATTAAGCAGTGCTGCCAATGGCAGCCCTGTCTAGCTGCATTGATCTAAGTCTGTATCTCATCAGAATCTCTTATCAAGGCTTGGGCTGACACATGGCAAGTAACATTAGCATCACTCAATTTCCATGCAATGACCATCATTAACAAGCAAGAAACTAACCAACGTGCCTTGACTTTCAATGGCATTACCATTGCTGACCTTCCAACCAATCAACATACTGGAGGTTACCATTGACCAGAAACTGAACTGGACAGCCATAGAAATACTGTGGTTACAAGGGCATGTCAGATGCTCGGAATCTTGTGGTGAGTAACTCACCTCTTGACTCCCCAAAGCCTGTCCACCGTCTACAAGGCATAACTCAGGAGTTTGATGGAATATTCTCTACTTACCTGGATGAGTGCAGCTCCAGCAACACTCAAGAAGTTCAGCATTATCCAGGACAAAGCAGCCTGCTTGATTGGCTTCCCTTCCACAAACATTCACTCCCACCATCATCGATGAACAGTGGCAGCCATGTGTACCATCTCAAAATGCACTGTAGAAATTCACCCAGGTTCCTCAGACATCACCTTTCACACTGCTATCATCTAGAAGGACAAGAGTAGCAGGCACATGAGAACACCACCACCTGAATATTCCCTTCTAAGTCATTCACCATCCTGAATTGATAATATACCACTGTTCCTTCAGTGTCACTGTGTCAAAATCCTAGAATTCCCTCCTCAACAGAACTGTGGGTGTACCTACACCACATGGACTACTGTGATTTAAGAAGGTAGCTCACCACAATCTTCTCAAGAACAATTCAGGATGGGAAATAAATACTGGCTTAGCCAGCGGCTCCCCATCCTAATTTTTTAAAAAGCAGGACTGTCAACATTCCCACCCTGTCCAACCCTCAGCAAGGGTTCTGAGGGATATGTTTTCCAGACATACAAGTGATTGGTACAATATAAGGTAGTGAACTTGCTGGTTTAGGTGGAAGATGAGTTGCTCAGCCTGAGCTAGAGTTAACTGCATTTGGATCAGTGGCATTTTGCACAGATTCCTGCTGGTCAAACCTAATCTGCAGTTGGTTTTGGTTGTTCCCATGTTCAGCTGTGTCAGTGGGGCTGTTTCTACACCACCAAATCTTGAGTTACACTCCAGACTCATTTTAAACTGAAGCTATGAAGATAGATTGGAGAGGTTGGGATTGTTCGCCTTGGAGAAAAGAAGGCAAAGGGGATATTTGATAAAGATGTTCAAAATCATGAGGGGGCTGGACAGAGTGGATAGGGAAAAACTATTTCCATTCATAAAGAATCAAGAAGGAGGTCACAGATGTAAAGTTATTTGCAAAATAAGTAAATGTAAGGTGAGAAAAAACTTTTTCATACAATGGGTGGTTTGGGTCTTGAATGCACTGCTGGAAATGTGGTGGAGGCAGTTTCAAATGAGGCATTCAAGGGGGCATTAGATGATTACTTGAATAGAAACAATGTATACAGGCGTATACAGAATACAGGCGTACAGGGAAAAGGTAGGGGAATGGCACTCAGACATGATGCTCATTTGGAGAGCCGGTGCAGACACAATGGGCCAAATGGTCTCCTTCTGCACTGTAACAATTCTGTGTGACAAGAACAAATTGATTTACTGACTGAGGTATGAGCAGCCCTTTCAGACAGTTATCCAGGGGGCAAACTGTACATGTTCTCCCTGTTGATGCTGAGACTTTGCAACACTGTTGTTTCTTTAAGGTTTTCAGGTTTTCAACATTTGTGTGTAATCCTGTGTTTTTCCCTCTGTGTTAATTCCAGGTTTACAGTCTGTATGTTTAATTCTGTCTGTGTGTTTCTCTGTGTTGATTTCAGTTTTTCAGTATGTGTGTGTAATCCTGTGTGTATTTCTCTCAGTGTTTATTTCCGGTTTTCAGCATTTGTGTGTAATCCTGTATTTTTCTCTGTTTATTCCAGTACCCCAGTCCAACACCGGCAACTCCACATCTTCATTATTTGTGTGTAATCCTGTATGTGTTTCTCTGTGTTAATTTCATTCTTTGTGTATATTCCTGTGTGTGCATGTTTAATTCTCTGTCTTAATTCCAGTCAGTGTGTGTGTGTTCCATCCTGTGTCTGTTTCTCTCTGTGTTGTTTTCAGTATGTGTGTTTAATCTTATGTTTCTCTTTCTGTGTTGTTGTCAGCATGTGTGTCTGTGTTAATTCCAAGTTTTCAGTATTTATGTGTGTCAGTGTGTGTGTTTTTGAATCTCTGTGTCTTTCTCTCTCTGTGTTGTTTTCAGTGTGTGTGTATGTGTGTGTGTAATTATCTGTGTCTGTATGTGTATGTTATCCGATGTCTGTGTGGGTTTCTCTCTGTTGTTTTCAGTGTTTGTGTAGGTGTAATTGTGTGTGTGTTTATGTTATCCTGTATCTGGGTGTGTTTCTCTCTCTGTGCTGTTTTCAGTGTATGCGTGTGTTCAATTTTCTGTGTCTGTATGTGTATGTTATCCTATGTCAGTCTGGGTTTCTCTCTGTGTGTTGTTTTCAATGTTTGTGTGTGTGTGTAATTGTGTGTGTATATTATCCTGTGTCTGTTTCTCTCTCTCTGTTGTTTTCAGTGTGTATGTGTTAATGTAATTCTCTAAGTCTGTATGTGTATCTAACCCTGTGTCTGTGTGTTTCTCTCTCTACATTGTCTTCAGAGTGTGTGTGTGCAATTGTGTGTGTGTTATCCTGTGTCTCTCTCTGTGTGTTGTCTTCTATGTGTGTGTGCGTAATTCTTTGTGTGTGTGTGTGTTATCCTGTGTCTCTCTCTGTGTTGTTTTCAGTGTATGTGTAATTCTGTGTGTGTGTGCGTGTGTATTATCCTGTGTCTGTGTTTCTCTCTCTTTATATTGTTTTCAGTGTGTGTGTAATTCTCTATGTCTGTATGTGTGTGTTATCCTGTGTCTGTGTGTTTCTCTCTCTCTCTGTTGTTTTCAGTGTATGTGTGTGTAATTCTGTATGTCTGTATGTGTGTGTTATCCTGTGTCTGTTTGTTTTTCTCTCTCTGTGTCGTTTTCAGTGTACGTGTGTGTAATTCTCTATGTCTGTTTGTGTGTGTTATCCTATGTGTGTGTCTCTCTGTGTTGTTTTCAGTGTGTGTGTGTAATTCTCTACGTCTGTATGTGTGTGTTATCCTGTGTGTGTGTCTCTGTGTTGTTTTCAGTGTGTGTGTGTAATTCTCTATGTCTGTATGTGTGTGTTATCCTGTGTGTGTGTTTTTCTCTGTGTTGTTTTCAGTGTGTGTGTAATTCTCTATGTCTGTATATGTGTGTTATCCTGTGTTTGTGTGTGTTTCTCTATGTTGTTTTCAGTGTGTGTGTATAATTTTCTATGTCTGTATGTGTGTGTTATCCTGTGTTTGTGTGTGTTTCTCTGTGTTGTTTTCAGTGTGTGCGTGTAATTCTCTATGTCTGGATGTGTGTGTTATCCTGCGTTTGTGTGTGGCTCTCTGTGTTATCCTGTGTGTGTGTGTCTCTCTGTGTTATCCTGTGTTTGTGTGTCTCTCTATGTTGTTTTCAGTGTGTGTGTGTGTAATTCTCTATGTCTGTATGTGTGTGTTATCCTGTGTGTGTGTCTCTCTCTGTGTTATCCTGTGTTTGTGTGTCTCTCTGTGTTATCCTGTGTTTGTGTGTCTCTCTGTGTTGTTTTCAGTGTGTGTGTGTGTGTAATTCTCTATGTCTGTATGTGTGTGTTATCCTGTGTGTCTCTCTCTGTGTTATCCCGTGTGTGTCTCTCTGTGTTATCCTGTGTTTGTGTGTCTCTCTGTGTTGTTTTCAGTGTGTGTGTAATTCTCTATGCCTGTATGTGTGTGCTATCCTGTGTTTGTGTGTGTTTCTCTGTGTTGTTTTCAGTGTTTGTGTGTAATTCTCTATGTCTGCATGTGTGTGTTATCCTGTGTGTGTGTCTCTCTGTGTTTTCAGTGTGTGTGTGTAATTCTCTATGTCTGTATGTGTGTGTTATCCTGTGTGTGTGTTTCTCTGTGTTATCCTGTGTGTGTCTCTGTGTTGTTTTCAGTGTGTGTGTAATTTTCTATGTCTGTATGTGTGTGTTATCCTGTGTTTGTGTGTGTCTCTCTGTGTTATCCTGTGTGTGTGTCTGTGTTATCCTGTGTTTGTGTGTCTCTCTGTGTTGTTTTCAGTGTGTGTGTAATTCTCTATGCCTGTATGTGTGTGTGTGTTATCCTGTGTGTGTGTCTCTCTGTGTTATCCTGTGTGTGTGTCTCTCTCTGTGTTATCCTGTGTGTGTGTCTCTCTCTCTCTGTGTTATCCTGTGTTTGTTTCTCTGTGCTGTTTTCAGTGTGTGTATAATTCTCTGTGTTATCCTATGCCTGTGTTGGACAAGTTGAAGAAGCGGATATGATCGTTTGACCCGGAAGTGGAGGGAGCCGCCGAGTCGGGCTGATTCATTGGGGTGAGCACGAGCGGTGAGTTCCGTTGGTGTCTTTAAAACAATTTAAAATAAAATAATAATTTTAAAATTGCGGAGTGGGGAGCGGGCGGCTGGATTGTGAGGAGCCGGGACCCGGGACGGGTGGCGGTGAGGGAGTGAGCAGCCGGGGCCGGCCTCTGTGCGCCGGCCGCTCTGAAGCTGGACAGGGGCCGGCCGGGCGGGCGGGCCAGGCTCGGCCCAAAGTGACCAACTCCAGCCCGGCTGTGCCCCCTCCCCCGGCCCGGGGCTGCAGGCTCTACCTGTCTTGCTGCCCAATACCATAGCCTGCCCGGGGTGGAGGCAAGGCCTTGGAGCCCCATGTGAGCTCAGTGAGGAGGATGATGCAGCAGAGTGACTCCTTAAACTGCAGATCTCGACTTTAAAACAGACTGAATACAAGTTAATACCCGTGCACTGAGCCTAGGATAAGACGAGGTGGGCGAGGGAAGCAGCTGATTGTGCGGAGGGAGTGGGTAGAGGATCTCAGAGGACAGCAAGTTTCGCTGTCGAAGGAGCAGCTGGTGTTGGTGAGGAGGGAGTGAAGGTGGCTGGGGGAGGAAGGCCTCTCTGTTGGAGGAGTGAAGAATGCAAGCAGGGACGTAGGCAGGAGATATTCGAGGTAGGAAGCAGTGCAACAGAAGGACCTAGGATATTAACGTGACAATTTTTGAATTAATTATGGATTCACCACTGCATGGTGTACAGGACAGACATAAGTGTTTTTGGTGTGATTTAAAGCTTGTGGCAAAACGTTTGATTAAAAAGTAAACATGCTCTGCAATGTTCAGTGTTGGAGAAATTCAGTTTTGAGATGTTTGTCGGTATGGAGTACAGCCAGAAAGTTGAGGAAAGGGTTATATGAAACTTGTATGGGGTTTTTCATGACCTGGAGATGGGACCACGTTACCGTAGACCCAATTGTAGCATTGGTACAAGAGCTGAATTCCAAAAGTGAGGTGAAAGTGGCTGTGTTTGACATCAAGGTGACATTTGACCAAGTGTGGCAATAAGGAGCCCTAATGAAATTGAAGTCAATCGGAATAAGGGGGAAAACTCTCCATGGACAGGAATCACACCACGCACAAAGGAAGATGGCATTGTTGTTGGAGGGCAATCATTTAAGCCCAAGGATATTGGTACAGGAGTTCATCAGGACAGTATCCGAGGCCCCACTATCTTAAGCTGCTTCATCAATGACCTTCCCTCCATTATCATAAGTTTAGAATTGGGAATGTCCACATAGCTTTTAGTTCCATTTTCAACTCTTTAGGCAATAACGCCTCAACAGCTCAGCTTATCGATATCATCCATGTTAGGTTCTGACCCTGATGATACTCAACTCTATCTGCTGTCTGATTTGTCACCATTCTTACCTGACATACGGTGTGGAATTTTCCCGAGAAAAACCTAAGTGTCATAACAGCGAGAATACCAGAGTGTTTGTGCCAGTCTGTCAGGCGCGTTCTGGATTGCGTTCATCACTTACTCATGCTCAGTCGCTTTTTTTGGAGCGGCTGTAGAGAGCTCGGGAGGCATTTCACAAGGGCTCCCCAATCTCCCAGTGACTGGGAGACCACCTCCCTCTCCCTACAGACATCAGGGCCCCCTCCCCATTGGCAGCATTTTCCTCCACCCCCAACCCCCCGTCATGGGCTTCACCCCCACCCAGACCCCAGTTCTTTGGCACTGCCCTGGCCATTATTTTCAGGATGTGGAGATGCCGGCGTTGGACTGGGGTAAACACAGTAAGAAGTTTAACAACACCAGGTTAAAGTCCAACAGGTTTATTTGGTAGCAAAAGCCACACAAGCTTTCGAGGCTCTGAGCCCCTTCTTCAGGTGAGTGGGAATTCTGTTCACAAACAGAACTTATAAGTTCTGTTTGTGAACAGAATTCCCACTCACCTGAAGAAGGGGCTCAGAGCCTCGAAAGCTTGTGTGGCTTTTGCTACCAAATAAACCTGTTGGACTTTAACCTGGTGTTGTTAAACTTCTTACATTATTTTCAGTCCATAAGACCAGAAGAAATAGGAATATGCCACTTGGCCCCTCGAGTCTGCTCTGCAATGCAATAGGAACATGGCTGATCTGAAATTCCTTACGTCCGCTTTCCTGCCTTTTCCCCATGACCCTTGGTTCCCTATTGATCAAAAATCTATCTATCTCAGTCTTAAATATACACAAGGACTCTGCCCCACAGCTCTCTATGGCAAGGAGTTCCAAAGACACTCAACCCTCTGAGAGAAATTCCTCTTCATCTCAGTCTTAAATTGGCACCTCTTTATTCTGAGACGATGCCCTCTGGCCCTAGACTCTCCCATGACGGGAAACATCCTCTCAACATTTACCCTGTTAAGTGCATTAAGAATCCTATATGTTTCAATGAGATCACCCCTCAATGTTGGAAATTCCAATGGTTGGAGTCCAAACCTATTTCCTCATAATATAGTTCCTCCATATGAACCTGCTCTGAACTGCCTTCAATTAAATAATATTGTTCCTTAAATAAGGGGACCAAAACTGCTCACAGTACTCCAGATGTGGTCTCACCAGTACCTTGTACAGTTGCAGCAATACTTCCCTACTCTCAAACTCCAAATTCCTTGAAATAAGGGCCAATGTTCCATTAGCCTTCCTGAGTACTTACTGCATCTGTGCGCTGGCTTTCTGTGCTTTGTACTCAAGTACTCCCAGGTCCCTGTGTTGCAGTTTTCTCCATTTAAATAATACTCTGTTCTTTTGTTCCCCTTCCAAAATGAACAACTTCACATTTTTTCACGTTATACTCCATTTGCCAACCTTTTGCCCACTTAACCTATCAATATTTGTAAACTGTTTGTATCTCTCATACAACGTGCCTTTTCACCTATTTTTGTGTTCTTTGCGAATTTGGCTACAGTACATTTGCTCCATTCCTCCAAGTCATGAATATATTTTAAACAGTTGCGGTCCCAGCACTGATCCTTGTTGAACCCCACCGGTTATGCCTACCTGATGAACTCTTTATCTCCAATCTCTGTTTCCTGTCCATCAGTCAAAATTTTTATCCATGTCAATACATTAACTGCACCACCATGGGCTCTTACCTTGTGACTTAATCTTTTGTGAGGAACCTTACCGAACAGCTTCGGGAAGTCCAAATACAACAAATCTACTGGTTCCCTCCTGCCACTAACTCCATTCTCTAATTGCGACCTCATCCCTCTCCCTTGTCACTAAAGTTGAACCAGACCAGTTGCAACCATGATGGGTCTCTGACCATATATCCACTCCATCACCACTGTATGTTTTACTCGCCTTATAAGTTGCTGAATGCGATCAAGTAGGGAATATGGGCTATGTTGCCAAGTTGATGCGTGGGAGTTTAAGACAGGCCCACAGAGTGTAGACTGCATGGAGTGAACAATGAACAGGAATGGCTGACCAGAAAAAAAGAATGAAGTAGAAAGCTGGACTCGAGCTGAAAGTCATAACTTTTGCTCACTCACCAAATAAGGTTATGAGTTCCTAGTATTCTGAATCCAGTGAGGGAGTTTGGTGTTTGTGAAAAACTGTTAGAGAACGGAGGAGGAAGGAATCCACCCTGAAGGAAGATGCCCAAGCCCAAATGTGTTAACAGAACAGGGACCAGTAACTGATCTGACCTTGAGAAGCATGTTTTGGAAGGGTCCTCCAACAATATCAGAGTGGTTACGTCTTCACCAGAAATGCAATGTGTAATATATATCTACTCAAGTGGGCCAAATCAAACCCTGGTCTGGCAAAGATTTCAGAGCATCAGCCAGTTGGTGTAGCTACGTGGTGCAGCAAAGGATCAAGATTCCTCAGAGACTGCAAAAAGACCTTGATGCCAAAATGACCAGTTTCCAGTGATTCATCATCAGCCAGTGGCAAAGCCACATGTACCCATTATGCCACATGTACCCATTATGCCACATGTTCCCATTATGCCACATCGACAGCATGGTTGAAATGCCCATGATTTTTGACATGCCCAGTAACTGACCTGTGTAAAGGATTAAAAATTGTTTTCATGGATGCCACGCGACATGAGAAGACCAGATTCACGCTAGTACAAGCCTGCATGACTGATGGAACAAAATTAAAGTCTTTAGTAATTTTAAAATTTAAAGCCATGCTGAGTTCCCTGGAGGAGTTTTCGTGCTTGTTCATGAGAATAGTTCAGTGGATGAGGATGGAGCGAACCTGTGGATTGATAATAGTAACATAGAAATGTAGATAATAAGTGCAGAAGTAGGCCATTCAACCGTTCGAGCCTGAACTACCATTCAATATGATCATGGCTGATCATGCACTTTCAGTATCCCACTCCCGCTTTCTCTCCATATCCCTTGATCCCTTTAGCCACAAGGGCCACTTCCAGCTCCTTCTTGAACATATCTAACAAACTGGCCCCAACAACTTTCTGTGGTAGAGAATTCCACAGGTTCACAACTCTTAGTGAAGAAGTTCTTCCTCATCTCAGTCCTGAATGGCTTACCCCTTATTCATAGATTGTGACCCCTAGTTTTGCACTTCCCCAACATCGGGAACATTCTTCCCGTGTCCAGTCTGTCTGGTCCCATTAGGATTTCATATGTCTCAATGAGATCTCCTCTCATTCTTCTAAATTCCAGTGAGTACAAGCTTAGTCAATCCAGTCTCCTCTTCATATGTCAGTCCTGCCATTCCAGGAATCAGTCTGGTGAACCTTCGCTGGACTCTCTCAATAGCAAGAAAGTCCTTCCTCAGACTAGGGGACCAAAACTGCACACAATACTCAAGGTGTGGCCTCACCAAGGCCCTGAACAACTGCAGCAAGACATCTTCACTCCTATACTCAAACCCACTTGCTATGAAGGCCAGCATGCCATTAGCTTTCCTCACCGCCTGCTATACCTGCATACCAAATTTCAGCGACTGTTCACCCAGGTCACGTTGCACTTCCCTTTTTCCTAAACTGCCACCATTCAGATAATCTTCCTTCCTGTTTTTGCTACTAAAGTGGGTAACCTCACATTTATCCACATTATATTGTATTTGCCCCCACAGCCGGCCTGGCCTGTCCAAGTCACCTTGAAGCCTCTGAGCATCCTCCTTACAGCACACATTGCCACTCAGTTTAGTGTCGTTTGCAAATTTGGAGATATTACATTCAATTCCTTTGTCCAGATCATTAATGTATATTGTGAATGGCTGGGGGGGTTCCAGCACTGAACCCTGCTGTACCCCACTAGTCACTGCCTGCCACTCTAAAAAGACTCGCTTATTCCCACACTCTGCTTTCTGTCTGCCAGTCAGTTCTCTATCCACATCAATACATTACCCCAAATGCCATGAGCTTTAATTTTGTTCATTAATCTCTTGTGTGGGACCTTGTCAAAAGCCTTTTGAAAGTCCAGATACACAACATCCACTGGTTCACCGTTGTCCACTCTACTCGTCACATCTGCAAACAATTACAGAAGATTTGTCAAGCACGATTTCCCTTTAGTGAATCCATGCTAACTTGGCCTGATCCTGTCACTGCTTTCCAAATGCTCAGTTATTGCACCCTCATAATTGATTCCAGCATTTTCCCCACCATAGATATCAGGCTAAATGGTCTATAGTTCCTGGGTTTCTCTCTCTCCCTCTTTTAAAAACGTAGGGTTACATTAGCAACCCTCTAATCCACTGGAACTCTTCCAGAGTTTATAGAATGCTGGAAAATGATCACCAATGTGTCCACTATTTCTAGGGCCACTTCATTGAGTCATCTGGGATACAGAACATCAGGCCCTGGGGACTTGACGGGTTTTAATCCCAGCAATTTCCCCAATACAATTTCCTGACTAATAAGGATTTCCTTCAGTTCCTCCTTCATTCTAGACCCTCTGTCCCCTACTATTTCTGGAAGGTTATTTAGTGAGGACAGATCCAAAGTATTTGTTCAGCTTTTCTGCCATCTCTTTGTTGCCCATTGTGAATTCACCTGATTTTAACTGTCATCACCAGTCATTTTCTCTTCACATATCTATAGAGGCTTTTGCAGTCAGTTTTTATGTTTTCTGCAAGACTACTCTCGTATTCTATTTTCCCCTTCCGAATTAAACCCTTTGTCCTCTGCTGGATTTTAAATTTCTGATGTGGAGATCTACCAAATAAACCTGTTGGACTTTAACCTGGTGTTGTGAGACTTCTTACTGTTTTAAATTTCTCCCAGCCCTCAAGTTTGCTGTTTTTTCTGGCCAATTTATATGCTTCCTCTTTGGCTTTAACAGTATCCTTGATTTCCCTTGTTAGCCATGGCTGAGCCACCTTCCTATTTTACTCTTACACCAGACAGGGATGTACAGGTGTTGAAGTTCATCCATCTGTTCTTTAAATGTCTGCCATTGTCTATCCACTGTCAACCCATCAAGTATCCTTTGCCAGCTTATCCTAGCCAATGCACGTCTCATACCGTCAAAGTTAGCTTTCCTCAAGTTCAGGACCCTAGTCTGAAACTTAACTGTGTCACTCTCCATCTTGATGAAGAATTCTACCATACTCTGGTTACTCTTCCCCAAAGGATTGTTGCTACTTAATCCTCTCTCATTACACAATATCTAGTCTAGGATGGCCTGTTCTCTAGTTGGTTCCTCGACATGTTGTTCAGGAAAACCATCCCTTATACATTCCAAGAAATCCTCCTCCATTGCATTTCTACCAGTTTGGTGAGTCCAATCAATATGCAAATTGAAGTAAGATGATGTGTCGAATATGCAAAGAGCGTGCCTTATTCGTGTGAGACATATTCAGATCACACACAGCTGGTGAGATCAAGAGGCACTTGTGAAGAAATACCACCGCCATTGCAGTTATACCAGAGGTTCAACGTCTGTAGTTCAACCTTTGGATTTGTGCCTCAACCAGTCATTCAAGGATCATGTTTTTGCTGAATGGAATAGGTCAATGGTTGACCAAGAAAAAAACCTTCACAAAGAATGGAAATATGCGGGCTACCTTGCTTGATATTTTGTGTATTTTTATCATCAAATTGTGGGATGCCATTAATGCACAAACTGTCATCAGATCGTCCAATTCATTGGGTGGAGTGGAAGATGATTTTTTTGTGATGAAAGCACCACATCAGATCCAGCGTGGGATCCTTATGGTGATTCCATGGTCACAAAGTGGATCAGAAAGAATTGAAGTACCCTGTGTTGGATGCCAAAGACAATGAATTTGACGGTTTTTAAAATGCACATAGAAGAAATCTACGCCACTTGGCTTATTTCTGGCATTGGTGTCTCGGAAGTCTGCCATTTTAAAATATGTTCCAGCCTTGGGGCTGGCATGAAACTTGAAACAAATTGCAACTCTGCTGTCAGTGAAAGCAAGAACTGACTATATAGTTGTGATTGGAAGAGCAGTGAGCACGGGAGACACAGCTGCTCCTTCAGTCAAAGATTCCCTACCTCCTGCTCTTTCAGAGGCAAAATCTATGATTGGAGGAGCAGCATGAATGGGAGAGAGGGAACCTATGATTGGAGAAGCTGGAGCAGTTATTCTGGCTGGTCCCATAGCCATAATGCAGGAGGCCTTCAGCTGCTCCATTACCAACCATTTGACATCCTTCAAGAGGCTGAGGAAACGAAGCAGAAAATGAATAAAGAGGGAATCTCTGTCAGTAATGAGGCTGGAGCAAGCCCAGGGCTGACTTCACTCAGTCTTGTGCCAGGTTGGACCTGTCTGCGTCTGCAGCTTGAGCTGTTTCTGGGAACTGGAGCGCACTAATTTGGACCCCCTTGCTTCTAATACTGCATTAAGCCACTAGTGAGTTATCTGTTAACCTGGTGTGCAGATGTTGAGTGGTGGTGCATGCTGTCTGTGTGGAATAATCAAAATTGAGTTGGAGAGTTAGCCTTGCCGGTAACGGTGGGAGGCAAACCTGGCTGTCCTCCTATCTTAGACTGGACATGGCACTCACCTGGCAATGTGTTGTGGTCTTCATGTTAAAGCAACTGCAGAAAACACCCTCCCACTGCTCGGCAGTGTTTGTATTTTACCCCTTTTTTATAATGAGGTCAAGTAATTGGAAAATCAGACCCTGGCTGAATCGGGTAGCTGTTGGATTAGAGTCCAAAAATGAGTGCAACTGCATTCGTTTTGCTGTTGTTTTACAATTCCAACAATTTGAAGTGGTCTAGAAGTATTTGCATTTCACCACAAATGAGTAAAAGGTCCTCACATTGCAGTGACTTTGACACTTTGCACAATAATATGTACATGTTTCCTTGTCACACAATTTCCAGATCTTTTTGTCTTTGACCGCCCTCATCCCGGAAAGCATTTGATTGTGGTTAAAGATGTCCTTGTAGAATTAATTCATTCAATAAAATATGTTACGTTGAATAAATTTGAATTATCGGTGGGTTTTTTTCACATTTCAAAATGGCATCCACCTACAGTAACATTGGTGGTTCACATTTTATACTCTGCTGATGACATTTATTTTTGGAAGGATATTTTGAGGCTTCAAAGGTTGAATTGTACATCGCCATCTACGGTAAGCACCACGTTGTCATTTTCCTGGTTTGGACTGGGAATCTTTACAATCATAGTGATGCTTGCTGAACCTTCATTAATTATTTTAATGGTGCTGCTATCATAAAACCTGTGTTTGACTCTGAATGTTCAGATAACATAATTGTTCTTCTCTCATTACGGCTGAACAAAACGTGAGTCATGCTCCTGTAAGAATTTGCTGTAGGAAATTTCCTATAGGTTGCTGCAAATGGAAAACCGAATCTATATTTTCTTGTATTATCTAGCTGTTCTTTCAGCAGGTTTTAGATAAATTCTGTGATGTTATTCAGTTGATAAGGCAGTCAAAGTGAATCATAGCAGGAGATAGCTGAATAATTGGTTTTTCATTTGTTGTGCATCTTCTGCATGCAAGATTTTCATGACATTTGAAAAGTTAAATAATTTTAAATATTCATATTTCAAATATGATTCATATTCATTAGCATGTTTTGATCTTGGAAACTGTCTTGTTGGACATTGGTATATTGCATTCCATTTTCATGCTTCCAAGACAAAATGTGGAGTTGAGTGTCTGATCATTGCAGCAATGCATTACTCTAAATGGGTATTGTCTCCAGCTGATACTTGCAATAAAAAGTTCTCCTTCCACTCGTGATTCATCCACCCCACCTCGTGTGTGTTGAAAATGTGACATCCAAGGTATTTGCTGTACTGATTTACATAAATAGCTTATTTTTTTTATTGTGGTTAAGTTAGGATATCGAAAATATCAGAGAGAATGTGAAATTAAGGAACAACAATTTATGCTGTTACCTAATTAGTTATTTCAAAATGTAGTAAAAAAATAAGATTCAATTTCTTGAAACTCATTAACTTTTATGTCCAGTATCTATGCATGCAATTAGTATGATTGGATTGCATTGTAACTGTAACTGAAATGTATTTAATCAATTATTTTTATAAGTTCATAAGATATAGAAGCAGAATTAGGCCATTCAGCCCATTGAGTCTGCTCTGTCATTCGATCAGGGCTGTTATGCTCCTCATCCCCATTTTCCTGCCTTCTCCCCATAACCCTTCAACCCATTACCAATTAAAAATCTGTCTAACTCCTCAAATTTACTCACTGTCCCAGCATCCACCGCACTTTGGGATAGCGAATTCCACGGATTCACAACCCTTTAGGAGAAGTAGTTTCTCCTCAACTCTGTTTTAAATTTGCTACCCTTTATCTTAAGACTATGACCTCTCGTCCTTAGTGTCCATACACAAGAACTGAACATTCTGGTTGAAATGACTTAAATTGAATTTGTTTTTTGCATTTTGGGGTTATCTTGACCTCAATCAACTGCAACAGTTCACAAAGAAGGCCATGTTCTTGAGGGCAAATAGGGATGGGTAATAATTTTTGGCTGTGCCAGCAAATTGCATATCGTGGATATGAATAAAAAAATGTAAATATACTGTTTGTGTACTTATTTCCTATTTCTCCTTCATTTTCTCTAACAAGTCTTTCATCTTCTCCCTTGAAGTAATCAACTCTGCACTTGGGTAGTGTTCTGCATTCAATAGGGACCATCCTAATCCTCACCCAAATAGCTGTTGTGTGTAAGCATCAATGATGAGTGCCAGCAGCCAAAAATCTATATGCACGTATAATAAACACACACAGCCTGACCCTGGGTCCTCAGGCCAGTTGTAATTTCACTCCTGAGTGCTGTGATATGAGCTTTATCACATCAAAACCAGGTCCTTTCTAGTTTGTGGAGATTGCTGTTCTGTTACATAAGTTCACTGCACCAGCCAGCATGTAGCTATTTGCTCCATGTTAAGCTAGCTGTTTTACTGGCAGTCAAAAGTCACACCATTCTTAATTTATTCATACTGTAATTTATTCATGTGTACTTGATCCCTTGGCTGTTGGATGTAGCAGAGAACTTCCTGGGCTGGACATTTTTCTCAGTTTTCTGTTCATTCATCACATTGTTGAAACTATACATTTGTGTAACAGTTTTAAGGTAATAATTTATATAGATATGCTTCATTTGGGGGGAATGAGCCAGGAAGTCATAATTAGATTTGACAGTGCATGGTTAAATACCTTTGCAGACTTTTAAAGTTACAAGAATAAGTAAGCAGGAGGAGATTTTTTGGAGGGAGCTTCAGAGGGTAGCACTAAAGCTCTTCCTCATGAAGAGCATTGGAATGCAAGGATAAGCACAATGACTGAGTCAGGATGAAGTAGAACTGGAGGAGATTTCAGAATAGGAACATGGATTTTGATGGAACATTAGTGAGTAGGGGTCAGTGGAGGTCAGGAAGGTTGATGGTAATAGGCAAGTGGGACATGATGCAATTGGCTGAGCTTTAGATGAGTTAGCATTTGTGTATGCTCAGGAGAGGAGGGTGCTGGAGAAGCCACGTCTTGATAGTAAAAACACAGTTAAGGATTCACTGATGGTAGGAATTGGATAACAATGCAGGCAACAAGATTGTGGAGGGAGAAGGAAAATGGTTGGGGAAAAAGGGTAAATTTAAGGGAACGAAAGTCAGCTTTTATTTGAGTTCCTGCTAAAAGTAAAGAAAACAATTGATTAAAAGTTAGCCAGCTAAATTACAATTTATAATTATTTATGGATATTTACAAGTCTTAGTGCTACAGTACCTTGCTCAAGTGACCAATCCTCAAGTGTGAACCTAAACAGTAAGTACCTATTACTTAGCTGTGTGTGTGTCTGTGTCACATGTTTATTATTCATTTTTGGGATGTGTGTGATTACTGGCTAGGTTAGCATTTATTGCCCATCCCTAGTGGCCCTTGAGCAGGTGGTGATGAGTTGCCGCCTTGAACTGCTACAGTCCCTGAGGTGTAGGTACATCCAGAGTGCTGGAAGGGAGGGAATTCTCAGATTTTGATCCAGCAACAATGAAGGAATGGTGATATATTTCCAAATCAGGATGGTGAGAGACTTGGAGGGCAAACTCCAGATGGTGAATTTCCCGGGTATCTGCTGCTCTTCTCCTTCTAGACAGGTGCTGCCTAAGGAACCTTGGTGCATTCTTGCAGTGCATTATGTAGATGGTACACATGAGTGCCACTGATTGCTACCCATTCCACACAGACAATCAAGTGGGCTGCTTTGTCCTGGATGGTGTTGTGTTTCTTGAGTGTTGTTGGAGCTGCACTCATTCAGGCAAATGGAGAGTATTCCATCACACTCCTGTCTTGTAGATGGTCAGGCTTTGGGAAGTCAGGAGGTGAGTTACTCATTGCAAGATTTCCAGCCTTTGATAAGTTACCAGAGTATTTAAATTGCTAGTCCAGTACAGTTTCTGGTCAATGGTAACCTTCCCACTCCCCCAGGATGTTGATAGTGGAGGATTCAGTGATGGAAATGCCATTGAATATCAAGGAGCAAAGGTCAGATCCTCTCTTGATGGAGATGATCATTGCCTGGCACTTGTGTGGCGCAAATGTTACTTGCCACTTGTCAGCCCATGCCTGGATATTGTCCAGGTCTTGCTGCATTTGGATATGGACTGTTTCAGCATCTAAGAAGCTGTGAGCATTGTGTATGTGTGTATATGTTATATATCACACACCACAACTTAAATTTACACAAGTGATGCTAATCAGACAACCTGTGTGGGTTAAGAAGAGAGGAAATGCAGAGATTCCTTACCTTATTTTAAAAATATAATTTGGGGGCCTTCGCACAATTAAAGGCTGTATATAGTTACTTACAAAAATTGATCTTGGTCTCTAGTTGGACTGATGATAAATGTAGTGACTAATAGAAATGTGGGAGTAATTGCCTATTTGTGATCTCATGACTAGGTTGAGGTGACAAAACCTTAAGGACATAGAATTTGTAACTTGTTTAATTCTCAGGGTGAAGTGGTTAGGAAGTTACAATCAGTTGTTTTTAAATGTTTTATAAGTGGGATTAGTGAGAATTGCGTTTAATTTTTCTTCTGGTGCTGTGGTGGACGTGATCTAACTGTAATGAGCGAAGCTTTACAAATTTATTAGGTTGCTGACCTGTGGTTGATGACCAGAAAAGAGATCAAGGTCAAGTGTCTGATTCCTACTGTATAGTGTGGAACTGGAGGTGCAAAGCTGGATAATTCTACTTGGTTATAAGTCCTTTCGATTTTATCCAGATAGCACAGTACAAGTCGGAAGTGCTTTTTTTCTCCTCTGGAGCAGACCTGAAAGGAAAAAATGTCATTTATTTAGTTTGTAATGGTCACTGAGTCATACAATGTTTTGGCTTCATAATATTCCAAGCAAATATCCTTTTCACTTAATTTAAAATGTACATGGTGAATAGTTCTAATATATTTGTTCTTTGCAGTCTGTCACATTCCAATGAGAAAGAAAAATTCCAAGGGGAGGGGCCATCATCTATGGTTAACTAAAAAAGTTAAAAACAGTATTAAAGGAGAAAGCATATACTTGCGCTAAGGCAAATGGCAGATCAGAAGATTGGGAACTAGAATATGAGGGAAAGCGAGCCAGTAATATAAAAACAGACAGAGGTTCTACAGATATTTAAAAAAGAGAACAGTCAGCAAAGTGAGCATTGATCCTATAGAAAACGCATTTGGGGAATTAGTAATGGAAAGTAGGGCTTTGGTGGATGAATTAAACAGGTATTTTACATCTGTCTTCACTGTGGATGACACAAGTAATATCCCAGAAATAGCTGTAAATCAGGAAATGGAAGGAAGGGAGGAACTCATGAAAATTATAGTCACTGGGAAAATTGTATTGAGCAAATTGTCGGGTCTGCGGGCTAATATCCCTGGGTCTGGTTGGACTTCATCCTAAGGTCCTGAAAGAAATGACCATTGAGGTAGTTGATGCATTGGTTTTAATTATCCAAAGTTCCCTAGATTTGGGGAAGGTTCCATTAGATTGGAACATAGCAGATGTAACCTTTACTCAAAAAGGGAGGGAAACAGAAAGCAGGAAATTACAGGACAGTTGGTCGAACATGTATCAGAGGGAAAATGATAGAAGCCATTATTAAAGATGTTAAAGCAAGGCACTTTCCTTTTTTGGGAAAAAATCAAGGCAATCAGGCCGAGTCAACATGGTTTTGTGAAAGGGAAATCATGTTTAATCAATTTATTGAAGTTCTTTGAAAGAATCGTGTGCTGTGGGTAAAGGGGAACCAGTGAATCTACTGTACTTCGATTTCCATAAGGCATTTTATAAGGTACCTCATCAAAGGTTATTGCGCAAAATATAAGCTCATGGTGTTGGCATAGACAGAGGATTGGCTAGCTAACAAGAAATGAGTTGGCAGAAATGGGTCTTTTGATGGTTGGCAGGATGTGACGAGTGCTGGGGCCTCAACCTTTTACAAATTGTAGACTGACTTGGATGAAGGGACTGAAAGTATGATTGCTAAATTTGCTGACAAACAAAGATAGTAGGAAAGTAAATTGTGAAGGTGATATGAGGCTACAAAGGAACATAGGTTAAATGAGTGGGTAAAGTTCCAGCAAATGGAGTATAATGTGGGCAAATATAAAATTGTGCATTTTGGCAGGAAGAATAAAACAGCTTGTTATGTTAATGGCAATAGAGGTGCAGAGGAACCTGGTGTACTAGTGCATGAATCACAAAAGGCTACAGGTACAGCAAGCAATTATTAAAGCTTTTGATTTGATTTATTATTGTCACATGTATTAGTATAGAGTGAAGAGTATTGTTTCTTGCGCATTATACAGACAAAGTATACCGTGCATAGAGAAGGAAAGGAGAGAGTGCAGTCATAGCTAGGGTGTAGAGAAAGATCAACTTAATGCGAGGTGGGTCCGTTCAAAGGTCTGATGGCAGCAGGGAAGAAGCTGTTCTTGAGTCAGTTGGTATGTGTCCTCAGTCTTTTGCATCTTTTTCCCGATGGGAGAAGGTGGAAGAAAGTATGTCCAGGGTGCATGGGGTCCTTAATTATGCTGGCTGCTTTTCCGAGGCAGCAGGAGACAGTGTCAATGGGTGGGAGGCTGGTTTGAGTGATTGACTGGGCTTCATTCACGCCCCTTTGTAGTTTCTTGCAGTCTTAGATAGAGCAGGCTTCTCTATGCACGGTGTACTTTATCTGTATAATGCGCAAGAAACATACCAAGCTGTGGTACAACCAGAAAAAATGCTTTCTATGGTGCATCTGTTGGTGGGAGTTGTAGCGGACATGCCAAATTTCTGTAGCTAATAGAATGCTTTCATTTATTGTGAAAGGAATTAATTACAAAAGTAGGGAAGTTATGCTTTAGTTGTACAGGACACTGGGGAGGTCACATCTGGAGTATAGTGCACAGTATTGGTCTCATTTAATGAAAGATGGAAATGTGTTAGAAGCAGTTAAAGAAGGTTTGCTGGACTAATACCAGGAGTGGGTGGTTTGTCTTATGAGGAAAGGTTGGAAAGGCTAGGCTTGTAACCACTAGGGTTTAGAAGAGTAAGAAGAGACTTGATTGAAGCCTTTAAGATCCTGAGGGGTATTGATAGGGCTGTGGCGAGGAAGTTCTCTCTTGTTGGAGAACTGGAATTGGTGGTCACTGTTTAAAAATAAAGGGTTGCTTATTTAAGACGGATTAGGATAATTTTTTTTCTTAAGAGGATTGTAAGTCTCTGGAACGCTTCCTCAAAAGGCAATGGAAGCAAAATCTTTGAATATTTTTATGGTAGAAGTAGATAGATTCTTGTTTTTTTATTTGTTTGTGGGACATGGGCTTCGCTGGCTGGCCAGCATTTATTGCCCATTCCTGATTAACAAGGAAGTGAAAGATTACCAGATATAGGCAGGAATGTTGGGGTTGAACTGACAATCAGATCAGCCATTATCTTATTGAATGGCAGAGTAGGGTCGACGGAGCCAAATAGCCGACTTCTCCTAATTCATATGTTTGTATATAAAAGTCTCTATCCCACTCCTGATGCCATGTTTCAAAGTATAAAAATCATTAAGAAAAAGGACAACAAATATTTTTTCCCTGATCTGCAACTGGAAATGTACTTTTCTCACTCAAGTATCTAATGCAATAAGAGTCTGACATAAAAACATATTTAGGTTAGCTCTCCAACCTGAGCAATGTCATTGAAGGAACAGGCCAAGTTTGCAGCTAACCTGATTTAGAACACAGGTTTAGCACACAATGTGGCTGAAATTCACTTCGTATTAAAACGGGCAGAAGCACTTGCCAAAATTGTTCGAAATATGTACTATTTTGTGACAAGATTCTGCAGTAAATAACCTTGGGCAGAATCGTCTACTGTGAAAATTAATGATCTTTATTCAGTTTTGATGTCTCTTACTGATGATCCTGCTTGTCCTAGTTTTGTACTCATGACTTGTTTATCCTGCAGCCTTGAATTCCAGAACCATATTATGATAAACAAGTCTGCACAATGGGATTTAGCCTCGATAAACTGGCAGCCTTGAATTCCAAATACAGCATGACACCTTCAGCATGGTGACAGACATCTAGATTACTGTGTGAACTGGCTTTGACAAACCAGCAGTTTTGCAATTCCAACCACACACCACAAAGAACTCACTCTCAAATTATTCTAGGTTTATAAATAGTGTTAGCAACATATGAGAAAGAAATTTGTCTCACAATTATCCATTTCTAATGTATTTACAAAATTTTATACACAGCATTCTGTCAATAATAGTGGAACAGAATTTCTGTTATTGTTGCGTTTACACATTTCATTTCAGCCATCAGGTAGCTAAGTATATATTTTTGTAACTTCAGTAGTAGTACCTTTTAAGTTGCCATCCAACAATTTTATAAGTTTAAAAATAATTCACAAAGTTTCATGTTATGTTACAGTAATTCTAAAAATTACAAATATTCCCTTTAAGAACCATGGAATGCATTCTTTGAATGAGAAATAAATTATAGTGTCACCTTTGAATTGTATCTTATACAAATTGTCATAGACATCCGTTTATTTTTAAAACTAAAATTTCAGTCTCTCTGAATTTTTAAAATGCTAATGAATGAAGCAAATAGAGGATATAATTTATAGTCTACATATTATTACTAACCATAACTCACTTATTCATGTGAGCTTTTTGTAAACTTTTTGTGGGATGTAAACTAGGCTTCATGACCTTTCACAGTTTAACTTCAATTTATATTAGACAGGCTAGCTCAGGCCTTGTGATCTGCTCTGACATAGGTACCATTTTTCTTGCGATTTCCATTGTTTGAACTGAAAGTGATTGGACTTCAGAATCTAGTACTTAGATGGTTGGACCAAATAGCAATGAAGGAATACATAGCCATGCACAAGACCCACCACAAAAAGATGAAATTTCAGAATGATCAAAAAAAATATTTTTCCACAAGCAGCATCCAGGTTTCTGTCTCCTCCTGATGAGACGGCTGCCTAGCTACCCACGCAAAGCATTTTCCATGTTAACCCATAATTTAGACAAAGTATGCAGCAACAGCATGATACAGTAAATTAACATATTATCTAACAAATTGTTAGCTTTAGTCTCTTGGAGTTATGGTGGGAGGGTTCAAACCCTATAACCTAAGTTGTTTCAGTGAGGTATTCAAAAAATAATGCATTTCTGAGGCAATCTGTCTCTCAGGCCTGAGGATTTCCAGCATATTTTAAAGAGGAAGAATAACATTTATATAATGTGATATGTTCAATGCAGTGTTTGAAACCCAAATAGTTTTCCGATGTGCACTGGCAGTGTGCGAGATTCCCCTTTTCCATTGTATGCTCCAAGTTATCCTCAGAGTCTCTGTGATGATGAACTCAATTCTTCCTTCACAAACATTCTCTATATAATAAACAAGTAATCCCAACTTTGACCTTACTATTGTGCCCCCCCCCCCACCCCACACATACTGACTGAAAGCAAATTACTGACAACTGATTTTCAACCCATGTCTGTAGTTCCCTGTAACATGCTCCCCTACATTTTTTTCATTTTCCCTTTTACATTCCGATGTTCTTACTGCATTTCCCATCCAGAGTACCTCCCAACCCCACTAGCTTTTATTCTCTTATTTTAGTTGGCTAGCTGTCTCTTTATCTCCACTGATCTGAATTGTCGTCCTCCCCTTTCAAAATGCCCATTTTACCCCCCCATTCAATCTTTCAAAGACCCTATCATTGACCCCCTGAGCTTGCACTAAATTGCTCTCTCTGTACCCTCCCCATTCTTTCCATAAACATGTTCTCTTCCAATTTGTGCTTATTTCCCACACTTCCTATGCTTGAATCTCTCAAATTAGATTTCCATGTCTGCCATAGCATCAAAACAATCCTGCCAAAGTCAGAAATGGAGATGCCGGCGTTGGACTGGGGTAAACACAGTAAGAAGTTTAACAACACCAGGTTAAAGTCCAACAGGTTTATTTGGTAGCAAAAGCCACACAAGCTTTCGAGGCTCTGAGCCCCTTCTTCAGGTGAGTGGGAATTCTGTTCACAAACAGAACTTATAAAGACACAGACTCAATTTACATGAATAATGGTTGGAATGCGAATACTTACAACTAATCCAGTCTTTAAGAAACAAAACAATCAGAAATACCATCCTGCTATTGTGTGCATTATCCTTCTACAGTGTTTGACCCAGTTCACCCACAATGGATGACTCCCATACTTCTCCTTTGTCTGGCTCAGTAGGATTGCCTTGGGCTTGTCCCATATTTAGCCATCCAGTTATAACTTCAGTGGTGGCTTCTCTTCGTGCGCCTGCATTGTTATCTTTGGAGTTGCAAATATCTTTAGGCACTGATTGTTTCCTTATCTGTATACTATACCACCTCTTGAGCCTCTCATCTGCAGACATGGGACCAGGTCGCATCTGAATGCTGGTGACACCTACCTGTACCTCTTCTTCACCACTCTTGATCCTTTTATGTGGTTCCAGTCAGATTGCTTGTCCAATATAAGGTCACAGAGAACCACATTTGTTTCCTAGTTAACCATGGTAAAAACTGAAGTCATAATCTTGAGCCACTGATAAGAAACACATACCACATACTGTATCCACCTCTCTGATCATAATGAACCTGACTGTAACATCGGCATTTTATTCAACCCAAACTGAGCTTCTGATTCTGCATTTTCTCATGTCACAAAGACTGCCTTAATTTTCATTTCCACAGTACAGTTCGTCTTCGCCTGACCTTTAGCCTATCTGCTGCCATTGTCACCTGTGGATTCACTATTCAATGCTTTCCTGATTTATTTGTCATCCCTCAACCTCTATAAACTTCAGCTTATTACAAACTCTGTTTCGCATATCCTGTCCTACACAGATTGCATTTTCTTATCCATTGTTTGTTGTTGACCCTTGGTCCGTCACTGCTTTGAATTTTAAGTTGGCATCCTTAAGTCACATGGCCTCACTTTCTACCTCTTGTTTCAGACAGGTTGCGAGATTATTGCTGAAATTGCTGTTCCCATCCCAACTGCCCATAATCAGTAAACTTTGCTGAGAAAGATGTGTGCTTATTTTTGAATCCCCAATTAGTGTGGACAATTTGCATAACCAGCAACAAGCTTTTTATGGGTTTAAATACAGAGAGATTGTTTATTTAAGTATTCACCCCAAAGTCTAATGCTATAGCATCCACTCAAGTACACACACAAACATATTTAAGGCAAGTACAGTTGATGAGAATAGTGCACTTTTGCAAGTTAAAAACACTAGGAACAGTTCATAATTCATGTGATTGTCTTGTTCAGGAAAACGCGTGTTGCAAGCCTGATGAAAATACATCTTTACTCCTGAAGTGAAGTTTGGGTGAATTCAACAGCCCAAGGCCATATGCTAATGTCATTTTCAAGCTTCTCAAAGTGATGGATTTTCTTCAGGTCACAAAGCCAGTAGTCTTGGAGGTCAGTTTGCTGTATTGGTGGACCTGCAAAGAAACAGGCTCGAAGACTTTATGATGTTCCAATCCCTGGTTCTTCAGGCATAGATTTATTACCCTTTTTGCCTTGTCTACAGAAAGCATTTAAAGATGAAAAGATGAACATGGCTGCCTTACCATGTGATTCCTCACAGTTCCTTTTCTAAATATGGTTGTCGTTTTAGGTTGATTAGCCACATCCTGCTTTATTGTCCAAAGCATTTATCCTGAGGGGGTTAAAACAGTCACTTTGTTAAAAAAAATCCATTCAGTTCAGAACTGTCTTTTGATGGTCTCAGGATATGTGTAGTTGGCATCTTTTCCTTTGGGATGTATTATTTTGTCTCTATTAGAAAGTATGCCAGTTTTGAATACCCAAGCCAGGGTCACAGCAAATTTTGGGTGGTTATATTTGCAGCAGCACATTGTTCATTTAAAAAAAGAAAAGATTCATTTCAAATTCCACATTGAATCTTTTCATTAGGAATATGACATGCCATTAATGGGCATGACAGTCTATAAAGAATTTCAGTGTTACAATTTCCTCAATTTTTCCATTTCTCTGTTTCTGGCCTGTTACATATTCACCTCTTCCTACCATTGGAGAGTGTGCCTTTCAGCTGTTTCGGCTCCACAATCTGGAATTCTATGCACCTGTACCTCCCTATCCTGCTGCAAGATTCTTTTTAATCCCCCAATCTTGACTAAGATTTTGATTATCTCTGATATTAGCACCTCTTTTAGCTCGGTGTCCATTTTTGTCTGATTATGTCTCTGATCTGTCTGTGTCTCGGAGCATTTTCAACTAAAACTGCTATATAAATGCAAACTATTGTTTTTATCCCAAGGTTACTACCACCTGCTTCCAGTTGTTGAGAAACTGCCCTGATCTCCTATTCCTTATTTCATCCTTTCTAACCGGTTCATTTTCCAATTAGCTTTCTCTTCCCTTCATTCCTCAGCCTTTGATCTGTTTCAAATTTCCTGTCATACCTTGTTGAACACCTTCTCAAAATCCCTGTATACTTCATACTCCCCATCTACGTTTTCCGTAAAATCTCGAAGGAAACTGGAACAAATCCCCTTTCCTGTTTCCCCCCCCCTCCTTCCTACCTCTGCCTCCCATGCATATATTAGGGAAGTTAATTGTAAAATTGTAGAATCCCATTTGGCAATACTCCCAACAGAAATTTTGATACCCATTACTTTTAGATTTAAACTCTACTGGCACCACAAATGATTGAGACCATTGTCTTGCAACATCTCTAATGGCTCCCCTTCTATTCAGCACCACTCAGTTGGTTGCAAAAAACATTTTACAATTAACTTTCCCTGTCAAATGCATTTATTTGCTAACAAGGAGCCAATCAAACTAGGATTTCTTGAGTTAAAGAAAAAATTTATTAGCTACTAAACCCAAGAAAAAAATAATAAATATGCAAAGACGCACACAAACACAGATATCAGAAGTAAGAAAGTTGAACTCCAATAAGAAGCTTAATGAATATGCAGTTGAATCCTTTGCTTGGTTTTGAGGCATAGTTTGTTGAACGTTGTGGTTGTTTCCTGTAGAATTCTGGAGTTGAGACTTGTTTTAGATTTGTGCTTTGTCGAAACCAGTTTTTTAGCTTCAGAAAAAGTGGTAGATGTTTTCTGCTGACTTCTAACAGTGTTTTTAGATGCCTGTGATGATTTTTCCTTTTCGTCCTGATTCTGCTTGGCAGGACCAGTTTTTAAAACTCCTGCCTGTCTATTCCCAGAAAGGAATTTGATTTGCATGTCTTGCAGTTATTGTTGCAGGCCAAGAAATCCCATTGTTTGATTTTTACATCTCAACTTTTGACAACATTTCATAGAAACATAGAAAATAGGAGCAGGAGTGGGCCTTTTGACTCTTTGTGCCTGCTCCGCCATTCAGTAGGATCATGGCTGATCCTCTCTCTCAACACCATACTCCTGCGCTCTCCCCATGCCCCTTGATGCCTTTAGAGTCAAGAAATTGATCAGTTTCCCTCTTAAACATATTCAGTGACTTGGCCACCACACCCTTATGTGGCAGAGAATTTCACAGGTTCACCACTCTGAGTGAAGAGGTTTCTCCTCATTGAGTCCTAAATGGCCTTACCCCATATCCTGAGACTGTGACCCCTTGTTTGGGAACCTTTACCCAATAAGAGTTTTAACAACACCAGGTTAAAGTCCAACAGGTTTATTTGGTAGCAAATACCATTAGCTTTCGGAGCACTGCTCCTTCGTCAGATGGAGTGGAGAGGAGCAGTGCTCCGAAAGCTAATGGTATTTGCTACCAAATAAACCTGTTGGACTTTAACCTGGTGTTGTTAAAACTCTTACTGTGTTCACCCCAGTCCAACGCCGGCATCTCCACATCATGACCTTTACCCAAGCCAGAGGAAACAACATCCCCACATCTAGTCTGTCCAGCCCAGTCAGAATTTCAAGATAGGAATCAACAAGAGATGTGGTATCTCATTCTCCAGAAGGGGTTTGAATGTCTGACAAGTATCTTGACTAGTTAGCAGTTCTCATTGTTTTGATAGAACAATAGTTGATCAAAATCCAGTACTTTGCATTTTCAATGCCTTCCGTTCAAGAGAGTACCTGTTTGAAGTGGAGCTTGACACCCCGTGTGTAAAATTCTATGCAACAGGTCTTCAGAGCAATTCATATGGAAACTTTCCAGAAAAGTGGCCAACTTATCGTATAAGACACCAGGTGACTTGTGACGGCCATTTTTGATCAGTGCCATGCATTTTTAAAAAAACATGTCTTCTTTAAAATTTCAAAATGCCTGTGGTTAGCTGGTGAAATTGCAGGTGGATCCTACACAGTCACAGTTTCTGACAAGCGCAAGATACATTAAAAAAATTAGTTTCACAGTGGTATCATTATGTTTTGTCCCCATTTTGAATGCTTTTATGAAAGTTTTTGTGTGAAGAGCTTGGTCTCTTTCAAAGCTTGAACTTGAAATTCTGGCCATCAAGGAAAATCTTGCAGTTTGAATATCTGCCATATGTAAGTTTCCAGGATACATCAGTTAAGTTCAAGTTAGTCAAATGCTGCAATGTTTCTCCGTCTCTATAAATCTGTTTTTCATAGTTATTTGAAGTAAAACTAAAGAACAAATTCTAAAAGCTTTATTCAGATAAAAAAGAGGCTTTTTAAAATGGAGAGATGGTGTGTAAACAGAGGAAATAA
The DNA here is from genome assembly GCF_964213995.1 of Mustelus asterias. Lineage (NCBI taxonomy): Eukaryota > Metazoa > Chordata > Chondrichthyes > Carcharhiniformes > Triakidae > Mustelus > Mustelus asterias. Next base: position 43,798,274 of record NC_135814.1, on the reverse strand, counting down.
CACAAGTACTTGGGGTTATAAATTCCTAATAAACAACATAATGTACATTCACTGGAGAAAGCGACACCCACCTTTCCTCATAATTAGAGACAAGAAAATATAGTTGAATTTTGAATTATCACCTTTTATAATTATCCGTGTTTAGTTGATTGTTCAAAAGTATAAATATTTTAACTATTGAAGAGTGGGTGAGTGATAGGCAGATGCACACTCCAGGAAATGATCGCAAAGCATCATAATAATGCTTGCTGATAACTGTTAGATAATTATAAACCAGGACCATCAGATCTGGAAGGCTTCTCACTGGTGCTGTTCCCAGGAATCCACCGGAGTACTAACTCCCATGCTCCAGTGCCCCCAGTTCTGCTTCTCTGCAGATTCCCTTTCAATGTTCCACCACACTTTGGTGATGCCAGACTGAGGAATTTCCCCAAGGTCTAGGACTACCTGGAGCTCCCAGTGCTACCAAAGCAAAGCATTGCACCCATAGCTTTTTCAACACATTATTGCAAAATAACCGACCTTCAACTCTAACCACTACACTTTAAAATAGTGACTGAATGTTTGATGTACATTTGGTTAGAGGGAGCATCGGTAGTTGAAATTTGAAACTCTTTCTTCCTCTTAGAATCCCTACAGTGCAGAAGGAGGCCATACGGCACATTGAGCCTGCACCAACAACAATTCCACCCAGGCCTATCCCCATAATTCCACATATTTACCCTGCTCGTCCCCCTGACACTAAAAGGAATTTACCATGGTCAATCTACCTAACCTGCACATCTTTGGACTGTGGGAGGAAACTGGAGCACCTGGAGGACACGGGGAGAATGCGCAAACTCCACACAAACAGTGCCCTGAGGCTGGAATTGAACCCGAGTCCCTGGCGCTGTGAGGCAGCAGTGCTAACCACCGTGCCACCCTTTCTGCTCACTAAGTGCAGCTACCTGCTGGGAGAGATGAGGAAAATTGCATACTTAATTCAGTGGGAGTAGAAATCTGGGAGATTTGTCTGGCTGAACAACTTGTATGTGGGGTACAGGTAAGAATAAATGCACATTTGCGATCCTTTCCATTCAGGATGGAGCTGTGATGACCTTTCTGCTTGGGGTGAAATTCAGTTCTTGCCAATTGGAGCTTATTCTTGTTTTGGAATGAGGCTTGATTTGATGTTCCATTTGCTTGTATGGAGTTAGTGATCTGGTGGCTTTAGGTCTTCCTCAGCAAAAAGTAAAATACTGCGGATATTATAAATCTGAAATAAAAACAGGAAATGCTCAGCAGCCCTGGCAGCATCATTGGAGAGATGAACAGAGTTAATATTTCAGGTTGATGACCTTTCATTAGACGTGAAGATTTCTGCAGGCTTGCTGTTCTTGTTTCTGCTTGCATGAGTTTGGACGGACATTTCTGTTTGCTGGTTTTGTCTCTAATTTAGTAGCCTAGTGCATTGGGGCTGCCATTAAGGAATTCTTGCATACATTTTTTTGATAAACAGAAACTGATTTCTGAGCACATACACCGTTTTGAGCACATTTTTGCTTAATTTAATGGCATGTGGTTAAAATAATTGTTTTAAGAAAGGAGTTGGATCTGTTGGGGCTATCTATCATGTATAGTTCCTGTCCCATTGTTTTTTATTTGGCATGTAAATGTTATCTTCACAGCTCCACTTATGGATACGGTACATTAGGAATTATGTGAGACTTTTTTTGTTTTTAATATATAATAAATGGGAGACTTGAAATAATATATATGAAGCAGAGCAACCCAAGAGGGATTTAATCGGTCTTTTAAAAATTTAAATGTTTTTATAATGAATAAGGCAACATATTCCCTTTGTGAAGTCAGTGGCAAGGCTGCAAGTGAGGAGAGAAGTTGGGAGAAATTATGTTAGAGTTTTTGAAGCATGAAATAATGAGTGGTTGAGGCACATAGCCTTGCATTTGTCAAGGAAATATTGGCAAAATATTTGATGCAGAAGAAGTTGCAAGGCTGTTGGGTGGAATCTGGGGTGGGTGGAGGTGAAAAAAGGAATGGTATTAATTTTGGATTGCTGTAGAAAAGAGTCAGCCTTTTCACAATGGACTGTATTGCCTCCTGTGCTATAAGCTTCTATGATTTGTGGAATTTAATCCTCAGAGAACCAATAAAATTCTAGTGGACTAGTTGCCATTACCTGGTATAATCACCCACCACCCCCATTATTACAGTACAGTATTTCCTATGCCTCACTTTGAACAATACTATGGGAGATGTGCTAGTTTCTCAAACAAACTGCATGTATGAAAATTTTATGAAAAATAAAGAAAATTGCAACTTGTAATGGATAAGGGAGCGGAGATGTTGCTGTGCAGCTGGTATTGAGTGAATTGAGCAATGCCAAAGCATTTAGTCAAATTGTTAGTTGTAGAGTGTAACAATATCTTAGCTCCAGATATGTACCAATGTAGTCATTTGGATAAATATTGAATGCCGCATGACCTTCCCTCCTTCATCATTAGGTCAGAAGTGGGGATGTTTACTGATGAGTGAGCATCAGCACCAGTCACAACTCCTTAGATATGAAGCAGTCCGAGACCACATACAGCAAGACTGGGAAATAATTTAGGCTTGGGATGATAAGTGGAAAGTAATGTTCGTTCCACACAAGTATCAGGCAATGACCAAAGATTCAAACCATCTCGCCTCCTGACTCCCCAAAGGCAGTATGGTGAAATACTTCATTTGTCCACTTTGGCTGGCATGCCATCCGCTTCCTTCGACATTCACTCCTTTCTCCACTAATGCAGTGTGTACCATCTATATGATGCACTGCAGCAACTCACCAAAGCTCCTTTGACAGTACCTTCCAATTCTGCGACCTCTAGCATCTAGAAGGACAAGGGCAGTGGATGCATGGGAACATCATCCCTTGCAAGTTCCCCTCCAAGCCACGTGCTATTCTGACTTGGAGCTGTATTCCCATTCCCTCCCTGGTCAAGATCCTGGAATTTCCTATCTAATAGCACAGTGGATGTCTCTACAGCACAAAGACTGTAATAGTTCAAGAAGGCGTTCACCACCTTGAAGGCAATTAGGGATGGGCAATAGATGCTAGCCTATCCAGTAATGTCCTCATCCATGGAAGAATAAAGAAAAAAATGGACTCGAAATATCAGCTTTATCTGATCTACATATTTCAAACATGAACTACCGGTTCTGCATTTAGAAGTTAACTGTGTATCAGGTATAATGTGGTTTAAATAATTGAATGCTTATCATTACAGAAAGAAGTAAATTGAAAGCGTTTTTGAAGTTAACATAATTCTGATGACTGAATTTGATGTACAAATTTGGAAATGTAATCCCTGCTAGTTCCGTCTTGAAGAAAATTATGTTTTATTTTGCGATATGTGGCAATTTTATGTCAGTTTGTACAAGCTGATGGGAAAAAGTCTAATATTTGTATATTGTTAATTAACAGTAGAATATCAGTTGTGTTTACGAATAAGACTGTTGACCAATTTACTTTATAATTTTCTTCCTTTTAGTTTTAAATATATAGCTAAAATATAATTCTCAATAGCTTTATCTGAAATATCTTAAGTGGAATTGAAGAGCCTCTCATTGAGATAAAAATACTTTAGTATATAGGGCTGCATTTGGGAATGATGACAAATTTTATTAAGAAAAGATTTGCTTTATATAAAGATTTTATATGCTCATTTTGCCAAAACTGAAGGGATTCAAAGTGACCTTGATGTTTGTCAATGTAACATTATCCTAATGTGCTCCTTAATATTTATAGGAGTAGTGAAGGTGCTCCTGTAGATAAGGTACATTTCTAAAAATTCATTGTGAGAAGTCTATTTTGTACAGTAAAAATTCCTTTAATGTCGCTTTGAAAGCTTTTAGGATTTGTGTATCTAGAGACTTATATCTGATCACACCATCACTTGCACGCAATATTGATGATAACTGACAAGCTGTAAGTTAATTAGCACAGAACTTACTAATTAGATGTACAATTTTTTAATTTGAAAGTGACGATTCCTATTTGTGCAGACTGTACAAGTTGCCGTAATACATTTAGTACTTGAAGGGAATGCATCAGTGTTAGACTGTCTTTTCAATAATCTAGCTACTATAGTCAAAAACCCAGATCTAATATTTGTGATAGCAAGAATAAAAATCATAAAACTTTCAGCGATACGTTTTCATTTTGTGAAATACTGTTATGAAATTGGGGATAACCCAATAAAAAAACAAAAGCAGTGAAATTGGGTCTGTTAATTAGCAAGGAAGACAGGTTCTTGAATTAGTATGTGGCGCTAATTAACAGGAAATCTGATGTTGTGTTGTAATTACCACCAATATTTTTGACATAAGGAAAGATTGAAGGTGAATTATATAGATGATAATTGAGTTTAAAAAGTTTTTGGTTAATTACTTTTGTGTGTTTTTCTTTTTCAGCAATATGGATAGACTTTTGCGACTGGGAGGTGGTATGCCAGGACTTGGACAGGTTAGTGTGCCCTTTTCCTATTAACTTTTTAACCATGAGGGGTCTTGGACAGTAATAGATCAATTTCTGCTGAAATTGGTTTGAATCACTCTGACTAGAATGTTATCAGATCACTTGAGCCCGCATGTAAATCAATATAGAAGGTTACAAAATAAGCCGCCTCCTATCCCTATGTTTGTAAACTAAGCCTGTCCGAGTGGTGTCTCAAAATCAAGTGTACATTTGATGTACATCTTTTGGATCAAACTCTTCATTTATTCACCAGCGCTACCTTCAAGCTGCTTTGAAGTTCATATTTATTCTGTACATGTGAATGATATTGTGTCCCAGCAACCTGATTATTCACTACATTAATTAGCAAATGCCCAAATCCAGAATATGTTAAATACCTACAGCTGATTTGCCTGTGAATAAATAGAACATTGCACTATTCATGGTGTGTTACTTTTGTTCTTTTACTTGAATGGAAGACTTTGATAAATTCACTTGTAGCTATTGAGTTGTTGATCTTTCACCATCATTTTTGTAGTATATACGCTCAGTAATAATGACCATTATCTACTGACTAGACATTTTGAATATTTTTTATTGTAATGCGTTGTGATTTGTCTTGTTTAGATGTACAATCAAAAAAGAAACAACCAAAACAAGGGACTTGTCCAACCAGGGGTTCGTGGGAGAGGCCAAGCTATTCAGTTCAAATATCAGTGGCTAGTAGTCTTTTTTGTTTGTGGATGTATTTGCTTAGCAGCTAGTTTTTTGAGTTTGCAATGCATATTTAAATTCTGGGGCCCTGGTCAAACTTTGTAAAGCATTTCTTGATTTGTTCTTAAATAGAATTTCACTTTGAAACTAGAGGAGAACTAGGGCTGAGGGGTATTTGGTGAGGGGTAATAAACTGACAAAAGTTCAATTTCAGAAAGGTGTGTGATCCACTTTATATTGTGATTTAGCACAGTTATTTTGCAATCTTCTAAGGAGTGTTGTTGCTTCTGTTTATTTATCTATTTGCTGTTTAATAAATCTGTTTGGTAAGCTATAACCTGTACCACTGATGGTGAAAGGTTTATCCTGTCTTCCAAAGTTAAGTAATATCACACACCGACAGAAGATGTAATCACTCAGGATTTTCTGTTCAATTTTTCGGCTTTTTATATATTCTCCAAACAATGGACAGCTAAAGACGTATTCGAAGTTATGGGGAATAGTGGGTTCACCCGTAGGAGTTGTTCCAGATGTTTAATTAAATAAACATCCCGTGTAAAATATTATAAAAATTTTACAGGCTGTTAATGGTGTAAGAATTCAGTACAGTTCGATAGCGCAATCTACTTGTGGTGCTAAAACTACACCTTGGTTACTAATATTTTTAAACCTAACCTATTTCTAAAGGGCAGCGACCTATTAATGTGTGTTTAAATTTTTGGATTAAAAATATTGTAATTTATCAAATGAAGCATTTTACTTTCCTTCCTACCTCAAACTCCTCCAGAAATATTCTCAATTGCATAGAGTGCAGTTAATCATACTCCACATTTACTATATTCCAAACCTCCACTTAATAGACTATATAAAACCTTAAAGTATTTGGTTTCTCTGCTCTGTGGTGAAAAACAAATTGAGCATTTAAGGGGTTAAGGCAGCCTGAAAGAATTCATTTCCACTTTAATGACCTAGCCTTGCTGGGCTAGGACGACAGGGAACATGCTCCTGACTTGTACAGCATTTGCCAATTAACACCTCCTATAACAGGTTGCCTCAGCTCATCATTGAACTAGGGACAGCAGAAGTAGTTTACATTCAGCTGATATTAAGCCAGCCTGTTTTTCCGATTTTGATTTGCTGCATTAAATGGAGGTTTTCATGTTGATTTATACCTAACAATAATAGCAGCATTAAAATGCTTTGCGTTTAGAATCATGTAAGTTAAAGAATAGGAATTTTTGCTCTAAAATTTGCTTATTCAACATTTACAGGCATACAAAGTTAAAACATTGGGTGAGATATGGTTCATTTATGAAACTGCATATTTTAGTGGTTTTAAATTAAAATCTAAAATGCTTCAATCCATTTGTTGCAATCCATTTAATCTGAGATACTAAATTTGGTTGCATTAGATATGATAAATTCTAGGCTCTTTATACATCTTACCTTTTGGATTATTCATGACATGTAGTTCTGTGATATATTGGGGGTCATGTTTGTTCGCAAGATAATCAGCAGAATTGGCAGCAGAAAAATAAAAGAAAATGTAGAACATAAACTGAAAGTCACCAATTATTCTAAGTGTTTCACTATTGACGTGTAGGACATTGCAAAATTGAACAAAGATCATAAAGTCCAAGAGCCGAAGCCTATAGAGTTGCGACAATTGAAAATCATTTATCTACTACAAGGATCACTGATTGACTGTAATACCACCAGATCTGACATTGCATTATTTAATGCAGATTCCTAAATCACAGAAATTCAAATTTGTCACTTAGTCCATATCGGAAGAGTGAGCATCTTTGAAATGTGGAATATTCTGCACTGCCATGTTGAAATTAGGGGTTTTAGGAAACAATTAAATGGATACTTCGTAACATGAGAACAGAGGATAGGCAAAGAATCTTTGCAGAGAATGGTGAAATAGAGAAACGCACTTCCATGGTTGGTGGTTGCAGCAGAAACTATCAACGTTCTAGGTGAGATGAATACAGTGCTAAACTGATGTTTTAATATATTCTAGTAGATATCAACCATGTGTCAGTATTCAGTAGTTTATATTATTATAAATTTGCACACGTTATCATCAAGAGTATTTCAATGCGGAAGCTTTCATGCATCAATCACAGAAAATGCACCAGTTATGGCATGCGCTATGCTTGCTGCTGGTGGAAAACTAATTCAGAATGGAATAAATCACATGTGTTTTGTGAAAATATAGACAAAACACACTTGTATGTGTATAATCTATACAAAATATATAAAATCTAGTAATTTGAGTTCAGATGATGCAATTAAATTATTACTTGTTTGTTATTGTAAATGAGTAATTATTTCCTCTTGATCAGAATTATGGTTTGTGGTAAACCCCCAGGGGGGTGGATTGAGGCAGAGGTAGTGGGTGAACAACAGCTTTCCAAGCTTAAAACACTGTTAAATTAAAAATTCACCTACCATTAAGCTGTGGCTGGCAACGTTCAGGCGTATGTTTCCAATTGAGAACTCAAAAGATGGAGTTTATAACTGGCACTGAATAAAAGTTTCAATTGAAGGAAAACCAATTTTGGATGACCAACGCTTCAATATTGTTGTACTAGTTGCATGTTAAATTACCTATATGTAGCAAAGTTTGCAAGCACTCAAGACTGTATTGGGAACTTGTATTTGTTTGAAATTAGGGGTTTTAGGAAGCAATTAAATGGATACTTCGTAACATGAGAACAGAGGATAGGCAAAGTATCTTTGCAGAGAATGGTGAAATAGAGAAACTCACTTCCATGGTTGGTGGTTGCACCGGTGATTCTAAATATACATATTCAACAAAATGGAACATTGGGACTGGGAAGTAGAACTAAAGGTTTTTTTTGAAGTATGAAGATATCTAGGGTGTTCTTGCACTAAACTTCATGTACAAGTGCATCTAAAATGTAGAGGTCAGCCTTGCCTTAGAGGTAGCACTCCTGCCTCTGAGGCATATGGTTGTGGATTCAAGTCCCATGCCTTTCTACTGAGATAGCTTCACTGTTGAAAGTGCCATCTTTTTGATGTGATTTTAAATCCAGGTCCTAACTACCATTGGATGTAAAAGATCTCATGGCACTATTTAAAGTGTGGGAGGCCTTGCCTGCATTTATCTATTGATCAGTGTCTCTAAAACAAATTGTCTGACCATTAATTCCTTTGCTGTTTGTGGGTCTATTCTATTTGTAAATTTATTGTTGTGTTAACCTATATTATAATAGGGGCTACACTTCTAAAGTACTTGATTGACTCTGAAACACTTTGGGTACCCTAAGGCTGTGACTAGAAATTTATTCCTCCTTTTGAAGACTAATAAAAGACTGATAAAGTTTTGCTTCTCCCTGATTTAATGATGATCTGTAACTTACTTTCATATTAGTTTGGTTATTGGTAGTTTTCTTTTGATGCTTCCAGCTCATTTTGTTATACAGGATCCTTATGCAACCAAAATTTAATATTGTAAGTGCATTTTAATACAGTAGTTATGTAACATTATAGCTGTGATATAGGAATGTATTACTGTCTGTTATGTTTCCACTGCCTTACTTCCGCACAAATAAAAGGACTTCTAGTGCATACATTTTTCTTTTTTCACAACTTCTGTCATCACAATCTTGCACCAGCTTCTGACTGTAGCATTTACTTAAGCTAAAATAAATAGTGTCAATGTACTGTGTAGCACAAAGTGACACTTCAGTATATGTTTAATCAGCAGGTATTTTATTAACATAGAATAGAATTGGCTAAATAATTGATACCGGTTCACACCATGGAAAAGGTGGAGTAATCTAACTAATAGTGTTAATAAATTTGCTAAAAGGACTGAGCAGATAACACTTTGAGGTGTTAGCTTTATGCTGTTATAATGGCAAAAGCCTTTTTTAACACTTTGTCAACAAGAGCAGCCCAAGTGAAACTGGAGGTTTATATGGGTTCACATATTACTCTAACTGAAAGAGAGATGATGCTTGTGCTTTTGTACACTTTGGGTTACACATACTCATCAGTTTTCACTGCTTGCGATGAAATCATTTTGTTTCTGACAATAGTACATTTTGTGCACTTTCTTGTGGCCTTAATTATGACATTTCTTTTTACTGCTCCATAAATGTAAGGGAGATGATTTCGGTCATTATAATAAGAAAAACCTAGAACCAGCTGCTTCACTTTTTATTTATGCATTGGATGTGAGCATTGTTGACATTTGTTGCATGTCCCGAATTGCCCTTGACAAGGTGGTGGCCAACTGCCTTCCTGAACCGTTGCACACCATGTGATGTGCATACACCCACGGTGCTGTTAGGGAAGAAGTTTCACGTTCTGATCCAGTGACAGTGAAGGAATGACAATATAATTCCAAGTCAGGATGGTGTGGGGTTTGGAGAAGGGCTTTCCGACGATGTTGCTCCCATTCTTCGGCTGCCTTTGTCCTTCAGTTGGCAGGGCTCACAGGGTTGGAGGGTGCTCTTGAAGAAGGCTTGGTAAGTTGCTTACCAAGTTGCTTGGTAAGTGCATCTTGTGCTTCAACTGTCTTCCAGTGGTAGATTGTTGCGAATGCTTAAGGTGATGGATAGTTGCTGATCAAGCAAGCTGATTTGTCCTCTATAGTGTTGAGCTTCTTGAGTCTTGTTGGAACTATACTCATCTGGGCAAGTGGAGTGTATTCCATCACACTTCTTGACATGAGCCTTGTAAATGGAGAATGAGGTTTGGGAGTTAGGTGAGTTACTTGCCACAGAATTCCTAACCTCTGATCTGCTCATCTAACTGCAGGACTTATCTGGCTGGTCCAGTTCAGTTTCTGGTCACTGGTAACCCCCTGGATGTTGATGTTTGGGGATTCACCCATATTTATGCTGTAGGAAGTCAACAATAGATGGTTAGAGTCTCTCTTGTTGGAGTTATTTATTGCCTGGCACCAGTGAGGCACAAATGTTACTTGCCACTTATCAACCCAAGACTGAATGTTGTTTAGGTCTTGCATGTGGTTGTGGTTTGCTTCCCTATCTGAGGGGAGCCCAAACTGGGCATCAGTGAGCGGTTATTTCTGAGTCAGTGCTGCTTGGTAGCAGTGCTATTCACACTCTGTGTCACTAGCCTAATGATTGAGAGTGCGCTGATGGGCACGAATTGCCTGGATTGAATTTGCCTGGCTTTGTGTGGACAATTTTCCACATTGCAAGTTAGATGCCAATGTTGTAGCTGTAGTAAAGCAGCTTGGCTGGGAGCGTGGCTAGTTCTGAAGCATAACTGCAGGGATGTTGTCAGGCCCATAGCCTTTGCTGGTTACAGTGGCTTCAGCTGTTAATATTGTATGGAGTGAATTGAATATTTGCACTGTGTTGAGAATGGGGATTTTGTGGAGCCTGCTCCTCTGGTCAGTGGTTTAATTGTCCACCACCATTCATGACTGGATGTGGAAGGACTGCACAGCTTTGACCAAGGGATTGCTTAGTTCTGGTCTATTGATACTCCTTCTGCAGGTTAGCATGTATGTAGTCTGGTGTTGTAACTTCCTCAGGTTGGCATCTCATTTTTCAGTGTGCCTGATGCTGCATCCCTCTTTTTGTTTGTTTCGTACATAGGATGTGGGCATTGTTGGCTGGGGCAGCATTTATTGCCCATACCCATTTGCCTAAGTGGATTGTTGGGCCATTTCGGAGGCCATTTAAGAGTCAACCACATTGTTGTAGACTTGGAGTCACATGTATGCCAGACCAAGTAAGGATGGCAGATTTCCTTCCCTAAACCAGATGGGTTTTTACGATAATCGACAATAGTTTCATTCGACTTTTAATTCCAGATTTTTTCTTGAGTTTAAAATCACCATCTGTCATGGTGAAATTTGAACCAGAGTCCCCAGAGCATTGCCCTGGGTCTCTGCTTTACTAGTCCAGTAACAAAACCACGCACCAATGCTTTCTGTTTCAACCAGAATTGACCTTGTGGTAAGGTAGAGTGAGGAATATGTTGAGCCTTGAGATTACAGATTGTGGTTGAATGCATTCTGCCCCTGGTGGCCCACAGTGCCCCAGTTTGGAGCAGATTGGTTCTGAATGTATCCCATTTAGCATGGTGGGAGTGCCATACAACACGATGGACAGTATCCTCACTCTGAAGACGCGACTTTGTTTCCAATATTGTCATGGGCAGTTACAGTTGAGATAGGTAGATTGATGAGAGTGATAGCAAGTAGATTCTTCCCTAATGTTGGTGTTCACCACCTGTCAGAGGCCCAGACTGGATGATAGGTCCTTCAGGACATGGCCACTTCGATCACTTATGGTGCTCATGAGCCATGATGGACATTTGAGGTCCCCCACCCAGTGTAAATTCTGTGCCCGTACTACCCTCAGTGCTACTTCCACACGTTGTTCAAATAGAGAAGTACTGATTCATCAGTTGAGGGATTGTGGTAGGTGGTTATCAGCTTGAGGTTTCCTTACCTATGCTTGACCTGATGCCATGAGACTTCATGGGGTCCAAAGTTAGTGTAACGGATTCCTATGGCCACTCACTCTTGACTGTATACCACTCTGCTGCCACTTTTGTGGATCTGTTCTGCCATTGGGATGGGATATATCCAGATGTGATGATTGAGGTGTCTGAGACATTGGCTTTAAGTAATGATTTCTTAAGAATGACTATAATCAGACTGTTGCTTGACCAGTCTGTGGAACAGCCCTCCCAATTTTGGCACCAGTCCCCAGATGAGGAGGACTCTGCAGGGTCGACTGCTCATGGTGTGTCTGTCATTTGTGGTGCCGAGGTCTATGCCAGATGGTTTGTCCGGTATTATTTTTCAATTTTTCTGTGTTATTGAATCGCCAAATCAGAAGAGGGTTGAGATAATTGCCTTGGAGGAAGGTCAGTTCACAGACTAATAATTTGTACAGTCAGCAATGACTCAGCCGTACAAGCTATATAGTGATGGTTAATAACCTCACAGCTTGGCTAATTACTGGAACAACCTAAATTCCGAAGTCATGTGCTAAGCAGCTTGAACACTTTTTGGCAACCTTCAGTGTTTTAGGGGTCAGCAGGGAGGAGTGTTTTTTGTAAAGTTTATTCTTTTGCAGGATGTCGGCATAGCTTGCTAAGCCAGCATTCATTGCCCATCCCTAATTGCCTTTGAGAAGGTGGACCACAGCAGTTAATGTAGTGTAAATACACCCACACTGCTGTTTGGAAAGGAGTTCCAAGAGGTTGATCCAGTGACAGTGAATGAACAATTATGTCGTTCCAAGTCAGGATGGTGTGTGGCTTGGAGGGGAACTTAAATGTGACAGTGTTCCCATGCATCTGCAGCCCTTGTCCTTTTAGATGGTAGAGGTCGCAGGTTTGGAAGGTGCTGTTGTAGTGAAGGTTCTGCTTGGTGAGTTGCTGCAGTGCATCTTGTAGATGGTATACACTACTCTTAAGCAGTGGAGGGCGTGAATGTTCAAGGCGCTGGATGTCTTGTTGATCAACTAGACTGCTTTGCCTTGGATGCTGTCGAGCTTCTCGAGTGTAGTTGGAACTGCTCTCATCCAGAGAGTATTCTGTCACATTCCTGACTTGACTTGTAGATGGTGGGCAGGCTTTGGGGAGTGAGGAGGTAAGTTACTCGTCTCAGGATACCCAGCCTCCGACCTTTTCATGTAGCTACAGTAATTATCTGGCTGGTCCAGTTCAGTTTCTGGTCAATAGTAACCCCCAGGATGTTATGTATAGTAAATGGATATCAGCATCTAATTTCTTTCGCGTAGTATTTAGCAGCAGCACTTGTGATTTCAGGAATACAACAATGGGAACTTCATGTTTGTTCAAATTACGGAAAAGCTACTGATGTGGCATCTGCTCACATAATGCACAACTTCAAATGGGGGTTAAGTTATCCTACTCTTAGAAAGTAGTTTTAAAGCACAGATACATTCTTAAATTTATAAAGTTATTCTTACTGAAATTATTCTGTGTTCATTTAAGCTTGCAATCCAGATAGACACTGAAAGAGATAAAATATTCAAATTTTAGAATGATCATTGACCAGTGGTCTAATATTAGTATTAGCTGTTGTACTACTGAGTTTGGGAAAAAAATGTGCTGAAGAAAAATTAAGGTATCAAGGGGAACGCAAAGATTGTAAGTAGTTTGGAAGTCCCTTCTGGAAACAGCAGGTTATGCTAGATCGGATGTTAATTTTAAATGCAGGTTTGACAATTCCTGTTCACCAAAGGAATGAAGGGATATGATCAACAACCTTTTTAATGGTGCAACAAGTTTGTGGGGATAAATGGCCCTGTTCCTGTGTGCCTAGGGAAAACCTGAAGCACTCAATGTGTTGGACGAGGAGTGTATAAGCTTTTTAGCTTCATGAGTTATTTAGATTTTTTAAATTTTGGACTTGTCCATCAGAGTCAACTGTGTGAAGTACAGCAATTTAAATACTGGTTCGACATCAACTGCAATATTGTATCCAATTCTGGGCACCACACTTCAGGAAAGATGTGAAAGCATTAGAAAGAATGCAAAATCTCAGAAGTTCCAGGGATGAGGTCCTTTAGTTACATAGATCGGAGAAGTTGGGCCTGTTTTCCAAGGGGAAGAGAAGATTGAGAGGAGGATTTGAGCTCTTGAGGGGTCCAAACGGAGTAGTCAGGGAAAAACTTCCACTGGTGGAAGGATCTCGAATGGGAGGGCACAAATTTAAGGTAATTGGCAGAGGAAGCAGTGGAGACGTGAGGAGAAACCTTTTCCCACAGTGAGTGGTTAAGATCTGGTTAAGTGCTGCTTCAGAATGTGGTGGAGGCAATTTCAATCGAGGCTTTCAAGAGGAAACAGAATTATTATCTAAAAAGGAAGGATGTGCTGGGTTATGGGGAGAAGGTGGAGAAATGGCACTAGGTGCATTGCTCATTTGGAGAGCCAGCACAGATACAACAAAGTGAATGACCTCCTTCTGTGCTATAATAATTCTGTGATTTCCAAATCTCCAGGCCCATGCCAGCTTAACTGTACAAATGAGCAGGTAAGAAATGAGGAGTGCAGATAAAACTGAATTGCTAAACTTGGCAGATTAAATTGCTGAGGTTCACAGACAACATACGGCCCAGGAATGTAGTTTGGACAGTTGGCTTGTGCACATTAATTTTACTTCATCTGAGTTTCCACTAGCTTTTTTTTGTATGGGATAAAATAAATTATAAAATTCATCCTTTTAACTTCACCCCACCATAAATCAGTCGTCATATCCATCAGTGGTTTGTCGTACACTCACTGATAATGCTTTAATTTGTGATTCGATAAATTAGTCTGATTTAATTAGGAAAGAAAATAAAGATTTGCAGTTATATACCACGTTTCACGACCTCAAGATTTTTCAGACCAATGAACTACGTTTTGAATTGTAGTTACCGTTATGAAACAGGAATTATAATGCTGGTTTTGTTGTGAAGCTTGACTCTGATGCCAGACTGATCTGTTGTTAAATAAAAAAAAAAATCAAGAATTGTTTTTATTTATTTATATTTATTCTCCTTTAATGGTACACACAGCATCAGATTAATCAAGTATCTGTATCAGATGAGTGCCATTATGTGGACATCTAAGAAATACGAACAGACAAGAGCTTTTTGAAAAGCCCATGTATGATGTATAGTGCATGATATGTTGTTGAAGCAGAAACTCTTTAGAGCTTGATGGTTCTTAAAATTCTTAGCTGTTCATGGCTTGCAGTCATGTCTGATCTTGAAGAACTCCATGCCAGGTTATGTTTTAAATTATAAATTTGATCTTCATCTGGGAAGGCATTCCGAGTTCTTTTGAAACTTGTTTTCTATGCATAATATTTATATCTAAATTAAAGTTTAAATTAGGTTTACATTGATTTCTCTCCTGAAACAGCTAAAATTTAAATTCAATGGATAATAAATATTAAACAAACCAATGTTTTTTTTCAGTTTGAACTGCTCGCTACCTCCAAACAATTGTTAGATTAGAAGTGAAGATAAAACCCCTGGAACCAATTAACATTTCTAAATTTTAATCAGTTACTAATGGGCTCTTACTTGAACAACCAGTAAATTATACTATTTGATTTTCCAAAACCTGGGCAAGAAACCGTTGATCCTTATTTATGCTATGTTTCTATAAAACAATTTGATGCAGCGAGAGTTAACTTTGATCATCCTGGTTCAACAAATGGTGCTAAGCTCGGCATTTTAACTTCTTCATACATGGGACAGAATTCCAGCCGATTGTGCTGTCTGCGAGTATTAGATCTTTGCTCATTTAATTTGCTCTACAGTTGGGTAGGTTGGTGGTAACCAGTTGATTTGATTGTAGTGCGCAAAATTATCCAGTTTTAATCAACTTAGACATGATGAATTGAAAATGTTGAGGCAAGTCGACCTCACTTTCAGCATTTCTAGCAGATAAACATGCTGTTTTCTGCATTACTTCTGAATTGAACAGTGATTGTTGATCTAAGATAATTGGGACAGATGAACCAATCTAACTGTTTATCAAACTGCTTTGGGAACTGGAACACAGATGCCATTAAGTTTGGAGGCATTTCTTGCATTTGAAGGGGATATTTAGCTGCTTATGCCTGATCTTCATTTCATTGATTTGGATTGCTATGCTTCTGTGAAACATTTGGGACTTGATCTTTACTTTCCAGAAATACTCTTGAACGCTTCTGCAGTGTTAATGGAAGGTGTGGCATGTGAGTTCCTCCTTTGAGAGTGAAGGAACCCTGTGCGGAAAGTAGATTAGACTGTCTTTCATCAGTTTCTTGGTGGGACTTCATTTAAATTTAAATTTCTATTATAACCCCAAGTTGGATTGCAACTTTAAAAATATTTTTGTTTGGCTTACATTACTGTCCATGTGCATCAAAATGGAGCTTTCTCTAAGACATGGATGAGGCTGTTACTCTGGCAGATGGCAGTTGCTCGCTCTGCTTATTGCCCCACTGCTTTCTTCTTTTATACCTGTGATGACATATCAATATCCCCCCACAATAGGATTGGTCTCAGGTTGCCAAAACCATCAAATTTAAATCTTAAAGGTTGCTGATATCCAAGTGCCTGATTGGTTAAATTCAAAAGCCTGTTTTGTTTCAAATTGATTGGCTAAATTCAAAAGTCTGTTCTGATACAAATTGATTGGCTGAATTTTTTAAAAATTCAAATACCTAAAAGCCTGTTACCAAGGCAACCCTGTTGCCTGGCTTTCCGATACAAATGTTTCATTCTGGATTCCTTATGTACTTGCATTTTTTAACTTTCTAAGCACAGAAACCTTTTTAAAGGGACCATGTGATGCTTTCTCTCTAGCATTTTACAATTTTTAAAATAAGTTTACAAACACCAAATTCTACAATTACTTTCCTCAACTTTGCAACACCCATGTACTAAATGAGGTTGGAAGTGGTTATTTTCTCTCGGGCATTAACTGCCCCTCTTTCATCATTATCACAACTCATCAAAAGATCCTTCCTTCAAGTTACAATTTATGGCTCAACTTCAAGTTTACCTTCTCTCTCTCTCCCCCATCTGCCCTACAGCTTCATATTTGCATCCCTACCACTGCATTGAAATGGCCCTACCCAAAATCACAATGACGTTTTATTTAACTGAAATTGTAGTATATGCATAATCCCCTCCTAGACGTTTCTGCATCCTTTTACACGGTCAACCACACCAACCACTTTCAACTCTGTTGCTTAGCTTGGCAGGGCATCCTTTGTTTGGTTCCACTTTTACTTGTCTAACCATGACTAGCATAAGTCAGTAATGGCTTCTGTTCCCCTTGCTACACTCTTGTCCCTGGAATCCTCCAAGTATCTATCTTGTGTTCTTTCCTCTTCCTTATCTACATGCTTCATCTTTGTGAAGGTATTCATGCATATGTACACTGGTAACTTTGAGGTCTATCTCTCCATATCTCTTTATTGTGAGGCTGTTTTCCCCAAATTCAGTATTGGATCATTATTTCCTTCAGTTAAACAATTGGAAGACCGATGCAAGCCCATCTTCCATCCTCCAGTAAAATCTGTACTGTTGCTAATGATTGAATTTCCCCCTCCAGCCATTGTCTTGGTTTGAACTAGACTGATTCTAATCTTATTTTTTTATTTGACTTTAAACTAAACTTCAGATTCCAGATTCTCTCCACCCTAATGACTGTCCACTTCCATCACCCATCTCTGCCCATGTGTCAATCTATAAGCTGCTTAAACTCTTGTCCATGTCTTTGTCACCTTCAGATTGGGTGGTTACATGTTTCCCTTACCTTCCCCCTGCTTTCCATAAACTTCAGCTTCCATTCTATCCGATTAACTTATCAACTCTATTCTTGCTGACCAACATTCTTGAGATGTACATCTAACACCTTATATCTTTAGGATCACTAGATTCCATTTGAAATACTGTTATGTAGCCAAATGCAGCATCCACTTTGCACATGGCATGGCCCCACCAAAACAACAAAGTAATAAATTATCATATAATCAATCTTGGGTGTTGACCAACAGATGGGGAAAACTGTCTACCTTTTTGAATTGTGCCATATGATTTTTATTAACGCAAAACTGGTGAACAGGTTTACTGCCTGATCTTGTGGGTAAGTCTTGCATTGAGGCTCATGGCATACTGACTTAGAAATTAGAGAGCCAACAGCTGAAGCAAGCTGACACTAGTGTAGTTGTTTTTTAAATCCTTAATTTCAGCCTGCATCTGACAGCTGATTATTGAACAGCCTGCAGACTAGACTACCTTACTCCACGTGAAGGAGGAAGAACAAAAGTTACATTTGGATTTTAAAACATAGGGTATAGAATCTAATTATAATTACAGAATGTTCTACATAATTCCAGTGATTTCATTTCAGGTAAGAAGACAGCAAGTCCACAGCTTTCTGGTAGACTAGGATGCAAGAGCTGTATTCTGGAGGATAAGTAAGAGTAGTTGCCCTCGACATCAATGAAAATTCTGATTAAATATGGCACCAAGCAATCCTAACAAAACCTCCTGTGACTGAAGTCACAAGTGAAACAAAGAAAGGTGATTTATCTTGTTGAGAAGGTCATTCGCTGCAGTTCTGAGACAGTATTGCAGGAATTGCTGAAGGAAGCATCTTTGATCAACCATCTTCTTCAGCTGTTTCATTAGCAACCTTCCCTCTAACAGAATAATCAGGAGCTATTTATTAAAATTCCAGTGTTCATCTCCATTCATAACTTCCCTCTCATGAAGCAACCTGTGGTACACCAGGTGCACCTGAATGACATCCATTTTGGGCTCATTGACTTTTGTTGCACAATCCCTCCCATCTTCTGGAATTCACTGCAGTGTTTAATATGTTCTCGACCAGACCATCCCCTCTCCAAAGTCTCTCCTCCATTGCCCAGTTCAGGAGAGATTCTGCTGTTACCTATCATGTCAAAATCAGAGAATCCACAGGAATGATTTGTCTTCCCACTTGTACTATTACCTCTGGAGACTCCCAGAATTTAGCTGTAGCCTCCATATCTTCCTTATCTACATCTTTCCCCATTGCAATGTCATTCAGAGACATGGAATCACCTTCCATGTTATATTGTTGATATTCAACATCATTTGTCCACCACCTGTGTCAGTCCCTCCGCTATTTCTGTGTTGTCAATTGCTTGCTCGCCATCTCATGCACTTTCCAACAATAAAATTTGAAGCCACCAAAACTATCACTTTGGGCTCCTAACTACCTGCTCTACTCTTGCCACCAATTCTATCCCACTCTGTGGTCACTGTCTTAGAGTGAATAAACTGTTCTTAATCTGTGTTCTATTCAATTCAGTAGAGTTTCTAACCCAGTGTCCTCTCCATTGCAATGACTCCCTCCGATCTCAAAACTGCCCATCTCTACCCTACCTTAGCCGATGTGCTGCTGAAATACTCATCCATGCATGAACAATCTTCAGATTCAATTCTTGCAAAGCTTTCTTGGTTGACATCCCATTCTCCATCCTCTGTAAAGTTAATTCAAAATTGTACTGCTTATATCCTCCATTGCATCAAACTTTGCTACACATTATCTTTGTCCTTGCTGACCTATGCTACTCAATTTAAATTTCTCATCTTTGTGTTTAAATCCCTTTATGGCCTTGCCCTCCTTATCTTTAACCTCATCCAGCCTTACAACCCTCACTTTGCTAAAACGCATTATTCCTCTGCCATGCTTTTGTCCCACCATTATCACTTGTGCCTTCACTGTTCCAGACCTTATGCTCTAGAATTTCTCCCTAAGCCTTTGCTTTTTTCATTAAGATGCTTCCTAAAATCCACTTCTTTGTCCAAGGTTTTGATTATCCCTTCTTGTATCTCCTTTGACTTGGCATCTATTTTTGTCTTTGCTTCAATGAAGTACATTTATTAAGGTACTAAATAAATGCAGGTTATTGCTAAGTGGCGGATAATATTTTCCACCTGAGTTATCATGTACTGAACAAATGGGAACCCAGCCATGCTCCCCTGACCATAGCACCACTATCTTCTACCATTAATACTCTTGGGAGTCACAGTTTATCAGAAGCTTAACTGGGTTAGCTGTACAACCATACAACCAACAAGGGAAGGGCAGAGACTGTGTACTCTGACAACATAGCCTGAACTCTTTTTTAAAAAAAAACTCTGCTATCTGCAGGATTCATGTTGGAAATGTGATATAATCGGTGTTGTGCACTGGGATGGGTGCTGCTGCAAAGCACTCAAGAATCTCAGTACTATCTAGGGAGAAGAACCATACACATGTTCAGTTCTCTGGCAATTGACTCTATTGATAATTTTTGGATACTAAAGAAATTGAGGAATAAGGTGATTAGTGTGGGAAGGTGGAGTTAAAATTGGAAATTGGCCATAATCATATTGAATGACAGAACAGATCTGAAGGACCAAATAGCTACTGTTTCTTATGCTGTTGTATCCACCCCATCAACCACTGATGCATTGTGTCTGCAGTCCTTATGATTTATAGGATGCACTTGCAACTCACCAATAAAAATTCAACAGGATCTGCTTATCTTGGAGCACCATCGTCACAAGGATGATGAGTTCAAGTTTCATCATCACATTCTCAGGACAATAAATGTTGCCTTGCCAACCGCATCCACCTTAAGGGAACAACCTTAAAGATAGAGGACATTCACCCCGAGAATCTATCTTTTGCATGCCAAAACTTTGGTTAACTTATGCTTTGTAATTCATCTTGCTTATCCATTATGTTCCATACAAAGGAATACATTTAAATCAAACACGAGAGCATTTCTGATATTCTGCAGAGCCCAATATTGTGATCTGTGCCAACTCTTGAGAGCTGGAGTGACAGCTGTGCCTTCTGCCCCACCTGTATCCTGAACTGTTTCAGTGGCAGTTGGTGGTACAGGGACAGATGTGTTGCATTCACTGCATCCATCAGTTTAGCAGCCCCAGACAACACAAATATAAATTAAATTTTCTGACAAATACATTAGACTTGGTCCTTTTAGAATTCCCTTGCACCATTATTATTGTGAAAACTACCGTCTAAAATTAGGGAGATGAGTTCCTTTCCGGACTCATCTTGTTCTGAAGTTGTGTTTTGTGTTCAACAAGCTGATATAAACTTTTTTCTACTTAAAGTAAAGTTTATTTATTAGTCACAAGTAAGGCTTACATTAACACTGCAATGAAGTTACTGTGAAATTCCCCTAGTCGCCACAGTCCAGCGCCTGTTCGAGTCAATGCACCTAACCAGCTTGTCTTTCAGAATGTGGGAGGAAACCCACACAGACACGAGGAGAATGTGCAAACTCCACACAGACAGTGACCCAAGCCGGGAATCGAACCCGGGTCCCTGGCGCTGTGAGGCAGCAGTGCTAACCACCGTGCTACCTTGCTGCCCTGTGGAGTGCTTGGAGTGTCCAGTTAGCATCAAACATTCTCAAATAAACTGTAGCATGGTCAAATCAATGAGCAAACCTACCTTTGCTCTCCTGCATCTCAACGATGTTCTCAATTTAAGACAATCCCTTCGTAATGTATTCTCATGGTGCTTTCCATTTGCCGTCAGTCATCATTCATGGCGTGCCTAAAAATGAGATTGCCCATATTTGGGCTCAATTTGGCAGTTCAATGCCAAGACTAATTTCATGTAGGATCATACAGCTGGTGAAGAAGAGTTTCATTTATTCAGCCTGTCTTAAGTTGAAGCCCAGATCCCAAAGGTGAAAAGAGTGTGTAAACCCATTTCATCATGCAATCTTTACTGCTGTGAAAATTATAGTAAATTAATAAAAGTTCCTTAATCGTTGTTAGATCTCTGACCTGCTAGGTTCTTGATAGTTTTTAAGCAGTTGGCAACAGAGAAAAGACAAGAGTTGGAAAAATCAGAGTTGTTATGGTGCCACTTTTGTGTATCTCCTGGTGTTAACTGAAGATGGACAAAGTAGTAGGTTGCATACTTGTCATGTCAGTGCCACTTGGAAATGGAAAATCAAGGTCAGGGGAAATGGGACTTAACAAACATATTGTTTTGAAAGTCTGGATGTTGTGGGCTGCAGGAGTTGCTGATGAAATTAATTGTTCAGCAGCCCTCTTACTGGTTTGTTCAGTAAAAGACATCAGAGATGGATAGTCATGTTTATGGTTGGCACCATGTCAGTTTTCTCAGCCTGTGGCTTTAAAATTGGCGTTGAACTCTTTGCTCTTGCGTCCAAAATAAATCAAAAATCAAGAAAAATTAAAACTTGTTAATGTTGGTCCCTTTCCATACAGAGGAGCAGCAACAAGTAAAAACCAGGCTAGAGAATTTTAAAATTAGAAACAAAGTTTGTGGGGCTTGGACTTATTCGAATTTTAGAACAGGTGATATTGGAAACTCTAGTCAAGCTTTTTCAGACGGAACCTGATTTCCAATTGGGTATTTTCAAATCAGGATTATATTTAATGATTGGCCGTTCATAAAATTTGCCACAATCCTTTCACTTACTGCATGAGACTGATAAAAAGGAGCATCATTGGGGTTGTCTGTCAGAGCGCCACACATGGATATTGTTTTCTGGGAGTCCTCTGTGTGGTTGAGCCCCTTCACTAGGAAGGTCTAGTGCCCCATTGGACCTTGCGGGTGGGGGTCAAAATTAATGCTTCATTTTATCCCCCACATTTTTAATTTATGAATTATATTCAAAATGTAATTCATTTATGAATTACATTCAAAATGTTAGATTCAGCAAAATTAAGATCATGAGAATGCATTTGGTAATGGCCTCACAGACTGATACCAGGGATGAGAAATTATAGTTATGAGGAAGGACTTGAGATGCTAGAGAAAAAAGCCTATGAGGAATTTCGTAGAGGCTATTTTGAGGAATTGGTGATAACAGGGTCATCAGTTGACAGTTGAGAAATAGGGTGGCATGGTGGCGCAGTGGTTAGCACTGCTGCCTCAGAGCTCCAGGGATCTAGGTTTGATTCTGGCCTCGGGTGTCTGTCTGCAATCAGTTTGCACGTTCTCCCTGTGTCCAAGTGCTCCCGTTGTGTGTGTGTGGGTGTGACATGCATGTGTGTGGCATGCATGTCCCCTGTGATGGACTGGCACCCTGTCCTGGGTGTCCTCACCTAATGCCCAATGTCTGTCGGGATAGGCTCCAACCCTGAATTGAAGTAAGCGGCTGAGTGGAAGTGAAGTGGAAAAGGTTATACTTTTTATGCAAATAATTCCTAATGTATGGATACTTTGCTGCAAGATGTGGAGGTAGCACAGATTTGTGCATCTCCAGGAAAAAGTGGATAAAGATTCGAAACAGATACTGGAGAAAGGGAGAGAGCAGATAAGTGCTATTAGTTTTAAATTCTTCTGACAAAGAGCCAGCACAGACATAATAAACCATATGGCCACCTCTTCTGCTTTAAACATTTTTTGTTCTATAGTTCAAAGTATATGAAAAATTAAGGCAGTAACTAAAAGGCAGTCGTAAAAAAAATTCAGATGTTTAATTAGTCGGTTTTGTGGAGGTCCTCAAGCCTTTACTGGTAATTTTCCTGATCTGTATTTGATCATATTGATATGGTTAACATAATAGCTAATTGTTGAACAAATCGGAACCAGCTGATACTTGATTTTTGTGTGCTTTGAATAGCTAGCTGTTTAATGTGAAATTTGAATTCAATTCAAATCTGAAATTAAAAGTCTAATGATGACCATGAAACCATAGTCAGTTGTTGTAAAAACCCGTCTGGTTCATTAATGTCCTTTAGAGAAGGAAACCTGCCATAACTTACCTGTGTGTGTGTCTGGCCTACATGTGGCTCCAAATCCACAGCAATGTGGTTGATTCTTAAAATGCTCTCTGAAATGCATTCAGTTCGAGGGCAATCAGGGATGGGTATTAAATGCTGGCCTAACCAGCAACACCCATAATTGAGTAGAGAAAATAAATGCACTGTATGTTAAAATTCCAGTCATCCAGGTAGTTTGAAGTTTGATGGCTGAACTGAAAATGAACAAAATCAGTTACCCAAAGAGATGATCTTACTTTCCAATTAATGGGTTTAAGGGTTCGTTCATTATAATTTGAAATCAAAGTTAAATTGCAGGCTTGGGTTTTGAGAGGACTGTTTAGCTTTGCACTAAAAGTGGTGAGTGTTGCTTTCATGCAACAATGTTGGCAGTATTTTGCACGGTGGTAGGTTCCAGCATAAAAACCACCCCTTGTGTCACAAAGCCTCTTTTATGTTTGTCTAAAACAAAACTGAAAATTTGTAAAATTGTATTTGAGATACACATTTGTGACAAATAAACATTTAGTAATAAATACTTCAAAATAGCTGAAGAAAGCTTCATTGTTTGAATGGCCCATAAGGCATCTTGTGGTGTATTTTGTTCACAGCTGTTATACCAAGGGAATATTGGTGCATTTTCTCAAGCTGTAGCTCAGGCTGTTACCTGTAAAGTGCTCCTTTATCCCTCATCTGGTTGTCTTTTAGCTTGTAACCGCAGAGGCTGAAGGAAATTGCAGTTGCTACTGTACAGATTAATGATGCTCGTCCAGTGGTGTTTACATTCACACTGTTGTTAGACCACACAGGTAATTGTCAGATCAGGCATTGACAGTTGTGACAGGATGAAATTATGTGGGTTGCTTTGAGAGCGCTCAACCAGGTGTTTATTTAAGATGATCAGATACCCACTTTTACCATATTTATGCGCCATTAGTGGCATCTTATGATCACAAGAATGCAGCTAATATCTGTAATATTTGCACACCCTATTGAGAGAATGTTTGCAGTTTCTAACCATAATCAAAGAAGCACAATTTCTTTTGTATTCAGCTTTTAAGCAATTTGTGTGTTATTTGTACAAACTAATTTGCTTTCTCAGAATATATTTATATAAAATTATTTGGGTGTTCAGGCGAGGCTATTAGTTGAACTGCTATACAAAGTGAAATGCTTATGAACATTTTCTTAGTCTAAATTTTAGGTTCACATTTGGTGAATGCAAAATCAGGTTTAGACTTTGAAAACCCCAGTGTTTGCTCGAGTACCTACCACATTATATATTAGCTGCAGCATTTAAAAATAAACCATCTAAACAGGTAATTAAACAAAGTTTGTCCGAATAAAAATGTCACTTGCTTGGAAAATGTTAGTCATCAATCTGTCTTGTGCTTTTAGGGTCCACCAACTGATGCCCCAGCCGTGGATACAGCAGAACAGGTTTACATATCTTCTCTCGCTCTGCTGAAGGTAAGATTGTTGGTCTGTAGGCTCTTTGGTCCTGGTAACTGTATATTGTAATTTAGAATGTAATAAAACAGCAAATAAAACAATCCATTTTACATTCTATATCTTAGTGCCATTTCCAGATGAATTTACTGTTTTGTCCTTTGTAACAAAACATTTTGTATTTAATGCATTTAGCTTTCCGTTTTAAATGCAGTAACTGTGTTGTTTGCCTTCAGAAGAGTAGTAGTATAAAGGAAATCAAAAATACCAAAACTAAACTGAAAAAAATCAGTGGTCAAGATTACTGTAACATTATAGGATATTACACAAGAAAGTTTTCTCTTTCTGGGTTGAAAGCTCTGAGATACATTTTTTTGGTATGCATTTTGTTAATCTGCAGATGTTGAAACATGGACGGGCTGGCGTTCCTATGGAAGTAATGGGCCTGATGCTGGGTGAATTTGTTGATGACTATACAGTCCGTGTTATTGATGTATTTGCTATGCCTCAGTCAGGCACGGTGAGCCATATTTTTCTTTATTTTGAATTTGAATATTCTTGAATTTTCACCATGTTTATTTTGAAGCAGTTGTTTTCCAAAGCTGAGTAATTTGTTTTTTTTCCCCACAGGGTGTTAGTGTTGAAGCAGTTGACCCAGTTTTTCAAGCTAAAATGCTGGACATGTTGAAGCAGACAGGCAGGTAGGATATAAAATCTCCTTGTGTGGTAAAAGTAAGGTCACCACCAGAAATACATATCTGCAGAATATCCCTTTATTCATTTACAATTTACTTTATGCGGTTGAGTTATATTTGTTTGCAACTTATTACAAATTGTTTAAAGTTCTGAGCTTGATTGCTATTTTATTTTGTATCTCTTTGCAGTTTCATTTCATACCTATCAACAGTTGTCACATGCTTGTTCAAATACGTTCACTGTGAAAAAAAGCTTAAAAATTAATGTTAACAAAAGGCTCAGCAGCACTGCAGAATAGTGTAAATTGCTTCTTGACTGAGTTCCTGGTCCCACTGCTGCTTTAATTGATATTTGAAGGGTGGATATTTACTCTCAAGTGCTGAAAGGGTAAAAACTGGCTCAGGGAAGGTGTGGTAACAGGGTGAAAAATTGAAAGCATGATCTACCACCGCTAATGCACATCTTTTTAATGATAGCGCTTGTATGACACACTTTCTTCACTTCCACACCATCATAAATGTATGTTGAATGAGTTCCCATTTTTCATACTTGTATTATTATGTTTTTGTGTTTCTATTGTTAAGCTCCATTCATTTTTGTGCTTTCCTTATTCAAAGTGCTAGTTTGCCTTTTATTTCCAAATTAAAAACACTTAGCCATTTGCTCCGTTTTAGACCTGAAATGGTTGTTGGCTGGTACCATAGTCACCCTGGCTTTGGATGCTGGCTTTCAGGAGTTGACATCAACACTCAGCAGAGCTTTGAAGCCCTGTCGGAGCGAGCTGTTGCCGTAGTAGTGGATCCTATTCAGAGCGTAAAGGGGAAGGTATGATCATATTCTTAGTAAATGTTACTTATGTGTCATTAAATCCCTTGATTGGCAAATACACACAATTAATACTAATTATTTAAAGTATTGGAAGCCCTTTGTAGTGTTCAAGATATATACCAATTATATTCATAAAAGTGATGTTGGTTAGATGTTGCAGTAGAATTAGATATGAGCTGAGCCATATGCTAATTGGTGATTTCCCTTGAACTTTCACGCCATGAATATATGGTAAATGTTTTCCTGTTTTGACTTTTATGTTCTTTCGAGCTTGCGAATATATTGCTATGATTAATTTGTATTTCTTTACATCCTTGTCCAAAGGATCATTTAACCTCTCAAAAAAACACATTCGCTGTAGCAAAGATTGAGTTGTAAAATAGTTAATATTCTAGTTAGTCAGGACGCCAGGCCCATGATATCAGTATATGTTAATTGGTTTTATAGGTAGAAAAAAAATCACATTTACCTTTGAGGTGAACATTAACTATTTAATGTTGATCTTTGTTTGTCAAATGACTTCTGATTAGCAGGTGTAATGCACAATTAGAAATAATTATTTTTGGGCCAGATATAAATGTAATATAAGCTGAGCATACAGCATTTATTTTATTGAAATGGGTATCATCTGTTTTAAAATCAATACAATACATGTACGTTATACATTACTGTGTCGATTTTATTGGCCACTTTCTAAAATGTAAAGATTGTTTTTTTGCTTTTACAATACCACTGTGAGCATTTGAGTGCCCTCACATTTCACACTTAAATGGCTTGATTGCAAAGAAGTGGCTTGATTGCAAAACTAATGTCCTGCATTTGTTAATTCTTATTAAATAATAACGAATTTCAATAGGGAGATATTAACTTGCTGACTATAATAGAAATATGAGGCTGATAGAATCCGATGAATGAATTAATAATTTGTTAATTCTAATTTGTGCAAGAAGTTAAATGATTTTCTGACTGTTTCCAATAATTTACAAGTTATTTTAATGCATTTCGAAGTTAGATAATTGGAAGTGTTTAACATTGACAGGGAGATGGTTAAATTACAGTTTGGGTTGCTATTCACCTTTGTTGTAGTCTGTTTTTGCTGTTGTTGTTCAGTTCCTTTCTTTTTTTATTCTCTTCTGGCCCCATATGCCATTTTCCTATTTCCTGCCTCATGACAGCAGGGAGCAGGTCTATTATCACCTTCACAGAGCTGTCTGCAAATGTGAGAGGCAATTCGATTTTGCTCTACCACAGGGAGGGTATATTATAAAGAGTGCAGAACATAAAGAAATTGACTAGGTGGTTTACTGGCTTAAACTACTGCTGAGGTGTCTTGTTACAGCATGCATTGCCATTCTGATATGGAAGTTAATGAAATTGTGAACTGAAAAGACAAATCATTACTTTAATATTTGAGACAGATGCGTATATTGCTTTTTGTGACTCATTTTTTAATAGTACAATAGTCATTCATCATATTAAGGTGTGCGATTGTGAAATTTTAAAAGGCTATGTATGCAAGGTACGTTAGGTGGTTAATACATGCTTTTAGTTTGAAAGGTCTGTTGTTGAGGTTTTTCCAGAGCAGAAGTATAATAGATCACATTGTCGGAAAATATGTCAGTCCTATTGTCTACTAAACTAAATTATATCGTGTAATTTATCTGTGTTAACATTAATACACTTGTAATACTGTTTTATATTACTCATTACTAAGAGCCATTTCTTTGCTTCTCTAAAATTGGCTTAAATTTTTATTTGGTATAAAACAAGACTTGTATGCTATCACCCCTTTACTCAGTCCTCCCAAAAGATGGAAATGGGGATTGTTCACATATGAATGTATTTAGGACTATATATTTGGAATTTGAGTTTATAATGATGCAAAATTTTGTCAGCTGTGCAAATCACAATTAGTCTTTAGATTGGTTAATTGGATATTGAGTACAAGCCCTTGTGGTTTACCAGTGTAATTTAAAAATATGCTGTTCAATTATGTTAACAACAGTGTTGATTCAATATTGTCATTTTAGTTTTAAAAATTGTCTTTTGGGGTGAAAAATATGGTTCATTTAATCTATTTTTTATTAATTTTGGCAGTAGTAAGGGAACAGGTTTGACCAATAGCATGCTGGAAGAAATGCTAGTTGAACTGATTGTCTTGGTAACATTAATGTTTTGGCCATGGTATATTGCATAAGAACTGTTGGAACTTTGATGTAGTCATAACACCTGTGCAAATATAAAATATTAGACAAATTAATTTTGGTTTGTGCCCAAATGATTATTCCTGCTGCAATATACGCATAGTCTATCCTGGTTATAGCACTCATTCAGGCCTTACAACACCAGAATTGAATAAATTGTCAGCTTTTACCCTGTATGTATTTTATTTGCTTTAGT
Organism: Mustelus asterias; assembly: GCF_964213995.1. Lineage (NCBI taxonomy): Eukaryota > Metazoa > Chordata > Chondrichthyes > Carcharhiniformes > Triakidae > Mustelus > Mustelus asterias. Next base: position 43,769,390 of record NC_135814.1, on the reverse strand, counting down.
ATGTTGAACTAAACTGTCCAAATTTTTAACACTAATGCTGATTTATCTATATTGATTTCAAACTGTATTATACTCTCTTTGCGTATTTAGTTCAATTATAGACTTTTTTAAAAAAAAAGCTTACTTCAGTATAGCAAAACCAGGATTATAACCTGTTTTATGTGGGTTCAGCTGCCTTTAATCCCTGTTATGAAGGAGCATACGTGAGATATGCACAGTTACCACTTGAACAGCACAAAATGGTCTCTAGTGGGAGAAAGATTTGTGCTGTAATACCAGATGGCATTGGTAACATTAATAAAACCATTCTTTTTGAGGAATTGTTCTAATTTAAATGACCGATTTTGATTTTAAACTTAAATTTTTTGGATTCAAGATTATTTGCTGCAATAATATTTTGTAAAGTGTGTGTGTTTTATTCTACTTAATGAGAATATAAGATATGGGAGCAGGAGGAAGCCATACTGCCTTTTGAGCCTGTTCCGCCATTCAATAAGATCATGGTTGATCAGATCTGTTTCCTGCCTGTGTCCCACAGACAAATGTTTTAAACGATAGATTTACTTCAACCTTGAATATATTCAGTGACTCAGCTTTCTGCGGTAGAGAATTCCAAAGATTCTGAGAGAATAATTCCTCCATGTGCTCATCTTAAATACGTGGCCCCTTATTCTGAAATTATGCACCCTATTCTTGATTTCCCATGAGGGGGAACATCCTTTCCATATCTCGCCTGTCAAAGCCCCTCAGAATTGGATATATTTCAATAAGATCACTTCTTATTCTTCTGAACTGGGAATGGACTGCCTGCTGTGATAGTGGAATCGGACACTTTAGGAACGTTCAAGCGGTTATTGGATAGGCACATGGAGCATACCAGAATGATAGGGAGTGGGATAGCTTGATCTTGGTTTCGGACAAAGCTCGGCACAACACTGAGGGCCGAAGGGCCTGTACTGTGCTGTGCTGTACTGTTCTATGTTCTATGTATGGGTATCGGCCCAACCTGCTCAACTTTTTTTCATAAGATGAATCCCAGGAATCAACCTTGTGAACCTTCTCTGAACTGCCTCAGTTCAGATATATCCCTCCTCAAATAAAGAGACCAAAATTGTACACAATATGTTAGGCGTGGTCACACCAATGTTTTGTACAGTTGTAGCATGCTTCCCCACTTTTATGCTCCAATCTCTTTGCAATAAAGGCCAACATTTCATTTGGTTTCTTAATAAATGGCTGTCCCTGAATGCTACCTTTTCTGATTCATGTACAAGGATGTCCTGTACACTCTGCACTGCAGCATTCTGTAATGTCTTTCCATTTAAATTTCTATTCTTTTCTATCCTCCATACTTTTTCCACATTATGCTCTTGCATTACTTAGACTGTAAATTAGTGGTTTCTTGATTTTAAATGTGGTTACATTCTTCTCCCCCTTCTTTGACAATTGTGTCTGATTTATGCTAATCGGCATAATTTCTGATCTGCAATCTCAGCAGTGCAACAGTTCGGGTGTTACAATTGCCCATAGAGCTCATTGGCTTTGGAGGGGAAAAAAACAGTCACGGTTCTGACTTCCTATTGCTTTTCAGATGCCTCCTGCTGGAAAGTGAGTGTGTGTGTGTGCGTACGTCAGGTGAGAACATGATCAGACTCATTTGCAGTCTACAGAAGGAGGCTATTTGACCTATCACCATTAGTGCTGGATCGTCAACACGAGATGCTATCTAATCTCCATATTGCTTTATTTTCTTCCTTTACAAATACTTAATTCCCTATTTAAATGACATAGCTCTGTCTCAATAGTGACTTGTCAAAGTGATCCATGTTCTGATAACTTGTTAACTGAAAGCATTTAATCTAATATCTCTTTTTTGTACTGATAATGCTGGTACTTTTTTGTACTGACAACAGCTCCTTTGTTGCTGATTCTTTAAACCCTGGAAGCAATCGTTCAGCATTTATGCTACTTGCAAACATGTATTACGTAATGTTCTTTGTTTTGGTTATAGAAACTACACTTTTCACTTTTGTTTCCTAGAATGTTTGCCTTCAGATTCCTTTGCATCTGCCCAGTCTGCTGACTTAGCTTCTTGAAATTTCCTTTAATCTTCCTCACTGGGTAGTCTCCCAGAAGCAAATGAAACATCATTCCTCTTGTGCTTATTTATATCAACCACTTTTTATGGCGTTTAGACCTTTGCTCAGTTCTAAGATGAGAATATCCTGGTTGATTTTTTCCCCTTTTTTAGAATGGGGTATGATATTCACTATCTTTATGTCCTTTGTTACAGTTATAGTTCTAAATATTTTTTATTCAGCAAGATATATCTTCTACCATATCCTGGGTTGGGCATTTTTTTTAGACCTATTAACATTTTAAATCACTGTATAATAAAACAGGGAAATTATAAACGGGACTTTTCTATAGAAAAAGAAAAGAAAGGCTGGCACAGTGGTTAGTGTGACTGGCTCACAGCGCCAAGGGCCTGGGTTCGATTCCCACCTTGGGAATGTTTTCTTGAAGCATGTTCTCCTTGTGTCTGTGGGTTTCCTCTGGGTACGCTGGTTTTTTCCCACAGTCCAAAGATGTACAGGCTAGGTGGATTGGCCATACTAAATTGCCCCTTTGTGTCCAAGATGTGTAGGCTAGGTGGATTAACCTTGGTAAAGGCGCGGGTTTACGGGGATAGGGCCTGGGTAAAATGCTTTTTCAGAGAGTCAGTGCAGACTCGGTGGGCTGAGTGGCTTCTTTCAGCACTATAGGGATTCTGAGGATTCTAAAATCATAAATAGTGCTTCTCATGACTGCTTAGGGTCAGTAGACTGGTCAGCATTTAAAAACTTGCAACCAGCCTGAATGATAACATACTACAGTAGCTGACTTCATTAGTAAGTGTATAGAAGATTGTGTACAAAAAAGCAAATCCGCGTGTTTCCCAACCGGAAATAGTGGATGAACAGAGATATCCGCTGCCTGCTGAAGTCCAGGTCTGAGGCAATCGAGCCAGGCGACCCTAACCTATACAAGAAAGCCAGATATGATCTATGGAGATCCATCAAAGATGCCAAAAGACAGCATAGGACCAAGCTAGAATCCCAGGCTACCCACACGGACTCCTACTGACTATGTCAAGGTCTGCAAGATATAACAGGCTACAAGATGAAGGCAGGTAAAATCGCCAGCTCCAGTGCACCCCTCCCCGATGAGCTCAATGCATTCTATACCCACTTTGAGCAAGAGGGCAGCGAGAGCATGCCTTCCATCCCGGAAGCATTGGACGAACCTGTATCCGAGGTCACCATTGCTGATGTCAGAGTAGCCTTCTCAAAAGTCAATCCACGGAAAGCAACCGGCCCAGATAGAGTACTTGGACGAGCACTCAGGTCCTGCGTGGACCAGCTGGCGGAGGTATTCGCAGACATCTTCAACCTCTCTTTACAACAATCTGAGGTCCCTACCTGCTTCAAGAAAACGACCATCATCCTGGTACCAAAGAAAAGCCAAGCAGCTTTGATGTCTTAATGACTATCGTCTGGTGGCTCTGACATCCATCACTATGAAGTGTTTCAAAAGTTTAGTCATGGCACAAATCAATTCCGGCCTCCCAGACTGCCTGGATCCACTACAGTTCGCCTATTGTCGCAACAGGTCCACAGCAGGTGCCATCTCCCAGGCCCTACATTCAACCCTGGAACAACTAGATAACAAAACACCTATGTAAGACTCCAATTCATAGACTACAACTCAGCTTTCAACACCATTATTTCTTCGAGACTCATCTCCAAACTTCGTGGCCTAGGGCTCGGCTCCTCCCTCTGCGACTGGGTCTTAGACTTCCTAATCCACAGACCGCAGTCAGTAAGGATAAGCAACAACCCCCTCTTCACGATCATCCTCAACACCAGTGCTCCGCAAGGCTGTGTCCTCAGCCCCTTACTATACTCCTTATACACCTATGACTGTGTGGCCAAATTCACCTCCAACTCGATCTTCAAGTTTGCTGATGACACCACTGTAGTGGGTCAGATCTCTAACAGTGACGAGGCACAGTACAGGAATGAGATAGAGAATCTGATGAACAGGTGCGATGACGATAATCTCTCCCTCAATGTCAACAAAATGAAGGAGATAGTCATCGACTTAAGAAAGCATAGTGGAGGGCATGCCCCGTTTACGTCAATGGGGATGAAGTAGAAATGGTCGAGGGCTTCAAGTTTTAGGTGTCCAGATCACTAACAATCTGTCCTGGTCCCTCCATGAGGACGCTTGAATTAAGAAAGTCCATCAATGCCTCTACTGTCTCAGGAAACTAAGGAAATTTGGCATGTCTGCTACAGCTCTCTCCAAATTTTACAGATGCACCATAGAAAGTATTCTTTCTAGTTGTATGGCTCCTGCTCTGTCCAAGACCACAGGAAACTACAAATGGCCATAAATGAAGCCCAGTCCATCACTCAAACCAGCCTCCCATCCATTGACATTGTCTGCACTTCCCACTGCCTCGGAAAAGCAGTCAGCATAATCAAGGACCCCACAAACCCCGGACATACTCTCTTCCACCTTCTTCCATTGGGAAAAAGATGCAAAAGTCTGAGATGGCATACCAACCGACTTAAGAACAGGTACTTCCCTGCTACCATCAGACTTTTGAATGGACCTACCTCGCATTAAGTTGATCTTTCTCTGCACCTAGCTATGACTGTAACATTACATTCTGCAACCTCTCTCCTTTCCTTCCCTATGTACGGTCGCTTTGTCTGTATTGCGCGCAAGAAACAAGACTTGTCACTGTATACTAATACATGTGACAATAATAAATCAAGTCAAAAATGTCCCAATGGCAATGAAATAGCTTTTGAAGTGCAGTCATTGTTGCAATGTAGGAAACGGAACAGTTGTCACACAATTAGCTCCCAAAAACGACAATATGAAAATGGTAAGATGATCTGTATTTGTGATGTTGATTGAAGGATAAATATTGGCCACAGTACTGGGGAAAACTCCCCTGCTGCTCTTCAAAATAGTCCCATAGATACCACCTGAGAGGGCGGACTAGAATTGTTCACTTTGAAAGATGACACATTCAACAATGTGGAACCCACTCAGTAAGTCAGAATTTATTTTTGTGCTCAAGTCCTGAAGTGGGATTCTTCTGAAACTTCTGAATCGGAGCCAAGAATGCTATCAACTGAGCCACTGTTTAAATGAAAACAAAATATAGCAGATGCTGGAATCTGAAATAAAAACAAAAAGTGTTGGAAAAACAGAGCAGGCCTGGAGAGAGAACAGTAGTTCATGTTTCAAGTTCAATATAACTTATTCTCAACTGAGTCACTGTTAAACTTTGTTCGAACCTGGGCAAGCAAAATCAAAAGTCTCGATGGATACAACGGCATGGCATCTTACAGTGCAATCAGAAGAAATAGCAATGTGCCATCGCAATGCTGCATTTCTCACTGAATCTCTAGCTGGTGCTTTCCATAAAGGCAAGTGACTATAAATGGTTTTTCCTTTCTGTCCCCAAAGCAAAACAAAACTGCAACTTATGGGGTCATCTGGACTCGAAATGTCAACTCTTTTCTCTCCTGCCAGACCTGGTGAGATTTTCCAGCATTCTTTCTTTTGGTCTGTAATTCATAGCATATGCAGTACAGTTCTTGCTATGTTACGTGTTCAGAACTAGTGATTGAACATTATAACTTAGACGACTTCTCTTTGCTGTAGTGTGCAACTTTCCAGTGGTTTAATCTTCTTCATTCTGACATTTGTGGAAATATTGGACAATTTCATCCGTTGTCTTTTCCTCCTTGAATTTGTAATTATAGAGAAACTTTCAGAACTTTGAAAGTGAAACTTTTGTCCTCAGGAAAAGTAATATATCTATGAGATTGTAATATATCATAGAGCTTGTGTTTTCATTTTAAATTGTCTCCAACAAGCAGTTTAATTGAAAGGATTCACTTTGTTTCTGACAAGATAATAGCTAAAAGCTGAAACTAATCAAATACATAAAGCTTTTTATTATTCTGCTCGTACCAATGTACTCATGGAATTACATAGGACTTGCAGCATATAAATAGGTAATTTGGCCCATCTGGTCCATGCTGGCTTTTATGCTCCATTCAAGCCCTCCTCCATTTTTACTCATCTAAATCTATCATCATAACTTCCTATTCCCTCCTTCCTCATATGGGTGTCCAGCTTCCCCTTAAATGCATCGTTTCAACCACTCCCTGTTGTCGCGAGTTCCACATTCTTCCCAGTCTTTGGGTAAAAAGTAGCTTCTAATTTCCCCGTTGGATTTATTGGTGACTATCTTACATTAATGGCCTCTAGTTATGTTCTTCCTAACATGAGGAAACTTTTTCTCTGCGTCCACTCTACCAAAGTCTTTCATTATTTTGAAGATCTCAGTTAGGTCACCCTCCAGCCACCTTTTTCAACAGCAAAGCGACCCATCTTGTTCATTTTTTCCTGATATGTGTGCCCAAGCATTTCTAGTATCATCCTTGTAAATTTCTCTGTACCCTTTTCAGTGCCTCTTATATCCTCTTTATAATGTGGTAGCCTAAACTGTGCACAGTACTCCCAAGTGTTGTCTAACCACGGTTCAATGCAGGTTTAGCATAATTTCCCCACTTTTCAATTCTGTTCCATTGGAAATAAAACCTAGTTCTTGGAATGCTTTTTTATGACCTTGCTAAGCTGTGGCACATCCTTTTGTGATTGGTGTATTTGTACTCTGAGATCCCTTTGGTCCTGAATGACATCTTCCAAGTAATAAGTGACTTTCCTATTCTTTTTACCAACATATCCTAGCTCACGTTTATCTGTGTTGAACTTGATTTGCTAATTATTTTCCCATTCTGAAAGTTTATTACTGCCCTTGTGTAATTTATTACAGAACTCATGAGCATTGACTCTCCAATTTGGTGTCATCTGTGAATTCAGAAATTGTGTTTTTGATTCCAGAGTTCAAATTGTGAACCACATTGGTCCCAGCAGTGATCTTTTTGGAACACCCCTTCCCATCTTCTACCACTTTTAATAGCTATTGTTTATTCCAGTTCACTGCTTTCTGTCTTGAAGCAAACCAGCAAACTTTTCTACTCAATTGTCCCCCGATTGTACAATCTTTGACTTTATTAATATATTATGGGGAACCTTATTAAAGGCTTTTTGAAATTTCAGGTAAATTGCATCTATCTACTGCATTACCATTGTCTACTCCTTCTGTTACCTTCTCAAAAAAATCATTAAGTTAGGCCAAGCAAGATATTTCCTTTTGAAATCCATACTGAATTGGAGACTAAAGGATTTAAGGAAATGGCCCTAGAAATAGTGGTGGAAAAATTGGTGGTCACCTTCCAAGATTCTATAGACTCTGGAACAGTTCCTACATGTTAGAGGATAGCTAATGTAACCCCACTATTTAAAAAGGGAGGTAGAGAGAAAACAGGGAATTAAAGACCAGTCAGCCTGATGATGGTAGTGGGGAAGATTTTATAACAGAGCATCTGGGAAACAGTGGGAGAATCAAACAGAGTCAGCATGGATTTACAAAAGGGAAATCATGCTCGACAAATCTGCTGGAATTTGAGGATGTAACTGTTCACAATATCTTTTTCATGATTTAGATGACGGAACTAAATGTAATTTCTCCAAATTTGCAGATGACTCAAAGCTGGGTGGGATGGTGAGCTCTGAGGAGGATGCAGAGTTGCTGCAGTGTGATTTGGAAAAGCTAAGTGCATGGCAGATGCAGTATAATGTGGATAAATGTGAGGTTATCCACCCTGGTATCAAAAACGGGAAGGCAGATTATTATCTGAATAGCTGGCTACAAATTAAGAGAATGGAATGTGCAGCAAAACCTTGGTGTCCTCCTACACCAGTTGCTGAAGGTAAGCATGCAGGTGCAGCAGATGGTAAAGAAGGCAAATGGTATGTTGGCTTTCATAGTGAAAGGATGTCTTGCTGCAATTATACAGTTCTTGATGAGGCCACACCTGGAATATTGTGCGCAGTTTTGGTCTCCTTATTCTTGCACTAGAGGAGTGCAGCAAAGTTTCCCTACAGTGCAGAAGGAGGCCATTTGGCTCATTGAGTCTGCACTGACCACAATCCCACCCAGGCACTATTTCCGTAAGCCCACATATTTACCATGCTAATCTCCCTGACACTAGAGTCAATTTACATGGCCAATCAACCTAACCCACACATCTTTGGACTGTGGGAGGAAACCAGTGCACCCGGAGGAAACCCATGCAGACACGGGGAGAATGTGCAAACTCCATGCAGACAGTGACCCAAGGCCAGAATTGAACCCAGGTCCCTGGAGCTGTGAGGCAGCAGTGCTAACCACTGTGCCACCATGCCGTCCCTGGCAAGGTGGGATTGATGTATGAGGAGAGATTGAGTCTGTTAAGATTATATTAGCTGGAGTCCCAAAGGATAAGGAGGGAATCTCATAGAAACCTATAAAATTCTGATAGGGTGAGACTGGATAGATGCAGGAAGGATGTTCCTGATGGTGGGGGAGTCCAGAATTAGGGTCATAGTCTAAGGATAAAGGGAAACCTTTTAGTACTGAGATGAGGAGAAATTTCTTAACCCAGAGAGTGGTAAGCCAGTGGAATTTGCTACCCCAGAAAGCAGTTGAAGTCAAAACATTGTATGTTTTCAAGAAGGTGTCAGATATAGCTCTTTGGGTGAAGGGGATCAAAGGGTATGGTGTGAAGGTGGGATCAGGCTATTGAGTCGGATGATCAGCCATGAACATAACGAATGCAGAATAGGCTCAAAGGGTCAAATGGCCTACTCTTCCTCGTATTTTCCATGTCTCTTATATTTGCCCTTGCAAATTCTCAGAGACAGCAATGTGATAACGACCAAATAATCTGTTTTTGTGAGGTTGATTGAGGGATAAACATTGGTCAGGACACTGGGAACAATTTCCCTGCTCATTCTCAAAATAGTGCCATGGGATCTTTTATATCCACTGGAGCAGGCACATAGATTCAGTTTAATGTCTCATCTGAAAGACAATATAGCGCTCCCTCGGTACTGCACAGAAGTGTCAGTGTTTGCACTCAAGCTCCGAAGTGGGACTTGAACCTCGAATGATGTGACTCAGAGGATTGAATATCAACAGAGGCATGGCTGCCCCTCCTGAATTACGGCAGTGCATCTTTTAGGTGCTCTGCTGTTGCTATAGTGCATAAATACTGGGCGGAATGAATGAGTGTTTGGGCTATCAATAAAGCTGATTGCTTTGCCTTGTCCTGGATAGTGCTGAGTTGCTACTGTAGTGTTGTATCTATGCCCATCTTGGCAAGTGGATAATACCCCATCACACTTTTGACGTATGGTCAAGTAGATGGTCGAGAAGTTTTTACAAGTTGGGGGGTGACTGATTCACCAAAGTGTCCCCAGGATCTGACCTGCTCTAGTAGCCATGGCACTAAAGTGACTGAATTTCCAGTCAATGGTTGTGTCATAATTCAGCTACATGCCTGTTTCCATCACCAATACCATTTATTGTGAACCAAAGGAAAAGGGCATTCCCACAGCTTACAGTCAGGTATCTTCACCTCGGGACCTCCAACTCCGGGTAGAGTTACAGGATAAAATAGCTGACTGCTTCCCATCGGGTGACCCTCTGCTGACTCAGTAAGGAAGCTCGTATTCCACGAAGCCCACGGATAGATATATTGATGATCCTTTATGACCATCATAACAGGTGGCCTCCTCAGGAAATTGATTATGAAGATATTGGTGATGGTTATGCTAACTTTTCTATTTGTTTTTGTTTATATGGTATGATGTTTGTGGTGTTTACTGCCTTTTGCAGAAGTAGACTGAGCAGCACAGTCACATACCAAATAATTTCCAATATGTAATTCAGCGGCAATTGTTATTCCTGTGGTATATTGTCCATTTAACAAAATTGTTGGCTTTGGTCCCTGGGATATTTGGTCTGCTTTAGGAAACTGCCTGTTTGCTATGTGCAGTAAATAAGGTTAGGAAAATACCCAAACCATAATACCATAGTGGAAATTCATTCTCCAGATCTTGTGGAACTGCTGCTCGTACAGGAAGCAACAGTTAAGTCTGTATGCAGCTGAAAAAGTTGAATTTCTGAAGAAAGACAAACATATTTAATTCCTCTTCACATCCTACATTCTGCATATATTAATTGTAATGCAAAATTCCAGATATTCAAATACAGCATTGTGACAGATGTTTTTGATACCCTATTTTATAGACAATTATTAGTCTAATTAAATAATGCTGCGTAATGTAATTGTTCGCAACAGTGTTTGAGACCAAATATTGAAAGGAAAACAGGCATTGAATATTAGGTATTTTATTGAAATCATAGTTGATGTCCCCATTTCAGGGGAGTTTCCAAGATCTTCTGATAATGTGCTTCCACTTGCATGAAGGTGAATAACTGTAGAGTGTTTTAAGCTAACCAGTGAAGCCCCTAGGATCCCATGGTGAATCTAGATGATTATTACCACCCTCCTATCCACTCTTTTAAAGTTTATATTAATGGGGACACAAAGCAAAGAAGTCTCTAAGGAAAATACAAGAAAATGCACACACTCGTACTCTTAGGAATCTCTTTTCCTCGGCTAAAATTGATGTTTTATAAATAATTTCACTGTTTCAAACTCCAAACTCACAATCACAGTGATTCAGTGATATTCATTTGGCATAAGTCAGTTTCATTTCTGTGTGCTTTTCATCAGAAATGGCTTGAAAAGTAAGATTTATCTGAATTTTTTATGCTGTGGGCTTACTAGGGACAGAGGATGATGTTTTTCACTTCTGGATGCTTGACAGTGCACTGCAGCATAAATAACCAAATGGTCACAAAACCTCGCTACACTTTCAAGGTCACGCGTTTCACTTAATTTTTAAAGTAAGCAGCAACAAACTGAGTAGTCGATAACTGGTCGATTGTGGGTGATAAAAGAAATTTTAGATGGGACATTAATCTTTTTACAGCTTGAAAGATTCATATAATGCCATTTTGTTATTTTATGTTCCAATATTTCATTATTTTGTTTATATAGATTTTCCTTATGTGGAATTGGATGAGCTTTGTCCTCGTTTTTATTTTGTCTTAGCTTTTAATTTTGCAACTTTTGAAAGCATCACAATCTACGTAAACAAAGAATATAGTTTTTACTTTTATCCAGTGGTGCTGCACACACAACTTTGCAAAGCTTATTTTTATTTGAAGTTTTAAAAAATTCTGACTCATGTAAATTTGCTTTCACTATAGACAATCTGTAAAGAATGATATCAAAGTACTCATTGCTACAGTTTTGATTGTACACGCAAAGTCGATGCGAGTGTATACAATCGAAAAATATAGAATTACGTGTATCTGATTTAGCATCTTCATTGGATATTACATTGCAATTTATTGATCTTAGTTACAATATTTTTCTCATAACAGAAAATGGTGTATGCTTATGTTTATCTTGCTACCAGTAATTCACAGCAATCACTTCCAAACATCTCTCCAATAAAGATGTGTTAATTACAAACCAGACAAGGTCTTCCATTATATTAAAGCTACTAACAAGAAGACAGCAGGAATCACACATGTAAATAGCATCATCAGCCCCCACTTAGTCCTATGTTTTGATCTGTGGGTGCTGCTTAGACTAAAGGTGCCATTAGAGTCTAGTTGTATGAAATAGACAGCAGCATAAGAACCAAATTTATTCAACAAGAAAACAGACCTTTAACATGAATTTAGAAAATCTGAGAAATAAAAATCTATTGGTCTGCCCAGCTGCACACAGTGATAATCAGCAGAAAAAGCAAATTTAGTTCTTTCCCAGAGCTAACAGAACTGATAATGATTTTCTTCAAAGCCTGTTTGCGTGGTGATGAATTTGGAGAAACTTGTAAGTTATTATTTAAGAAGAGATTTTCAGGTTTGTCAACATTTATTTTTGAACAAAATATGACATTTCATATGGGCTAGAAATACATGTTTAAGTCTCAATCACTTGCACACAAATGCAGGTTATTGATGATGGTAAGTTAATGAAAAATTAGTTCAGCTTGATATTAATTTGCACAATTCATGCCATGTTTCTGTGGAACTGTTAGCCATATTTTCGCTGCCACACAAAGTGAAACACTTTTGCCCATAGTGGGTATTGTAGAAAGAAGGAAAAGTTAAGGGAAGTGGTGGGTATTCCATGGTTTCTGAGACTTGGAGAAGAAGGAGCTAATATAGCGGATTGTGCAAGGAGTCTTGATTTAAAAGTAATGAAGGTGCAGGGATGAGGAAGAGCATGCATACTTGGGAGGTGGAGGAGGATGAAACTTTCTTCAATTTACAACAAGTGTATGAACTTGGTACTTTCCAATCATTCTTACCATTTAACAATTCCCAAAACAGACAATGATCGTCTCCAACAAGAGAGAATCTGTGATCTTGCCTTGAAGTTTAATCATAGAAATCATAGAAACCCTACAGTACAGAAAGAGGCCATTCGGCCCATCGAGTCTGCACCGACCACAATCCCACCCAGGCCCTACCCCCATATCCCTACATATTTTACCTGCTAATCCCTCTAATTTACGCATCCCAGGACATTAAGGGACAATTTTAGCATGGCCAATCAACCTAACCCACACATCTTTGGACTTTGGTATTATCTTTGGTATTATCATCTGCACATTCCCGACGATCAAGACCCTGGGGGGGTTACCAATGACCAAAAACTTAGTTGGACTAGCCATATAAATACTGTGGCTCCAAGAGAAGGTCAAAGGCTGGGAATTCTGTGGTGAGGAAGACCTCCCAATGCCAGTGTACCATATACAAGGCATAAGTCAGGAGTGGAATGGAATTAAAATAAAGATAGATTTTTAAACTGCACGAAAAGGGTTCATGGAAAGGAGACTGTGACGGAGTGAGATCTAGTGCAGGATTTAGTAGCCTGTTAACCGCAAGTGCAAATCCGGCAATGGCCGCCAAATCTCGCGAAAGGCCAGTAACGGGATTTGCGCTGGTGAGGTTTTGGAATGAGATCTTCCTGGGCCCTCCCCGATGACACAATTAGGAGCATGTCCATGAGGGGCACAAACCTGATTTGTATGAATTTGAATCCATTGTAATATATTTAATGTGGTTAACATCATATCCTTGTTGAAACTTCCCACCCCCAAGTGTGATGCCAAGTTGGCGTGAATTACTACTGCTTTTGAAAAATGGGAATCGGGCACCATAACCTCTGACAGGGAGGAAGGAGATGAGCAGCACTGTGTCCATTTAGCACCAGGGCGTCCAAGAGGACAGAGCCGAAATCTGTGGGGAGTGAATGCTTTCATTCATCTCCCACTTCATGTAGTAGGACCAACATCTTGTCCAATAGCACAGCACCCTGCAGGATGTCATGACCACTCTGCGACCAGAAGATGAAGGTTGCAGAGGTCTTCCTCATCAGGATTTTGGGTCTGTGGAGTCATTGAGTGCCTGCTATCCAGTTAATGCAGGAAGGTGATGACGTCTCGTATTAAGGAGTAGCGTGTGATGCTCCTCGACAATTGCTTATATTTCATTTATGCCTGTCTGCTGTCACCCCGGCTCATGTTTGATTGAGGGTATGCGCTACATTCCCGTACTCCTTAGCTCCAGAGGGGGATTGGGGTGAGGGTCTAGGATTCACTAAATCATGCCTGAGTCCGATCACTGTGAAAGAAACATCCGTAATGAGTGGGCCAAACCATCTGCATGACATTGAGGGCCAGAGAGAAGAACTGTGTCCAGATGGGGAGAAGCGGAATGCTACAGGGAGGAAGATTAAAGAATGTGAGGCGTTAAGGTGGTGAAGAACAATAATATTTGATTTAGGGACATGTGCACATCTTACAAGTGACAATGACCCCAACTATCTGTGCCTAACTTCACCTGTGCCCACGTTGTGCACTTACAATTCCTTCAACCACCATACCCTCCCACTATGTCCGTGTGTGCGTGTTCCCAGAATGCATATCAAAGGTGGAGATGGTTAGTTATCTAACTAGGGCTGTGGACTGGGCTTTATACTAACAGGGCAGGATGTATTGGGTGAAGAAAGATTTAGAATCCAAGGGAAAGATCAAGATATCAAAGCAGTATAGTGACATGGGTAAAGACAAGCAGAGTCGAACAGGAAGGGACAGAGATGCCAACAAACGTTGGCTTCAGGACGCTTGGTGGAGGACATGCCCATGTCTACATCAACTGAGGCGAAGTGGAAATAATCGAGAGCTTCAAGTTTCTAGGTGCCCAGATCACCAACAACCTGTCCTGGTCCCTCCATGCCAACGCTATCGGTAAGAAAGCCCATCAATGCCTCTACTTGGGCGAAGGAAATTTGGCATGTCCGCTATGGCTCTCTCCAACTTTTACAGATGCACCAAAGAAAGCATTCTTTCTGGTTATATCACAGCTTGGTCTGGCTCCTGCTCTGTCCAAGACGGCAAAAAACTATAAAGGGTTGTGAACGACGCCCAGCCCATCATGCAAACCAGTCTCCCATCCATTGACTCTGTCTACACTTCCTGTTGTCTCGGAGAAGCAGCCAGCATAATCAAGGACCCCACTCACTCCGGACATACTTTCTTCCGCCTTCTTGCGTTGGGAAAAAGATACAAAAGTCTAAGGACACGTACCAACCGACTCAAGACTCAAGCTTCTTCCCTGCTGCGACTTTTGAATGGACCTACCTCGTGTTAAGTTGATCTTTCTCTGCACCCTAGCTATGACTGTAACACTACATTCTGTGCACTCTCCTTCTCTATGTACGGTATGCTTTGTCTGTATAGCGCGCAAGAAACAATACTTTTCACTGTAGACTAATACACGGGACAATAATAAATCAAATACATCAGCAAATAAGGACATTATAGGGAATAAAAGTAAAAAGACAAAATTAAAGGTTCTTTATCTGAATGTACAAAGCATCAGCAATAAAAACTAGTGGCACGAATAGAGGTAAATCATTTAGATCCAATTGCCATACAACGACATGGTGACAAGATGATCAAGGATGTGAAATAAATATTGCAGTGTACCCAAGATTTTGGAAACAGAATGGCAAACGAGGCAAGTAAAAGATGACATAAGGGCGTCAGTAAGAAAGGATCTGGCCTCAGAAGATCATGACGTAGAGTCAGTGAGTGGAAATTAGAAATGGAAAGAGTCTGAAAACACTGGTGGGAATGGTTTATGGACCCCCTTACAGTAGTTATACCATTGGGCAGTGCATTAAAAAATAAATTATTGGAGTTTGTAACAAAGAAAAATGTAAGAATTGTGGGGGGCATTCATCTTCATGCAGACTGGGTCAAAATTGGCAAGAGAAGATGAGTTTATAAGAATGTTTTTATAACAGTTTCTTGGATTAATATGTCATGGAACCAAATCGGGATAAAGCTATCTTAGACCTAGTAATTAACCTTGTCCCGAAACAAGGTTAATTAATAATGTCATACATATTTGGTAGCATGAGCTTTTGGAGTGCTGACCCTTCATCAGGTGAGTCGTGAAGGGGCAGTGCTCTGCAAGGGGGGATGATAATCACTGGATGGCACAGTGGTTAACACTGCTGACTCTTCCCACTAGGGACCCGGGTTTGATTCGCTTGGGTCACTCTCTGTACGGAGTCTGCACGTTCTCCCTGTGTCTGCGTGGCTTTTCTCCGGGTGCTCTGGTTTCCTCCCACACTCCAAAATACATGCTGGCTAGGTGCATTGGCAATGCTAAATTCTCCCTCAGTGTACCCGAATAGGCGTCGGAGTGTGGTGACTAGGGGATTTTCACAGTAACTTCATTGCAGTGTTAACGTAAGCCTACTTGTGACGCTAATAAATAAACTTTTAGAGGAAATGATAGAGACATTTAACAAATATTTTGTCTGTCTTCACAATAGAACATAAGAACTAGGAGCATGAGCAACTAATTCAGCCCCTCGAGCCTGCTCCTCCATTCAATACGATCATGGCTGATCTAATCTCGGCATCATGTCCACCTTTCGGCCTGCTTCCCATAACCCTTCATCCTGCTACTAATTAAAAACGCTCAAATTTGTTTAGTGTTCTGGTGTCCGCTGCATGTTGGAGTAGAGAATTCCACAGATTCACAACCCTTTGAAGTAATTGCTCCTCATTTCTATTTTAAATCTGCCACCCCTTAGCCTAAAACTGTGGCCTATCCCTGTAACCTCACACATTCGCATTCCTTCAGAACCTTCACATTCCAACCATTATTCATGTAAATTGAGTCTGTGTCTTTATATGCCCTGTTTGTGAACAGAATTCCCACTCACCTGAAGAAGGGGCTTGGAGCTCCGAAAGCTTGTGTGGCTTTTGCTACCAAATAAACCTGTTGGACTTTAACCTGGTGTTGTTAAACTTCTTACTGTCCTCACACATTTACCATGGCCAATCCACCTAACCTGCATATTGTTTTGGACTGTAGGAGGAAACCGATGCACCCAGAGGAAACCCAGGCAGTTATGGGGAGAATGTGCAAACTCCACACAGACAGTCACTAAAGGCCAGAATGGAACCTGGGTCCCTGGTGCTGTGAGGCAGCAGTGCTAACCACTGTGCCACCATTATCTCCTCTCCTCTCATCTAACTCCAGCAAGTATAGGCCTAAGACAAGTCCTTCATCCCTGGAATCAATCAAGTGAAGCCTCTCTGTACAGCCTCTAATGTATTTACATCCTACTTCAAGTAAAGGGACCAGTACTGAGCACAGTACTCCAGATGCGGTCTTACCAATGCCCATTACAGTCGCAAGAGCATTTCCCTACTTTTATACTCTATTCCATTCGGAATGAATGCCAAAATTCCATTTGCCCTCCTTACTATCTGCTGCACCTGTATACTAACTTTCTGCAATTCATGTACAAGGGCATCCAGATCGCTCTGCAACAAAGCATTGAAGTTTCCATCAAGATAATAAGTTGCCTTTTTATTCCTCCGACCTCGTACTGATCCATGTTAAATTTCATCAGCCAGATTTTGGCCGACTCACCTAATCTATCCATATCCATTGTAAATTTCTTATTTCCTCATGGCAACTTGCTCTCCCACCTATTTTAGTGTCATCTGCAAATTTGGCTATAGCACATTCTAACCGTCCATCCAAGTCATTAATATAGATTGGAAATAATTGGAGGACTGAACCCTGTGGCTTACCACTCATTACAGCTTGCCAACTAGAAAAAGATCCATTTATCCCCACTCTTTCTTTTCTGTTGGTTACCCAATCCTTTTTCCAAGCTATTATGTTACTCCCAACCCAGTGGAATCGTACCTTGTGTATTACCCTTTTGTGTGGCACCTCATCAAATGTCTTCTGGAAGTCCAGATATACTACATCTACAGGACCCCATTTATCAACTTTGCTTGGAAGAACTCCAGCACATTAGTCAAACACGCTCTACCCTTCTTAAAACTAGATTGACTCTGATGGATTACCTTTTGACTTTTCAAGTGTCCCGGTACAACTTCCCTAATAATGGATTCCAACAGTTTTCCAATGACAAAATAACTGGCTGTCGTTTCGTGCTTTATGCCTTTTTCCCTTTTTGAACAGGGGCATTATGTTAGCCTTTTTCCAATCCAGGGAATTTTGGAATATTATAACCAATGGCCACACTATCTCTGCTGCCACTTCCTTTTAGACCCAAGAATGTAGGCCATCAGGCTATGGGGACTTACCTGCCTTTAATCCCAATAGCTTGCTCTGTACTTTTTCCCTAGTGATGGTGATTGTTTTAAATTCTTCCTTTTCAACAACCTCTGCATTACCTGTTAGTATTGCCACGGTTCTAGTGGCTACCACTGTGAAAACCGAGGCAAAATATTGATTTAGTATCTCTGCCATTTCTGTGTTCCCAATTATTAACTCCCCAGTCTCATCCTCCAAGGGACCAAGGTTGACATTAACTACCCTCTTCCTTTTTATATACTTATATAACCTTTTGCTATATTTTTTTATATTTTGCACTCGATTTCTTTCATAATTCACTTTTGCTCTTATTACATTTTTAGTAACCCTCTGTTGGTCTTTACAAGCTCCCCAATCTGCCAGCCTGCCACTGACCATTACAATATAGTATGCCTTAGTTTTTGGCTTTGTTATCTTTAACCTCCTTGCTTAGCTATGGATGAATTTCCCTTCTCTTACAATCCTCCTTCCTCTCTGGAATATATTTTAGTTGAGAGGAATTGAACATCTCAAATATCTGTTCCCCAACTGTCCTATCTTTTAGGGTTTCTGCCTAGTCCATTAAGGCCAAATCTGTCTTCACCCTATGTAACAAAGGAACACTAGTGTGGGACTCATGTTTATTGCCCTCAAACTGAATTTGAAATGCAAGCATGCAATGACCACTCTCCCCTAAAGGTTCCTTTACCACAGAATCATAAATTAATCCCATTTCATTGCACAATACTGAATCCAAAACCACCACAGAAGACACAAGTTACATTCCAGAAATAGATGGTAACCTATGGGCTAAAAGTAAGGAAATTGTTATGAACAGAGAAAAAGTATTGGTAGAATTTAAGGGACTAGAATCGGACAAATCCCCAGGACCAAATGGCGTACATTTTAGGGTTCTAAAAGAGAGAGTGCATGGGCTGGGTGTGAAAATTCTTCAGATTCAGGAATGGCTTGATTAGAGTGGAAGTTGGCAAATATTACATTGCTTTTCAAGGAGAGAAACAGTGAACTACAGAGTCTAAACATCAGTTATTGGGAAAATGCTGGAATAGATTATTAAGGAAGTCTTAACAATGCACATCGAAACGCATAGTGTGGTTATTGGATAACTTTAATTTGACAGTATCCTTATTCTTGCAATAAATCTTTGAAGTGTAGCTTGATCTTGATCAACAGTTAACACCCCTTTCATGAAACATTTTATTATTTTTTAACCACTACATCTCTAATCCTAAATTGCACTGATTGGAAATGTCACATTACAGCATTTTTGTAATCAAATGTTCTATGATAAAATTAGTAACAAATCAAACTTGGAGTTCACAATAGTGATGCCATTATATATTTCTAAGAGAGCTTAAATATAGACTGTCAAGAGCCACAACTGATATTTTGTATGATATGGTGTTATATATTCCCATTATCAATTGTATCAGTGCTGTTGTTTATTGCACTTAATCTCTGTTATGACTTTATTGTATAGTATTTGAGGCCTCTTGGTAAGGTGACCTATTTGCCATTTATATCATGGTTCTCTTTTTAAAAAAAGAAATAGAGTCAATAGGTTATGCATGGTTAAAAAGAGTTCCACCAGGGCCACTTTTGAGGCTCACTGCAGTGTTATTAACACCTTGCTTACCTGGTGCTCATTAACATGTTGGACATTAATGAGTCTATTATATTAATGTGCCCTACTTAAGGGGAATGATTGCTTGGGGAAGAACAGAATCATTCTTCTAACAAAAAAGCAATTACAGTACAACCTCTTGCTGAACTGGTAGACATTTTTTCTGTTTTCTTTATTTAGGAGTAATTTCAGGCTGCTGGTTATTGAGTGTGCGATTTGCCTCAAAGGAATTACTATTGCGATTGGGTCAATTTGTACTAAATACTTCAATCACTGAATATGTTTCAAGTGAAATAATCTGTTTGAATTTATAAGATTTAAGAGTTGTTATTGAGAAACAATTTTAATTCACTGTTTAACAATAGTACTGAATGATATTGTACTGTGAGATGATATTTGCATTTGTGACCAGTTTTAAAGATTTGTTTCAAATTTCAGATATTTTAATGCAGAGTAGATTTGTGCTGCTGATGTACATACAATTAACTTAACAACTGAACCTCATTAGTAGGCCTGATTATTTTTTTCAAGATAGTGTGCATTTTTAACATAATGACTGCCCACTTTGAACAGTCATTGTAGTTGGTTACAAAATGTAAAAAGTTTTTAATTGTATTATAACTCTGATTTTATCCAGTGTCAAAAATACTTTTGTGGGGATCTTTAACATTAATGGCTTTGATTTTAAAAAAATACTGAAATATCATCAAAAACTTTGACAATTTTGATTTGATTTAATTTATTATTGTCACATGTATTAGTATACAGTAAAAAGTATTGTTTCTTGCGCACTATGCAAAGCATATCATTCATAGAGAAAGAAACACGAGAGTGCAGAATGTAGTGTTACAGTCATAGCTAGAGTGTAGAGAAAGATGAAGTTAATGCAAAGTAGGTCCATTCAAAAGTCTGATGGCAGCAGGGAAGAAACTATTCTTCAACACCCATTTTCTCTCCATAAGACCTTGAACTTGCTGTAGTCTCCAAAATCCATATGTGCCTTCCTCAAACTCCATGCTTGAATTCTGCTTATCAAATTTCCACTCCTACCACAGTACCAAAACAGGTCTTACCGACATCGCAAATGGCATATTATGTAGGAAATTGCTCCCTGTCTACCTTATCTTTTCCCCTTAATGTCCTGAAAACTTTAATCAAATCACCCCTTAACCTTTTAAATTTCAGGGAATACAACCGTAGTTTGTTTAATCTGTCAACGTGCTTTAATACTTGGGGTGCAGGTATAATTCTGGGAAGCTTATGTTGCACTCCCTCTCAGGGACCTCAGACTTTTGTATCTTTTTCCTGATGAAGAAGGTGGAAGAGAGAATGTCCGGGTTGCATGCGGTTCTTAATTCCTGCTCTGGCAAGGCAGCAGGAAGTGTAGACAGAGTCAATGGATGGAAGGCTGGTTTGCATGATGGACTGGTCTACATTCACGACCATTTGTAGTATTTTTAAAATTACAATTAATACAATTTTTTCCTATCTCTTAAATTTACATAATTTTACAGTGCTTTTTTAAAGTGCCTTTAATTGTCTTTAATTTAGTAAACATCCTAAGATGCTTTATAGGTGTGCTAAAAAAGAAAACTTGATACCAAGTTGCGTAAGGAGATATGGGGGCAGGTAGTCAAAAACGTGGTCAAAGCGTCGGGTAGTATGGAGTATTTTAAAGGAAAAAAGAGAGGTTGTAAAGTAGGATGGTTAAGGGGGGGAAATCCCAAACCTTCAAAGCCTGCTGAAGGGAGGTCTGCCAAAGGTGCAATGATTAAATTTGGAACATGGCTGATATTTTGGAGGGTTGTAGATCTGGAGAAGACAAAGGGTGCTAGTTTTCTTGCCAGAAATTACATTTTGACAAATTCTGCTAAGATTCCTCCCCCCACTGACTTTGGTCTTTGAATAATTTAGTTGGAAGAAATTTCAACTCCTCCAGTACTGGATGTCGAACAAACAATCTGATCATTTAGAGGCATTGAGCGAAAGTTGGTGGTGATGAAGAGCTGGGTGCTGTCAGGTTACACGTGGAACCTGATGCTATGGTTTCGCCGAGGGGCAGCTTGTGGATGAGAAGCTGTGGATGAGCTTGTAGGAAGCCAAGAATAGATCTTTAGTGAGGGGCAGGGTGGGAACGAGGAAGAGAAGCAATTGCATGCAATTCTCTGCCTATGATTGGCTAGATAAGAATGGAATCAGATGAGTGCGGTTTTATCCAGCAAGATTTTGATGGAGAGATGTTGCGGACAAGGATGTCAAATATTTGTCAACTGCAGAAAGATGGAGGAGAATGTTTACTTTGGAGTCCATGACAAATCTTTTCACTATAATCTCCAAGGTTTCCCCTATCTTAGCCCTAATCTCACATCTGAGTTTCTCTCTCAACTCCTCTCATGCCCTCTCTGAGCTTATCTGCCCATGAAACTCCCTCCTACTTGCTTAACTCTGTTTCCACTAAACCACTGACCATCCAACTTCCCTTCCTGACTCGCGTATAAGCTAATATTGTTACCGCTTCTCTCCCTTCAGGTACAGTCCCTCTGTCCTTCAAATCGACCATCATTATCTCTCTCCTGAAAAAAATACTTGCCTCTGTCATCCTTGCAAACCACCACATCTTCAACACCCATTTTCTCTCCATAAGTCCTTGAACTTGCTGTAGTCTCCAAAATCCATATGTGCCTTTCTCAAACTCCATGCTTGAATTCTGCTTATCAAATTTCCACTCCTGCCACAGTACCAAAACAGGTCTTACCGACATCGCAAATGGCATATTATGTAGGAAATTGCTCCCTGTCTACCTTATCTTTTCCCCTTAATGTCCTGAAAACTTTAATCAAATCACCCCTTAACCTTTTAAATTTCAGGGAATACAACCGTAGTTTGTTTAATCTGTCAACGTGCTTTAATACTTGGGGTGCAGGTACAATTCTGGGAAGCTTATGTTGCACTCCCTCTCAGGTCAATATATCATTTCCACGGTGTGTTGTCCAGAACTGTTCACAGTTCTCCAGATGTAACCATGTGGTTTAACTGTGGCTTTGTATAACTAAATCATGAGTATCTTCTTGAAGCTTAGTCCTGTAGATACAAAGGCCAAGATTCTATTAGTCTTTTGACTGGAGTTTGTACCTGTTGTTGATATCTTAATGATCCGAGTATATAAACCTCATTGTTTCTAGCTTTTCACCATTTATGAAGTATCCTATTCTGTCCTTTTTCATGTCCCAAGTAAAATAGATTTTTATATGGAGGTGCATATATGTGACAGAATTGCGTAGAGCTGAGTGAGATTTCCTGAAGCTGATGGTTATGATGGACCTGACCAAATCCTTTGTTAGTCATTAATCCTCAGTATTTTCGTAACATGACAATTCAGGCTTTTCACTGATGGACTCCGCTGTCTTTGTCAGTTTTCTACTGATACCTCAACCACTTTTATTTTGAAACAAAAGTATGCATTCTATGTAAGTGATTGGCACATTATTTGACCTTGGGAAGTATCACATCTGTTGTCGTAAAATTCATAGTGATCAGAAGTGAGCCTTCCTCCTCCTAATTTGCTGGTGTTACCGTCTCAGGAGAAAGACAGTTTGGCAAATATTGGCAAATATTAGAGATACAACCTCGGAAGCATCCTGATCTGTTTGTCCTAGTTTCTGAATAAGCTTGCTGAAACATCAGAGGAACTTATTTTGATGTTGTAGAAGTAGCACAAGACAGGAAATTCACAGGAAATCAATCGGTATTAGAAAGGCAAAGAAAAGTTATTGTTTTGCTATGATACCTGATCCCAACTCCATATAAAACATTGTCATGGAAACTTCCCAAGAGTTCACTGAAAATTTAAATATGTATCAACTACATCTCAAGTGTTCATATTATATACCTTTGTTATATCTGAATATCCTTGAATCAGTGCTCACTGTCCTTTTAATAAGGTTCCTATTTTAAGTGGTTCTCACTCAATTCCATGAAGAATAATTTCAAACAAAAACAGCAAATGCTGCAAAAACTCAACAGTTCTGGCAGCATCTGTGGAGAGAGGAGCAGTTAACATTTCGAGTCTGTACTCTTTATTTCGAGTCATACAGAATTGAAACATTAACTTTGTTTCTCTTTTTTCAGATTTCCAGCATCCACAGTATTTTGCTTTTATAAAAATCATTTCAACTTGTTTTAACTGTAACTTCTAAGTTGACAAGTCAAAAGTTCCCAGATAGGTTTCTTGGCCCTTTTGTAAAGAGTAACTTCATACTCTTAAGAGTTTTCTATCCTCAGAATTCTTTCTTACATTTGGCAAGTGTATAAAGATGGTAGTTCAAATTTCATTCATTTCCCACCTCCTCCAAGATTAAAGGGTTAATTATTCTGCACCTGGAGGCTGTAAGATAATATTTCAGTGATAAAATAGCAGAATTCTCCTCACTATTTAAATTATATTCTGGGAGTCGTTTTCAATTGTAAAGATGGTGACATTTGCTAAATAATCATTAAAAATTCTTGGCATTTGGTTGCAGGATACTAATTTTAAAATCTTCCTATGATAGCTAGTTTTATAAAAGTGATGAGTTGAAAGAGGAGCTTAATCTTTAGATATTGAACATTTCTGCAATATTCAAATGATTTTTTGTCCTAAGTTTGGTTTGTTGGTCTGTATGTGGCATTATTTCCCATTTGGCAGCAGTTTTACAGATGTATGTATTCTCTGATATGAGCTGAGATTAAGGAAGATGGTCTTGCAGTCACAGCTAAATCAGTAAATGCTTGAAGTGGGTGGGGGTGAATATTGGTGGCAAAAACTAGTTTTGATGGAGAATATTAATGTCAGTGGACAGTTAGGAGATTTAGGAAGGCACTTTTTTGGTTCTCACTTCCTGATGCTGAAATAAATATGATTGACAAAAGTTATTTAAACATCAGGAATATATTTCTTAGTGTAATCATTTCATACCTAGAACATAGAATCATAGAATGCCTATAGTGCAGAAGGAGGCCACCCGGCCCATCGAGCCTGCATCGACAACAATACCACCCAGGCCCCATCACCGTAACCCCATGTATTTACCTTGACATGGAGGAACAATTTAGCATGGCCAATCAACCTAACCTGCACATCTTTGGAGTGTGTTTTAGAACTTCATTATCTTTGCCATCATCTCTCTTTCTTCCTTTATTGTCTCTGTTCTTTCTAAACTTGACTTAGTACTCATTTTTACTTTTTTAACAGTCAAAATTTTTTATTACTTTTCATCTGCCTCCCTGGTTGCATTGGTAATTTTTTTTAGTTGGAAGAAACTTTCTAAAAAGAATAATTTACCAAAAGCTAAATTCAAAGGTTGTTTGCCAGCCAGTAAAACGTTAGGTCCTGAAGGCAACTGGGGTCGATATGATCAGGTAATAGAAGTTGGATGAAAAGTAGAACATTCTTGGGCCCAAGAGTAAATTGACCTTGTCTAAAAAAAATAAACTTGGCTACATGGAGGGAGTGTTAAATTACAACTGGTGAAATACAAATAAATTTGCTCATAATCAGTTCTTACTGTATTTATAAGTGTCCCATTCATCTGATTTAATATTTAATTTTCAAACTATGAATAATATCAGTCATTTTTTGAACAACACTTATTATTCACAGCATCTTGCATAAGGGACATTTACCCCAATTTTTGATTTGATTTTGATTTATTATTGTCACGTATTAATGTACAGTGAAAAGTATTGTTTCTTGCGCGCTATACAGACAAAGCGTACTGTGCATAAAGAAGGAAAGGAGAGTGCAGAGAATGTAGTGTTACAGTCATAGCTAAGATGTAGAAAAAGATCAACTTAATGTAAGGCAGGTCCATTCAAAAGTCTGACAGCAGCCGGGAAGAAGCTGTTCTTGAGTCAGTTGGTATGTGACTTCAGACTTTTGTATCTTTTTTCCAACGGATGAAGGCGGAAGAGAGAATGTCCGGGGGTGGGACATGAAACGCTCTACCCATAACATTCAATACAGTGGAAGCATTGCTTCCCTGGCCCCAACTCATTTGATGGCCAGGCAGGTTCTAGAACTAAAGCACGAATTAGGTTTGAATTATTGGATATTTTTTGAACTCTGAAACATGGAGATAATTTTGAACTGCTTCAACAATTTGTAAGTGGCCCACTTCACATGAATGCAGTATCTGATTACAGTTAATATGTGTTTGGTTTTATTACTGTCATAGTCCTAAGTATTCAGATTTTTATTAAAAGTGAGAATATTGTTTAATATCTAAAGTACTGGAACATTAATAGTTCATTAACTAGAATTTCACTGTATTCTTTATTGTAATCCAGTGAACTAATTTTGCTTCTAGATATTGCTTCTCTAATACATTACTGTATTCAGATGCCTTTTGTTTCTGATAAACAGTGATTATGTTTACAGGGTTTATAAACTGTATTTGAACTAAATATTTCACATGTTTATCTTTACTCTAAAAATGGAGATTGTGAAAATGTGGTTTAAAACAGCTAATACTGCAGAAGGGTAAACAGAATTCACCTGGGATGATGAATAAACATATCTCAGGTAAAATGAGCTAATAAAGGCTTAATGACCACAGTGATTGTCCATGTATTTCTCTGTGGATAAGTAGTGTTCCCTCTCCCATAGCAGAAGCTGATTTGCTCCGACATTGGAAGTCTTGAGCTGGAAAAACATTGCTTCCAGTGTCACTGGAGAGAAGCCTTGTTGTGGATTAGGGTGTTTAGATGGAGACAGGATAGAAACCCATAATTTTTTATGGTTCATAAGTAAGGAAATTTTTTCAAATTAATTTCTGTTTCAGATTTCAACTATTATCGCTCAAATAGATTATTTAGAATAAATGTTTAGAATAACCTTATTATGTATGGGTAGCATTGGGTAGATTATTACTGTCTAATACTCTAAATATATCCATATTAATATTTTATTGATCTGTAAAGCTAGCTAGCTACAAAGTAACCTGATGTGAATCACAGATGACCTTGCCTTCAGTTTATCATGCTTTGTTTTGTCCTGATTGTGACACTGATGAAGGACGTCTTAATCTATCAGACAAGGAACAGACTCTTTACTTGGGCAGGGTAAGCAAAGGCATATGACTAGAGTAGAATACAAGAGGGAGTTGCTTGCTGGCTATAATTTTGTTGTCATTTCGAGTATTGTGATCATTTCATTGATGTGACAGTGCTGGGCTTTACATATAATCCCTTAGCCTGTGCTCACTTTCAGTCTTATTCACTCCCTGTCATTCATATTGATTAGATGAAATCTGGCTGGCAAATATATGTAAGAACAACAGACTTTATAGTTAATGTATCAAGATGAGATGAATGAATAATATTCTATTCTTCCCAAAACATGTGGGTTATGAATAATTATTAAACTAACTAGGCTGCAAGGTGAGCAAACACATTTTCATAACTATATATTTATATTCCCCCACTGATGCTCCATACAAATTAATGTGTTTAATTGATGTCACCTTGCATTACAAGTTATAAAGTGGTGTGCCGATGGCACAATCAGCAGGAAATTCCTTCTGTTTGGTTTTTCATTAAGTCTTTGTCTGGATGGAAGCCAAAGCCAGATGTGACACCAAGGTTTTACCATTTTCTTAAGCTCAAATGAAATGACTATTCTTGCCTTTTTTTCTAATAGGTTGTTATCGATGCCTTTAGACTGATCAATGCTAATATGATGGTGTTAGGACATGAGCCGAGGCAAACAACTTCAAATCTCGGTCATCTCAACAAACCATCTATCCAGGTAAATGTTTCCATCCGTAAATTAACATTTCTGTTTATATAGTTAAAACAAGCAGCTATTGAGAATGCAAGTTTTAAATTTTATTCTAAGTTATTTACTGAAGTGGAAAGTGGGCCTTTTATATTTTAAAAGATCTTATTTATATCATATCAACCAAAATCTTTAACAATGTCCCTTCTAAATGTTGTCATGCGCAGCCTATCTTTCTGGATGCACAGTACCCTTAACTTTTTTTGTGTGGCCACACCATGTGCATTATCCTGAAGGGGATAGCTGGTGAAAGGCCTGTACAGTACCTTCCGGGTTGCTATATGTGCACACAGCTTACAGAGAACATTACACTTTAGTCTTGTATATATTGCACTAATAACACCTGGCTTGGCCATTTCAGATGAAAAATTCCTGTAACACTTTTTATCTGACTTTTTGATTTGCAAACCCTAATTAAGTACTGCAGTGAGAAAAGCCTATTGATGCTATTATACCATCAAGCAAGAAGATCGATAGAGGGTCTTGGCTTATTGTTTTAAGTTGTACTTTTATTGAAGTCTATACAACTATCAAAGATAATGAGCAGAAAATGTGCCAGGGGTTTTCACTGGGCATAGACAAGTCCATACATGCAAGTTTCAGGAGAATAGTTCCCTGACCCTTTTATGACTGCTGTAATGACCTCTCTTGTTAATTTCATGACATTGTTCAAATCATTACAACAGGAATGGTATTCTGTAGATGCACAGCTAAATCAATATACAAGTAGAGTATTTTTATGCCCTTTGAAACACATTTAATTGCACCTGCTCCCTAAGAAGGAATATGTATCTAAGGACAACTGCATGCCCCTTTATGTTTCAAGAAAAATAATTTTAAGAAAAAGTGTTTCAAGAGTATTCACAGTTCAAAGATTTCTTCAATAAGTCCAGGAGACATTTTAGGAAAAAGGATTTGATATGGACTTGTTTTGGTAATGCAGGAAGTACAATCATGATTAGATTTTGTGGAACAATTGTTTATTCAAACTGAAAGTTGTAGTTTTGTTAAGTCCAGGCCTGTTTGTTGATGTGTCGTAAAACTCAGCAGCAACTAGGTGGGAAAATAAAATGAAAAATTCTAATCAACATTTGTATAGAAGAACATTACAAATGTTGGTGTTGGTTCATGGACATATGAACTAATTAAGCTACATCACTCTCCCTCTCTAATAGTGCAGGGGAACGGTGCTATTGTTAGATGTAATCTTAATCCTCTTAATCAAATACAAAAAATTATGATTCATTATTTTTTGCTTCTGATTTTAAAATGTTTACACTGGCTACCACAGCACTGACACAACTTTTATCAAAATCATAAATAACATCTTTTTGACTGACTTTCTTGACTTATTTGCTCCTTTTGGACATAGTTGACCACACTCTCCTCCAATACTCCTCAGTTGTCCAGCTGTCAGGAATTGCCCTCACCTTGTTGCATATCTATCTATCACATCGCAACCGAAGAATCACCTGCAATGGATTTCTCATCAGTATGCTGTCCCTTGGCTCATCCAAAAACATGTCAGATTCAAAGCACCCAGTTCTATCTTGCCATCACCCCTTCTGACCCCACCACTGCCTCTGATTTGTCACGCTGCTTGGCTGACATCCAGTATCGGATGAGTAGAAATTTTCTCCATCTACCACGAAGAGAGAAAATCAAAGCCATTGTCTTTTCCCCACTTCAAACTCTGCTCCTTGTTCACCAACTCCATTCTTCTGCCTGGCCCTTGTCTGAGGCTGAATGAGACTGTGAGCAACCAGTTTGTCTCTGAACTGAGTTTAGTTTCCAAACCCTTCAGTAACCAATACTGACTACTTTAACCCGCCATTAAAATCGCTTGCCTCTGTCTCTGCCACAGCTTGTTTGCTGTTGGAATGCTCATCCATGCCTTTGGTACCTCCAGGCTCAACTGTTCTGGTGTTACCCTGGCCAGCCTCCCACCTTGCACCCTCTGTAAACTTGAGCTCATCCAAAGTTCTGCTGTACATACCCTAACTTTCACCAAGACCTATTCATCCACCACCTCCATACTCACTGATTTAATATTGCTTCTTGGTCTGACAATGCTTTGAATTGAGAAAGGATCTCATGCTTGCCTTCAAATCCTTCCATGGCCTCTCCCTGCTCTATCATTGTAACCTCCTGCAGCTCTACAACCTTCTGGGTTTTCTGCAATTTAAAAAAAAAATACTCCAACATTAGTCGCATGGCTTCAGCCATCTCTCTTTCACGCTCTGGAATTCCTTGTTTAAACAGGTGAGGAGGTGGATTTGAGACCAGGGAGGGATCAGCCGTGATCTAATTAATGGCGGAGCGGGCTTGAAGGGCTGAATTTGCCTACTTCTGCTCTTAATTCCTATGTTCCTATGATGGATGTAAATGAGGGAAAGATAGGATGCAGGCTTGGACTGGCGGTGCCAAGTGGCGTTTTTCTATGCTGTAATCCAATGTAATACTTTTGAATTATTACATTCCCTCTTAGCCTATGACCCCCCACCTAATACCTTACTGTTTTGAATTTTAGTGCTATCTGTCCTAATTCTTTGCACCTTGGTTTTTCCTCTCTTATGTTACCTGATTACCATTCCCCTGCCAGGTTAGTTTAAACATTCTAACAGTACAAGAATTGCTCCTAGCTTTGTTCAGGTGCAACTTATCTGGCTTGTAAAGGCTTGATCTCTCCTTAATCCTGTCTCAAATGTCTCTGCAGTCCTAAAGCCATTTCTTCTGCACCATCCCTCCAGCATTTATCTGCCCTATTCTCCTGTTGCTCTTCTCAATTGTGCGTGGTTCCATTAGTAATCCAGAGATTTTCTACCTCAGGTTCTGCTTGCTAGTTTCTTTCCTAGCTCCCAAAATTCTGCCTGCAGAATCTCATTCTTTTTTCTAGCAATGTCCGTGATAACGATACAGACCATTATGTCTGGCTACTCATCCTCCCTTCAGTCCTTTGTAGCTCAGTAACATCCTTTACCCTGATACCACAGAGGCAACAGGTCATCCTGGATTCATGTCTGTGGCCACAACAATGAGAGTCTGGCCCCCTAACTATAGAATCCCCTATCACTATTAAGAAAAATTAAAATTTCTACCTCGGTCTTCTCCATTTATCTTCAGCATTGAATACATAAAAACAAATTAGTTCTCCCAAAAATTACACATCAATCTCTCTAAAAAAAAACGTAAATTTTTCTATGTATAACATGGATCATTGATGAAATTGAAGTGTATGAATCTTTATACCTTGGGGCTATAATTTCTTAATTCTGTAATGAACTGAATTGTTTTTTAGTGCAACATTTGAGTTGAAATGGCATTCCTTAAAGGAGGAACAGCCATGTTTAATTTAAAAATGATTTTTTGGTAGATTAGCAAATTTACTTGTAACATGTGGTGTATATACTTTAATTAACTTTTAAAAATACACATTTTTATTTACAGATGGCTTGCTAGTGTTGTCAGTGTCAACATTTTGACCTGGTTCTGCGATTGTATCAATTTAGGTCAGAAGATAGATGTAGACAGCTGTACTATTTTGTTTGTAAATTAAGGGCCACATGTCAGTTATGGATTCCTGTCACAAAAAACACATTATTTTAGATTCTTAACTTAATTTCATTCCACTAAAAATGTTGAGAATATTGCTCCTCTTTTCCTCAACACCTTCTCAGTAGTTTTCTTCCTCATTAGATTTTTGTAAGCTGTACACATTTTACACCTAGGAACACACTGTGCTGTCAAAGCATTTTAAAATATTGAATATAAGGTGACTGAACGATTTTCTCAGTGTTTCTGAGACTAGCTGCTGAGAAGATGGGTTATTTTTCACCTTTTAATGGAGTTTATTGTGGAAAAGTGGACTTATTTCCCCCTTTTCGCTGAGCTCCTCCCTTTGACCTTGTTGTTATTAAATTGGATGTTTTGTGTTACAAAGGAAGATTAGCAAAGTTTCCAGAATCACTCAAATCAATACCTAACATTGATTCAGAAGACTAATGAAGATGGAATGTGGCTAGGTGATTTTATCCTAAAATAAAATGAATGTAGTGATGTATTTTTCAGGTAAACCTTTGCAGTAAAGATTCTTCTTAAATATTTCATTACGGACATTAATGATTGAACTTTTCTTCAAAATGTGTTTATGAATGAATTCCACTTTGAGGATTATTTTCAGATCTGTTCGTAATTGAATGCTGTAAATTTGATGTGAGAAGCACGTTGTTTATACTTTTTAAAAATTATTGTCAATTGCACCTTCTGTCAATCTTATTTTCAGCGACTGAGTTGAATCAACTAAATTGTGCTGGCTAGTTCAGTGATGTTGATGTGCGCATTCTATTGTTCAGTAATAACTTTTGTTCATTTTTTAGGCCTTGATTCATGGGTTGAACAGACATTACTATTCTATCACCATCAATTACCGGAAGAATGAACTTGAACAAAAGGCAAGATTTGTTTTTTACCTTCGCTTTATACCTTTAAAATATTATTTTTGATTTACAATGGTTTGTTGATTGTTTGATTTACAATTTGTATGCTGTGCTCCATTTAAGATGTCACATCTTAGATTGTCAAAAAGTTAACCGTGGATCATCCTTAATAACACTTCACATTTTCCGAAACAAAGTTTGCCATTATGTAGTGGTTGCGACATAATACAACACAACTGTAATAGTTTTTATAAGAAGGTGTGCAGACTTAACACGTTGCCATAGTCCTGACCAGCTCTGACTTGATTAGCATCAGTGAAGCAGTGCAATGAATGAAACCTTTAGGCAAAAGGACAGCTATAATGCTGTACGTGAAAACAATTTAATGATAAAAAAACAGAAAAGGGCTGTTTAGGCCACCTTGCCTGTGCCAGGTAGTAATGCTATCAAATTAACCCCACTCCCTGCTTTTTTTCCCTGTAGCCCGATAAACTTTCCTTTCAGATATTTATCCACTTGAGTTTTGAATCCATCAGAGGGATACAAGGAACAATTGTTTACTTTTGTTGGCTGCTGCTGTTCAAGACTATAATTTCACAAGTATCTGGAAAAAAGACATGTTGTTGAAGTTTTTCGTTTTGGACTCATAAGGACAATTCGCAAAATACCAAATATAAAGGGACTAACAATTTATACTTCATGAGAAGAGAATGCTGATTGGTTGGCAAGTGGACTCTGATTGGTAGAGGTGTTGCCATGGAGAATGCACCAATTAACTGATACCTGACAGTTAATTGCTTTGTTTAAATTCAAACCAGGCAGTTTGGAATAGTGTAGGTTAGATGGGCTTTAGATTGGTTTCACAGGTCGGCGCAACATCGAGGGCCGAAGGGCCTGTCCTGCGCTGTTATGTTCTATGAGTTGATTGGTCAGATATTACGCAGAGACTTAACCAGGGAATGGCTGTCACCTATTTTGCTTAGTTGAAATAGGCACAACGTGTGTATGTTCTTTCTGTCTGTGAAGAACAGGCCCCTGTGTATTAATATGGATAACTTCTAGCACATGAAAGTACGCCGCACTCCGAAGCCGACTGATATTAAATTGATTGTCAGTGTAATTCTTGGCACATGGAATTATTGAGCAAATATTGTGCAACTGCAGAATTACATCTAATATTGGACAGTGTTTTGAGTTTTGCAAACAGGAACTGTTTGGGTACAGTCAGTGCCTTGCCTGTTGCGGACAGATAAAGGGACATACTGTTTGATACGATCTGCTAGTCTTTAGGATGTATGGCCTGCATACCAAACATCACAGCAGCACTGAGATTCATATACCACGTTCACATTTGTGTGATGGACAGGACGTCTTTTTGGCTTGATGGCACCGTCTTGTTAGTGGCAAACACTACTTGTGTTGATGCTGTAGTAATAGTAGTGTGAAACGGCAAGCTTCACCTGTTGCTCAAAGTTTGAGATGCTCTTCCAGGATAATCAGAGATAGACTGGCCGCTTCAGGACCGAAAGTGGCAGCCTTAGGCTCAATCATGAGTTTTGCATGGTATACAGTCAGCAATGACCTGATTATCTACATATCGTCCACATATTGGAAAAATGCAAAGAGTAGGAGGTTAGGTATCATTCCATCGAAGATGTGTTTCTTGTGGAACCCAAAAAAAAAATGTTTGAAAGAGCTGGGCTTAGAGCCTGCCTCACTGCCAATAAGACCAATCTTATAGCATATGGAACTGTAGGAACCCCAATGCGTATATTGATCAGTGAAGGCAGGCTGTAAGCCCAGCTTCTATGTTGGGTTCCACGAGAAATGTGTTTTGGAATGACACTCAACACCTCATATGCTCCCAGTATGTAGATGATACGCTTGCTATATTTGAATCTGAAGCTGTATGTAAGAATTTCCTTGTACACCCTATTAGGCTCTATCTTACTCTCAAATTCACTTTTGAAATGGAGCAGTCAAATGAGCTCCCTTTCCTTAATGTGCTAGCTACACCAAAACTTGTGGGACAAAAATCGTTGGGCATAACCAGAAACAGATTTCAAAGTATGCAGTTCTTTTGAACAACAGAAATAAATTAAATCCCAAAAAATGATAAACAACTACTGAGAAAAGAATGAAATCAAAATACAAATGAATAACAAAAATGTTTTCCATATAAATAGTCATTTGGAAGTGAGAACTTGCGTATTGCTGAAAAAGGACACATATTGTTCAAGCTTTGCATTTTGCACTCATGAGGACAATTGGCATGGATACCAAATATAAAGGGGATTCTCTTTTGCCATCGACCTAAGTTCACTGGTCAGTATGCACTTTGGAATTTCTACAGCTCCACGTGATATAGAATTGGCCTCATCAGCACTTTGTAAATAGGGCCTAAGTCATTTGCTCACCAGGCAAGCTTGATGCTGAAATGGGGCGCATTAAAGCCACCCTGAGAGATGATAGCCACCCTGATCAGATTACTGCTTGCTGACAATGCCTCTATCAATCAGAGACCACTTATCAATCAGAACTCACTTCTCATGAAGTATACATGGTTATTCCCTTTATA
This sequence comes from Mustelus asterias, assembly GCF_964213995.1. NCBI lineage: Eukaryota > Metazoa > Chordata > Chondrichthyes > Carcharhiniformes > Triakidae > Mustelus > Mustelus asterias. The sequence goes on along the minus strand of NC_135814.1, from coordinate 43,735,172 downwards.
TTTGGTGTTCTTGCGAATTGTTCTTATGAGTGCACAGCAATGTGTCTTTTTTCAGCAATACCCAAATTCTATATTGTCAAACAAATACATGGAAAATGTTTTTTTTCCTCACTCATATTTTGATTTTCATTCTTTTCTCGTAATTGTTTCCTTTAATTGTTTGGGCGTTTAATTTATTTTTGTTGTGTGATTGAGTTGTATACTTTTCAAATCTGTTTCCAGTTATTCCGGTTGATTACAGTAACTCTCCACAATGTTTGGTATTAAGACCTGCAATTGTTCTAGTTTTTATTTTGGAGTTTGAAAACTTAAAAAATGTTTTTTTTGAGAGGAGGTTTTTCAACCGAGATCACCGTGATTATACTGATTAAATCCCACAATAACTTAAGGGCATAGCTATCTTGCCTTTCTGACAAATATGCAAGCATTATAGGTCGAGGCCTTATGTGAGCTATTGATGCACAGAATTGAAAAGAGCCAGATCAAAAACCACGATCTCCATGTCATCTCATGGAGCAAGTGTGAAAGGATTGATTCAACCTGACCACAACGGAAATAGCATAATCATCAATTCTTTATTTACTACATCATCTCTATTGAGTCTGCATCACAGAGCTTGAAATGTCACCTTGGTTTCTTGCAATTATCAAATGTAAAAAAATTCATAAATGGATTTGTCTGCTATGGAGTGTACTTTCTCCGACCAAGTAATTCAACCTATCCCTTTAAGCTAGGTTCACGTTTGCATGTTGGTAACAGCCAAGTATAAAAGACATTCAATGCAATCATGGCTGATCAATGCTGGTCTCAACTCCTTTTCTCTGCCATTTCGTCATAGCCCTCTATTCCTCGATCTATCAAATATTTATTCTCAAGGATGTAGAAATCTAACCCACTGCAATATTAAGGGTTTTCTTTATTTATTAGTGTCACAAGTAGGTTTAGATTAACACTGCAGTGAAGTTACTGTGAAAATCCCCTAGTCGCCACACTCCAGAGCCTGGGTACACCGAGGGAGAATTTAGCATGGCCAATGCACCTTTTACAGTTGGAGATACAGTTTTTTGAATGAGACTTTTAACAGAGATCCCACCTTCCTGGGTGGGTGAATATAAAAAATTCCCTAGAACCATTTCACGGAAGAGTGAGGGAATTATCCCTGGTATTGTTGCCAATGTTTATCCCTCGAGTCAAATCATAAAAACAAATAAACATGATTATCACACTGCTGTCCATAATGAATGAAAATTAGCTGCTCTATTTCCTGCATAAAAAGCACTTAGTTAGCAGCAAAGTGCTTTAAAATGTCCAGTGGTTCTGAAAAGCCCTATATAAATGCAATTCTTTCTATCTTCCTTCCCTTCCTTTCCAATTGTCTTAATTTTACCCATCACATATAGAAATGGCATTATGAAAATTCAGATCGCACTTGTATTTTGTAGCAATACCAGAATGATACATTATAATACTAGAATTACACTTATACAGCTCTCACTACCATTTTTGTAAATTTTCCCAAGAAATGTATTTTTGACGGGGTGACTCCTAACCTACCGCTTGCTTATTTCTGATATGCAGATGATACGTTTGCTATCAGCAACCACATACAGGAATTTCCTTATATATCTTTTAATGTGCTCTATCCCATGCTCAAATTTACCTTTGAAATGGTGCAGTCTCATGAGTGCCTTTTCCTTGAGATGTTAGCTCTCCTTGAGGAGAGTGTGAGAGGGACACCGGGACAGGCAGTCAGCACCTTGAGGAGCGGGTGAGAGAAAATTTTTTCAAAAAACTATAAGGGTGAAAGGAGAAAAGTTTAAAGGGAATATTAGGGGGGGCTTCTTCACGCAGAGAGTGGTGGGAGTGTGGAATGAGCTGCCGGATAACATTTAAGAAAAACTTGGACGGGTTCATGGATGAGAGGGGTGTGGAGGGATATGGTCCAAGTGCAGGTCAGTGGGACTAGGCATAAAATGGTTCGGCACAGACAAGAAGGGCCAAAAGGCCTGTTTCTGAGCTGTAATTTTCTATGGTTCTTTCTATGGTTCTAAATCCCCTTGAGTTCTCAACTGTCTATCACAAGCCAAGCTTCACTGGTCAGTACACATGATGGGATTTTTACAGCTCCAAGTGCTATATGATTGGTCCCATTGGCAATCTCATAAATAAGGCTCAAGCTAGTTGCTCACTGTGCAAGCTTGATGCTAGGGCATATCAATGTTATCCAATGTTATATTGTGGCTAATCCGATCAAATCATTGATTGCTGTATATTGTGCATTCCTCAAAAGTCACTACTTTCATACCTGAAAAGTGGCCAGTCCATTCAAATTACCCTGGAATGGTGAGGTATCTCAACAGTTTGAGCAATAGGTGAAGCTCGCTGTTTGACACTGCTACTGTGTAATAGCAGCACAAGTGGTATTTTCTACTAATAGGGTATTTCTGTCAAGCCAGAAAGGCATTCTAACTACCACATAAATGAATAATGAGGTATGTGTTTTTAATTGCCTGCGCAATGCCATTAAGTCCCAATGACTGGCAGACTGTATGAAACAGCGTATCTCTTCAGCAGTTCGCAATAAGCTGCATATCGGCTGTACTCGACCAACACGTGCTTATAGATCTCAGAACACAATGTTTAATGTTAGATGTAATTCCACGATTGGACAGCACTTGCTGAACATTCCCAAGTGCACTGAGAATTATACTAACGACAAACTTAAGATTATCAATAGGCTTTGCAACATGGCTCAGTTAGATTTGCTAGAGGCCGCATATATTCATAAGCATGGACCTTTCCTTTGCAGACAAAAAGAACATGTTCAGGCATTGTGCTTTTCTTAAATTAAACAAAAGAATGGGGACAATAGAACCCTGGTGAATTCCCGATGGCAACTCCTCACCGAACCAGAATTAATTTGTCAACCAATCTTCATCCTTTGCACATGCAGTATAATTTTTTGATCCGTTTGAAATTTGGTATTCTTGCATCTGTCCTGATGCAAGCATCTTTTTTTCAGCAAAATGCTTTCTAAACTGATAATGAAAAGAGAAGATTAATAAATATTATCATCTGAAAGGTATCCTGTAAGATAGAGTTATTATTGCACTTATGCCATTGGAGCAGAAATGTGGTTGAATCTAGGGAATTTATGAGTGCCTTGCTAAGGCCCTTCCATGGGCAGATTGAAGTTATGGATAAGGAACAGCAGACCTAAATTAAAGCAGGTTGCATTTCGGAAGTATCATTTTAATTGATTTAATAGCAATTTAACTTATGAGTACCATCAATTTGCTTGGATTGACTATCGCCGCAACAGGTCTACATCAGACACCATCTCCCTGGCTCCACACTCAACCCTGGAACACCTAGATAACAAAGACACCTATGTTAGACTCCTATTTATTGACTACAGCTCAGCCTTCAACACCATTACTCCAACGAAACTCATCTCCAAACTTCTGTGGCCTGGGACTCTGCTCCTCCCCCTGTGACTGGATCCTGAACTTCCTAACCTACAGACCGCAATCAGTAAGGATAGGCAACAACACCACCTTCATGATCATCCTCAACACCAGTGTCCTACAAAGCTATGTCCTCAGCCCCTTAGTATACTCATTATACACCTATAGCTGTGTGGCCAAATTACCCTCCAACTCGAGGTTCACATTTGCTGATGACACCACCGTAGTGGGTCAGATCTCAAACAATGCCGAGACAGAGTGCAGGAAAGAGATGGAGAACCTGGTGAACTGGTGTGACGACAATAATTTCTCCCTCAGCGTCAACAAAATGGAGAAGATTGTCATGGACTTCAGGAAGCGTAGTGGATGACATGTCCCTGTCTACATCAATGGGGCCAAAGTAAAAATGGTCGAGTGCTTCAGGTTTTTAGCTGTCCAGATCACCAACAACCGGTCCCTCCATGCCGATGCTATAGTTAAGAAAGCCCACCAACGCCTCTACTTTCTCAGAAGACTAAGGAAGTTTGGCATGTCAGCTACGACTCTCTCCAGCTTTTACAGATGCACCGTAGAAAGCATTATTTCTGGTTGTATCACAGCTTGATATAGCTCCTGTTCTGTCCAAGACACAAACTACAAAGGGTCATGAATGAAGCCCAGTCCATCACTCAAACCAGCCTCCCATCCATTGACAGTGTCTCCACTTCACGCTACCTTGGAAAAGCAGCCAGCATAATCAAGGACCCCATGCACCCTGGACATTCTCTCTTCCATCGGGAAAAAGATACAAAAGCTTGAGGACATGTACTAACCGACTCAAGAACAGCTTCTTCCCTGCTGCCATCAGACGTTTGAATGGACCTACCTCGCATTAAGTTGATTTTTCTCTACACCCTAGCTATGACTGTAACACTACATTCTGCACTTTTTGTCCTTTCCTTCTCTGTGTATGATGTACTTTGTCAGTATAGTGCGCAAGAAACAATACTTTTCACTGTATATAATACATGTGGCAATAAATCAAATCTTAACACTCGCTAAGTGGCAGATGTACAACCCCGACATTAATCGCTGCGATAGCTGTGCCCCTTAGGATACAGGTTGTGGGCATTGTGATGTGTTAGAGTACCATCATCTGATGACATTGTACCAGCCTGCCACGGGTTAGAATTTTAATTGTCACTTTGTATGCTAGATTTTAAAATGTTTAATTTTTAAGATTTTAAGTGATGCTGAAATCCTCCTGTTAAATAAGTGGACGTTTATCTTGGATTCTATTCTCCACTGCAGATGTTGTTGAACTTGCATAAGAAAAGTTGGATGGAGGGTCTGACACTTCAGGACTACAGTGAGCATTGTAAACTTAATGAAACTGTTGTCAAAGAAATGCTGGAATTGGCCAAGAACTACAACAAGGTAAAAAAATAAATAATGGCAGAAAACTGTAACTGCTCTGCAATGGTAACATTTTTGCGTGCCAAAAATTGTTTTATCCCTCCTATTTTCTAAACCTGAATTACCGCTGCAAAACTTTTAAAGAAATTATGAACTTTATACACTTTAATATTTATTTACCTTCCAGGCTGTAGAAGAGGAAGATAAAATGACTCCAGAACAACTAGCAATTAAAAATGTTGGGAAACAAGTAAGTGTGGAATGCCTGAATAACCTGGAGCATGCTTTTCAATTTAATCATAGATGAATTGATGACCAGGATGACTTGGGTTTATGTACAATCCTAAATTAATTAGAATAAGAATATAAATTGTCATACATATGTGTTTTGGTGTTGCTCACAACTAAAATTGGATTGTGAGTATGATTTTGGTAATTTGCCTTGAATTTAGTCCATAATTGAAGCCAACTGCTCCAATACCCTATGGGGAATCATAGATGTTTTCAGCAAGGAGGGAGGGCATTGAACCCAACAAATCTGTGGCAAATGTTTGCAAAAGCAAACAAAATTGCCCTGCACTCTCCGTAATAGCTCTTCTTCCAATGTTCATTTGGTTTTTTCCCTCGATAGACATAGAGGTCTTTGTCTCAACCACTCCCTGTAAATAAAGCATTACATGCTCCAACAAATGTCTACATAATAAAAGTTCTCCTAACATCTATCATCATGCTCTTGAATTGACTATCTCTCAGCACGTTGGTTAACACTGCTGCCTCAACGCCAGGGACACGTGTTCCATTCCAGCCTTAGGTGACTGTGTGGAGTTTGCATGTTCTCCCCACGTCTGTGTGGTTTCCTCCCACAGTCCAAAGATGTGTAGGTTAGGTTGGTTGACCATGTTAAATTACCCCTTAGTTTCCCAAGTTGGATAGGCTCGGGGAATTAGTGAGGTAAGTATGTGGGTTTACAGGGATAGGACGTGGCTAGGATGCTCTGTCAGAGACTCAATGGGCCGAATGGTCTCCTGCACTGTAGGGATTCTATGATTCCTGAATCACTTATTCATGTGTTCATAACACATCTAAATGGTTGATTATCAAGCTGCAAATCCTTCCAACACACTAGTGGGAGAGATTCCTGGTCAGCCATGTGATTGAGGGAGCCTCTACCATTGCTGTCCAAAGCTCCATATTAAAACATGCATGTAAAAATGTATGTTGCCACAGTAATGAAAACTCCATGAGTGATCTGTAACACCAGCATCACTCACTTGCTTATCAATGGAAATAGTATTCTCGGCCTTTTGGCTAAGATCAACTGTAATTATGCGGATGCTGCACTTGGTTGAGGTCATTGGGTTGCATTTAAGCTTCATTTTCATATGAAGCAATTTTTAAAAGCGGCATCTTGGCCTTTTGGCTAAGATGCAAATGAGATCAAGCCTTGGAGGAGGAAACCTCCGCCTACTCCAATCAGCTTGGCTCATGTAGATCAGACCCAAGACAGGGTAAAGGGTTGCATACCCTGTCTTGTCAGCTTGGATCGGAAATGTCTTAACTTGTTGAGACTCTGAATTGGACTTGATTTGATTGAATTGGAAAAGTATTAAAAAAATGTATTTGTTCACCCCATTAACACTATTCATATTTTAAAAATAAAGTTGTGCTAATTTCATCTGGGTGGCATGGTGGTGCAATGGTTAGCACTGCTGCCTCACAGCACCAGGGACCCAGGTTCAATTCTAGCCTGGGGTCTGACTGGGGTTTGCACATTCTCCCCATGTCTGTGTGGGTTTCCTCCTGGTGCTCCAGTTCCCCCCTCAGTCCAAAGAAGTGCAGGTTCGGTGGATTGGTGACCCTATATTGTCCCTACATGCGTGTGCCTCAGGCTATGGGTTCTGGCGACAGACTAGCAACCTGTTCCAGGAATCATTGGCTACAGAAACAGCTCTCACCATGATGAGTCTACACTCCTATGTACTGTCAGTGGTTCTGGTGCCCTTTCTGTGATTGGGCACCAGAACCTGCATGTGGTACTCCAACTTGCAGTCTAGTCATTGCTTTGTACAAATTGCTGATAATGACTTTGCTTTTCTACTCTGTATCACTGTTTATGAAACCTAAAATATTACTAGCATTTTTTTCCCTTTGGCTCTTCTTTCAATTCTTGCACTTTCAATGAATTATGTCGTCACATCCTTCAGTATCTTTCCATTTTTATGTGGGCCCTGGTTCTTTGTTTTAATGCCACTCCCAGCTCCGCCCCAAATGTGTTACCTGATGCTTCTTTGCATTAAACTGCTTCTGCTCTTTCGATGAGTAGGTGCAGACTTGATGGACCGAATGGCCTTATTCTGCACTGTAGGAATTCTATGGTTCTGTGGTGTTTCTTTTATGCTTTCGTGACAAAGTCAGCATTTTCTTAGCCATCCCTAATTGCCCTTCAGAAGATGATGGTGAGTGCTGTATGTTCAGTAGGTCTCATGAAGAGATTCTGGGTCTTGTATGGTTAAACATTAAGGGTTTATTGATAACTATATATATGTCTCCTTATATCATACTGTGGGCAGTAATGTTTCCCAGTCCCACATTAACCATTGCTATGCCAAAAACGTTCATATTGCACTTCCCTCTAGTCTTTACCCAATGTATTTACATTACACTCGTGCTACCCCTTCTCCCCACCCTCTGCAGGTCTCGGACATTTGTACATTCAGATGGTATGGAGGCTTGACAATTCTTCCAGATTTCATTCTGGTGACATTTGGAGGACTAATAGGTTCTGTTGATTTCAGTGACCTTTGATGATTTGGAGTTTGCATTGTAACCTGTGTTTCTGGCACCGGGTTGTCTTTTGATGCATTTGTTTTCGCTCCTTGGAGTTGAACTTCTCTTTGTCAATTCCCCATCTGCTCTGCACAGAGACTACTTGCTTGTCCCATTCTTTCCAGAGAGAATGTACAACCCACCGTTCTGATGTGAAAATTATTTTTATTTTTCCGTGGGGCCTGCTGTTATTTTACTGAAGAATGGAATCTTCCTTTCTGCTTATTTCAGAATTTCATCCAAATATACGTTCACTCATTTCCAAAATCATTTTCAAGCTTATGAATCTTTTCACTCAGCTCAGCAACTTCCCTGATGAGTTTGGTTGTCTGTGTTTCAGACTTATCTGTGGAACGTTTATACAAGCATAGCAACTTCACCTGGGCAGTAAGTTCCTTTTGGAAACTTTTTCCCTTGGTCACTGACTACTCTTTAGACTCTTTCAATTCATTCATTAGATCCTTAATCTGTTTCTTAGAATTTGTTAAGGAACACATCAGAAACTCCAAGGTATTTTATGAAGTTAGCCTAGACCTTCACTTTTACGTTTGATTTTGGCATTAGGGTAAGCATAAGGTGTTTCATGCCAGCTATGATTCAAGTGACCCACTAGGAAGCTTTTGTCAAAACAAACTTTATTTAAGAACACAGTTAAAATATAACAAAATGATTTGGTATAACTCTTACCAATTAAAATGCTTAAACCTGACAAAATATAATTCTTAACAGCTAGTATTTCTATTGTTCCAATTTGCAGTATCTCCCACAAACATGAATCTCTCCTTTAGAACCAGCTAGCACAAAAACCAAAGATGCTGACATAGTTACTAGACTTCTGGCCTTTCAACACCTCTGGAGAATTATCCAGACTGATATTTGTCTTCTAATTCTCATGCAGCAATTTCCAAACAGTAGAATCAAAAAGAAAGAGATTTATTTTCTCGCAGATTCCAGTTTTCAGACCTCTGAGAGGGTAAGAGATACAGAGAAAGCAACCTCTCTAAAGATTCCAAAAGCAGACTGCCTTGAGTTCCCTGTGAAAGCCTAGTTGTACCCAGTCAAAAGACTTTACCAGTCAATCAATCTAATCAAGCCACAGTCTGAAACATCCGAGAAAACAAATAACAGAACTCTGCATTAGCTCAGATTAAAACAAGCATGCATCAATTGAGATCAATTATGCTGTTGCACTAATAATACAGTGCTGTTGGATCCAGACAAAACAGCTCTGATAAAATGGAAGAGACTAGTAGACCCATTGAGCACAGAAACATAACTAAAATACATTTCTTAAATGCATAGTATCATCAGAGAATTTTCCTTTTTTGCTTTCAGAGTCTGGATTTGCTCTTCCAAATTGCGCACCTCATCTTTCATGTTATTTGGAATGGATCAAAGTTGAAGAATTTAATCAACTTTGGTTGTTAATTCTTTGTTCAAGCAACTGTTCTGATGCATCAGAAATTCCACTTCACTATTCAACCTTTGTTTCTTTCTAAGCCTCCTTGTATCTTTGTGACACCTCAGAAATGTTTGTTCAAATCTTTGGCTCATTGAAGACTTCTGTTTATCATGCATCTTCGTGGTACATACTCCATTTGAATCTTGTTTCAAGTCTTCCACTTCAGCTTTGATACAAACATTGTCTGATCTTATTTCTGTCTATTATTTCTCCAGCTGAAGCAGAGCTTTGTTCTTGTTCTTCATTTCGGTTGCACTGTTAGCCAAGTCTGTTTTGGGTGAAGTTGTTTCAGATCTGTTCCCATACTACTAGTGGTTTCATTATCCATTCTCACCTTGGAATGCTGTATGACTTTCCATTGTTGTCGGATGGCACAGCACTGCCACCACTTCATACAGTTCAGGTAATGTGTTGGCATTTTCAACAAAGTTTATTTTAAGACTTAGGCTGGTTCACTGCCTGCCTGCTGCAATCATGTGATTTGCTTGGGTATTGTCTGTTTCCCTTTTGTAGCTTTACTGGGGGTTTTCTGTCTTTTTAAGCTCTACATGCTCCATAACTTGAAGATTAAAATATTTGCCAAAGTCTTTTAATATTTTATCAGAGCTGGTTGAGGACTCATCAGTGCATTACATTAGGATTACTTTATTCTCAAATTCACCAAATATAAAAATGTATCAGTTTGGACTTCTGATTTCCTACTTAGACCTAATGTACTCCAGTATCTTAATTTCTTTCTTCTCCAAGATGCCCAGTTTTGCATCTGGTTTCGTCCTTTGATCAGTCCAAATTTAGTCTGGTAATGTTGATTTGTTGTCCATGGCAATCTTTAAATTTGGGTGAGTGCACCTTTAAATGCTGTGCAAGTTTTATAGATAGCGCTACAGTAACTGTTTTTTCAAAGAGTCTTCCCCTACATGTCGCATTTTGGTGGGCTCACATCGCAATGGTGAACTCTTTGTCTTTAGTTTCATGCAGTGATTTACTTAATCAACTATTCTTGGCCTTCCCTGTGATATTGGAGGATTTTCAGGTGCGTACAGTGGATTCCTGGCTTTGGCGAACCTTCCAATTTTGTTTCTTTTTCTTCTTGCAACAAGCTTGGCCGACATTTATATGCCGCTAATTTTGAACCCAGACTGGCCGCTGTGCTTGCAGATACTGACTGTTTTTTACAGCACTGAAGTTTTTTAAACCAGTCCTGGCTTCGAACTGAATTTTATTTGCTCACTCCTGCTCGGGTCTTTGACTCTGGGCATTCACAATGGACATCCGCAAGATCTTGTGGATTCCTCAGCTGCAGAGTGGAGTTCATTTTCTTTTGCCTTTCTGCTTCCAATCCTGCAATGGAGCTTCTTTCAGGTGATCTACCTCTATGTCTTCACTTCAGGTGCTTTCAGTCAGGTCAGAATGTGGCTCCTTTAATTTTCCAGATTTTGAACTTCTGCTGCAGCTTCTCTTGAGTTTCTGGGTTTTTGCATTAGCTGTCACTGTGTTGTATGTTTAGTTCAGTCAGTCTCACAAAGAGGTTTTGAGTCTTTCATGGTGCAACATTAAGTATTTATTGATAATGCGCATAGCTTGGCCTATACCCTCAATATATGAGCGAATTCCAGGCTTTCTTCTGACTCTATTCTCAGTTCATTTTTCACTTTATATCACACTGTGGGTGGTACTTTTTCCCAGTCCTACATTAACCCTTGCTAAGCCAGATACCGTTGTACCGCAGCGAATTGCCGCCTTGAACCGTTGTAGCCCATGTGCTGTAGGTACACCCAGTAAGAGTTTTAACAACACCAGGTTAAAACTCTTACTGTGTTTACCCCAGTCCAACGCCAGCATCTCCACATCAGGAGTGTAGGTACACCCACAGAGCTGTTAGGAAGGAAGCTCCAAATCCAACAACATTGAAGGAGTGACAATATGGTTGTATGTCAGGGTGGTCTATGACTTGGAGAGGAACTTACAGGTGGTGTTCCCGTGCATCTTATAGGTGGTAGCAGGTTGTAAGGTGCTGTTGAAGGAGGCTTAGTGAGTTGCTGCAGTGCATCTTGTGTATGATACACACTGCTATCTCTGTGCGCCCAGTGGTGAAGGGAATGAATGTTTAAATTGGTGGGTGGGATTTTGTCCTGGATGATGTTGGGTTTTTTTCGACCTCCTTAAATGTCGTACAAAACTCCTGTTTTCCAAACCCCTGCTTTTATCTGTACAATCATTTATTTTTTCAAAACAAATTACTAAATTTTCTAAACACGGCTTGCCGAATAGAAGAATCGTGTTCTCTATTTTTAATTATCCCAAGATCTCTAAATGCTCACTGATGGAGTCTAAAACTTAGCCTACAATTGACATTGGATTAACAGGTTCAAAGTTATTCATTTTATATTACTTTCATGCATTCTGACACCAACGTATCCAAGGAGGACTGAAAGAATTGGATGTAATCTAAATATATAAGAAAGCTGGCAATGGTCAGAGTACAAAAGATGTTAAAAATAACAAATATTTGAGGAGTAGAAGAGTTTGTAGGAAGCTCTAACTGATAAATTAGAGCAGGAGTGGTGAAGCATAAGAGTATATTAAATTTCCTGTACAGCAGTGTGGAGACCATCACCAACATAACAGCGAAATTATAGCGAATAGATATGAAGAAATATATGTAATCCGAAACATGGCTGCAGACAGTAATGGTTTGGCATTTATATATTGCAGGCTATAATATGTTTAGAAATAGAATAAAAGAAAGAAAGGATGATGGGATAGTTGTGTTAATCAGAAATAACATAATGACAGTGGCGAGAAAGGATATAGCTAACAGAGCTAAAACAGAATCCAGATGGATGGAGATGAATGATAAGGGATTGTTCACAGTAACAGGAGTGCATCACAGACAATCAAGTGGTGAAAAGGAATTGGATTTGATTTGATTGATTGTCACATGTATTAGTATACAGTGAAAAGTATTGTTTCTTGCACGCTATACGGACAAAGCATACCGTTCATAGAGAAGGAAATGAGAGAGTGCAGAATGTAATGTTACAGTCATAGCTAGGGTGTAGAGAAAGATCAACTTAATGCGAGGTAGGTCCATTCAAAAGTCTGATGGCAGCAGGGAAGAAGCTGTTCTTGAGTCAAAGGGGGAACTAGATGGTCTAATATATGAGAGGAGTCATGTACATAATCAAATCATGGGAAAATTCAACTATCCCCAATTAAACGAACAGGAAAAGGGAGTGAAAGGGGAGAAGGGGGTGGCATTTTTACAATGTGTATAAGACTGCCCACTGACTAGATATGTAATAAGACCAACAAGGGAGGAACCACTTCTTAAACATTGTAATGGGAATTAAACCAGAGCAGATAATGTGGGAGAATATCTAATGGTAATCATTCTGTATTAAGGTTCAAGGTAATAATCAAGAGGTAGAGGTGCAAACACTAAGGTAATAGATGAAGAAAAGACCAGCTGTGATGAAATGAGGCTATAGCTAAAGAAAGGAAACTGTAGAAATATATTCACAGATAGAGGTAAGGTACCCCGTGGTATTATTTAAAGGAAAGTGTTGTTGATTGGAGGAGAAAATATTCCACCCAAAATAAGAAATTAACAAAGAAAATGATGCCTTGGATGAATTAAGGGGTGAGTTTAAAATTGAATCTAAAGGAAAGGTACTTCAACTATAAAGGAAAGATGAATTTAGGAAAGTGACAAAAGGACAATCAAGAAGGCAAAACATGAATATATCAAAGAGTATAAAATAAATGAAGTATTCTACAGATGCACAAGGTTTTTTTAAAAAAGGAGAAATAAGATAGAAATACAGACACTAAAGGGGTGAGCTGGATTAGCAAGTGAATGATACTGAAATTGGAAGAATAGCAAATGGAAACTTCAATCAGTTTTAACTGTAGAGGAAAGAAAAGAAGTGACAACCGTGGAAGCCAAGAAATATCACAGTAGTTAAGATAGAAAGAAAGGAGATACAATTCCATGTGAGAACTTTGTGGCACTTCATATTCTTAGGGGAACCACATGTAACCAGCTGCTCAAGTCTGAGCTGAGGTTTTCTGAGCTTGGAGGCAGCTGGAGTTACTGCGGAGCATCATGGAGGATGAAAGTTTCTGGGATCACATGTTCCAGGAGGTGGCCACCCCACCTGCAGCAAGATTTCAGAATGGTAGATGTATGGCTATCTGGAAGAGTAAGAAGATGCTGGTGTGTACCACTCAAAACCAGTACTCAGCAATGGAGACTACTGGGAGTGACAAGACAGAGTGCAGTCCAGACAAGAATATCAAAGTATAGTAATGCAATCATAATAGGAGATTCCATACTTAGGACGATAGGTGTTTCTGTAACCATCATTGAGAGTCTTGCATGGTGAGTTGCCTCCCTGGGGACATGCTTACGGACATCACAGAGAGGATGTAAAATATTCTGAAGGGTAAAGGGAGTGAGCTGGAACTTGTGGTACATGTCAATACCAGCAAGGACAAGGTCTGTGGTGAGACTTTCAGAAACGAGGGTGGAAGTTCAAAATTAGGATTGCAAAAGCTAGTAATCACGTGCCAGCAAAAATGGGAAGATCAATGCATGGCTTAAGGCAAGCTACCAAGTAAACAAGTTCAAACAGTCCTTAATATTGAAAAGTTTAAAAGTTTATTTATTAGTCACAGATAAGGCTTACATTAACACTGCAATGAGGTTACTGTGAAATTCCCCTAGTCGCCACACTCCGGCACCTGTTCAGGTCAATGCACCTAAACCAGCACGTCTTTCAGATTGTGGGAGGAAACCAGAGCACCCAGAGAAATCCCCGCAGACACGGAGAACATGCAAACTCCACACAGACAGTGACCCAAGCTGGGAATTGAACCCGGGTCCCTGGCGCTGTGAGGCAGCAGTGCTAACCGCCGTGCCACCCACCATTAAAGTCAAAAGTTAAAGTCAAAATATTAAATGGAAATTCAGTACCAATGGACCTGTCACTTCAGCTGTCTTATTGCCTATTGTCATTGGGGTCAATACCAAGTGAACAGAAACCCAGAACAAAATAGTTAAGTACTTTTATTGCCAAATATTGCATGGAAGTAAAAATAATTATTCAGAACATTAATAGCTGACACCCTTTGGTGAATTCTGAACCAGTGGTTGTCAGACATTTTTAGTTCAGCAAGCTTTTTTTCAAATGATGAGTAACATGCACCTTTCCTCTGTCCGAATTATAATATAAACTTCTCGTACGTTGCATTCTGAATGTAAAGTTCATCAGTGTTCTGTTGGAGAAACTAGCATTGAATTTTGCCAAATGTGAAAACTTGGGTTACCTTCAACTGAAAATTGAAAGGCAATTCTAATTTCAGCAATATGCCTGTGGAATGCTTCACATGACACCTCCCTACTGTTCCTGGAGTGGAATTAGGCTTGGTGGCTCCTATTGGGATATCCCTCTATCTTGCATCAACTCACTGCACAGCTGCTGAATGTTTCAGGGTTATTTTCCAGTGTCCACCTGGTGATAGGTTACCAGTGCCCCATTATCAAATGCATTAGACCCCCCCCCCCTGACATCAAACTGCTTGGTGAGCAAGTATTTAGCTGTGCCATTTGAATGGACGAATTAAGCCAACACATGCCAACAGCACATACCCTGACCTGTGCCAGTGCAGCAGTGTGTTCCATTTACATTATTTTGCAAATCTCCTGGAAAATCTCTATGGACCCTAGATTGAGAAGCACTGTTCTAAAATGTAAGCCAATCTGGGAATTCTGGATTCATTTGAATCCCTCCTTTAGGCTGTTGTCTGAGATGTATTCTGTAATCTTATGGTATGAATGTTATGCAAAACTTATTTCCTTTTCTAATCCAGAAAATAAAGGGCCTTCATTTTTATACTTAATTTGCATTGTTTGTAAAAGCTGTGAACCATTTTCACAGTTGCACTGCATGAAGCTGGTCTGCTAACATGTTATTGAAAATTGAGGCATTATATGGCCATAATAGAGTACTTGAAATATAGACGTTCCAAAAAAGATGAAAATCTAGATTAGTATGGTGATCACAGAATATTATTGTCTTGCTTGAAAAATGACCGATTTGTTTGATGACTTCTACCTCTGATTGTTTCATAGGATCCAAAACGCCATTTGGAGGAGCATGTGGATGTTGTGATGACTTCAAATATAGTGCAGTGCCTAGCAGCCATGTTGGATACAGTTGTATTTAAATAGTGAACTGTAATATTATAAAGTACTAATGCATTGCTATTTTTTTGGATTGTATAGTTTATATTGGATGGTTTGTAATGCCGAGGCTGCTAAAGGCTTTACTTATCAAAAGCATAGACATTCGGTACCATTACAACATGAGCTGTGAGCAACCGTGCAGCACCTGTCATTCTTGCTTTTGAATCAATTGTTGAGAAGATGGATCCAAGCCTATTTCCGTCTTATTTTTCCTTTTTGTAAAAAAAAATGAAGTTTAATCTTTGTATCCAAGTTTGATTTTGGTATTTTGTTAATGTCATTTTCAATTGGTAGATCTCAAACTATCAATAAAATCAAGTTAGATCTGTCTTTGTATTTGCACTGTAACTCTTCAAAGCCGCGAAAATCAGACTTGTGCTGTCTAAAACGGATTCCGTAGTTTTTGAAGACTTCAAAATGAAGTGCTGCAGGGTTTTGAAAGTGCCAAACCTCAACCAGGCACACAAAAGGATTTCTCTGATCCTTCCTTGTTTATTAAGAGCTGTTCAGCTCTGCAGAGGTAGCACATGTCTAACACCTCTAGGGTCGTAGCTGTGAATATGGCAGATGCTAAGGTCAAACTAGAATCTCGTCTGTGAAGAATGACATTTCTCAACCAACTGCTTGGCACAGAGAACGTTAAGGTACATTAACCCACTAATTCATGAATAAGAGGCACACAAGATTTTTTTTGGGAAAATGTTATCTGTTGTGATTAACCTTGATACAATCCAGCCATAACTTGCTATGATTGGCAGCTTTGAACTATGATACTGCGACCATTAGAGATAATCATATTTTAAAATTGATTGTACCACTTATTTGAAACTACTTGATGGATTTATATTTTCAGGAACAAATGTAGAGACACATTTCTTTAAATGCATATTTGAGTTACGAGTCTCTCAGTATATTCCTGCCTGATCTAAACATTTAATTATTCCAATTACTATTTCCGTCGGGAACAAGGAACAAATAATAGCGATCTGTAATTAAAATGCAACTCCAGAAAAACTGCCGATAGTCATTTATAATATCGCTCGATTTCGTCACATTAGCCATCATTTTATCAAAGGTATTTTTTTTCCAACTGAGGCAAAAGCCACAATTCGGAAGTAAAATGGTAACTTGTGTAATTGTTGATTATATAATGATCCCTTCGTGACACTCCTGGGTGACCCGCGGACAATTTCGACATTGACAATCTATGTATTTTTGTTGATGAAATGGGTTAGAAGAAAATTGACTTTTTTCCCTGCTGTTTGAAGAATTGTTTTTCAAAAAACATATATTCTAAATTACAGCATCTATTTTGGGAGTAATCCTGGAAAAAGAAAGTATTCAGTCTTTAATTCTCTTGTTGGCGCATTTTTTGCAATACAGCAGTGTTCCGAACATGGGATAGAAACCTGAATAGTATAAATTTTCAAGCGGTATTATCGAGTTGAAGTAAAACTTACTATGTTTGTTAGTTATAATAACATTTCTGATCTTAAGAAGCTGTACATTTTACTAAACGCACTCTTGCAATCGGGTTTTCATTAATTATTCGTAATGATTGTATGTTTTGGTATTAAAAAACATAGCTTCCCCCACTCCCAAAACTTGGTATAATTCGCGCGTAAGATAATAGTACAAAAATGTAATTGGAGCCGAGTAGACAAATGGCAGCAAATGCTACTTGTAGAAAATTCTCATTCACTTTGTACTTAAACTGTTTTTAAATCGCTCGGGTTTACGTTGGAATGTATTCGTTTGGATAATGTAAGCCAAAAGCAAAGCGACAGTTGACAAGAAATCACGTTGAATTATTCCTAGGAGTTGGTGGTATACCAGAATACGGCTGTCCTTCACTTGAAAATGCTGAGGGATGATTGATTTAAGTATATGGAACAACAAACGTGCTGGCTCTGAGATATAATGGCCCAGAAAAGTTACTTTTAAACTCCACCATGGCATAAAATTAAGCCCTCAGCAGTTGAGGGCAATCCAAATCTCGAAAATGGAACCTCGAACATGGAACTTCGCGTGGATCACCAACATCATTGACGTACTTAGTTTCTAAATAAATCCCCTAAATACTGAATTCAATTTGTGTGACGATCTTTGATTTCTATTTCATTTTGACACTTTTCAGTCTTTTTGTTAGCTATTTTACATCTCAGAAATAAGCTGGGACTTCCAATAGTTATTAATTTAACGATGCTAAGTGCTTGTAAATACTACATTTCCGCTTGAGTAGGAAAATAAAGCTTATTGTGGAGCTCGTGAACCCGGAATGCAATTGCAAGTACCATTTTAGCGATAAAAACTGCCAGTGTCCACCATATCACGGGCTCTTTCACACAGAAAAATAATTGGTCCTTTTCAAGCTGTGGTGCGGAACATCACGGGGGAATTCTGTTATTCACAAGCAATACTCATTTTAAAAGACCATTTTCATTGACTGCAAAGCATCCCGACTCTCAGAAGGGCAGAGAAAACATGCAGATCGAACCAATAATAAAATATAGACAATGAAATTATTTAGCTGATCGTACTCACTTCATCTCAGAGAAAAGCTGCACCAACTAAAGTTACCTGCCTTATATATTTTTCATGAATTTGAGAAAAAAAAACTTTGAATGGGTAATTTGGCATAGTATAGATTAGTAATCTCAGACCAGTGATATTTCCCAATAAGGTTATTGAAGTCGTGATCGTTAACAGTTTACAAATTAAGTACAAATAAGATATTCTTGAAAAGGATTAAATCCCTCATCTGCCTATTAAACTAATGATTTGCAAGATATAATTACATATGTTTTGTCAGTTGCTATTGAAAACGTATCGCTATTTGCATGTACTATCGTGAATCGCTTTGGAGATGTGTGTTCCAAACCTCCGTGAAAGCGTGACGTTTATTTTAACAATGCAACCCTTAAGTAGCCTTGAGGATGTATCAGGTATAACAAGTTTATTCCCAGTGCTTTTCCCGGGTCATTAGAAAGGAAATGAACCGAGCACACTTGTTAAAATTTATTTAGTTCCTTACATTTAAACATTATTTTATGACTTCGCAGTTACTTAATATTTAAAAGATCAGAATGTTCCCCACGTGCTGAAACCCGTGATTCATTAATATTAGATTTCTTTTTGCTCAATCTCTTCGGATTTGTTTACGCTATGTTGTTTGATATAACTTTTTGAAGTGAGATTTTAATAGATAAATGTTGCAGAAAACAATAAAACGAGCTGTTTGGTACACTTCGGTTACATCTTTGCGCTTCGGAATAACAAGAATTTTCTTTAAAAGCTCACAGGACCATTAAAAGATACCCAAAGGCTTCACTGTGCTTCATGCGAATCTTAAATATTTCAACGACGACCTCTTGAAATACACATTAGCAAATGTGATATGTACCTTTGAAGTCATGCTGTAAATTATTGTACGCTTAAGAACGAAAGTATTGTTTGAAGATCAGATCACAAAGAAAGCACCGTCTGTGATATTGTGGAATTGCGAGAGCACCGGACTATTCTCCTATTTATAGTTGGATACTTTTCCCCCCGCAACTGAACTGCCTCGCTTAACTAGATTTTGCTATCTACTTTTTAAATAATCAATATTTCAGGCAAGACAGATGTGTAAAAGCAAACTCAAACTATTTAACGGGCCTTTATTCTTTGCAGTTTAGCCCAATTGTATCCATAGATTCTTCCTGGCTGTAACACTGTCCAAAAACAGGGGGAGGGAAGGTTGCTTGTTAGTAACACACAGACTGTCTTTCTAAAATGAGATCATCTTGCAATTTGCCATCATTGCCATTAGGACTCAGGTGATTATCCTAATTAATGTCTGTCTAATTAAATTACTGTCAGCAGTGAACCAATAGCAAGAGCTGTTTCATTAGCTGTGCAACCGGGAAGATCAAAAGTGAGTCCTTCCTTACTATTGCAAAGTGTCAATTGGCCAATCGCTTTTGGGGGGGGAAAAACTAGCACAAGCCTTTGTGAGAGTGTTTAAAGAATTGCTTACAAGCGGGTTGGGTTTTGCATCTGCTGTTGAGAGTTTCTATAGGGTGAAGTGCTTACTTATTAAGCTATGCAGTTGGAGCACTGCTTATCTTCATCTATAATGCTCTCCAAGAAATTTCTGAATGTGAATAGCACTTATCCCAACAGTGAGCTTGCTTTACATGATCCCATCATCTCGGCCAGTGACAACCTCGAAAGAAGTTCACCTCTGAAAAAAATTACCAGGGGGATGACGAATCAATCAGAGGCAGACAATTTTCCTGACTCCAAGGACGCGTCGGGGGACGTCCAGAGAAGCAAGCTCTCTCCTGTTTTGGACGGGGTCTCTGAAATTCGTCATAATTTCGATGGATCAGCGGCAGACAGATATCTCCTGTCACAATCAAGCCAACCACAGCAACCGACTGCTGCTCCCAGTGCTATGTTTCCTTACACTGGCCAGCATGGACCAACACATCCCGCTTTTTCTATTAGCAGTCCGAGCAGGTATATGGCTCACCATCCTGTGATCACAAATGGAGCCTACAATAGCATTTTGTCCAATTCTTCTCCTCAAGGTTATCCGGCCACTGGTTACCCATACCCTCAACAGTATGGACACAGCTATCAGGGAGGACCTTTCTATCAGTTTTCTTCTGGTCAGCCAGGACTGGTTCCCGGCAAAGCCCAGGTGTACTTGTGTAATAGGCCGCTGTGGCTTAAATTCCATAGACATCAAACAGAAATGATCATCACGAAGCAAGGCAGGTAAGTGGACTCTTTATCTTTCTCGGCGCTACGTAATTTCGCTTTCCTAGAGAAGACAGAGCGAACGCTTACTGGCTGCAAAATGGCAAACATTAAATGAAAAGGTTATTTAAAAAACGCAGTACCCCGTCTATTTCTCTGAAATGATACAAAACCACACTTACTATTTCTACCTGTCTCTAGGGACCGGGTATCTTTGATTATAGTAAGAATTTATGATGAGTCCCTGGTTCCTGAGATTTCTAAAATGCATTCTTATTCGAGGAGTTAAATATACTTGTTCATAAATAATGCAATTTTACAGGGAAATTTGAGGGAATGTTAAAACGGGGATTTTATTCTGACATCTCATTCATTTCTGGACAATTAACATTAAGAAACTGGATTCACAGAAAAATACAATAAATGAACTGATACATAACGAGCCCAAACACATCTCTGTTTTTAATGTATATTCGATTCATTTCTGTTGAGTAAGTGTCTCTCTCTCTCTTTCAGGCGGATGTTTCCATTTTTGAGTTTTAACATCTCTGGTCTAGATCCGACTGCCCATTACAACATCTTTGTTGACATTATTCTGGCCGATCCCAATCACTGGCGATTCCAGGGAGGGAAATGGGTTCCTTGTGGAAAAGCGGATACCAACGTACAAGGCAAGTGGTTCAGCAATCTGTCCTTTAGATCAGTGATTGGGAGCATTGTTTGGATCTGTTATTTCTGTAATCGCTTCCCAGAATTGCCCCGTGTTCCTCAATTGCCTTTTAAAATTGAACCCGCTGCGTTTTTACGGCTTCGCTTGTTTTGCGATCTCATGTTCCAGATTAGAGGCTACATTCTCATAAAGGACTAACTGGATATTGGTTGTGTTTCTCTGGATGTCTTCTACAGGCAACAGGATTTATATGCACCCAGATTCGCCGAACACAGGTGCTCACTGGATGAGACAAGAAATTTCCTTTGGAAAGTTAAAACTAACCAATAACAAGGGGGCATCAAACAACAACGGTCAGGTAACTGACTTAATTTGATGCAATTATGTTCTTTTTGCCTGCGTATTTTTAAAAATAAACACCGATGATAAATCAAGACTATGTTTGATGTACTGAAATCAATGAGTTTAGATTCCTTGGCACAGAGACGCTAGTTTTGACGAGATGTTGTATGACAGCTTAATAGCTCAAAAGATCTGGAAAGTGAATTTGCTTATCTGGCCGTGGGTCTAAAAAGACGGAAAAATAAAGCATTTTCATCTTTTTTTTTCTTTAACAGATGGTGGTTCTACAGTCTCTACATAAATATCAGCCCCGACTACATGTAGTTGAAGTGAATGAGGACGGAGCTGAGGACTCGAATCAGCCCGGCAGGGTTCAGACCTTCACCTTTCCAGAGACTCAGTTCATAGCAGTTACAGCGTATCAAAATACAGATGTAAGGAGTTATATGCAACTCGTATAATTTAATTACTCAACTTTGTCTCAATTATGTTGTATAATTCCAACATTTGAATAAAACATTAATGAAACCTTTTAATACATTTGAAAACCTTTCATAAAAATAGTAACACGACTACATTTAATAGTAAAAGATGACACGAGGAAATCACTTTTTTACATTCCTGATTAATACTGTAGAGTTTGCAACGGCATGGAACAAAGACTGTAATAGAATCACGGTAGTCTCTGCTGCACTGTATGCCACAAATATAACTTACTTTATAAAGGAGTGAGTTTGTCGTCGCAATTTTCATATTTTCAGAAGCTGTCTGCACATAGTTTGGTTGCTAAGAAACCGGAGTGGCTGGCTTTAAACAAACGTTTTGTGATGCATTTCTCTAACCGAATTTTATTTTTAACAGATCACACAGTTGAAAATAGACCACAATCCCTTTGCCAAAGGATTTAGAGATAACTATGACACGTAAGTTTGTGCTTCATTTATTTAACCTCAAGAAATCTGCTGAATGGACGGAATGGTGTTCTGTTCACACCAAGGTTTTAAATGCTGTGGTGATTTTTAATATTAGACAGTTTCTAATTAGCTATCGATATGTTTTAAATCTGGGCACTGGGCGATGCTTACAATTACAGCTATTGATTATGTATAGTGATTTTTAAAATATTGCTTTGAGGTGAAGGCAGATTCCTAGTTTTGATTTTTTTTAAAAAGTGCTACCCATCAACATTTATCTACTATAGGAATGCACTGATGTTGCACGCAACTGCTCTATCAAAGTAATGCAGTAAGGTGCGTGTGGCGCCTTCCAGGTGACCCAAGATACAAACTGGGCGCTGACTTTCTCAAAAAAACTGCTGTGTTAACATCGTGTTTTCTGTTGTGAATTTGAATTTGTCTGGTGTGCATGTAGACTTGATTTGATTTATTATTGTCACATGTATTGGTATACAGTGAAAAGTATTTCGTTGTACAGACAAAACATATCGTTCATAGAGCACATAAAAGGGTGCAGAATGTAGTGTTACATTCTTAGCTAGAGTGTAAAGAAAGATCAGTTTAATATATGGTAGGTAAATGTGAGGTATTTATTTTGGTGGAAGTTAGGGTGATGGTGAGGAGTTGGCTTTTAATTCCTGTTTTCGCCCCTCACTCAAGTTCCCCCTCTCTCTTTCTCTACCTTTTTAGGATCTACACAGGCTGCGAGGTTGACCGGCTCACCCCGTCCCCGAGTGACTCTCCCCGCTCTCAGATCGTCCCGAGCAGCCGCTACGCGGTCACCCAGTCCTTCCTGCAGGAGCAGTTTGTTAATAACTATGCCAAGGCGCGCTTTCACCATGCTGGCCCCGGGGCTGGAGGCGGCGGCGGGGGCGGCGAGCGGAGCGTCCCCCACAGCAATGGGCTGCTGTCCCCGCAGCAAGCCGAGGAGCCGGCCGCCCCGTCCCCGCAGCGCTGGTTCGTCACCCCGCTGCAGCAGCCGGCCAACAACCGCCTCGACTTCTCGGCCTACGACACCGACTTCGCCGGCAACGCCATCCTGTCGTACGGGGTGGGGGTGAAGGCCCTGCCGCTGCAGGCCGGCACCCGGCCCCTGGGCTACTACCCCGACCCGTCCGGCTGGGGGGCTCGCAGCCCGCAGTACTCGTGCAAATCGAGCTCGGTGCTGCCCTGGGCCCGCGGGGCCTCCACCAACTCGTACCTGGAAGAGGCGGCGGCGGCGGCGGCTGCAGCGGCGGCGGCCGCGGCCGAGGGGTTAGGCCCGGCTCCCGGGCCCGGCTCCGAGCGCTCGCCCCTGGCGGCCGTCGCCGAGGACACCAAGGCCAAGGAGCTGGCGGACTCGGCCTGGATCGAGGCGCCGTCTTCCATCAAGTCCATCGACTCCGGCGACTCGGGCATCTACGAGCAGGCCAAGAGGAGGCGCATCTCGGCGGACGGGCCCCCGCCTCCGGCCCCGGCCACCGAGAGCCCGTCTCCCCTCAAGAGCGAGGCGCTGGCCCCCAGAGACTGCGAGAAGAACTGCGCCAAGGAGATGGCCTTTTACGGCTTCTACTCGCACACTTAAAGCCGCCTCCTCCTCCCCCCCCCGCGGGGAACAGACACCCGCCCGGCTCACACTGATCGCCTCCCTCCTCGGAAATGCCAAAAGCCAAACCCAAAAGCTGGTGCCAACACTCAGTTTATTTAGTTTGCTGCACAAATAAAAAGATGCCCATTTCCTCCTCCCTCCCTCTGGTTGTGGTGGTGGTGATGATGACCATTGGTAATCCCGGGCTCGGATGCACAGGCCGGTGTTTTGTTTAAAAACCCTGTCAGTGTTTTAATGTGATAAATAATTATAAAACTGTGAAGTTTAAAAGCCGTGCGTTCATCTGTACAAACATATCTTCCCCCTTTCTCTCTCCCCTCCCCCCCCTTTCGTGTATTTCAATTGAAATTTGGGTATGTAAATCGTGTCTTGTACAGGAAACTTTTATTCAATTCCTATTTGGCCAACTTTTATGGTTGGAAGTAAGCCAGTTCTATCTAATCACATGTACAGGTTATTTTAAACGGTAGATCAGTGGCATTTTTGCGTTATTTTACCCTCGGATGGCTCAAATTATAGAGTAAGATTTTAATCCATTCTTTTTTTTGTAGAAACGTAGAATTTTAGAGTTTAATTCCTGAAGTTGCTGCCAAGTTGTTTAAATGACAGAGTTCCTCTCAGAGAAAGTATATTATGGTCTGTTTGCAATATGGGCTGGGGGGTCTATGACGCTTTTCAGGGTTGAGATGTAAATTTTGTCTATTCTGTAAAGATATTATCGTGCTTGTATATGGGTAAACTTTCATCCCGTTCCAGTCTGTGAAGTGAATGTCACAGATACTGTTTGGTTTTTTTTTGCCAGTTTGTATACATTCATGTGTAAAATGAAATAATAAAAGGTATGGAATCTTTGTCTAGCCTTGTAAATATTTTATTTGATCGTACAAAATCTCCTAAATTCAAATTAGTGTAACAGGTTTGCAGAATCTAGTACATTTTATTAACCGTTCTGACAGCTATAAACCACAGGTGTTAAACACAGTTGGGTAGTCGTGAATTTCTAATGCTTACAAATGAAAATACATTCATTTTAACTTGTATCAAAATATCAATTGTGATAAATTTGAGGGGGGGGGGGGTGGAGAGATGGGGACAAAAGCCTCAGCTGCTAATTTTAAAATTAAGGGAATTTATTAAGATTCTGTTTGAACCTACGAGTATGAGTTGGGTTTGCATCTCAATTTTCACGTCTATAATATTTTACTTGGCACGAATATTGTACCATCTTGCTATGCTCACGTCCGTGGTTAGTTGAAGGTGTAACGTTTGAAAGGCTAATTATGTCTTTTGGTAATGAAGTTTAATGCTTCTATCCTTTTCTGGGACTATAATGCAGATATTTCCCAGTTTGTTGGCGCATCAATTCATTGCTTCGAACTTCGGGTAGTAACTAGCAGAGCCGAAATGCCATTCAAATCAACATTAATTCCTATAATTATGTATAAGTCCTCCGTTTCAATGTTTTCCACGTCCACTTTAATCAGGTTTAAGGAGTGCGGTAAACTTCTCCTGTGCAGCCTTTAAGTTAATTGGCGTTTGTCTTAAGCACGAATGAAAATATTTACCTTGTTTTTCTTCCGTTTTCAGTTCTATTTATTTAATAGAGGATGCGAGCTAACGTAATTTATTAGGAACGAAATATTTGTACAGAGGAAATTGTGACTTGTGTACGACAATTGGATTTTAAATGGTTTAATGTACATATCTTTCTAGGTATCCCGTTAGAAAAAAAATCTGATGTCACTATAGCCCGAAGCAAGCTTTCTAATATTCTAAAATGCAGAGTATTATTTTTATTCCACGTAATATTTGCGGTGACAAGAATGTAGGGCTTTAAATGTAAGTGCCAGATAACGGAATACAGTAATTCCGTGGCGAGGAAAAGGAAATCAAAAATAGAAACCATGTATGAAAATTTTAGCTTTTTGGCCAAGTATTGTTCGCTTAATATTGCTAGTTAAATTTTGCACAAAATTTGAACCCATGTGTTGAGTTTTGTTTATAGATTTGGTAGGTATTTTGCTTTAAGCTTCGATGGAAAAATATTACCAGTTCAGCATGCCCTGAAAACGGTAGTTGGATTTTTTTTGTACTGGTTGTCACCCAACTCCCTTCATTTCTTAATGTGCATTAATTCGTTTTGGTACCTTCTACCCATTAACTTTACGTGGTACTTTTTTAAAAAAACATTTGAACTTCAAAAGCAACTGCAAGATGTTTAATACTCTGATTAACTCGATGTTCGACTAAAAGCAGTAGTTGATTGATTGTGAATTGCAGCATCTTAGGATAACTCCTTTCGGACCCCACAATGAATAAGAAACAAAACACATACCAGAACTAAATGGGTTAATTACTAACCGGTGTTGTGATTTCGTAAAATCCTTCCCACAAGTCGAGAGGGTGTTAAGATACAGCACTCCTTACAAATGACAGACATTTAGCCTCTGCATAACTTAATAGTTAAATTACATATTTCAGTAAATAAGTATTTAACGGCACTAACGTTTCATTTATATCTGGAATTAGTAATACCGCTGTTCCGTAACACGAATCATGTGAATTTTGAACTTTAGCGCAGTATTCTAAGAAGTGCGTCGATTGACTAGTGTACATGATTCAAATGGAGTAGAAAAATGACGATTTAAATTTAATGTCTCTTCAGATGTAATATTTAAATATTGAGAACACAACTCTAAGCAGGACTGCTCACCAAGTATCCAGGTTACTTTTCTGCAGTTAATTTTTCAAGTAGATATTAAATGAAAACTGAAAATATTGGATAAACTCGACAGGTCTGGTAGTACCTGTGGAAAGAGGGAGAAACAGAGTTAACGTTTTAAGTCCATATGACCCTTCTACAGAAAAGTTAATCTTTATTGATGATAGAACCTTGATGCCAGCCGTTTCGTGTAATGGTTAATCATCTTCACAACGTGGGTTCCATCAATAAGCGACAAATACTGTCAAAATCAAACGTGTTCAGTTAGGTAAACTGGATACTTGAGCAGCGAAAGAACCCCAATAGATATTTAATACAAGCCAGCCTGGAAAAATAACGACCTTTTTACACATCTGTAAAAAAGATAGTTGTAGGATTGTCCGAGAAAGGGAAATGTTGATTGATTTTGGTTAATTTCACCATTCTGGAAGCAGAGTTTGTCTTTGAGATCTCGATTTACAGTGCTAGATCAGGCTAGTTGGCTTACTGCTGGGTAACATCGCTAGGTTTTTGGAAGTGGTACCCATAAGCACACACAAGGTCAGCTGGTGACATTCCTCATCTTGTGTCTATGATATGCGTGTAATATATACGCTATCAAAAGCGAGGAATTTCAATAACTGTCAACACCTTTATCAGGATATTTGTAAAAAGGTTGGGCCAACCAGCTAATATCTCCGATTTCCACAATTAGTGTTCCAAACTGTGTTGTATCCTGCCATCCATCTTTCTGCAGTCTGTGAGGAAGATAGTACAGTACATTCGGTACTAAATTAGGACTGTTGGTAATGAATTCGATTACATTCGTAGCTTCTGATCTGAAGACAAACGCCTCGGCATAGGAATGAATTCCCTGGAAAATACTGAAGCAAGGCCATTAGCTGTAAGTACCTTATTAGATCTATTTTCTCGATTTGAAACATCGCCCAATCTCTTTTCATGGTGGGGAGATTGTGGTCAAAGACAGCTAAGCAACAATATTTCTCCCCCAAAACCTTCACGGGCCCAATTCTATCGCCTAGCGTGGAAAAATGTTACATTCTGCCTCCCCATCCCCATATCATTGTGTGCAGTGTTTTAATATTGGCATCCTGAATAACATCTCCAGCTAATTTAACTTGGTACCACCGTCCTCACCCAATATACAAGTTCGTGTTATTCCTAACTGTTTAGCCTAATTACTTACCGCAAATTACTTTTTTGGTCATCTCAAGCACATAGATCCATCATCAATATTCAAGCGACTTCAAATCGAACTTCCCAGCCATTTATTTGTATCTGGGGAGTTTCGTTTGCTAGGTAAGAAATGCACAATCGACAAAGGAAAACATTCATTTACTAAGAGTGAAACAATTCCGGGGTTCATGCGTACAATGGGACACTGCTGGAGGTTAACGATGCCTCTTACCAGCACAGCTTCCTGATGCATCTCCAGCTGGTACCATCCTATCTGTTGGGGCGTTAACTTGAACGATTAATCTCGAACCGCAGGGCAGGAATTCCGCCCACTTCCCAGATACAGATGGTGGATATGGTTAATGGTCATTGAAGCCATGAGTACGGTTAACCTAGTACTAAAGCAAAACAATACTGGAAATCTGAAATAAAAACAGGAAATGCTGGAAATACTCAGCAGGTCAGGCAGCATCTGTGGAGAGAGAAACAGAGCTAACGTTCCAGGTTCACGATCTGTCACTAGAACTCCGTGTTGATCCACATATCCTACATTGGCTGTAAAGTGTTTCGGAACGTCATGTGGTAGTGAAAGGCACTATCTGTTTTTTTCACAAACGGCGTCTGCTTCTCCCTCCCAGGAACACCGTCATTAATTGGTTATCAGCCAACTGACCAATATGGGATTGAGCCCCGAGTGTGTGGTCACCAGGCACGAGCGGCGCGGCGAGCAGCACAACTCATCATTAAATATGTCAGTGTGTTGCCATTATTCTTCTGACACAGTATAGGAGCATACTATATCCAACTGCATGGTGCAAAGATTCAACGGTAGTTGCTTGCTTCCCTGCACTCACTCACAGTAGGAACTAAGCCCTGGATAAGCCCACACCTGGACAAGAGATAATATTTTCTGGCTGCTCTCACTCCAGCCTCAATGCTTCGTTATTAGTTTATCATCTGCCCTCAACGTGGTTGAAGGATCTCCACATTCATGTCCCAGACGTTTGGAATATATGTTAAAACATGTTATATGCATGCTGGAAGGCCACTTAGTGCTTTATAGACTGAACTGAGGCACATTCTTGTCTGAAAATAACAAATTGACCAGGTATACCTGAGCTTTAGCATTACTCTCAATTAGAGACCTGCAATGATCTTCAACTTGTATCCAGCAAATCCACCAAATGGTCTGAAACTGGGACCAATACAGCCCCAGAGCAATCTATTTGTGTGATTTGTCACAGGGTAGTACAGCAAATCGACATAATAACTGGCGCTCCAATTCACAGGCAGCAAATTTCCGTCTCAATTATTATTGCTGTGGGGAGCTGCTGTTTCCCAACAAGGGGGATGAGAAAAACTGAAAGGCCAATTAGCTTCTAACGGCTACAGAGAGGGTTGTACATACTGGTGGGAATAACGTCCCTCGTCTATTTGAGCTAAGGCAGAGATGATCTTGAATTGTGAGTCCAATTACTTAATGGAATTATGAATATATATAGTTTATTTTTAAAAATTACAACATTACTGCAGGGCATCACTAACAAGGACCACACTCTCCAATTCACTGTCTGGAACATGTTTAAAGCCGTTCTAAACTTTCACGGAATAGGATTGTTGTAATAAGAACCGTCACAGTCTCCAATGTCGAATAAATTGTGAAAATAAAATAAATCATCACCATATTTGTTGGACATATTCATGTATTTATATAAAGGTCGCTCGTTCATTGGAGCTCTCGGGTGTGGTCCCTTTTCAGCAACATGTCCTACCTGCGGGTTCAGGAGGCTTGGTCTAAAAGAAGATTATTTAACGAATGCTTGTCCCTCCAGACCATAAGCTATTACTCGTGTATTTAACTGACATATACCCTAAACTGGGACATCATCGCACACACCATGACACAGCAATGTTAATAGGTCTTAGAGCAACTTCAATTCTGGGAGTAAGATGGATCAGTATAAACTCCAAAGTTATTTGCTCTTACTTCACACGCTACAGTATAGATGCACTCTCAGGGTCCGAGCGCCACCAATTATAAAGATTATTTGCCGTCAACTTAGTAAAACGTCCCATAGAATCACAGTCGAACAAAAAATGACATGGAGCCAAGGGAGACATTGTGACAGGTAACCAAAATCTTGTCTATAGAAGTCGTTTTTGAGGAACATCATAAAGTATGAAAGTTAGGCAGGGAGATTTAGGAAGGGAATTCCAGAGTTTAGGACCTAGATGGCTGAAGGCGCAGCCGCGAAGGGAGTGGTGGCGGCACCCTGGGGTGGTAGTTTCACCAGAAGTCATGGGTGAGGAAACATAATCCTTTGAGGGATGAGACAAAGATCGGGAGGGCCGAGGCCAAAGGGGCACTTGAACATGGTGATGGATATATTAAACCTGAGGCATCTTTGGATCAGCAAAAAGCAAGCTGGTCATGAATGAACAGGACTTGATGAAAGTTAGGACATGGGCGGCAAAATTTTGAATGAGCTTAAGTTTATGGAGGGTGGGAGGTGGAAGGCTGGACAGGAGAGCATTTGAATAGTCGAGTCTTCGTGACAAAAGCCTGGATGAGGGTTACAGCAGCAGATGGGCTGAGGCAGGGGCACAGATGGTGGAAGTAGATAGTTTTTTTTGTGATGGAGGGAATATGGCAACTATCTTCAATATTTTTCAAGCAGGGGTCACTTTAGCAAAAACATGCAATGTGAGACCCACATTGACTACTAAATTATCATTGCTTACAACTCCTTTGTAAGATGCAGTATTTCTGAAACCATAACCATGAAAATATAAGGAATTAAAAATGCATCTATGCAGGTAAATGTTTGAAAAACGGAATAATGCAAAACTTACTTT
Source organism: Mustelus asterias (assembly GCF_964213995.1). NCBI lineage: Eukaryota > Metazoa > Chordata > Chondrichthyes > Carcharhiniformes > Triakidae > Mustelus > Mustelus asterias. The sequence continues at coordinate 43,704,716 of NC_135814.1, read as the reverse complement.
AAGAACTGGAAGAGCGGAAGTGTGCCTATTGCTCCTTGATCTTCTTCATGCAGTATTTGTCATGTGTCATTGCGATCCTAGTAAGAAGGTCCAAATGTTCTTTGGTCAGTTTGGTTCTCAGTTTTCTTTTCACAATATTCATTGTTGAAAAAGATAGTTCCGCAGGTATACGTACTGACAAAAAAAGACAGCAATTTTTGCATACACTGTTTCTGAGATGGGTATTGTGTATCAGGGACCCTGTTCCAAATAACTGTCTTAAGTTCAGGCTTCAAGTTGTAGTCTGTCTGAAGTTCCATAAAGTCACTCTCCAATTTAGCATAGTCTGACTATGATAACGAGTAAGAAGTCTACCAACACCAGGTTAAAGTCCAACAGGTTTATTTGGTAGCAACAGCCACTAGCTTTTGGAACAGGCTGTCCCTTCGGCAGGTGGGTGGGAGTTCTGATGAAGGGACAGCCTGTTCCGAAAGCTAGTGGCTTTTGCTACCAAATAAACCTGTTGGACTTTAACCTGGTGTTGTCATACATCTGGCTGTGTTTACCCCAGTCCAACGCTGGCATCTCCACATTATGATAACTAGTGACAGAGAGGACACTGCTCCATGGAAGGGACTCTCAGTGAATTAAAAAAAAACCTTGTCTTCAATTACTATTTAAACCTAGACTGAAGTTCCACCCTTTATTATCCACTCTGGAGCTTCCAGGGTTTTTCTGCTTCTCCTTGCTTTCAAGAAAGTCACAAATCTGAGGGAGGAGACCCAAAAATCTTTCAAGGACGCTGCTACAAGCTAACCATCTCGCCCCATTGCGCATTACTGGTCACCATACTCTGTCTCATACTCATAGAAATCATAGAAACCCTACAGTACAGAAAGAGACCATTTGGCCCATCGAGTCTGCACGGACCACAATCCCACCCAGGCCCTACCCCCACATCCCTACATATTTAGCACTAATCCCTCTAACCTACGCATCTCAGGACACTAAGGGCAATTTTAGCATGGCCAATCAACCTAACCCACACATCTTTGGAATGTGGGAAGAAACCGGAGCAGCCGGAGAAAACCCACACAGACACGAGGAGAATGTGCAAACTCCACACAGACAGTGACCCAAGCCGGGATTTGAACCCAGGTCCCTGGAGCTGTGAAGTAGCAGTGCTAACCACTGTGCTACCGTGCCGCCCGTACTCTTCCAGTATTGCTCGAAAATGCCTGTTATTCAGTGATCAGTGCTCTTGACACAACAAAATTAATACATTTTGCAACCAGCTGCATGACGTTTCGCATTTCACTAATTTTAAATTTAACCACAAGTTCTTCTTGATGCATAATGCAGTAAAACACGGTGAATTTGGATAATTCCCCTTGCTTCCTCAACAGGCCCCTCGCATGTTTGGTGCACCGTCTGTACATAACAGATGAAAGATTTGACCAATCCAAGTTATTCTCAGCAAAAAATTGAAGAGGGCAATCAAAATGTGTTCCCCTTTTGTCTGACCTTTCAAAGGTATTCAACACAAAAGTTCTTCACAAAATAATTCTTCTTTGAGGAAACAAGCCAAGACACACAATTGCGAGATGACACGTATAGAAACATACATAGACAATAGAAGCAGGAGTAGGTTATTCGGCCCTTCGAGCCTGCTCCGCCATTCATTATGATAATGGCTCATCTTCACATTCAATACCCTAATCCCACCTTCCCTCCATATCTTTTTCAACTCCTTCGCCCCCAAGAGCTACATCTAATTCATTCTTGAAATCGCACAAGTTTTAGTCTCAACTACTTCCTGTGGCAGTGAATTACACAGATTCACCACTCTCTGGGCGAGGAAAGTTCTTCTCACCTCAGTCCGAAAAAGGTTTACCACTTATCCTCAAACTATGACCCCTAGTTCTGGACTACCCCACCATCGGGAACATTCTTGCTGAATCTACCCTGTCTACTTCTGTTAGAAATTTATAAGTTTCTATGAGATTCCCTCTCATTCTTCTAAAGTCCAATGAAAATAATCCTAAAGTCCTGCCATCCCAGGAATCTGCTTGGTAAACTTTTTCTGCATTCCCTCTATAGCAAGAATGTCCTTCCTCAGATAAGGACACCAGAACTGCTCCAGGTGTGGCTTCACCAATGCATTATACAATTGCAGTAAAACATTCCTATTCCTATACTCAAATCCTTTCGCTATGAAGGTCAACAAATCATTTGCTTTCTTTATTGCCCACTGTACCTGCTTACTTTCAGTGACTGATACACGAGGACACCAAAGTCTCACCGAGTATCCACCTCCCTCAATTTACACCATTCAAATAATAATCTGCCTTTATAATTTTGCTACCAAGTGGATAACTTCACATTTATCCACATTTTGCTGCATCTGCTATGCATATGCCCACTCACTCAACCTGTCCATATCATGCTGAAGTATTGCTGCATCCTCCCCACAGCTCACCCTCCTACTCAAATTTGTATCATCTGCAAATTTGGAGATAATTTAGTTCCCTCGTCCAAATCAGTAATATATAATGCGAACAATTGAGATCTTAGTACAGATCCCTGCGGTACCCCACTAGTCACTGCCTGTGAATCAAAAAAAGACCCATTTATTACAACTCCTTGCTTCCTGTCTGTTAACCAGCTTTCGATCTATCTCATAATACCACCTGCAATCCCATGCACTTTAATTTTACTTTGTAATCTGCTATGTGAGACCTTGTCGAAAGTCTTCTGACAGTCTAAATAAACCAGATCCACCGGTTCTCCCTTCTCAACTCTACTAGTTACATTCTCAACAAATTCCAGTAGATTTGTCAAGTATGATTTCCCTTTCGTTAATCCATGCTGACTTTGTCTGATTATACCACTGCTTTCCAAATTCTGTGCTATGAAATCCTTAATCATGAACTCTAGCATGCCCCTGTCTACATCGTAAGAGTTTTAACAACACCAGGTTAAAGTCCAACAGGTTTATTTGGTAGCAAATACCATTAGTTTTCGGAGCGCTGCTCCTTCGTCAAGGATGAAGGTGACGAAGGAGCAGCGCTCCAAAAGCTAATGGTATTTGCTACCAAATAAACCTGTTGGACTTTAACCTGGTGTTGTTAAAACTCTTACTGTGTTCACCCCAGTCCAACGCCAGCCATCTCCACATCCTATCTACATCAACAGGGACAAAGTGGAATGGTCAAGAGCTTCAAATTTCTATGTGTCTTGATCACCAACAACCTGTCCTGATCCCTCCCTCACAGTTAAGAAAGCCCACCAACGTCTTTACTTTCTCAGGAGGCTAAGGAAATTTGGCATGTTCGCTATGACTCTCACCAACTTTTATACATGAACCATAGAAAGCATTCTTTCTGGATGTATCACAGCTTGGTATGTCTCCTGTTCTGTTCAAGACCGCAAAAAACTACAAAGGGTCATAAATGAAGTTCAGTCTATCACTCAAATTAGTCTCCCACCCATTGACTTCCCGCTACCTTGGAAAAGCAGCCAGCATAATCAAGGACCCATGAACCCCAGGCCTTCTCTCTTCCATCTTTTTCCATTGGGAAAAAGATACAAAGTCTAAGGACACATACCAACTGATTCAAGAACAGCTTCTTCCCTGCTTCTATCAGACATTTGAATGGACCTACCTCACATTAAGTTTATCTTTCTCTACACCCTAGTTATGACTGTAATACTACATTCTGCAATCTCTCCTTTCCTTCTCTATGTATGGTATGCTTTGTCTGCATAACCCACAAGAAACAATACTTTTTACTGTATAGTAATACATGTGACAATAATAAATCAAATCAAATCAAATCTAGCAACTCCTGACGTTAGGCTCACTAGTCTGTAGTTCTCTATTTTCTCTCTACCTCCCTTTTTGAATAGGGCTTACATTAACTACCCTTCAATTTGTCGGAATCATTCCAGAATTTTGGAAAATGACCACCAATGGATCTACTATTTCTCGGACTACTTCCTTAAGTACTCTGGGATAAAGATTATCAAGACCTGGAGATTTATCCGCCTTCAATATCACTAATTTCCCCAAAACCATTTCTCTACTAATACTGATTTCCTTCAGCTCATCACTAAAACTTGTATTTCTCACAACTTCTGGTACATTATGTATATATCTGAACTTTTCATCCACCATTATACGACTAAAGCAAGGTGCTACCAAAAGATCTGTAGTTAGCTGTTGTCAGATTTCTTTACTGATTTCCTCCACCATGCTCATTATTGTTGTGTCAGATAGTTGCGGTCCATTTATTTGTTTCCGATGACATTTCTGCTGTTAAAATTGGCATACAGGATTTCCGAAGTGGCCAGAAAACACTCATTAATGATTTCTGCATCAATAAATGCCTTTTTGTGTCTTGCTAAAATCCATGCGATTTCGAAAGATGCTTCTGTCAAACAGTATTTTATTTTTACTGGCCATTGAATGAAGCAGGAAGTTGATCAATTTCACTTTTTCTCAGGTTATTTCCAGGTGGGTAATTGCGTTCCTATCGCCGAACAGGTCTGCTGACAAACTAAACAAACCCGCTTCTCATATGTTTCATTAAGCACAAAGAAAAACTCAACTTTTCTTGAAATTTTAGGTTTTCATTTTCCAAAACATCGACCTCATAGAGTCATAGAATCATAGAGATTTACAGCATAGAAGCAGGCCCCTTAGCCCAACTTGTCCATGCCGCCCTTTTTTTTTTAAAACCCCTAAGCTAATCCCAATTGCCCACATTAGGCCCATATCCCTCTATACCCATCGTACCCATGTAACTATCTAAATGCTTTTTAAAAGACAAAATTGGACCCGCCTCTACTACTACCTCTGACATCTTGTTCCAGACACTCACCACCCTCTGTGTGTAAAAATTGCCCCTCTGGACACTTTTGTATCTCTCCCCTCTCACCTTAAACCTATGCCCTCTAGTTTTAGACTCCTCTACCTTTGGGAAAAGATATTGACTATCTAGCTGATCTGTGCCCCTCATTATTTTATAGACCACTATAAGATCACCCCTCAGCCTCCTACGCTCCAGAGAAAAAAGTCCCAGTCTATCCAGCCTCTCCTTATAACTCAATCCATCAAGTCCCGGTAGCATCCTAGTAAATCTTTTCTGCACTCTTTCTAGTTTATTAATATCCTTTCTACAATAGGGTGACCAGAATTGCACACAGTATTCCAAGTGTGGCCTTACCAATGTCTTGTACAACTTCAACAGGACATTCCAACACCTGTATTCAACGTTCTGGCCGATGAAACTAAGCATGCCGAAGGCCTTCTTCACTACTCTGTCCACCTGTGACTCCACTTTCAAGGAGCTATGAACCTGTACCCTGAGATCTCTTTGTTCTGTAACTCTCCCCAATGCCCTACCATTACCTGTCTCTCTTTTTTTGGCTTGTGGTTCTCTTGTGCCCACTGCTTGCTCCAGCCTCCCCGTTTTCTGTGGTTGTTGCAGTTCTACTTTTGTTCGTTTCAGTTACGATCTTATTATCTACTTTCGTTTCTGTTTCACTTTCTGATTGACTTTTCAATGGAAATAAGAATTAATCTATTCTTTCCTGGATCTCACCTGGGCCAAATTAACATACAGCACCTCCGGTTGAATACTCTGCAAGTTCTAATGGTGGTTGCCATGGTGATATAACTGTTATGATACAATGCAAACACTTAGACATACTTATCGGCACACATTGTGCCATGTGGTCAATGTGACATGTAAAGAAGGTTGACTTTTGATAGGCTGGATACACAGTTTTTATTGCTAAAAGTAAAATAATGGTTGGGTTGGGCTCTGGCTCGCTCCCACCCTCTGAGGATAAAACGGTTACTGAAAATTGATGGAGGGAGTTAGGGAGCTGCCACTGGCTTGAGAGCCTGCAATGAAGAACGCTGGAATATGGGATTGGAGGCTTAGCTCAGGGTCAAACAGCGCTCAGGGTCAAACAGCAGGCTGAAGTTGTGCAGAGTCTGAGACACTACCAGAAAGAGGGATATCATTGATAGCTCGGGAATAGTCAGAGGAACTTCCAACAGTTTAGGTCTTCCCAATGATAAATTGGAGGACATTTTTGGCCATCCACTTATCATGTTGGTTAAGCAACTTGATTGCCCAGAAGCAGTGGAAGTGTTGATTGAGGTAGAACTGGGTGTACATGGAGCCTGGTGTGTTGTCAGTTTGTTTTGCTGAGGGGCAGCAAGTAGATGAGAAATGTCTGTGGGCCAACACCATGCAAATCTAATAAGTTATAAGTTTCATATCAGGATCTTCAATGTTAATACTATCTTATACTTTGAGAGATTGTCTCAGTAATATGTTATAAAGTGACAAATTAATAAGATATATTTTAATTGTGTTTGGTGATTTTAAATCAAAAACATTGTGTTTTCATCCTCTTATGGCCATCAGTATGACATTTTTAGCTTGTGTTCACTTCTAGTGATCTGCTTGATCTGTGGGAACCATGCACATCTGCAGCAAGGACTCTCTTAACTTTGTTTCTTTTAATGATGGTGTTTGCTATTATGCCGCAACTCTTCCTGACCTTCCTACTAGGTCGACTTTACTTAGCCTTGGTGTGCAGTTATCTCCTGAGGAACACTTTGAGATTTTTTGCTGATCATCACTCTGCAATAATCTTTTTCAATTTAAATTTTGAATACAGTTCTTGGCTCCATCCATCTATTAAGAACCACAAAGGGATTGGATCTTGGGTCATTTCATGTTCCCCTCTCCATTGCCAGCTTTCTGACTAGTGGTCTCTTAGCTTAGCTTCACAATTAATCTCTCTTGCACTTTCTCACAGGTCTTGCTTTTTCAAAGTCCCCACAACATCTTAGTCCAGCCTTCTTCTGATCCCTTTCATTTACCAGGTGACTGTGTATTGAAGGGTTTCCCAGATGATTTCTCCATGTGACAAAGGGCTGGCAAAATGCTGGCAGTGTGAAGAAGCCCTTAATTGGCCACTTAAGTGCCTCAGTTGGCCTCTCGGTGAGACGGCTGTCATTCACCTTTCTCAGCATTTGTAGAAAGGCATTGTGGCAGGAAGGTGACAGGCATTCTCCTTTACTCTTTTCCTCACCATTTTGTGCCAATTTTAGTTGCAGGGCGGGTGGCAAAATCATGATGCCTCAATTAACACTATCAGAGCTAGAACAAAGAGTTAGGAGTTATAAGAGATAGAGTGGTGGAGAAAGAGAGACTTTCAGATGGAGAAGATAGATGGGACCAAGAAAACATTTGTGGGAGGATAGGGTAAGGGAGATGGAGAAAGAGCAGGGAAGAAAACAGGACAGGACATGGAGGAAGTAATACATATTGAGGGACTTATGTTTGGAGAAGTCATTTACTCTGATACTTGGTAAACAGAATCTCTAATTAATTTTATTTTGTGTCTGTAGCATTTGCTGACTGCTGATTAGCTATGTACAACATATTAACTCCCACAAAAATACTCTATTTCACTGGCAGTGCTTTTTCAGTGAGGTGAAAGAGAGATGGGCAGTGTGTTAAGGTCCACTGGATTCATTTTTTGTAGCATGGCAACAATCAAAAATCTTAGGCCTCAATACTGACCATTCGTTACCCCCTTCAGCTCCTAGAGTCAGATCCAGTGATGTGCCTCTTTGCCCTTTAGCCCGGGACCAGGAAGTAAGGTGGAAAGTGTTGCCTCTATAGAAGGAGGTGGTCACTACCTCCTTGTTCTGGTCAGTGGACAGCCCTGCACTGATGCACTGACTGCCTGAGAATATTTTAGATAAATGACATTCTTTTTAGCATGGCTGAATATCTGAAATTGTGCTTGCGAATTTGTGCATGAGTATACTTGAAAATCCAGGGGGATGGAATCTTGGAAGGTGAGATTGAAACCTAGTGATGTGGGTCATCATATAAGGTGTTTGAGTTGGTGCGACCTTTGGAAAGAGTTCCAAGGCAAAATCTTCAAAGGTGAAGATTGGAAACGCTGGTGAGAGAGAGAGAGTTTCAATGAGATTGGTCGACTCAGTGCTATGAATATCTGGGTGGGTTGTTGAGAAATCCATGGAATCTGCTTTGGTCACATTTGGCATTTATTGTGCAGCATGATGTGTTCAGTCACCATTGGCTTGTTAATCCATTTATACCTCATAATAACGCTGAATTTTAGAGTATAAGATAAATATAAATTGTTTTATCTTTCTGACCTTGTACAGTCAAGGTTATTTTTGTTTGTTCGAAAGTCATGGAATCTTTTTCTTACTTCGCTGAGTAAACATCTTGAATGTCAAATTTTGTCTACTTTAAGCAAAATGTTATCGGACCCTAATTGGATTTCACCAACATCATGTTGGCTTGGCCAAGGTTCATAATGAAGAGTTGATGGTGAAAGAAAAGCTTAAGCAATGGGTAACCTTTTTCTTGAAATCTTGGGAGAAGCAGGGTGTCTATTGTTATTTCCATAAATAAGCTAAAAGTTAGTAATTTTGGGAAAGAGGGTTGTAACGTTCCATTAAAATTATAAATTATTCACATGGGTTGCAGAATCAAAGAGTTGTGTTGAAGGTAAAATAATTTATTAATATTTCTGTTTGAACCATCAAAAGCATGCAACATTGTCACAGAGATAGTGATTATGGTAGTGCCTAGGTTAGAATGTTATTTTTGTTCAACTCATAGCGTTTTCAATTTTAATTCTCAAAATATTTTTGTCGGTAATACTTTGTTCTTTTTTCTTGTGAAAGGATGTCTTACTTTTTATTCAGTGATGGAACTATAAGTTTGACTAACTTTGTGAGAAATAATTAAACTTGTATCTTGTGACATTTATGCTGCTACGTTTTGGCTTGAGTGCCCATTTTGATAATTTTCAAGATGACAAGTGAACATATGTTATGATCTCAGTTTGTGTTATAACTGTACAGAAAGATCCCAGAATGGAACCCTGACTCAAAAGACCATAACTTTTACTTGTTTTTAGAAAACATGGAGGAGCATGTTACTCCCTCCTTAGCTTCAGAATTACATGCACATTTTAAGATTAACATGGATTACAAAGTACATTTTAATCTACAATGATCTCATTAATATCAAGTCCCTTTTAAGCACACAAGATGAATGTGGTCAAATACAGGCGGTCTGCTCTGAACCCAAATTAGTGTCTGTGGCTCTTTCCTCAGAATCTCCTATCACACCCTGAGAAGATTGTCACACAATTCCAAACTCCACTCCCGAATACATGCTTTAAAATGTTCTCTCTTAAAACTGCTTTCCCTAAATGGTATGCATTCCAAAATCCAGTCCAAATTTTAAAAATTACACTTTTAATTAAAGCTTCCACTACACTTTTAATAGCGAATCAGTCCAGGATTTTACACCAACCCCTTAAGATTTCTTTGTCTTGACTGATGTACAAACTTCACAATTGCTTTAACTCTCAATTCCCAGATTGTATTAAAATAGCATCAAACATTTCATTTATTTCTGAAGTCTGCTCTAGTTAAAGCTAGTTATTGCTATTATCTCTTTAACTCAGAACACTTTGTTTATCATAGATTCATAGAATCTCTGCAGTGCAGAAGGAGGCCATTCAGCCCATCGAGTATGCACCAACCACAATCCCACCCAGGCCCTATTCCTGTAATCCCATTTACTTACTAATTCCCTTGACACTAGGGTCAATTGAGCATGGCCAATCAACCTAATCCGCTCATCTTTGGACTTTTATTCTTCATTGAATTATTCTGAACAATACCTTAGTCTCTGTTCAATTAACTTCAGTCATCTTAAACATTCTTCCTGTCCCAATTCCCTGGTTATCTGGACAGTAATTTTTTCCTTAGGAAGCTTACATTTTTACAACTCCCTTATCCTATCCAGCTTCTCTTGGCAAAGTTGAGAGATATTCACTCCCTAGTGTCCTGTCTCCAACTGCAATACATCCAACTAAAACCTAAAAAGCATTTTTTCTTAAAAGGTTCTCCAGTTGCTAAGCAACACCCACATGTTTATTTGTTACTCACACCATAACCCTTTTTAAGTACAATAGAGTCACAGTTGGAATTGAACCAACCCGCACACGTACAAACACCTTTGTCCAGCATAAATCTAACTAGAGGTTTTACTCTCCCAGGTACAGAAACATTAAATTAAACACTCTTAAAACTAAACCTTGGGTGAAATCTTCTGGCTATACATGCCAGCGGAATCTTCCGGTCCTGCCAACAGTGCACCCCTGCTGTGAATTTCCCAGCGGCGTGGGGTGGATTAAATGGGAAATGCCATTGGACAGCGATTGTGTCAGAATATCCCACCACTGGCCAACAGCAGGGTGGGCTACCTTCTGCTGCCAAGAAACACACCACAGGGAGGCCTGAGAATCTCACCTCTTATTTCCAATGTTTACCAATACAAATATAAATCCCTTAAAACTACATTTATTTTCCTAGCTCATACCTGCAGAGAGGCATGATGTGACTGTCATAATCATGGAATATATTAAAGATGGTCACAAGGTATACACAAAATAATAGCACTGGAAAAAATAATTCCCAAATTACTTGAACTAAAGTATTAATAATGCTTTGCAAACAAATTTTGCAAATATTTCACAGCTGATAGTGAGATAGAGTAAACATATCCACTGAACTCCTGTTTTAATTGCTTGGTTTTTGATTAAATCATTGGCATTAATATTCAACACTAACATTAGCTTTACTCTCTAATGCATTTAGCATCATGGGATATCCCAAGAAACTTCACAGGAGTTTTGTAGCAAATTTAGACATCCAATATTAGGATGGATGGCCAATGACTTGGTTTAAGAGGTATTTTTATAGAACATCTTAAAGGAAGGAATTGAAAGTTGTAGAGGATTTTGGAAAAAAATTCCAGAGCTTGGAACGAGGCAGGTGAAGGCATGACCATTCATAATGGAATAACTAAAACTGTAAATTCCACTGAGGACAGAATTTGATGAGTGCAGATATCCTGGAGGGCCATGAGGCTGAAAGATATTAGAGATAGATGTTGCTTTACTGGGGGCCAATGTAGGTCAGTGAGTACAGATATGATAGGTGAGCAGGACTTAGTATGGGTATGGATATGGATAGCACAGTTTTGGATGATGCTAAGTTTATGGAGGCTAGAATGTGGGAGGGTATCCAGGAGAGCATTAGAAGAGTCAAGTTGAGGGTTTTAGCCACAGTTGAGCTGAAGCAGGAACAAAGTTGGGCAATGTTGCAGAACTGGAAATAGACAATCTTAATGATGGTGTAGGTATATGGTTGGAAGCTCATCTTCTGGTTGGATGCGTTACCAAGGTTGTAAACAGTCTGGTTAAGTCTCAGACAGTTACCGAGCAGTGGGATGGATTTAGTAGCTAGGGAATGGGATTTGGATTGGGGACAGATGACAATGGCTTCCATTTTCCAAATATTTAACTGAAGGAAATTTCTGCTCATCCAATATCAGATATCAATATGCATTCTGACAATTGAGGGATTGAGAGTGGTAGTGTTGGGTGTCAACAGCATAGATGTGAAAACTAATATTGTGCTTTTGAGTGATATTGCTAAGGGACAGCATGCAATGAAAAATAGAAGGGGGCAAGGATTGATCCTTGAAGCGCACCAGAAGTAAGAGTGCAGAAGTAGGACGAGAAATCATTGCAAATGATATTCTGGCTATGATTAGAGAGATAAGAATGGAACCAAGCAAGTGCAAATCCACCTAGCTACATGATAGTGGCAAGGTGTTGGAGCAGGATGATGTGCCGAACCATGTTAAAGGCTATGGACAGACTGAGAAGGACAAAAAGGGATAGTTTCCCTTTGTCACAATCACACAGGATGTTATTTGTGACTTGGATAAGACAGAATGGTTTCAGTCTTGTAGATAGGGCGGAGAATTGAACGCAGGGTTTCAAATATGGAATTCCAAGGAAGTTGGGCATGGATTTAGGAGGTAATAGCACAGAAAGGAAAAGCTTCGAGATGGGTGTGGAAAGTTGCAAGTTTGGTCCAGTCAAGGGTTAGTTTTTTGAGGAAAAGGGTGATAATCACAGAGAGAAAATCATTTACTATATCAGCTAACATGTGGGTAATGAAGGGGGTAAATCACTCAGCCGGTCAGACAGCTTCTGTGGAGGGAAACAGAGCTATAATCTCAGGTCAATGAGCTTTCATGATGAGTCATTGACCTGAAATGTTAACTTTCTTTCTCTCTCTACAGATGCTACCTGACCTGGTGAGTGTTTCCAGCATTTTCTGTCTTTATTTCAAAGTCTGCAATATTTTACTTTTGTATTATAACCAGGAAAGGATGTTGGTTTGTCAGCAGTTTCCGGGGAATAAGGCTGAGCCAGCAGAAGGTCGGTCTCGTGGAGAAAATGAGCACAGAGAGGTATGAGGGGAGATGGAAGAGAAAACAGAAAAGGAGTGAGTTCAGTGTGGGGCATTGTAATATAGCTAGCAATCAGTTGTAATGAATATCTGTGATATATTCATTGTTATGCGCAGTATGCAGCCATGTTAATGTTGATAAAGTATAGTTTTGAGTGCACACTGATGTGCAAGAAATTATGTAACATAATTGTCATGCCAGCAATATGAAGCTAGCAGTTTAAGGAAACCTGCAGTACCCATTCTCACACAATGTTAAAGCTGTACCTTTATACAGTTTCCACGTGGCTCTTTAGGTTTTTGGAGAACTTTATAAACTAAAAGAGAGGAAAGTGTGCTGTCCTAACAAGATTGCCAATCTACCCAAACCATCAGTAACAGAAATAGCACAGTCACAAACATTTGCCAACTTCATCTAGCTTCAGTAACAGGTGTTGAATTGCTTAATTTTAAATGTCACAAACCGGGATTCGTGACACTGGCATTAGTCTTGTCATGAAAGCTGGGTAAAGCCTTTATTTTGCCAATTGACTTGACTGTGAGGTGGTTTAATAGACTGCTCACAATCAAAGCCTTGTCTCACATTAGCACTGGCTATTTTAGGTGTGATACCTTCAAGAGTGAATGGAAAAACAAGGGAAAATTGGAACAAAAGCATGTTCTCTTGGAGAAACTGAGGTTATATATTTTCATGAAGGGTTATAGAGATGGGGTATGGGTGGTGGTGTGTTCTCCTACCTGTCTGGCAGATTGAGTAGATTGGGCCTGTACTCGTTGGAGTTTAGAAGACTGAGGGGAGATCTTATAGAGACATATAAGATAATGAAGGGGCTAGACAGGGTAGAGGCAGAGAGATTCTTTCCACTTAGAAAGGAAACAAGAACTAGAGGACACAGCCTCAAAATAAGGGGGAGTCAGTTTAGAGGAGGAACTTCTTCTCTCAGAGGGTAGTGAATCTCTGGAATTCTCTGCCCATTGAAGCAGTGGAGGCTACCTCGTTAAATATGTTTGAGTCGCAGGCAGATAGATTTCTGATCAATAAGGGAATTAAGGGTTATGGGGAGCGGGCGGGTAAGTGGGACTAAACCACTATCAGATCAGCCATGATCTTATTGAATGGCGGGGCAGGCTCGAGGGGCTAGATGGCCTACTCCTGCTCCCATTTCTTGTGTTCTTATGTTCTTATGTGTAACTTCAGTGAAAGAGCCCTGTCAGCCCTGGAAAAGTAAGATCAGCATAGTCCGTACATTTCATTACAGATGACAAACAATTCTCAACATTTGGGTATTTCCAATCTCTAGTGTGAAACTATTAATTACGTTCCAATCTGAGAAGTTCCCTTACAATAAGTAAACTTCTGAATGATTTGTATTCGCCAAGACCCTAAAGGAAGCAGTTCTATGGAAGCAAACCAGTCTGTTGAGAATTGTTGTAGCATTTCTCTCCTTCTAATTTTTTTAAAACTCCATTCTTAGTTAAAAAGCCAATGTGTGGAGTGGAACAGGCAGACCCGAATCCATCTTTTTGCTTATTCCAAAAACCAAATTCAAATTGAATCCAATTCATGGTCCCTACACAAGGGACAAACAAGATCCTAGCTGACAAAATAAGGCATTGAATCCCATCTGGGGCTTGATCCAAAGCTTGATCATAGCCCAAGGGCAGCACGGTGGCTCAGTGGTTAACACTGCTGCCTCACAGCACGAGGGACCGATTCCCGGCTTCGGCTACTGTCTGTGCAGAGTCTGCACGTTCTCCCCATGTCTGCATGGGTTTCCTTTGCTCCGATTTCCTCCCACAGTCCGAAAGATGTGCTGGTTTGGTGCATTGGCCATGCTAAATTTTCCTTCAGTGTACCCTAACAGGCACGGAGTGTGGCGACTAGGAGATTTTCACAGTAACTTCATTGCAATGTTAATGTAAGCCTACTTGTGACACTTATAAATAAAACTTAAACTTAGCCAAAAGGCCGAAAAGTGATAACACTTTTCAGCTCACCCAAGCCTGCCACAGGACAGTTTACCATCGACTGTGGTGGGAGTCAAGCCTGTTTGTGGATTATCAATTCAGTGACCTATGCCATGAGGCCACAGGAGGTGCCTGAGTGAACTAATATCGAGACAGAGCAAATGTATCATCGGCGAAACAACAAGTCATCCAAATTACCAAAAGCAATGTCAAAAGTGACCATGAAGATGGTAACCCTCAATACACCCATCATTTGTGTGAGTTTATGACTCTGATGAGAATATTAGCATTTCTGGAGTTTGATTCTGAGGTGAGACCTATTTTCATTGAGTTTCTGTCCTGTGAAAGCAGCATTGTACTTTCCATTGTGACCCGTGTTTATGCTCACTAATGCTGCTGAGAGCTCATGTATTAAACGAGGGGAAAAGACACTGCGGGTCCTCAAATGTGCTCCTGTTGCACCAAGGGTAGCTAATTATATAAGAGAGGTGTACCTGTTGTTAGCATCAGCAGAAACTGGCGGAAGTGCTTTACTTTATAGCCCGCCCCAACAAATGACCATTCAGAAGAGATTGCTGGGCATGTGAGATCACTGTGATGTTTTTGGTTCCACCCATAAATAGGTTTCCTGCGCACGAGGTATGGAATCCATACAATCCATGGGGAAGAATGAGATGAGAAATGAGGAGGAAGGAAAGTCCTAGAACATAATAATCCCGTCCACCCCCAAAGAATTTTTAGGCAAAAAGAGAGTGCCGACTGCAACTGCATGAGATCCTGCAGCCACAATTATCTGTTTAGATAGCTCTTACTGTGGCTTTGATGACTGCATTCAATTTGTAAGCTGTCTGATGGATTTGTGCAATGTCATCCTAGCATGTATTCATCAGGTAATCGACAATATGGGGAGAGCGGAAGAATTCATTGGGTTTGACATAACGGCAAAGCAGTAACAAACTTCTAATGTTAACTTCCTTAGTGAACATTATAGGAAGGAGAGCCAGATGCTGAATGTCCGAAGTGCGTGTGACATAAAGCAAATAATTCTTCATTTCAATGCCAGATTTGTTTGAGATGCCAGCAATGCACCCATCAGTAGGAATTTTCACCTCCTGGGACTTCTCCAGGAAGAAAGTGCAATGAATTAATGTCCCAACAGGGACTAAAATTTCAGGTCATATAATCAAATTATTGAGACCAACTTTGTTTTGCTACTTTCATGTACTTTGGCAGAAATGGTGCAGTAACGAGAAGAAAAATGCAAATATAAAATTCTCACCAACCTTTTGCCTGCTGCAATTTTGAAGGGGGCACTTGAAATAGGTGGCAAGAGAGGCAAGAGGCTCAATAGTAGATTTAAATCAGGGTTCTACGAGGTACCATGCGCCTCAATGCAATTGTGATGTTCAAATATATGTCACCTGTGTTGACCAAGCCTGGCTGTTCGTTCTGAACAGAATGTAACCAATCCAACATTGCTAAATGGCTTGAAGGCAGTCAAACATGTCAAAAGCCAGATAGAACTTTCTTCAATTAGGGTGGGAGAAAGGGAAGCGGAGGAAGTGTATAAATGCTTCACTACCATAGTTGGGCGATTGAGCATAAAAAATGGAAAGAATCTGTGGCAGGTGGACAAGCAGTTAAGTTGATAAGAACCAGACTAAAGTAGCATTCCTGAGAGAGTTTGAGGAGAATAAAAGAAGAGTGAGTGGAATGTGACCCTGGAATAGTAGATTTATACTTAATAAACATAAATTGTACAAATGGACAACTCTGTAAATCTGCATTACTCTCCTGAAGAATGTACCTCACTAAGGTTCATTTTTTTACTGTGCTTTCCAGTACTATCTTTGACATTTATTTACCTTCAACATTACAGAATCCTTTTCTGTTCTTGTCCTGCCAATAATTCTCCGTCACTTTAAAAGGCAAGAGGTGGGGAGTAGGCTTTGTGCACTCTGCGAATTCTAATCTTGTTGATAATCATTATTAAAGGAGTCATTATTCATGGCAGCAAGAGGTATACCTTATCGCCCACTGAATCATGGAATCCCTACAGTGCAGAAGAGGCCATTCGGTCCATCAAATCTGCACTGACTCTCTGACAGATTATCTTACCCAGGCCCTTGGCCCTGCCATATCCATGTAACCCCACAAATTTAACATGGTTAATCCATCCGATTTACACATCCTGAGACAATAAGGGGCTATTTACCATGGTCAATCCCTCTAACCTGCACATCTTTGGACTGTGGGGAGAAAATGGAGCACCCGGAGGAAACCCACGCAGACATGGGGAGGACGTGCAAACTCCACACAGTCACCCAAGGCTGGAATTGAACCCAGGTCCCTGGCATTGAGAGGCAGCAGTGCTAACCACTGTGCCACCCACTGAAATAAGACATAGTGGAAGCAAAATCCTGGAGATGGCTGAGCATTTCAATAATATCCTCAACAGGCCATCTCCACATCAGTGATGAAGTTATAAAGAGACGGCCCCAGGTCAACACCCAACCCTTCTCTACTCCACCCACACTGCTGGAAACAGAAAAAGCTGCAGAGGGATTATCAAGCAGTAAAGCCTCTGGAGCTGATCGAATTCCAGTGGAAATCTACAAATACTGTGGATCACAGCTGCTCAGAATGTTCACCCAGCTTTTCCACGAGACTTTAAAGACATCTTCATTGTTCACATCTACAAACGCAAAGGCAACTGCCAGTCCTATGACAATCTCAGACGAAGATCTCTCCAGTCTATTGCTGGAAAGATCCTTGCCAGAATCCTTCTCAACTGGCTCATCTTCAGTGTGGTCTAATTCAGGAGAGTCACTGTGGTTTAAGATTAGGTAGGGGAACTATAGACATGGTTTTTACTTCTCACCAGCTGTGGAAGAAGTGCCAAGAACAAAATGCTGATCTATACACCACCTAACCATAGCCTTCGGCTTTGAAAGCTGTGAAAGCACAGGAAGATTATGAGCAAGTTTGGGTGCCAGGCAAATTGATTCAGATGGTTTGACAGTTTCACAATAGCATGCTGATCTGCATCCTTCTTGAGAATGAGACTTTGGTCCGCTTCCCTGTTCCCAATGGAGTCAAACAGGGCTGTGTACTGGCGCCAGCCCTCTTCAGCATCATGTTCTCAGCAATTCTCACTGATGCCTTCCAAAATGAGGATCCAAGAATAGACATCAATACCAAATAGACAGCAAGCTCTTCAGCCTGCAATGTCTCTAGGCCAAGACCAAGGTCCTCATTGATGGACTGTGTGACTTTCTATTTGCTGATGACTATGCTGGAAAGTGCTGGACGTCAGGTAGCACATTATGGACTTGTTCTCCACATCCTGTGATAACTTCAGTCTCACCATCAGCACAAAGAAGACAGAAGTCATGTTCCAATCTGCTCCAGGAAAGCTCTATCATGAGTCGACAGTGAAAGTAAATAACCAAAAGCTGACCACTATGAACAAGTTCATCTACCTACGCAGCACTCTCTCATGCTGTGTTCATATTGATGACAAGACCAATGCCAGAATTGCTAAGGCCAGTGTGTCCTTTGGAAGGCTTCACTATTCAGTATGGGAACATAGAACAGTGATCCTATAAACCAAGCCCAAGATCTACCGAGCAGCCGTCTGCTCCACTCTACGTAAGTGAGACCAGGACTGTCTACCAGCGATACGCAGAGAAAATCAATCGCTTCCATCTTTGCTGCTCCACACGCTCCTCAACATCAAGTGGAAAGACAAACTCCCAGATCCAGAGGTCCGAGGGAGAACCGGCATGGTCAGCATCTTCACAGTGTTACAACAAAAGCTGCTTCCATGAGCTGGACATATCACCAGAGTGCCTGTCAACTGACTCTCTAAGTAAATCTTCTATGCTGAACAGTAGAACAAAGCACGTTCCCATTGCACACAGAAGAAACACTTCCAGGAGACCCTGAAAACCTCCCTCAATGATTTTAAAATTGGTACTGGGAGACCCTTGCCCAGGATTGCTCAGCCTGGAGGAGTGCAATTGCCAAAGGACATCAGCATAAGAATGGAAAGTGACAGTGTGGAAGTTGGAACCAGACATTAGCAGGTGAGGGGCCTGAGTCTGTCTTGCAACATGAGTGGGTCCTTGAGAAAACACAAAATGTTCCACATGCTTATTGTGGTTAAAGAAGATCCAGATGTTTACTGATCATGGCCTGCTAAAAATGCCAAGGATTCTGCACAACTGCATATATAAAGTGAGAAGGATGCAAATGAATTTTATTGGTTGAAAGTGCACACCAAACTGTAAGGCTATTGGCGCTTTAAATGGCATGTTCTCTCTCGTTGGTTAAAAAGTGCGATAACTGACACTGTTTGCGGAACTCTGGTAGAACATCATAGTGAAATTCACTGTGTCTATTCTCCTCGCTAGCAAGTAATAAAAGCTTAGGAGATTTGAGTACTCACCGTGCATTGTCTGGTTAATCCTCAACAACAGTCCAAAACAAGTACAAGCACACAAAAACCACGAGAATAGTTCCCCAACTACCTGCCAGCCTCATTGTCCTGTCCTCACTGCACTACAACATTTTGTCGTAAGATAGGACTCATTACCCATCTTTGCACCCACACAGCCCAAAGCCTGGATGACAAATGAAGATGGTCGTCTTTAATATTAAACGACGATTGACGTGTGTGTGTGGGTGTGGATATATGGGTGTGGATCAAGGTTGTTGTCTGGGGGCAGCCACCTGGCAGCAGAGCTCAAGGCCCAGCACTCCAGCAGACTTAGGGGTACTTGCTGTTTGCTGTCTGCCTGCCTTCATTTGCAGTTGCAGGATCCCCCTCCATAGTGGTGGGCCTTTTAAAAAGTTGCAGAGATGGCTCCCATTTGAACTAATGGTGGGATCCTGAAACCCACAGGGAAACATCCTGTTCAAATCTCACAGTAGCCTTATGCAGTCTTGTGTAGATTAACTATTATTAACTGTCATTGTTGTATTGTGTACAATGGAATAGATGTGTTCTCTGCTAAAAAATAATTCAGTGAGTTTATTCCCACCATTCATCACAAAGAGTTGATGTTGACTGAAATTCAAAGAAGGCTACTCATAGAAAGTAACGGGAAATAAATGCATCCATTACACATAGATTCTTCTCCATGGTCAGTCATGAAGACTAGAATTTTCAGGCCCCGCCAAGGTTGAGAACGGAAGTGGATGAAGCCCGAAAGTACTGGAACCAGCCAATGTGCTGTTTTCCTGATCCTGTTCCCAGCATCAGCCACTTTTGTCGAGGTGGGTTTGGGTCCTACAGGGCCACCCACCCCTATAGTTCTCCAAAGTGACAAGAGACAGTTTAACACCTAACATTCAACCCCCTCCCCCACTTCTCCCGGCAATCATCACCACTCCACTGCTGTGGCCTAGATGCTGAATCTGATTTTTATTTATAGATTTAGTAAGTTGGTGTAAGTTATTGGAGTGTCCTCTTTATTACTTACTCTCCACTGCAGTCTGCTCCCAACCTTGTTTTCCTCTGAATGGTCCTCCACCCACTGCCTTATTTTGGTAGGGAACCTGTCCCCATGCCATTTAAAGGGGATGCCTCCGTGAAAATCCCAAAGAGTGACTGCTTCCTCCGGGGTTGGGCTTGGGATCCAGAAGTAGTCTCGATTCTGGTTTCCCACCTCTGAGGTGAAAATTCAGCTCTAAGCGACAGTGACAAAGGCTGGGGCTAATTTTCCGCTTTTCCTCTTCGCCAGAGATAGGGCACGGCGTGGGGAGACCAAAGAGAAGAAGCAGGAAAAATCCATTATACACGCAGCAAAATCATAGCAGAGTAATTATTAATACTGGCTTCCAAAAGAAAGAAGAGAAATTTCACACAATAAACTCATGTAGTATAATAGCTGTCATAGACTGGCAGACCTGCTGAGTGTACTTTGCAAAAGTGGCTCCCACACAATTACAAATGACTTGGCATATGGTCTCATTGTTTATTCAGTGTGCAGGAGCTATTTATTGCTTTGTAAACTTGGCTGCATAAACATATATCACTTAAGTATATGGTAGCATCACAATTGCCATTATAAACAATAATTGCACGACAAAGGCAATTCTTTTTTAAAGTTATATATATTAATTTAGTAATTTTTGCAATAAGTACAAAGACGTTGGCTTAGAAATTTACATTGTGATATTTGTAGACAAACACTTAACACATTACTTTGCTTGCTATTTTAACAGAGGTGTTAATCTATTTAGTTGAAATGGGTTAATTTTTCCACTAAACGGTTGGACAGAGATTTATTTTACAACTGCATTAATCACTTGTTTGTTGATATCACTGACAACAATTTTTTAAGACTTGTATAGAAAACAATATCCTACCAATTCACAATCACTTCTTTCACAGTATAAAGGCAAATTTGGAGCAGGATTGGATAATGCCCTGAGGCAACCTTTCTTGGAACATCTCTGAAATTTATCCTGAAATGGTATAAAGTAGTTCATTTTCACCGTTATTCTTACTTATTCATATTAATTGCCCTACATTGTAACTGCAATTCCCATCATAATTTTAATTGCCATATAATTAACCATGTGCTTTTATTTGTCCATTGTGAGTCTGACTTGTGTGGAAACACATTACCTTGTTCGAATCTCCAAACCAGACATTGAAAAGGCTACACCTGTAGAATTTCTGTTTGTCCAAAATGGAGAGCACATTCTTTCCTTGTCTATGTGAAGAAAGTTTATGCACAGACTAGCAGAGCCAAGAACTTGGAAGGCCATATGTGTACTATTGGAATTTAACCAGCTATAACAAGCAGCTTATCAGCACCGATGAGCTTTTTTGCTACTTATCTCATTCGGATCACCCTAGATGTTAGGATATTTATTGGTGCTATTATCTGGAACAGAATGGGGATAATTCCATTCTCCACTGGCTGATCTATCTCGTGAAATTTCTTTAGTGGGACAAGGGCCAATTATCAACAGTGCATTGGTTTACTATGATCAAAAATTTCCCTTGCCGCGGGAATTGCAGCAGTGACTGAAAATCTGGCGGACCATTTAAAGGTCCATTGAGTTTGGGCAGGAATTTCCGGTCTTGGCCCAGAAATCCTGCTCTATATATCTGTTGGTTCAGGTAGCCAACTATGGAACCTACCACAGAGGTTTGACGATGCTCTAAACTTCCATTCTCTCCTATGTTAGCTGAGAGCCACCTTGACCCCAAAGAGTCCCAGAGTCTCCGTTTACCACACCCTACCCCATCCCAAGAAGGATACTGATTGGTTGTTCTGTATAACTGCCTGAAGGGGTGACACCAACATAGAGTACTAGAAGCTCCTCACAAGTGGTATGGTCAACAGCAGAATTCACCACAAAATATATGAGTGCATTGCCATTATCCTTCTGAGATGGAAGCATACCGTACTCAATTGAATGTTGGTTCTACCAGTAGAAACAGCAGAGATTCAGAGGCATCAATATTCCAAGTGATCATGCATGAAACACGTTGAGATGTTTCTGAGGGTTGTAATAAGACAAGTTTTCCTCTCGTGGTGTCACTGCGGGTAGAAAAGAAATGCAGCTACTTGTCTCAGCCTTGACCAATATTATTTCAGAATGCAGTAATAAAATACAGAATTACCATTAGGAAAAAACAGTTTGAGTCAGTATTCTTATTTCCTCATTTTTACTGATGTTCCATTCTTATTTCCTGTTTTCATTGTTTTTTCCTCTGGATTAAAATAAGTTGTGATTTATTTTCAGGCCTATTGGACTTGTCTGTAACCTAATCATAGCAGGCACCACTGCCTGGATATATGAGTCCATATTCTCAGATCTCATCACCAGCCTTTCGATTGCTGTCATCCAAAGTTTCAAAGCTTTCTCATGAGTTCTACAATTTACGGCTGATTTCAGCATGGTGGAAGGACCCATAAAAGACAGCTAGAAATGTCAGGCATTTTCACATTCTAAATATCCAATTTCTTATTTGACTGAAAGAGCAATGAGATGAATGACCAAATAATTAGTTGTAAAAGCAAAGTACAACAGATGCTGGAAATCTGAAGTAAAAGCAGGAAATGCAGGAAAACTCAGCAGGTCAGGCAGCATCTTTGGAGAGAGAAGCAGAGTTAATGTTTTGAGTCCATTTGTATTGGTTGGGGATGATAGTTGACCAGGACATTGAGAATTCCATGCTGTTTATCAAATAATGCCAGGGAATATTTAACATTTCCTTTAAACATGAGGACAAGTCGATAAGCCTTAGTTTAATGTCTCATCCAAAATAAAATGCTAGGCAGTAATAATTAGTAATTGACTGAATGTTGCCTCTTAAGTCCAAAGATGTGCAGGCTAGGCTGATTGGCCATGCTAAATTGCCCCTTAGTGTCTGGGGGTTTAGCAGAATAAATATGTGAGGTTACAGAGATAGTGCCTGGATGGGATGGTTATCAGTGCAGGCCTGATGGACCAAAAGGTCTACTTCTGAACTGTAGGGATTCTATGATATAACTGTAATTAGCAATTGACTAAAGTATCAATTCTAGATTATGTGCTCTTAAGTCCTGGAGTGAAGCTTAGTGAAGTAATGTAGGTGTGCTTTGCTGTGCTGACATAACTGTTAGATATTTTAATGTATCCATAGAATCCCTATAGTGAAGAAGGAGGCCATTTGGCCCATCAAATCGGCACTGACCCTCCAAAAGAGCACTCTACTTTGGCCCACCTCTCCTGCTCTAAGCCTGTAACCCTGCACATTGATCATGTCTAATTCACTTAACCTGCACATGTTTTAGACTGTGGGAGGAAACTGAAGCACCCGGAGGAACCCCACACAGACCCGGGGAGAACAAACAGTCACCCAAGGCTGGAATCGAACCCGGATCCCCGGGTACTCTGAGGCAGCAGTGCTAACCACTGTGCCACGCTTATGGAAAAGGAATAAATAGCTGAAGAACATGTAAACCTATTGGTATCAGTCATAATTCAAATATTTGCAAACAGTAAAAAGGAATTTATTTATAAGAGTCACCGTATCAAGGTTGGTGGCTCAGTAACTGTAGCATGATGAGATTGTTTTACTAAATTAGTTTATGTCTTTGAAATAGAGTAAAAAAATTAGCAACTGTCACATCAGATGGCTGATCACAGCTATTGCATCAACTTTGAAAATTCATTAAAGGATGTTCCTGAGACACCTAATCTAGATATGTGAGATTCAGTACTTCCGAAACAGCAGTTAAGCCACCCAAACAAAGAACTAGGATGTAGTGCCTGAAGAGGTGGCAGAATCAATTTGCTTTCGTGAAGTCTGTAAACTTTGCCACTTTCAGTAGTTTAAATCTGTGCCTGACTGATTCATGACAAATCCATTTTACAAAGTCGGAGAGGAAGTTAAGTCAAATTGTTTCAGCCTTTCAACTGGGATGTAAAATGTTGGTATAGTGCTAAGTAGGAAAAAAAAGTGTAAAAAGAATTAAATCTCGAAAGTCTCTGGGTGCAAAATTCAGATGCATAGTGCCCAAGGAATAGCCTTATAGGTCAAAAATGGTGTCCATAGCATGTTAAAGTTAAAGTTTATTTATTATTTATTAGTCACAAGACTTACATTAACACTGCAATGAAGTTGCTGTGAAATTCCCCTAGTCGCCACAGCCTGGCGCCTGTTCGGGTCAATGCACCTAACCAGCACGTTTTTCAGAATGTGGGAGGAAACCAGAGCACCTGGAGGAAACCCACGCAGACACGGGGAGAATGTGCAAACTCCACACAGACAGTGACACAAGCCAGAAATTGAACCCGGGTGTCTGGCGCTGTGAAGCAGCAATGCTAACCACTGTGCTACCATACTGCCTGTATGTATAAGGAAGTAAGTGTGTAGAAGTATGCCCACATACTTCTGGTGACAGTTGTGCAATGGTAAATTGATGCATGTGCAGTGAAAGTCCACTAGAAATATTGTACAGCATGAAGATCAAGACGTCAATCAGTGTGCAACAAGGATTTGACATCAGTACATCCATTTTGGAACTCAATGTTCCAACTAATGCCTTCTTTCAACCTCAGATGGCTGAACACTGTTCAGTAGTAGGAAGGGCCCCTCACCAATGCTATTTCAAGGGATAATCAACCACATCAGGTGGGCAGCATGGTGGCACAGTGGTTAGCACGGCTGCCTCACAGCGCCCGGGACCCGGGTTCGATTCCCTGCTTGGGTCACTATCTGTGTGCTGTTTGTACATTCTCCCCGTGTCTGCATGGGTTTCCTCTGGGTGCGCAGGTTTCCTTCCACAGTCCAAAGATGTGTGGGTTAGGTTGATTGGCCATGTTAAATTGCCCCTTATTGTCAGCGGGGCAAGTCAGGGTAAATGCATGGGGTTATGGGGATAGGGCCAGGATATTACTGTGGCCAGTGCAGGCTCGATGGGCTGAATGGCCTCCTTCGGCACTGTAGGATTCTATGATCTATGATCTAATTGCTGATTGTCAGTTACTGCAATTGTCCAAGTGTTTGGTGCTTTATAGAGTTCTTTAAAATTGCTGATGTTGGCAGAGATGGTGTGACAGGTGCTAAAGGTTCCCATTCACCAATAGTTCCACATCTCACCTTCCTTCTCTCTCTGACTTTTGTACCATCCTCTGGATGCAAAATTCAAAAATAAAAGTCAACAAAATAAACATTCCAAATAGATTTTATAAATCAAACCATATCATATTGCTTGCAAACAAAACACCAATCATCCTTGTGCATTTCCTTAATGTTCTTCCTTACAGGTGACTTTATTTGTTTTGATTAATGTTTCCCCAGTGGCTGATGGAAGGCTGCTGACTTTCATTAGAGGAAATTGCAGATGGCCTTAGAGAACGACCTTGAGCAGCTCTCAGTGTAAAAAGCTTGGCTTTGGACTGCACCATCTTGGCATGGACGACAGTATTCTGGCCTGGTTAGTACCAGGCAACAGCAAGGGCCCTGGTGGAGTAGTAATGGTAAAAGACCTGTCTCACTCTGAAAGAAGACAGTAGGTTTTTGCTCCATGGAGCCATTGCCCCTCCTCGACTAAGGCCTCCAGTGCAGCTTCCGATCACCTTAGAGCCCATGATCTCCCATATTGGGTATTTCCCAGGTCAGAATCAGGATCAGAAAGAGCCCTTGCTCTATCCTTTGTTCTTGTGGACGTATCTCCCTTGGGTAATGACAGTCCTGATGCTGTTGCTTATCAGATTTCCTTTTCAACTGACCAGCCCTCATGAACACCGTAGTTAACAGCTTGGCCACTTCTGGGAAACACCCAGCTCTATATGGATTCCAGTAAGGCATTTGACAAAGTCTCTCATGGCAGGTTGGTTAAGAAGGTTAAGGCTATTGGAATACAAGGAGAGGTGACTAGATGGGTAGAAAACTGACTTGGCCACAGGAGACAGAGGGTAGCAGTCGAAGGGTCTTTTTCCGGCTGGAGGTCTGTGACCAGTGGTGTTCCGCAGGGTTCTGTACTGGGACCTCTGCTATTTGTGATATATATAAATGATTTGGAAGAAGGTGTAACTGGTGTTATCAGCAAGTTTGCGGATGACACGAAGTTGGCTGGACTTGTGGATAGCGATGAACATTGTCGGACAATACAGCAGGATATAGATAGGCTGGAAAATTGGGCGGAGAAATGGCAGATGGAATTTAATCCAGATAAATGCGAAGTGATGCATTTTGGAAGAACTAATGTAGGGGGGGGTTATACAATAAATGGCAGAGCCATCAAGAGTATAGAAACACAGAGGGACCTAGGTGTGCAAGTCCACAAATCCTTGAAGGTGGCAGCACAGGTGGAGAAGGTGGTGAAGAAGGCATATGGTATGCTTGCCTTTATAGGACGGGGTATAGAGTATAAAAGCTGGAGTCTGATGTTGCAGCTGTATAGAGCGCTGGTTAGGCCACATTTGGAGTACTGCGTCCAGTTCTTGTCGCCGCACTACCAGAAGGACGTGGAGGCTTTAGAGAGAGTGCAGAGAAGGTTTACCAGGATGTTGCCTGGTATGGAGGGTCTTAACTATGAGGAGAGATTGGGTAAACTGGGCTTGTTCTCCCTGGAAAGACGGAGAATGAGGGGAGACCTAATAGAGGTGTACAAAATTATGAGGGGTATAGATAGGGTGAACAGTGGGAAGCTGTTTCCCAGGTCAGAGGTGACGATCACATGGGGTCACGGGCTCAAGGTGAGAGGGGCGAGGTATAACTCAGATATCAGAGGGACGTTTTTTACACAGAGAGTGGTGGGGGCCTGGAATGCGCTGCTAAGTAGGGTGGTGGAGGCAGATACGTTGGCATCATTTAAGACTTACCTGGATAGTCACATGAGCAGCCTGGGAATGGAGGGATACAAACGAATGGTCTAGTTGGACCGATGAGCGGCACAGGCTTGGAGGGCTGAAGGGCCAGTTTCCTGTGCTGTACTGTTCTTTGTTCTTTGTTCACTTTAGTGTCTCTGAGCTATTCACACAGTTTTCCAGGCTTTAGGGCTGGAATTTTACCGGCACGCCCTCCTGATTCTCGTAAGATCACGCCCAAGGCCAACGGAGAATGCCTTTCTGGAGCCTCACCTGCCCTGATTTCGTGGGGCAGTGCCGGTAAAATCAGTGTTTAGATCCTTTTAGCCAGCTCACACAGTGTCTCCTTTTCTACCAAACAGATAAAAAGACTTCTCCCTGAAAACGATTTGATTCTTCTCCTCACAACAATTTGGTGCGTTTTTTTTTCTATCTCTGTCTGCTTCCTCTTTGTGTTTACATCTCTGCTTTCACTCCTCTGTTCATAGTTCTTCTTTGCGTCTGCAACACCTCTTTGTGTCTGGCTACATGGCATCTGTATCTTAACTTCTTTCCTGTTAGTACTGCTTTCAGGCCAAGGGTCACCAGGCCAAATGGACATGTATTTCTTATTATCCAAGAAAGATTCAACTGATCCCTTTACAATTGATGCAAAGTAATTTTCAAGCATTTGAATACAACTACAAATTCCAGAGACATTTTGAAGAAATTAGGCATTTTCTTTCCTCTACTGCTTTCAGCTCAAAGGTTGTCACAGTTTGGACAGATTTTTTACTAGTTTGTAAAGGAGGGATGAATGCCGCATTTAGCAGCAATGCAAAGAATTCTGACCCGAAGTTGTCAGTTGGTGCATCACATTGGAGTACCTATGAGATTTATCTCAGAATTTTCAGATGTAGGTTCATGTTCAGAGTTCTCAACTGAAGTGCACTTTGAGTAAAAGACACTAAGTAGACATGTAAGCTTTGCTCCAAGGGAAAAGGTCAAAGTTAAAGGATAAGATGGGCCGGCGTGCTATTTTACATTTCTTCATGTCTTATTACAGCACAACAGTATTGGCAAAGGCATGGGAGTAAATCACCTATATGCCATATTGGTTGGGGGATGGTGTGTGATGTGGGAACTTAAAAGATGGATTAGCAACAGCAAATAAGGGCTCTGTTGGCATTAGATCAGCAATCAGAACACGATCCCATAGAATGTGGTATTTAGCAGATTTAGATTTGTCAAAAATGTTATCATTGCCAAGAGTTTCTCAGTATCCTGTGGAAGTCTCGAAACAGTAAAAAAAATGATATCCGGGATTATGTAGAAATAAGCAATTAATATGGAAAATTAATAAAAATAAAAGGGAGAGACAATGGCGTGGTGGTAAAATCATCAGACAAGCAATGCAAAGTCCCAGGCTAATGATCTAGGGACATGGGATTGAATCATAACACAGCAACTGATGGAGTTTGAATTCAGTTACTACATTTAGAATTAAAAAGCTTGTTTCAGTAAAAGTGAGCATGAAAACGTTGTCAATTGTCGGTGAGAACTCATCTGGTTCACTGCAAGGTCCTTTAAGGAAGGAAATCGGCCATCCTTATCTGGTCTGGCCAAAATGTGACTTCAGACCCAGGTCACCCGGTAGCGACCTTGGCACTGGAAACGACAGTGGCAAATCCAGCCCTGTCAACCCTGTAAAGTCCTCCTTATGAACATCTTGAGGCTTGTGCCAAAAGTGGGAGAGTTGTCCCACACACTAGTCAAGCAACACCCTGGCATAGTCATTCTCACGGAATCATACCTTACAGATAATGTTACATTACGCTACAATAATGGACACTACCATCACCATTGCTGCCAGTGGGGCAGGACATACGCAGCAGTGTGGCAGCACGGTGGTACACAGTCAGAAGGGAATTGCCCTGTGAGTTGTCAGCATTGTTTTTTTGACCCGATGAAGTCTCATGGCAGCAGATCAAACATGGGTAAGGAAATCTCCTGCGGACTACCACTTGTTGCCACCTCTGCCCCCACCCCCCCTGTATGCTTATCTTCAGCATGGTTTATGAAGACACCCAGATCTCGCTGAATAGTCCCCTCTCTTAATTTATAGCCATTCAGATAATAATTTGCCTTCCTGTTTTTGCTCCAAAGTGGATAATCTCACAGTTATCCACATAATACTGCATCTGTCATGCATTTGCCCACTCACTCAGCTTGTCAAAATCACACTGAAGCATCTCTGCATCCTCCTCACAGATCAACTTCCCACCCCGCTTTGTGTCAACACCAAATTTGGAGACAATACTTTTTAGTTCCCTCATCTAAATCATTAATACATATTCTGAATAGCTGGGGTCCTAACACTGATCCCTGCGGTATCCCACTAGTCACTGCCTGCCACTTGGAAAAAGACTCCTACTCTTTGAGACATATTTCACCGGCATGCCCGCCCCGATTCCGTTGGCCTCGGGCAGGATCGTATGAACCTCAGGCGGATGTGCCGGTAAAATTCCACCCTTTGTTTCCTGTCTGCCAACCAGTTTTCTATCCATCTCAGTCCACTACCCCTAATCCCAAGCGCTTTAATTTTACATGTTAATCTCTTATGTGGGACTTTTCAAAAGCCCTCTGAAATTCCAAATAAACCACATCCACTGGCTCCCCCTTATCAAGTCTACTACTTACATCCTCAAAGAATTCTAGTAGATTCTAATAGATATGCTGGATATTGAACAATTAAGATCATAGAGTCAGATAGGAATGGCATATGACAAACTGGTGTCCCAACAGCTTAGGATGGAAGCTGTAAAGAGATTTAAAAATACATATTTTGTGGATGGAATAATTCAGATGGCGGTCATGCAACTCAATTAAGTTAAAATAAAAAAAAACAAAATTGGTGGAAATATATTGGAGTCAATGTTGAGACCATAACTCATCTTTGTATAAGTGATATGAACTTAAGTAGAGGGATACAAAATTTGCAAAAGTAAAGAGCGCGGTTGTGTATGATACGGACTGCAAGGAACTTCAAAAGAACAAAAACAGGCCAGTAAATTTAGCAACCTTGGAAAAATTTATTTTAAGAGTATTTATTCTGAACAGATAGAATACTGCATCTGATCTTTAAAAAACTGTGTGGGGAGTGTCACTGGCTAGGTCAGCATTTATTGTCCATCCCTTATTAACCCTGAGAAGATGGTGTGAGCCACCTTCTTAAACCACTGCTGTTCATGCGATGTAGGTACACCCACAGTGCTGTTAGGAAGGAAGCTCTAGAATGTTGACCCAGTAAAGAGGAAGGAATGATATATTTCCAAGTCAGGATGTTGTATGATTTGGAGGGGAAGTTGGAGAATGCAAGTGTTCCCATGTACTTTTACCTTTCATGGTGGCAGAGGTTGCAAGTTTGAGAAGTGCTGCTGAAGAAACCTTGCCAAGTTGTTGCAGCGCTGCTTGTAAATGCCACAATTTGCTGCCGTAGTGCACTGGTAATGGAGGAAATGAATATTTAAAGGGTGCCAGTCAAATGGGTTACTTTGATCTGGATGGTGTTGGACTTCTTGTGTATTGGAGCTGCACTCTTCCAGACAAGTAGAGAATGTTCAGCTTCTAACTTCTGCCTTGCAGATGGTGGCAAAACTTTGGGAAATCAGTAAGTCATTTGCCAGAGAATGCCTAATTCCTGACCTGCACTTCATCTGCAGTACTTATGTGGTTTGTCCAGGTAAATTTCTGGTCCATGGTGACCATCTTTCCCCACCCTATCCCAAAATGTTGCTAGTGGGAGATTTGGTGATGATAATCCCACTGAATCTCAAGGGGAGGTGGATAAACTCTTTCTTGTTAGAGATGACCATTGCTTGACACTTCTGTGAGGTGCAAAAGTTACTTGCCACTTACTAACCCAAGCCTAAGTGTTGTCCAAATATTGCTACATGGTAGCAATATTTGGACAATATTTACAAGGTATGCACTGTCTCATTACCCCCAAGGATTTGGCAAAGAAACCGAACATTGGACTGAACATTCTCACTTCTAATATTATGATGGTGGGTAGGCCTTTGATGAAGCAGCTGAAGATGGCTGAGTCTAGGACACTGTCCCAGGGTACTCCTGCATTGATATCCTGGGGCAGAGATGATTGGCTCCAAAAACCGCATTATGTTCCTTTGTAATAAACACAGAAAATGCTGGAAATACACAGCAGGTCTGGCAGCATCTGTGGAGAGAGAAACAGATTTAACATTTCATGTTGTGACCGTTTGTCAGAATTGGCATACATTAGAAATGTAATAGCTTTTCTGTAGCTGAATTGGGTGAGGGTGGAAAAAGAAGTCAAGGTAAGGTCTCTGATAGGTTCTCTTCCAAGCCATCAACATCCTGACTTGAAAATATATCGCCATTCCTTCACTGTCACTGGGTCAAAATCCTGGAATTCCCTCCCCAACAGCACTGTGGGTGTAGGCCCATCACAAGGACTGCAGCTCACTGCCACCTTCTTGATGGCAATTAGGGATCGGTAATAAATGCTGGTCTAGTCAGCGACATGCACGCCTTGTAAATTCATTTTTAAAATGAGAAATATTAAATGACAAAAGAGTTGGTGCTATAGAGCCAAAGTGAGTGGTAATGGGACAAGTAAAGAAATGAGTAAAGTGCAGAGGAGGGTGTAAATGGCAGAATAGTCAACAGCCATCCAACAGCAAAGCAAACTAAAACGAGAATAAGGCTGACACATGCAAATGAAAGGGAAAAAAAGGGGAGCAGAGATTATAGCTGAAATTATTGAACACAACATTGAGTCCAGCAGGCTGTAAAGCACCTAGTCAAAAGATGAGGTGCTGTTCCTTCAGCTTGCGTTGAATTTTATCGCATTAAAATAGCAGGCTGAGGACAAAGATGTCAGCATGAGAACATGGTGGAGAATGAAAACAGCAGGCCATTGGAAGCTTGGGATCCTGCTTGCAGACTGGATTGAGGTGTTTTGCAAAGTGGTCACGCAATCTGTTTGCTCTCCCCATTGTAGAGGTAGATCACATTGTGAGAAAGTACAGTATTCTCCTTCCCAAGATGTACAAACAGAACTATCCTGGTGGATATTCTTTCAGCTTGCTCATTTCCCACTGAATCTTCTCTTCTCCAGGGAGAACAGCCCCAGCTTTCCAATGTATCCTTGTAAATAAGGTCCTTCAATCCCGGAATCATTCTCGTGAATTATTTCTGCACGCTCTATAAAAACTTCACATCCTTCCTAAAATGCAGTGTCCAGAGTTAGACACAATACTCCAGTTAAGACTGAACCAATGTGTTTCATGATGAGTCATCATAATTACCTTGATTTTGTACTCTATGCCTTGTGAAGTTTATCACTATCCTGCTCACAGTAGGTTAATTCAGTGTGAAGATGGGTTTTGTCTACAAAGAGTGCCCTACCCTAGGTAGTAATGTCAAAGTTATCGATGATGCATAAAAAATAGTGGCTCAGATCTTTCTAGTCCTGAGCGTCACAGACTGGAAGTACAACCCAAGATGTGCATTGATACCTGATGGAAGTTCTGACGCACTGACTCCATGGAAATTTCCCAGGAAGCATGAACATCTGATGGGCAATTCCCCTTCTCCCTGGGACTCTCAAAGAAGTCTCTGATTCTGAGTTGGATTTGCAGATTTAGGACAGTTCCGACATACTTACCTGAGGTAGATATCCAAGAAACGTGAGAAAGAAAAATCCTTGGCTAACTCCTGGACAACGATACAACTGAGTACCCTGATTGACCCCCTCACCATCTTACCACCCTACCCAACTTCCATGCTACCCACCTTCCACACTCACCACCTATTACTTATGCCACTTATCACCCTTCTAACCTACTCACCCATCATGTTACTCACCTATCACCTTACCCACCTTATACTTTAGCCACGCATTATCCTATCTACCTGCCACCCTACTCATTTACCTCAGCTACCTACCCACCCTACCAGCCTACTCATTCACTAACATTGACACCAGACACTGAAACTTACCTTGTGGCAACTAGTGCCATTAAGGGGGCATGGCTTCTATGCAGATTCCTGTACTGAGGGTGTTCTTCAAGTTGGACATATGTAGGTAAGTGAGTGGTCTTCTGTCTGATTAGGGTCAGACTGAGAGATTTGGACTCTGATTGTATGTCTTGGACCAATAACTTTGATGGTCTGAGGAATGATGTACTTTACTTATGAGGAGAGGCTGAACAAATTTGGTCCCAAAATATGTTAAAATGAAACTTAATAGAAAAGATAATAATTATGAAAGATTTCATTAAAACAGATTGGAAAAAATATTTCAACTAGCCCGTGAATCAGTAAATAAAGAGCAACATCAATTTAAAACCATCACTGAAATATCAAAAGGAGAAATGAGGAACATTTCTTTTGGGTTGTTGGGATATGAAATGCCCGACCAAAAACAGTAGTGGATGCAAACTCTGTGCCTCCAATGCAAATATATCCTTCCTTAAATTTGAAGACCCAACTGCACACCGTATTCTAGATGTGTTCTCACCAAAGCCTTGTACAATTGTAGCAAGATTTTTTTATTTCTATATTCCAATCTCCTGATAATATAGACCAGCATGCTGTTTGCTTTCTTAATTGCTTGTGATACCTGCGTGCTAACTTTCTGTGTTCATTGCACAAGCACACCCAAACGTCGCTGAGCAACAACATTTAAAATTTTGGTTCTTTCAAAAAATATTCTGCTTTTCTATTCTTACAACCAAAGTGAATAACATCACACTTCTCTGCATTGCACTCTACCTGCCATCGTGTTGACTACTCAGTTAATCCATCTATATCATGTATGTTTCCCACTGTGTCCTCCTTGTTGTAGGGTATTAGATACCATTTAGTAGGTCTTAATGAAAATTGTATAGTCTTAGGTAGATTAACTGTATGTAGTTATTAACTACAAGATCTATGTACCTATATATAGTAAAGGATTCAAGCTAGGTGCTGTCTTCAGGCTTGCTTGTGCACCTGATTCTGCCCAACACTGGACTGATTCCGAGATGCCATATGTTTTCTTCCATCACTGTGTGGGCAGTAGTGTACTCTGTCCCACGTTAGCCTTCTATACGCCAGACCCTTATAGCACACTCTTCACAGCCTGCAGTCCCACCTAACTTTGTTTTGTCAGCAAATCTGAATACATTGCTCACTGGCTCATCATCTAAGTCATTAATACAGTTTGTAAACAGCTGAGGGCCCAGCACTGATCCTTGTGACACTCCACTAGTCACAACCTGCCAACTTGAAAATGCCCCATTTATGCTCACTCTCGGCTTCCTGTCCATTAACCAGTTCTCTATCCATGCCAATATATTAACTGCAGCTCTATAAGCTCTTATCCTGCCTATTAACCTTTTGTAAGACACCTAATCAAATGCTTTTTGGAAATCCAAGTATACTACATCTAGGGGTTGTAGTACCCAATTCTACCCAATCTCTTAAAAAAATTCTAATAAATTAGTCAAACAGGATGTCCCTGTTGTAAAACCATGTTGACTTGTTTTAATCATGTGATACTTTTCTCAGTGTATTGATAAGACTTTCTTAATAATAGATTCCAGCACTTTCCTAATGGCTGATGTTAGACTAACAGGCTTGTAGGTCCCTTTTTACTCTCCCTCCTTTCTTGAAAGGTGGTGTTTACATTTGCCAACCTCCAATCTGTTGGGACCA
The DNA here is from genome assembly GCF_964213995.1 of Mustelus asterias. Classification (NCBI taxonomy): domain Eukaryota; kingdom Metazoa; phylum Chordata; class Chondrichthyes; order Carcharhiniformes; family Triakidae; genus Mustelus; species Mustelus asterias. The sequence continues at coordinate 43,670,311 of NC_135814.1, read as the reverse complement.
TTCCTGAATCAAAGGAATTTTGGAAAATCAGAGCTTGTACATCTACTATCTCAGCATCTATCTCTTTTAGAACCCTGGGGTGTCGGCCATCAGGTCCTGAGATTTGTTAGATTTTAATCCCTTTTGTTTTTCCATAAACATAAGGGCTTTTTAACTACTGATTTTAGTTACCTGAATTTTCTCACTCTTTTTAGCCCCTCGGTTACCCACTATTTTTGGTATGCAATTTATACTTCTTCTACTATTCAATACCTCTGCTATTTCTTCATTCCTCATGATAATTTCGCCTGCCTCTGCTTCTAAAGGATAAAGTTTACCTTAGTTAATCTCTTCCTTTTTATAAATTTACAGAAGCCCATACAATCTATTTATATATTTTTGGCTAGTTTATTCACATATTCTGTTTTTTCCTTTGATTCAGGAATGGTCCCAACAGACTGGAGGTTGGCAAATGTAAACACCACCTTTCAAGAAAGGAAGGATTTTATGTTGACAAAATAATCTCAGACCTGCCACTGTTCTCTGCATTATCATAAGTTCCTTCTTTTAATCTAATATTATCCTTAAATTCCCGAGAGAGCCACAGATGGGTCTCTCTTGCTGAGTATTGATATTTCAATGGAATGTATTTTTGTTGAAAATCTTGAATTGATTCTTTAAATGTTTCCCACTGTTTATTTACCGCTATACCTTTTAGTTCCTTTACCCAACTGTAGCCAATTCTCCCTTCATAGTGTCATAGAGTCATAGCGATTTACAGCATGGAAACAGGCCCTTCGGCCCAACTTGTTCATGCCGCCCTTTTTTTTTAAACCCCTAAGCTAGTCCCATTTGCCCGCATTTGGCCCATATCCCTCTCTACCCATCTTACCCATGTAACGGTTTAAATGCTTTTTAAAAGACAAAATTGTACCTACTACCTCTGGCAGCTTGTTCCAGACACTCACCACCCCCTGTGTGAAATAAATGCCCCTCTGGACCCTTTTGTATCTCTCCCTTCTCACCTTAAACCTATGCCCTCTAGTTTGAGACTCCTCTACCTTTGGGAAAAGGTATTGACTATCGAGCTGATCTATACCCCTCATTATTTTATCGACCTTTATAAGATCACCCCTCATACTTACTTGTAATTGGAGTACGTCACTTTCAAACAACATAGAATTCAATTATATTGTGATCGCTATTTCCCAGTGGATCTTTTACTATAACATTACTGATTAACCCTAACTTACTACACAGAAATAGATCAAAGAAAGATTTGTTCCTAGTTTGTCCCATAATGTATTGCTCCAGGAAACTCATTTCTATGTTTTAATGCAGCAGTAGTTAAAACAACTTGATTCTAATCAATGGACAGGAATGCTTAAATTCACCTCAAACAGCGTTACTTTCAAACCTCTCAGTTACCCTCACTCTCAGATTTATACATGTTTTCACTCTCATAAAAATACCCAATAATATCTATATAATTAAGTCCTGCGTCAAGCTATGACGACCGAGATTGAAATGAAAGCAATTATTTTCCAAGTTTAAAATGGAAGGCCAGATGGAATCTGTTTTTCAGGACCACACGTTAACAGAAACGCTTCTTTGATTTGGGCTGTGATTGAAATAGTTGAGATCACAAGATATCAACACCTGTGCTGACATCTTGTGATCTTCATTATTACAATTCTAAGCTACACCTCGGCATTGTATAGCAGATGTTTTACACCATTGTCTTTTGATAAAGGATCACCATTCTAGTTGCCTACTACTTCTCTTAAAATTTATATTAAGACATAAGAAGAGAGTCTGTACTTTTGTTATGTGCTGTCTGATTGACAGTCCCCTCTTCGTAAAGAATTTGACTTCAGAAAGTGGGAGACTTCCTGCTGATGAATATGATGAATGTTTACCTGAAAGTCTGTCAGAAATTCAGATTCTGCACCAGAGGGAGGTTGGGGGAATTGCTTTATTTAAGGACAGAAGGAACTGTTGAGGACAGTCAGACCTGAACTGGATAAATTACCATGTGCACAAGCAGCATTCTTTCTTCCATGAGAAAAGCTGAACAAACAGCTGCCTTTCTCTGAGAATATTCCAGATGAACAACAACAACTTGCCTTGAGATAGTGCCTTTAGTGCAAAATATATCCCAAGGGTGGGATTCTCCAGCCACGCACACCCCAGGATTGGAAATTCCTGCCCGAGCTAAATGGACGTTTAAATCGTCCGTTGTTTTTTCTGTCTCACCTGTTATGATTCCCGCGACGGGCAGGGCGGGAGAATTTTGGCCCGAGTCTGTATTTTAAAATAGTCTTTGTATTTTATGGCCTTGATATTAACCTCCAAATCTGTGATGGGTGGAAGGATGTTATGAGGGAGGGTTACTGCTTAAAAATGAAAGATCTGACCCTAACCTGATACGTTCATGCATGCCACCCTCAGGGAATTTTATCTCCTTATGGGTGCTATTATTGCGATTTCATCTGGGTGGAGGAACACTTGCAAGAAATGGAGCTTTAGCAGCCCCAGTCACCAGTACAGCATCCCAGGGCTGATTAGGAGATAGTAGGTGAGGGCATGCTGCGGTGCTGCTTGTAGGGAGCCACACCTAGCACGCAGTGTGCACCTGATAAGTGCCACTTTTTTTTGGATCTATCTGAGAAGCAGTGCTTCAGGAGGTTGCACTTCTCAAAGCCTCTGCTGCAGATTTCTGCAGTCCCCTGCAACATGACTTGCTGTTTGTTGGATCAGGGAGAGTGAGTTTCATGCCGTGATAGGGTGACTGTCATTGTTTTTGCCACTTGCTTCTTTCATTCTCTTATCAGGGACATCAGCTGTACACCTCAGTTTGCTATGCAAAGCTGAAGTACGCACGTCATCAATGCCCTCTTCACCAGTAGTGACCAGTGCATCACTACATCAATGCCTTGCTATTCTCCAAACACACGAGCGGGATGGTGTAAGTTTGTGCATGATGTCCAAGCAGCTGCCAGGACCAACTTTTCAGGCATGGCCATGCAGATTTGAGGGAACATTGGCTTTAACGCATTTATCTTGGGACATTCAACCACCCAACAATGCTTAAGCATTTCAGGAATGTAAAAGGATGGTTGCTGGGGGACAAGCGATATTCACTACACATTTAGTTCATCATACCCCTTTGCAGCATCAAACATGCCAACAACACAAATATAAACAAAATGAGGAGACAACCAGGATCATTATGGAGCTCACCATAGGGAGACACACCATAGGGAGACCATAGATTCATCTCTTGACAGGTTTGGGAGTTGCAAACATGTGCCCAATGAAAGTTCTCCATTGTGTGTGATATATCCTAAACAACCTCATCAGGAGGCAGAGCAGCAGCAACAGCAGCAGACCTTGTCCGGTGAGGAAGATGGGGGAAAGCAAGGAAGCAATGAGAGTGGGAAGGCAACCTCAGCAACTTGCAGCAAGTTCAGTAATTCCATTCACCTGCTCATTCTCCTGCACTGACAACATATACAGAGCCCCTTTGCATGAACAATACCTGTTATATCCGTCAGGATTCCTTTAATTCTGCATTAAGAAACACTCAAACCATTCAAACAGCTGCTATACCAATAGGCAGACTCAAAACTTGCTATTAAATCACTCTGCAGACTGTTACAGGGTATTGGTTACTGACTGGTAGGTCTGAAGACTTTTGTGGTCATATGTAGGTGAATTATTAATCTTTAGTTTAAATTTATTTATTAGTGTCACAAATAGGTTTACATTAACACTGCAATGAAGTTACTGTGAAAAACCTCTAGTCGCCACACTCAAGCCAGGAATCAAACCCAGGTCCCTGGCAGCATGAGGCAGCAATGCTAACCACTGTGCCACTTTATTGACCCTAAGAACTATTTACAAAAGAGTGAAGGGTACGAGATTAAAGCTGTCTCCATGCTTGCTGGTACACATGACTGTCCAACACTTAACTGGCTCTGGGCGTGGGTCATGTGCCCTCTTACATTACATTACTGTGTGGGTGGTACCCACATTAACTATATATGTGACAGACTTTTAAACTACACTTTCTTTCAAGTCTTTATCCAATGTATTTTAAATTATCCTCTTTTACCTTATGTCTCACTGTCATTACTATCATACATTTACATTATTATTGCTACATTATCACCACTCTATCGCCACACTTCAAGTCCTTGAATTTGAGGATTTAGGCAGTCTGGAGGCCTGAAAACTGTTTCATACCTCGTTCACACTACTGTTGGAAGTGTGGTGCTCTCTGTTGTTGCTAGTTGTTCTAGCATCTGGGTATGTTCTTAACCTTTTCTTCCATACTTTTGTGTTGAACTACATTTGGTCACTTTGGCGGTTGCACTGGTCAGTTGTTGCTACCTTAACTTGCTTCATGTGGGGTGGATGGATGTTGTGCTGGTCTCTTTGTCATTTCTTTTGCTTCTCCCAATATTGCGTGGGCTGTGGTGATGTCCTCTGTGGTGGGGGATGAGCATTCTTATGACTAGAATTAGTGGTACACTTACCTCTGTATTTCGCTGTCAGCAATGGATGGCTGCTACCAGATACCAGCATCTTTTGTGACTTTGGCATGCTGGCTGGGATTTGTAGCGTATGTTCAGCAGTTGCAGAGTTGACCTGTTGTATCATTGCTCGGAGGTTGAGGCTCATTGGGCTGCTGGTTACTCTCTCTACTGGATGTACTCCAAGGTAGGTGGTGTTGTGGATAGTTTGGAGGGATGTCAGAAGTTGCAGCGAGACATAGATAGAATGCAAGACTGGGCGGAGAAGTGGCAGATGGACTTCAACCCGGATAAGTGTGTAGTGATCCATTTTGGCAGATCCAATGGGATGAAGCAGCAGTATAATATGAAGGGTACCATTCTTAGCAGTGTAGAGGATCAGAAGGACCTTGGGGTCCGGGTCCATAGGACTCTTAAATCGGCCTCGCAGGTGGAGGATGCGGTCAAGAAGGCGTACGGCGTACTAGCCTTCATTAATCGAGGGATTGAGTTTAGGAGTCGGGAGATAATGCTGCAGCTTTATAGGACCCTGGTTAGACCCCACTTGGAGTACTGCGCGCAGTTCTGGTCACCTCATTACAGGAAAGATGTTGAAGCCATTGAAAGGGTGCAGAGGAGATTTACAAGGATGTTGCCTGGATTGGGGGGCATGCCTTATGAGGATAGGTTGAGGGAGCTTGGTCTCTTCTCCCTGGAGAGACGAAGGATGAGAGGTGACCTGATAGAGGTTTACAAGATGTTGAGAGGTCTGGATAGGGTAGACTCTCAGAGGCTATTTCCAAGGGCTGAAATGGTTGCTACGAGAGGACACAGGTTTAAGGTGCTGGGGGGTAGGTACAGAGGAGATGTCAGGGGTAAGTTTTTCACTCAGAGGGTGGTGGGTGAGTGGAATCGGCTGACGTCGGTGGTGGTGGAGGCAAACTCGTTGGGGTCTTTTAAGAGACTTCTGGATGAGTACATGGGATTTAATGGGATTGAGGGCTATAGATAGGCCTAGAGGTAGGGATATGATCAGCGCAACTTGTGGGCCGAAGGGCCTGTTTGTGCTGTGGCTTTCTATGTTCTATGTTCTATGTTCTACTCCTCTTGGGCAGTTAGCTGATCTGACCATTGTAGGCTTTCTGGCACCTGTAACAAGAATGGACAAATCTGCTCTGCAAAGAGAGAGACAGTTCAGAGCTGAAGTCCAAATCAGGGTACTCTTTTTTTTGGTTTAGTAGTTGGGAACTTGCAGTTCTGTATTATTAATGACAGTTTTTTTGATATTTTTTATATCTTCTGCAATTTTGAGGAAGTCCGGGGCTACACAGGCATCTCTTTTCAAGAGGGAGAAGGGCTGGTTTGAAGATTTGTTTGTCGCGATACCTTCGTGGTTCCACAATCATGCTTATAACTGGAAGTCAAAGTCCTGTGGGCCCATCGAGTGGTGTGTCTGTTGTTCAAAACCAGGTTCTTTTGGGCCGTGGTTCTGTGTCAAAGAGGACTGTTATGTCACTTCTGTGTCCAATTAAAATGTTGTTAAATGGTCACTGACTGAAACATCCTGATTCTAAATGAGAAACCAAAATCTTTGCCCTCACCCAAGAAACCTGGTTGAATGTCTTCTGGGTTTGCAGTCTCAGTCTCATGGATAATCTATAGGTTTCAGAGCTTTTGCCCTGCACAGTTTGTGTATCCAATCCCGTTGCACTGAAACCAATAGGCTAAAACTACAGGAAATTGATCTCAGTTGTAGGAGTGCTTTGTTCCACAGCATTGGCATAGTCGCTCGGCTGGCTGCTTCAATATTGCTTTCCCTCGCCTGGAGTGTCCCTGTGTCTTTGTTAACTAGATGAATTGTGGGTTGGCCTCTGCACCATGGTTTACTTTCTCGCCTTAAAATACCTCTGTGTTACGAATGGCTGCCTAACTATCTGGATTGCTTTTTCCAGGGTCAGATCTTCCTTTGCTTGCACAATGTCAGAGAATCTGTCATCCACTACTCCTACCATTATTCTTTCTCCGATGAGCTCAGATTTGAACTCTCCATATTTCTGTCCTCCGCCATCCTGAACAGATCACTGATAAATGAATCAATAGGTTCTCCTCAAGAAGCTGTTGCACTCGCTTGCTAAATTTAGCTCTTTTGAGTATTTTGTTGCTTCTTAGATTGAAATAAACTAGCTGGAGCAGATGGTGAAGGCAGGGAGTGCCCAGGATGCCCGCCGGCAGTCGGAGGAGTGCTGGAGACCAGGACCATGCTGTATCCGAGAAAGATGATGAGCCTCTGGAGTCATCAATCAGGCGACAAATGATGTCCAGTGGGGTACATGAGGAATCCTGAGGGTCTGCATGCCATGGTCTCTGTCATGGAGGAGTCCTGGCAGAGCATGAGCAGTGCATTGACCCTGAGCTCCGAGTGCAGTGCTTCATGGAGAAGCAGCTCCAGGATGCAAAGAGGGTGTCCTAGGGTAGCATTCAGACCTGCAAGCCATCACACAGACACTGACATCAGGAAGTCACTGCCAATGTGGGAGAAGGATATGGCAACCAATCTCTCAGATGGGTGCCCACCCTTCGTTGGCAAGCAGGGAGGTGAGGACACACCTCACAATGGCGGATGAGCTAGCTGTCATCTTTGGGGCCTCCTCTTACGGTGGCCTGGACGAGTTCAGCAGCTCCTCCCCCTTTCTTCCCGTTGCCATGCATTCCTCAGAATCCGCGATGACTGAGGAGTGCTTGGTCATGTCACTGAGTACACCCTCCTGGATGGTACCTGAGGACAGCTGCCAAAGTCATCGATGCCAACAGGGCACCACAGTCAGTAGCCTGCCTCTAATACTATTGTCAGCGAGGAGAGGGCACCTAGATGCAGTACCCGCAAGTGTAAGCCTAAGATAAATGTGCACAGTCAAGGGTTTGCACTGGATGCTAATGTTTTCTTCCAATATTATTTGAGTTTATAAATGATCTGATTGGACACTTTGCTTTGTTCAATATTAATGTTATCACCATAAATTACGATTTGCTCACAGGCCATGAATGTCCTATGTATTCAATTAGTGTTAATCTCATCGATGCCTGATGAGAGACATTTGGGACATCTTACTTTCTTACTGAGGCAGTGACGCCGCATTAGGCTAATGGAATTGTTAAGTGTGAGGTCTAGGATGGACTCAGACGGAAGGCAGGACATGCCAGCCTAGCCAAACAAATGTTGAATTAAGGCTTCCTTGGTATCTCTGCTTCAATGAGCGGTGACCTTATTGAGACATATAGGATTCTCAGGGGCCCGCCACGATTCCGCTCCAGGGAAAGTTCCACCTTCCCAGTCTATCAATATTGCCTTGTAATATTATGCCATCATCTACACTGTCCACAATGTCACCTAACTATGTTTCATCAGCAAACTTAGATATGTGACTTTCTATGCCATTATCCAAATCATGAATAAAGTGAATAATTGAGGCACTAACACAGAGTTGACAGTACAGGCCAGATGCCTATTGTAGGGGATGAAAGTAATAAGTCCACCATCTTTGCAACAAAGAGTATTGGAAAAATTATAAGAAGGACACCCAGATATAGTTCAAATTAAAGAACTTGTGAGGAGCTACTTCTGATGCCCTGGACGTGATGTCCAAATTGAGGAAAAGCTGGACTGAGCCAGACATTTGCATGGGTAATGAACACAGTAAGAAGTCTCACAACACCAGGTGAAAGTCCAACAGGTTTCTTTGATATCACGAGCTTTTAGAGCACTGCTCCTTCATCACTCACTTGATGATGGAACAGTGCTCCGAAAGCTCATGATACTAAATAACCTGTTGGACTTTAACCTGGTGTTGTGAGATTTTTTACTGTGCCCACCCTCGTCCAATGCCGGCATCTCCACATCATGGATAACAAATGCACCACTGTTGTTCCCACCACATCCACGGGAGTGGTCTAAAGTGCCTTGGTGACCTTTACACTTTGTGGGTCCATACGAAGGGCACATGTTCATGATTGTCATTGATACCCACTCAAAGTGGCCAGAAGTGGTCATAGTGAAGTCAACAAGTACGGAACAAACAATTGAAAATCTCGATGAGATTTTCACCAGATTTGGAAAACCGGAACAAATTGTAAGTGATAATGGACTACAGTTCACGGTTCAAGAGTTCAAAGACGATCTAAAGAAGAGTGGAATCCAACACATAAAATCAGCATACCACTCTTTGACAGATGGTTCAACCAAAAGATTTTTCCTGTCCTTGAAGCATGCATTGAAAGCTTCCAAGGACCAAGGTTCATTTAGTCACCTCCTAAGCAGTTTCTTGGCGACATATCACAACACCTCACATGCGACAACACAAAATTCACCAGCGTTACTACTCAGGAAGAGAAAGCTGAGAACCACTTTCGATTTACTCAATATTTGAAATAGTAGAGTGCAATCAATAGTCACAAATCCTACGATGGGAAAGTAATTCAAAATGGTGCCTATTTCAGCAAACAGATCAAATTTTAGCGTGCAGTTATACCACGAATGAAAATTGGCTCAAATGGTCCAATCTCGTATACTGTGCAAAGGGAAGAAGAGTTTGTTTGGAGTTGACACACAGATCAGTTATTCGCGACGCACACCATTGTGTTATTACCATCTGTGCCAGAACTGCCTGAGGCTGTACCATTTTTCATTCCACCAGAGACTGTAACCACGACTTTGGACCAATCAGCCAACTCTGAGATCACTGATGAATCTATTGCCACTAGTCTACCTTCTGCTGAAGAGATTGTTTCACCTTCCACGGTAGAAACACCTACTACAACCTCTGAGAGTACCTCTCAGGTTAAGGACAATCAGATTCCTGAAGTGCACAGACATCCAATGCGGAATAGATGCCTTCCAGATCGTTGTTCCTATTAACTGTATTACAATCTCTGTGTAATGATAACTTGCCTGCCAATGTAAATTGATGTTTTCTGATGACTATGCAAGGATATCATAGTTATTCATTGTTATGGGACCTTAGAAGTGAAGAGCGAGGGATGGTTTGCACAGGGCTGCTGGGCTTTTGAGATGTGACCCTGGAAATAAGTCGTGAGAAGTGGTGAAAAGGTGCGCAGCAAACTGCAAGATGGACGGCAATATGGAATGAAAGTAATCTGATTCCTGGTTTCATGTTTGGTACAAACTGGTTCGGGATATTTTTTTAAAAGTAGGCAAAGTTTGAAATTCGAAACACTTGCTAAAAGAATAAAGTTACAAGATTCCACAGGTTTTGACCAGACAAACTTAAACTTTACTGTACAAGGTCAGAAAGATAAAACAATTTAAAATATCTACCTTCAGGGTCAATATGAGATTCATGTGAATTGACAGGCAAACTGTGGTCAAGCACACCACACTGTTCAATGACAAATGCAATCAAGACAGATTCCATGGGCTTCTCAACAATCCACCCGAGCATCAGTAAACACAGTGGGTGGAATTTTATGAGAAAATTCTGAATGTCCAGCTAATGTGAAAATGGGAGAGTTGCAGATCTGTTTTTTTGGGTGAGGCTTTACACCCAATCTTGTGCACGTTGTGCATGAAAAAATGCGCTAGACCATTTGTAGCTACTAGAGGCTGTGGGCGGGCTTAATTCACCAGCCAGCGGCAGAGGGAACTATTGCGCATGTGCAGACATCTGTGTCTGCACATGCGCAATAGTAAAAGCAAAGGCCTGACAGGGAGAGAGAGTGCTGTCAGGCCTCTGCTGTTGGAGCCACCCTGAACCTAGCCACCCCAGCTGCAATTCCGGGGGCCCAAGGCTGATCGCGAGCTCCACACTGCCCGAAAATGTAGCCCTCACCACCCCCTCATTGCCACCTGGACCCATCACACCCCACCATCCCCCCACTGAATGGAGCTGCAGAGTGACAACAGGCCCCCCTCCCTCCTGGATAGGGCCACCTGGCCTATCCCTGCCCGCATAGGCCCAGTGGGCAGTGCCAAGGTTTCAGGTTGGCATTGCCAAGGTGCCAGGCTGCCGCTGCCCAAGAGGCACCCATCCCTTGCCTTTGGCCTCCCTGGGGGGCATTATTGGCATCCAGTTCTACTGGCAAGGCTGGTACAACTGTTCCCCGTTCATGGGGAGCAAGTGTTTTCCTCGCCAGAGAGAACCTCTCACAGCGAGGCCATAAAGGCAAGTCAGCCCGGATGACTTAGCGCCGGGCTCACTAAAGACATGTAAATGAACATTTAAATATATATGAATAAATTATTCAGCCTCTCATTGGAAATGGGTGAGAGGCTGACCTCGCCGGAAATCTAGTTCTGGTAAGATCACGAGAGCGAGAAATCAGGCACGATCCTGATTTCTCAGCTCTTGCATGATTTTACCAGCTCGCTTCACCCATTGATGAGCATCCAGTGAGTTAACCAATCTCACCAAAACTCTGTCTCTTTCATGAGGGATTCCAGTCCTTACCCCTGAGGATCCCACTTTACAATTCCAAAAGTCACTCCAATTTGGAGAGCATCAAAGATGGCTCATCTCACAGGGTTTCGATCTTGATGACCAAGATCTGTACCCCTGGATTTCTGAATATACACTCAAGCACTGATTCAGGAGCACAACTTCAGCTCTTTGGCCAGGCCAAGCAGAATACTACTGGTCCAAATGTTTACTTTCACCTCAATAGTCCACATCATGGACAAACAACCTACTGCTGCCCTCTTCAGTTGCCACATCTTCTCCTGAGCCTATTTTGATTTCCAGCCCTTCTCCTGAGTCCTCTTTAAGGTCTGCCAACTACAGCCCCTTTTCTGCTTGAAGCCTATTTCTCTCTGCTCCCCTTTGTTTTAACTTAACTGGGACCTCTGCCTGCCCTCTGTCTCAACCCTCTTGTCTAGGACACTTATTTTAGGAGCTTCCCCTTCCTGGGACTGTTCCCTGAATATGTTGCCCTGTTCTCAGTCACATGATTGGGACTTTTGCACCATTTCTTCACTGCTTCATATAGAGGACCCCAAGAACCTCAAGTGCTGTACTGCACATGCACAGCCCATTCCCAGTCTGTGTATGCATGGAGACTCCCAAGGACTGTTGGGACTTGGTGTTCTCAGTCCATGCTCGGCCATGAGCTAAGTCTGGCATTCATAACAGCATTTAGAAAACATTGATCATAACAATCCCAGCTCAGTGCTTCAGCACCTTTGGGACCTGCATGTTCGCAACCTTGGTGCTCTGGCTTTGGATTGGATCTGGATCTGAAGCTTGGATCTTTCTTGAATTGGAACGTAGGTTCAGAACTGAAAAATATCTCAAAACAACTAAGTTCATGCATTCCATCAGCAATAAATGCTGGCCTAGCCGTAATGCTCACATCCCATGAATAAAAAAATTGAATAAATAAAAATAAATAAAGAGGATAGAATATAAAAATTACCAACAATTTAAATGGTTTATTCCCAAAATGATAGACTTGCTCTTGAAACATTAAAACAAAACCACCAATGAACTTATAATAATCCTATAACAATAGTATTTATGCTGAAAATACTGTACAGTCAGTCCCTGTTTAACATCGATCCTGTTTTGTTGTTTCTGTGTATCATTGGTCAGGCGGAAAGTCTGGAGTGGGTGGTTTGGCAAGAGGGTGAATCAGGGAGTGGCAGGGGCTCCAAATTGAGGATTGGCAGCAAGAGGTCGGGTTCTGGAGCAGGTGAGGCCACAAGTTGAGAGCCACTAGCAAGAGAATGGGTTAGGGAATGGGAGATGCCGCCACTACTAAACAGCACTGGGTCATGTGGCCTTGCACCAGCCTGCACAAAACAACTTTAACAGGACGTTTATTATGCTCAGCAAGAATACAGGCCCCATTAACTGACCAATGTTACAATGAAATGACAAAACAGGGTAAATGTTAAACAGGGACTGACTACAGTATTTTCAGCATAAATACTATTGGTACAGGATTATTATAAGTTCATTGGTGGTTGTGTTTTAATGTTTCAAGAACAAGTCTATGATTTTGCTAATGAACCATTTAAATTGTTGGTAATTCTTATCGTCTTTCTCCTTTACTTTTTTTTTTACTTGGGATGTGAGCTCAGCCAGCATTTATTGCTTATGGAATGCATGAGCGTAGTTGGTTCTAGATATTTAGCGCTTGTAATTTTCATCTAAAACACTAGAGACCAGTCTTGCACTGAATTAAATGTCTCTACAAGAGTAAAAGTTATTTATTTATCTTTTTAAGGCATTGTGTCATAGCCAAGGGCAAAAGATTACACCAGGCTTCTTGGAGCTCATTCTATAGTGCTCTGGTTGTCTGGGTCCAGCGACCATCAACATTTTAATACTCTAATGTCCTTGCTCTACAGCAACATATCAATTTTTTTTCCATAGCGATTGACAAGTAACATTAGGCAAGACTGAATCTGATATAGATAATCCTTCTGCCCAAAATGGAGCACTAGGCTACTTCATAGTGTTTAATTTATAGACAGAATAAGAAATGGAACAAAATGTTCCTGGAAGTGTGTTAGGATTGACAGGCAAATGAAAATGAATCTTAAACTTCTGGCACAATAAAGGAAATCATGTATCAGTAGACCTTTCTGAGCATCTGTATTCTTTTAATTTACCGTTCATTTCTTGTGCCTTTATGACAGTGTTTTTTAGAACGACAGCTTCCATGGTTTTCCTTCATTCTTCCTCTGTTCCAAGCACTGTTCCTTTTCACTGCATCCCAATCTATTAAAGACTCACAGCACCCACCAATTCATTAATTTCCTGGGCCTCAAAACTGCGGATGTCTCACTACCCTCTGTTCCTTTATCATATCTTCAGGTTTTTAAACTTTAAAATTGTATTATATGATATTATACCTCCTCTATTCAGTTAAACCTTGGTTGTGTCATGCATAATTATTGTGTTTCTGCAGACTGTAAATAAATAAGTGGCCATAGTGTGGAGCTATTGCATGATCATTCAACATGGGACAGATGTGCCATGAAATTGAACAGGTTCCAAAAATGGGCACAGATATCGCAACGCAAAATTAACCTGTACTTCTGATTCAGGCAGCATACAAACTTTGTGCTGCCTGCTGCTTTGCAAAATAGCTGCCTGCTGTCAGTGCCAAACACATGTTGAGTGGCTGCACGCCTCAGAAGGGGGTCTAAATTTCTGTGACACCAACATTACTTAAAGCTAGCTTACGCTCCTTAAAGCCAATCTGCACCAATTAAATGAAAGGTGTATTCTAGCTGGCCAAGGTGCTAGAACAGCCTGCAGAGCAAAGTGTGAGCAAGAAGCGCTCTGAGTTATGGCACAGCTGGGGAGGGTGAATGCTCCAAAGTTTCCTGATGCTGTGATGTGTGCCTCGCTGGAAGAAGTGGACAAGAAGAGGGCGGTCCGGTATGTGCAGGATACCAGGAGGTCCTCCAAACAAATTATGGCGGCCCGATGGTACAATTGTTAGCACTGCTGCCTCACAGTGCCAGGGACCCAGGCTTGATTCCAGCCTTGGCTAACTGTGTGGAGTTTGTATGTTCTCCCCGTGTCTGCGTGGGTGTCCTCTGGCTGCTCTGGTTTCCTCCCACAAAAATGTGCAGGTTAGGTTTGTTGGTCATGATCAATGTGTGGGATTATGGGGATTGGGCCCGTATAGGTTGCTCTTTCGGAGGGTCAGTGCTGACTCAATGGGCCAAGTGGCTTCTACTGCATTGTAGGGATTCTATGCAAAAGGCATTGGAATCAGATGTCAGGAAGTGCTAAATGCCAGGAGAGCATTTGCAGACCTAATCTGTACAGAATCCGATGGCTGGTGTCCCAAATTCCATTGTCTCGCAAGCAGAAGCCACCCAACATCTAGGTGTTGCAGTGGAAGTTCAGACTGAAGTCATGCAAGCTCAGGCTGCTGCCATCAAAGCTGCAGATACTCGTGATCGAACGAGCTTTCAGTGTGTCACAACAGTCCAGCAATCCCACACATTGCTAGGATTTTTGAGACACTGTCCACTAGTCATGGTATCATGGAGCAGGAATCTGTCCTCACTGAGGATGACAGAATTCATCTTACCACCACTGCCTCTCCAGCAATGCCCTGTCTGCCAAACAGTTCAGATTTCTGCTGCTCATGCCGAGGTGGGGCATGAGCTACTCAAGGTCATTCTGGAAGACCCATCTGAAATCTTCCTCAACCAAAGTCAGGCCTTCCCGTGGTCATGCTGCAGCCACTGGGATAGCATTGTATAAGGACATTAGAACAGGCAAAAGCATATGGAAGATGAGCACTAAGGTAATGAACAAGGGAGAATAATTGACTTTAGTGTGCCTTATGGCATAGTTTGATTTATAAATGTAGTTTTGAATTTTTGTTTAGTGGTGGTTTTTATTTTAGCTTTTTGGCCAAAAGGATGATATAATGATTAGGAGCAGAGGGCAGGTTTGGGGCTGTTGGTGAGAAAGGAATTGGGGTTGCGTTTGATTGTACCATGATCAGATGAATTGGTCATGGGGAAAATGGTGATAAAGACCATCAAAATCTGCTTTAATTTCAGCTTTCCAGCATCCACAGTATTTTACTTCTTTCTCCTCCTCAGTTGCTCGCTGCATAGCTGGTGGCAAAGTTTGTGTCCTTGAGATGGCGAGGTTATGCAGCATGCAGAGAACATAACACATTTTGACACATGCTCTGCAGAGTTCCGCAGGGTTCCCCCAGAGCAGAAGCTTTGTTTCAATGACTGCATGGTCTGTTTGATTACATTTTGTGTGGCAGCATTGTTCTCGCTATATACATATTTCCCACATCCGAGCAGTTTGTGCACTGGAATCAAGAGGGATGTGGTGAGCAGATAACCCTGTCACCCAGTAGAGATCCTCAGGTTTATTGTGCTGGCTCAAATGTAGACAGTAAAGCAGATGCCTGCGAATTAAGGCATGATGACTGCTGCCAAGGTTCTGGGCATTGACAATGATGATACACTGCAGGATTAGGAGCCAATGTAGTTTTCCAAGGACGAGAGGAATTGGTGAGTAGGACGTTGTGTGCGATAGGTTACGGGCAGTAGAATTTTGGTTGAGCTCAAGTTTATAGAGTTGGGAGGGTGGAATCTGGCCAAGGGACCATTTGAACAGTCGAGTCTCAAGGTGACTAGAACAGATTGGATCTTTAGCAGCAGATGGGTGAACAGTCTGAATCTACAAGACACTGTTGATGACAAAGTAGGTAACATTCATGACAAGAATCATTGCAGGAACTGAGGACTTTTGTTGTTCCCAGTGTTAAACTGGTGAGAATTGTGGCTGCTCCAAGACGGTGGGGGGGGGGGGGGGGGGGAGGTGTTCCGACCTTGCCATGCCTGGTGCAGATCGCGTTGAACCCGGAAAATGGTGCGGGCCTAAAAAGCAGTTTTGCGCCCGGCGCCACACAGTTTACAATTGTCCCAGTCCCCCAGTACCTCTTTAATGCCGTGAACTGGATCACACCCAGAAAGGGCATGAGGCCGATAAGCATATTTAAAGTAGCATTTAAGTATTCATAGCCCGTTCAACACCCAACTCCTAGGATCTTCTGACCTTCAAGCGTGAGTACGGTGAGAATCAGTACAGGCATGATGCCACATCAGTGGGCTCGGAAGCCATTGAAACCCCAGGATGGTCAGGGACAATGGCCAGAAAGTGCCCACTGGACACCCTGGCAGTGCTAGTTGTGCATGGTCAGTATGCCAAGGGCAGTAGCAGGGGGGGCTGGGCTTGAGTGGGGGGGTGGGGCCTGAGTGGGGGATGTGACGGGGAGCTATGCAGGGGCAGTCGTACAGGGATGGAGCATGAAGGGGGTCATGATGTGGGGCATGTCAGGGGTCTAGATGGGGGGGTGCATGTCGGGGGTCAAGCAGGGGTCTCACTGGGCGGGCCTGATGCCCCGATGCTGGCGACCTGCGTTGGGGAGGGGGTGGGGGAACATGCCGCCGATGATGGAGGGAGTACCAATGTCTGTTTGGGGAGGGAGGGGGTCTCCAAGTGCTCTTTGAGATTGGGGCGCCCTTGCAAAAAGGCACCCAGGCTCCCTGCGTGTTTGAACCCTGCCTGCCCTTCCCCCACAAACCCCTTCGCCTTCCCCCACTCCTGCACCGGCATGCAACTCACCACTCTCCCAATGCGTGTCTGGATGTGGGAAGATTGCGGTGCAGAGCGTGCCTGAGAGACTGGCATGGATCGCTCTAGTATTCTTGCCATTATGACACTTGGGTACGATTTTACCGACTCTCCATGCCAGTTGATCACTGTGGCAAGCCGGGAAGCTAATGTATGAGGCCAGAATTCCGATTTGCGCCCGTTATCCTCCTGACCCTGTTTTGCTGGCGAGAATGGCTTCGTGACCTTTCTAGGTGTGAAGCCTATTAACGTTAAACTAACGAGATTGACTGCATGGACTGGCGTGACTGCTTCCACCCTCACGGATGCTTCCCCTCTTTCTGACGAGATGCCACGCCAGGGAGAATCACTACTGCTCTGCAATGGCGGCGACCAGGCGCCAGTGCTGGGGGGGATCAAAAGGCCATTGAAGCCTAGGTGGTTGGGGGCATGGCTGGGCAGTGCCACCATGCCAGTGTCACCCTAGCAGTGCTCACCTAGTACCCTAGCAATACCTGGTTGGACACCCGGGGGTGTGCCATGGGCAGTGCCAAGAGGGTGGGCCTGAGTAGGGGTGGGGCTATGATGGGAGTGGTATGCACAATGATGAGGGGGCCTATGCAGGGGGAACGCTGCAAGACTGTGTTATGCAGTGGGAGAGATCTGCAAGGGGGAGCGGTATACAGGGAAGGTGGTTGTTCCGGGGGTGGTCATGTGTGGGGACTTGCAAGAGTGGGGTTATGAGGGGTTGGGCATGCAAGGGGGATGTGCAAGGGAAGGGGTCGTGTGAGGCGGGGGTGGGGGTCATGCAGGGGGTAAGCCGTGCAAGGGTGGGCCATGGAGAAGGTTGTGACAGGGAAAGGGGGGAGAGCATTTTGGGGGTCCACCAGGAGGTCATCGGGAGAGTCCTGATGCCCCAATGCTCGCGGCCTGTGTCGATGCGGGTGAGGAGTGGAGGGGTGATGACAATGCCACCAATGATGGTGGCAGGAGGGAGTCCAATGTCTGGGTGTTGGGTTGCATTGGGAGGAGGTATCCCGATTTACCTGGAGGTCAGGGTGCAATGGCACCAGAGCGCTCTGAAGCTGGCTTCCCCAACGTACTTAGGTTCCGCTGCCCCTATTGATGCAAAGCCCCCACCTGTCAGAAAAACTTAGAGTGCTAGAAGATTGCAGTGCCGAACTCGCCCAGCGTGGAACATTCCCGTTTTCAGACTTTTATGATACAAATTTATCTGGAAAAATTCCACCCTTGGTTTTTTTTTCTTGGGAAGATTCATCTCTATATTGGACAAGCAGTCTGATAGTACACACTATGGAGAGTTAGAGCTTTGCGTCAACAGTGTATAGAAGCTGACCCACATAGAATCATAGAATCATAGAATCCCTACAGTGCAGAAGGAGGCCATTCGGCCCATCGAGTCTGCACCGACCACAATCCCACCCAGGCCCTATCCCCACATATTTACCCGCTAATCCCTCTAACCTACACATCTCAGGACTCTAAGGGGCAATTTTTAACCTGGCCAATCAACCTAACCCGCACATCTTTGGTTAATGTCATCAATGAACAATGTGTAGATATAGGAGCGGAGAAATTCAAACATTCATTGTGGGAAAGGTAAGCACTAATTTTGGGAAATGGCATCATATTCATGAGCTTTCGATATGTTAGTAAATCTCCGACAAGCCTTCCCTATTGCAGCTGTCTGATATTTTATTGACTCCCCACAACTGCCATTCTGTGGCATCTTTGATTGAGATTGACAATTAGTCCAAAATTAGCAATAATTAGGATATTATGTTAAGGAGCAACGACCACTTGAGGCAGCGCTGAGACTAATTCCCGAAAAGCAGCTTCAATTGTAGTACACCATAGATACCGATTTCAATTCAATGACGTCAATTGGTGCCAGAAATGGCCTGAGTATATTATTATCTGTTGGATTTAGTTCATGCTGCCCTATATCATGGATGGTTTTATAAAGGAAGGTTCCGGGCAAGGCTATTGTGCTGCCAAAGCATACTGGAGCATCACTCCCCTCACATCGAGCCTGAAGGTGTGGTGTTTGGTGCTATTTGCACCTCATGAGAGCCAGGGTTTCAGTAATCCATGGTGTATTGGTTTAGACCATAAGACCATAAGACATAGGAGCGGAAGTAAGGCCATTCGGCCCATCGAGTCCACTCCACCATTCAATCATGGTTGATTTCAACTCCATTTACCCGCTCTCTCCCCATAGCCCTTAATTCCTCGAGAAATCAAGAATTTATCAATTTCTGTCTTGAAGACGCTCAACGTCTCGGCCTCCACAGCCCTCTGTGGCAATGAATTCCACAGACCCACCACTCTCTGGCTGAAGAAATTTCTCCTCATCTCTGTTCTAAAGTGACTCCCTTTTATTCTAAGGCTGTGCCCCCGCGTCCTAGTCTCCCCTGTTAATGGAAACAACTTCCCTACGTCCATCCTATCTAAGCCGTTCATTATCTTGTAAGTTTCTATCAGATCTCCCCTCAACCTCCTAAACTCCAATGAATATAATCCCACGATCCTCAGACGTTCATCGTATGTCAGGCCTACCATTCCTGGGATCATCCGTGTGAATCTCCGCTGGACCCGCTCCAGTGCCAGTATGTCCTTCCTGAGGTGTGGGGCCCAAAATTGCTCACAGTACTCCAAATGGGGCCTAACCAGTGCTTTATAAAGCCTCAGAAGTACATCCCTGCTTTTGTATTCCAAGCCTCTTGAGATAAATGACAACATTACATTTGCTTTCTTAATTACGGACTCAACCTGCAAGTTTACCTTTAGAGAATCCTGGACTAGGACTCCCAAGTCCCTTTGCACTTTAGCATTATGAATTTTGTCACCGTTTAGAAAATAGTCCATGCCTCTATTCTTTTTTCCAAAGTGTACGACCTCGCACTTGCCCACGTTGAATTTCATCAGCCACTTCTTGGACCACTCTCCTAAACTGTCTAAATCTTTCTGCAGCCTCCCCACCTCCTCAATACTACCTGCCCCTCCACCTATCTTGAGATTGTGTTAGCACTCTGGCTGTATCCCCCTCTCTGTGATGTACTACACAGCTTACACACACTGGCAGGCATTGACATTGGGTTCTGAGGCATTTGCAGGCTGGCACGTAACATCAAAGGAAGCAGGTCTAGCTAAGAGATTGTTTTCTTTTGAAAGTCAGGTTTAAAATACTTGGGCCTCAAATCAGAATGAAAAGGCGAAACTGATAGGAAACATTCCAGGCATAGAGCAGCTTAACAATTGTTCTCACTGTCTTAAATTCAGAAGAAAATCTGATCTTTTAAAAACCCCAAAGAACAGAAGGATGTGGCAAAGAACCATTTGAACTATCTTATTATTCAGATTGATCTGATCATTAATGTTTACAGCGTTAAGTATATAACATGTGGGAAGACCAAACAGTAGGATAGGAACAAATGAGATTTGCTATCATACTTCTTTCATCCCAATGCCATGTCGTTGTTGTGAACATTAGACAATAATATAATGCCATATAATGTTTAGAGCTCATATACTGAATCTACAGATTACAGGAAAAAAATGCTTTGCCCTACAAACTTATGGTTAATGTATGAATCTTACGGAGACATGATTTGTTCATAGATCCTTTTGCATATAGAAGTAATTCCTACCTTTCCTCCTGAATGGTTTAGCTCTGATTTTACATACCTTTATCCTAGACTGCACGACAAGAGAAAGTGCTTTGGTCTAACAATTCCTTTCAAAATCCTAAAACCTCAAACACATCATTCCTTAATTTTCTGTATTCCAGAGGCTACAAACCTAGTTTATGCAATTTTTCATCATAATCTAATCTTTGGTGCCCTGGTTACATCTGTGCTGCACTCCCTCCAGGGTCAATATATCCTTTCTAAGGTGCTGTGCCCAAAATTGTAAACCAGGTGTATTGCAGACATGGGGCCTGATTTTACCATTTTGAGTCTAAGTGCTGAATCTGGGCGTCCAATAGATCCGCGCCTGGAATCCTCTTTGCAGCGCGCCTATACGCGTTTTGCCGGCTCCGGCCTGATCCGCACTGTGGGCGGGGCTTAGCGCTGGCGGACCGATTGGAGCTCTGAACTGCGCATGCGCAGTTAAAAAAAAATCCAACAGCGCACCCGGGTGTGAAAGGAAAAAAAAGCAGAAAGTGGAGAGAGCAGCTCTCTGACGATCATCCTCTGGTCAGTGGGAGTGGGACCCAGATCATCCTCTGGTCGGGGGTGGGGTGGGACCCAGATCATCCTCTGGTCGGGGGGGGGGGGGTTCCGCTGCCAGTCTGCGGCCGATCGGTGGGGAGGGAGGGGGCAGGGGCTTCTGCCGCCACTCTGCAGGTGATCCCTACTTCCCACTGGGGGAACGAATCCCTCCTGCCGGAGTGGACATGTGGCCATGCCATCCCACAAAACCTTCAGGATGAAGCGATTCCTCGCTAAGAAGATGAAGCAGAACCGGCCCATTCCACAGTGGATCCGCATGAAAACCGGCTACAAGATCAGTACAAGTCCAAGAGGAGACACTGGAGAAGGACCAAGCTGCGCCTGTAAAGGGATACACCATCACTGGTACACTACCAGCCATAGATTACTATTCCCTGCAGGGGCAAGAGAGCGGGAGAGATGTGGACACAGCCTCAAAATAAAGGGGGGTCGGTTTAAGACAGAGTTGAGGAGGAACTTCTTCTCCCAGAGGGTGGTGAATCTCTGGAATTCTCTGCCCACTGAGGTGGTGGAGGCTACCTCGCTGAATATGTTTAAAGCACGGATGGATGGATTCCTGATCGGTAAGGGAATTAAGGGTTATGGGGATCAGGCGGGTAAGTGGTACTGATCCACGTCAGATCAGCCATGATCTTATTGAATGGCGGGGCAGGCTCGAGGGGCGAGATGGCCTACTCCTGCTCCTATTTCTTATGTTCTTATGGAATCGGCCGGTTCTCCTTCATCTTCTTAGCGAGGAATCGCTTCATCCTGAAGGTTTTGTGGGATGGCATGGCCGCACGTCCACTCCGGCAGGAGGGATTCATTCCTCCGGTGGGGAGGAGGGATCGCCCGCAGAGTGGCGGCAGAACCCCCTGCCCCCTCCCTCCCCACCAATCGGCCGCAGACTGGCAGCGGAACCCCCCCCCCGACCAGAGGATGATCTGGGTCCCGCCCCCCCCCTCCCATCCCCCCCCTCCCCCTCAAACCAGAGGATGACCTGGGTCAGAGAGCCGTTGGAGGTTCTGACCCTGCTCTTCAGAAGCTGCAGTGACGGATTCAGACTTTTATTTTGCAGGTTGCTTACAACGCGGATGTGGAATGAGCCAGAAGACGGTAAAGTGGGATTTGGCGGTCGGGTTGGGCGCGCGGTTCATTAAGTCGATTTAAATGCATGCAAATGCATTTAAATCATCAGGCTGCCCGATTAGGGTGCAGGCTGGACCCGCGCTGGCGTCGGGCGTTTGTAAAGCCATGATCTGCTCGGAATCGGGTGCAGATCGCAGTTTAGGCCCGACGCACAACTTTACCGCAATTTCGCACCCAAAAACGGGCGCGAAGTTTTGGTAAAATCGGGCCCATGGTCTAACAAAGGTATTGTATATTTGTAGTAATAGACCCTCTCTTTTATATTCTAACTGCTAATTACCATATTTGTTGGATATAAGACACACCAAGATTTTAGAAAAAAATATCTGGGAAAATAATATTTTTCTGCATATATGAAGTTAATATTAAGACTTACCATCACAGAACAAAGCCAATAAAGTAACACCAAGTTTAACTATAAAACATTTATCCGTATGGAACAAAGACAATAATGCCACACAAAGTTTAATTATTAACATTTACCATCACAAAACAAACATAAAAATGCAGCACGAAGTCTTACTCATCGTAGAAGCTGAAAAATTCCTCATTACTGCTGGCACACTCATCATTATTGGTGTTATGTAAACTGTCACTTTCTTCAAATAGTATGTCATCTTCGCTGCCATCCAGGGTGTTGCTGATTTCTTGAATGACGTCACAATTATCAATGTATCTCTTGCCATGAATTTCTCACCCACTCCTGCACAGCTGTCAGATGGTGGGTTGGTTCATTTGCCCTGTTAGTATCAAGTCTTGACTTGAAATTTCCATCCATTCAGTCCACTTGTTGCTTTTGCTTTAAATGGTTTGTTCATCAAAATTTCCTGGGACTGTAATTGGCTAATAAGACAGCTTGGAATTGCAGCAGCTGTGTCTTCAATTCTGCAGCTAGTCTTCATGGCCTCAGTTATATGTGTCCAGAACTTGTTGCGCACTAATAGGGCTACATTCTTTTAAAAGAGGGCCACCTGGACATTTCAACTGCAGTTTCTCCAGACACAATTTCATCCCTCTTTCATTCATCCATCCCTTACAGGGAACATGAACAAGAATCCCATTGGAATTTCAACATTTGATGTTCTTTGTCTCTTAACGATCAGTAATAGCGGCAGTTATTTGCCATCAGAATAACTTGCCAAAATGACAATGATAAGATGTTTTATTGGTATGGCTTTAACACCTTAGATGTCCACACTCATGTTCGACAAAACATTGAAAGTTAGGGGAACCTCATCCATAATGTCTGTCTGTCTATCAATTTAGCATAGCCAATCAACTTAACCCGGACTCCAAAAGATGTGCGGGTTAGGTTGATTGGCCATGTTAAATTGACCATTAGTGTCAGAGGGATTAGCAGGGTAAATGTGTGAGGTTATGGGGATAGGGCCTCGTGGGATTGTTGTCAGTGCAGACTCGATGGGCCGAATGGCCTCCTTCTGCACTGTAGGGATTCTATGATTCTATTCTATGTCCAAGTTAAAAACATGTTTTTTTACCCTTTGCATTAGTCACGAAGCTGTGAAATTTTCTTCACATTTGCTAATATCTGGTTCTAGTATGCATACTTAGCCTGTGTCTTTTCATAGCATCAATTATATTGTTCCACTAGAATCATTAATTCTGCTTGCTAATGCTATTCTTCTTGCTTCATGCATAATCATTGGATGGATGAAGGAATTTTGTTTCTGCTGTGGTCTATTATCCATTTTTTCATCTCTTCTTCCAGCTGTGGACATTTTCATCCTACCTACAAAAAGTGTGCTTGCTCTTTTGAATTTTCACTAGTTCTACCTCTTGCTTCTAACATCCCATATCATTTCCTTGGTTGGGGGAAGACCACAATGCCTTCCAGCTGCTGTGTTGCCAGGCTTTTTGACATACCTTACCACTCTCAATTATCGTAAAATAATATTTTTTGTTTAGCAACAGATTTGACCAAAAACCCACAACCAATTAGTTGGACAATTATTACTGTACATAACTCCAAAACACATGCTAATGATTTATGCAGTGGGTAACTTCAGATCACAGAAAACACATCAATTTTAGGTGACATTTTCCAGAACAATGTGCATCTTAAAGTCTAGTAAATACAGTATGAAAGCTAAATATCGATAAGCCTATGATTCTAAATTTGACTACTAAATTTTAGTGATTTTTGCACGTAGACCTTGCTATCTTTTTGGATAACCACTGTTCCTAACTACTTACCATTTTAAAAATACACCCTGATCTATCCTTTTATGGTCAAAAATCGATGACCTCTTCTTTACCTGTGTCGAAATTCATCTGCTGCAGTGTTTTCAAATAATTTAGTCTATCAATGTCTCTTTTCATCTTTTGCTCCTGTTTATGCTATTTAGTATACCACCATTCTTTGTATCATGGGCAAATCAGATGTGGATCTCCCTTGTATTGTCATTCATAAATACAATGACCTGGATTTTGCAAAACATTTAACATCAGCGGGGTTCTTAACACTCAGTTCAAGGGCAATTAGGGATCGGCAACAAATGTTGGCCCAGCCAGCAATGCCCACATCCCTTGAATGAATTAAAATAAACTTCCCTTTTTTGATGCTCTATTCAACGACAAATAAAGCTGAGGAGGCTGTATAATTTTTTAACTGCTCTCTCAACCTGCCCTGCCACCACATACACGATGTGGAGATGCCGGCGTTGGACTGGGGTAAACACAGTAAGAAGTTTAACAACACCAGGTTAAAGTCCAACAGGTTTATTTGGTAGCAAAAACCACATACACTCCCATACCCCCTCTAGAATTGTACCCTTTATTTTATATTGTTTCTGTGTTCCTCCTGCCAAAATGAAACACTTCCCTGCAGTACATTTCATCTGATGTTTGTCTTTCCAATTCCACCAATCTGTCAGTATGCTTTTGAAGTTCTACACTATCCTCCTCAGTTCACAATTTATATGACAAAATTACTTTAAATCTGTGCCTTCTAGTTCTTAATTCTTCCACCAATGGGAATGTTTTCCCTACCTACTCCGTCAAGACCTCTCATAATTTTCAATACATTTATTAAATTTCTTCTCAACCTTCTCTTCTCCAAGGAAATCAATCTCAATCAATCTCAAAGAAAAAATGCTGGAAAATCTCGTTTCAGGTCCAGATGACTCTTTGTCAAAGCTTTGACAAAGGTTCATCTGGACTCGAAACGTCAGCTCTTTTCTTTCTACACAGATGCTGCCAGACCTGCTGAGATTTTCCAGCATTTTCTCTTTTAGTTTCAGATTCCAGCATCCATAGTAATTTGCTTTTATCTTCAATTTCTCAAATCTGTCGATGTAACTGAAGTTCCTCAAAGCTGGGACCATTCTCGTGTCGCTGACAAAAATAAACCAGCTGATGATCACTCACATGAATATTTTAGTGTAGTAAATCAAGGGTCACCTGTTTATCCATGTCTTTTTGGAGTGATATATTGTGAGTTGTATCTATTCACACCGGATGTGTTGGCATCATGTTTCCATGGAGCATACAGTTGTTATTATTTTAGCAAATTGATCAATATCTTACACCATAGTGAAAGAAGGCAGTGGAAAAAGACGAGGGCTTTGTTTCTTTTTGTTTCAAAATATTGTTTATTAAGTCCACAGTGAACAGTAGCTTCTGCTTTATACAGTGGCTCAGCAGGGCCATCAGCGAAGGGTCCACAGGAGCACATTGTTGCACACCACAAGTTCTGGTTTTCAATGCAAATGTGCATATGTGCGCATATGGGAAGTTGTAGTTGCAACCCTCAATAGACAAACACCTAAGTGCCAACCTGTGCCAAGGGGCAGTGCCAGGTGGCATTGCCGGGCCACATCCTGGCCATGGCCCTCTCCCTCGGGGGCTATACTCACCTTTAGACCCCCAGGGAGGCCCCCACAGCAGGTTCACGTCGAAGGGAACCTGCTGTAAATGGCACCGGCACGATGGCACGCTGGTGCCCGCTGAATATCCGGTGAGGGGGAATTTCCGAAGAGAGCTAATGACATGCTAATGTATTAAAATGAGCTTTCTGTGGTGCCGTGGCATGTTGCACGTCATTCCACCGGTGAGGGGCTGGTAGGATCAGAACTCGGAAACTTGCCAACGTGCATCGCGCACTCAGTATTTTGAGAGATGGAGAGTGCAGGCTCAAAATCACCCCGATGTGTCACATTTAGAGTCATAGCTTTATTTAATTAAATAATTTTACCAGGGTAGTTTCAACCACAATCATAACATTTAAGCACTGTCAAATTCATCGTCTTCAGAATCTGATGCAGAGTTAATCAAATTCATCCTAAGTCACATCATAAGGATCCCACTGTGGATCAGATGTGGCACTTTTGCTTTCAAAATCATCCCTCCACAACAAATCATCTTACTCTCCATCCACCGAATTGGATATTCCATATTTTTTTGAATCATTTAATGACTGTTTGTGCATTGGTATCATCCCACATTTTTTGCGCATTTCACCTAGTTGCCAATGTGATGTAATGGTAATAATATAGGGGGCGATTCGCCAAACATTTAGCACAGCAGGCCAAGAGATTCAAGCAGTGCCTGATGCGTGGGATCTGCGCTGGACATTGCGCCCCGATAGCATCTCCCAGCACCGGAAATAGGTGCAGAACTTCTTTACCTATGCAGGATGTCATTTGTCTACAATTTAAATAGAATTAGCAGGCCCGGGACTGAAACCTCCACACATACCCCCCCCCCCCCCACCCCGGCCTCCCCACACCCACCACCCTCCACCGCCAGGTAGCTTACCACTTTCAGGGAGCTGGCAGCCCAATCCCGCTGGAGTAAAAGGGGAGCAATGGGGGGCCCCCAGAGGATCTGATGCTGGGGGGCTGCCCCCTGGGTATTGGCACCTTGGCAGTGCCAGCCTGCAGCCCTGGCACTGCTCAAGGGGCAAAGTGCCAATGCCCAGGGAGCACCTTGGCACTGTTCACCGGGCATGGGGCAGTGCCAAGGGGGCGGGGCCTAATAGGGGACAGGGCCTGATGGGGGAGAAGCCTTTGGGGGGGGAGGGAGATATGTGGGAGTGGGGGGGGGGGGGGGGGGCTCCTGCTGCCACTCTACATTTGGGATCGGTGGGGTAGTGAGGGAAGCCAGCGATCAGGGCTGGCCATTGGGGTGACATTGCGGGGGTCTCAGGGCTGGCCAGCAATCTGGAGGCCGGCAGACAGGGGCTACTGTGCATGCACCGATCTCAGCGCTGACAGATTGGCACATGCGCAGTGGCCCACTCAGTGCTATGCTGCCAGTCTCCTGGACGGCAATAGGCCCTGCCTCCTGAATTTCAGCCTGATTGACACTGAGGCACTCTGCAGTGCGCAGAGTGTGGGAGATTCGTTTTGAGACTGCCACTGAAACAAACAGTGTGATTTACTCCAGTTTTCATGTGAATTCAACACTTGGAATTCTTTTGGGAAAATCCTGGCCATAATGTTTCTGCTGCTATCTGATGATTAATTGTTAGAAAATGATAATTTCGGTATTGAGGACTTCTGGTCATCCCTGAGTGATCTTGGTCTTCTGCTGCAGCACGAGACATTCTCATTCCATGAAGAAAGTACACCAGCTAACTGTTACTTTGAAATCTTTGTTGGACTCGGTGTTTGATTTGACATGTGTAGGCATTGCATCTCTGGTCATGATGTAACCATTCAAATGATTTTCAAGGACCCATTCCAGTACATGTTGCTCAAGATCAGGCCAGTGACTGCTTCCCGTTCTCATGGGGCATTTAGTTTTCATAGAATCATAGAATCCCTACTGTGCAGAAGGAGGCCATTCGGCTCATCGAGTCTGCACTGACCACAATCCCACCCAGGCCCTGTTCCTGTAACCCCACATATTTACCCTGATAATCCCCTGACATTAGGGTCAATTTAGCATGGCCAACCCACCTAACCCACACATCTTTGGACTGTGGGAGGAAACCGGAGCACGCGGAGGAAACCCGTGCAGACACGAGGAGAATGTGCAAACTCTGCACAGACAGTTACCTGAGGCCGGAATTGAATCTGGGTCCTTGGCGCTGTGAAGCAGCAGTGCTAACCACTGTGCCACCGTGCCTCCCTTGGGCATCTTCTTCAGTGTGGATTCCATCTTCTTCCATCCTCACACCAGGTTTTCATTGACAATGAATTCCTTCTCTGTGGCACAATTATTTAACAAATTAAGAAATGTATGGCTTTTAGCTTGAAACCAGTTTTGTATTTAATTCTTTTTGCAGGAGGACTCACTTCTTTTTGTCTGTCACCATATGCAGTCTACTCTGTGTATTTGTGCCTAGCTAACATGCCTCTAATGCCCGCTTGATCCCCGGTACCAGCTTGCACGATGAGTGTAACGCTAAATACGTCTATGCAAATAAAGCAGATATTCAAAGTATTCATCACCGAAGGAGAGATGAGTTTAAAATGAAATAATTGTGAATGAATAGTGTACTTTAATGTACACATGAGAATGCAAAGGTTTGATATTCTGGTATTAAAGCAATCATAATTAATTTGGAAATGTTTCATCCAAAGGCAGGAGAATTGATTTCTTAGAAACCTACATTTTCAATCAAGAATAAGAAGAGGAATTATTGATTAGTGTTTTACTGGAGATATGAAAACTCCTGCGCAGTTCAATAAATAACTATGAAGAATACAAAGAGCTATGTGTGGTGTATGAAGAAGTTGCTTTATATCAGTCTGAATGATCATTTGATTCACTTTTTCTTAAGAAGAAGACATCAGATTTGAACTTGAAGTCTCAGCAAATTCCAAATCGAAGGGTTACAAATTTCTGAAATAACTTTGTGTTAGTAGCGTAATAAGGATTATAAATGTAATGCAGCACAAAGGCAAGGGAAGGGTCTGGAAGACCAAGGCTTGATAGGGAAGGGGTGAAGGTGGTGGCAAAGGAGCCCAAGGACAATGGGTCACATGATTGGGGGTGTCAGGAGAGGCTGGTGGATGACAGGGGAAGAGAGCACAGAGACATATGTTCAGGGATGGAGTGGGGGATAATCGGGGAAGTGAGCACAGAGACACACATGAGAGAGGGGCAGAGGGAAATTAGTCAGGGCCAGGTAGCATAGGTAGTCCTAGGGCAATAGCGCAAGTGGTAGTCAGAGCCAGAAAGTATAGTCATTCCTCAGGATTTACATCACTATTTTATGGACTATGCTGGCACGCCTGTCCTGGTTCAAGTATAGGGAGGGGAACTGCTGCCAGTCATTTGTCAGTTGTGCCCAACATGATGCACAGAGTGTGGTCAATCCATCACACATCGGTCCTGGGGATTGGTGGCTTGATACTGGGCTGCAGATGGCACAGTCACAGTCAGGGCAAGCATCTGCAGCCTGCATATGGGGAATAGGTAATGGAGGGGAAGCACATGAGATGGTCTCATGGGGGGTAGTGGAGATCTAGGTAAGTCGCAATGCAATGGGCATCAAGATGGGACAGGGTTAGGTCTAGATGGGGCATTGGGTTGGTAAGATAAGTCCAGGGTTTCCTGGGCATGGAGGGGTTGGGCACCTTAGAGTGGTCGCAAGGGGAGTGGAGTTTAGCTTTGGAGGCCAGCCTGAGAGGCACAAATTGTGATGCAATCTTAGGGGTGGGCACCTCCCCCTCCCCCACTGTAAATGCACACGCGGGGGGTGACGCAGGGTTGTAAAGCTCCTGCCTATATATAATAGTGAAGCACAGAGAGTGCCTGGCATGAACCTGTTTCATTTTGCATGTTTTTTTCATAATATTATTCATTAGTTCATGTGCACCGTACAATATGATATCTTTACGAGCTGCTCAAAGCTTTTTCTCACTGTTAAGACTGTATATTCATGCAAATCGCAGCTTTGTTGATACTTGGCAGAAAAATCAATGTTTTGTGTTATTCCAGCTAAGAATGAAGGTTCATATTCAGAACAATCTTGTTTTGTGAGCATATGTTGCTTAGTTGTGTGGAATGTGCTCTACAAGTGTTGACTTAGTTAAATCCATCAGTTTAATAAATGCAATGAGAAAAGCTACAGAGAAAGCACTAATTAAATCATAGAATCATAGAATGCTAATAGCACAGAAGGAGGTCATTCGGCCCTTCATGTCTTGTGCTGACTCTTTGGAAAAGCTGCTCTTCTATTCAGCTAGTTTTACTCCCCTGGCTTTTCACCATTGCAAAATGTTTCTCTTCAGTTCATTAGTCAGTTCTTTTCTGAAAGACGAGATTGCGTCTGCCTCCAGCACACACTCAGACAAGGGGTGGAGATGCCAGCGTTGGACTGAGCTGGGCACAGTAAGAAGTCTCACAACACCAGGTTAAAGACCAACGGGTTTATTTGGAATCACGAGCTTTTGGAGCATTGGAAAGACTCGCATTCCAACCATTCTTCACTTTCCAATCTGTAATTATTTTGCAATAGTGTCTTTGCCTATATATGCTGTGTTTGTGAACCTATCTCCACTTAGCTGATGAAGGAGCAGTGCTCTGAAAGCTCATGATTCCAAATAAACCTGTTGGACTTTAACTTGGTGTTGTGAGACTTCTTACTCTCAGACAATACATTCCTAACCATGGAAAGGTTTTCCTCAGGTTGCCAAAGGTTCTTTTGCCAATCACCTTAAATCAAAGTCCTCTGATTTTGACCCTTCTGCAAATGAAACGGACTCTCTGAATCTATTCTGCCCAGACCTGTCCTGATTTTGAACACCTCTACCAAATCTCTTCTCAACCTTCTGTGAAGAGAAGAGTCCCAGAATTGCCACCAATCTATCCTCAGATCTGAAGTCTCTCAGTCCCGGAACTATTCTCGTGAGTATTTTCAGCCTCTAAAGCCTTCAGGAACAAAAATAGAAAATTTTGGGAACGTGGAAAGATGTGATGTTGTCCATATTTGACAGGAAGAATAGTAAAGTTCAATAAGGAGAGCCAGCAGAACATTGCAGTACTGAGGGATCTGCGTGGCCTTGCACATGAATCACAGAAAACAATCAGTTTGCAGGTACTGCAAGTAATTTAGGAAGGCAAATTAAATATTTGCCTTTATTGCAAAAAGGGTGGAGCATAAAAGTACGGGAGCCTTATTACAACTATACTGGGCATTGGTGAGACGGCATTTTATTTATTGATTCAAGAGGTGTGAGCTTTGCTTGCAAAGCCAGCATTTATTGTCTATCCCTAATTGTCCTTGAGAAGGTGCTGGTAAGCTGTCTTCTTGAACCACTGCAGTCCCTGTCGTGACGGTATACCCGCAATGCTGTTTGGGAGGCCGTTTTGAGATTTTGACCCAGCAACAGTGAAGTATGGTGAATATCTTTGGAGGGGAACTTCCAGGTGGTAGTGTTCCCGTGTCTCTGCTGCCCTTGTCTAGTTGGTAGGGGTCATGGGTTTGGAAGGTAAGTTCGTGCAATGCTTCTTATTTATGGAAAGAGATTGAGAATCTGGTGAAAAGGTGCGACAACAATAGTCTCTCCCTCAATGTCAACAAAATGAAGGAGAAGTCATTGACTTTAGGAAGCATAATGGAGGACATGCCCCTGTCTACATCAATGGGGCCAAAGTAGAAATGGTCAAGAGCTTCAGGTTTTTAGGTGTCCAGATCACCAACAACCTGTCCTGGTCCCTCCATGCCGACGCTATAGTTAAGAAAGTCCATTAACGCCGCTACTTTCATGGAAGACTAAGGAAATTTGGCATGTCCACTACGACTCTCATCAACTTTTACAGATGCACCATAGAAAGCATTCTTTCTGGTTGTATTACAGCTTGGTATGGCACCTGCTCTGTCCAAGACCACAAGAAACTACTGAGGGCTGTGAACGAAGCCCAGTCCATTGCTCAAACAAGCTTCCCATTCATTGACTCTGTCAACACTTCCCACTGCCTTGGAAAAGCAGCCACCATAATTAAGGACGCCACACACCCTGGACATACTCTCTTCCACCTTCTTCCATTGGAAAAAAGATACAAAAGCCTGAGGACACGTACCAACTAACTGAAGAACAGCTTCTTCCCTGCTACCATCAGACTTTTGAATGGACCTACCTCACATTAAGTTGATCTTTCTCTACACCCTAACTATGACTGTAACACTATATTCTGCACTTTCTCCTTTCCCTCTCTATGAATGGTGTGCTTTGTCTGTATAGTGCATAAGAAACAATACTTTTCACTGTATACTAATACATGTGACAATAACAAATCAAATCAAATCAAAATCAAATTTGGGTCACACAACTCACTCACTGTGTTAATGAGGCCCAGCTTTGGAAATCAGGCAGGCCAATGTATTCTACTGGTCAACTGGCTGCATGATGATTACATTCTGCCCCTTAATGTGTGCTGACCACCGGCAGCAGACTTATCATTGTGGTTAAAGGGAAAGTTCCATTTAATTCCTTCCAAGGATCTCTGCAAATTGGATATTTTTACTTTCTGTTGATGAAGTTCACAGTTGGTGAACTTCAAAGAAAAAATGTGAATACAGTGTGCAATTTGCTATCACCGCACTATTTCATAGAATCGTAGAAACCCTACAGTGCAGGAGGAGGCCATTCGGCCCATCAAGTCTGCACCGACAACCATCCCATCTAGGCCTTATCCCCATAACCCCACATATTTACCCTACTAATCCCTCTAACCTACTCATCCCGGGACACCAAGGGGCAATTTAGCATGGCCAATGCAATTCAAGTTTGCTGATGATACGATTGGATTGGATCAGATCTCAAACAATGATGAGATGGAGTGTCAGAAAAAGATAGAGAATCTGGTGAACTGATGCGACAACCATAATCATCATCTATGACGATTCCATAGAACCCCATAGAACATTACAGCACAGAAACATGCCTTTTGGCCCTTCTTGCCTGTGCCGAACCATTTTTGTGCCTCGTCCCACTGACCTGCACCTGGACCATATCCCTCCACACGCCTCTCATCCATGTACCTGTCCAAGTTTTTCTTAAATGTTAAAAGTGAGCCCGCATTCACCACCTCATCTGGCAGCTCATTCCAAACTCCCACCACTCTCTGTGTGAAGAAGCCCCCCTAATATTCCCTTTAAACTTTTCCCCCCTCACCCTTAACCCATGTCCTCTAGTTATTTTCTCCCCTAGCCTCAGTGGAAAAAGCCTGCTTGCCTTCACTCTATCTATACCCATGATGCGCGACAATCGAGCACGAGACACAAGGCTTCAGTAATTGAAGGCTTTTATTGTCTAACAATGGAGCTATTTAAACACGAGTACACCATTCCAGACTGGAGGGGTCCCGCCCGAGCAGAGGGTCTTATACCTCTCCCAGGAGGCGGGGCCCGACTGGGATGTGCCACAACAGCAACCACCACAGGTATATTAATCCCACAGTGTAAACACCCGAGCCCAACAACAACATTATAACAACCCCACAGTGTGAACACCCTAGCCCAACAGCAACATTAGAATAACCCCACAGTGGTAACCAACGATGGTTCACCACATTCACCCTTCCTTTGAGAACAAAGGCCGGCGGGGTGCGAAAACAGACTACATATATACAAAAAATCTACAAGTCCAGACGGTCTGGAGGACCGCACCGTCGTTGTGACCTCCTCAATACCGGCTGTGACACCGGAGCAGGTGCTTGCGGTGGCGTTCTCTCCAAAACAGGGTCCGGCTGTCCCCTCGAGGACTCACGGGCCGGCTGACCCTGATGAAGCGGTAGTGCAGGGGATCCCGGTACCTTCTGCGATGGCGCCGATCTCCGAGTCTCAGGCAAGCTGTACAGTGGAGTATAACTGTTATGCACTGGTCCCGGTGCTGACCGCGCCACGTCCGGGGGAGAAATAAGCGATAGGGGATTCGTGACTGGGGGTATGGGAGCGACAGGAGTTGCTACGTCCCCTGCGGGCGCCAGGTCTCGGATCGAGACTGTGTCCTCTCGCCCGTCAGGATATGCCACATAGGCATACTGAGGGTTGGCGTGGAGGAGGTGGACCGGTTCGACCAAGGGGTCGGACTTGCGGGCCCTTACATGTCGCCGCAGAAGGACGGGTCCTGGGTACGTCAACCAGGCTGGTAAAGATATCCCCGAGGACGACTTCCGAGGGAATGAGAACATCCTCTCGTGGGGAGTAGCATTGGTTGCCGTACACAGGAGGGAGCGAATGGAGTGAAGCGCATTTGGGAGGACCTCCTGCCAATGGGAGACTGGAAGGCCTTTGGACTTCAGCGCCAATAGGACAGCCTTCCAGACTGTAGCATTCTCTCTCTCCACCTGTCCGTTGCCCCTAGGGTTGTAACTCGTGGTTCTACTAGAGGCAATCCCGTATGAGAGCAGGAATTGCCTCAAGTCGTTACTCATGAACGACGAGCCCCTGTCGCTATGTATATAGCAGGGGTACCCGAACAGGGTAAAAAGATCACGGAATGCCTTGATCACCGTGGCAGTCGACGTGTCCGCACAGGGGACAACAAACGGGAACCGGGAGTACTCGTCTATGATGTTAAGAAAGTACACGTTCCGGTCTGTTGAGGGAAGGGGGCCCTTAAAATCCACACTCAGCCTCTCGAAGGGGCGAGTGGCCTTGACCAATTGTGCCCGGTCAGGTCGGTAAAAGTGCGGTTTGCATTCCGCGCAAATCCGACAGCTCCTTGTTACTGACCTGACATCCTCCACCGAGTAGGGCAGGTTGCGGGCTTTGATGAAGTGGTAGAGCTGAGTGACCCCAGGATGGCACAGGTCATTATGGAGGGCGTTCAAGCGGTCCTCCTGCATAGTAGCGCATGTTCCGCGCGAGAGGGCATCCGAGGGCTCATTGAGTTTCCCTGGACGATACATAATATCGTAATTATAGGTGGAGAGCTCAATTCTCCACCACAAGATCTTGTCATTCTTGATCTTGCCCCTCTGCGTATTATTGAACATAAACGCCACGGACCGCTGGTCCGTGATCAGGGTGAACCGCTTCCCCGCCAGGTAATGGCGCCAGTGTCTGACGGCCTCCACAATAGCCTGGGCCTCCTTTTCCACCGCTGAATGCCGAATTTCGGGACCTTGAAGGGTGCGGGAAAAAAACGCGACGGGCCTGCCTGCCTGGTTTAGTGTGGCGGCCAGGGCGAAATCAGATGCATCACTTTCCACCTGAAAAGGGATGGATTCATCCACCGCGTGCATCGTGGCTTTCGCAATGTCGCTTTTCAATGCCTTGAAGGCCAATTGGGCCTCTGGCGTGAGTGGAAAAGTCGTGGACTTAATAAGCGGACGGGCTTTGTCCGCGTAGTTGGGGACCCACTGCGCATAATAGGAGAAGAAGCCGAGGCATCTCCTCAGTGCTTTTGCGCTAGCGGGCAAGGGAAGTTCAGTAAGGGGGCGCATACGGTCTGGATCAGGGCCAATGACCCCGTTTTCCACCACGTATCCCAGGATGGCTAACCGGCGCGTACGGAATACACACTTCTCCCTGTTGTAGGTCAGATTCAGGCGAGATGCAGTGCGCAAAAAGTTCTGGAGATTTGTGTCATGGTCCTGCTGATCATGGCCGCAGATGGTGACATTATCCAGGTACGGGAAGGTAGCCCGCAACCCGTTCTGGTCCACCATTCGG
The DNA here is from genome assembly GCF_964213995.1 of Mustelus asterias. Lineage (NCBI taxonomy): Eukaryota > Metazoa > Chordata > Chondrichthyes > Carcharhiniformes > Triakidae > Mustelus > Mustelus asterias. The sequence goes on along the minus strand of NC_135814.1, from coordinate 43,634,718 downwards.
TCCATAGCACGCTGGAAGACCGAGACGCCATTGGTGACACCAAATGGAACCCTAAGAAACTGATACAGATGACCATCCGCCTCAAAAGCCATGTAATGTCGGTCCTCTGGGCGGATGGGGAGTTGGTGGTAGGCGGACTTAAGGTCTATGGTGGAGAACACCCGGTACTGCGAATCTGATTGACCATATCAGATATGCGCGGGAGAGGATACGCATCCAGCTGCGTATATCGATTAATGGTCTGACTGTAGTCGATGACCATCCGGGGTTTGTTCCCGCTCTTAACCACCACGACCTGTGCTCTCCACGGACTAACGCTGGACTGTATGATCCCTTCTTTGAGGAGCCGCTGAACCTCAGATCTGATGAAGATCCGGTCTTCAGCACTGTAACGTCTACTTTTAGTAGCGATGGGCTTGCAGCCTGGTACCAGATTCTTAAATAAAGAGGGTGTGGTGATCTTTAGTGTGGAAAGATTGCATGCGGGGCGCTTTGGACAATTTGGAGGCTGCGGCTGATCCCCTACTGTCAGCGAAGGGAGTGGCCCACCGTACTGTAGGATCACACTCTTCATGTGGACCATAAAGTTTAGTCCGAGGAGAATTGGCGCGCAAAGATGCGGCAACACAAGGAGCCTGTATCGCTCGTAAATTGTGCCCTGCACTTTCAGAGTTACCACACAACGTCCTTGGATCGGTACAGACCGGGACCGTGATGCCATAGAAATTGTCTGTTTGGCAGGTAGAACCCGGAGTCCACACCTCTTTGCAGTGTCAGGGTGAATAAAACTCTCAGTGCTCCTGCTGTCAAACAGACAATAAACAGTACGACCATTTACCTTAATGTTCATCATTGAACAGTCAAGCCTGTGGTGCTTAGCCTGGTCCAGGGTGATCGACGCCACCGTTGGCCCTTGGACGTCACTGCAGGCAGCCGAGGTTGATGCTGAGGACCCCTGCTGGTCGCTCCTGGTCGTTGTCGACCAAGATGGCCCCCCCATGAATCGCACATGGTTGAGGGCGCCAAGCGTAGCGACTCCTGGTGGTCATCCTCCTCCGACTCCGCCAGCCACAATGGCGTCGTCCTGGGCTCGCACGTGGACGGACCTCGTGGGTACTGCGACGTCGATGGAGATGATCTCCGTTCTGGAGGGTCACAGGCTGCACTGCCGTTCTTGGGCTTCGATCTGCAGACTTTCGCGTAGTGCCCCTTTTTACCGCATTGATTGCAGACCACCGTTTTAGCAGGACACTGTTGCCGTGGATGCTTGGCTCCTCTGCAGAAATAGCACCGCGGGCCGCCTGGGGCTGCCGCCGTCGTCGGGTCGATATGGGAGCGCGAGCCCGTGGGGTGAGGAGGGATTTGTGCCTGCTCCTGCCACGTTGTCTCCACGTGGTCCTCCGGATACAGGGCCAAGCTCTTCGACGCCGCCTCCAGCATTTCAGCCATCTCCATAGCTTGGGTCAGGTTGAGATTCCCCTTCTCCAACAGCTTGAGCCGGATGTACGAAGACCCTACCCCTGCCACAAACACATCTCGGGCGAGGTCGTACATGTACTGCTCAGCCGACACAGCTTTGCAGTCGCAGCCCCTGGCAAGCTGCAAGAGCTCATTGGCGTAATCCTCCATGGTTTCGCCCGACTGCCGACGTCGTGTAGCGAGGAGGTAACGAGCGTGGATCTCGTTGGGAGGTCTCGTGTATCACTTTTTCAAAAGCTCGAGGGCCCTCAGGTAAGTGGTGGCCGCACGAATCGCAAGGTAGACAGTGTCGCTTACCCTCGCATGGAGGACCTGGAGTCTGTCGTTATCCGTGGTGACTGCTGCAGAGGCTGCCAGGTAGTCCTCGAAACACTTCAGCCAGTGGTCGAAGGTGTTAGAGGCGCCGACCGCACGTGGATCCAGCGTCAGATGCTCTGGCTTTAGCATTTGTTCCACACTCTCCTTTCTGTCGAGAGTTTCGTGTTAGACAATAAAATTGATGCGCGACAATCGAGCACGAGACACAAGGCTTCAGTAATTGAAGGCTTTTATTGTCTAACAATGGAACTATTTAAACACGAGTACACCATTCCAGACTGGAGGGGTCCCGCCCGAGCAGAGGGTCTTATACCTCTCCCAGGAGGCGGGGCCCGACTGGGATGTGCCACAACAGCAACCACCACAGGTATATTAATCCCACAGTGTAAACACCCTAGCCCAACAACAACATTATAACAACCCCACAGTGTGAACACCCTAGCCCAACAGCAACATTAGAATAACCCCACAGTGGTAACCAACGATGGTTCACCACAACCCATCATAATTTTATATACCTCTATCAAATCTCCCCTCATTCTTCTAGGCTCCAGGGAATAAAGTCCTAACCTATTCAACCTTTCTCTGTAACTCAGTTTCTCAAGTCCCGGCAACATCCTTGTAAACCTTCTCTGCACTCTTTCAACCTTATTAATATCCTTCCTGTAATTAGGTGACCAAAACTGCACACAATACTCTAAATTCAGCCTCACCATAACATTCCAACTCCTATACTCAATACTTTGATTTATAAAGGCCAAATGTACCAAAAACACTCTTTACGACCCTATCTACCTGTGACGCCACTTTTAGGGAATTATGTATCTGTATTCCCAGATCCCTCTGTTCTACTGCATTCTCAGTGTCCTACCATTTACCTTGTATGTTCTACCTTGGTTTGTCCTTCCAAAGTGCAATACCTCACACTTGTCTGCATTAAACTCCATCTGCCATTTTTCAGCCTATTTTTCTAGCTGGTCCAAATCCCTCTGCAAGCTTTGAAAACCTTCCTCACTGTCCACTACACCTCCAATCTTTGTATCATCAGCAAACTTGCTGATCCAATTTACTACATTATCATCCAGATCAATGATATAGATGACAAACAACAATGGACCCAGCACTGATCCCTGTGGCACACCACTAGTCACAGGCCTCCACTCAGAGAAGCAATCCTCCACTACCACTCTCTGGCTTCTTCCATTGAGCCAATGTCTAATCCAATTTACTACCTCTCCATGTATACCTAGCGACTGAACCTTCCTGACTAACCTCCCATGCGGGTCCTTGTCAAAGGCCTTCCCAAAGGCCAAGGGAAGGCAGTGGGTGTTGTCTACATGGACTTCATCCACTTTCCTGGTAACCTCCTCGAAAAACTCTAATAGATTGGTTAAACATGACCTACCACGCACAAAACCATGTTGACTCTCCCTAATAAGTCCCTGTCTATCCAAATATTTGTAGATCCTATCTCTTAATACTCCTTCCAATAATTTACCTACTACTGACGTCAAACTTACCGGCCTATAATTTCCCGCATTACTTTTTGAGCCTTTTTTAAACAACGGAACAACATGAGCTATCCTCCAATCATCCGGCACCTCACCCGTGGATACCGACATTTTAAATATATCTGCCAGGGCCCCTGTAATTTCAACACTAGTCTCCTTCAAGGTCCGAGGGAATATCCCGTCCAGTCCTGGGGATTTATCTACTCTGATTGGCCTCAAGACAGCACGCACCTCCTCCCCAATGATCTCAAAACAACTAGGATTCACCCTAGTTGTTTTGAGATCATAGAGTCAACAACAGTGCAGGACTGGAAACTCATCTCAACTGGACCAGGTGGAATGCGCAGCACCCTCTCTGAGGAACATTAGTACCCCAATGAAGTCTTTATGGTGATTCACAGATTTCATGGTGATTTCATGGTGATTTTTCTGATGCTGCTTTGAATTGAGTTTCAGAATTTGCTATGGAATTCAAACTTACACCCTCTCGGTTGCTCGCACTCTACCACAATGACAATGGGTAACCTACCCATTGCTTACTGAAAAGCTTTTGCAGAAAATACGGGATTGAGGATGATTTCGTGGTTTGGATCAGGAATTGGCTAGCTGTAAGAAAACAGAGGGTGGTGGTTGATGGGAAATATTCATCCTGGCGTTCAGTTACTAGTGGTGTACCGCAAGGATCTGTTTTGGGGCCACTGCTGTTTGTCATTTTTATTAATGACCTGGATGAGGGCGTGGAAGGATGGATTAGTAAATTTGCGGATGACACTAAAGTCGGTGGAGTTGTAGACAGTGCGGAGGGAAGTGGCAGGTTACTGAAGGACATAGATAAGCTGCAGAGCTGGGCTGAGAGGTGGCAAATGGAGTTTAATGCGGAAAAGTGTGAGGTGATTCACTTTGGAAGGAGTAACAGGAATACAGAGTACTGGGCTAATGGTAAGATACTTGGTAGTGTGGATGAACAGAGGGATCTGGGTGTCCATGTGCATAGATCCCTGAAAGTTGGCACCCAGGTTGATAGGGTTGTTAAGAAGGCATAGGGTGTGTTAGCTTTTATTGGTAGAGGGATTGAGTTTCGGAGCCAGGAGGTCATGCTGCAACTGTACAAAACTCTGGTGCGGCCGCATTTGGAGGATTGCGTACAGTTCTGGTCGCCATATTATAGGAAAGATGTGGAAGTGTTGGAAAGGGTGCAGAGGAGATTTGCTAGGATGTTGCCTGGTATGGTGGGAAAATCGTATGAGGAAAGGCTGAGGGGCTTGAAGTTGTTTTCGTTAGAGAGAAGAAGGTTAAGAGGTGACTTAATAGAGGCATACAAGATGATCAGAGGATTAGATAGGGTGGATAGTGAGAGCCTTTTTCCTCGGATGGTGATGGCTAGCACGAGGGGACATAGCTTTAAATTGAGGGGTGAGAGATATAGGACAGATGTTAGAGGTAGGTTCTTTACTCAGAGAGTGGTAAGGGCGTGGAATGCCCTGCCTGCAGCAGTAGTGGACTCGTCAATATTAAGAGCATTCAAATGGTTATTGGATGAGCATATGGATGATATTGGAATAGTGTAGATTAGAGGGGCTTTAGGTTGGTTCCACTGGTCGGCGCAACATCGAGGGCCGAAGGGCCTGTACTGCGCTGTAATGTTCTATGTTCTACCCTGCAAATTTATTTTTACTGATTTTGTGTTTGCAGAGAACTGTATACATTTGTTTTCTCTTTTAGACACCTGTTGCTTTCTTACATAATGAACAAAACACAGTCTGCAAGAATGGTACATTAAAACTGAATTGATCTTGTTGACTATAGGTGCATGTATTTTGTTGTGTGTGTCCCTTATGATGCAAGAATTCTGCATTTTGCTTCTTTGTGTACTGTTCTACTAGCTGATCTCCTAATTGGTGGAGTAACAGAACTGTCACGCCAACCAATGAGGGATTTAGGAGCCTTGTTAACTGTCCTTTTCATTCATGCCAATGGAGTTCTTTGTACTCATTACGTTCAGAAATTACTTACTGCCACTAATTGCTGGCATACAATTACTGAGAGCATGGGCACAACCAGCAGATGCTGTGTTACTGCATTCAGTTACTTCTGGAGGGCATTTTCTCAACTAGAGCGGCACGATGACACAGTGGTTAGCATTGCTGCTTCATAGCACCAGGGACCTGGGTTCAATTCCCAGCTTGAGTTGCTGTCTGTGCGGAATCTGCACGTTCTCCCTGTGGTTGCGTGGGTTTCCTCTGGGAGTTCTGATTTCTTTCCACAGTCCAAAAGGTGTGCTGGTTAGGTGCGTTGGCCATGTTAAATTCTCCCTCAGTGTACCCAAACAGGTGCCAGAGTGTGCTGACTTGGAGTTTTCACAGTAACTTCATTGCAGTGTTAATGTAAGCCTACTTGTGACACTAGTGAATAAACTTTAAACTTACCTGACTGAATATAGAACAGTACAGAATCTCTGAAGACCCCCTTGATAACTATCCGTAACTTTTTTCCGAGAAAGTTGAAATCGATTATTATGGTTTCTTGGGATTTGTGACACTAAAGCATCAATAGCCATCGTGGTAGTATTCATCAGTGATGTTCCTGTTGTGCCTCTGGTCTTTGCAAGTGAGATTCCTCTGAGAGAGAAGTTGCCATGTGCCTAATGGAGAGTTACAGTCTAGAAGGTCGCTGCCATCATTCATATGAGGAAGATGCGTATATCTGGGCCCTTTGGACTCCTCAGCTCCTAACAGATAACCTCAACAGTGCCATGCGCAAGGAACCAAGTGACTGGACAGTCCTGCGGTTTTAGAAGTATCTGGACAGAATGTGAGCGACTGTGTGGAAGCCCTGACACCAGGAGGGAATGCATGTCCCCGGCATACATGGGTGGCTGGTGGTGTTTCCCTCTCAGTTTTATGAGCAAAAACCAATTATGTGTTTGCCAGGAGGACTGCCGTACCCCACCCCTGAGAGTCATAGAATCATAGAAACCCTACAGCGCAGAAGGAGGCCATTCGGCCCATCGAGTCTGCACCGACCACAATCCCACCCAGGCCCTACCCCCACATATTTTACCTGCTAATCCCTCTAACCTACACATCCCTGGACTCTAAGGGGCAATTTTTTAACCTGGCCAATCAACCTAACCCGCACATCTTTGGACTGTGGGAGGAAACCGGAGCACCCGGAGGAAACCCACGCAGACACGAGGAGAATGTGCAAACTCCACACAGACAGTGACCCGAGCCGGGAATCGAACCCGGGACCCTGGAGCTGTGAAGCAGCAGTGCTAACCACTGTGCTACCGTGCCGCCCAGGCAAAGGGTTGGAAGCTCACCAGCATCACAAGGAGAGGTCACCATTGTTGACCTTCACAGGTAAGGGGAAAATTTTAAATTAAAAATAAATGAGGGTCTGAGAGTTCTAGAGGGGAAATTGCTCTGGGAAAATCACTGTAGCTGTGTGGGCTGCTTTCCCTGCCCACAGACCACTTTTCTTGAAATAGACTTTCTCCTCACTCTTGGGCAGCCACCAGAACCTGCCTTCATTTAACTGATGATCTCCTCACCTGGCAGGGAGTCAAAGAACAAGCCTACGCCGACCTCTGGAAATTTGGCATGTCAGCTCGACTCTCACCAACTCTTACAGATGCACCATAGAAAGCATTATTTCTGGTTGTATCACAGTTTGGTATGGCTCCTGCTTTGCCCAAGACCGCAAGAAACTACAAAAGATCGTGAATGTAGCCCAATCCATCACACAAACCAGCCTCCCATCCATCGACTCTGGCTACAATTCCCGCTGCCTTGGCAAAGCAGCCAGCATAATTAAGGACCCCACGCACCCCGGACATTCTCTCCTCCACCTTCTTCCTTCGGTTGAAAGATACAAAAGTCTGAGGTCACGTACCAACCGACTCAAGAACAGCTTCTTCTCTGCTGCTGTCAGACTTTTGAATGGACTTACCTTGCATTAAGTTGATCTTTCTCTACACCCTAGCAATGACTGTAACACTACATTCTGCACTCTCTTGTTTCCTTCTCTATGAATGGTATGTTTTGTCTGTATAGCGTGCAAGAAACAATACTTTTCATTGTATGTTAATACATGTGACAATAATAAATCAAATCAAATCAAATCCTCCAAACGAAAGCCCTTTTGTCTCTATGTGGTCCTATCCCTCTAATCCCTGCCTATTCATGTATCTGTCAAGATACCTCTTAAGCGTTGTTATTGTATCTGCTTCGACCACCTTCTTTGGCAGCATATTCCGGGCGCTTGTCACTCTCTGTGTAAAAAAAAACTAGCCTCTCACATCTCCTTTAAACTTTCCCCCTTTTACCTTAAACCTATGTCCTATGGTAATTGACATTTCTACCCTGGGAAAAAGACTCCGACTATCCATTCTATCCGTGCCTCTCATAATTTTGCAAACTTATATCAGGTCACCCAGCTTCCAATGTTCAAGTGAAAACGAACCAAGTGATGCGCGATAAATCACACGGGAGGCTGGATGTACCCGGGAAATAAAGGCTTTTATTGCCAACAATAACGGAGCTACTATATACAATATACAATCCCAGACTAAAGGGTCACCAAAGAACAAAGAACAAAGAACAGTACAGCACAGGAAACAGGCCCTTTGGCCCTCCAAGCCTGTGCCGCTCCTTGGTCCAACTAGACCAATCGTTTGTATCCCTCCATTCCCAGGCTGCTCATGTGACTATCCAGGCAGAGCAGTGACCTTTATACCTCTCCCGGAAGGCGGAGCCAACTGGGGTGTACCATAGGACTATATTAACAGGTAGAACAGCCCAACCCTAACCCCAACAGTAACATATCTACAGACTCATAGTGCTGGCCAAACCATGGCTCAGCACTCCTGGTGGTAACCAACAATGGTTCACCACATTCACCCCTCCTTTTAAAACAAAGGCCGGCGGGGCACAAAAAAACAGAACAACTGTTCATCTGTCTATAAGTTCAAACGGTTTGGGGGACCGCACCGTCGCTGCGACCTCCTCAACACCGGCGATGACGCCGGTTCAGGCAATCGTGGTGACCTTCTCTCCAAGGCGGTGTCCAGTGACTCCTCCAGTTCCTTATGGGCCGGTAGACCACGAGGTGGTGACAATCCGCTGGACTCGAGCACGCCTCGAGGTGGCGACAATCTCCTGGACCCAGGCAAGCTGTACACGGGGGTAAGAGGGTTAAGTGGTGGTCCCGATACTGCCCGCGCCGTGTCAGGAGAAGAGATAAAGGTCGGGGGGTCCCTAACTAGGGGTGTGGGAGCGACTGGGGTTTCCAAGCCCCCCGCAGGCGCCAGATCTCGAATCGAGACCGTGTCCTCTCGCCCGTCAGGATATGCCACATAGGCATATTGAGGGTTGGCGTGGAGGAGATGGACCTGTTCAACCAAAGGGTCGGACTTGCGGGTCCTAACATGCCGCCGCAGGAGGACAGGTCCTGAGTACGTCAACCAAGACGGTAATGAGGTCCCAGAGGAAGACTTCCTAGGGAATGAAAACATTCTCTCATGAGGAGTAGCGTTGGTTGCCGTACACAGGAGTGAGCGGATGGAATGGAGCGCATCAGGGAGTACCTCTTGCCAACGGGAGACTGGAAGACCTTTAGACCTCAACGCCAGTAAGACAGCCTTCCAGACTGTAGCATTCTCTCGTTCAACTGTCCGTTACCCCTTGGGTTGTAGCTCGTGGTTCTACTAGAGGCAATCCCATGTGAGAGCAGGTATTGCCTCAAGTCGTCGCTCATGAACGACGAGCCCCTATCGCTGTGGATATAACAGGGGTAACCGAACAGGGTGAAAAGATCCCGTAATGCTTTGACAACCGTGGCAGCGGTCATATCAGAACAGGGAATGACAAAAGGGAATCGTGAGTACTCGTCAATCACATTGAGGAAGTACACGTTCCGATCTGTCGAGGGAAGGGGGCCCTTAAAGTCCACACTCAGTCTTTCGAAAGGACGAGTGGCCTTAATGAGGTGTGCCCTGTCAGGTCGGTAGAAGTGCGGTTTGCATTCCGCGCATACCTGGCAGCTTCTGGTTATGGACCTGACATCCTCCATCGAGTAGGGTAGATTCTGGGCCTTTATAAAGTGGAAGAGCCGAGTGACCCCCGGATGGCAGAGGTCATTGTGGAGAGCCTGTAATCGATTCTCCTGCACACTAGCGCATGTTCCACGCGACAGGGCGTCCGAGGGCTCGTTGAGCTTCCCTGGACGGTACATGATATCATAATTGTAGGTGGAGAGTTCGATTCTCCACCTCAAGATTTTATCATTCTTGATCTTACCCCGTAACGTGTTGTTGAACATGAATGCCACGGACCGTTGGTCCGTGAGCAGAGTGAACCGTTTGCCCGCCAAGTAATGGCGCCAATGCCGAACGGCCTCCACAATGGCCTGGGCCTCTTTTTCCACCACAGAATGCTGAATTTCAGGGCCTTGGAGGGTGCGAGAAAAAAAGGCGACGGTCCTGCCCGCCTGGTTAAGTGTGGCGGCCAGGGCGAAATCAGATGCATCACTCTCCACCTGGAAGGGGATGGACTCATCAATAGCGTGCATCGTGGCTTTCGCAATGTCGGCTTTTATTCCTGCAAAGGCTAAGCGAGCCTCTGTGGTTAGGGGAAAGGAGGTAGACTTGATGAGCGGACGGGCTTTGTCCGCGTAATTGGGAACCCACTGTGCATAGTATGAGAAGAAGCCTAAGCATCTTCTCAGTGCTTTGATGCTAGTGGGCAGGGGGAGTTCGAGGAGGGGACGCATACGGTCTGGATCAGGGCCAAGGACCCCGTTTTCCACCACGTATCCGAGGATAGCTAGGCGGCGCTTGCGAAATACACACTTCTCCCGGTTGTAGGTCAGATTCAGGCGAGATGCAGTGCGTAAGAATCTAAGAAGGTTGGCATCATGGTCCTGCTGGTCATAGCCGCAGATAGTGACGTTATCCAGGTACGGGAAGGTAGCCCGCAGCCCGTTCTGGTCCACCATTCGGTCCATAGCACGCTGGAAGACCGAGACCCCATTCGTGACACCAAAGGGAACCCTTAAAAAGTGGTACAGACGACCATCCGCCTCAAAGGCCGTGTATTTTCGGTCCTCTGGGCGAATGGGGAGCTGGTGGTAAGCAGACTTCAAGTCAATGGTGGAGAACACCCGGTACTGCGCAATCTGATTGACCATGTCAGATATGCGCGGGAGGGGATACGCATACAGCTGCGTGTATCTGTTAATGGTCTGACTATAGTCTATGACCATCCGGGGTTTGTTCCCATTCTTAACCACCACGACTTGCGCTCTCCATGGACTAGCGCTAGGTTGGATGATCCCTTCCTTGAGGAGCCGCTGAACTTCAGATCGAATGAAGATCCAATCCTCAGCGCTGTAATGCCTGCTCTTTGTTGCGATGGGCTTGCAGCCTGGCACGAGATTCTGGAATAGGGAGGGTGGGGTAATCCTGAGCGTCGAGAGACTACATGTGGAGCGCGTTGGGCAATTTAGAGGCTGCAGTGCTCCCAGTGAAAGCGGAGGGAGTGGCCCATCGTACTGCAGGGTTACACTCTTCAGGTGGACCATAAAATCTTGTCCTAGGAGTATCGGCGCACAAAGGTGCGGTAACACAAGGAGCCTGAAGTTCTCGTAAACCGTGCCCTGCACTGTCAGGTTGACCACGCAGCTCCCTAGCATGGTGACAGACCGGGACCTTGACGCCATCGAAATTGTCTGCTTGACAGTCCGAATCTGGAGACCGCACCGCTTCACGGTGTCAGGGTGAATGAAGCTCTCCGTGCTCCCGCTGTCAAACAAACAATAAATCTGGCATCCGTTTACCTGTATGTTCATCATGGACTTGTCGAGTCTGTGAGGCTTGGCCTGGTCCAGGATGATTGACGCCACCGTTGGATCATGGGTGCAACTGCAGGCAGCTGAGATGGTTGATGACAGCCCCTGCTGGTCATTTGCGGTCGGTGCCGACCAAAATGGCTGCCCCCATAGGTCGCATGTGGTCGATGGCGCCAAAAACGGCGGCCCCTGCAGGTCGCACGTGTCTTGTGACTCCGTCGTTAGGAATGGCGACGCTCTGGAATTGCACGTGGTGGAAGACCTCGAAGACGCAGAAGACAAGGAGGCTGGCTCCGGGGAGTCACACGCCGCACTGCTGTGTTTGGAGGGTGGTTTGGTCCGGCAGACTTTGGAATAATGCCCCTTCTTGCCACAGGCGGAGCACAATACCGCTTTTGCTGGACATCGCTGCCGAGGGTGTTTCACCCCCCCACAGAAGTAACACCGCGGGCCACCTGGAGCTGCTGCCGTCGTCAGGTCCGAGGCTGGAAACGCAATCGCGCAGTTTTTCGAAACTGCTGAATAAAGTGGAGTCTGCGGCTGCACCTGCCACAATGTTCCCACGCGGTCGTCAGGGTACATCTCCAGACTTTTGGAGGCCGTTTATAGAGCGTCAGCTAATTCTACGGTTTTAGTGAGGTCGAGGTTACCTTGCTCCAGCAGCCGAAGGCGAATGTACGACGAGCCGATTCCCGCCACGAACGCATCTCGAACTAGATCGCTCATATACTGGGCCGCCGACACTGGCTTGCAGTTGCAGGCTCTGGCTAGCTGCTGAAGTTCACACAGGTACTGTTCCGTCGTTTCGCCGGGCTGCCGCCGTCGAGTGGCTAGAAGGTGTCGAGCATGGATCTCATTCGGCGGTTTGTTGTATCGCTTTTTGAGAAGCTCGATGGCCCCTTTGTAGTCTTGGGCCTCACGGATCGCTAAGTATACAGCGTCGCTTACCCTTGCGTGGAGGACCCGCAGTCTGTCGGCGTCGTTTTGAACCGCTGTGGAGGCGTCGAGGTAATCTTGGAAACACTTCAACCAATGGTCGAAAGTGTTCGATGCTCCCGCCGCACGTGGATCCAACGTAAGCCACTCGGGTTTCAGCATTTGCTCCATGGTTTTCTTTTGTTTTTTTTGTCAAAAAAAAAAATTTTTGTTGGCAATAAAATTGATGCGCGATAAATCACACAGGAGGCTGGATGTACCCGGGAAATAAAGGCTTTTATTGCCAACAATAACGGAGCTACTATATACAATATACAATCCCAGACTAAAGGGTCACCAGGCAGAGCAGTGACCTTTATACCTCCCCCGGAAGGCGGAGCCAACTGGGGTGTACCATAGGACTATATTAACAGGTAGAACAGCCCAACCCTAACCCCAACAGTAACATATCTACAGACTCATAGTGCTGGCCAAACCATGGCTCAGCACTCCTGGTGGTAACCAACAATGGTTCACCACACCAAGTTTGTCCAATCTCTCCTCATAGCTAATACCCTCCAAACGGCAACATCCTGGTAAACCTTATCTGTACCTTCTTCAAAGCCTTCACATCCTTCTGATAGTGTGGCCATCAGAACTATACATAATATTCCAAATGTGGCTTAACTAAAGTTCTATACAGCTGCAACGTGACTTGCCAATTTTTATATTCTATGCCCCGACGAATGAAGGCAAGCATGCCTTCTTTACCAACTTATCCATTTGTGTTGCCACTTTCAGGGAACTTTGGACCTGAACGCCTGGATTCCTCTGTGTGTTAATGCTTCTGAGAGATCTGCCACTCACTGTATACTTCCCTCCTGCAATCCACCTTCCAAAATGCATCAGTTTGCATTTGTCCAGATTAAATTCCATCTGCTATATCTCTCCCCAAGTCTCCAGCTTATTTATATCCTGCTCTATCCTTTAGCAATTGTCCTCGCTATCTGTTGCTCCCCCAATCTTTGTGTCATTTGCAAACTTACTAACCAAACTACCTACATTCTCCTCAAAATCATTTATATATATTACAAATAATCACTGTGGAACACCACTGGTCATAGATCTCCAGTCAGAAAAATACCCATCCACCTCTACTCTCTGTCTTCTATGACCAAGCCAGTTTTGTATCCATCTTACCAGCTCATCGCAGATCCCATGCGACTTCGCCTTCTGTATCAGCTTGCCATGAGGGACCTTGTCAAAGGCCTTGCTAAAATCTATGTAAACGACATCCACTGTCCTGCCCTCATCATCTTTGTCACTTCCTCAAAAAACGAAATCAAGTTTGTGAGACACGACCTCCCCCACACAAAGCCATGCTGCCCATCACTAATAAGTCCATATTTTTCCAAATGTGTTCAAATCCTGTCCCTAAGAATCTTCTCCAATAATTTCCCTACCACTGACAAAATGCCTGCAATTTCCTGGATTATCTCTGTTGCCTTTCTTAAACAAAGGAACAACATTTGCTAATCTCCAGTCCTCTGGGACCTCTCCTGTGATTAAAGTGGATACAAAGATTTTGTACAAAGCCCCAAAATGTTGACAGCATCAGAAAATAAAGCTTTTACATATGTAAATTGGCAGCCTTTGGGAAAGCACCCTGTCTGGTTTTGAACCTGCCATCGGTAAAATTACCGAGTGTTCAGACTTGCCCAAGGAGCCAATCATATGAAACAATTGTGATCTACTTAATTTTTGAACTCAGTAAAATCACTTTGTGTGAGATTGATATTCTGCATAAGTTGATCCGTCCTGAAGCATCATCCCCTGTGATTCGTAATAGCATCACAATCTATTTCTCCTCATTTAAAAAAAAATCTGTGCCAGTGTTTGATGAAATTGGGTATGTTAATTATTTTTGCTGTCGTAATTGTTGTGGGAGGTGGGTGTGGGGGGCACTTGCTCTATGAAAGAGCACCTGTCATGTTGTGTGGAGTTAAGTTCATTTATCCATATAGATACTACATTGCCATTGCACACTATTATGTATTGTGTGTAGAAATATTTATGATCATAGAGTATCTGCAGAATATGATACATGTAATAAGTTATACAGTCTCATCCAATCTCCGAAGACCTTCTGCTTTCCAAACTATTTCTGCCAAAAAGATTGATGATGAAATCCTTATGGGTTGTTAGAATCTTCTGTGTGGGTCTTCGCCATCTGTTGTATTTCTCACTCTCAGTTCATAAGCCAGTTTTTCCTTTAAACATAATGAGGGATATTGCGAACATTATTTAATTTAGGCAAAATTATCCTTGTTGTATATTCTCTGTCCCATCAATGTGTGTGCAATGCAGATTTTAATACCATTATTTTAATTTAGAGTACATTTTATTAACATTTATTTTGTAACTATCTATTTTTTAAACATGTATTTATAAATGTGCTGATACTGTTCATATGAAGTTCCTTTGGGATTCAGATGGTGCCTTAATGCTCTTTAATTCATCAATTTTTGTTTTAACTTTCATCCAGTATTTGCAGTAATATATGCCATCTTCATAATAATGCTTCTATGCTTGTTTCCTTCTCTGTGCATTATCTTTAATTCGCAACTGTGCCATCTCTGCATTCTATTACAGATCTCCTATGTATTTCTGCACCTCATCTGCAAATTTTCCTTCATAATGTTGCAGTTTTGCCATTGCTTACAGCTGCATCATTTTAACTGATTGATATTTATCTCAGTTGAACTACTTGAGAAATGTTCCGTTGTTACTGACTACTCATGCCTGTTAACAATATTTTTCTTACAGGGATTAGATGCTGGAAATTGTGAATTACAGTGCTTCTGTTAGTTCAGCTATATTTCAAAAATGTCGACCTGTATCTTTTCGGAAGAAAGAAAAATCCAATTTTACAAATGCTATGTTAGAAGTTGTTGTGACAACGCCATAACATATCACATCAGTGTTCTTAAATCGTCATCTGAATTTGAAGAAGTTTTGTTTTGATATGATTATAATAATTGTTATATAATGCAGAAGGAGGCATTCGGCCCATCGAGTCTGCACCAACAACAATCCCGCCCCAGGCCCTATCCCCACAACCCCACATATTTACCCCACTAATCCCTCTAACCTACACATCCCAGGACACTATGGGCAATTTAGCATGTGTAATCCACCTAGCCTGCACATCTTTGGATGGTGGGAGGAAACTGGAGCAACCGGAGGAAACCCACGCAGACAGTGGGAGAATGTGCAAACTCCACACAGACAGTGATGCAAGCCAGGAATTGAACCCGGGTCCCTGGAGCTGTGAGGCAGCAGTGCTAACCACTGTGCCACCGTGCCGCTCAAAATGGTAGGATTATATGATGGTAGAATACATCCTGAGGCCCTTAGGAATCCATCTCGCGTTTCTTGTGATTGTGCTAATATTTATAGCCATTGTGTTTATCTAAGATAAAAACAAAATACTGCGGATGCTGGAATCTGAAACAAAAACAGAAAATACTGGAAAATCTCAGCAGGTCTGATAGCATCTGTGGGGAAAGAATAGAGCCAACGTTTGAGTCTAGATGACCCTTTGTCAGAGCTAAGAGCAACGAGAGTCAGTGGAGATTTATACTATGAGGGTGGGGGGGGGGGGGGTTGGGGGGGATGGGTGGGATGGGACAAAGGGAATGTAAATGAGGATCCAGAAAACTGAGAAGGTGCTAAAAAGTGTCCATTAAGTGACCAAAACGCGTGAATGGCAGAACAGAGGCACAGATTGTTAAAGGACTGCCAGAGGAATGTGACAGTTGCCCTGAGGTTGGGGGGGGGGGGGGGGGGGGGGGGGGGGTCGGGGGGGAGTGGGCAAGAAGGAATGGAAAGTGCAAAAATGAAGGATGATAGAATGGATGATTGGATGAAACAAAATGAAATAAAATAAATGGAAATGGGGTGAAGGTGGAGGAAGTTCTGAAGTTTTTGAACTCGAAGTTCAGTCCAGAAGGCTGTAAAGTGCCCAATTGGAAGATGAGATGCTGTTCCTCCAGTTTGCGTTGAGATTCACCAGAACATTGCAAAAGGCCAAGGACAGACATTTGGACAGGAGAGCAAGGTGCCGTGTTGAAGTGGCAAGCGACAGGAAGGGCAGGGACCTGCTGACAGATGGACCAAAGGTGTGCAGCAAAGTGATCACCCAGTCCACGTTTGGTCTTTCCGATTTAGAGTAGACAGCATCGGGAGTAGCAAATGTAATAGATCAGATTGCAGGAGGTGCATGTGAAGCTCTGCTTCACCTGAAAGGATTGTTTAGGACTTGGGAAGGTGAGCAGGGAGGAGGTAAAGAGGCAGGTGTTCCACCTTCTATGAGTGCCGTGGGCAGGGGGTGAGGTGTTGGGTGTGATAGAGGAGTGGACCAGGGTGTCCTGGATAGAACGGTCCCTGCGGAATGCTGACGGGGGGCTGAGGGGATGATGTGTTGAGTAATGGCGTCATGCTGGAGTTGGCGGAAATGGCGGAGGATGATCCTTCGAATACGGAGACTGGTGGGGTGAAAAGTGAGGAAAAGGAGGACCCTATCCTGGTTCTGGGAGGGACGGGAGGGGATGAGAGCAGTGGCCTGGGGGATGGGTTGGATGGGGTTCAGAGCCCTGTCAACCACAGTGGGTGGAAAACCATGATTGAGGAAGAAGGGAGACACATCGACAGCGCTATTTTCGAAAGTGGCATCATCAGAGCAGATGCGGCAGAAGCGAAGGAACTGAGAGAATGGGATAGCGTCCTTCCAGGATGTGGGGTGTGAAGAGCTGCAGTCAAGGTAGTAATGGGAGTCAGTGGGCTTGTAATGGACTTTCCATTCCAGCGCTCCTTCTTGCTCCCCTTCCCCCCACTTTCATGGCAACTTCCACATTCCTCAGGCAGTTCTTCAACAATCTGAAGTTCTGTTCTGCCATTCACACATTCTGATCACTTAATGGACACTTTTTAGCACCTTCTCAGCCTTCTGTATCCTCATTTAGATTCCCTTTGTCCCATTCCACCCCGACCTCCCACCCTCATTGTATAAATCTCCACTGATTCTCTGCTCTCAGCTCTGACGAAGGGTCATCTAGACTCGAAACGTTGGCTCTATTCTCTCCCCACAGATGTGGTCAGACCTGCTGAGATTTTCCACCATTTCTGTTCTTGCATTATGTTTATTTGCTGGTTTTGAATGTATGATAGGATTTATTGTTTTTGAGTTGTGTCCAGTTAATGTTGTTTGGGTTGATTGTTATTAGACTTCTATGTCGCCAATGGAAAAATAATATTTGTTCTGATTGATTTACACATTGGTCTGTTGAAAATTGCTAATTTGGATATTAAAGACTGAAATAATATCAATTGCATGAGATGTTTTTCACCTGCTCTACATTTTTCAATTGTGTTTTTTTTTGTTTTACGAGGTCTACGCTGTATCATGGTATTAAAGTGATATTGCCTTCATAGAAGAAAGTGTGTAAGCAAAAAAAAAAGTTTGATCATTTGAACAGATCATGGAAATTCATTGCATTGCAAATGCATTGTTACTTACATGGAAAGTAATTGTGATGAAAATAGCAGTTATTCTGAATTCTGTCCTTCCCCCAAGTGTTTGTCAAACATTTTGCAGGAAAGAAAATCTCAGTTTAAACAGTTTTAGTAGGTTGCTGATAAGTATTATTATATTTCTGGGACTTGAGAGGCCATACAATCACTGGAATTAGGAACAGGATTAAGCCATTCAGCCCTTTCAGCCTGCTTCGCCATTAAATAAGATCATGGTTGATCGGATTGTGACCTCAAATACACATTTTTTTTCTTATTCACTCAAGAGAGGTGACTTCATTGGCTGGGCAAGCATTCATTGCCCATCCTAATTGTCCTTGAGAAGGTGGGGGTGAGCTGCCTTCTTGAACTACTGCAGTACATGCGCTCTATACCCACGATGCTGAAAGGGAGGGAGTTCCAGGATTTTGGCCCAGCGGCAGTGAAGGAAAGGCAACATATTTCCAAGACAGGTTGGTGAGTGACTTAGGGATCATAGAGATCATCTCTCCACTTGGAGATGTACTTCCAGGTGGTGGTGTTCCCAGGTATCTGCTGCCCTTGTCCTTCTAGATGGCAGCAGTTGTGGGTTTGGACGATGCTGCCTAAGGAGCCTTGGAAAGTTCCTGCATCTTGGTCATGGTGCACACACAGCTGCTACCATGCGTTAGTAGTGCAGGGAGTGAATGTTTGTGGATGGGGTGACAATCGAGGTTTGCTTTATCCTGGATGTTGTCAAGCTTCCTGAATGAGAGGCGATCTTATTCAGTATTGTTGGAGCTGCACCCATCCAGGCAAGGGGAGTGTATTCCATCACACTCCTGACTTGTGCAGATTGTGGAGAGACTTTGAGGAATCGGGGGTGAGTTACTCGTCGCAGGACTCCTAGCCTCAGACCTGTCTTGTAGCCACAATTTTTATTTGGCTAGTCCAGTTAAGTTTCTGATCAATGGTATTGATAGTGGGGGATTCAGCGATGGTAATGCCATTGGACGTCAAGGCATTCCTGCCTACCCCGATAACCTTTGTTAGTCCAGAATTAATCTACCCCTGCATTAAAAATATTAAATGACCTGCCCCCCTTCCCCCTAGGGAAGAGAGTTCCATAGTGGCATTACCCTCTGAGAGGAAACATTTCTCCTGATCTTCAGTGGGAGATTCCTTATTTTTTAAACTGTGCCTCTAGTTCTAGTCTTTCCCACAAGGGAAAACATCCTTTCAGCGTCCACCATGTTAAGTCCCCTCAGGATCTTATATGTTTCAATTAGATCACATCTCATTCTTCTAAATTCAAATGGATATGACTCAGTTCATCCAACATTTCCTTGTGACCCCCATCCCAGAGGGATCAGTCTCGTGAACATTTTCTGAGTTGTGTCTCACACATTTATATCCTTCCTTAACTAAGATCAAAACCATGCACAATACTGCAGATGTGGTCTTACCAATTGTAGCAAATCATCCTTGCTTTTATATTCCATTCTCCTTGAAATAAATGACAACATTTCATTTGCCTTCCAAATCACTTGCCTCACCCGCATACAATTGTTTTGTGATTCATGTATCAGAACACCCAGATCTCTATGTCCCTGAGTTCTCCACTTAAATAATATGCTGTTTTCTATTCTTCCTGCCAAAGTGGATAAGTTCACATTTTCTCACATTATACTCCCTCTGCCGATTTTTTCCTCCACTCATTCAACTTATCTATATCCCTAGCTTATGTCCTTTTTCATAACTTACTTCCCTACCTATCTTTGTGTCATCAGCAAATTTGGCAATAAAATTTCATGAGATTTAGTCCAGTGACCAGTTAAGGCATAGATTCTTGTGGGACATCACAAGTGGCTTCCTCCCAATTCAAATATTAGTCCTACTTTCTATTTTCAACCATCTTATCAATCTTCGAACCAGACCAACAATTTGATTTCAATTCCATGAACTTTAATTTTAGCCGATTTTAGTGTCTTATGCAGAACCTTGAGAGAATGCCTTATAGAATTCCATATAAAATTTGATTCCTAGACATTCTCATTTTTTACTTTTGTTATACTCTCAAAATATTTGAGTTGGTTTGTGAGACATGATCTGTCCTTCACGAATTCACGTAGGCTCTCTCTAACCAGCTCACATTTCTTGAAGTGTTCAGTCTCTCCCTGTCCTCTCCCTGCCCCACACGGTGGCACAGTGGTTAGCACTGCTGCCTCACAGCGCCAGGGAACTGGGTTCAATTCCGGCCTCGGGTCACTGTCTGTGTGGAGTTTGCATGTTCTCCCCCATGGCTGTGTGAATTTCCTTTGGGTGCTCTGGTTTCCTCCCACACTCCAAAGATGTGCGGGTTAGGTTGATTGGCCATGTTAAATTGATCCTCGTGTCAGGGGGATTAGCAGGGTAAATGCGTGGGGTTATGGGAATGGGGCCTGGGTAGGATTGTGGTAGGTGCAGACTCGATGGGCCAAATGGCCTCCTTCTGCACTGTAGGGATTCTATTCTATGATTCTAAAAAATTCAATAACTGGCAAATTTGTGATTTCCTGGTTTCTTCCTCTTACCTTTCTTAACAGGAAGTAAAAGCATAAATAGCAAGAATATTCACAATCAACTGAAGAAAGTGCCAGCCAGTAACTCAGAAATATTTTTTAGTTTTACATAGAAACTCTTAATATGGTGACTGATTCTTAATTTAACATCAAAGAATGTTTGTCTCAAAACAAATAAGTGTTTTTTATTTATCTAAGAATGATTTGCAATCATTATGGTCTCTCATTATGGCCATTGATACAGCACAACTATTGTAATGGAAATAGAGATGTTAAATGCAAACAGTACCTAATATCATGAGGCCTCTTACTAAATACTTCCCAGCAGGGCCAAGGAGAAACACTTAATATAAAATGGATTTAAGTTTGAGCTTGTTAAATGCCAGCCTATGAATCTCATCAGCAATTCAGTCAAGTGTTAGGTGTAACTTCTGGTGATTTTGAGACAAATGCTTCACCTTGTTTAAAACTAGTTTTCTACAGGAACATATAGAATCACAGAACAATACAACATAGATGGAGATCATTCAGCCCATCAAATCCACACAGGCTCTTTCAAAGAGCAATATCCCTGCATTTCTTCCTTCAAATATTTATCCAATTTTCATGTCAAGACAGCTATTGAAACTTTTTCCACTATCCTACCAGGCAGTGCTTCCAAATCCTAATCATGCACGACAGTAAAAATTTTTCACTCTGTCACATCCCAATATTTTGCTGATCACTTTGAATCTGAGCCCTTCATTCATTGGAAACAGTTTTTCTTTCTAAGCCCTTAATGATTTTAAAACACCTATTAGATTTTCTCTTAGCCTTCTCTACTCTGCTATGTTAGCCATGGCTCAGTGTTTGGTATTCTTGTCTTTTGAGTTATAGGTTCAGTCAACATCACAGGAATTTGAGCACAGAATCTAGGTTGATACTCTCAGTGTAATACTGATAAAGTGTTGCATAGTTAGCTGTGCTATTAGACCAAGGCCCGTTACTCTCTCAAGTCGATGTAAAAGTTTCCATGACTGTTATTTTAAGATTAGCAGGGCAATTAACCTGGTATTCTGACTAATTTTTTTAATATTAGCCTCCTTGTCTCTCAAGAAATAATGGGTGCACACTAATGGTGCATGCCTGTGTGAGATATATGGAGGTTCTGGGTTGCCCAAACATCAGAATCCCCCTCTCTGCTTGCTGGTGGAATCCAAAGGAGTGCAAGTCACAATGTTTGGCACCAATTTGACTGCAGGAGCTGTCAGAATATGCTCCATCAAAAAGCACACACACACTGACACTCACACACTAAGGGGCAATTTACCATAGCCAATTCACCTAACCTGCACATCTTTGCACTGTGGGAAGAAACCAGAGCACCCAAGAAAACCCACGCAGGCATGGGGAAAATGTGCAAACTCTACACAGACAGAAACCTAAGGCTGGAATCAAACCCGGATCCCTGGAGCTGTGAGGCAGCAGCGTTAACCACTGTTCCACCATGCCACCCGTTATAAATATTCTGACCATTATTTATTCCTACATTAACATTACAAAAAGCAGATGACCTGATAATTATGTTGCTATCTGTGGCAGTCTGCTATGTACAACTTGGATTCAACTACATTACAAGTGACTACACTTCGAAAGTATTTCATTGGCTGCAAAGTGCTTTAAGGCATCCCAAGGTCATAAAAGTTGCTATATATATGTAATCCTCCTTTCCTTTCTTTCTCCTTTTCCTTTCCCCTCTTCGTCTCTGCCTATATTTCTGTTTCCTCATTCACTCTTGCAGTTCCTTTCACTTCCTTCTTCATTCACTCCCACAATGCTGCCAGCTTTTTTCCGAGACCTGATTGATATTCACTCAAAGTTTGGTAGACACATCTAGGTGAGTCTCTGGAAAACTTCAGCCTCTCACTGTTCCAGTCCACCAATGTTACAAAGAGTTTTCTACTCAGAACCAAGCCATTTGAATCAAATGGTGTTTATGTTGCTCATAAGCTTACTCCTCTTCATCTCATCTCATCAACATATCTTTTTTTCCTTTCTCTCTCATGTGTTTATCTAGTTTGCCCTTCAGTGCAACTATATTATGCTTCTAAACCACTTCTTGTGGCGGCAAGTATCATATTCTCAGCTAAAGAACATGTTCCTGAATTCCCTGTTGGATTTATTAGTAAGAAGTTTAACAACACCAGGTTAAAGTCCAACAGGTTTATTTGGGAGCAAAAGCCACACAAGCTTCGAAAGCTTGTGTGGCTTTTGCTACCAAATAAACCTGTTGGACTTTAACCTGGTGTTGTTAAACTTCTTACTGTGTTTACCCCAGTCCAACGCCGGCATCTCCACATCAGGATTTATTAGTGACAATCTTATGTTTATGTTTCCTAATTCTGGGGAATCCACCCACAATTGGAAACTTCTTCTTCAACTACCCTATTAAAAGCCACTTATGATCAACCAGCGACCTGAAATATTAACTCTGTTTCTCTCTTCACAGATGCTGTCAGATCTGCTGAATATTTCCAGAATGTTCTGTTTTTGTTTCAGCTCTCCAGTATCTGCCATATTTTTCTTTTGTACACGCTCCAGTTTTTTTTATACCTTATTAACCTGTGTTGATGTTAGAGAAGTGCCTACTTCCACTGTTTATGCAATCATCCATTTGTGAGCAAGATTTTGTTCTGCAGATGCCAAAAAATGTTAAACATTCAAATTTTTACAGAAGGTGCCTGAGGTTGTTATTAATATTCTATATATTATTGGAATCTGTACAGCTATAACTGTGCAATGTTTAAGTCTATTGTTCCTCTAGATTTCTTTGTGGCCTGCATTTGGAGTCAGAGTTATGCAGAAGCACTTGAAACAACAGCAGTTAATATAAAATAATTATTTTAGCATCCTGATCTTGAAAAATGTAGTCATTGATATTAATATGTTTTGCTATGCAAATACATTGACTCTGTTTAAGTGTGCCACTGCTAATTTTGTGTAAAAGCGCACAACAGCTAGGCAACAAGTAAACAATATTATCAACTTTGTAGTTGAAGCTTGATAAAAACAATAGGAAAAATATAAAACTACACAAATATAACCTCACAGAGGTGGAAACAAATTGCCAAATAGCTTTCCAAATGAAGGATTCATGTCAACTTCAAAATTTGGAGTGCAAAGCCACCAACTTTTACATTCTCCAATCCTCTTCCGCCAATACCTGTTGAGAACGGAGAGGGTGTATGTATGTTAATTTACACAGAGTAACAAATTGCTAAGGTCAAGATATTCTAAGCCAAGGAACTTTGCATGCAAGGGATCACAAGTCTGTAATAAAACCCTGTCACTTTGTCACAGTGCAGAAGCACCAATATTCCAAGACATCCATCGAGCTTTGGTTATTATCATTGATTGTACTAAGTTTTGTAGAATTGATATGCTACCAATTAGGTTCACATACCACTTGTTAGAATAGTTAACCCATGATAGAACAGCTGTTTTCTATTGACACTCTTAGGTACATTGAAATTGCACTGTTGGATAAAAGCAGAAAAACTACACTAGTTCATCTGAAATTCCTCCCTCCATCAAAATGTGATTTTGTAAAGTGTTATTTCAAGGTCTAGTGTCCTATTTCAACTTTGGGTGTGAGCACAATGTGTAGAGATTATGATGAGTGGCAGGTTTGGATGGCATTTACTGCATTTTGATTTCCAGGCTCCATTTCTATTTTGATGTCTGGCTCCCATCTGAACCCTGTGGAACAACTAACGAGACAGCAGACCAGCATGTGATTTTGGGTTGCAGAAGGCATCAAGGCAGATGGACAGATTGGTGCAGTGGGGTCTGCAGGCAGTCACAGTTAGGGTAAGCACATTCCTCTTGGAGTGAAGGACAAGGCTGGCAGAAGTAGGGACCCTGGATGACTCAGGATATTGAGGCCCTGGTCAAGAAGAGGAAGGAGGCACATGACATGCATAGGCAGCTGGGGTCAAGTGAATCCCTTGAAGAGTATAGGGGGTGTAGGACTAGAGCTAAGAGAGAAATCAGGAAGGCAAAAAGGGGACACAAGATTGTTTTGGCAGATAAGGCAAAGGAGAATCCAAAGAGCTTCTACAAATACATAAAGAGCAAAAGAGTAACAAGGGAGAGAGTAGGGCCTCTTAAGGATCAACAAGGTCATCTATGTGTGGATCCACAAGCGATGGGTGAGATTCTAAATGAATATTTCTCATCAGTATTTACTGTTGAGAAAAGCATGGATGTTAGGGAACTTGGGGAAATAAATCGTGATGTCTTGAGGAGTGTACATATTACAGAGAAAGAGGTGCTGGAAGTCTTAAAGCGCATCAAGGTAGATAAATCCCCGGGACCTGATGAAGTGTATCCCAGGACATTGTGGGAGGCTGGGGAGGAAATTGTGGGTCCCCAGCAGAGATATTTGAATCATCGATAGTCATGGGTGAGGTGCCTGAAGATTGAAGGACGGCAAATATTGTGCCTTTGTTTAAAAAGGGCTGCAGGGAAAAGCCTGGGAACTACTGGCCAGTGAGCCTCACATCTGTGGTGGGTAAGTTGTTGGAAGGTATTTTGAGAGACAGGATCTACAGGCATTTAGAGACCCAAGGACTAATTAGGGACAGTCAACATGGCTTTGTGTGTGGAAAATCATGTCTCACAAATTTGATTGAGTTTTTTGAAGGGTTAACCAAGAAGGTAGATGAGGGCAGTGCAGTTGATGTTCTCTACATGGACTTTAGCAAGGCCTTTGACAAGGTACCGCACGGTAGGTTGTTGCATAAGGTTAAATCTCATGGGATCCAGGGTGAGGTATTTGAATGGATACCTCACCAGAGGGTGGTTGTAGAGGGTTGTTTTTCAAACTGGAGGCCTGTGACCAGCGGTGTGCCTCAGGGATCAGTGCTGGGTCCACTGTTATTTGTCACTTATATTAATGGTTTGGATAAGAATATAGGAGGCATGGTTAGTAAGTTTGCAGATGACACTGGTGGCATAGTGGACAGTGAAGAAAGTTATCTCCAATTGCAACAGGATCTTGATCAATTGGGCCAGTGGACTGACAAATGGCAGATGGAGTTTAATTTAGATAAATATGAGGTGATGCATTTTGGTAGATTGAACCAGGGCAGGACTTACTCAGTTAATGGTAGGGCGTTGGGGAGAGTTACAGAACAAAGAGATCTAGGGGTACATGTCATAGCTCCTTGAAAGTGGAGTCACAGATGGACAGAGGGGTGAAGAAAGCATTCCGCATGCTTGGTTTCATTGGTCAGACCATTGAATACAGGAGTTGCGACATCTTGTTGAAGTCGTAGAAGACATTGGTAAGGCCACACTTGAAATACTGTGCACAGTTCTGGTCACCCTATTATAGAAAAGATATTATTAAACTTGAAAGAATGCAGAAAAGATTTACTAGGATGCTACCAGGACTTGATGGTTTGAGTTATAAGGAGAGGCTGGATAGACTGGGACTTTTTTCTCTGGAGCGTAGAAGGCTGAGGGGTGATCTTCTAGAGGTCTATAAAATAATGAGGGGCATTGATCAGCTAGATAGTCAATATCTTTTCCCAAAGATAGGGGAGTCTAAAACTAGGGCGCATAGGTTTAACATGAGAGGGGAGAGATACAGAAGTGTCCAGAGGGGCAACTTTTTCACACAGAGGGTGGTGAGTGTCTGGAACAAGCTGCCAGAGGTAGTAGTAGAGGCGGGTATAATTTTGTCTTTTAAAAAGCATTGAGACAGTTACATGGGTAAGATGGGTATAGAGGGATATGAGCCAAATGCGGGCAATTGGGATTAGCTTAAGGGTTTAAAAAAAAGGGTGGCATGGACAAGTTGGGCCGAAGGGTCTGTTTCCATGCTGTAAACCTCTATGACTCTGCCTAGGAAGTACACCCCTGGGCAGAGAAGGCCCAAGGTTTCCTTTGGGCCTGGAGGAGCACTCCCGCTTCGCTTGAATGACACCCCACCTGCTTTTAATGCATAAAATTGAAAATAAAATTCTCTACTATCAACCCTATCTTCATAGCTCCACAATTTGGATATTTCTATACTGGATATTCTTGTTACCAATCACTTCCAAAGAGTGATATATTATGTAAAGTGCACCTTATTTTGCTTTCATCCAGATAAATGATAGCATGACCCAAGGATTCTAACAAAAATACTTACTTGTCAATACGGCCTTTGTAAGAATGAGGTTGAGTGGCCATGGATAGCCTGCCTGGCATTGAGACAACAGTTGTTCTTTAAAGTGAAAGTGCACATTCACTACGTTTACAGACATACCTTCAAGAGAAGGGGTTCAATGAAGTTCCATTTTGCTAAATACCCTGCCATTCTCCACAACTAGATCCCTTATCAACACAGACAGGACCTCTCACAATAGTTCCACACCGTCGTACAATCGACATACATTGCAAAATCAAGTTCCCCAATACTTTCAGGCTCTTGGGCTCATCTCCAGGACCACACTTCTTGCTCCTAAATCATCCTACCAATAAATTTGTACCCCAACAATTTTCCTTTGGTAGTTCCTAATTTAGAGACCTCCTGAACCAATATGCTCAAATGCTTGCAGCCCATTTTTCCTAGACGTCTGGGACACAACTCCAAACCCTAAACTTTTTCCATTATTCCAATACTTTATGATTCTTGGCTTCCTCAACCCAGCACAAATCTTTCTCGATATTCCCAGATGCCAACACATCAATCCCTCCCAAAATACACCAGCCTTTTCTAAATGCTGCCAGGCTCGTGGACAATCTACCTAATATTGACATTTATATATGCCCCCCTATCAGAAACAACTTGGAAAATTTTACCTATTGTTTCCAATTTATGTTGGTCTTTAAAAAAGGTAATAGATAAAACTGACAAAAAATAAAAGAGGTAGAATAATAATCACAGGCATATAAACATAGTCATATAATTCAAAGCTAAAAATATTATGAGTGCTCCCACAATACCAATAAAATAAAAATGCAATTTAACTTGAAGCATTGTAAATCAGACACAAACATTACATTACGGGGCAGCACGGTGGTGCAGTGGTTAGCACTGCTGCCTCACACTGCCAGGGACCCAGGTTCGATTCCCGGTTTGGGTCACTGTCTGTGTGGAGTTTGCACATTCTCCCCATGTCTGCGTGGGTTTCCTCTGGGTGCTCTGGTTTCCTCCCGCATCCAAAGATGTACGGGTTAGGTGGTTTGACCATGCTAAATTGCCCCTTAATGTCAATGGGACTAGCTAGGGTAAATGCATGGGGTTGTGGGGATAGGGCCTGGATGGGATTGTGGTCAGTGCAGACTTGATGGGCTGAATGGTCTCCTTCTGCACTATTGGACTCTATGATTCTATGAATCTATGACACAAACTGTTGCCCTCTAACTCACCATGGATGACAGCTTGGACTCTGACCTGAATATAAGAATATAATGATTAAATACAAAACAATATTGAGTAATTTTATTTATTTGAGTTCAATACCAATATAAGCTTCTAAAACACCATATTATAAATTAAACAAAGTTAAACTTGTACATGAGGCTACATATGTCAGCAGGTTGTTCATTCATAAGGAGACTAATAACATCTAATATAAAATGGATTTGAGGTTTAACTTCTTAAAAATTCTAATTCTCACCATTAGCTCTTTTGATGTAACTAATAAATCAAACTATTTGCAACTCATTGTAATTACAAGCAAACCTTCTTGCATTTCTTGCCGGAGGAAGGTGAGCATTGGCAAAGTACGTACCCGGCAATGTGAAAACTGGATAGCCAATAATGAGCAATTACAGGACTAATGAAAATGATGGGGGGGGGGGGGGGGGGGGGGGGTGTTGGGGGAGGGATGTGAGGGGAAGGGGCAAAGGGGCAGGGAGGGGAAGGACATAATCAGAGATTCTAGGCCATAATGAGAGGGCCACGTGGATGAATAGATGCAGCATGACAGAAATAAATCCTGCAGAAGGGTCTCCCAGCCACTTTAATGGCACAAGGGGAATCATTTGGGTGCTATTACATTCTATTGCTATTTGAATGAAAAAATGAGTTCTTCTGGACTAATTGTTGAGGTGTCTATTCTACTGGATTCAGCATTGACTCTGTAAGTTTCAGGGCAATCCTCCATTGGAGAAACCTGACAGTTTAAAAGTGGCCAACTCTGGCTACTGGCTGATAAAAACCTCCCAGAAGGCTCAGCAGGACAAACATAACCTGCCTGTGGACTGTGCTAAGAAAAAGGTGTGAGCCCCCTGAATATGCAAGTGGCCAGAAAGGCAGACACACCAGTGATCTAATCATCAGAAGGACAAAGGGAGATGGAGGCCAACAGACGAACAGTAAACAGACCAACAGGGAGACAATGGTCACGGAAATCGGCCCATCCACAGAAGGCAAGAAGACTCATCCAGAAGACAAGAAGACCCATCCCACTAATGGGATACCGTTCAGGAAGCTCCGGAGGAGCATTAAGAAGACATTAAGATAACAATCCATGGGGGTCAAGGCAGTTCCGGTCTTTTGTGTTTGGACTTGACTCAATTAAAACCGAGACTACCGGTGATCGGAAGCCCATTGTCCTTGAGAATCACCAACGGGGGCAGGGAAGTTGGTTGTTAAATTGGGCTGAAGTTAAGATTAAGAGAGAGGCAGACAAGCAGGACCGAGCTCTCTTCCAGAATCGCAAGCTGATGTGCAGAGGTGAAGGCCAACAGCAGCCCAGTTTCGACCCTGCACTAAGACATTCGAGCCCACCACAAAGGAACCCCTTTTAGAATTGTGAGTATCTCAGCCAACCCTGTGAAGCTCCCGAGGATAGGATAGAGGTTGAGGCAAGGGGAGGGTTGATGTATTGTAATTTTAAAGTTCAGTAATCTTGTTTTGAACTGTGTAAAGTAAGATTTTACGTTGTACCCATTAGCATTTCTCCCATAGTGATAGTATAAAGTATAAGTTTTATTCATGTGTGGTGGGGTATTGGAAAGGTTGATTCTATTGTTAAATAAATCACTGTTAGTTTTGAAACTCGTTTGGAGTTCGTCTTGCCTCCTGTTCTCTCATCAGCGCACTCTGATGAGGTCACAGTTTCAATATCCCTTACCATAAATCCGGAGTCTAGAACCGAGGGTGATCTGAGCGATTCGAACCTGCTCACTCAAGGGAGACTGCTGGTCAGGAGATAAAAGGGACAGAGTCACTCTGTTCTCTCTCTTGGAGATCTACTCGAGTGGAGTGGGTGCAGGGTAGCTGTTGTCCCACCGACAAGGGAGAGAATCACTCAGGCCTTGGTGGCGGTTCTGGGATGGCTGTGTGATATAAGTATCAGGTTACCAGTCAGGTATAAACGGTGAGCCTGGTTCAGCGCTCTCTCCTGCGGAGTTGCCCCAGTGCAGCATTCCACGGCGTTTGAAATTTCAAGGCCTGTAAGAGAGAGACACTCGCAGCTATCGGCAGACCCCCAGATACCGGCCTGTAAGTGGAGTAAAGAGAAAGATCCTGCCACAACTCTGATTAGTTAAATGCTGGTGAAC
Organism: Mustelus asterias; assembly: GCF_964213995.1. Lineage (NCBI taxonomy): Eukaryota > Metazoa > Chordata > Chondrichthyes > Carcharhiniformes > Triakidae > Mustelus > Mustelus asterias. The sequence continues at coordinate 43,604,993 of NC_135814.1, read as the reverse complement.
AGCATCAGCCACTTTGATGAGAAAGAACCATCAGATAGAATCCATAGAATCCCTACAGTGCGGACAGAGGCCATTTGGAAGAGCATGGGTGGAATTCTCCCAAGAAAATTCGAAGTCTCGAATTTGCATAAAAACTGGAGTAAATCCCGCTGTTGCTTTCAGTGGGACTTTCAAAATGAATCTCCTACACTCTGTGTATCACAGAGAGCCCTAGCGTGAATTGCGTAAAAAATCTGTAGGTGGGGTCTATTTCTGCTGGAGAAGCCAGCAGCATAGCGCTGAGCGGGCCACTGTGCATTTGCCAATCTGTCATAGCGGAGATCGGTGCATGCACAGCAGCTCTGCATTGCTGGCCTCCCAATCACTGGCCAGCTCGATCGCTGGCCAGCACAGCAACCCTGCACTGCTGGTTGTGCAACCTCCCGATCGCTGGGCTGCTAGAAGTGTCTGGGCCAGCTCCGGTGCCTACCCCCCCAACCCAGCCCACCTCGATCTCCCCCCCTCCACCCCTGGCAGTCACAATCTCCCTAAACCACCTCCCCCCCCGCCCACAGTCCCGACCCAGCCCCGACACCCCAGGAGGCGGACCGCCCCCCCACCTCAATGGCCAGGACCAATTGTTGGCCTCCCCCCTCCCCGTCACCGATCCCGAGTGCAGATTGGCAATGGGACCCCCAACCCCCACTAATCATCCGCCAAGAGGCCCCACTCCCCTATAGACCCTGCCCTCCTCTGGACCCACCCTCTTGGCTCTACCCGATGTCCGGTGGCCAGTGCCAAGATGCCCCCTGGGCATTGCCACTTTACCCCTTGGGAGGCAGGAAGCCAGGTTGGCACTGCCAGGCTAGCAATGCCAAGGGGACACCTCCCCCTTACCCCCGAACTCCTGGGGGGCCTCCATGGTCCTCCTTCACTCCAACGGGATCGGATCACCAGCTCCCCAATAGTGGCCCCAATAGTGTTGTAAACCCCACTGGAGTGAGACACTCCTGGCTGGAATGGAGGGAGAGTGTGGGGGAAGGGGGCGGAATAGCGGAGAGCCTGGAAGCTTCAGTCCCGGGCCCACTATGAGGTTGAAATCACAATTTGAATAATTTATTCAGCTTCATGCTGATTCCTAGCGCAGAGCTGATGACGCCGGAAATCCAGTGATCGGGGACATGCAGAGGCCGTGGCGTCCAGTGGGAATCCCGCCACATGGCCTCTGCTTATGTCTCCCACCCACTGCACTGCTAGAGGACTGGGAGAATCACCTCCCATAACCCTGCACATTTATCATGGCTAATCCACCTAACCTGCAAACTTTTGGGCTGTAGGAGGAAACTGGAGCACCTAGAGGAAACCCACGCAGACACGGGGAGAAACTCCATATAGTCACTCAAGGTGGGAATCGTACCCTGGTCCCTGGCACAGTGAGGCAGCAGTACTAAGCCCTGTGCCACCGTGCCGTCCACTCGAATGGCCCTACAGTAAAATGATAGGTGGACACATGTCCACAAACACTACCTAAATGAGTATGCACTACAGTAACAGACTTCATTAGTACATGCGTAGAAGACTGTGTGCCAAAGAAGCAAATCCGTGTATTTTCCAACCGGAAACCATGGATGAACAAGGACACCCACTGCTTACTGATGTCCAGGTCTGAAGTGCTCAAGTTGGATGACCCTGACCAATACAAGAAATTCAGATATGAACTACGAAGATCCATCAAAGATACCAAGAGTACCAGACCAAGCTAGAGCCCCATGCTAGCCACATGAACACCCACCGACTGTGGCAAAGTCTACACAACATAACAGGCTACAAGGTGAAGACGTGTAGAATCACCGGCAACAATGCACTCCTCCCCCATGAACTCAACGTATTCTATGCCCATTTTGAGCAAGTGGTCAGCAAGAGGATGTCATCTGCACTGGATGCATTGATCAAACTGATATCCGAGGTCAACATCGCAGACGTTAGATTGGCCTTCTTGAAAGTTAACCCTTGGGAAGTGACTGACCCAGTTGGGGTATCCGGATGAGCACTCAGATCCTGCATGGACCAGTTGGCGGGGGCATTTGCAGACATCTTTAACTTTTCCTTATTCCGATCTGATGTCCCCACCTGCGTCAAGAAGACAACCATCATCCCTGCACCAAAGAAAAGCCAGGCAGCATGCCCTAATGACCACTGCCCGGTGGCTCTGACATCATCATTATGAAGTGCTTTGAAAGGTTAATCATGGCATGCATCAACTCCGGTCTCCTAGACTGTTTGGATCCACTACAGTTCACCTACTGCCACAACAGGTCCACAGCAGATGCCATCTCCCTGGCCCTACACTCAAGTCTGGAACACCTGGATAACAAGGACACTTATGTCAGACTCCTATTTATTGACTACAGTTCAGCCTTCAACGCCATTTTCCCAACAAAACTCATCTCCAAACTCCATGGCCTATGGCTTGGTTCCTCCCTCTGTGATTGGATCCTCGACTTCCTAACCCACAGACCACAAACAGTAAGGATAAGTTACGACACCTCCTCCAAGATTATCCTCAACGCCAGTGCCCCATCAGGCTGTGTCCTCAGTCCCTTACTATACTTCTTATATACTTATGACTGCGTGTACAAATTCCACTCCAACTCCATTTTCAACGTTACTGATGACACCACTGTAGTGGATTGGATCTTAAATGATGATGAGATGGAGTACAGGAGAGATTGAGAATCTGGTGAAATGGTGCGATGACAATAATCTCTCCCTCAATGTCAGTAAAATGAGGGAGATAGTCATCGACTTCAGGAAACCTAGTGGAGGATATGCCCCTGTCTACAACAATGCTGATGAAGTGGAAATGGTCGAGAGCTTCAAGTTTCAGATCAGTGTTCATATCACCAACAATCTTTCCTGGTCCCTCCACGCCGACGCTATGGTTAAGAAAGCCCATCAATGCCTCTATTTCCTCAGATGGTTAAGGAAATTCAGCATGTCCACTACGATTCTCATCAATTTTTACAGATGCACCATGGAAAGCATCCTTTCCAGATGTATCACAGCTTGGTATGGCGCTTGCTCTGGCCAAAACCGCAAGCAACTACAAAGTGTTGTGAACGTAGCTCAGTCCATTATGTAAACCAACCTTGCATCCATTGACTCTGTCTACACCTCGTGCTGCCTCGGAAATGCAGCCAGCATAATCAACAACCCCATGCACCTTGGAAATACTCTCTTCCACCTTCTTCCGTTGGGAAAAAGATACAGAAGTCTGAGAACACGTACCAACTCCGACTCAAGAACAGCTTCTTCCCTGCTGCCATCAGACTTTTGAATAGACCTATTATATATTAAGCTGATCTTTCTCTTCATCCTATCTGTAACTGCAACACTATATTCTGCACCCTCTCCTTTACTTCTTCCCTACATACTCTATGAATGATACGTTTTTGTCTGTATAGCGATCAAGAAACAATACTTTTCACTGCATCCCAATACATGTGACAATAATAAATCAAATCAAATCAAATCATGTCTATAGGCTTACAATTTGTTGGGGGAGGGGTGCAGTTTGGGGTGTTAGAGAATTCCTAAGCCTGGTTGTGAAGTAGGCACTGAGACCAGGATGTTTTGGTAGAGGCTGTTCATTGCTCACAATAGAGCTTACTTCTTCACTCTTAACATCATCACCACAGTGCTGGCAGACTCATCTTTATACACACATTTGAGTATAATTAGCTAATCAATACCCAACACCTGTTCACCTTATTACATTAAACTACTTGGTATTTAATATCCATCAACAGAACCTATTGAATACTAACATGGGGATTGTTTGCACTGGAATTGTGAAGAGAAGATTTCAATGCTGCAAGCATACTGCTCAAGTGAAACATGCCTGGGTGAGGGCAATACTGGCTTCTCATGCACGCAGATCTGTGGCTACAAGCACCAATGGCATTTCAGGATACGCCTCATATCAGGTGCTTTCCACCTTTGTCCAGCACCTGCTCTAGCCCTCTATATAGCACTATTCTGTGCAGAGCACAGCACAATACTACTATCTGGGAGTTTACTGGGATGTATTGAAATAAAGTCATTTTTTCACTTAAATAAAGATCGTCAATGTAATGTAACTCAGATTGGTCAAGGCATCATCTTGAGCAAGTCAACGGCTTGCTCTATTGTCACTCTGGTGGTAAGATGGCTCCAATTTGATCCTTCCTGTACCTCTGTGGTAATCCTCATTGGGTCATCAGCTAGATCTTGACTGGGCTTCACTTGACCGCCAGAAACCAGTTGCTGAGGTTGCCCAGTGGAGAGGAGAGCTGCGGCACCTGAGACTGCTGAAGGATGAACAAAAGTTGCATAACTCCTTAGACATTTGGCACACATTTGCATTATTTGCTTGAGTTGGTCACTTATTAGCTATACATCAAAGGGGTGGAATCCCTTCCAGGTTTTTTTGTAGACTGGCATCTTGATTGCCAATCTACAAACGCCTGGACCTATGGAAATCCCATGACGGAAGCAGAACCAATAGCCTCAGGGTTTGATTGGCCTCATGTTGGAAGGCCTAACACCAAGGCATCGGTGACCTGCTTGATGCATTTGTGGACTCCAGACTGTAAGATTTGTAAGATTCTACATGCACCAGCAGCTGATTGCTGGAAAGACACAGCATGTAAAAATTGAGGGCTCTGGTCACCTTAACAGTAATAAGTCTCACAACACCAGGTTAAAGTCCAACAGGTTTATTTGGTAGCACAAGCCACAAGCTTTTGGAGCGCTGCCCCTTCATCAGGTGAGTGGGAGTTCTGTTCACAAACTGGGCATATAAAGACACAAACTCAATTACAAAATAATGGTTGGAATGTGAGTCTTTACAGGTAATCAAGTCTTAAAGATACAGACAATGTGAGTGGAGAGAGGGTTAAGCACAGGTTAAAGAGATGTGTATTGTCTCCAGCCAGGACAGTTAGTGAGATTTTGCAAGCCCAGGCAAGTTGTGGGGGTTACAGATAGTGTGACATGAACCCAAGATTGACACCTTGACAGCACAGGGAAATGGGTGGTCCCTGCTCCTGTTGGGTGGGAATCTTCTTCCAAGAGGCTGCAGAGATCTGCGACCACCTGGTTCAGTAGCCAGAGTCCTTTGAGTCACTGCTGTTCAAAGTGGTCAAGAAAATTGACCCTTGATCTGTAGCCCTTGTGCCTATCTCCTCTGTTCTATGCAGTTGTGTGGGGCTGTGTAGAAGGTAGCCACTGCTGCTGCTGGAATTGCTGTCCCTGACAGTGTGGGTGCTGACTTGGAGGACACTGCACCTCCTCTTCAAAGGTTTAGCAACTTCAGAATATGTAGAGCCCATGTCACAGGGATGTTTCACAAGCAATGAGCTGAGACTTGGCTCAAAGGTGTCCAAGACACTTGCAATAAGTTGCTGTTCTCACAGACTGAGGGGACTACTCCTGTCAACTCAAGCCTTTCACAGGCTTACTTGTTTCATCCTTTATACTGCCAATATTATGTCAGTTCCATTCTGCAATGACTTTCCACTGTGGGCTCCCCTTCTCTAACTTGGAGAGTTTCAGAACTGTGTAACCATGCGCTGTTGGCAAAGTGGATTTCCATGCTTAAAAAGGCTCATAATTGATTTTTAAACTGTCACAATGGGCTTCACAGGACCTACAGAGCTACCCCACTGGACTCACAAGCTGCTATGGCGAAAGGCACAAGAGTGTGGAATCACATCAGGATCTGACCTGATATCCTTTTCTGGCACATTCCTTCCCAGCATGGCCCTGAACCTACCTCCATTGTCCTGGGAGAACTCTGCCCAAAGTTTCCAAAATATTGTTGCAAATGAGAGATACAGACCATGTCATCCTTGGATATTGGTCTCAGATTTGGCAAAACATATGATACTCCTCAAACATCTTTTCTGACCATGAATTCTGGAAACTACATTGCTGAAGTCAAAGGCACCCTTCTCTTTAGCCTCTAATGGAAAGGGGACATACCCAACTTGAGACTTCTCTGGGTCCCCCATGCTTTTCAAATTCTTGGTTCCTCACTAATTTCTCCATGTGAATGTCCTTGCTCTGTTTTACAGAGAAAAAGAAGAAAATAATATAAGTGGAAATCTGGAGGGACTGCGGCAAGTGTTGATATGGTGGGATGAGCCAGAAGGAAGTGTGACCTGGCCTGGTATTCTTTCCGTTTGCTTCATCATCATGCATATGAGCTTCTAGGCCCCAAATCATTTCTGATGAAAGATCATTGACCTGAAATATTAATTCAATTTTCCTCTCCACGGATGCTCCTTGACCTGCTGAGTGTTTCCAGCATTTTCTGCTTTTATTTCAGAGTTCCAGCATCGCAGTATTTTGCTCTTGCCTCGGTCATCTTCTTCTATCAGAATACCCTGTTGCTCTGAAAAATCTGCAGAAAACCTTGGCAGTAGATAATAACGGTCAGGCATAACCCTCTCAGAATGAAGAAGATATGGAAAAGAGTTGGCAGGTTGAACATGCATGGTAAAGCTGACAGTTACCAAAGTGACATTACCCCTATAATGTCGCTTTAATATCACTAGGATGCCCCTACATCCAAGATGTCATTTGTGACAATTTTTACAATTTATAGCAATGACTTAGAGGAGGGCAATGAACACATGGTAGCTAAATTTGCAGGTGACACAAAGATGGGTAGGAAAATATGTTGTGAAGAGGACTTAAGGAGGTTGCAGATGGATAGGTTGGATGAGTGGGCCAAAATCTTGCAGATGGAGTATATTGTGGGAAAATGTAAAGTTGTTCACTTTGGCAGGAAGAATAAAACAGAAGCGCATTAATGAAACGGAGAACAGCAAAATTTTGAAGTGCAGAAGGATCTAGGTGTTCTCGTGCATGAGTCACAAAAAGTAAGTATCCAAGTACAGCAAGTAATTCAGAAGATTAATTGAATGCTATCCTTTATTATGAGAGGAATTGAATGTAGAAGTAAGGATGACATGCTTCCTTACATTGGTGAGACCACATCTTGAATACTGTGTGCAGTTTTGGTCTCCTTGTTTAAGGAAGGATATAAATGCACTGGAGGTAGTTCAGAGGATGTTTACTAGATTGATACAAAGAACAAAGAACAGTACAGCACAGGAAACAGGCCCTTCGGCCCTCCAAGCCTGTGCCGCTCATTGGTCCAACTAGACCATTCGTTTGTATCCCTCCATTCCCAGACTGCTCATGTGACTATCCAGGTTAGTCTTAAACGATGCCAGTGTGTCTGCCTCCACCACCCTACTTGGCAGCGCATTCCAGGCCCCCACCACTCTCTGTGTAAAAAACGTCCCTCTGATATCTGAGTTATACCTTGCCCCTCTCACCTTGAGCCTGTGACCCCTCGTGATCGTCACCTCCGACCTGGGAAAAAGCTTCCCACTGTTCACCCTATCTATGCCCTTCATAATTTTGTACACCTCTATTAGGTCTCCCCTCATTCTCCGTCTTTCCAGGGAGAACAAGCCCAGTTTACCCAATCTCTCCTCATAGCTAAGACCCTCCATACCAGGCAACATCCTGGTAAACCTTCTCTGCACTCTCTCCAAAGCCTCCACGTCCCTCTGGTAGTGCGGTGACCAGAACTGGACGCAGTACTCCAAATGTGGCCTAACCAGCGTTCTATACAGCTGCAACATCATACTCCAGCTTTTATACTCTATACCCCGTCCTATAAAGGCAAGCATACCATATGCCATCTTCACCACCTTCTCCATCTGTGCTGCCACCTTCAAGGATTTGATACCTAGAATAAGTGGGTGCCTTATGAGGAAAGGTTGAACATACTGGGCTTGTTTCCACTGGAGTTTAAAAGAGTCAGGGTGAAGAATATAAGATTCTGAATAGTCTCAACAAGGTAGACATAGGAATAATGTTTCCTCTTATGGGTGATTCCAGAATTGGGAGCACTGTTTTAAAATCAGAGGTCAGTTTTTCTAACAGCGATGAGGAGAATTTCTGAGCATTGTGCAACTTTGGACTCTGCTTCAGAATGTGGTGGAGATTTTTAAGGTGGAGATTGGTAGATTCTTATTTGGCAGGGGAAGCAAGATTATGAGAGGTAGATGGGAATGTCGAACTCAAAACACAAACAGATCAGCCAGGATCTTATTGAATGGTGGAACAGGCTCGAGGAGCCAAATGACCTACTTCTGTTCCTATTTTGCATGTTTGTGTGTGACGACCTTTAACAGTACAGTCAGAAAAAAACTGTAATTTCTTTAAGATAACCATGGAATCTGTAATTGTTTTAAGAATATTTGAAAATAACTTTTTAAGTGTTCTTATCAATTGTAAAGGGATCAATTTTCTTGAATAATAACAATAATAATCTCTGTGTACTGGTAATCCTTGACCTGGAAGCAGTGCCAACATGAAGGAAGTTAACATATGAAAACTGTGTGTAGTTAGACACCAAGGAGAGCTGCAGCAGCGAGGAGTACAGAAAAAGGATATTTACAAGGACTTGTGTCTGTGTAATATAGTTAAACAGGACAGAAAGCTGATGACAGCTAATGTTACAATTGTAATGCTGCTGTTCTTGCCAGAGCTGACCAGAATTATAGAATCCCTACAGTGCAGAAGGAAGCCATTTGGCCTATCGAGTTTGCACCAACTCTCCGATAGCGCATCTTACCAAGGATCACTTCCCACCCTATCCTCGTCACCTGCGCATTTACCCTGCAAATCCCCCTAATCGACACATCTTGGGACAATAGGGGCAATTTAGCATGGCCAATCCACCTAACCTGCACATCTTTGGACTGTAGGAGGAAACTGGAGCACCAGAGGAAACCCATGCAGACACAGGGAGAACATGCAAACTCCATATAGACAGCCAGAATTGACCTCAGGTCCCTGGCACTGTGCGACAGCAGTACTAACCATTGTGCCACCGTGCTGCCCTTTTAACAGGTTTTTTTAATGGTTGGGATAAAGGAATCACTAGGGAGTCTGGGCCATCAAAACTGTCATGAACTAGCAAAGGAGGTTCTGCAGGATTGTGCTGTTGGGGTGATGACTGTCTCAAAGAATCTCAGATGGAATATGATTACCTGTGAATGTAGCTTGTAAGCCAAATCTATTGAGTGGGAGAATGAGAGATCCTATATACCAGAGGTTGCATGATGGAACATTGGAACTGCATGTGGCACTACATGTCTTGAGGAAGCAGAAGCTTGTGGCTTTGAAAGACATATCTTTGCTGAATGGACTATTTAAAGTGATATTTACCTTATTATTTGAAGCATTGTATGCCTGTTAATCCATGTTTAATTTACATTGGTTCTGATTTGTGTTGCAGTAAAAGCTGCAAAATGTGAAATCTTATTGGTGATTTCTTCATCTGAGGGTCATTTGGTCAATTTGGTTGTTTTGGTTTGCAGATCCCCGTTGGGATTGCAACATTGTCCTTATAAGCATCCCAAAGTGCTTCACTGAAGTGCTTCAGTTCAGTAATGTTGATGTGTAGTTACAGTTGTAACATAGGAAATGGTGCAGCTAACGCAACAATGACCAGATAATCTGTTTTTTTTGTGATGTTGTTTGAGGGATAAATATTGACTAAGCCAACAGGGAGAAGTCCCCTGCTTTTCTTCAAAATAGTGCCATGGGTACATTTATATTCTCCCCCAGACGGTAGACTAGTCCTCGGTTTAATGTTTCATCGGAAGGAACTTCCGATAGTGCAGCACTCCCTCAGCAATACACTGAAGAGTTCGGCTCAGTTCATGACAAATCTCTGTACACTTGGAATTCGGGATCCCCTAGGATGCTTACACTATGAGATCTTAAACTACAACCTCTGAGTCAAAGTCGGTGGTGCTATCAACTGGGCAATGAATGGCGATGCGAAAAGCTCAATACTCAAGGAACCATCATAAAAGAAGGAACGAACTTTAGGGGAAAGTCCGTGTGTAACACATTTACACCGAATTTCTGTGACCTTTTACCAGAATTTGGTTTTAGATCCTAATAACGTGTTTTGGGAGCAGATTCAGAAAATTCTAGCGCACTGTAGTGCGGTGGAACATACAATGTTTTGCCCGTCCTCTGCATATTCGACAGTGTCCGACTCTTCCAGTTGTTGGACCATGCTGCATGTTTCCTATTTCGCATATTTGCATCCTGTTGAAGGTCGGGGTGCCCTCAACACAGTATTTTCCACAACACAGTCTAACCTGGCATCATAAACTCAGCTGCGGACGCAGTTTTAGCATCCACCGGTACTTGACCACCAATATAGAAAGTGCCAAATAACCTTTTCGGACTTGGGCTGAGCGGTCCGCGTAGCTAGTTTTGCGTCCAAAAGAGGATCTATGTTCAGAAAGGATTGCATCGGGGGCGACTATTGCTTATTTATATAACGCTGAGGATGAACACGGTGTTAAAACAGCAATAACTCCCACCCACCCCCCAAAGAAATTAGGGACATCATTCCTTATTTCGTCCAGTTAGTCGGTTTAAAACAGCAACATTATGGATGTTTCTTTTTTTCCGTTGTAGGCCTAAAACGTCGACCAAATGTTCATGCGCATCGAATCAACTTCAAGGTTCGTGGATACGTTCAGAAACGTTTCTGCCAACTGAGGTACCAAACAGACTTGAAATGGAATCACTTCGGATGCAATGTTTTATTGCTGCACAATGTGCAGGCGGAGGATGTGCAGAAAGCGAAGTTGCACTGCATTCAAAATTATTTGCAGATAGTTACTTGACAAATATGGAAATAGTGAGGAGAGTGTTTTGCCATTAACTGAATCGGACACGGTTTAATTCCAATCTCCATCACATTTTTTTTTAAAAAGGGGACACTTAGCGTAAAACGCAGTGACTTCTCATACAAAGCCTTCTCCTGGTGAGGGCTGTCTTGAGCCGCCGTCTCCCCAGCATTTTCCCTGGACAAATCCAGGTTCACTCTATGCCTTTGATGCTCTATAAATAGCCATTGCAATGAGATTGTCTACGTGCAGCCAGAGGTTTTTTCATGCCTGCTACGCAGGGGCTGACGGAACCGCTGTGGTGCGTCTGTCAGTCAGACTCAGCGACAAAATGCAAGGGGGATTTTAAGTAAAATACAAAGCAGCAAATGCAACAGGGATGTGAGCGCTGCAGACACACAGTATCCTTCCCCCCAGAGCAGCCCAGCACAGAGCAGGGTCAACATTCCAAATACAATGCCCACAAACCCCGCCCCCCTCCCTCACCGCCCCGCCCCACTACCATCTGATTGGTGGACAGCTCAGCCCCGCCGCCCCTATTGGCCGAGGGGACTGATCACGTGCCCGCAGGCGCGGTGTGATTGGTCGCCGGGCTTGGTGTTACCTGATACGAATATCAAGCAGCGAGACAGAGCGGCACAGGTAGCAGCAGCGAAGTGAGACATGGACACCAAGGAGCAGGGAGCCCAAATGGAGCCATTGTTACCCACGGTAAGGCGCTTCAGCCTGTCTTCCACACAGCAAATTGCATTGCCCTTCATAGACCCCCCTCCCCCGCAGCTTTGGGGGGGGGGGGGGGGGTGACGTTTTTTTTCCTGCTGCTTTCAGACCAGCTGAGTTTCTCCAGCATTTTCTGCTTGTGTTTATTGTTTTGTGTATAGTGACAATTGTTATTGACGTGTGTTTTTCTTTTTAAGTACCACAATATCTATTGCCAAACGATGTTGTCGCTTGCAGCGAACATAATGCATTGATTTGAAATCATTCCATGCTACCTTGAGCATCCGGTGACGGCTGGGGAGGTGATCTCTAGGAACATCTTGACGGGGCGACGCGAATGCAAAGTCAGTCAGACAGTAATATCAGTGATGGAGGCGCGGAATATACCCCCCATCACCGCGCCTTTCTTTTCCCCCTCAAGTGTGAATGGCCATTCTCCCTTTTCCATCAAAAGATGTTGGAACATCAGCGAGAAGACTCGGTGGGAGGGGAGTGTTAATAAACTGACGCGTTCAGTGCTCTGGATGGCGAGTACGCAAAGTCGTGTCAGGCTGGAAAGCTCAGAAATGCACTTGACGCAGTTACAGACCGTGAGAAGCAGTTGTTAGCACGTCCACATTAAACGAAGCCGCTGGGTTGATATTTCTTGGCTATTAACAAGCAGAACGAAATATTCTGACTGCAAACGCACGTGAATATTGAGTGCAGAAAGACGAATGGTTAGCTAGAGCTGTATCACAATGTAGTACGCCACTTCGAAAGGATTTTATTTAAATTGGAAAACAAATCCTTCAGGATAGTCAGTTACGATGTTTATTTTCCCATTTAAGAACCTTCATTCATTCCTTTTTACAAAGCTAGAAACATTAAAAAAGACCCCATATTTAGATGGCCGGTCATTCAATGGCACATTGTATTTTTGGCGTCAGATTTCCTATTAAGATCCCATGCTATTAGCCAATTTTATTATATCGTGAAATTAAAACAAAATACTGCCGAAGCTGGAAATCAGAGATAGCAACAGAAAATGCAAGAAAAACTCACCGAAGAGTCATACGGACACGACACGTTAACTCTGTCTGTCCAGAGCTGGTGCCAGACCTGCTGAGTTATCCCAGCAATTTCTGTTTATTACATCGTGATCAACATATGTAAAATTTCCCACCATAAAGGTTTGTAATGCATCTTTGATCTTGACAGTTTTATCTTTAAAATAATGTATGTTTAACTTTTTGGAATTATCCTGTCCCACTTGAGTGTTAAATTTACAGTAAATTTAGAAATGCGGATGGAAGTTTAAATTTATAGCAATCTTTATAAATGGGTAAATCTGGAACACTAGTCAAAATGGATTTGCTCATGACCAAATGATGTGGTAGCTACTTTAATCTAGCAAAGCTGTGTTTTTTTTCACATAGAATTGAAGGGTTTTAATTATCAAGGCATTACTGGTGTGTATGGAGCTGAACTGCTTTGCCAGGCATACCTGTGTCTTGTGCATTGATGCTCAGTTCTCCTGTTAGTTAAATATTTGTACTGCATTAATTTTAAATATTATATAATGGAATTATCAAATTTTACAACATAGAAGGAAGCCATTTTGTCTGTGCTCACCCTCTGAAGAATGATCTATTTAGTTTCATCCCCTGCCCTTTGCCTGTTTTTACATCAATCAAATCCATCAAAGTTGTGAAAATCATCAACTAATTTAATCTTTAATTTTCTTTATGCCAATGATAAGATGCTCAGTTCCTTACAGAAAAAGCCTTATCCCTAGTATTACCTTTTCCCTATCCTCTCCATGTCCTTGACATTCTTCCCAAAGTAGGGCATCTAAAACTGGACACAATACTCAAATTGAATGGTTGAATCTACTATTTGTATAGATGTAGTATTACTCATTTTCTTCTGTATTTAATGCTATTACTTACTTAACCTATATTCCATTCACTTTTTTTGTTGCTTTATTAATTTGTTCTTTTCTTTAAAAAAAATGTGCATCTAAACTTCCAATTCTCTGTGCACTTCTATTCCAGTTGAGGCATTTACTTTGTGTGATCCCTGAAGGTGACATTCATTAGCTCTATACAGGCAGTCCTCGGATTGACAACGCAGTTGATTCATGGAAACTGTGTTATATGACAAAATATTGTAAGTTGGAACCAATTTCCCCATAGGAACAACATTAAGAATGGGGGATTCGTTCTGCTGGCGGGGAAGACAGCATTTTTACTGGCAAATTGTACCTCATATCCCGTGGGTCCCGATGCATTCAGACCTCTGCTGGCGGCAAGGCACCATTCTTCATAGCTGACTGAGCAGAAGTCTTCAGACCGAAGGCGCGTTAGATCCCATTGTAATCAATGGGTGATTAGCCAGCGGGGCCAAGGCAGGATTTTAACTGGCAAACTGCAGCTTCATTTCCCAGTTTTCAAAAAGAGTTTTTTGATTTTTGGCTCCAGTTTGGCCAGGCAGTTCACTGCCAACTGGCCACATTGATTGTTCTCTGTAATGACCTTCTGACCCGGGAGATAAGGCCTGGTGAATGCAGGGTGTGCTTCGGCGGGAGGTTTCACAACTTCCCTGGGCTTGTTCAAAACATATCAAAATTATAAATCATATTTACAAAAATATAAAAGATGGGCTGGCGTGGCATCGTAAAGTTGAAACCAACGTTGTAAATTCAAAACGGTGTCAACTTTTAAACGTTATTAGTGCCATTCGTTGTAACTCGAGGGCTGCCTATAGTAGAATTTGGTTGGTTTAAGATTGAGTTATGTGCAAGGAGGCACTTGTGTTTTGCATTTAATTTTACAGTTGGAGGATGCATCTTAAAAGTAAACAGGTTTTCCATTCACATTTGGGGACAAAAGGGATCTCCTTGAAATATATTTTGAAAATAGCTTTGAACAATTGCATTTTTTAACATGCATAGTTACAACAGCAATCACATTTATACAGCACCAGAAGTGGTTGGAATGCTTAAACACCATCGGATCTTGCTGTCATCTGCTAAAACTGCCCGCTATTCCAGGATCATCCTGTACTGCACAGATAACCTATTTCTTTTATTTACTGCAAACTGACTTCTTAAACTTGTCTTCCCTGTTCCTTCCACCTGCACCTTCAACAAGTCATGGGCTTCTGTTATGCTAAGACCGAGACAATCCAATCAGTTGTCTGTTGCATCCCTCCCTTCCATTAGTCCATATGGCCAAACTTCTGTTCATGTTCTCCCCTAATCCTGAACTTTATCTAGAATTTTTCCTATCTTCCATCGTGCTCTGTCTGAGTTCATTTTGCCCAAAAGACTACCTCCTGTTCCTGTGAACTACTAAATTGCTGATAACTCAACGTTCTCATGTTAGTCACAATTGGAAATAGTTCTCACTTCAAATGTTATCCCTCTCTCCTTTAAACTTGCTTTTATCAGCTTCTCCTCAGAAAAAAAGTCCTTGAACCCCAACATCCTTGCAAACTATTGTTTCATCTCCAACATCATCCATTCATGTCCAAAGTTCTTTGAATATGTTGTCACCTCCCAAATCTGTTCCCATCTTTCCTGGAACTCAATGTTTGAATTCCTCCAATCAGGTTTCCAATTCTGTAACAGTATTCAAACAGCTCTCATCAAAGTCAAAAATGACATCGCATTGACTGTGACCTCCAGCTTGTTCACAGCTTCGTGTTGCATTTGATTCACAGATGAATTTCTAACCTCTTATTTGTGCCATCACCAAAGACAGTCTATTTCTTCCTCTTGATTTCACCCCTGTCTCAGCTCATATGCTGCTGACACCCTCATGCCTTTGTTAGATTTACAGTCGACTATTCCAACACACTGCTGGCTGATCTCGCACATTCTACCCTTTGTAAACTTGAGGTCATTCAAAACTCTGCTCCCCATGCTTTAACTCGCAACCAGTTCTGTTTCCCTATTCTCCGCTGATCGGTACTGGCTCCCGGTAAAGCAACATCTTGATTTAAAAAAAATTCTCATCTTTGTTTTCAAATCCCCTCCATAGCATCAACCCATAAAGCATCACAAATCTCCAAGACATCTGCATTCTTCTAATTCTTAACTTTTGTCCATTCTCAATTTTAATTGTTCCACCATTGATTGCTGTTCCTTTAGTTGCCTAGGCAGCAAGCTCTGAAATACCCTCCCTGCAATTCTCCGCCTCTCTGCCTCACTTTTCCTCTTTAAGATACTCCTTAAAACCTACCTCTTTGATCAAGTGACACTAAGATCCAGGTTCAATTCTGGCCTCGGGCCACTGTCTGTGTGGAGTTTGCACATTCTCTTTGTGTGTGCGAGGATTCCCTTTGAGTGCTCTGGTTTCCCCCAGAGTCCAAAGGTGTGCGGGTTAGGTTGATTGGCTATGCTATATTGTCCCTTAATGTCAGGGGGACTAGTGGGGTTACGGGGATAGGGCCTGGGTGGGATTGTTGTTGGTGCAGGCTCGATGGGCTGAATGGCCTCTTTCTGCACTGTAGAGATTCAATGATCTGACCTAATATCTCCTCACATGGCTCAGTGTCATACTAATACTTCTGTGAAGTGCCTTGATTTGTTTAATAATATTGAAGGTGCTACATAAATATAAGCTGTTCTTACTGTTAGTTATATATTAATCTCAAGATGCTTTCCTTGGGTAGAAATTACACTGATCAGTAGTTAGAGAGATTAGTTAAGGTGTAGATGAAAAAGTAGGTTTTGTTGAGGCATTTGAAGCTGAGTAAAGGTAGCAGTGCTGGAGGAGTTTACCAATAGAATTTCAGAGTGTAGGGCCCAAATTTCTGAAAGCTCAGGCATTACAGGTAAAATGGATGGAGTGGATGGGTATGAAAGCCAGAATCAGAAGAGTGGAGGATATGTATGTTTGGAGGATGTTGCAGATATAAATTGGGATGAAGCTATAAAGGATTTTTGAATTCTAAATGTGAATTTTAAATTCGCATTTTTGGCAGATTGAAAGTTAATGATGTTTGGCAGGAAGAGGAATGATGAACATGTGAGTTTTAGCATAGGAAATAGGATGTGGGTGACTGAGTTTGGACAAGTTGTAGGGTAGAGCAAAGAGAAAGTTTGAGACGTTGAAGTTCAAGGCAACAAAGAGGACCATGGAAGTTTTAACACCATGAGCATGAGGTGAAATGGTGATGTTGCAGGTATAGAAATAAGTGGACTTAATGATGGGTAGGATAAGTCATTTGATCCTCAGTGCAGGTTGAGGCAGTTCACTGAGGTTACAATCAGTCTGCCTCAATAATCAGTCAGAAATAGGGCAGGAGCCAGAGGCTAGAAAATGGTTTTTGGTGGAAGACACAATGTGGCTTCATCCTTGTTAATAAATTTGATTTTGTGAAAATGTTTTACTTCTAGTAGAAAATTATGCATTGTAATAACCATTGAGCTTGGAAGCAAAATTTGTAATTTAAAAAAATGTCTGTGGAATCGTAATTGTTTTAAGAATGTTTGAAAGGGACTTTTCGGTGTAAAGGGATCAGTTGTATTTTCTTGGATAGCAAGGTTCCTTCGGCATCACCTTCCAAACCCACAACTACTCCCATCTAGAAGGACAAGAGCAACAGATACCTGGGAACACCACCACCTGGAGATTCCCCTCCAAGTCACTCACCAACCTGACTTGGAAATAAATCGCTGTTCCTTTACTGTCACTGGGTCACAATCCCGGAATTCCCTCCATAACAGCACTGTGGGTGAACCTACACCTCAGGGGCTGCAGTGATTCAAGAAGACAGCTCACCGCCACCTCCTGACGGGCAGTAAATGCTGGCCTAGCCAGCCACACCGACATCCCATAAATGAATTTAAAAAAGCAGAAATACTGGTCCTTGTGAGCTGACGATCCTTGACCTGGAAGCAGTCGCAACAAGAAGAAAATTCAGACCAGAATCCATGTAGATTGTTGACACAAAGGAGAGCTACAAGCAGAAGAGCTGGAGTTGAAGGCACAGTTGCAGTCAAAAAGAGTAAACAGAAAGAGGAACGCACCAAATTCTCGTGAAGAGAAGAAACAAATTTCAGGAATAGTCAGTTTTTCTCTTTTTGCAGAAAAGGCTACAGAAGCTCTTGAAGAAACTGTACAAGCGGGTAAAAAGGTCTAAGACCTGAAAAATTGTGAGAAGTTCAGAGATGCTAAAGAGCTGGGTGCTTTCCTAAAAGTGATCAAACCATCAACTGAAGTTTTATTGTTTGGTCTGTTGTGAAAACATTCTGGAAAACTATACCATCAGGACTGTTGTGACCTGACTGAGAAAGGATTCATGGAAGTGTATCTTACTGATAATAACTGTACTCATGAAACTTTGGTGAATGATGGTGAAAGCTATTGTCAGAAAGGAGTCCTGACCTCCAATGCGTGTATAAAGGACATAATTTGTGGAATTGTGTAGCTATGTAATTCCACACATAGAATCCCTACAATACAGAAGGAAGCCATTCGGCCCATCGAGCCTGCATCAACAAAAATCCCACACAGGCTCTATCTCCGTAACCTCATGTACGCACCCTCCTAATCCCCATGATTTAGCATGGCCAATCAACCCTCACATATTTGGAGTGTGGGAGGAAACCAGAACACCCAGTGGAAACCCACACAGACAAGAGGAGAATGTACAAACTCCACACAGACTGTCATCCAAGGCTGGAATTGAACCTGGGTTCCTGGCGTTGTGAGGCAACAGTGCTAACCACTGTGCCACCAGGCTGTTCCATGCTAAAGGGGAATGCTTGTGGGTTCTGTAAGACATATGTTTGTAATATTGGCTATTTAAAGTGAAATTTCCCTGTTTTATTTGCAGCAGTATTAGCCTGTTAATTCATGTGTAATTTGCCTTGATTCTGATTCATGTTAAATTAAGAGCTGTAAGAAAGGGAATCTTTGGTAATTTCTTCATTTGGGTTCATTCCATAAATGTGGTTATTTTGCTTTACAGTTCCCCACAGGGGTCATTACATTATGCTTTATAAATTGCAACGTTGACTAACTTTCTCAGCATTTGATGACTGAAATGGAATTGTTCTTGGTGTACTGAAAATAGTGTGAATAGCTTGGGATATTTTGAGCATGATTCTGCATGTACCATGCTAGTTGTGATTCCTAATTGAACTACATATGCATGGAATGGACATCAATGTCCAAAGGTGAAATAGTAATGTACAGGTGGGAATGGTTTAAGAAATTGCATTAATACATGATGGAATGATAGTTGGTGACTTTCAGCAAGGCTGTTAAGAGTGACATCTTCGTGCTTTATTGTCAGAAGGGAAATGAGAAAATGTTATTTTTTCTGATTAGAATTTAAAATTATGTCACCTAACTTATTGAAGAACTTTTTTCATATATCCCTTGATAGTTTAGTAAGTGCACTACATGGTGTAGTATTGAGTTGTGCCATTCAAGAAGATCCTTGCCTAGATTAGTAAACTGTAATATATTATCAAATTTCAACCAGGGCAGCTGTTGTGGTACTAATATTAACCTTCACATCCATGGGGAGGGAATGGGGTTAAAACCAGCCATGTGTTTTGCTTCTAATCACCATCCATTGATGCCTACTGGAAAATGTGTATATACAGATGTTGTGTGATGACAAGAACAGGCTTGTATCTGATCCCTTGAGCAGCACATAGCTTGCGCACACTCAGTGAATAGGTTTAAAACAAAAATAACCACTTGGTAATGGAAGATTACAGTGCTAATGATATTGTATTGCCAGGATTAAGTGCCTTTAGGATTTGATGGGGAATTTATGTGGAAGGTTGGAAAGACTGTTTCCTGGGAGAAAATAGATGCGCAAAGCCTTCTAATTATGTGAGTCATCATAAATTAACTCTCTAATAAATTGACTCGAAACTAAAAAGCAATTATGAAGTTTTAAGTGGCTTTTAAACATAAATCATATATGTTCTTTAAGGCTGCTAGACTGCTGTGTTATAATGGCCCTAATTTTCCAGATTGTCAAGGGATTGGATGTACAACTAAGATGCATGTCAAGAAACTGTGGAAATCATGAATTGCTGACCTACATAGAATTGTCCAGGAAGTTTCAACTTCCGATGGGCAATTTCCCTGCTTCCTGTGACCCTCAGTGAATGTCTCCAATTTGGAATGAGAGCCAGAGACTTTGGATAGTTCTGATGTACTTACCTGGGTAGTTACCCAGGAAATGTTAGATTAAAAGTTAACATCTGGGTCACTACACAACTGACGCGCCCCCCCCCCCCCCCCCCCCCCCCCCCCAACCCCCACCCCACCCAAGCACTCACAGCCCCAGACTTGACCCGACTATCACCCTGACTACCTTCCAGATACTCCTGCCACCTCACCCACTTACCTGCTTCAACCACCTTACCCATTTACCTCATCCATCTACCGTCCTACTCATTCATCCACTCATCGATTCACTAACATTCAAACTGGATGTTTAAACTTATCATATGGCAGTTAGTGGTGTGAAAAGCGGGCATTTCTTGTATTCCCCCCTGATTCGACTCCACTGCGATGGAGCTCTCTGAGGGATGCTGTGCGCTCCACATTTCTGGTAAAGCCAAACTCAACAGGTCCTAGAAGGAATGTGGCGTGTAGATGTGCAGGGGGAATGTTCGAGTGAAGTAGGAATCAGACAATGATTGCCACTCCTCTGAAGATTTGGACCAATAGCGTTTCATTCATTTGCCCACTATTCATGTACTTTTTGATGAAATAATTGGATGACTCTGATGTTAGTTTGAATTGAAAAAGTTTGGAGTCCTGGGGGTAATTGCCACATGATCAATTTACCAGTCATAAAGAAATGCCTATTCAATTTAACAGTTCAGTGTGGCAACTTAAACAGTGTCATAAATTTCAAACTTTGTAGGTTTGTAAAATATCTATATTAAGTCTATTCGGTATTTAGATTTTTTTTGTAATTCATTGGTAACAGTAGTGGATTTACAAACCAGATTTTAAAAAAATTTTGATTTTCTTCCGTCTGTATGATTTTTCTTAATCTAAACAGCAACATTACACCCACAAAAATGGCATTTTCAATGTTACAGCCCATGTACTATTCCTTGTGGCCAATTCGAGCTCTATTTCTAGTCTCTCCTAGAATCAATTAGCTTTCAGTTAAACTTTCTTCTCAGTTTCCTGGTATTCTGGTCGTGGATATTTCAGTGTCTAAATAGATACTTTTAAAATATAAAAATTGAAATCTTTGGATATATTCGTCTCTTTAATTCAGTATGGTGGACCTTTATGATCTTCTAAAATCTATGGTATATTAAGTTTTCAGTAATATAAAAGCAAATAATTTGACCTCCAAACGGGTAGATTTGTATGAACATTTTTTTTGACTAAGATTGAATGTAAACTTAAATATTCACACGAGTTGTATTTATTGTATGGTAAAGGACATTAGATTTATAGCTCTACAGCATTTTTTAATTGAGTATGTCAATGAAGGTTAATGAATGGCAAGTAGTTTTATTTAAAATCATATGACATTGCTCAAATTCAGACATTCAGTAAGATAGCTACTAGCTCTTGCAAAAAAATGTATTTTATATTAATTTGTACTTTCAAAAAGTAAAGTAGAAAGTTATTGCATGAATTTAAAGGAAATCATTTTATTTCTGCCCCACTGACAAAGTAGTTGCATCAATTAAGATATGACTGTGAGAATCTTGATATTAAGAGTTTGTTTTGAAATATGGATTGATTCCAGATTGGACGAATTTTGAGGTTTCTTATTTTTTTCAACTTTGTAAACCATGTACAAGTTCAATAAGCGCACTTTCAAGATACCCACCAACCACAGCAGCCCCACAGCCCTTTAATGTTCCTGGCTGGTGATGGGACTTCTGCCTCTCACCCCGGTGGAAGTCCTGACTCGGAGAACTGTAGTCCCAGAAACATGAGTGACAGCATTGGGCCTGACTAAGTCCTGGAATCCAGGACTAGATAAGGGTAAGGGAGGGGCGGTGTGGAAGAGGGAAAGGGCAGTAAGGAAAGGGGAATGTTGGTGTTGGGCGCCCCATGTGGAAAGAGGGCCATTAAGGGCGGTGCCTCCTACCCAACTGAGGCCCAAGCTGGGCATCCCTTCCCTCATCCCTGAACAACTCCTCTGAGCTCAAAATTGAGGTCTGATGGCAGCAGCTCCAAAGTGGCACATAATTGATCACTTAAGGGCCGCAGTTGGGATGAAGATAAGCAGGCTACCCCAAGGCTGTCCCACCTCACCTAAAATTGTGGACAGGTGGCGCAAAAGTGGGAGGGCCGAAGTCAGGTCACCTGGGGGAATTTTATGGCCCCTCCCCACCTATAAACCCATCAGCAGGGGACGTAAAATTCTGCCCTCGTTCAGGACTCCTAGGCATACAATTAAAGACACCTCTGGTCGATAAGTGAGATTCTGGGAAAAGCTCTGAATTACATATTGAATGGCGGTTGAAGTACTGATTCTCCTATTTCTTGTGTTATGTTTTATGAGTTGATTTCAAATTCAGTATTTAAAGAGGCATTGCAAATATGAAATCTGATGGATCCTGGAATTGGGAATAGTATTTATTAATTTTATAGAATTCAGTACAGTACACCTGTTCATAGACTACCTCCTGTTTTAATGATAGCTCTGTGGATGTAGTGCTGGGACAGTAACCTCTTCCCTACTGAGACTCACTCATATTTATGCAATGTCATGTCTCTCCCAAATAGTCACTGTCAACAAATGCTGTTCATTCACCCATTCAGCACATACCATTACTCTCAATTCATGGGTCTCTTCTTCCTCGCAGGAAGAGGTAGCACAAAATATAAGTGGGAGACACTGAACCAGAGGTGGCACTCCAGCTATCTTGCAGTTGACAGCTGCATAGGAGAAGGCACTGGACATCAACAAAGTATCAACATACTTGACCACTGTAGATGAGGACCTACCAACCATCTGGTGGCAGAATTGAATGAAAGATAGTCACACGGCAAACACCAATCCCTCATGGGTACTTGGTGTCAACCGCTAGTGAAATATGACCAAGTTCATAATAATTAGAAAAGGCATTCTAAAATTGACAGTTCTAATTCATTTCTTTATTCTCCCCACAGGACCTTCAAGCTTGCTGCAGGAGATGGTGCAGGCAGATAATAATAGCTCCTCAGAGGAGGTTGCTCACTCTGAAGGTGCATTGTCATAGGTGCAGGCCATGCACAGCTCAGATACACTTTGGTGGGATTGGTAAGGAAGATGCGTGGGATTTAACCTGTTGAATTACACATCACATGTGAGCAAGAGCAAATGGTGGAGACAGACAACAGCGTGAGTCTGCATCACAAGCCCAAATGGGTGACCTAAGCTTTGATTAGTTAGACGTAAATGTTGAGCCTCAAGGTCCGCCAAAGGATGGGATACTCCTGGAGCAATAGGAGAGAATGTACAATGTACTGGCAGGTGTTTCAGCAATGTGTGTTTACTCACAGAGAGATTGGAGGAGTCTGCGGCATGATGTCGCAGGCATTTGCAATGATCTTTTCATCTATGGAAAGAGTGGCCACATGCATGGAGCATCTAATGCAGCAATCAAATGAGTTCATGCAAACCCTCACAAATGACTGCCAATTTTAGTATTTATGATTCACCAGCCTTGGCCCCACTGATCTGCAGCAAAGTGCTTTCCAGCTTATTGCTAGCAAGGAAATGTAGCTGGGCTATAAGAGGGATATTAGTGGAAGAGGATATGGAAGTGAGGATTGAGCTCAAAGTGCTTTCGCTTCTCACCTGTTAAAAACAGCCCTACTCCTGGCCTCTCACTTCAGTCAGTACCCCTACATGCTGACAATGGCTGAGTCTGAAAGAGAAAACGCTGGAAAATCTCAGCAGGTCTGGCAGCATCTGTAAGGAGAGAAAAGAGCTGACGTTTCGAGTCCAGATGACCCTTTGTCAATGGCTGAGTCTGCCCTGCACAGGCACCCTTTTGGCCTCCAAAACCTGAGGATGTTGTGCGAGAACATCTCTACATCAAAGCAGGGATCTTATCTGCCTGTCTCTGACCTTGCAGAAGCCATAGTGGTTGTATGATCTAGAAGGGCTGGGAAGAGGAAGAGTAAATATTTTTACTTGTTCAGGCCCTTGGGTGTGTTAAACAATGTTAGAAAGTTACGTTTATTTAATTTTTGAGCTACAAATGTTATTTGTTTCTCCTACTTGTGTTGCCCCTTTTTTGTTGCTATCCTGCAAGTGGCCTTTTCACTTGTGATAATTGGTAAGACAATTATTAACACCAAGCAATGGGGGGTTGTGAAAGGATTGCTTGCAGGACTGCTTCGGATTGGAGGAAAGCTGGGTGTTTGGTGGACGTAAGTGACTTTTGCTTGTGGCTGTAAAATAAGTGGGCTGATGGAACCCAAGTGAACCTCACAATAATGAGGCCATCCTGCGGCAGTAATATGCACCTCTGCTGATACTTTGACTGAAACATGTTCTTCCTTCTACTTCATTGGAAGCATCTGACAAGCCAGCGTGCTCTGCACCTTGTGCCTCGTGCGTGTCCATACCTCACCGTTGTGAAAAGCTCTGCAAAGTGCAGCTCACCATGACCATTGTGGTGCTCTTTCTGTTGCCGGTGCTGGTACTGTAGATGCTCCTTCTCAGCTTGGCCCATAAGTGACACCCATGCTGCTCTGGTAGATCAGAGTTCCAAAATGGACTTCAGATGTGCTAACTTCCAAAGTTGTGAAACTCTCAGCACAAAATACTGTGAGCAATCTGGTATGAAAGTAACTCTGAGGTTTCATTACTTACTGGCATATTTCCTTATTTGGAAATTTGGCTGTTTGGAAAAGCTGGTATGGTGTGTTAGTTGCACCATGTTGGGATAAGACGAGCTTCATGGGGCAGTCCTTTTCTTGTATCCTCTTCTATGTTTGTTTCCAGAAGTACAATGATAAAAACTTTACAAAATTGCTACCTGCTCAAATCTATAGCTCATGAAGATAGCAGCAGATCAGATCTGGTTTATTTAGTCTTGTTGACACAACTACCCTTCAGACAAGAACAAAAATCGAAATTGTGTTCAGTTTCATTGCATCATTCAGTGGTTACATAACCAAATTATACGGTAACACATTTTGCAGAAGTGCTATGAGTCACATGTGATGTTTTAATCATTGCTTGGGATACTTCGGACTGCAGAACATTATAAGCAACAACTTTTAAACCAGGACTTCAGTAATGTCTGACTCACAACATATTCAATAGATTTCTTTAATGCCAGGAGCTTGAATTCTACTCCACTAAGCACACATGTTAGAGACTGTGCTCCTGAGCACTGGTGCAATCCGGTTGTGCATTTGATTAATTATAAGCGATGACCTCCTTGTTCTCCACCACTTTTAGGAACATAATGGGGTTTTTTTTTGGAGAAAAGTGTAACAAAAACTGAGTGCTGATTATTTTCAGACATATTCTTATGAATGTATAATCTTTGATGTTTTGTGCATTCTTCTCATGGGTAAAATGTTGAAAGATAATTAAAAAAAGAAATGAAGAGAAATAAATAACTGCTAAGAATATTCTCTTAATGTGGAGATGGGGGAGGTTGGTATGGTGGGGGTCAGTGGAGAGAGGGCATGGTAAGTAGAAAAAACAGAATTGGTTATTCTGGCTATTTATATCAGTTGAACCCAGCTGCCTAGCATGAACGTTGATTGTGTGATAATACTGAATGATTGTATTCCTCCCTTAGATAAGCCATCCACCAGAGACAGCCAGGACCCCCAGAACTCCTCCATTAACACCACAGATGACAGACTCACCTGTGTCACACCCTCTCTTCAACCAAGCAGCAGCACAGATACAGGCATGTTAGTGGGCAATAACGCACCAGCTCAGTTGATAATGCACAGTAGTGAGGGCACATGACACTATCAGGAGGAGTTGGTGAGGCAGAGATTGCCCACGCATGGCAGGTTTTGCAGCATTTGACTACATTTGACTGCAGGTGAGGCCAGTGAAGGTACTCACTAATGTGAGCTCAAGCTTTATGGATACCCACACGTCCAGCCATTGGTATAACCTGAGCAATTAAAAAAATTTCCTGTTGATATTCTGGGGGCAAGGCAAACTTGGTGGAGCACTGTTCACTTTTCTTCCACAGGCCTCCCGAAGATGAGGTGGGGGGGGGGTCTCCACTTCTGCATGCTGCATCTCGAAGGTACTAACTCTCTGGCTTCAGTTTCAGAGCAGACAGTCAACTTCAGGCCTTTAATGAGGGAGGGCAGCTCAGCACCTTCAGTCAGGTTTGAGTTTTTGGAAAACAGTTTCCACTAACTTGACCTCTGGGTCACCCTGTTGGGACATTGGTTCTCTGCCAACTAAGCTTGGCTGCCTAGCTTAGGATTGGGTCATAGAATCCCTACAGTGCAGAAGGAGGCCATTCGGCCCATCGAGCCTACACTGATGACAATCTCACCCAGGCCCTATCCCTGTAACCCCAAATATTTACCATGCTTATTTTCCTGACACTACGGGGAAGTAGAGCATGGCCAATCAACCTAACCTGCACATCTTTGGAATGTGAGAGGATACTGGAGCACCCTGTTGCCAAATCCTGGTCCCCTGCCTGCAGGGTTCTGCTGAGTAGGAAGTTGGTTCCTGTCACCGGCAGCTTGAGGACAATTTCTACCACCACCGGGCCCCAGACCAGATTACATTGTAGTTGGATCTAATAGAGGACAGCTGTACTTTCTCCACTGATCAGTGCCTTAGTTTTCAGGTAGGGCTGGGAGTTGGGGAGTAGGTTTATGTTTCCTCCAGCAATAAGAGCTGAATGGCTCTTGTATCTTGGAGCAGTTTAATGGACTTGCTCCCATCCTGGGACAGGTATGGGGACACTTCCTGAAAGGATAAAACTCTGATAGCTCTCAGGAATTTTGTCTGTCTTAGCCCTCATGGAGAGATCCTGCTTGCTCTGCTGAACTACCTACTGGGGTGAACTTCTGGAGGCTATTCTTATGGGACCCTACAAGACGCATCGGTTCCCCTTTCAGCTTCCAACATCCCAGTTGAGTGTCCTATTCTGTTACTGTGAGAAGACACTCTGTCTCTGGGGATTCTCCTTTTGAGTTTGAGGATTTCTGGAACCCTTGATTATACTTTCCTTTCTAAGTGGTGTGCCTTTCCTATTCAGTTCACCCTCATTGTCTTTCCAGTGGTTTTGGGGATGGTTTAGAAAGGGTCTGCCTGATTTGCCAGGCCTGTGGGTGAAGTCGTAGCTGTCTGCTATGAAGGCAGCATCTCTGCTTATGAGGATTCTCTGCTCCTCCAAGTACTTTCTTAGGTTGAGGGTGGTAAGCAGTTTTTAAATTCCTCCAGCAATATGAAGTCGTGCATTCTCTTGGAGATGTATTTTTAAAAAGTTGTCCCACCAGTCGAACACTATTTGCTTCAGCCTCTCGAACTCTGCATGGGTCTGTGTGGATTTCTTACAAGTGTTCCAGAATTGGTGGCGGTATGGCTCTTGGACTAGCTCATAGGCACTAAGGGTGGCAGCCTTGATCTTGTTCATATTTAGTGGATTCATCAGGAGCCGGCATGGAGTAGACCTCCTGGGCTCTCCCTGATAGCTTCCCTTGAACTAAAAAGGTCCAGATATCCAATGGCCATTTTAATTGTCCAGCTACTTTCTGAAAAGTGGCAAAAAAGTATTCCATGTCACACTTCAAATTTAGGAACAAATCTAACATAGTTAAGGGCCTCAGTGTTTGGTTCTGTGTAGGGAGCTTTGGACTGTCACCAGATAGAAAGATTTTCCGAGCAGCTTCCATCGGTCTTAATCGCTCCCTCTCCCTTTTGAGCTGGTAATTCCGTTTCAGTTTTCTGAGTTGGAATTCTTCTTTCTCCCTTTCGCTCTTTTTCCCTCCTGAAACTCTAGTTACATTTTTGAGTTTTTTCAGCTCAAATCTGGCTGTGCAAGGGGTTTGAAGTCCATGTTGAACTCCTTGTCTACCTGCTCTGTTTGCCAAGTGGTTCTAAATGCTCTGCCAGGGGCTGGAGCAGTTCACTTCTTTTAATCTTAACTGGGTAGTTTTACTTGCGTTTCCCTAGCTACAGCTTTCAATTGTTCTGAGCTTAGGGATGCTAGTATCAAGCCATTTAAATCTCCTTGTTAGTAGAAGGGAACCTGCTGTGGTAATTTCCTCGTGTTTTGCAGATCGTTTCAGCCACTGAATTTTCCCTCTTGGCTTTCAGTTGGTTCCTTTTGTATCAGATTTGGCTTATTTCTGAAATTTGGTCTCTGGTCAAATTTATGGTCAGATTTTTCTTGTTTGGTCAACTTTTGGCTCACTTGTATTGGGACTGTCCTGGACAAGCCCCCAATTTCTGTTACGGACAGAGAGAGAGACTGAACTTCTATATCCTCTTTCTATTGTTCCCGAAGCAGAGGTGTTTTTGAATAATTTATAAAGTAGGTTGTGGCGTGTTTCCCCAAAGTGTGATCCAGTTTGCAAATAGCTTGCAACAAGTTTGTATTATGATTAATTCAGAACATTGGTTTATTCTCATTGAAACTGAGGAGAGGACATGTTCGCAAGCTCGCACACACACCTCATTAAGTTTCAGTCTCTGAGCACATGCTTAAACAACAACCATTCACTCACTGTGTGCCAGGACCTCTTTATTGTGTAAAAAAAATGTCCAGGAGAGACAGATGTGAAACAATATTTTAAATTTCTGCTGGCAAGGTGCTCAATTTGGAGGGGGACAAGATTCTGCTGCCTTGGCTGATGAGCATTCATGAAACACAAATGGGTTCCCAAAATAGCTCAATGGGACGCTCGATCTGCTATGGAAGTTTGGAGAACAAGATTCCGAACTAATTTCCCACTGTTGGCACACCATTTTTGCCCTGTTACCAAATCCTGGTCCCCTGCCTGGCAGAGAGCTGCAAACTCTGCTCAATGTGCTTAACCGTTTATGTGCTGATTGCAAAGAAGAGTCTGAAAGGTTTTCTTGAGGTTGAAACATAGAGGGTTTCATTTTTATTGAGTTAAAAACCCACTTGGATAAAGTTATAAATATATTTAAAAGAGTAAACGCACGGGTGGAATTTTTCCATCCTGCCCACCGCGGGAATCGTAGCAGGCGGGACAAAAAATTTGGCGGATCATTTAAAGGTCCGTTGACCTCGGATGGGAAATTCCAGTCTTGGGGTACGCACGGCCGGAAAATTCCACCCCGTATCTCGAATTTCACAACCCACACACACATCCCAGCATGTAAAATCTACAAGTTTTTCTGTAGTATATTTCCTTTGCAGTTCAATGCTGAAAGGCTAAAATATTGAGAGTTCACTGTGTGAGTCCAATGGCTGTGGCTGCAACAGAAATTTTTCAACATCGTCTTGAAGTTCCAGGAGTGGAGTTCAAGCCCATGTAAAACTGCAATTGCTGGAGACAATTTCTTATTAAAACATAATCTGTCTTTCCCAAAATGATTTTTGCACCTGGTGCATATTCCAATGAAAATTCCATGTCTCTATGATGCACTTTAAACTTTATTAGGGACAAGGTCTTGATTTGAGGTAGAAGGAAAGGAGAGAATATTATTGCTACACTGCCATGTTTTTCCAGACTCCGAGCAGCACACATCTTCAATTCAAAAATGATAACTCCAGTCACATCACCTCTCTCTCCACATTGTGATTTCGGAAGGTATTTGGCTGATGTTTGAACTGATTGTGGCCATTCTTCTGCGATGAGCCTCTGAATGATTTCTTATCCATCTTGATAAGATAGGATAAACACCTTTCTATGCAGCTATTGTCCTTGTAGACTTTCTGTCTTCACTTGAGAGGTAGCTTTATAGATGTGCAAGTGTGAGGCCTTGTGCTGTTTTCACTAAATCATTTTGAAGGACTTCTTGACATCAACAGGTCTGAAATTCCATGAGGGTCTCATGGGATTTCAACTTGTAATTCACATTGGAACTTGCAGGTTGAAATCTGACCAACCTGCAGCATCAAACATCAGCTGACTTGTTACAACCATCTTAAGTCAGTGTCATGTCTTGCTTTTACAAAGGCTTGTTTAAAAAGTTTAATGCATGTTTGATCAGCTAATGAAATTCCAAATTGATATCACTCATGCACAAATCATTGCATTACTACAGAGCCTCTATGCGCCACATTAAGCTGAATATTTTAAAAAAGAAGTACCTTATTAAAGAAATAGATTCTGCTGAGGGAGTATGCACATTTAGCGACTATTTTAAAAACAAGAACTAATAAGGATGATCAGCACTGAATTACTATGTGAGCTACGGGCAAATTTACTTGAATTAAATGATCAAGTGTATATTAGCTAAATTTGCTGACTATGCAAATATAAGCAGGAAAGCAGTTTGTGATGTAGATACAAAAGTCTGCACAGGGATAGATTAAATGAGTAGACAACAATATTGCAGACGGTATAAAGTGGGGAAATGTGAGATTGGCCACTTTGAGGAAAGAACAGAGAAACAGAATAATATTTAAATAAAGAGAGACTGCAGAATGCTGCAATACAGGGACATCTGGGTGTCCTTTTGCTTTAATCCTAAACAAGTTAGCATGCAGGTATAATAAGAAATTAAGAAGACAAATGGAATGTTGACTTTTATTTATCTGTAGAATCAGAGTTCTAATTATTTGTTTCTGTTGATATATGGCCTCATTATGAATGCTTGGCTGAGTTCCAAAACTCACTAATGAATTAACTCTAAAGGGATCTGTTTACCCAGGCATAAATGGAGTGTTAGCTTTAATTTATTGTTTTGTTTGAGGTTATAAGTTATTTTTTGATCCATTTTTCAATGTCTCTATGATTATTTGGGCAAGATTAAGAGGTGTGAAGCAGGTATTTTTTTGTTAAAATTATGAATAGGCATGCCTTTTGACACTTGTAGGTTGTAGGAGCAATAGATTTTTTCAAAGCAGATTTCTGAATGGGTGTTTCTTTCATGATCAATTTAAGAGTTCCATTGTTTTACATGGGTCATTGGTTGTGCATACTGAATGAGGTGTCATGGGGGCATTAAGACAGCATGGGAGGCATAAAAACATGAATGTGCATACTACTTCAGTCATACTGGTAGGAAAAAAACTCAAGTGGACAGAAATTGGCAGAATGTGGCAACCCTGCACATGGGCAACGATCAACAAAATATCTCATGGGCTGCACTCAGAACCCAAATGGGCCACATGAGGTCCCTGGGCTACAGGCTGCCCACCACTATTCTATTATCTAAGAAGGACTGGAAGATGTGGTCAAGTCCTTGACTTTCTCCACCCCTCAGCATCTCTCGGCAACCTAGAATGCATCCCATTTGGATCAGTCCCTTTTCTAATTTAATTGCTGGAAACATTTAAATTACCTTCCGTCTGTCTATTTTTATCCTGTTCAAATGTCTCTGCTATCACTTTCATTGACAACATCCTCTTTGATTCTGAATACAGAATCAAATATTAATTTTGTATCTCAACCATGCCCTCTGCTTCAAAATTTAATGTCTAAAAGGTCACACTTTCCGAACACACGTTTACCCTTTTTAAGTTTATAAAGACCATTTTTTAATATTAGTGTAGGAACAGCAACCTTGTGACGACACCACCGTAGTGGGTTGGATCTCAAACAATGACGAGACAGAGTACAGGAATGAGATAGAGAATCTGGTGAACTGGTGCGGCAACAATAATCTCTCCCTCAATGTCAACAAAACGAAGGAGATTGTCATCGACTTCAGGAAGCGTAAAGGAGAACATGCCCTTGTCTACATCAATAGGGATGAAGTAGAAAGGGTCGAGAGCTTTAAGTTTTTAGGTGTCCAGATCCCAACAACCTATCCTGGTCCCCCCCATGCCGACACTATAGTTAAGAAAGCCCACCAACGCCTCTACTTTCTCAGAAGACTGAGAAGGAAATTTGGCATGTCAGCTACGATTCTCACCAACTTTTACAGATGCACCATAGAAGGCATTCTTTCTGGTTGTATCACAACTTGGTATGGCTCCTGCTCTGCCCAAGACCGCAAGGAGCTACAAACGGTGAATGTAGCCCAATCCAACACGCAAACCCGCTCCCCATCCATTGACTCTGTCTACACTTCCTGCTGCCTCAGCAAAGCAGCCAACTAATTAAGGACCCCTCGCAACCCAGACATTCTCTCTTCCACCTTCTTCCTTCGTGAAAAAGATACAAGAGTCTGAGGTCACGTACCAACCGATTCAAGAACAGCTTCTTCCCTGCTGCTGTCAGACTTTTGAATGGATTTACCTTGCATTAAGTTGATCTTTCTTTACACCCTAGCTATGACTGTAACACTACATCCTGCACTCTCTCATTTCCTTCTCTATGAATGGTATGTTTATGTCTGTATAGCACGCAGGAAACAGTACTTTTCATTGTATGTTAATACATGTGACAATAATAAATCAAATCAAAAAAGTATGTAACACAATGTTGGGTCAGATGGACAAGAATTTGGTCAGGAAGATTTTAAGAAGTGTCTTGAAGGAGGAAAGCAATCAATTGAGACAAAGTATAGCAATGGAATTCCAGGGCTTAGGGTTTAGGTAGTTGAACAAATGGTGGCTTGATTAAAACCAGGGATGCTTAAGAATACAGAGTTAAATGAATGCAGTTAACTCTGGGTTTTTTCATGTTCATTCTTGAAATACAAGCGTCAAAGGCAAGATCAGCATTGACTGCCTGTTCTGATTTGTTGTGGAGAATGTGCTGGTGAATTGCCTTCTTCAACTGCAGCAGACCATGTGGTGTGGGTGCACCCGCAATGCTGTTAGGGAGTAAATTCTGGATTATAACTCGCTTGTGGGGCTGGAGGAAATGACAGAGATAGGAGCGCAGGAGTAAGCTGTTCAGCACGTAGAGCCTGCTCCATCATTCAGTTAGACCATGGCAGACCATATACCTCAATGCGACTTTTCTGCGCTGTCCCCATATCCCTTGATGTAATTGGTATCCAGAACTCTATTGATTTCTGTCTTGAACATGTTCAGTGACTGAGCTTCCAACAGCTTTCTGAGGTAGAGAATTCCAAAGTTTCACCACCACCTTAAAAGAAGCGATTTCTTGTCATCACAGTCTTAAATATCCTGCTCCTTATTTGGAGACTGTGCCCTCTGGTTCTAGACTCATCAGCCAGGGGAAATATACTATCTACATCTTTATCTTTCTCACAATGTCCTGTAAGATTTTTCAATGAGATCACCTCTCATTCTTGGAAGCTCTAAAGAGTACAGGCCCACTTTTCTCAATCTCTCCTTTAAAGGCAATCCTGCCATCCCAGGGAATAGTCTAGGATGTTTTCTAATATATTTAAAGATATAGGCAAAGAGACACAATCCTTTGCCTTTAGTGGTGGTTGGAGAGGACAGCCTTAAAAAATTTTTTTTTTACTCCTTTAAGTTACAAAGCCAATGCACGGAGTGGACTGGGCAAACCCAAATCCATCTCCTTGCTTGCTCCAAAATCCAAATTCAAATTAAATCCTATCCATGGTACCCGCAAGAGAGATGAACAAGATCTAAGCTGACAAGATAAAGCATTGCACCCCATCTTGGGCTTGCTCTGACACTTGACCTTAACAAATAGATTGAGAAGCTGCCCTTGGACTCGACAGGTCATATCCACTATCTGGGGTCATCATTGGAGAGGGAAGAGACCACAGATGCACCTCACACTGATGAAAACCTGCTTATGGAGGCCCCAGCTCCGATTCTGCATAATTCAGTGAGCAAGATCAATGGCATAATTATTTGTTGGTTGCAATTGAAGCATAACTGTTAGGATTTGTGGGAGCTATATATTAAATTGCAGTTGTAAATGTTATTCTCTTATCTAGTGAACAAATAATAACATTTTTAAAAATCAAACACATTTTAGGGAAAGGAAACAAAATACCACATACCTGGACTATGTAAGGGTAGTTTACAGTTGAAGTATTGAGGTAGAAGTATTCTCTTTGAACAGATGATTTTTCTTTGTTTGTTTAAGGTCAGGCTGGAAATGTTATCTGACAGCACCGATCATGCTGTGTTACAACATATAAAGCAAGATTTACAGAGAATTCACTTCCAGCGACCATTTCAGACCAGCAGTGTAAGATCATTGGCTGATAAAGAGTGGGGATTATGTGAATTTTAATCTATCTGATGGACGTTTCAAATAAGGATGATCAAAATAAAATTGGAATTCTAGCTGTTGACCTCTACATTGACTGCTTGAGCTAAACTAGCTCGATATACTGCTGCATTCAGTGCGGGAATTATTAATCCTTAGCCCAGCAGTGCATGCAATAGTACAGATGAATTTGATTATAGTACTTTGGTTTTAGTAGTTTAAATACAAAAAAATGTTGAAAATATTAACCTGTTTTAATCTGTTATAGTTTTATGTGAAGTAATTTTTCTTTGTATACAGTACAAAGATCACTCTATGTGTACACTAGCCCCAAAATTGCTCCAGTGAGCTGGACCATTAAATTCAGCAGATACACTCAATCCTGGACTTAAGGCAGAATTTTCTAACTAATCTGAGGGGGAAAAACCTTCTGACCCTAACAATTTCTTGACCTGTGGTGGTGGTGGAGGATGAGGGATAGATGGAGGGGGTTGCAGTTGTCCTCAGTAGTGGTAGCGATTTACCTAGGTTGGGAGTTCCTTGAACTCCAGTCTTCAGTTGGGACCTAATGTGGCATCAGTGTACACACATAACTGGTTGAGACTAGTGGGAGCAGTACCCACTTCTGGTGTTCTAGGCTGAGATGGGGTCCTGGGCCTCATAGTCGTGTGGGGTGTTGGAGTTTATAAGAACTTTTAAAGAAAGCCCCAAGGTAGGAAGTCATGGGGAAAATCAGATTGGTTTTTCAGGGCAGGAAAATCCTGTCACTACTTTGGCTGACCAGCTTCTGTTGGTGTTTCCAGTATTCTTGATATGGACTCTACCACCTATATGCCTTCAAGTTCCAACATCTCTTGGAGACCTCTGCCCCAACCTGTTGATCTTTGGTTACATCAGCACCACAGCTCTAGGGTGAGGATGATTCCAACACCAGAACTCACAAACAAGCACCAAGACGTGGCTTGGCTGGTGGTGAGAAGGGCACTCCCCGTCAGATCCTTTATGCACGCCCGAAGGCTCAACCTCACTGCACGCTGCCCTCGAAGCGGCTGCGGGGCTGATGAGATGGTCGCACACCTCCTTGTGGAATGTGCCTTTGCACAGAAGGTCTGGAGTGAGATGCAGTGGTATTTGTCGCAGTTCGTCCCGAGCAGCTCGGTGACGCAGGACTCTGTGCTCTACGGGCTGTTTCCGGGGACGCACACCGAGACAAATATCAACTGCTGCTGGAGGGTCATCAACTCGGTGAAGGACGCGCTTTGGTCCGCCCGAAACTTGCTGATCTTCCAGCTGAAAGAATTGTCCTCGACCAAGTGTTGCAGACTGGCACATTCCAAGGTCCAGGACTACGTGCTCAGGGACGCGCTCAAGCTTGGGGCAGCCGCCGCGAAGGCACAATGGGGAAAGGCCACCGTGTAAAGCGTCTCAACCGAGGCAGACCAAGGGCTCGGTAACTGCAGAATACCCTCGGCCTGCGTAACTGTGTGCCAATCTGAAAAATAACGGCACACAGTAAACTCTGATGATGTACATAGTTTTAAGGAATGAAATGTAGTGAATGTAATGTTTTGTAAATAAGCACTGTGTTGTAGGGTAAAAATGATTCATTTTTTGCACTGTTTGTAACTTTTGGATCTGTCGTTTGCAATGTCTTATTTGAGAGTTTTTTTAAAGTATATTTTTGAAAAAAAAAACTCAGACTGGTTGTCGCTTCTCAGCCTTTTGGCTAAGATCAAGTGTAGTGTGGATAGGATGCTGCGCTTGGTTGAGGTCATTGGGTTGCATTTAAGCTTCATTTGAAGCAATTTTTAAAAGCGGCATCTCGGCCTTTTGGCTAAGATGCAAATGAGATCAAGCCTTGGAGGAGGTGAGTCTGCACCTACTCCAATCAGCTTGGCTCATGTAGATCAAGCCCAAGACAGGAGTGGAGGCCCTGTCTTGTCAGCTTGGATCGGAAATGTCTCAACTTGTTGAGACTGAATTGGACTTGATTTGATTGAATTGGAAAAGTATTTAAAAAAATCATTCAGACTGGTTGTGGGAAGAAGATTTGAAGACCACCTGTGGGTGTTTGGGAAACCCAAACCCACACCCCTGTTCCCTCCCCACCTCTGAGCTATTATTCAGCCCCAAGTTTCTATCATTTAATTGCACTGAAAGATAAAGTAACGGTACTGATGCATGTGGTGTGAATATTCAGTTAGCACAAGAATTTTGTTTGCTCAATTTTTGTGTAATTAGAAGTTGTATTGCATGTTTATTTTTTCACAGAAATACCTTGAAAGCCACGGAGGTCTTGTAGTGCAGACGTAGTGTCCTTCCCTTTGGGCCTGAAGCTCTGGGTTAGAGTCCCACTTCGGGACTTGATAGTTGTGGATGCTGTATTCATGACATGGCCAAAGAAGTTGATTGTCAGCTTGCAAATCCTTTCAATATACCTGATAGCAGATAGTAAAAGCAAAGAGTTTTCTAGTCAGCCATTTTGTAGAAGGTAATGGAAAATCACTGCAGTACTTTGCCAAGCATAACCATGGACCAACCCAATGGGGCATCATTCATGAAAGCTACTGTTTTCAAGAGATGCATACAAAATACTATATGGGACATAAAGGTGCATTATACACCGTAATAGAAGGGAGTGCAGAATCTTTTCAAGGATCAGCACTTTGCACTTTGTACTGCTGCCTTCAATTTTTTGAAGTTTCTGAAATGAGGTACAGCCCAACGTATTTGCATGTTTGAATATGATGGAAAAGGCAAAATAACAAGCTGTGCCCTGCTGGTTAGTGTTTGAAGTCAGAAAGTCAAATGTTGACTGCAGCTGGGTCTTAGGTTCAGGGACCTAGCTATTAGGGGTTGCACTTTGATTCAGATGTGATGGTCAAATGACCAAGTTGGGAGTTCCATTGCTTGTCCTGTATCACTGCAAAATGGAAATTATTACAGTGATGTGAGAGTATCAGTGTAATTGCAAATACTTTAACAAGTACTTAAAATGGAATGGACTAATGCTAGATGCTACAATTTTAATTTTGTTGTATTAGAAATATTGAACTGGCCAAAGCTGATGCTGTAGCCAGTGGCAGGACTGGAACCACTGAAGAAGATGGTATCCTCCATATGTAATTTTCCTTCTCACATCCCATTAACCCCTCATCCCAGAATCTTTTTTTATTTACAAGCTCAAGATGGTGTAACCGTGCAGCTCCTACTTTCCCCCCTCCTCATCACATGATTACCCTTTTGCTTTTTAGCTTTCAGGTGCCTGACCAGGCAATGGAAGAACACCAAGAAGAAAGTAGTGAAGAAGACCAATGTTCCCTTTTAAGCTGGAGTGTGTTTGTGGCTGTGTAGCAATGCAGAATGTAATGGATGCGGAACCAACATATCCTTTAAGATGTGCGCATGTCTGGTCTTGCAGCAATTGTAAAGGGACCATGGAGTGCAACAAGTTGTTTACACATAGCAAAAATAAAATAGAGGGAGAATTGATGAGGAAATACAATGACTTGATTTCATACTTGTAACCACCAGCCCAGACATTGGCACTGCATGTATTTTCGAGGATAACTTAGAGGTCAGATCTGCACATGGTGAGACACTGGCACAAGTGCATTACAGCCAGGTCAGGGGCAAAGATAGCGCAGGTTTCATCTCACCGGAGGTTAAATGTCATAATGTAACCAATGATAACATTGGAATCTGTTATAATATAATCAGTGATAACATGCTGTGACAGTCAGCTGACTTGGTAGACAATGTAACCAATGGCAAAATGATGTGATGGTCAGCTGACCTGGTATAAATAGAAAGCAGATGGAGGATTATGGAGACTTATGTGGCCCAGGGCATGGACTTTGTGTTGGTGGAATTAAATTTCTTAATTAAACCTTCTTCTTTGATTTACTTTGTGAAGTTCTTTTATTGCTTGCAAATGAAGATCCTTAATGCTGGATGAACAGACAAGGCTGCACTCAAGTTTTGCTGCAGAAGGCTGGGATAAGGATGTTAATGGGGCAGGCTACTGAAGAAGGCTGATGGACATATGTAACAGGATACTTAGTGCACTGGGCAACATGCTAGGAAGTGTGCATTCAGTGTCAAGGAACATAGAGGAATCTGTTACCAACTTCAAGCATGGCTTTTCACAGAGCTTGATGCCCATCCTTTCCAGCAGGGAAGTGGTAGGCAATAACATGAGCACAAAGGTGTGGACCCAACCATGACGGTCGATGTCTCAGCTTCTTTTATAGCACAAGCAGCTTCCACCAAAAAATCTGAATGCTGCAATGGACAATCTGATCAGCTTGCTGCTTTTGTCGGATTAGACTGTCCCGTGCACATTCAGACTTCTGCCATCATGGCTGTGAATATGAGTGTTTACTGGTGGCTTGGCAGAGTTCCAAAGCAATCCAGTAATCTCTCCAACAGATTACTAGGATTGCTGAGATGCTGTATCAGAGAGTGACAGTGGCTCCATGGAGCATGAATCTGCTGTCCTGTGTCAGGAGATAGCTTTAGTACCCTGCACCCTCTCGCACAACTTACCCTCTTCCCAACTCCCACTCTGCCAGCCAATCCAGACTGCTGCCACCTGTGCTGAGATGGTGCAATCTGAAGCCAGGCCTTCCAGTCTCAAAGCTGCTTGCGGTCATCTTCCAGGTCTATTTTTTGACTCCTCACTGGAAATTGGCAGCCACTCATCCACCATATTGCAACCACTGGGGTTGCATTTTGTTGGAGCATTGGGACATGCGACAGGCAAAGCAACAGGGTGGACAAAAACTGAGGGGGTGTGCAAGGGTGATTATTTTAACTTTGTATGTGTAATTATCTTACCGAGGCCAGTTTTCTGTCACCAATCACCCTTTATTTACAATGCGTTCTGTGGAGCCAGCTGGTTTTAAATACCCTTCTGCTCCTTCCCTTTAGGGCGACCCTCCACTCACCTGATAGGGGAATTCATATTCTATGAGGCCCATGGGGAGATCGATAGACAATCCCCTGTGGCCATCATAACATCCCTACCCCCACTCAAGTCACTGCAGGGGAGGTATTTTCCGCCACTTAGCAATCAGCCTGGGGGTCAATGGGAGGCAGGACCGGATCAGGGGGGGGTGTGAAGCAGATGGGAGACCTTTGCTCCCAAAAAGAGCACCGCAAAGCCACCAACTCTGGTTCTTCTTGAGACCTCGCTTCATTAGGGGCACCGGTCGCTCCCACTTCCATTTCGGAATCCATAACTGTCCACCCAGAGGGGCAGGCGTGGCGCCGACTTCCATTTGTGACTCGATGCTGGCAGTGATTGTCCCCATTGCTGGTAATAAGGTCTGAACTGGCAGGGCCTCCCTACCCCTGAGATGGTCCAGGTGTTTCCTGACGATTTTGCCTTGCACCTGGACCTTGTACAACACGGACGCCGTTCTCTCCATTATGAACCCAGGGAACCAACTGAGACTGTCCCTGAAGTTCCTTACGTGGACTGGGTCACTGGTTTTGAACGTTCTTTCTGTCCTTATGGAATCATGGTTCTTCTTCTTGTTGGGACTGCACCCTCCCCGCCAGGTTTGGGAACAGTAACCTTAATCTTGTCGGAAGCCTCTTCTCATTAAAAATTCTGCTGGGACGATTCCTGTCATTGTGTTGTAGTGGTCCTATAGTCTAATCAAAATTGTGCCTGTTTGGTCTCTATGGGTGCTGAAGGCTGCTTCTTCATGCCGAGCTTAGCAGTATGGCCTGCTCATTCAGCCAACCTATTCGATAAAGGGAGATATGGTGCTGTGGATACAAGCTGTGACAGTTGTTTTACTTGACTGAGTTCCCTGGAGAGGCTTATATTGTTGATTATTTGTCCTTGATGTGAGCAGCAAGCAATTAGGAAGGCAAATTGTATGTCACTTTTGTTACAAAATTATTGGAGTGTGAGGATAAAATGTCTCACTGCAATTATGCTGGGCATTGGTGAGGCCAAACGGGGAATCATGTGCAGTTTGAGGTACCTTACCTCAGGAAGAACATACTTGTCTGAGAGAGAATGCAACAAAGGTTTATTAAGCTGTTTCCTGGGATGCGGGGATTGTGCTCTGAGAAGCGATTGAGTAGACTTGGCCGATATTTCCTGTAATTTAGAAGAATGCAACATGACCTAATTGAATCACACAAAATTCTTAAGTGGCTTGACAGGCTAGATGCTGAGAAAACGTTTCCTTGGCTGGGGAATCTTGTCTCAGAAAGGGATCAGTCTTTTTGGGCGAAGATGAGGAGAATCCCTTTTCACCCATAAGGTCGTGAATATTGGAATTTTCTACCTCAGAGCAGTCATTAAGTATGTTCAGGACAAAGGTTGAAAAATTTTTGGGTACCAAGTGAACTAAGGGATTTGTATATATTCCAACAAGGTAGAGTTGAGGCTGATCTTCAGGAGCAGACCATGCTTGAGTGGCCAAATGGCCAACTCCAGCTGCTTTTCTTGAAATTCATTTATGGGATGTAGACATTGCTGGTCAGACGAGCATTTATTGCCCATCCCTATTTGCCCTTCAGAAGGTGGTGGTGAGCTGCAGGCCCTGAGGTACAGGTGCATCCACAGTGCTGTTCGGGACAGAGTTCCAGGATTTTGACCCAGCAAAAGTGAAGGAACGGTGATATATTTCCAAATCAGGATGGTGGGTGACTTGGAGAGGAACTTTCAAGTTGTGGTGTTCCCACGTATCCGCTGACCTCGTCCATCTGGATGGTAGTGGTTGTGGGTTTGTATGGTGCTGTGTAAGGAACCT
Source organism: Mustelus asterias (assembly GCF_964213995.1). Classification (NCBI taxonomy): domain Eukaryota; kingdom Metazoa; phylum Chordata; class Chondrichthyes; order Carcharhiniformes; family Triakidae; genus Mustelus; species Mustelus asterias. Next base: position 43,564,556 of record NC_135814.1, on the reverse strand, counting down.
TGGCGAGTTCCTGCAGTGCATCTTGTAGATAGTACATGTGGCTACCACTGTTCATTGGTGATGGAGGGATTGAATGTTTGTCGAAGGGGTAGCAATCAATTGAACTGCTTTGTCCTGGATGTTGTCAAGCTTTGTGAATGTTGGTGGAGCTGCACTCATCCAGGAAAGTGGAGAGTACCATTACATTCCTGCCTTGTGCCTTGTAGATTGTGGACAGGCTTTGCGGAGTCAGAAGGTGAGTTACTCACTGCAGGCTTCCTAGACTTTGTCCTGCTCTGGTAGCCACTGTATTTACATGGCTAGTCCAGTTCAGTTTCTGGTCAATGGTAACCTCCAAGATGTTGATGATGGGGATTCAGTGATGGTAATGCCATTGACTGTCAAGGAGTGATGGTTAGATCCTCTCTTGTTGAAGATGGTCATTGCCTGGCACTTGTTTGATGCAAAGGTTACTTGCCACTTATAACCCAAGCCTGGATATTGTCCAGGTTTGCTGCATTTGAACATGGACTGCTTCAGTATCTGAGGAGTTGCGAATGGTACTGAACATTGTGCAGTCATTAGCAAACATCCCCATTTCTGACCTTCTGATGGAGGGAAGTTCATTGTTGAAGCAGCTGAAGATGGTTGAGCCTAGGACACAACCCTGAGGAATTCCTGCAGTGATGTCCTGGAGCTGAGATCACCAATCACCACAGCCATCTTCCTTTGTGCCAAGTATAACTCCAACTCGTGGAGGGTTTCCCCCTGATTCCCATTGACTCCAGTTTTGCTAGGGCTCCTTGATGCCATATTCAGTCAGATGCTGCTTTGATATCAAGGGCAGTCATTCTCACCTCACCTCTGGTGTTCAGCTCTTTTGTCCATGTTTCAACCAAGGCTGTGATTAGGTCAGGAGCTGAGTCACCCTGGAAGAACCCAAATTGATTGTCAGTGAGCAGGTTATTGCTGAGTAAGTGCTGCTTGATAGCACTGTTGATGACACCTTCCATCACTTTACAAATGATTGCGAGTAGACTGATGGGACAGAAATTGGCCACATTAGATTTGTCCTGTTTCTTGTGTACGTGACATACCGGAGCAATTTTCCACATTGATGGGTAGATGCCAGTGTTGTAGTTGGACTGGAACAGCTGTTCATCCAGCCTGCAAATAAAATATCATACTGTATTGGATGTATTTCATGTTTGAATTTGACAGTGGAGCATGTAACTAACTCAAGGAGTCTTGAAAGAGGGAGACTGACTGAAAATGACAATGGGATCTTCCCCTGTGCATTGCCAGGGGAAAATACCCACAAACTCTGATAATGAATTTATCAAAACTTGGGCTGAAAACTTCAGCTCTGTAGTCCTCATATTTTTGATCTGGATGCTGTTTTGGGGGTAAAATATCTGCGTGGTAAACAGACCCCTGGTGCAGGACATGCCACACCCCAATTTGGTGAGGGGTCTAGGGTGGGCATTAGAAGCGTGTACTGGAAATATTTTGAGGAGGCAGATTGTGGTCAGTCAGTGTGTAACGCCGATTTGCTTCTAGTGGTTTTTGGCCTCAATGCCTCTAACTAACATTTGCTGTTAATCCCGCGTATCTGAACGTCAGTTCAGTTGCAGGAAGGACCCGCCCCCAACAGCACTATTTAAAGAACTATTCTCAGGTTAGTTTACAGTTGATTTTGACTGGCTGTTGCTAAGTTACTGGAGTAGCTTGTAAACTTGTACATCTTCATAAAATTGGGTGAAGTCTACAGAGAGTAGTGCTGCACATGGTTAAGATCCTGGTTCTCAATTTAAGAGTTTTGTCCAGGCCACTTGTTCCCAGTCATGGGTGCTGTAGTTTCCATGCCCCTTGGTCTGCAGCATTATGGTGGAGATTGAGCAAAGGCAGTACAGAAGAATACAAGTTGCTGAATGAGGGAAGATGAGGAATGAGGAGAAGGACTTTCATCCAGAGGCCATACACCCAGGAGCTTCAGTAAACAATTTTCTTACCTCATCCTTGGTGAGGAAAAGTCTGTGCTGTCTTTGTTTTATGTAGGAGGTGTACAATGAAATCTGCAACTTATTGCACGCAGACCTGTAGACCGAGCAGAGCAAGGATGTCACCACCAATTGCTGTAAACATGACTCTGGTCATGAACTTCTTTGCACCATGATCTTTCCAGACTGGAGCAGGTGACTTCTCTAATATCTTCATGCTGCATGAGAAAGGTCACTGATGCTCTATGGCTGGGCAAGGGGAATATATTTCATATTCAATTACAGAGAGAAACAAAGCAGGCACATACGTTTTGTTCAGAAAGTGGGCTTCCCCAAGATGCAGGGTGCCATTAACTGTGCACACCACTGTGTGGACACTTCATCTAAATGCAGAAATATACCATGATTGCAAAGGGTTCTGATCCATAGAAGTGCAGTTGGTGTGTGACCATGCTCAGTGCATCATATAGATGGATGTCCATATCCTGGCAGCAGTTATGATGCCTTAATTCTGCAAAAGTCTACTTTATCATTAGCATTTGAGCAAATTATCAAGTGGCTACTGGGTGACAAGAGCTAATCGCTGACCACCTGGTTCATGACTTTGGTACATGGGAGCAGCATGTGTATAATGGGAGCCGTGCTGTCAAATGAAATGTCAACAGACCATTGGGCTGTTTAAACAACCTTTCTGCTGCCAGGATTGCTCTAGAGGAGCCCGACAGTGTTTGCCAGGTTATGTATCACTATTCGTTGTGGTCTGCTCTGGCCTGCATTACCTCACCATCATGAGGACACAGCAGGCATTTGGTGAATTCTCCATGGTCTTTAAAAGTGACTTGACTTGCCAGTGCATCTGTGTCCTCTCCAACAGAATTAGTGTTTTTGTGCCTAATGTCTCGGCATTTGCAGATAGCATCTATTTGTTACCCTCAAAAGTGTGAACAGGACCTGGGTTACTGCCTGGGAATATGATGGTGTTTCATTATCATTGGGCTCTTCTTCCTCTTTAGTTTTGCGTTCCTGCACTGGTGAGGTAACATTACTTAGATATCTGAAGGAAGAAAGTCGCAAGTTTAGGATTGTAGGTGGAGGGAAGCAAAGGACACATTTACATCATACATAGTGGGAGAATAAGAAAAGATTCTGTGATAAGGGGGGAATGGGACATGAGGAAGATCAGGGCAGAGCATCGCGTCATCTTCAATCCTTTCAACCCTGCAGTTGACCATGGCCTCAGTCACGGTCATTCCAATAGTGGAATGCACTCTTTCCATTATGATGAGCACATACATTCATGCCTGCCTCTCTCTGTTTGGTTACTGCTGCCTTCTGTTGTGTACTACTACTGTGTTCTGCAAAAGAGAGTGAGTGTAGTACAATATGTAATGGGTACTGCATGTCATTGTTGAATACTGGCAGAGTGTTCAGGGTGTGAGGCTTGCTGTAGTGCTACATGTGTTAAGTATGAGTCATGACTGGCAGTGATTGCTGGAAGGTGACAGATGGGTTTGTGGTATCATAGAGTCATAGAGGTTTACAGCATGGAAACAGGCCCTTCGGCCCAACTTGTTCATGCCGCCCTTTTTTTTAAAACATCTAAGCTAATCCCAATTGCCTGCATTTGGCCCATATCCCTCTATACCCATCGTACCCGTGTAACTATCTAAATGCTTTTTAAAAGATAAAATTGTACCTGCCTCGACTACTACATCTGGCAGCGTGTTCCAGACACTCACCACCCTCTGTGTGAAAGAATTGCCCCTCTGGACACTTTTGTATCTCTCCCCTCTCACCTTAAACGTATGCCCTCTAGTTTTAGACTCTCCTACCTTTCGGAAAAGATATTGACTATCTACCTTGTCTATGCCCCCCATTATTTTATAGACCTCTATAAGGTCACCCCTCAGCCTCCTACGCTCCAGAGAAAAAAGTCCCAGTTTATTCAGCCTCTCCTTATAACTCAATCCATCAAGTCCCGGTACCATCCTAGTAAATCTTTTCTGCACTCTTTCTAGTTTAATAATATCCTTTCTATAATAGGGTGACCAGAACTGTACACAGTATTCCACGTGTGACCTTACCAACGTCTTGTACAACTTCAACAAGACGTCCCAACTCCTGTATTCAATGTTCTGACCGATGAAACCAAGCATGCCGAATGCCTTCTTCACCACTCTGTCCACCTGTGACTCCACTTTCAAGGAGCTATGAACGTGTACCCCTAGATCTCTTTGTTCTGTAACTCTCCCCAACACCCTACCATTAACTGAGTAAGTCCTGCCCTGGTTCAATCTACCAAAATGCATCACCTCGCATTTATCTAATTTAAACTCCATCTGCCATTCGTCAGCCCACTGGCTCAATTGATCAAGGTCCCATTGCAATTGGAGATAACTTTCTTCACTGTCCACTATGCCACCAATCTTGGTGTCATCTGCAAACTTACTAGCCATGCCCCCTATATTCTCATCCAAATCATTAATATAAATGACAAATAACAGTGGGCCCAGCGGCTTTTCCCTGCAACCCTTTTTAAACAAAGGCACAACATTTGCCACTCTCCAGTCTTCAGGCACCTCACCCGTGACTATCGATGATTCAGATATCTCTGCTAGGGGACCCACAATTTCCTCCTTAGCCTCCCACAACGACCTGGTGCTTTGAGCAACGTGTGAGACTTGTGAATTTGAAGATGCACACACTAACCTTGATGACTGGTGTGATGTACTTGGACTTCTTTTGGCATTGCATCCAGGTGCTCGGGCCTATACTGCTGGCAATGACCTGTAAGGCTCTCTGATCCTATGGAGACAGGTTTGAAGGTGAGGTTGGGAGCAAAATTACGAAATCCTTCATTGGTTATCTTGTTGGAGCTGGCATCTTTCTGGTGCTGGTTACTTGGTTTGCTAGTGACGAGTACTTTATTATTAGTGCTCGTTTTGTGCACATTAGTGATGGTATCAGGTATAGGCCAGGGGACCAGCGAGGCCTCCTTTAATCCGCCCTACCCAGAGCCACCGGGGTCAGAGGCTCACAGCTGAAGCCGCAGGGCATCCTGTGGAGGGTTTTTCCTTCCATACGGATGGTGTGGCCACATTTACTTCTAGCAATTTAAGAAATCTCAAGAGGGTCTCTCCAACTTGAGGGGCCCTTGGAGTCTAGTCTCCCCTCTTCATTGGCAGTACGCAACTCACTGGGTGGGGCTGCCAGCCACCCACTGCTTCGGGTGCTCTGATTGGCCCTCCTGCCAGTGGAGTCCACAAGCGTACCTAAATCAATCAGGCTTCTGTGAATTAGTAACCTCTGGGAATTACACAGGTGAGTGAAACTCAAACATCTTTGAAAACTGGATCTGCCTATGGTCCCAATGCCTGAGAATCTTCTAAGAAGAGAAGATTCTGTCCATTGTGTCTCAGAGTTTGTCTAGATTTGTCTCCTATTTCACTGTAGATGTGAGACTTCCCTTTTCCCCAACCTCTTAGACCAAGGCTGTGTAAGAGATCTTTGGAGCCAGCCTTTTGTCATGTTGTACCTGTACTGTGTCTTTCACAGGTCAAAATGACTTGTAGAATGACATCTAGAGTATATTCCACTACAGTGAACTCCCCGTTAAGAGGTTCAGTTGGTTTTGAATGACACAGTCAGCTTGAACCATGCTAATCTCTCAAAATTGTCTTCCTCCTGCTCAGGCATGCAAGCACTCAGTTGGCTGCATTGTGTGTGTTACAACCATTTAAATGAACAGGCAGTATGAAGTTTGTGTGTTTTCTGTTTTAGAATCAAGAAGCTCGGGTTAATTGCACATCATTTCTGTACCAGTGTTGGAGCTATATCCAATTTTGCCCCACTGTGCTACTTATCTAAAACTAGTGACAGGTTGGACAAGATGCAAATTTCATTTGTTTCAATTTAATTCTCCCTTGAGTAAAGTTCGAACTATTTCTATCCAACAGGTTTTACCAAGCAGTTATAAAATAGCAGAATCATCTCTGTTATTGGCAAAGTTCGGTTTTGGATGGGGAAAGCGCAGTTTAGTCTGCTGACAGCCATGGCGGCATTTTCCATCATATAGTGATTTGCAGGCATAGAATCAAACCTGTATGGCTGGAGGTGGCCGCTGATTCACCAACACTGCCATCACCTCAGCATCTCTGTGATCCGTGCACCAGATTTAAAGGCTGCCTCTGCACACAGCTAGCACACTTTGGAGTTCACTGGGACGTTATGGCTGCCAGACCCAGAAAACATTCTGCACCCAAGTTTACCGACACTCACTCTGGAGCACATGCTGGATGCAGTGGGGGCTGCCGCGATATATTGTACCCATGCTCTGGGCAAAAACCTGCAACCAAGGTGACAATCCAGGTCGGGAGGCGGTGCAGTGGTAGTCAATGCTAATACCTTACTGAAGAGAACAGCTAAGATGTGCAGGTTAGGTGAATTGACCATGCTAAATTCTCTCTGTGTACCCGAACAGGCGCTGGAGTGTGGCGTCTAGCGGATTTTCACAGTAACTTCATTGTAATGTTAATGTAAGCCTACTTGTGACACTAATAAATAAACTTTAACTTTTAGAGGATGAATGATCTCCTTTCTGCCAGGGTAAGTCACTCTTCTCATCACTAACTTACATCCACAGGGATCGCATTCACTGCCAGCTCAAGGGACACCGTCACTAACTCTCCCACATGTATTTTCATTCCCCCTGCGGGTTGTGTCCTCATTATCCTAAAAGTCACTCACCATCCACACATACCAGGCATACTTATCACTTGCCCTGGCACGAATCCTGCTTGCACCCCATCTGTCTTCATGCAGGACAAGCTGGTTGGCACACAACAAGAGGGAGAAATCCCAAGCAGGTGGAGGGATGCCAGAGCTGAACCTCCTCATGGACTTTCAAGCTATTCAGTTTGTCAATGAGGATGTAGACTGCTCCTGTGCTGATGGTAAGGTTGGTGGGGATGAACCAAGTGAGGATCCAGCACTGCAACATCCATCAGACTACCATGCTGTGAGGGGTGTCACCTGTTTCTCAAACCCCTGTCATGCACTAATAAACTCTCCTTTCACAAGCACATCTGGGAAGCAGCTGAGGAGATGCACAGGCCAGGTCTTGGACTGCAGCCCTCTCAACAGCAAGGACCATGAATTTACAGACACCAAAATAGAAGAATGGTCACAGTGCTCACCCACACCCTCCACCAGCACACAGACATACACCTGAGTGGGACATAGTTCAAGTGTAGCCTTGAGGTCACATATCTCATGAGCACATCACACTGTCCGATCCACAGCAGCTGGATGCCAGGAATTTGCTGAGCCTGAGTCAGACGAGGAGCCTCTGGACTTGGTCATACCTCAGTTTCTGGAGCTCCAAAGGCAAGATAGGGAAAATCAGGAATGGATGTCGGCTGCACTCAGATTGCCAGGCTCAATGAGTCTGGCCTCCTTCAGACTGAGGTGATTACGTCGTCAGGCCAATGCACCAAGGTCAACACTGGTGGGGTGGCGATCACTGTAGAGACCTTGGTCCAAGACTTCTGTCCTGAATTGTTGCAGGAGCTGCATTCCATGTTACTGGAACTTTCTGGCATCCATCAATGTTAATGCCAGAGAGAGGTGGTGCTTCTTAAGTGCACTCCAACTGCCCCTCTATCCCAAGGAAGATGGCAGGGGCCCTCGGGATGAGGATCAGCTCGTGCACATCCAGAAATACCCAGCCAGTTGAATCTGGGAATGTCTCGCCCATCCGAATCTCCTCTCCCTGTGATCGCTACAACGCCGCAGGCCGAGGAGGGTTGCACTGCCACAGAGCAACACCCCGAAAGCAAGCTTGGGCCCTCCAGAGAAGGCCCACCAAGGTAATCACAGACAACAGGCCGTGGCAGAGAGCAGTTGTCTCCATCTCCACTGGGAGTGCACCAAAATATGGTGGCAGGGTAAGGAAGGTTAAGAAGTAGCAGTTTCAGAGCGTGGGTTGTGTGTTAATCATTTCTACACAAAGTTCACTTCTGTAAATAAACTCCCACTGATTTCACCCTTTCTATGGCTCCTTGTTATGATGAGCTATGTTCCTATCAATCTGAAATGAAAGATTGATTCCCGCATAAGATAAAAGCAAGGTTTCTCGGTCCAGAACTTCCTCCCTGTGCTATGTTCAATCTTCCCAGCACATTGATGGTGTTCCTTCACAGTGACTGAACACATCAGTCATGCCTATATCTTGAATGGAATTATAATGTCTGCCGAATATACTGGGTTGGCATCAGAGTTCCATCAATCTTGTGTGTGCTCTCTGCACCTTTTGTGGTGTGACTGTCCTCCCCATCAGCTTTAGCCCCCGGTGACACTGCTCATGCAAAATGCCATGAGATCAGGAGAGGTCGAAGAAGTTGCGTGATTTTGCGAAAATTGTGTCCATGACTTTCTGGATGCATTTGTATGCAAAGGCTTGTGAAATCCCACAGGTGTCATGTGTGGAGCCCTGGAAGGAGCCACTATGTAGTCACTTTACAGCTGCAGTCACTTTCAGCAACATTAGCCGTAAATGCCCTCCAAGTTCCTGTAGCGCCAAATTCTGCAGCCGGTGGTAGATGTGACCAACTAGTTCTCTGGACATACATAATCTATAGCGACAGTGGTTCCCAGACATCTGCAGGTATGTCAAGTGCTGTCTCTGGTCCCTGGGTCCAGCAAATTGCCTACCTTCAGTTGGATCTTGCCCAACCAGCATACGCGCTAAGGACTGGGCATCGAAATCGTCTCTTTGATACTTCAATGGAGAGACTGTCAGGAGCCTTCAGAGGTTGACTCCTCAGCCCCCTACAATGCATTGAAGCCCACGTGCCAGGCTTCCCTTCCCACCCCCCTCTCCATTCCTTCAAAGAAGCCCGTGTCCCTGCACCAGAAAGAGCCTCGAAGATGCTGCTGTTCAGACCTGCCTGTTCCCTTTCTCCCCTCTTTCCCCGCCCACCCTGAAGACATGGAGCTGCTCTGTGAACATTGCGCTAGTTTGCATGAATTCACCTCAGAGTTCCCCTTGGGAGTTCGGCTCACCAGCTGTACGCGTTTGAAATCAGTATTACATTACACCTTTCTGCGCCATGCCTCTGTGCATGCTTTATTTGACATGTGGGTATAATTCCTGCACACGTGCCTGGTAATGTGCTGTATTGTGATAAGATTTCCAATGTTGAACAGCAGAAACTGCTGTCTGCCACTCATGGGGTGGGGGGGGGGGGGGGGTGCACGGGAAGAGACAGGGGATGATCGCATCCTGCATTTATGCCATCAGAAAACGCGTATAAGGCCTTCTTGTGATATTTTCTGCTCGTGCCACTGCCAAAGCTCCCGAACACGAACTGGAGCGGAAAATCCCAGACAAAGTTCACTGAAGTTTATTTTTTAATCAACTAGCCTTGTTATTTACTGGTGGCATTCATTTGTAGTAAATTTATGAAAGCCATTAAAATTTGCCACAACTCTTTTTTTGTAATACTGCACTCTGAGGATACAATATGCTCAATTGTGCTGATGATGGCACTGTAATGGGGGCACAATAATCACCTATTGTTGCACAGTGCTAAGATAATCAACAATTGTGCACAATGCTAAAAATAATCACCTGTTGTTGGACAATGTTAAAAATAATCACCTATCGTGACTAAGGCAATTAAAGAGAAGTATCTTAGTTGAAGACACATTTGCAGGATAATATCTGAATGAAGCTTCAGAATGTAACATGTGGGATTTGAATATATAGCCTCTGGCATATTGGAGTAGTAAGTCACCATACCTCGTGAAATGTACCATATTAATTTCATATTTCTGCCTGATATTGAACCAGGGTGTATTGAACCTAGTTGTGTTGGGTGAACGTGATAACCATTGCATTGCAGAAAGGATGCAAACAAAAATGTCATGGTCACAACTCACAAATGACCAGAATTATTGTATCTTAATTTCACAACATTTTATGATGCAATTGAACTCATGACCTCTGGGTTGCTAGACTCCATGCCGTTATAACCTGGCAAATATGGGGAAAAGTTATTTTCCATTGTTCAGGCTCATAGCACCAATCATCAGGGATAAAACCTGAATAATCCTGTAAGTCTCCATGAGGAGACATATATTTTAGAAAAGTACAGTGCTGCATATACAGTACATGTTCCATGGTGATGTTATCCAAGAGAAGTTGAAATCAGGGTGGATGAAGGAGCAAAAAGGTTAATTTGAGCCATTGCTTGTCACACATAATAGGAAGAAACTTGGTGAGTTCTGCATCCTCAGTAAACTGTAGCACCTCTCATAACTATTACAGCTGGACATAATTTGTTCCCTCATTTTTCTAACTGAACCACAATGTGACTGCTTCTTTGCTCACGTTTATTACTAAATTGTATTTACGTTTATAACTCCATTGATTTAATAACAGATGAAAATTTCGTTTTTTTTAAGAAGATAGCACCTTTGGCAAATAGATATTCATATATATTCAACCCTAAAAACCTGGATGCATCAAATATACCTTTTCAATGCCAAGAATTATGTGGCACAATGTTTAGCACTGCTGCCTCACAGCACCCGGGATCTGGGTTCGCTCCCTGACTTGGGTCATTGTCTGTGCGGAGTCTGCAAGTTCTCCCCGTGTTTGCGTGGGTTTCCTCCGGCTGTTCTGGTTTCCTCCAACAAGGCAGAAAGACGTGCTAGGTGTGGCAACTAAGGGATTTTCACAGTGACTTCATTGCGGTATTAATTTAAGCTTACTTGCGACACTAATAAAATAAAAAGAAAACAAATTAATGGATAAAGTCACAGTGCAGGAGGAGGGCATTCAGTCTCAGTGAGTGTCTTTGCCCAGCTTTTCTCTGCAATCTTTTCTCTTCAGATTATTACCCAATGCCCTTTTGAAAGCTACAATTGAATCTGTCTCCACTACATTATCAGGTAATGAATTCCAGATTATGAACACTCACTGCATAAAAAGATATTTCCTCACATTGCCTCTGGTTCTTTCACCAATCACTTCAAATTGACGTCCTCGAATTTTCAACCCTGCCGCCAATGGCAACAATTTCTCCCTATCTACTCTGTCTAGACTCTTCATGATTTTGAACAGTGCTATCAAATATGCTCTCAATAATCTCGAAGGGCAACAATCTCACTTTGCCATTTTATTCTCGTAACTGAAATCTCATCCTGGAACCATTCTTGTAAATCTTTTCTGCACCTTCTCCAATGCTGTAACATTTGCCTAAAATGTTGTACCAAGGTGAAGTCAAACCACTGTTTATAAAGGTTCACCATAGCTTCCTCGCCTTTGTACTCTGTACTTTAAGTACTCTTTGTACTTTAAGAAGTTCAGGATCCTATAATCCTTATTAACCACTTTGCCAATCTGCCCTGCCAGCCTCAATGATTTATGTATTTACTCTCCAGATACCTTCACTCTGCACCCCCTTTAGAATTGTTTATTTTATTTAAATTACATTTCTTCGATCTTCCTGTCAAAATGTAGTACTTTTCTCCTGTCTCTGTTAAATTTCATCTACCACATGTCTATCTATTCCACCAGCCTACGAAGTCTATCGCAATTTTTCTTACAGTTCACAATACTTCCAAGTTTTGTGTCGCTTGCAAGTTTTAAAATTGTGCCTTGCATACTGTAGTAGGTAGCCCCTTGAAGGGTTTTTTTATCAGAAGGGTCATGTGACCTGACCACCCAATGAGAAATGAACGTGGGGCAGAGTGCGATCTTTTGCAGTGTGTGTCATTCATTGGAAATGAGTGATGGACTGGGCTTCGTTCACAACCCTTTGTAATTTCTTGCGGTCTTGGACAGAGCAGGAGCCATACCAAGCTGTGATGCAACCAGAAAGAATGCTTTCTGTGGTGCATCTGTAAAAGTTGGTGAGAATCGTAGCGGACGTGCCAAATTTCTTTAGCCTCCTGTGAAAGTAGAGGCATTTGGTGGGCTTTCTTAATTATATCATCGGTGTGGAGGGACCAGGACAGGTTGTTGGTGATCTGGACACCTAGAAACCTGAAAGTATCGACCATTTGCACTTCATTCCAGTTGATGTAGACAAGAGCATGTCCTCCACTACACTTCCTGAAGCCGATGATTATCTCCTTCATTTTGTTGACATTGAGGGAGAGATTGTCATCGCACCAGTTCACCAGATTCTCTATCTCTTTTTTCCTGTACTCCATCTCATCATTGTTTGAGATCCGACCCACTACGGTGGTGTCAACAACAAACTTGAAAATTGAGTTGGAGGGGAATTTGGCCACACCGTCATAGGTGTATAAGGAGTATAGTAAGGGTCCGAGGACATAGCCTTGTGGGCCACCGGTGTTGAGGATGATCATGGAGGAGGTGTTGCCTGTCCTTACTGATGGCGGTCTGTGGGTTAGGAAGTCTAGGAATCAGTTACAGAGGGAAGAACCGAGGCCTAGGCCATGGAGTTTGGAGATGAGTTTCAAAGGAATAATGGTGTTTCAGGCTGAGCTGTAGTCAATAAATAGGAGTCTGACATTGGTGTCTTTGTTATCCAGCTGTTCCAGGGTTGAGTGTAGGGCCAGGGAGATGGCATCCGCTGTGGACCTATTGCGGCGATAAGTGAACTGTAGTGGATCCAGGCAGTCTGGGAGGCTGGAATAGATTCGTGCCATGACTAACCTTTCAAAGCACTTCATATGATGGATGCCAGAACCACCGGGTAATAGTTATTAAGGCATGCTGCCTAGCTTTTCTTTAGTACAGGGATAATGGTCGTCGTCTTGAAGCAGATAGGGATCTCAGATTGATGTAAAGAGAGGTTAAAAATGTTTGCGAATACCTCTGCCAGTTGGTCTGCAGGATCTGAGTGCTCGTCCGAGTACCCCAACCGAGCCAATTGCTTTCCGTGAGTTGACTTTTGAGAAGGTTGATCTGATGTCTGCAGTGGTGACCTCGGATATGGGTTTGGCCGAAGCTTCTAGGTGGAGAGCGTACTCTCGCTGACCTCTTGCTCAATACAGGCATAGGATGCATTGAGCTCATCGGGGAGGGGTGCATTGGTGGCGGCGATTCTATATACCTTCATCTTGTAGCCTGTTATGTCTTACACTGAAAAGCCAGTGGCAGGCCAAAGTGCTGCTCCCAATGAAACTGAGGAAAAATGAGACTAGTTTGGCAGGGAGGTGGAACCCAAAGCAATAGGGAGACAGAAGAGAAGGTTGAGGAAAGCACAGAAGTTAAAGAAAGCACGTTAAATAGTAAAGGCAGTGTCAGACAGATCAGGCAAAAGCAGGGCAGAGAGCAAGGGAAGTGTAGATTAAACTGCATCTATTTCAGTGCAAGAGGCCTGACAGGCAAGGCAGATTAACTCAGGGAATGGATGGATACATAGGACTGGGATATAGCTATTACTGAAACATGGCTAAGGGAGGGACAGGATTGGTAGCTCAATGTTCTAGGGTACAGATGCTATAGGAAAGATAGAACAGGATGTAAGAGAGGAGGGGGAGTTGTGTTTTTGATTAAGGAGAACATCGCGGCAGTACTGAGAAGGTCTATTTCTGAGGGTTCGCCCACTGAGTCTACGTGGGTAGAACTGAGAAATAAGAAGGGGGAGATCACTTTGATAGAATTGTACTATAGGCCCCCAAAATAGTCAGCGGGAAATTGAGGAGCAAGTATGTAAGGAGATTACAGATAGCTCCAAGAAAAATAGGGTGGTAATAGTAAGGGACTTTAACTTTCCCAACATTAACTGGGGCAGCCATAGTATTAGGGGCTTGGTTGGAGAGAAATTTGTTGAATGTATTCAGGAGGAATTTCTCATTCAGTGATTCAAATATCACTAGACAGGGCAAAACTTGACCTCCTCTTGGGAAATAAGGAAGGACAGGTGACAGAAGTGTTAGTGAGGGATAACTTTAGGACCAGTGACCGTAATTCCATTAGTTTTAAGATAGCTGTGGAGAATAATAGGTCTGGCCCAAAAGTTAAAATTCTATAATGGGGCAAGGCCAATTTTGATGGTGTTAGACAGGAACTTTCAAAAGTTGATTGGGGGAGTCTGTTGGCAGGCAAAGGGATGTCTGGTAAGTGGAAGGCTTTCAAAAGTGTGTTAACCAGGGTTCGAGATAAGCACATTCCTTTTAGAGTGAAAGGCAAGGCTGGTAGAAGTAGGGAACCCTGGATGACTTGGGATGTTGAGGCCCTGGTCCAAAAGAAGAAGAAGGCATGTGACACGCATAGGCAGCTGGGATCAAGTGAATCCCTTGAAGAGTATAGAGGGTGTCAGAGTAGAGTTAAGCGAGAAATCAGGAGAGCAAACAGGGGACACAAGATTACTTTTTTCTCTGGAGCGTAGGAGGTTTAGGGGTGATCTTATAGAGGTCTATAAAATAATGAGGAACATAGATCAGCTAGATAGTCAATATCTTTTCCCAAAGGTAGGGGAGTCTAAAACTAGAGGGCATAGGTTTAAAGTGAGAGGGGAGAAATACAAAAGGGTGCAGAGGGGCAATCTTTTCACACAGAGGGTGGTGAGTGTCTGGAACAAGCTGTCAGAGGTCGTAGTAGAGGCTGGTACAATTATGTCTTTTAAAAAGCATTTAGACAGTTACATGGGTAAGATGGCTATAGAGGGATATGGGCCAAATGCGGGCAATTGGGACTAGCTTAGTGATTATATAAAAGGGGTGGCATGGACAAGTTGGGCCGAAGGGCCTGTTTCCATGCTCTATGACTCTGACTCACTATTTGCCTTCACAAATCCATGCTAGCCTTTCTTAAGTAGCATGTATTTGTCCAAGTGATAATTTTGTACCAAATTATTGTTTTTAAAGGTTTCCCCATCACTGAGATTAAACTGACTGGCCTACTGTTGCTGGGTTTATCCTTATATCTTTTTCTGATCAAAGGGTATAACAGTTGCAGTTCTCTAGTCCTGTAATACCACACCTGTACCTAAGGAAAGTTGGAAGACCACGGCCAATGCTTCTAGTATTTTTGTTCTTACTTCCCTCAGTATCCTCGGATGCATCTGATCCAATCCTATTTACAGTCCACTGTTCAAATACCTTCTCTACCAAATGTTAGCTCTTCCAGTGTCTCAACTCCCTCCTATTTCACCATGACTTTGGCAGCATCTTATTCCTTTGTGAAGACAGGCGCAAAAGTATTCATTTAGTAACTCAGCTACGGCTACTCTATGTGTGAATCTTTTTTTTCCCATGGCCCTTTGCCTCCTATTATGGTTATATGCCTATAAAAGACTTTTGGATTCTCTTTTTTGTTAGCTGCTAATCTGTCCTCATCCTCTCTCTATCCTGTTTCTTTTTTTACTTCCTCTCTGAGCTTTCTATATTCAGCTTGCTTTTCACTTGCAGAATCAACCTGATATCAGTCATATGCATCCTTTTTCTGTTTCATATTAGTCTACATCTCTCTCGTTATCCAGGGAGCTTTGGCAATTTTTGTCCCACCTTTGGTTTCTCATTGATAGGTTTGTACCTCAGCTGTAGCCGAACTATCTCCTCTTTAAAGTTAAGTCATTGTTCAATTATAGTTTTGCCTTCCAATCTTTGATTCCAATTTACCTTGGCAGGATACATTCTCACCCACTGAAATTGACCATCTGCCAATTAATTACTTTCACTCCTTGTCATTTTCCGCAGCTAACCTAAATTTTAGGTTATTGTGTTCACTGGCCCCCAAGTGTTCTCCAACTGAACCACTTCTATTTCATACCCAAAACTCAATTGAATAATGCCTCCTACCTTGTTGGACTTCAAAAGACTACTTAGAAAATTCTCCTCAATACACATTAGAAACTCTACCCCTCTCTGCCCTTTACTCTATTTCCATCGAAGTGAAGCAATAATATTTATATGGAACGCTGGATCATTATCTTCGAAATGCCACACAGCACATTCTGGGGTCAGTACTTGATTCCATTAGTGCAGATGGATAATTGTTAAAGCTGTTGGATTTCACAGCCCTTTTTTAACCAATGCATTCACGTAGTCCATGTACATAAATATGTAAATACTGTTTGGTGGGGAGAGGGTCAGTAAATGAAAATGCAAACAGATTCTGGCTGTTAATGGAGTTTACTTATGGCAGGAATTAGATTACAGAAGAAAAAACAGCAAAATTCAACAATATATCATCAGTGGTAGAGAAGTTATTGAAAAGCATTATCAAGGTCAAAATAACCTTTCGCTTGGAAGGCATGAGTTAACAACAGAGCGTTAGCAATGATTTGTTGAAGACAAATCAATGGGCCCGATTTTACCAACGGGCGCAAAATTGCGGTAAAGTTGGGCGTCGGGCCTATACTGCGATCTGCACCCGAATCCAAGCAGATCGCGGCTTTACCAACACCCGATTCGGGCGCGGGTCCAGCCCGCACCTGAATCGGGCGGCCTGACGATTTAAATGCATGAGCATGCATTTAAATCGACTTAATGAACCGCGTGCCCAACTCTACCGCCAAATCCCACTTTACTGTCTTCTGGCCCGTTCCGAATCTGCGCTTTTAGCGTCCTGCAGAATAAAAGTGCGAAGCGGATTTCTATTCTGCAGGGGAACCCCCAAAGCCCTCTCTGCCCTTGTGAAGTCACCATCCTCCTCGACCATCCTTCGCGGACCCCTCCCCCCCGCTAACCACCCCGGCAGAACCCCCCCCCCCCCCCCCCCACCCCCCCGGATCAAACCCCTCCTTGGAAGAGCACACCCCCAACCTACCTCGATTGCTGGTCTCCCTCCACCATCCTTCCGTTAGCAAGAAAAGCTGTATGTCCCTCAGCTGGATCCACTTTGGTCAACACAAAGATGGTCCTTCTGCCTTGTGGGTCCATCTGGCTCACCAAGTCAGTTACAATACTGCGTACAGCATCCACTGAACCATCTTGGATACAAAGGATAATGAATGGTACTGGTCGATCTTCCTGGTGTAATCAGGAATGGCTGCCGACACCAAGGATATAATTTCTAGCATAAGCAAGGTTTACATGCAGAACCCTAATGTCATTATCCTTTGTATCCAAGATGGTTCAATAGATGCTGAACGCAGTATTGTAACTGACTTGGTGAGCCAGATGGACCCGTCACACCCCCTCCTCCTCCCATCGCTCCCCCCCCCTCCCCCCCCGAGGGTGATGATCTGGGTCCCGCCCCCTCTCCACTTCCCAACACCCCCCCTCCCCCACCCCCAGAGGGTGATCTGGGTCTCCTCCCCCCCCACCCCGCCCCCCAGATGATCTGGGTCAGAGAGCCGCTCTCTCTGCTTTTATCTTCCCGCCTGGGCGCGCTGCTTCGGATTTTTTTTCGAACTGCGCATGCGCAGTTCAGAGCTCCGATCAGTCCAGCAGCTCTAAGCCCCGCCCACAGCGCGAATCGGGCCGGAGCCGGCAAAACGCGGATGGGCGCGCTGGAAAGAGGATTCCAGGCTTGGATCTATTTGACGCCTGGATTCGGCTCTTAGATTCAAAATGGTAAAATCAGGCCCAATGTCTTCACCTTGATTAAATTATTTGGTGAGGTAATGGAGAAGGAGAAAGTGGTTTGATAGTGAAAGTGACACTGACAGCAAGGCAGCAAAGAGGTGGCTCTAGCAGGTTTGGCTCTAGCAGGTTATAGACTATGGAGGGACATTGGGCTGTTGCTTGTGGTTATGGTATAGACAGAATTTGATTCATTCGGGGGGTTACAGAATGGAGGGAAGTTAGGCCATTTGGGTTATTACAATGTGGAGGGGAGTTAGGCTGATCAGAGCATTGCAATATGGTTGAAAGTGGTGCCAGGAAGAGAATCTTGCTGATATGGAGAAACTAGGAAATCAATCAGTAATGTGAGATCCTGAAATATTTGTTTTGCAATAAGGGAAAGTCTGACAATTGCTTCTCCTTGTTCCATGTAAACACACCTATTATTTTAGTACCATTCATACAAATATCTTTGCATCTTATCATTTTGTAAGCCCTTGTGAAATGTCTAACCTTTTTAATGACAGTACATTTAAAGAAAATCTAGATCAAGTTGGTTGCAGATATTTCATCAAACATTTAGGAACTAAAGAGCTTTTTGTACTTTTTACATTTTAGAGAAATGATGAAGAAGCTGTGGTGGACAGAGGGGGAATGTGTACCATTCAAAAATCGCATTTTGATAAAGAAGACTTGGAAGGTAAAAATAATGACTGCCCGATCCTTTGAGTATCCGAGGAGGAATTTAGACCTTCTCTTCCTGTTTGTAATTGTCATGTGGATATCCTGGACCTACATTTTGCCAGCCACTAATACTCCATGTGAAGTGCCCGTGAGCTGTCCAATATAATGGAATATTTAAGCAGTACTTCATTTAGATTCATCATCTTGTGCTGATCTCAGAGTTACAAAAATAATTTCATTCATTACTTACTACTAATTGTTGAGTATGTAATGATTTATAAAATATATAGAATATATAAATATATAGGGCTAGGGGTTTGGATGGAGAGGAGTTTGTTAGGTGTGTCCAGGAGAGTTTCCTGACACAGTATGTGGATAAGCCTACTAGAGGAGAGGTTGTACTTGATCTGGTGCTGGCTAATGAACCTGGACAGGTGGAGGATCTCTCGGTGGGTGAGCATCTTGGGGATAGCGATCATAATTCTATCTCCTTCACGATAGCATTGGAAAGAGATAGGATCAGGCAGGCTAGGAAAGTGTTTCTCTGGAGTAAAGGGAAATACAGTGTCATCAGGGAGGAAATTAGACGGGTAAATTGGAAGGAGGCATTCTTGGGGAAAAGTACCGAAGGAAAGTGGAGGATTTTCAAGGAATGTTTGTCTGGAGCTCTGCATGACAACGTTCCGATGAGACAGGGGGGTGTTGGTAGGGTACGGGAACCGTGGTGCACGAAGGTTGTGATGAACCTGGTGAATAAGAAAAGAGAGGCGTACAGAAGGTTCAGAGAGCTAGGAGGTGTTAAAGATTTAGAGGAGTATACGGGATGTAGGAAGGAGCTTAAGAAGGAAATTAGGAGAGCGAGAAGGGGTCATGAGAAGGCCTTGGCGGGTAAGATTAAGGAGAATCCCAAGGCTTTCTACAAATATGTCAAGAGTAAAAGGATGAGATGTGAAGGCATAGGACCCTTAAAAGGTGAAGGGGGAAAAGTTTGTGCGGAACCGTTAGAAATGGCGGAGCTGCTTAATGAATACTTTACCTCGGTATTCACGGTGGAAAGGGATCTGGGTGGTTGTACTGCTGGTTTGCGGTGGACAGAAAGGATCGAGCATGTGGACATAAAGAAAGAGGATGTGTTGGAACTATTGAATGGCATCAAGGTTGGTAAGTCGCCGGGACTGGATGGGATGTACCCCAGGTTACTGTGGGAGGCGAGGGAGGAGATTGCGGAGCCTTTGGCGATGATCTTTGCATCGTCGATGGAGACGGGAGAGGTTCCGGAGGATTGGAGGATTGCAGATGTGGTCCCTATATTCAAGAAAGGGAACAGGGACAGCCCGGGAAATTACCGACCGGTGAGTCTAACCTCAGTGGTTGGTACGTTGATGGAGAGAATCCTGAGAGACAGGATTTATGATCATCTAGAGAAGTTTAGTATGATCAAAAGTAGTCAGCACGGCTTTGTCAAGGGCAGGTCGTGCCTTACGAGCCTGGTTGAGTTCTTTGAAAATGTGACCAAACACATTGACGAAGGAAGAGCGGCGGATGTGGTCTATATGGACTTCAGCAAGGCGTTCGATAAGGTCCCCCATGCAAGACTTCTTGAGAAAGTGAGAGGGCATGGGATCCAAGGGGCTGTTGCCCTGTGGATCCAGAACTGGCTTGCCTGCAGAAGGCAGAGAGTGGCTGTGGAGGGGTCTTTCTCTGCATGGAGGTCAGTGACCAGTGGAGTGCCCCAGGGATCTGTTCTGGGACCCTTGCTGTTTGTCATTTTCATAAATGACCTGGATGAGGAAGTGGAGGGATGGGTTGGTAAGTTTGCTGACGACACCAAGGTAGGTGGTGTTGTGGATAGTTTGGAGGGATGTCAGAAGTTGCAGCGAGACATAGATAGAATGCAAGACTGGGCGGAGAAGTGGCAGATGGACTTCAACCCGGATAAGTGTGTGGTGATCCATTTTGGCAGATCCAATGGGATGAAGCAGCAGTATAATATGAAGGGTACCATTCTTAGCAGTGTAGAGGATCAGAAGGACCTTGGGGTCCGGGTCCATAGGACTCTTAAATCGGCCTCGCAGGTGGAGGATGCGGTCAAGAAGGCGTACGGCGTACTGGCCTTCATTAATCGAGGGATTGAGTTTAGGAGTTGGGAGATAATGCTGCAGCTTTATAGGACCCTGGTTAGACCCCACTTGGAGTACTGCGCGCAGTTCTGGTCACCTCCTTACAGGAAAGATGTTGAAGCCATTGAAAGGGTGCAGAGGAGATTTACAAGGATGTTGCCTGGATTGGGGGGCATGCCTTATGAGGATAGGTTGAGGGAGCTTGGTCTCTTCTCCCTGGAGAGACGAAGGATGAGAGGTGACCTGATAGAGGTTTACAAGATGTTGAGAGGTCTGGATAGGGTAGACTCTCAGAGGCTATTTCCAAGGGCTGAAATGGTTGCTACGAGAGGACACAGGTTTAAGGTGCTGGGGGGTAGGTACAGAGGAGATGTCAGGGGTAAGTTTTTCACTCAGAGGGTGGTGGGTGAGTGGAATCGGCTGACGTCGGTGGTGGTGGAGGCAAACTCGTTGGGGTCTTTTAAGAGACTTCTGGATGAGTACATGGGATTTAATGGGATTGAGGGCTATAGATAGGCCTAGAGGTGGGGATGTGATCGGCGCAACTTGTGGGCCGAAGGGCCTGTTTGTGCTGTGGCTTTCTATGTTCTATGTTCTATATCACTTCATCATAGAATAATTCAATTATCAGAAGCAGGACTCCCAGCCTTGAGGGTTGGTTTTGGGTGTGGGATGGGGTGGGGGGTGGTTGGAGATGTATGAGAAGGGCACATCACCAGCTCATTGTGTGAAGAAAACTGAAGCTCAGCAACTATATCAGAGTAGCAGTGTTGCTGAAAACTCAACATCTCCAGGGAGGCAGTCACAGAGCTGTGCATAAAAGAAAACCAGTTGAACCCCATAAGAAGCGGCGGCTACCCAATGCCAGTGGCACTGAATGTCACTGTGGCACTGAATTTCTATTTCTCAGGTTCATTCATGGATAAACATGGATCTTCCGGCCTGTGGATCATCACTGTTTCAAAATAATCATCAATGCTATCTCGAGAGAGCCAACCAGTACGTGTGCCTTTGCACCGATCCAACCAGTCATGTGGAGAGGGCTAGATCATTTGACGCAATTGCTGGATTCACCCAGATGTAGGATACATTAACTGTAAGCATGTGACCTTAAGGCAACGAATGACCAGGCTTCAGTCTTCATTAACAGTTTCCACTTCATTAACGTACAACTAACTTGTGGCCACCACAAGCAATTCCTTCTGGTCCATGCACAGTTCTCGGGAAGCAGCTGCAATGGCTACATGCTTCAGTAGCCCCAGGTGCCAAACGTTTCCAGGACCACATGACCTTCAAGTATGGGTACTGTTGAAAAAGAATACCCACCGAAGGCGTGGTTACTGATGTCAGTGAGGAATCCAAGCAGTGCCACAAGGGAGAGGCGCACTGTTGAGCTACAGAGATTCTGAAGATGCAGTTTAGATGCTTAGATCTGGTGGAGCTCTTCGGTGTGCCCCAGCAAGGGTCTTGTGTATTGTGGTGGTCTGCTATGTTCTGCACAACCTGGCGCTACAGAGGGGAGAGCATTTGAGCATTGAGAATATTATACGGTACAATGTCTCCTCTAGTGTTCAGGAATGTCACAATGATGGAGAGAAAATCATTGAGTTATATATGGAAATATTGGACTTTAAAAGATCTAAGTTTTATATTATTAAAATGAACATAAATCCTGATGTACCACAACCACTGACCGGAATGGCTGCAGCTTGTTTCTCTAAGGGACAATGCAACCCCACCCTGTTTCCAGACAAGGTACTTCTAAACACAACCAAAGACTGATTATAATATCTGGTAAACTTAAAGGGACATACTGGCCATCTAATCTCAAAGACCCTGAGTGTATTTGCTGAGACAACTAGCGGTTTCAGGTTTTAACTTGGAATACACAAAAAGAGAGTTGCCCCATGTCTGTCTGTGTCTGTGTGCGCTGCTAGGATAAGCAGCTAGAAGTTTTTACCCACACTGCGTGCATTATACAGTAACCAAAGCAGGACCTCTGCAAAAATAGCCAACTGTTGCAGGGATATTACGAGACTCTCTTGACAGTGGAAGTCAACCAGCCAACTAAAGGACCGCGCACGGAAAGAGAGCCGAAATCTCTACCAAACCACCGAACACCTGAACTGAAGAATCAACTATTCATCTGCAGAAGCCAATTCTGTTGCAGTCAATTCATGATGGCCACATGCTGCTTCATCTACTCCTTGGAAGTCGACTGTTCCATATAATGTTTTGTTTATATTTACTAACTATTGGACTCAATTCTCACTTATAATCTGTATGTATGTGTACGCACATGTTTTACCATTTTTCTCACCTTTTAGTAGCTAATAAACTTACTATTTTTAACTCAACAAAGCCTGGTTAAATTGGCTCCTTTTTAAACATAACAATTAGATCTGGAAAAAGGAACCTTCTTATATTAATCTTGTTGCTACCAGCAGAGAGGGGTTTGAATAAAAACAGGGAGCCAGTTATCCCTCCTCATCTGGGGTATCCCAACTGGATGGTAACAAATTGAGTGGCCTCACCTTGATCAATGACTTTTGGGCAACCTCAGTTGGGGTGGTCCCAACAGGAAATAAAGGATGATGATGAACAGGCACAGGGAGCTGAAGAACTCCAAAGTCCACAGGCAAGGCACCATGAGATACATGTGAGGGGCCTTGGACATGCAAAGGGGGCTCATTTCATATCATCTTTAATGCAGACCCATGCAATTCAATAAAACTCCTCTGCAGCCTTGTTGCCACCACCTTGCCAGCCCGCTGCATCCAGTAAAATATTAAACTTCGTCATGGAGAATACATCAACTTCATATGGCATGGTCCCACTTTTCACACATTTTGACAGAGCAAGGGCACTATTGAAATCTCAGTGGCCCACAAGAAATGCAAGATATCTCTTGCTTTGCCACATTGGATATTCTTCAGAGTTCTGAACATTTGCAAAGCAACATGCTTTAACAAACTATAAGCCCATGAATCCTGAGTGCAGCTAGGTGCTTTTCTTAAATCTAATAAGAGTGCGTCAATATTGGGCTCCCCCGTGCTGTCAGCTGACATGGAGGCAGGCTGCTGACTTTGCTTTTTCGTTACTTTGGATGACCGAGATGGTTGTGCTCTTGTGTCCTGAGGCTTGGTGGGCACGTGCGTATTGAGGGCCTCTTTCACAAATGCACGAGTCTGCTCTGTCATCAAGTTAAGTGAAGTACTGGGTTCACTGATGGAGGGACAGAGGAACTTCCTTCGGTATCACAAACACCTTTACAGGAACCTCCAGATGCTTCAGGCAGTTGCTTCTCCTCCTTTTCACCTGAGGAATGTGAGCACATCAGTCCCTGTGCTTCACCACCTTCCCTTGCCTTGTCTTTGGTGCAGAAAGCTTATGGAAATGGTGATGGCGTGCAGGTCTGTGCGCTTCATGGCAACCATTGGATGACTTGCTAGATCTGGTTCTCCATTAGGGTCACCAATCACTCGATGGAGGAAGCCAAGCTCACCCATGGCAGTGACACGATGGCACACTTGGCCTGGATGGTTTCCTCTGTTACCCATACCATTGCCTTTGGAATCCACCAGAATTTCCCTTTCCTCACTCTGTTGCTCCAGCACCTGCTGCTTTACCAACGATTCTAGAGGCATGTCATGAACCTGAGCTTTAGCATCGCTTTGGCCTCTCTCAGAACTCCAGGTGTGGTGTCCTTGGCTGTCACAATCTCCGTCAGCTGCTCAGACATTTCTGTGATGTGCTGACCAGATTGTGATCCTAGATCTTCTCCAGAACTGCAAACCATTGATGTGAGAGTATCTGCCTGGTGGAGGGTGTGGGGGAATGATGTGACAGTGTGTCCTTTTGAGGCTGCTGCCTCCTCTGCAGGGGTGGATGGTGGTTCCCAGCTTCTGGAGCTGTCTACTCTTGTCTTTGACTTGGGCGAGAAAGATTAATTTGAGGATAATGTGCATTCCACCACGTCCACTGAGTGTGGATCTCTACATGACACCGGTGGATGCAGGAGCAGTATACCCTGCGTTTGTCAGGGGCTCTCATGTGCCCATTTATTTGGCCACTCATTCACGTCTCCACTCTTGTCTCACAATCTGCAATGGGGTGGGCCCCATGCTAGCTTCCAAGTTCGAGAGCTCCCCCTTCACTGGCATCAGGGTTATGAGATATGGAATGCCACGGCCAGTCTTAACCCCCTCCTTGGCATTGTGGGCATGAGGAGACAACTGGGATGGGAAGTGGCAAGTAGAGGCGGGTATTGGTCTGAAGCCAGGAGTAGTGCACTTGCTCTTCTTAGCCTCACACTGCGGTAATAGTTTTTTTTAACCTTACCTGTTCCACATCCTTTCAGGGCCAATGGTTAGGTTGCGATAAATTTGCAAAAATTGAGCAAAACATGCAGAACACATTTCATAGTAACATTACAAATCAGAGTAGACAATTCAGTCCCTTGGGGCTGCTTCAGCATTCATTACATCATAGCAGATGTAGCATTTGATACTCTTACCTAACAAAACTCTATCTATCTCAGCTCTGTTTTAATATCCGCAGCCTTTGGAGAGACAGTTCCAAATCTTTGCAAAGATTTTCCTGATTTTCACTTCTGAATAGCTGAGCTCTAATTTAAGATGATGTCCCCTTATTCTTGATGAAATAGTTTCTTTGTAACTATCTCATCAAATCCTTTTAATATTTTAAACTCCTTGATCAGATCATCCTTCAATCTCCTATATTCAATGGGCGACAAGCCAAGTTCCCTCATCTTTGAGCACTCTAATCTGGTGAATCAGTGCTGCATCTCCTCCATGACCATTATATTCATCCTGAAGTGCAGTGTCCAGAATTTAATACTGTACCCCAAGCCTCTATCCAGCTGAAGTATGACTTTTTTCCCTTCGTAATCTGGCCCTCTTCAGATAAAGGTTAACAGCTTTTTGATGAATTTTTGTACTTGTCTGCTGATCTTTAATTATTTGTGTACTCAGACTCACAAATCTCTGCACCTTAGATTACCCATTTCTCATCAATCAAAAAATACTTTAATTTATTTTTCTTGGGTCTAAATTGGGTGACCTCATTCATACTTGTCTATATTGAACTCTATTTGCCAAAGTTTTTCTCATTTAACCTGTTTCTGCCTCTCTGGAACTGTCTACTAATGCCTGCATTACTTTTTGCTGATCCTAACTTATTCTCCTCCTAATTTCTGTTGAATTAGGCAGCATGGCTTTAACACAGCTATAAGCCCCTGAACAACATGTTAAATGGGTCTAATGCTTGCGTTGGCTTCCAGAAATCAAATCCCTCCCACCCCCACAACACACAACTTCTATTTTCGCACAGAAATTGGCTACGATAATCACCAAATTTTTCTCCCAGCCTAACTTTTTAAATTTCCTTTTATTTCTGGTTAATCTTTAGTAATTCTGCGTGTAATTTTGTCATGAGCATCAGAAACCCAATGTCATGACGATTTCTGGTTAGCATTCCTTCTGGCTAAATTTTAGGTCGGGTGCGGCCAATTAATAGGTCATCTCCGTATTTGCCATTCAAATAGTGACACTGGGTAGATTCTGGAGGTGGAAGGTACAGATAACGCCGCCCACTACAGGGGAAGCCAGTAGCTCTCATTTTGTGACCAGTGGGAGGACTACTTAGGACCAAGCATGAGCCAAGCACTGATGGCCCAGCTAGGAGTCAAGCCACCATCAGTATCAGGGAAGCAACTGACACCTTAGTTGGCCCATGATCAGAAACAGTCATGCAGAGACATCTGCCTGACTTCTGTACTCAATGGCAAGGTGGTGACATAGGAAGCCAGTGTCTTGCTATTTTCTGCTGGAAACATTTAGTTCATGTTCAGCTGTAATGCAGCCTTGAATTTCTATTATGCAGCTGCCCCCTCTCACTTACTGGGGCACTGACACTGCTGGAGCCTGTGTGTCACCAGCAAAATTACCATGTGATGTGGAAGTTGCTTAGCAATGCATCCTGCTTCAGATGCAGTTTGCTAGCATCAGACCCAGCCCTCCCCTGGGAAAAGTGGTTGGAGGTGGGAACTCAATGAAAAACTGGCCAATGCGTTTTGAATTAGCCTGCGCCAACTTCCAAACCAACCACCACCAAGGGCTTGGGAAAATTAAAAAATCAGCTGTTTTGAGTTTTATTTTCATTGAATGCAGCTTGTTTGTATCTTTGCAAACAGACCTACTTTTTCTTCCCCAGCTTATTTCTTTTGACAACTTCCCACATAATAAAACATGGTTGATATGTACATATTCCTTTGCCTCTACTGGTGCTGCTCTGGAACTGGCAACTTGGAAATGCACAGGATTTCCTTGTAACTTTGTAATTTTGTCCATTAGAATTGACATTGTATGATGCAAGTGTTTATAAGCCTAATTCCTTCTTAATTGTGAACCGCAAGGATTCTTTCCTGATGCATTTCAAAATAATTAATTGAATTGGCAACACCTACCTTCTACATGCTACGGTATTCGAAGCAAATATTTATTCATCCTTGTATTATATAAGATTGCTGGAATAGCATCACAGCTATACACCCTCATAGTGTCATTAGCCACAGTGAAGGGCATAAATATCTTTGCCTTTAAAATGTTTTGACAGTTCAGTTGCTGTTGGTAATGCTTTTCAGTGACAGTACCATGGTAACTGTGCACATTTTGTATTGCTCTGTTCATTTGGATTCCAGGAGCCCAGCATCAGTGAAGTAACTTCCAGTGTTTATGGTGTTTAGATCCACTTTTCATTGGCTGCTGGCAGGTTTGTGAATGCAGCTCTGTCTGGGTGCACAAGGCTGATGCCAATTTATTGAACACAGATTTTGTTTGAAGACATCACAAACAACGGACCTGTGGAATCAAAATTAAAAGACTGGCATAAATTCCACTTACTGCTGTTTTTTCAAAGCAGTATAGATTGTTGTTTTCTTGAACTTTTAGGACTTATTAAAATAATTTATTCTTTCACACATGATGGGCATGCTGGCAATGCCAGCATCATTGCCCATACCAAATGGCCCTTGGGAAGGTGGTGGTTAGCACTCTTCTTACTGCTGCAGTCCATATGCTGTAGGTACACCCACATTGCTGATCGCAATGGTAGAGTGACAGGACTCTGACTCAGTGACAATGAAGGAAGACAACATAGTTTCAAGTCAGGGTGGTGAGTGGTTTGGAGGGGAACTTGCAGATTGGGCTGTTTCCATGCTTCTGCTGCCCTTGTTCTTCTAGGTGGTGGAGGTCATGTGTTTGGAAGGTTCTACTGAAGGAGCCTAGTGAGTTGCCGCAGTGCATCCTCTAGATGGTACACACTTGTGTCTGTGGTGGAGGGAGTGGATGTTTAAGGTGTCAGATAGTGGGTCAATTAAGTGGGCTGCTTTGCCCTGGATAGTGGCAAGTGTCTTCTGTTGTTGGAGCTGCACTCATCCCGACAAGTGGAGAATATTCCATCACAATCCTGACTTGTGCCTTGGAGATGGGGGACAGGTTCTTTCCCCTTATGAGCAAATATTCAGCACCCAATCTTGCAGCTGATGATGCATTGCCTTCCCAGCTAGGCATGGTTTCTGTCCATGGACAACTAACCTCTTTTTCTACACTATTCTGGCTCCCTCCCTGCCCTAAGCATGTGTTGAGTTTCCTATTTCACCTGATAGAAACATAGAAAAACTACAGCACAAAACAGGCCCTTCGGCCCCACAAGTTGTGCTGAACATATCCTGACCTTTTAGGCCTACCTATAACCCTCCATCCTATTAAGTCCCATGTACTCATCCAGGAGTCTCTTAAAAGACCCTATTGAGTTTGCCTCCACCACCACTGATGGCAGCCGATTCCACTCGCCCACCACCCTCTGTGTGAAAAACTTCCTCCTAACATTTCCCCTGTACCTACCCCCCAGCACCTTAAACCTGCGTCCTCTCGTAGCAGCCATTTCCACCCTGGGAAAAAGCCTCTGAGAGTCCACCCGATCTATGCCTCTCAACATCTTGTATACCTCTATTAGGTCTCCTCTCATCCTACGTCTCTCCAAGGAGAAAAGACTGAGCTCCCTCAGCCTATCCTCATAAGGCATGCCACTCCATCCAGGCAACATCCTTGTAAATCTCCTCTGCACCCTTTCAATCATTTCCACATCCTTCCTGTAATGAGGCGACCAGAACTGAGCACAGTACTCCAAGTGGGTCTGACGAGTGTCTTATATAGCTGCATCATTATCCCCGGACTCCTAAACTCAATTCCTCGATTGATAAAGGCCAGCACACCATACGCCTTCTTAACCACCTCCTCCACCTGCGGGGCCGATTTTAGAGTCCTATGGACCTGGACCCCAAGGTCCTTCTGATCCTCTACAGTACTAAGAGTTCTTCCCTTAATATTGTACTCCTTCATCCCATTTGACCTGCCAAAATGGACCACTATGCATTTATCTGGGTTGAAGTCCATCTGCCACTTCTTCGTCCAGTCTTGCATCCTATCTATGTCCCTCTGTAACTTCTGACATCCCTCCAGACTATCCACAACCCCACCAACCTTCGTGTGCAAAGTTCTGGCCAACCCATATCCTCCAATACCACTAAGCACCCCTTCCCTCACCCAAAATGGAAAGATGCATCCTCAAAATGATGACTAGAAATCAGTAAGTCAATGTAGCCAGTATGTATCAAGAATACCCGAACCACCAATGGAAGACTTAGCATCTAAGCAAAATGACTTGGAAACTAAAATGGGAAATAAAACCAAAAGCCTTCTACCCGGTAAGTAAGTACCTCAACTTCCTACTGAAGAGGAATTGTGAATGCTCCCCACTGCTGAGCAGAGAATTGTTGGCAGCATTCAGTTCTCACCATTCTTGCAGGCTCATATTCCCATATATCCACCAATGGCTGCATCTGCCCTTCCAATCCATGGCCATGCTCGCTACATTTCACTTCCCAAAGCTCTGGCTGCCAATACTTCAATAAGGAGTCTAACAACACCAGGTTAAAGTCCAACAGGTTTATTTGGTAGCAAACGCCACTAGCTTTCGGAGCGCTGCTCCTTCGTCAGATGGAGTGGAAATCTGCTCTCAAACAGGGCACAGAGACACAAAATCAAGTTACAGAATACTGATTCTGCACTGTATTCTGTAACTTGATTTTGTGTCTCTGTGCCCTGTTTGAGAGCAGATTTCCACTCCATCTGATGAAGGAGCAGCGCTCCGAAAGCTAGTGGCGTTTGCTACCAAATAAACCTGTTGGACTTTAACCTGGTGTTGTTAGACTCCTTACTGTGTTTACCCCAGTCCAATGCCGCCATTTCCAAATCATGCCAATACGTCCCCAGCCAACCTCCTACTGGCTGCATTTCCCCATACACAGGCTGCTCCTCACCCTTCTTCATTTCCAAGTGTGTAGCAACTACTTTTCTCACAAACAGTAACCGACTCCTCCCGCCTAGCACCTCTTTCCCAAGCTCTATCCTGATTGCATTTTCTCTTCCTAATGGCTTGCTGTTCATTTCCCATTTTCCCCATTGATTTAAATTGCCCTTACTGAGCATTCCTTTAAAGAATCACACACGTACTGTTGTCTATTACCACCGAATCTGTGGAGTCTTTCCATAACACTGCAGATGGTACAGATTTCACCAAACTTGGAGTCCCAGAATGCAGGATTGCTTCAGAGTGGTACTGCAATGTAAAAAATCTTCAAAGTGAGTTCTCATGGGTGATTTTCCTTGAGCCTCAATAGCAGTTAGAAAATAATGTACATTTCCATGATCTATTATTTTAGCGTTATGTCCATAGTATTTATGAATGTGCACAGTAAACTGACTGTGCTAAATTTAAGCTTAAATTATCACATCACTGTTATAATATCATAATATTTTAAAGTCTGCCTGAACTATGGGATTGATGCTAAAATTTAGTATTTCAATATGTGAATTGAACAGGTCTGTTGTGCATTCCAACCATTATTCATGTAAATTGAGTCTGTGTCTTTTTAAGCTCTGTTTGTGAACAGAATTCCCACTCACCTGAAGAAGGGGCTAAGAGCTCCGAAAGCTTGTGTGGCTTTTGCTACCAAATAAACCTGTTGGACTTTAACCTGGTGTTGTTAAACTTCTTACTGTGATCAAGGCATGCAGTGCATCCATTTAACTAATTGCATTGTCATTGTCAATGTCATTGTCAAGACCAAGACTCTTCATCATGTCTAGACATTATAAATGCTTGTCTCTCCAAACCTGATTATCAGAAGATAGTAAGAAATTTAAGACAGAAAATGTCAGCAGGTCTGACAGCATCTGTGGAGAGAGAATAGAGTTAACGTTTCGAGTCTGGATGACCCTTCATCAGAACTGTGAAATTTGTGGAATTTTGTGGAAAATGTCATTGTTTCATTCTCAAATTTGGTAGGCAATTAGTTTTTATCAATTCGGCATCCAAAAAGAGGGAATTTATCAATGGCAAAAAAGAATCATTGATTTTAAAAGCTACTAAACATTAAGGGTGCTTTGAATTTAGAAATTACATTTAGTTGTATTTAAATTCATTCAAGTTATGTAAGCCTTGAGCTTTACATATATGTGTAGTCAATAATAAATGAGTTTAGACACAATCTGTTCTTGATATTGCACCGTCTAATGATTTAAATATAACATATGCTGACAAGGTGTTTAAACATTTCTCTGAAAATAATCATGCATTTTCACGTGAATATAGTGTGCATTTGCAGTGTGAATAAATGACTACACATTGCATTTTGTATAAACTCATAAGTTGCCAACTATTTTTCCTGTGCATCTTATTAACTTCGACAGCATCATTGACGGATGATGGCTACAAGTGGCGTTTCAACCTTATACAAAAGATGAAGGAGAGAATACTGTTTTAGCTGTTGATTGACATGGGTGGGCTGAGTTAGCTTGATGTTTGGTGCATAGCTTAGCAACCCGCTGTGACCAGTTCCAGCTAGTTCTGTGCTCGAGCTCATTCTGATTGTCAACTTGATGTATTGAACAAAGAAGTCTTTTACGTTGAAATTGGGTTTGAAGTGTAATTCGAGAGCAATTGAAATTTACGTTTGCTATTGCTACAATCTAAATAAATAGCTGACAGTAGATTGTGACCTTTACCAGAAAATGTTTCCATATAATTTGTTGAGAGGGAATCTGCATCTCCTCAAAAAATCAGAAATGATTGTTTCTAGAACAATAGTTGTATGCAATACTACTTTTTCATGACGTGCTTGTATTTTAGAATGTAAGTAATTAATCATATTTTAACAAATAATTTGTTTAGAGCAAAATACTAGCTTCTTTCTGCAAGTTAATGCATGGATGGGGAAAAAAACAAAGAGAAATTAACAGGGTTATCTGTTCCGCTATGAGTGCCTTTTTTTTTCCCCAAGTGTTCTCGAGTCTAAGGAAGTCTGGGCGATTAAAACCAAAGTGTTCATAGTCCTGGCAGCTACCTGTTTTAAGAGAAACAGCAGGAAATCCTATTAACAGCCTGTGGGGCTCCAACCTATAGGTCGATAAGGAGACTGACTTCTCCAGATGACCCCGACACCAGTACTGTTGACAAGCTTGTGGAAGGGACACCATCACCCAAAGCCCTTGGTGATAATTCAGTGATGCAAATTTATTCCGTTGACAGAGTCCAGACAGCAGCGTTTGTGGCATACCTAAGATAAATGGCTGAATGGTGCGAGTTCAGGTGCGCACTCAATGACATGTTGAGAGACAGGCTAGACTGTGGTGTTAACAACATGACTATGCAAAAGAAATTATTAGCAGAGGCAGACATTACATTAAGGAAGGCATTAGAGCAGCTGGAAGAATTAGGCATTATCAAGGCTGTAAAGTTTTCTGAGTGGGTGGCACCCTTCAAATCAGTGGTTAAGCCGGATAGAACCACTAGGATATATGGGGACTACAAATTGATTGTCACTCGAGCAGCAAAATTGAATCGATACCCAATACCAAGAATTGAAGATGTACATGCCAAATTAGCAGGAAGCTTAACTTACACCAAACTTGAAATGAGCCATGCATACCAATAATTAGAGTTAAATGAGGCATCTAGAGAAATCTTTTACAATCTTTTACAATAGTATACTCGGCTATCCTTCAGAGTCTCATCAGCATGTGCATTTTCCAACGCATGATGGAAAAC
Organism: Mustelus asterias; assembly: GCF_964213995.1. Taxonomy (NCBI): domain Eukaryota; kingdom Metazoa; phylum Chordata; class Chondrichthyes; order Carcharhiniformes; family Triakidae; genus Mustelus; species Mustelus asterias. Next base: position 43,532,089 of record NC_135814.1, on the reverse strand, counting down.
TTACTAAAGGACCTACTAAAGGTGGTTGTCGATCTAGATGATATACAGATTACAGGGGCGTTGAGGAGGAATATCTGGCAAATCTCAAAGACTTTTTAAAGATATTTAAGAAGGCTGGAGTGAGGCTAAAAAGGAAGAAATGTATGTTCCAGACTCAGGAAGCAATGTATTTAGGGTTCAAAGTGGATGCAAAAGAGCTGCACCCTATGGAAGAGAAGATAAAATCAATTAAACAAGCAATATTCACCAGAAATATGTCAGAATTGAAACCTGTTTTAGGCATGATGAAATATTATGGAAGGTTTATTCCTAATCTTTCTATAGAGTTGTCACCCCTATATACACTGCTCAAGACACACCAGAGATGGTATTGGAAAGAACATCAGAAAGAAGCCCTTGACATTTGAACTGCATCCTATCACCATGCTTCAAATGGACTGGCTGTGAAGAAATCGTCATCAGCCTCTCTACAAACTAAACTGGCCCCTTTCCTGATCACCGATAGAACAACATGTCACTATAGGTATTACGCCTGTCAAATTACAAATGTGTTGATGTATTAGAACAAGATTGGATCTTGTATTTCCAAATTTGGTGAGGAGGATGGAGGCAAAACAGAACACACAGAAGAAGCATCACGCCTCTACAAAACTGAGAGGGCATTTGATGTGGACGACTTGGTATATATAAAGAATTATGGTGCCACCATGACCTCTTCCTGTTGTTGGAACAGCTCTTCAATTTTGCCACAAGCCTCAGAGGTTTGTGCTAGCCAGAGTAGGAATGTCAGGATAACTAAGATGAACACGTGGCTTGAGGGATGGTGCAAGAGGGAGGGATTCAAATTCCTGGGACATTGGAACCAGTTCTGGGGGAGGTGGGACCAGTACAAATTGGACGGTCTGCATCTGGGCAGTGTTGGAACTAGTGTCCTCGGGGGAGTGTTTGCTAGTGCCCTTGGGGAGGGTTTAAACTAATGTGGCAGGGGGATGGGAACTGATGCAGGAAGTCAGAGGGAAGTAAAGTGGGGCCCAGAAACAAAAGGCAGTAAGGGGAAAAGTGGAAGGCAGAGAAACCAAAGACAAAATTCAAAAAGGGCCACAGCACCGAGTACAGAGATTGTGGAGAACTCAGTGTGTGGGCGCAGTAAGGCTATGAGAAATAAAACATAGGGAAAGTGTACAAAACATTACAGGACAGATGGTCTGAGGTATATTGTTTTAACACAAGAGGTATGACAGGTAAGGCAGATTAACAAAGCTTGAATTACTACATGGAACTATGATGTTGTGGCAATTACGAAGACTTGGCTGAAAGAAGGGCAGGACTGGCAGATTAGCATTCCAGGATTTATATGCTTCAGACGAGATAGAGAGGGTGACAAAAGAGGTGGGGGTGTTTCTTTACTGATTACAGAGGGAGGACACCTTGGTGGGATCATGTAGTGAGGCCATATGGGTAGAACTCAGGAATAGGAGCAGTCCAAGCACACTGTTGGGGCTGTACTACAGACCTCCCAACAGCCAGTGTGAAGTGAAGGAACTGATATTTCAGCACATTATGGGAAGATACAAAAGCAACAGGGTTGTTGTGATGGGCAATTTTAACTTCCCCGACATAGACTGGGATTCCTTAAGTGCCAGGGGCTTATACGGGCAGAGTTTGTTCAGTGTGCCCAAGAGTGCTTCTTGAGGCAATATGTAGATAGCCAACTCAGGAAGGGGCTATCTGGTTCTGGGAAATGAGCCCGGACAGGTGATTGATGTCTCAGTGGGCGACCATTTTGGGAACAGTGGTCACAGTTCTATAAGTTTCAAGATACTTGTAGAAAAGGATAGAAGTAATCTCAGAGTGAAAGTGAAAGGGGGAAGGCTAACTATGACAGTATTAGGCAGGAGCTAGGGAATGTAGACTGGGGCGGCTGTTTGAGGGTAAGGAGTCTTTTAAAAGTCAGTTAACAATTCAGGACAATTTTGAAAACAAAAGCAAATTACTGCAGATGCTGGAATCTGAAACCAAAAGAGAAAATGCTGGAAAATCTCAATAGGTCTGGCAGCATCTGTAAGGAGAGAAAAGAGCTGACCTTTTGAGTCCAGATGACCCTTTGTCAAAGCTAAAAGGTATTGATAGTGGAAGATATTTATACTGTATACAGAGGGAATGGAAGCTGAGTCATAGCCACAAAAACAAGGGGAAAGGCTGCTGATGGCAGTCCATAGAGAGAATAAAAGGTGTGAATGGCCAAACGGCAGAGAAGCTGAAATCAGAGGGTAAGCTGTGACAGATGAAGATGTTGGGGGAGAGGGGGGAGGGCATGCCATTTTAAGGGAAGGGGGAAGATGGCTTGCCATTTTAACACGCGATCCTGCTCCCATGCCCACATGTCTGTCCTTGACCTGCTGCAATGTTCCAGTGGAGCTCAACGCAAACTGGAGGAACAGCATCTCATCTTCCGGCTAGGCACATTACAACCTTCCGGTCTCAACATCGAATTCAACAGTTTCAGATGATTAGCTCTATCCCACCTCGATCCCTCTGTTTTCATTTCATTTAATTTTTAACTGACTTTTTTATTGTCTTTATTTTTCTTCCCCCCCAACTCTTTCCCCCTTTTTTATCCCCCCATTCCTTAACTTTTCTCCCCTTTGCTTCCCCTTTTCTCAATTTTACCTCTCTCCCACCCATCCCCCTCTCCCCCCACATCTCTATCTGTCACAGGTTACCCTCTGATTTCAGCTTCTCTGCCATTCGGCCATTCATACCTTTTATTCTCTCTATGGACTGCCATTAGCAGCCTTTCCCCTTGTTTTTGTGGCTATGACTCATCTTTCATTCCCTCACCCTACAGTTGAAATATCTTCCACTTTCTATGTCTTTTAGCTTTGACAAAGGATCATCTGGACTCAACATCAGCTCTTTTCTCTCCTGACAGATGCTGCCAGACCTGCTGAAATTTTCCACCATTTTCTCTTTTGGTTTCAGGACAAGTATGTCCCTTCAAAAATGACGGATAAAGGTGGCAAGATTTGGGGACCTAGATGACAAAAGAGATTGTGAACTTAGTGAAAAAGAAGGGGACATACATAAATTTCAGGAAATTGAAAATGGATAAAGCTCTTGAGGAATACAAAGATAGCAGGAAAGAACTTAAACAGGGACTTGGGAGGGCTAAAAACGGCCATGAAATATCCTTAGCAGGCAGGATTAAGGAGAATCCCAAGGTTTTTTATGCGTATATAAAGAGGAAGAGGGTAGGTCCACTCAAGGACAGTGGAGGAAATTTGTGTGTAGAGCCAGATGAGGTGGGTGTATTCCTTAACAAGTACTTTGCATCAATATTCATAAAGGAGAAGGATATGGTGGATGGTGAGTGTAAAAAGGAGGATGTTGACACTCTAGAACACGTTGAGATAAAAAGGGAGAAGGTATTGGAGGTTTTGAAAAACATTAAGGTGGACAAGTCCCCAGAGCCAGATAGGGTCTATCCCAGAATACTGAGAGAGGTGAGGGAAGAAATTGCTGAGGCTTTGGTCAAAATCTTTATATCTTCTTTAGCCACGGGTGAGGTACCAGAGGATTGGAGAGTAGTTAACATTATTCCTCTGTTTAAGAAGGGTAGAAGAGACAATCTGGGAAATTACAGACCTGTGAGCCTTACATCAGTGGTGGGAAAATTATTGGAGAAGAATCTTAGGGACAGGATGTATTCACACCTGGAAAAGAATAGGCTTATTAACAATAGGCAGCATGGTTTTGTGAAGGGGAAGTCGTGTCTCATAAACTTGATTGAATTATTTGAGGAAGTGAAAAATTGACCAGGGCAGGACAGTGGATGTTGTATACATGGACTTTGCCTTCAATAAGGTTCCTTATGGCAGGCTGATATGGAAAGTGAAGTCATATGTGATCTGAGGTGAGCTGATAAGATGGATACAAAACTGGCTGGGGCATAGAAAGCAAAGAGTAACAGTGGAAGGATACTTTTCTAACTGGAGGTCTGTGAAGTGATGTTCCACAAGGATCAGTGTTGGGGCCTCTGTTGTTTGTAATATATATAAATGATGTGGAGGAAAATGTAGGTGGTCTGATTAGTAAATTTGCAGATGATACAAAAATTGGGGAAGTAACAGATAGTGAGTAGGATGTCAGAGAATACAGCAGGGTATAAATCGGCTGGAGACCTGGGCTGAAAGAAGACAGATGGAATTTAACCCAGCTAAATGTGATGCAATTTGGAGTTTTGGAAGGTCTACTGCAGAAGGAAAGTATACGGTAAATGGTAGAGCCCTTAGAAATATTAACATATAGAGGGATCTCGGCGTGCAGATCCATAATTCCCTGAAGGTGGACAAGGGGCCCAAGAAGGCGCATGGCATGCTGGCCTTCATCGTCGAGGCATTGTGTGTAGGAATTGGAAAATCATTTTGCAGCTGTGTAAGACTTTGGTTAGGCCACATTTGGAGTATTGTGTACAATTCTGTTTGCCACACTAGCGGAAGGATATTGATGCATTGGAAAGGGTGCAGAAGAGATTTACCAGGACGTTGCCTGTTTTGGAGGATATGGATGATGAAGAAAGGTTGAATAAACTTGGATTGTTTTCATTGGAGCGTCGGAGGATGAAGGGTGACCTGATAGAGGTTTACAAGATTATGACAGGCTTGGATTGAGTGGATAGTCAGAGTCTTTTTCCCAGGGTTGAAGGGTCAATTACTTGGGGGCATAGGTTGAAAGTGAGAGGGGGAAAGTTTAAAAAAAACGTAAGGGGCAAGTTTTTCACACACCGGTGGTGAATGCCTGGAATGTGCTGCTGCAAGAGGTGGTGGAAGCAGATTCTATAACAACATTGAAGAGGCATCTGGATAGATACATGAATAGGCAAGGAATAGAGGGATATGGACCATGTAGAGGCAAGAAAATATTAGATTAGCGAGGCATCTGTGTTGGCACAGACTTAGTGCGCTGAAGGGCCTGTTCCTGTGCAGTACTGTTCTTTGTTCTAAGAACTTTTCAGGGTCGACAGGGTGATGCCGGGTTTCATTCCTTTTTGAAGGCTTTGTCATGGTTTGATACAACTGAATGGCTTGTAGGCCATTTAAGTGGGCATTTAAGAGTCAACCACATTGTTGTGGTTCTGGAGAGACACATAGGTTAGACCAGGTAAGGATGGCAGGTTTCCTTCCTTAAAAGACATTGGTGAACGAGATGGGGTTTTTTTTTGAGGCTTTTAATTCCAGATTTTTTATTGAATTCAAATTCCACCACCTGCTATGGTGGCATTCTAACCTGGGTGACCTGAATATTATTACTCTTGTCCTCTGGATTATGCATCCATTGTCAATGCTACTGCACCACTGCCTCCCCATTTTTGTTGTTCTAAGGCTTTGTTTGGTTGAAATAATGTAAATGTAGAAATTAGATTTTTGTGAATGTGTTTTTTTCTCAGCATGGCGAAGTCTAGATTATCAGCACGTTGGAGAGGCTCTTTATTGTGGTGCAAATCCTGGAAATGGCTGAAATTTCTGAATCCTTCCCCAAACCCAGATTTTTAACCTTTGTGGGTGCACGAATCAGGCCAGTGTTTGGGAATGCTCGATTCACCTAGTCATTTAAATCATCTGCTGCTTCTGCTTGTGGGATATTGATAGGCTAGGAGGATAAAACTAAGAGATTAAAACAGGCAAGACATTGAACTTGGTGGATTTGTTTGGACAGCCAGAGTCCCCTTTGGATAGGGACCTAGGACGTCTTTGCGAGAGGTAAGGCATCCTTTAGGATTGTTAAGTGAAAGTGGTTATTCACTTTTTATGTGCAAACTCATTGGAAGTGTCTACTTGTCAAAGAATTGTTAAGTACTCACTGGCTGTCAACGCTGTCAAATAAATGTCAAAGCTGTCAAGGAATTGTTCCAAGAACACTAGCTAAGTTGGTATGGAGGTAACAAAGAACAATACAGCACAGGAACAGTCCCTTTGGCCCTCCAAGCCTGCACTGATCATGTGTTCTGAACTAGACCATCCGTTTGTATCCCTCTATTCCTAGTCTGTTCATGTGGCTATCTAGATAAGTCTTAAATGATCCTAGCGTGTCTGCCTCAACCACCTTGCTTGGTAGTGCATTCCAGGCCCCCACCACCCTCTGTGTAAAATACGTCCCCCGCACATCTGTATTGAACCTTGTCCCCCTTACCTTGAACTTGTGACCCCTTGTGTTTGTCATTTCTGACCTGGGAAAAAGCTTCCAACTGTTCACCCTATCTATGCTCTTCATAATTTTATAAACTTCTATTAGGTCGCCCCTCAACCTCTGTCTTTACAGGGAGAACAACCCTAGTTTACTCAATCTCACCTCATAGCTAATACCCTCCATACCAGGCAATATCCTGGTAAACCTTTTCTGCACTCTCCCCAAAGCCCCCACGTCCTTCTGGTAGTGTGGCGACCAGAACTGGACGCAGTATTCCAAATGTGGCCTAACCAATGTTCTATATAACTGCAACATCATATGCCAACTTTTATACTCTATGCCCTTTCCAATAACGGCAAGCATGCCATATGCCTTCTTCACCACCTTTTCCACCTGTGTTGTCACCTTTAAGGATCTGTGGACTTGCACACCCAGATCCCTCTGTGTGTCTATACTCCTGATGCTTCTGCCATTTATTGTATAGCTCCCCCCCCTGCATTAGATCTACCAAAATGCATCACTTCGCATTTATCTGGATTAAATTCCATCCGCCATTTTTCCGCCCAATTTTCCAGCCTATCTATATCCTGCTGTATTCTTTGACAATGTTCATCACTATCCGCAACTCCTGCAATCTTTGTGTCATCCGCAAACTTACTAATCAGACCAGCTACATCTTCTTCCAAATCATTTATATATATCACAAACAGCAGAGGTCCCAGTATAGAGCCCTGCGGAACACCACTAGTCAAAGACCTCCAATCAGAAAAAGACCCCTCCACTGCTACCCTCTATCTTCTATGGCCAAGCCAGTTCTGTACCCATCTAGCTAGTTCACCTTTGATCCCGTGAGATTTAACCTTTTGCACCAGCCTGCCATGAGGGACCTTGTCAAATGCTTTACTAAAATCCATGTAGATGACATCCACGGCTCTTCCCTCGTCAATCATTTTTGTCACCTCCTCAAAAAACTCAACTAAATTTGTGAGGCATGACCTCCCTCGTATAAAACCATGTTGTCTATCGCTAATGAGACTATTCAGTTCAGTAGCAACGGCAAAGGATGACAGATGGGGACATGGGTTGGCATGAATTGAAACTAAATTGGCAAAGGGCCTATTAGGGGCCGTGGGTAGAGGACTTGGTTTGGTTCGATTGGCATGGATGGGGCAGAGGCAGTGTTGGGGGGTGGTGTAAGATATGAGGGGAGAAAGTTGGAGGGATTTAAAAAAAATTCTCTTCATATTTAAACGCAGTGCTGAAGCACAGAAGTAGACCTTCCATCCAACCCATTTCTACATCTGGCAGACTCCACACTCAGCAGCCTTGCTCTTGTTCTATGGCTGCCTACCCCAATACCTATTTTGGCATGCATCCACCACTGCCCACCTCCCACGGACTTGGGATCCCCCCCCGCCCAAGACAGACTCAGAGCCCCTCTCTTCCCCAGGAAACCCACCCACCCCAAACCTCCCCAATGGAAGCTCCTTGGCAATGGCAGGGTTCTGCCCGGACATGATCTCTCCCCTGCCCCCTCCCCCACCCCCCACCCCTCTGAGGCCTGTACTTGCACCCCCAGTGGAGATTGTTTGCCAGAACCCCTGCTGATGTGATGTCACACCGGTGGAGGGGGGGGAAATCCTTACTGGAAAACCCGCTGATATTTAAATATATGTTAATAGGATTCCCGACCTTCCATGGCGGGAACCCCATTACCGCATTGGCCGGGGTGGGAGGGGGGGGGGGGTGTAATTCTACTAGTGTGAAAGCCACTTAAGGACTCCCCCTTGATTCTCTGCCCCCGGCGCCATTCCCGCCCACTGAAAATGGGTCGGAAAATCCCCCCTTTTGAGTTTTTAGCCTCATAAGGTGACTGGGAGGTAACTATATAGAGGTATATAGGATAGTTAAAGGTTCAGAGGACACAAAACTAAGATATTATTTTTAATTAAACTGCAGGATTAAATGTCATGGACAGAGGTTCAAACTAGAAAAGGGCTCTGGTAGGAGTCAAATCATTTGCGTAAAGTAACATGAAGAATAAATATCCAGGTATACTAGAGGAGACAATAGCCCTGGAATAATTTAAGAATCAATGAGATTCTACCATGGAGTTTTTAGGATCTCTTGGGAATCGTTGAATCAGATGGGCTGAATGACCATCCTTGCTATTGCTATCATTAGCCCTGATACAAATGAGGTTTTCAACTTCCCAAGGAGCCAAAAATCTACAGTGGTGCATGATTCTTAAACAAGCAGGGCAGACAGATGGCATCTTTCCAGGGTTCTGCCATTCTGCATTTTGTCAGATGATCATTGTTACACAGTTAATCTATAAACTTAGTGTTTGCCATTTAAATTTGAGTTTGTGTTGGCCATCGATTGACTCATCGATTTTAGTTACTCATTCACTTAAAACGCTTTATTACTTAACAATCAGTAGTTGGTGTACAGTTATAAAACTGTAAAAATCATGTGGCATAAAAAGTTTTAAATGTTTGATTCTAGCTGCAGGTTGCAACAGGGAAACAAACTCCCACAAACAATCCAGGATTAAAATGGATTTTGTTTTTCTGAACTGACCGAGCTAAAATATGATAGAATATGCTTTAAAATTGTCTTCAAATTGGAAGCACGTGAAGTATTTGCAAAGCTTCAAGTTGCAGGATGCCATTAGCGTTTTGATCTCTTAATGTCCAATTGTTTGGACTGTATAAACTCCTGTGAAGAGGAGGCTGCCTTTTAGACAACTTGCATGAATTTATATTCTGAGATACAAAGGAACATTACTCATATTTTCTCCCCTTGAGAGGAGCAGTGTAGCATGGGCAGGAGTCCCTTGTGGTGTTCCATTGTTTGATGTGGTTTTCTCCAATTCTTGTGCTTTGTTCATCTGTGTTATCAGTCATTGCAGACAATATTTTAGCCGTCCTGTTATTAGTATTTCCATTTTCCTCGTTTATATTGAAAGAAATCAAAACTGGGAGTGTTAGAATGTTGTGCAGTCAATTTAATTCAGTCTTGAATTGCAACTTTGGAGATTGTGTTGAGTATCTGTTGACTCTTTACCTGAATGCTATTTTCAATGAGGAACGAGCCAGTTTAGTTCTGGCGTATAGGGGAATCATTAAAACATTTCAATTGGTTGTTTTGTTGCTGTGGAAAGGCCCCCCTCTGCTTCACCTTAACAACAAACTGGTCACTCCACAGACTCAATCACAAAGAAGAGCTGCCACTGCACTTGAATAAGCTTTGTGTTGTTCTCACATCCCACAGTCTCAGTGAATCTGAAAATCTGCTGGTTGAACGAAAGAGAGAAAAAAAACAGCCAGGAGTCTGTTGTTGAGATTTCTGTTAATCCTTTCAGATTATTTTGACTCCTGTTATTCTGTGTAAAATACACATCTGAGCTCAGTCAATTGCTGATTATAAGAACATTAAGAAATGGAGGCAGGAGTGGGCCATTTGGCCCCTCGAGCCTGCTGCACCATTCCACAAGATCATGCTGATCTGATTGCGGCCTTAACTCCTCTTCCCTGCCCGCCCCCTCCCCCCATAACCCTTGTCTTCCCCAGAGGTCTAAGATCAAAAATCTGGGTAACTGCGCCTTGAATATACTCAATGACCCCATCCCCCCCACTGCTCTCCGGAGAGAGGAAATCCCTCCCCATTTTCATCTTAAATGAGAGATAATTTATTTTGAAACTGAGGCCGGAATTTTACCGCCACGCCCACCTCGGAATCAGAGTGGGCATGGCTCGCAGAACGGAATTCTCCATTGGCCTGGGGTGGGGTGTTATGAGCCTCGCCTGGGCGAGGTCGTAAAATACCGGTCTGTGGCCCCAAGTTATAGATTCCCCCACAAAGGGAAAACTTCCTCTCAGCATCTAGTGTGCCAAGCCTCCTCAAAACAGTATCTGTTTCAATAAGATCACCTCTCGTTCTTCTAAACTCCAATGGGTATATGGTCACAGGGGGCATCTGCAACTTGTAGATAGGGAACACACAGCGAGTGGGGGGGGGTAAGGATGGTATTTGAAGCTCTCATGAGGGGGCTGGTGGGGAAACCCCTCTAAGTCACCGTAGAACTATAAAATCCCTACAGTGCACAAGGAGGCCATTCAGCCCATTGAATGTGCACCAACTCTCCAAAGGAGCATCCCACCCAGGCCGATCCAGACGTTACACACGGCCTTAAATGAGGTGGGTTTAGGGCCACGTTAGGCATGGGCACCTCGCAGGTGATTGGGCTCGGGAAGGAGTGTGTCAATGTCCACCACTACAATGACAAGATCCAGTATTCGTGGGTGAGCTGGAGAATAACAGGTGGCATCTCTACCTGCACATTGTAATAAGACTCCAGATAAATCAGAGGCACATCGACAGTGAGGGAAGGAGAGTCAAACTCTGTCCTCAAATAAAGGCGTGGAACCACTATCTCATCAGGTAAAATGGCATCTTCCAAAATTGAAAGAAAGATGAGTTATGTTTTGGGTGAGGGTGGAGTGGGGTATGATGAAGTGTGGGAGGACAGCAAAACTGGCCTTTGGGGCTTCTTCTTGGGCCATGCATTCAATTGTTGGTGCCGCCACAGTGGACAGGGTCCAGGCCAATTACACAGGACTTGAACCCTTGCTGAGGAAGCAAGAACAAGACAGTGTTCTAATTTTGTGCTTAACTCAATAGCTTTACTTCACAGTTTCAAAAGCTATATAGTGAAGGCAGGAGTTCAGCCTTGGAGAGTGAAGGGACAGCCATCCCACCAGTGAAGGAGAGTAATGGGTTAATGCAAACCCATTGCAATTAATGCAAACATTCCATTCATTCGCCATGAGCAAATAGATACTCATAGTTATGCCAAGTCAATGAGTGGAATTCAGAGTCACACCTCCCACAGGGCTTCAGATGTCACACCTGTGGAATGGAATGCTGCTAACGTCTATATGTGCTCGAGTCCCAGGGGTAAAGTAACACGAGGAACAATGCGATCTAAGGTTCAAAAGCTTAGATGTGCCACTTCTCCCATAACTCTCTCACTCAAAGCACTTTTTTTCTGTGCTCTTTAACCATTAGTCTTCAATATATCTTTTCAGAGAGGATAGCAAGTGATAATAGATCCAGTGGTCTAGTGTGCTTTTCTCAGAATCCTGATTTGCTATAGGAGGTGAAGGAGGGAAAGGCATTGGTGTGTGCAGATCCAGCAGGAGGCATGGGTGTCATGGCCAGGGGTGAACCTGAGCATCAACAGGAGGCTGAGCAGAGACCCAGACAGCGAAGGTGACTCACAACACGGGGTTTATCATCTACAAGTCTCCTCTCAACATGTGTGAGAGGCAGTGCTGTGCAAGGCTGCGATTGTCCCGAGATCTGATACGCCACATATGCCATTTGCTCTGAGCAGACCTGACACCACATGGGTTTGGAGACTTCCCCCTTCCAGTGAAGGTTAAGGCAGCACTAAATTTCTTTGTCTCTGGGTCTTGCCAGGGTGCACAGTCAGCAACACATCGGTACTTTCAGGAGGTGATCAACACTCTTTACAGGAGGGCCCATCATTATGTGAACTTTGTTGTGGATGGGGATAGCCAGGCTTAGAGATTCACAGGCTTTGCAGCTATCTCTGAATTCCCTAGGGTTCAGTGAGCAATCCATGTAGCTATACAGGCTCCTAGACAGTAGCACTTTAGGTTCATCAACCACAAGGGCTTCCATTCCGTCAATGTGCAGTTGGTGTGTGACCATCGAAAGCACATTGTGTACATTTGTGCACGGTTCCCTGGGAGTTGCCATGACTCCTACACCCTTAGTCGCTCAAAGGTGCCTGGGATCTTTGAGGGGCCAGAAAGTCTGCAGTGATGATTGCTGGGGGATGAGGCCGACTCATTTAAACATTGGCTAATAACTCCAGTGCATTGCTCTCAGACTCCTGCCGAGAAAAGGTACAATGTCGTTCGTGCCACCACTCGCTCTCTCATAGAGCAGACCATTGGGACAGCTAGAAAGTCACTGTTGGAGTCACCACTCAGATGACTCTGCAATATATACCAGAGAGGGTTTTCCACATTATTGCAGCTTGCTGTGTCCTCACAATCTGGCTATGTAGAGAGGTGAGACCCTGCCAGAGGGTGAACTGGAAGAGGAGGAGCTCTCCTTGGAAGATGGAGATGAGGAGGTGTAGAAAGCCCAGAGGGATGCTAGGGGACAACATGAGCGTGCGGATATCATGGAGAAGATGTGGGAGGTGTGCCGTAAAGCCCTCATGGCTGAAAGGTTCTAAGAGGAGTAAAGCAAAGTCAGATCCTCAGGAGACATCTCTAACCCTCCAAGCCATTTCCTAACTTCTGAGGGAATAACTAGCTGAACTATTGCTGAGAGGATGAGCCCTGCATTTACACCTGGGCCTTAACAGCTCACAACTAACTAGGATCAGATCTTAGCTGTGGTCATTGGTGTCCTATTAATACGTTTGCTCTGTTAACTTAAAGTTCAGCAAGCAAGATCAGTGATGTGAGTTTACATTAGACACCATGTAAAGTTGCAAGCACTGCCGCGAAGGAAATGCGGACCACGTAGGGCTCTCATCCTAAAGAACATGCCTTGGTTTGGGACACTATCAGTTAGGAAATCCAGATGTGCAGAATAACATATCTGATGAGTCCTCCTCAGTCATTGGCATCCCTTGAGGGTTAATGATTGAGAACTCACCCATCAAACACTCCGAATAAAGAACTACACACATCTCCATTGCAGCACACCAAAGTACAGTAACAAGCTGCACTAAGGTTGGCCTCACATGATAATCTTTAAAGAGGACGCTGAATGACAGGAAGGCTGAACCTCATAAGTGGATTGCAAAGATCCAAATCAAAGTGCCTTCGTAACATTCACATATCGATGGAATTGTTTTCAAAAAATGCAATTTATTCACAGTAATAGAGCATCTGTGACCCTGAGGTGACATCAAAACTTGTTAACTTTCCTAATCCTAGCACTGCAGCCTGACATCCACAGCAGGGGCAGAGACAGCTTGTTGACTGCTACGTCCTGATGCTTGTGATGATCTTGATGGATGCCCTCTGGTGGCCTGAGCCTTGGAAGGCCCCGGCCTCAGCAGGTCTCTGTGCTGGGGTAGAAGCTTGCACTGCTGGAGTTGGTGTGGACACAGGCAGAGAGGATTCTGAGGCAGAGCCAGAGAGGGGAGGCTGGTTTGCTTCTTTGAGCTGTCCCTCGGTAGAGCACATGCCAGTGGGCCCAGACTCCCTGAATAAGGGCCTCGTGTGCCCTGGTGGTGAAAGCTGGTGCTGGCTTTTTCTTGAAACTACTTGTCTTTTGCTTCTGAGTTGCTGACATGCTACATGGTCTGATGATGACAGGTGGGCTGAAGAGAGTGATATGAGTATGCTGGACTGGTATTTAAATATGGTGCTGGGATCTTCAAACCCATCAGCTGATGGCAGGTGGAAGAATCAGCTGCCGGCCTGCCAGGTGATTTGGAGGGGAACCCAGCTGTGAATAATTAATATGATTCCAAGAGCAGAATCTGGCACGGGATCGCACCATTTTGGCCAGCTGGAAATGCACTATTCGAGTCGCCCGTCACCTCACTCGGACAAAGAATTTCACCCTGAATCTCTTTGGCTGTCCACTGTTCCTAACTATTCTCCATTTTAAAAAAAAAACTACTCAGATAAATCCTTATCTGGTAGCAACCTCATTCTTACCACTCTCTGGGTAAAGCACATTCCACAACCACGAGACATCTCAAAGCATTTCACAAACTATTTTCTGTAGTCTGGCCACTGTTGTAGTGCAGGAAACACAGCAGTCAACTTGCACACAACAAACTCCCGCAGACAGGAATGTGATAATGGCAAGAACATTTGTTTTTGCGATGTTGCTTGATAGATGAATGTTGGCCAGGGCACTGGGAAGAACTGCCAGTGAATTCTTCAAATAGATCCCAGCACCATATTTAAATACCAGTCCAGCATACTCATATCACTCTCTTCAGCCCACCTGAGAGATCTTTTAAAGCTACCGGATTGTAGCGAAATTCAATGTCTCATCTGCAAGGTGGCAGCTTTGACAGTGCAGCACTCCCACAATACTGGATGGGAGTGTCAGCCTTGAACTTTGTGCTGAAGCACTGGACTGGAATTCGAATCTGGAACCTTATGACTTAGAAGCAAGAGTGCAACCTGCTGAGTGATTCCTGTCTCTCAAAAGAAACTTCTCCTAAATTTGCTATTGGATTTATCAGTGACTGCCTTATATTTTTGGCTGAAGTTCTCTGGCCACTCACGTCAGAGGGATTCTCTGGTCCTTCTGCAATGAACGGAGATTTGGCTGAGCACCAGATTCTCTGTCCACGCTTGCACCGGCGGCGAGGCGTGAACGGCCGGAGAATTCCAGCCATGGTCTCCAGGTTCTAGTCTTTTCCAGAAATGGAAACACCTTCCCCAAGTACATCCTATCGAACCCCTTCATAATTTTAAAGACCTCTATCATGTTGCCCCTCAGCAGTCAGAGATAGAAACCATACCTGTTCAATTAGTGCAACCTGTCAGTTTTGGTATCATTCTTTTCTGATAGGTATAATCTCACCATTGTAGTGTCTGTTTCATCCACTGTCCAATTCTTTAGTATATATTTCTACATCTAGATGTCAGTGTCACTGAAAAGGCTGGCATATATTGTTCATCCCTAGTTGCCTTTTGAGAATGTGTAGGTGAACCACCTTCTTGAACCACTGCAGACTGTGCAGTATTCTTTCTTCTCTCTGTTTCTTTTCTCTCTTTACTGCCATGTAAATTCTCCCCAAATTTTTCCATGTGAATTTCTTCACAAATATCCCTGTAACTCTCCCCGGCAAATCTGCCCCTATGAATCCACCCCTCCGCAAAACTCACCAACTTCTCCCCTCCCCAAAAAATCTCCCCTCACAAATCTTGCCATCACGACTCTTCCCCTTACCCCACCTTACCTCACCCCATGTGAATCTACCTGCCACAGATCTCCTCCAAACAACCTCCTGCAAATTCACCTCACCACAAATTCTCCCCCTCCAGAATTTCCCTCCTTCCGTGCTGCAGGATAAAGGATGATATGACTTGTTAGAGTTGTTCTGGAAGAAACGTGAGCGAAAATTCCAGAGTGAAAATTGTCAGTTTTCTCCTGGATCCTCAAGGAGTAGGGGAGGAATTGCCGAGAGTTTTCCTGAAATGGCTATGTCCCAAGAGACAGGATTCCTAGGTGGTTGGAGGGCAGTATGCATGTTGATGCTGTCTGTTGAATGGGACAAGCTTGATGGATCTGGTGGTCCTGTTCATCATTTTATACGTTTCTATGAGCAGACTGTACATTGTATCTAGGTCCTGCCTGGTCTGTGGCTCAGATAGTTCGCCCGGAGAGTAGCTGAGCCCAGTGGCTATTCCAGACTGCAATCCGCCTTTAGAGAATTCAGCTCTTTCTTGATCTGTTCCTCACTAGGATCTGTGCACAAATCAGACTACACATGGTGCATTTTCCTTCCATGTTTATTTCCCGATGTTAAACTTCTTACATTTAAGTAATTGAAATAAAACATACGATCATACAAAAAAATGACACAGTAAAAGATCCTCTAGTGCATCCAGCCTGTCCCACATGACTGCAATGTCATGTGCAGCAACATTTGTGAATTTCTCCAGCCAAACTGAGGCTGCATTACCTTCTGGGTGAAGTGAAAAAGCTAATTGAAAATCTAGGTTAATTGCAGTGAAACCTTTTCTGGGAAAGTCCTCTCAATCCCATTAACTGACTAGTCCAGGAGACCACTCTGCTCCCTATCAAGGCCATATATTACCAGGGTGAATGCTCTTCATCTTCAATTCATCTTCAACCTCTTTTTACAACAATCTGAGGTCCCTATCTGCTTCAAGAAGACAATCATCATCCCGGTACCTAAGAAAAACCAAGCAACGTGCCTTGATGACGATCAGCCGATGGCTCTGACATCTATCATTATGAAGTGCTTCGAAAGATTACTCATGGCGCGAATCAATTCCAGCCTCCTGGACTACCTGGATCCACTACAGTTTGCCTACTGCCACAGCAGGTCCACAGCAGACCCCATTTCCCTGGCCCTGCACTCAACCCTGGAACACCTAGATAACAAGGACACCTATGTCAGACTCCTATTTATTGACTACAGCTCACCCTTCAACACTATTATTCCCACGAAACTCATCTCCAAACTCCATGGCCTGGGCTTTGGCACTTCCCTCTGCGACTGGATTCTGAACTTCCTAACTCACAGACCACAATCAGTAAGGCATCAACACCTCCTCCACAATAATCCTCAACACGGGTGCCCCACAAGGCTGTGTTCTCAGACCCCTACTATACTCCTTGTACACCTATGACTGTGTGGCCAAATTCCTCTCCAATTTGATTTTCAAGTTTGCTGATGACACCACCGTAGTGGGTCGGATCTCAAACATTGATGAGACAGAGTACAGGAATGGGATAGAGAATCTGGTGAACTGGTGCGGCAACAATAATCTCTCCCTCAATGTCAACAAAACGAAGGAGATTGTCATCGACTTCAGAAAGCGTAAAGAAGAACATGCCCCCTGTCCAAATCAATGGGGACGAAGTAGAAAGGGTCGAGAGCTTCAAGTTTTTAGGTATCCAGATCACCAACAATCTGTCCTGGTCCCCCCATGCTGACACTATAGTTAAGAAAGCCCACCAACGCTTCTACTTTTCCAGAAGACTAAGGAAATTTGGCATGTCAGCTACGACTCTCACCAACTTTGACAGATGCACCATAGAAAGCATTCTTTCTGGTTGTATCACAACTTGGTATGGCTCCTGCTCTGCCCAAGACCGCAAGAAACTGCAAAAGGTCGTGAGTGAAGCCCAATCTATCACTGAATCCAAATCTGCAAAATATCATGGTGGGATTTGAACTCACCTCTCCTGATTACGACCTCAGTCCTCTTGATTGAGTTCAGTAACATGACATTACTGCCTCCCATCCATTGACTCTGCCTACACTTCCCGCTGCCTCGGCAAAGCAGCCAGCATAATTAAGGACCCCATGCACCCCGGACATTATTTTCTCCACCTCCTTCCTTTGGGAAAAAGGTACAAAAGTCTGAGGTCACGTACCAACCGACTTGAGAACAGCTTCTTCCCTGCTGCTGCAGACTTTTGAATGGACTTACCTTGCATTAAGTTGATCTTTCTCTACACCCTAGCTATGACTGTAACACTACATTCTGCACTCTCTTGTTTCCTTCTCTATGAACGGTTTTGTCGGTATAGCGCGCAAGAAACAATACTTTTCACTGTATGTAATACATGTGACAATAATAAATCAAATCAAATCAAATCTTCTCCATCTGAGCACAGAGCCTCAGATTCTGGGTTCCAATGATCTCCAGTCCAGATCAGTACCAGCAGCTGCTTCCCAAGCACCTGTTGGTGGCTTGAAAGTTGTTGATGGGTGGTCTAGAATTCCCATTTCTGTGTTGTTGTTGCAGTTTGTACAAACAACTATTCCAATATTTCTCTTTCAAAAGTGTCAACTGTCATGTCCTTTAATTCACTGGGATCTGATCCCTTTGCATTAATCACAGGCACGGTGGTAATGTCATGTTACTGAATTCAAAATCAAGAGGGCTGAGGTCTTAATCAGGAGAGGTGAGTTCAAATCCCACCATGATATTTTGTAGATTTGGATTCAGTAAATTTATTAAACGCTGTAAAAATGCTGTTTTCAGTGAGGTGGACTATCAGATTGTTGTAAAAACACAACTGGTTAATGAATGTCCTTTCGGGAAGGAAATTGCTATCCTTAGTCTATTTGTGACTTCTGATCTACTTTGGCTGAGCAAATCACACAGTTCCAAAAAGTACAAGAGGATTAGTATCTGCCGGACTACTCGGCATCTAGGTATTGGATTTGGACATTATAAAGATGCTTGCAATCCAGTTGACCATGAAAGCTTCTCCTCACAACTATCTAGGGACTTGTGCCAAAGTCAGGTGACAGCTTGATATGGTCACACTCACTGAATTACACTATCACGTAGGTCGAGATTTTCCATTCAAAGAAGCTCAAAACTGGGTATTTATGAAGTGCTGTGGACCATAAGCTGCAGAATTATCTGTAACTTTATGGCTAGTCATATTTCTCACTATCGTTTACCGTCAGGCCAGGCAATCAACCCTGATTAAATGAGGATCAAGGAAGAGTATGTCAGAATCAGAACCAGGTGTTCCTGATTGAAAGCATGTCTTCCAGAAAACGAGTTGTCAACTTGGTGAAGCTATAAACTGAGAATACGTGCATGCTAATAACAGAAGCAGCATGCTTGAGACAAAGCAAAGCAATCTCACACAGTCAGTGCATCAATTCAATTCAGAAATCTTGGCTGTGCTAAAAGTTAACACACCAGAGCCACTCACATTGGAGAAAAAATTGTTGGCCTGCTCCCCAGATTTGGGATGTTTTTAAAATTGTATTTGAAAGGGAGGTCATGCCTTCAGGAGATGTGCCCCAGACAAATTGTGCCTTCAAGTTAAGACTCGATGTGGCAGGACTACAGAACCTTGAATTGCTGCACTGACTGTGTGAGATTTCTTTGCTTCGTCTCAAGCATGTTGCTTCTGTTGACACCGAAATGCAGCCCAGAATGAGGAAAATAAACATAGCAGATGCTCCCAACAGGGACCACGGGGACAATCTGCTGAATGGAAAATGCTGTGTTATTTGCAACTTGAACAGGATTTTACAATGGATCATTTGACAAGGGAGCTGAACCTCCTTTAGATATTATGTACAGAAACCTGGGTTCTAACTTAGTAGAACTGAGGACAAAGGGTGCTAGAGGCACTTTGACAGGGATGGAGATTTAAGTCAGCTGATAAATTATAAAGGAATGACAGTTTGAGTAGTGAAATTTGGAGATATGAGGGTGACTCCATGTTGTAGGTGTATTTGGGGCACATGAAGTGTGTCTACCATACCATACGGCAGGTATACAACAATTACATAGGAATTCCACCTCAACATCCAGGTCATCGATCAGATACCAGCAATATCCAGATTCAAGCAATTCTAACTCTTTGAATCTACTGTCTGGAATACTACTGTATTGACCTATTTGGTCCAGGAGGACTAGCTGTTGTTACCTTGACTCACAGTTGGTCATAGTGTTTGGGACAATAAAGATTCACTGAATTAAAGGAAGATTGACTTTATTGATCAAATAACTTGTCATTTTCCATTATGCCCCTGAGGTTAGACTGGCATTACTCAAGATCAGTGGTATCCGAGAAGCATGGTTGCTTCTCATAACTTAGACCCAGTTTCTGTTGCAATATGCAGTTACGTCTGATTAAACTCAGTGTGGATCATCCACTGGTCAGAGTGGATTGCACGGCAGCCATTTGTCCTGACTGTTGTGCTCCGACTCGAACTAAATGTGTCGCCAGGGATCTCACTTCCTGGTTAAAGTATCAATGGGTGGTATCTTATCCTAATGGACTTGGTGAGTTTGGTAACGGGTTGGTAAACTGTTAGATTTAGTAATGGATTTTACTGTGGTACTTTTCTTCAGCTACAGCATCAGCATCCTGCTTCAGTGTTTTCCAGCCAGTCAGAGAGCTTGGGCATGCTGGTGCACTGTGTCTGTCGGCGGAAGAATTTCTCAGGAGGCTCAGACTCTCATGGCATGTCATTGCTGCTATTTGCAGCATCTGGACAATATTTGACCCTCGCAGGCATTAATGTGGCTGAGCTGTACATTGATTCCTGAGGATGCGGGAATGGAATGGAAAATAGGAAAGTTGCCCCTGGGCTGGAGACACTTAGCTGGAGCCCTTGGTGTGGAGCCTGATGGACTGAAATGATGTGTTATTTGCCAAGGATGAGAGGAAGAGGCCAGCCCATCAAACCAAGCAGTGGCTGAGAAAGTGAGCAGCAGGAATGTTGTCCATTAAACCTGATGACAGTTGCCCAGGGGTGGCAGTCACAATTCTATGATTTTTCTTTTTGCAGGCAGAGAGCGCGCAGAACTCCAGAGGGAAGTAGAAAACAGGGGACTTGCCCTCCAATAATAGGCACCTTTATGACCAGTGGTAATGTGTGCCAAACATGCTCCATTGGGGAGGAGATCTTTATTTTTAAAGAGTATGCAGAGCATTTTATTGAATTCCAGTTAAATTTTTCTCCCCCTACATTCAGAATGAAAGAGGCATTCATTTATTTCCAGTTGTTTTAGTGCCAAGAGCTGCTCTGACTCCCAGAACAACTTTGCCACCAGCTGACAACCCAGTGGCCCTGGCAGATTGAAGGACAGCCACCAGACTTCCAGCATCCACATCACCTTCATTGACAACAGCTGCTGCAGACATCAGACTTGCTGTAATGGAACCGCCTGCTATTCCAGCACTGGTAAATGTCCACTGCTCCCAGAACCACTGGAGCAACAATGATGACACCGGCTGCAGCTCCTGCTGCAATCACCACTTCCCACAACATAAATTTCTGCTGATTTTCACTCTGCAAGTGTAAGTGGTGGACTTGCACTTCGTGGGACCCTGTGCTTACCTTCATTTCTCTTCTCCCCCCCCCCCCAGCTGGTTCTGCTGCTGCTGCTGCTGGTTTTGCTCCTGTTACTGCTCATGATGTTGGCTCTGTTTTCTTGCTCCTTATCAGAGATACAAGCTGGAGTCAGTGTAAATTGCCCCATATTGTGGTGTCGCCGGGCTGTAGAGAAGTGTGGATCGATATGAATGAAATCCAAGGCGGGTGAACTGACTTCCAAGAAGTTGGATATTCCTGATTAGGCCATGAAATCACACTTTCAGTAGACAAACTATAAGCAACAGCATCTTCCCTGGATATGGTTGTGAACTCCTTTGTAAAGGATATCTTGCTTGGTAGTTTCACTGAATCAGCATTCTTCCTGATTTTCTCTCACCGTGCTGACCATGGTGAGTTTCACTCTAAGCAGGAAAATC
Organism: Mustelus asterias; assembly: GCF_964213995.1. Taxonomy (NCBI): domain Eukaryota; kingdom Metazoa; phylum Chordata; class Chondrichthyes; order Carcharhiniformes; family Triakidae; genus Mustelus; species Mustelus asterias. Next base: position 43,510,888 of record NC_135814.1, on the reverse strand, counting down.
TCAAGGAGAGAGAAATGCTCCAGTTGTCGCTTGATGCTATAGAATGAGATGGTCTGGGTAATGCCGCTAGTTAACCAATCCCTGCCCTCCCATTCCATATCATTGAGTGAAGAGTCCATTCCCATATGTACTGAGGCTTCATGGACTTAAGAGAAAGATTCCTCTGGCATCAGTTGGCCATGTATGCTGGTGCCAAAATGAGTTCTGCCTGACACCACCAGCTACTCACCAGAGGCATCCACTATCATTTTGGTGACATCAACACAGCCCCGGAACTTTGGCCTCCATGTGGCACAATCTCATTCTGGGTTGGCACTCTTTGAGATCTTAAACCATCCCTCTCAGGGCACTGGAACATCTCTCATCTTGAGATTTTCCTGTTTGCTCCAAGGTCCAGTTGAAATCAGTCAGTGATAACTGTATAGATTAGGTCTTAACCTGTGCCATTGCAGTTAACACCAAGCAGTGGAATGAGAGCAGGGTTGGTTTCTGATGCCAAGGGGGGACATGCGGGTTAGATATAAAATGACCAGCCTCGAACAGGTGGTGGAATTTGACAATAAACAATAGAAATAGATGCCAGAATAAAGGCCGGCAAAGAATGTAATGATGAATATCTCTGACTTTGGTATCCAGAAAACCGCCCACAGGCTATCGGCAGCCTCTGTGAGGCCCTGCAGTCTAACTAATGAGTTTCACTACTTAAACAATTTATCCAACTTTCTCTTAAAAGATGCAATGGTCCTTGCCTCAAATATTGTCTGTAACAATGCATTTAGAAAAGTCTCGGGGAGGGTAGCTGTCAACCATCAATTCACAAATAAATTAAAGGATATAGAGCTGTCACTTGAGAAATGGATGGAACAAAGAGGAATGACGTGAAGAGAATTTCAGTCGCAATGCTTCTTCATCTGTGATATTTCTACCGGCATTAATTGAATTTTGGTCTAAATTTTTTTTATTATATTAGTTCCACTTGCTTTATTGTTTCATTTCTCATGGTGAGTCTGTGGGTAGTTTGATTAAAACCCCATTTTGTCTTGCTTATCCTGACACCGTTCTGTACCTGTAGCAGAAGAAGAAACTATACACAGAAAATACAGGGTCGCAACAAATACAACTGATATTGTATAGCTCCCCTTATATTTAACCATTTACCCCATAAATAGGCAACAACACCTCCTCCACAATTATCCTCAATAGTGGTGCCCCACAAGGCTGTGTCCTCAGCCCCTTACACTTATGACTGTGTGGCCAAATTCCCCTCCAATTCGACTTTCAAGTTTGCTGATGACACCATCATAGTGGGTCGGATCTCAAACCATGAGACAGAGTACAAGAAATAAATAGAGAATCTGGTGAACTGGTGCGGTGACAATAATTTCTACCTCAATGTCAGTAAAACTGAGGAGATAGTCATTGACTTCAGGAAGCATGATGGAGGACATACCCTTGTCTACATCAATGGGGATGAAGTAGAAATGGTCGAGAGCTTCAGGTTTCTAGGTGTCCAGATCACCAACAACCTGCCCTGGTCCCTCCACACCGATGCTATAGTTAAGAAAGCCCCAACGCCTCTACTTTCTCAGGAGGTGAAGGAAATTTGGCATGTCAGCTACGACTCTCTCCAACCTTACAGATGCAACATGGAAATCACTTTTTCTGGTTGTATCACAGCTTGGTATGTCTCCTGCTCTGTCCAAGATCGCAAGACACTACAAAAGGTCGTGGACGAAGCCCAGTCCATCATGCAAACCAGCCTCCCATCCATTGACTCTGTCTACATTTTCCGCTGCCTCAGAAAAGCAGCCAGCATAATCAAGGACCCCATGCACCCCGGACATACTCTCTTCCACCTTCTTCCACTGGGAAAAAGATACAAAGGTCTGAGGTCACATACCAACTGACTCGAGAACAGCTTCTTCCCTGCTACCATCAGACTTTTGAATGGATCTACCTCATTAAGTTGATCTTTCTCTATACCCTAGCTATGACTGTAACACATTCTGCACCTCTCCTTTTCTTCTCTATGTACAGTATGCTTTGTCTGTATAGTGTACAAGAAACAATACTTTTCACTGTATACTAATATATGTGACAATAATAAATCAAATCAAAATACTGAATACAGATTCTAGGAGCGCAAAACTGACTGGTTTGTTTCCTTTCTTGTTATCTTATAGGTGCCAGATTAGTATTAGCAGCAGAAGATTTCATTCCTTCTCGAGTTAGATGGCTGATAATTTCTTTTGACCATTTTACTATTTCCCTCATGAGCCAATAGTTCTAACCAGCTCTGTGAAGAATTCCTCCTACACTCAACACTGATCAGTGATTGCAATGCTTTGTACATGTATAAAAGAACCTTCTACAGCGGCAACCTTCTGAGTGTCAGCTGGCTAGCAATATTTCCATTGTTCACCTTCTGTTCATGAAGCGAAGCTGTTCCAACCTCTGCACATCTCCTAAAGGGATCTGCCAAAGGGAATAAGAGTTAGTGCAGATCCATTTCCATCATTGAAACTGGTTGTTCACCCCTCTCAAGCCTTACATTTATCCAGCTTGCAAACCCACAGATATGTCTGATCTCCTGATCTCACTGTGATGCTCAGTGCGAGGCTGAGACCTCCCCTGTGATGTCATGGTTTCCAGTTAAAGATCCTCACCTTGATGAAGTGTTGGGAAAACACCCTTAGTTTTCATTCAGGTGACCGACAGAATGAGCTAAAATGTGAAAACAAATGTGGCCATGTAGTTACAAGACAGAGAACAGAACCAGAGACGAATGGGCAGTGATGGGAATGTTTGTCTTTCTGTTCTTTTCTGCTCATGGTGGAGGATGTTTCCAGCACTCAAATGTCCTTCTGAAACAGTAGTTGTCTGTCTTTGTTCTGCTGTTGGTCAGAATCACTTCACCAAGTAAATCTATTGACTTCTTCCAGTAGAAGAGATGGGATAGTGTTCAAAATCATGAGGGGGCTAGATCACATTCACTCCTCAATAAATCAGTCAGTTAGTAACAGTCCACACCTTTCACTGAAACTAGTTATGCAATTTCCTCTGCCTCAAATTTACTCAATTTACTAACCTATCGCAATGTCTGATCTCACTGTGACGTTCATCCAAACAAAGATCAGGAGTAGGCCATTCGGCTGCTCGAGCCTGCTTCACCATGTAATAAGATCATGGCTGATCTGATGCTTAGTGAAAGAGTGCGACTTGATCTGTGATTTCATGGTTTGACTCAACTAGCTAAGGGCCTTACCTTGATGAAAATGTTGGACAAACACCATTCAGCTTCAGTTAGGTCCCAGCAACAGAATGAACTAGAAAATAAAAGCAGGTTCCCATGTGGTTACAACCCAGTTAACATGCAGGGTAGGCAGTGAAAATGGGAATTGTTCCTTCTCTGTGAAGGGTGACTCCATTCTTTCCGTGTCCGTGAAACAGTGCTTATGTTTGTTCAGCTTTGAGCACTGTAGCGCTGGACATTCAGATCATTGGTAGTACTGGATACCATTGATCAGGATCCACTGAGGCTAGTTCAGTGTCAGAGGCAGGGAAATCAGTCGGTGCTGTTGGGGACCTTAGATGGAGTCAAATCAAATTCTTGTTGAGTTATGTGTGTTTTTGGAGCCAATGCTTTTCAACAAGTCCTTACGGAGAGAGGAAGAGCAAGGGAGATGATCCAGCTCCTTTAAGTTTGGTTCTGCACATGCTGACATAGCAAGGGGTAAATGTCTACCTGGGACTTTAGTGTGGGCCTAAGCAAATGTCGTTTTGTCCGACATCTGGAATACTGTAAGCAATATCAGTGATGCTAAGCACCATAGTTGAATTTGTGACAGGGCAAGGCATAAGAATCAAAACTCACCATCTGGCAGTGAAATGGTCGCCATTATGTGGAGATGCTGGCGTTGGACTGGGGTAAACACAGTAAGAAGTCTCACAACACCAGGTTAAAGTCCAACAGGTTTATCTGGTAGCAAAAGCCACTAGCTTTCGGAGCGCTGCTCCTTCGTCAGGTGAGTCGAGGGACTCCAAGGACGGACCTGAGAATGGGGCTGATTAACCAACAAAAGTTAGACTCCAGGCACCAGACTCTCTATACAGTGGTATTCAAGATATACTTCTGACAACAAATACAACTATTCCATCCTAATGTGCAGCAGTACTGTTCAGTTTATAGTGTCCTTCATGAACTCTAATACAAGATAACCACGTTGAGGCAAACCTTTCAATGCCCTCAACCTTCCATTGTATCTGTCAGGTGATGTTGTCACCATTGTTCATACTCGCTTCACAAAGATAACCTATTCTGTTCAGGCTCAAAGAGCTAAATGGATTACTCATGTTTCTGTGTTCCTATGATTGTCAAGGGTGTTGAAAATGGTGTAATATAATTGAGGTACTGATCAGCCATGAGCTAAATGAATGTTGAAATCTTTCAGCTGACCATATTCACTCTTAGAGCAACCAGTTAGTAACAGTCAGCTTTACTTTTTTGCATTTAAACTGAATGTGTAACATCCTGCCTCAAATTTTACCCAGTTTACAAATGTATTGTGATGTCCGATGTCACTGTGATTGGCATTGTAAGGGTGAGACCTGCACTATGATATCATGGTTTGACCCCTCAATTGAAGGGATCACACCAAAATGGAATTGTTTGGCTCATCCTTGGGCATCATTTGGGGTACAATGACTTACGGTGCAGGAATGCGATAACAAGTTTCCATGTGGTCACATCCTAGAGTACACGGAACGCGGACGAGCACAGCATTGAAATTATTTGTTTTTTGCCATTGATGTTAAACAGTTGTATATATTTACAGGAACAAGAGTAAGCTTTCAGCTCTCCAGGCACATTTCAACATTCACTTAGCTCAAGGCTGATCAGTACCTCAAATATATTACACTATTTTTGATCCACACCCTTGTTAAACATAGGAACATGGAAACAGGGGTAATCCATTTAGCTCCTTGAGCCTGTGCTGCTGTCCCATTAGATCATGGTTGATCTGTATTTTAACTTAGTCTAGCTGTCTTAACTCAATCTTAACCGTCTTAACTCAATCTTAACTGTCTTGCTTTCATATCCCTCAATAACTTGATTAAGATCAATCTCTCCCTTGAATTTTTTAAGTTTATCAGTTAACCTACTCAATAAAAAACGTTTTATTCCTGATTTCCACTCCACTTTGTGTAATGAAGTGTTTCTTGACATCACCCCCGAATAGTTGAACTCAAATTTTAAGGATGTGCACATTGTTTAGGAACTCTCTCACTGGGGGAAATAATGGGCCATAATTTCCGACTTACCTGTCCTCGACGATTATGCTGACAATTCCTATGAATGGAGCTGTTTGGGGTCTGCACCAAAAGATTCCTCGCAGACCGCAGCACAGTTCAAGTCCATTGGATTCAAGGAGTCCATGCCTCTTTTATTATTACACTAACTGCCATAAAGCAGGTAAATTTAAAGGATCTAGTGAAATTGGCAGGGAGAAGGTAAGTATCTAAGGTAGGTGGATAGGGTTTTGTTGGTTTCGGAGTGGGTACAGACATGTGATGGTGGACAGAGGTGTTAGAGCACTGGGTACAACAAGAGGTACTGGGAAGGCAAAATGTAACAATGAGCCTACAAATCTGTTTAGTTCTTTTGGACTTTAAATTAACTACTTTGCTTTGTGTCTGCCAAGAATTCAAGCAGATTCTGAGATTTAAAAAGGGAACCAATTTGATTCACTCTTTAGCTTTTAAAACTCCTCACCTACTTAGGCCTATAAAATGTCAATATTTCAGGTAAGTCAAATTGTGTTTTGAGGTGATGGGAATTACATAGAATTGCATTACATAGAATCCCTAAACTGCAGAAGGAGGCCATTCAGCTCATTGAGTCTACACAAACAACAATCCCACCCAGGCCCTACCCACATTACGCCATGTATTTTTCCTGCTAATCACCCTGACACTAAGGAGCAATTTATCATGGCGAATCCACCTAACCTGCACACCTTTAGACTGTGGGAGGAAACCAGAGCACCCGGAGAAAACACACGTAGACATGGGGAGAATGTGCAAACTCCACACAGACAGTGACGTGAGCTGGAATTGAACCTGTGTCCCTGGCGCTGTGAGGCAGCAGTGCTAACCACTATGCCACTGTTGTTTTATGTTAATTGTTTTATATTAATTGGACAACATTCTGCAGTGCATTTTAAGTCATCCTGAACACTAACTCTGGTAAGTAAGCATTGATTTGACTGTATGGACTTTAATTCAAAAACTGCAACTTCAAAAGCCCTCACTGAAACAGTTCCCAAAATGAAATAGAAACCTCTCTATTTTAAAGAGGTCAAATGACTAATCCTCTGGTGATTGCTGCTCTTCATTTATACATGAGGTGGCTTATGCTATGAGAGTGTTTCACAGAACCCATGCAGTGGAACCCAGACCATTGACTAATGAATAAAAGTGCAATGCATTCCCTTTTAAAGCTGTGTTACAATTAGTCAGAAAATTAATAGCATGTATAATTTATCCAAAGTAGTATTAATTTGGCACTTTGCGATGGAAAGCTCAGCTCAGGGTTGAACAGGACACAAATTGCAATTTGGTTCAGTTTGAGACAGTGAATGGGGAGCGAGATGGGATGGTGCTACTTTAACTGAACTAACTGAAGGTTAGCTCGTTTCAGACTGGATTTCAGATGAAGAGGCTGACAAGTCAGAGGAAGTGGAGGTGCAGTGAGAATTAGTAGGGAGGATAGAACTGGCTGAACTCAGTCAATATACATGTGGAAGCCAACATGTATAGTGGGGGGAAGAGAAGCTATTGTTGGAGAGGCTCTAGCTATGATCAAATGGCTGAAACTGGGACTAAATGAGGGAAATCTCACTGAGCTGAATGGCAGCGAACCCATATTAGAAAAAGAATGTCTTGGTGGGACCACATCAAAGTCTGCAGGAAGATCAAGGCCAGATATGCAATTTGGTCACAGTCATAGAGAACGTCTTGCAACTTGACTGGTACCTGTTTCACTGCTGTTGCTGTGGCAGCATCCTGACTGTTCAAAAACAAACTTGCAGGAAGGATGCGTATTGGAGGCAACATGTTCAGAGGAAAGGGGCATTGGAGATAGAGCTGATAGAAGGACAAGGAAGATTGAGAGTTCTTTGCTTTAGGGGAGGAGTTTTAAATGTGGAAGGAACAGTAGCTGAGCATTGTGAACTTTTTAAACCACTTCAGCTTGCTTGGGGAGCAGGAAAGAAATTTGGGTGGTCAGTGGTTTAGAGGGAGTGGGAAGGAATAGAGTGCAAATGTCAGCAAGTTATTCTGAATTGCAATAAACACCAGTTCACCCCACCTGGAGTATTGTGTTCAATTCTGCGCACCACATTTCAGGAAGGATATGAACATTTTGAGAGGCTATAGTTCAGATTTACTAGGATGGTTTCCGGGATGAGGGCTTACAGCTACAGATGCTGGGGTTGTTTTCCTTGGAGTAAAAAAGGCTAAGAGGAAGTTTGGTGGATGTATTTAAAAGCATGAAGGATTTAGACAGAAAAAAAAATACTGTCTCCAGTAGCTGAAGTGTTGAGAACCAGAGGGGACAAATTTAAGGTTATTTACAAAAGAGCAGAGGCAACATGAATATAACTTATTGTTTGTACTAAATGGTTGGAATGCTCTGACTGACAAGGTGGTTTTCAAAAGAGAATTAGATAAACACCTGGAAGGAGGAAGAATTTACAGAAATGTGGGAAAGGTTGGGACGAACTGGATTGCTCTTTGAAAGAGTCTTGTTCAGACTCAGTGGGCTAAATAGCCTCCTTCTGTGCTTTACTATTCTATCCACTTTCTGGATTCTGTGGTGCATGGCTCTGTGTATGGAAGGATGGCTTTTGACTTTTAAGTTACAAAATCTTATAAATGACAGATGGACTGCCTTTCATCCTCCTCTGAGTCAGAGGATATGAAATGAAAGATTCAGCTGTTCAGATGATTTCCGGAAAGACTTTTGAACAGTGTGAAAGTGAATTTGGTGCAGTGTATTTTGATGAGCTGATTGTTCAATAATAGCCATTTAATATATACTTATTAAAATTGGTATTATGTAGAAAGAAATTGAAATTCCAGAACAAATACAACTGGCAAACATATTTAAGTTCAATAATTTAAAATCGTGACATAATATGATCAGTGGGTCTGTACCAATTGCACCACTATCATCACAGTATACAGACAGATAATAGTTTTTATAGATATTTTAAAATGAGAAGTTAACAAACGAGCCTTTGTCCTACAGAAAATGAGTCGATGGAATTATTATTGGAAAATAAGGAGATGGCAAATGAAATGAATTGATATTTTGTATTGGTCTTCATATGATACAAATAATATCCCAGAAATAACTGTAAGTCAGGAATTAGAAAGGTGGGAGAAACTCAAGACATTTATAATTTATATACACAATGGTGGCACAGTAGTCAGCACTGCTGCCTCACAGAACCAGGAACCCAGGTTCTCTCCCAGCCTTGGGTGACTGTGTGGAGTTTGCATGTCCTTCCCGTGTCTGCGTGAGTTTCCTCTGGGTGCACTGATTTCCTCCCACACTCCAAAGATGTGCGGGTTAGGTTGATTGGCCATGATAAATTGTCCCTTGGTGTCAGGGGGATTAACAGGGTAAATACAAGGTGTTATGAGGATAGGGCCTGACATTGTCATCGGTGCAGGCTCGGTGGACCAAATGGCCTCCTTCTGTACTTTAGGGATTCTATGATTCTACAATCACCTGCAAAACGGTACTGAACAAATTGTTGGAGCAGTGGGTTGGCATGTCCCCAGGTCCTGTTGCATTTCATTCTAGGGCCTTAAAAGAAGTGGCTAGTGAGATACTTGATGCATTGGCTTTAATTTTCCAAATATCACTAGATTTGGATAATATTCCATTAGATTGGACAATAGCGAATGTAACTCCTTTATTCAAATGGGAGAGAGACACAAAGCAGGAAACTATGGACAAGTTAGCTTAACATCTGCCATTGGGAAACTGTTCAAAGTTATTACTAAAGATATTGGATGGGATTTTCCCCGATGTTGGCAAGGGCTGATGTCGGGTGGGGAAAAGCGGCGTTGAAGCCACCAACGGTAGTGATGGCTTTTGATGCACCATTGATTCACGCAAAGACTAGATGTTGCGAAACAACAGGCTTTTATTAACAAGAACAGAAACACTCCCAAACCAATGGCTAACCCGAACTGAGGCAAAAGGGGCGGAGAGCAGCCACCTTTATACCCCGAGGAGGGCGGAGCCCCGGATTGAGGCAGCAGGGGCGTGCCCAGGCATATCACATATACAGACAGTATTACAGGAGGCGTCGTACCTCGGACTTGATGAACGCTCTATCTCCAGCGCTGTACCATCTGCTTTTGGTGGCAATGGGCTTGCAGTCGGGGGTGAGGTGCTCAAAGAGCGAGGGAGGGGCGAGTTTGAGGGTCGAGAGACCACAGGTGGTGCGTGGTGGCTGGTCTGTTAGCTGTGGATTTTGGACGGAGATTGGGGGGAAAAGGCCCATTATACACCATAGTGACGCTCCCAAGGTGGCACATGAAATCTAGCCCCAGTAGTACGGCAGTGCAGAGCTGTGGCAGCACGAGGAGCCTGCACTTGTTGTACACCGTGCCCCGTACAGTCAGATTTGCTACACAGTACCCGACAACATTCACTGACCGGGACGTCGAAGCCATAGAGATTGATTGCTGCATAGGCAGTACTGGCAGTGCTTAGCGCCTCACCGTGTTAGGGTGGATGAAACTCTCCGTACTCCCACTGTCAAATAAGCAGTTAGTAGTGTGGCCGTTTACCTTGATGTCCATCATCGACCAGGCGAGCTGGTGAGGCCTGGACTGGTCCAACGCGACCGAGGCTGCTGTCGGGTTAGGCGATGCGGTGGACGGTTCCCAAAATGGCGGCAGCATTACGGGCGGCATGGTAGCACAATGGTCAGCACTGTGACCTCAATTCTGGCCTTGGGTCACTGTCCGTGTGGAGTTTGCACATTCTCCCCATGTCTGCGTGAGTTTCCTCCGGGTGCTCCAGATCAGCACCAACCTGTCCTGGTCCCCCCCATGCCGACACTATAGTTAAGAAAGCCCACCAACGCCTCTACTTTCTCAGAAGACTAAGGAAATTTGGCACGCCTGCTACGATCTCACCAACTTTTACAGATGCACCATCGAAAGCATTCTTTCTGGTTGTATCACAGCTTGGTATGGCTCCTGCTCTGCCCAAGACCACGAGAAACTACAAAAGTTGGTGAACGTAGCCCAATCCATCACGCAAACCAGCCTCCCATCCACAAACTCTGTCTACACTCCCTGCTGCCATGGCAGAGTAGCATTTATTGCCCATCTCTTGTTGCCCTTGGAGGGCAGTTGAGAGTCAACCACATTGCTCTGGCTCTGGAGTCACATGTAGGCCAGACCAGGTAAGGATGGCCCCCGTGACTCGGCTGACGTTACCCAAGATGGCGGCTCCCGTGGGTCGCGCGTGGCTGATGGCGTCCAAGATGGCGGCCTCCGTGGGTCGCACGCGGCCACTGGCGTCCAAAATGGCAGCACCCGTGGATTGCACCCAGTCGATGGCGTCGAAGGCAGTCCCTCCCGCGGATCGCACGCAGCGCTGCTGGGCCTGGGGGCCGAGTTTGCCCTGCAAACTTTCAGGTAATGACCCTTTGTACCGCAGCCTGAGCAGATTGCGTCTTTCGCCAGGCAGCGTCATCGTGGGTGCTTCTCCAGGCCACAGAAGTAGCACCTCGGGCCTCCGGGGACTGCCGCAGTGGTTAGTTCGGCTTCGGGACGGGTCGTGGCGTAGGTTTGCGGCCCTCCCGGGTACAGCGATGGCTGTGGTCGGCTTGTCCACGGTGCGCCCTCGTGGTCAGGGGTGTAGGCCTCGAGGTTCCGGAACGCTACCTCCAGTGAGCCGGCAAGTTCCACAGTTTTCTTCAGGTCCAGCCCACCTTGTTCCAGCAGGCACTGCCGGATATAGGTCGACCTGATGCCCGCGACAAAGGCATCTCTGATCAGGTCGTCGGCGTTTTGGGCGGCTGAAACGGCCTTGCAGTTGCAGGCTCTGCCGAGTGCATGCAGTTGGCGCAGGAATTGCTCAGTCGATTCCCCGGGTTGCTGTCTGCGAGTGGCCAGCAGATGTCTGGCGTAGACCTCGTTCGGCTGCCGGTTGTACTGGCTCTTGAGGAGATCGATTGCCTCCTGGTAAGTCTCTGCGTCTCGGATCAGCGCGAAGACGTGAGCGCTGACGCGGGCGTGGAGCACATGCAGTTTGTCGATGTCTGTCACGACGACGGAGGAGGAGGAGGCGATGAAGGTCTCAAAACAGCGCAGCCAGTGATCGAAAGAATTAGAGGCGCCAACTGCCTGCGGATCCAAGTCCAATTTGTCAGGTTTCAGGAGTTGCTCCATTTCAAAAATTTTGTTGATAAAATTGATGCACCATTGATTCACGCAAAGACTAGATGTTGCGAAACAATATTTGTTTAAGAAAAGATGTAAATACGTTGGAAGCAGTTCAGAGAAATTTTACTAAACTAGTACCTGGATTCTGTGGATTGTCTTATGACGAAAGGCTGATCAGGCTATGCTTGTATTTGCTGGAATTTCAGAAGAGTAAGAGGTGACCTGATTGAAAAATATAGAGGACTTGACAGGGCGGATGTGGAAAGAATGTTTCCTCTTGTGGGAGAATCTAGAACTCAGGGTCATTGTTTAAAAATATGAGGTCTCCCATTTGGGACAGTGATGAGAAGTTTTTATCTCTCTTGAAGGTTATGAGCCTTTGGAATTCTTAAAGATGGTTGAGTCAGTGTCCATGAATATATTTAAGGCAGAGGTATATTCTTGATAAGCAAGGGGGTGAAAGGGGGTACTTTTAAAAAATTAGCTGCCGCCTTTAAAGGATAGAGGTGAGGAGATTTTTTTTCTCTTTGAGCCTTGTGTAACTTTGGAATTCTGCCTCAGAAGGTGGTGAAAGTGAGGTCATTGAATATTTTTAAGGCAGTGGTTGATAGATTCTTGTTCAGCAAGGAAATCAAAGGTTATCAGGACTAGTTGGGGATGTGGAACTTGAAACTCAAACAGATCAGCCATGATCTTATTTGATTTGATTTATTATTGTCACATGTATTAACATACAGTGAAAAGTATTGTTTCTTGCGCGCTATACAGACAAAGCATACCGTTCATAGAGAAGGAAACGAGAGAGTGCAGAGTGTAGTGTTACAGTCATAGCTAGGGTGTAGAGAAAGATCAACTTAATGCAAGGCAAGTCCGTTCAAAAGTCTGACAGCAGCAGGGAAGAAGCTGTTCTTGAGTCAGTTGGTACATGAGCTCAGACTTTTGTACCTTTTTCCTGATGGAAGAAGGTGGAAGAGAGAATGTCCGGGGTGCACGGGGTCCTTAATTATGCTGGCTACTTTGCCGAGGTGGCGGGAACTGTAGGCAGAGTCAATGGATGGGAGCCTGGTTTGCGTGATTGCTTTGAATGGTGGAGCAGGCTTGAAGTGTCAAATGGCCTACTTCTGCTCCTATTACAAATGTTCGTATGTAGAAAACATCTCTAGATAGACGTTCCTTTTCCATGACACCAGTGATCTCCTGAAATTAATTTTACTAAATTAGTATAAAGCTGTGCTGACATAATTTGCTTAACCATAAGCAATGTGGTGGAAGATAAACCAAATGATGAATATCGTAACATAAGAGCGCATGAGCACCACACTTGCAGACTGAAAGTAAGAGAGTCAGTCAGGAACTCCAAGGAAGAATTTGAGAACGGGGCTGATTAACCATCCGAGATCAGGATCCAGGCACCCAACTACCCATGAGCAATGACATGGGAAATTTACATGTGACAACAAACACAACTGTGCAGCAGTATTACTGAGCTTTTTTTAAATGTCCTTCTCAAACTACAATACAATATTATGAAGATAATCATATTGAGTCAAACCTTTCAATGTTCGCAATCTTCCATTGAATCTACTAGTTGATGATGTGATCATTGTTCACGCTCCCTTCATCGATTAAACATGTTCAGATCTTCAAGCGAGCCACATTCAGTCCTACATAGAGCTGCCAGATGCTGGCAAATCATCTGAAGAATTTGGAAAGAAGATATAAAATAAGTGGGAAAAACTCTAAAGGGTGCGCAGAAAAAGTCATTAAATATGGAAGAATAGGTGGAGAGTTAATAAAGTATACAGTATCCTAGGCTTTATTAATAGGGGTATAGAGTACAAGAGCAAGGAATTATGTTGAACTTCTATAGGACCTTAGTTATACCTTAGCCGAAGTATTGTGTTCAGTTCTGCGCACCACACTTCAGGAAGGATGTGAATGCATTGCAGAGAGTGCAGAAGAGATTAATAAGAATGGTTTCAGGGATAAGAAACTTCAGTTATGAAGATGGATTGGAGAAGTTGGGACTATTCTCCCTGGAAAGAAGACTAAGATGAGATCTGATAGCGTTCAAAATCATGAGGGGGCTGGACAGAGTAGATTGGGAGAAACTGTTCCTGCTTGTAAAAGGATTGAGAATGAGAGGGCACAGATTTAAAGTGATTTGCAAAAGAATCAAATACGATGTGAGAAACACTGAGTGTTCTGGTCTGGAATGCACTGCCTGGAAGTGTTGTGGAGGCATGTTCCATTGAGGCACTCGAGGGTATTAGATGATTATTTGAATTGAAATAACGTGCAATGTTATGGGAAAAAGGTTGGGGAATGGCACAAAGTCATAATATTCATTTGGAGAGCCAGTGCAGATATGATGGGCCAAATGGCCCCATTCTGTACTGTAACAAATCTGAGCTTCTATGATTTTGTACTTCCCCACATCGAACTCCATCTGACACAGTTTTGCCCATTGTGTCTGTCATGTTCCTTTTTCTCCCATCTACAATACCACCTATCTTAGTGCCATGAGTGAATTTGGATATATGGCTCCCTATTCCTTCATCTCAATCATTGCAAAACATATTGAAAAGCCGAGGCCCTGTACTGATTCCTGGGAACACAACTTGTAACATCCTGTCAATCAGAGAAAATTCTCTTTATCTTCACATTCTGCCTCCCAACCAATTACCGACCCATGTCATAAGGTTACCTCCAATTTCATATACTCTCGTTTATACTGTAATCTCCCGTGCAGAACCTTATAAAATGCCTCTGAATGATAAACATTGATAACATCTCTGGGCATTCTTTCTACACCGAGCTGGTGACCTCTTCAAATTTATTTTATGGATTAATCAGATGTGATCTCTTGCTCACTTAATTTGCATACCTACAAACAATGCTGTGGAAGATCTCCAATGACATTAAGTGGCTGAACATAACCTAAGAGGGCATGAGCGCCAATCTCATAGACTGGCAGTGAAATGATTGGTCAAGGACTCTAATGATGTGAGTCTGGGTCTGATTAACGATCAGAAATCAGGCTCCAGGCATCAAGATTTACTCGTGACAACAAATGCAACTATTCTACCCTGCTGTGCAGAAGTATTATTGAGTTTGTCACGTCCTTCACAACATAACCATATTCAGACAAGTATTTCAATTGAATCTACAGGTTGATGATATCATTGTTCACAGTCCCGTCACAAAACATATTTATTCAGATCTTCTAGCCAATGATGTTTACTTCTCAGTAGATCAGCCAGTTTGTAAAAGTCATAGAATCATAGAGTCATAGAAACCCTACAGCACAGAAAGAGGCCATTAAGACCATAAGACCATAAGACATAGGAGCGGAAGTAAGGCCATTCGGCCCATCGAGTCCACTCCACCATTCAATCATGGTTGATTTCAACTCCATTTACCCGCTCTCTCCCCATAGCCCTTAATTCCTCGAGAAATCAAGAATTTATCAATTTCTGTCTTGAAGACGCTCAACGTCTCGGCCTCCACAGCCCTCTGTGGCAATGAATTCCACAGACCCACCACTCTCTGGCTGAAGAAATTTCTCCTCATCTCTGTTCTAAAGTGACTCCCTTTTATTCTAAGGCTGTGCCCCCGCGTCCTAGTCTCCCCTGTTAATGGAAACAACTTCCCTACGTCCATCCTATCTAAGCCGTTCATTATCTTGTAAGTTTCTATCAGATCTCCCCTCAACCTCCTAAACTCCAATGAATATAATCCCACGATCCTCAGACGTTCATCGTATGTCAGGCCTACCATTCCTGGGATCATCCGTGTGAATCTCCGCTGGACCCGCTCCAGTGCCAGTATGTCCTTCCTGAGGTGTGGGGCCCAAAATTGCTCACAGTACTCCAAATGGGGCCTAACCAGTGCTTTATAAAGCCTCAGAAGTACATCCCTGCTTTTGTATTCCAAGCCTCTTGAGATAAATGACAACATTACATTTGCTTTCTTAATTACGGACTCAACCTGCAAGTTTACCTTTAGAGAATCCTGGACTAGGACTCCCAAGTCCCTTTGCACTTTAGCATTATGAATTTTGTCACCGTTTAGAAAATAGTCCATGCCTCTATTCTTTTTTCCAAAGTGTACGACCTCGCACTTGCCCACGTTGAATTTCATCAGCCACTTCTTGGACCACTCTCCTAAACTGTCTAAATCTTTCTGCAGCCTCCCCACCTCCTCAATACTACCTGCCCCTCCACCTATCTTTGTATCATCGGCAAACTTGGCCATCGGCAAACTTGGCCATCGGCAAACTTGGCCATCGGCAAACATTCGGCCCATCGAGTCTGCACCGACCACAATCCCACCCAGGCCCTACCCCCATACCCCTACATATTTTACTCACTAATCCCTCTAACCTACGCATCTCAGGACACTAAGGGCAATTTCAGCATGGCCAATCAACCTAACCCGCGCATCTTTGGACTCCAGGCATCAAGTGCAGCTCCATTTTCTTCACTTAAACTGCAGCTTTCTGCCTCAAATGTTTGACACGGAGCATCAGCTATGATCATATTGAATGGCAGAGCAGGCTCTGAGGTTCATATTGTCCACTCCTGCTCCAATTTCTTTCTTGTGTTCTTTTGTTTACCCAAATTACAAACATATTGTAACGCCAGATCTTACTGTGCTACTCGTTGTAAAGATGAGATTTACACTGTGATGTCACGATTTGACCTTAAGCTGAGGGAGCTACACCTTGATGACACTGTTTTTGTATCCTGAATAAAGCTGAAGAATTTACCAATGGGTGGGATTTTCTGGCACCTCCTACTGCTGGCATTGTCCAGTCCTGCCAAATGCCAATGGAATTTTGACTGAATTTCCCACCGTGGGTCCTGCCACAATGGAGTTGGAAAATCCTGACCAAAGACTTACCGTGCTAGAATGTAATAATAGGTTTCCATTTATTCACATTCCAGAGAATAGAGAGTGTTGGTGATGATATTCTTTGCAACCTACTGTCGACCTTAAGTAATTGTATACATTTACGGCAACAGGAATAAGCCATTCAGCCACTCGGAGGTGTTTCACCATTCATTTAGATCATGACTGATCTGTACTTCAAATACATTACCCCATCTTTGATCTTCGACTGTTATAAATTTGGGAATACAAGAACAGGATTAGACCATTCAGTTTCTTGAGCCTTTTCTGCTGTTCAGTTAGATTATGGCTGTATTTGGATCTGTATTTTAATTCGATCCTCCTGCTTTGCTTTGATATCTCACAATAATCTCATTAAAATAAATCAATTGAGAAAGAAAGACTCTACAAGAAGGACACACCATCTGTGGCTGGGTAAGGAAGCTAAAAATGGTATCAAATTGTAAGAAAAATGTACAAAGAACAAAGAACAGTACAGCACAGGAAACAGGCCCTTCGGCCCTCCAAGCCTGTGCCGTTCCTTGGTCCAACTAGACCAATTGTTTGTATCCCTCCATTCCCAGGCTGCTCATGTGACTATCCAGGTAAGTCTTAAACGATGTCAGCGTGCCTGCCTCCACCACCCTACTTGGCAGCGCATTCCAGGCCCCCACCACCCTCTGTGTAAAAAACATCCCTCTAATATCGGAGTTATACTTCGCCCCTCTCACCTTGAGCCCGTGACCCCTCGTGAACGTCACTTCTGATCTGGGAAAAAGCTTCCCACCGTTCACCCTATCTATCCCCTTCATAATCTTGTACACCTCTATTAGATCTCCCCTCATTCTCCGTCTTTCCAGGGGGAACAACCCCAGTTTACCCAATCTCTCCTCATAGCTAAGACCCTCCATACCAGGCAACATCCTGGTAAACCTTCTCTGCACTCTTTCTAACGCCTCCACGTCCTACACTGCTGTATTTATTAGCCAAGGGGATTGGGAAAATCTTAGAACTCAGCAAAGGATGACTGATATAATAAAACAGGAGAAATTGGAGGTTGAGAGAAAACTAGCAATAAATATAAAAGCAGGCAACAAAGGTTTATATAAAGAAAAAGAGCAGCTAAAGTAACCATTGGTCCCTTAGAATTCCTTGGGAATTAATTATGGGGAACAAGGAAATGGCAAAGACTTTGAGTATTTTTCATCTGGCTTCACAATATGTTATGGAACCATGCTTTATGAATTTACCAGCTGGAAACCACTGATTGTATTTTAGAAAGACTGAAGCCACATGCTGATGACTTGAAATTGCAGTTTCAAAGCTGGCTGAGTATTTGCATCACTGTAACTTCTACATTCAAAGCCATTGAAATGAAAACAACCTGGCCACAAAATCTCATGAGTAATAATTTCCTTGAAGGAGTCTGAATGGGATCCATCTCCTACCCCATTAGCAAAGCATCCCGGTGATCGACTGGAAACTCACTGAGCAGGGGGATACCATTAGACATAATGGGCGCAATCAAAGGAAAAAAATTCTAAATCCAGAACGAGGTGAAAACGGAGAATCACGGAATCCCTAAAGTGCAGAAGGAGGCCTTTCAGCCCATTGAGTCTGTACCGACATAATCCCACCCAGGCTCTATCCCGTAATCCCACATATTTGCCCCACTAATTCTTCTAACCTACGCATCCCGGGACACTAAGGGGCAATTTAGCATGGCCAATGCACCTAACCCGCACATCTTTGGATTCTTTGGAGAGTTTCGGATCTGTTTTTTTTCAGTGAGTCCAATTCTGGTATCTTATGTGCTCTGTGCATGAACAAATGCTAAAAACCGTTTCTCGCCTGTAAGGGGAAGTGGGCAGGCTTAAATCGCCTGCAAGCTGGCTGAGAACCACAGATGGCGCCAATATGCATGTGCAGGTCTCTCAGCTCTGAGCAGCAGAGACCTGTCACATGGCCTCTGTTGCTTTCAGTTGGCCTCCGTGGCCTAAAGTAGGCCCCTGTCCCACCCCATCCTTCCCCCAGCTACAGTGGGGGCCTGTGGCCTATCGTAAGCACACCACCTCTCCTCCAGCTACCATGGGGGCATGTGCCCTATCATGAGCACACCAACCCCTTTCCCTCAAGGACTTGACCAATCGATCCCTGCACCCTCTAACAGCGAGGCCATCACATCTGGTCCGGGGACCAGCTACGATTCTCGTTAGAGAGAACCTCCCCCAATGAGGCAACACAGGCAAGTGAGCCTGGACGATTGGGCCCCGGGCTTGCTAATTTCATATAAATGAGATTTAGATTTAAGTTAAATAATTTATTCAGCCTCATGGTGGAGATGGGTGTGAGGCTGATCACGCTGGATGTCTTGTGTCAGTAAGATTGCGAGTGGCGAGAAATCGGGCACATACCTGATTTCTTGGCTCTCGTGCAATCCTACCAGCTCGCTCCATCCATCGGCTGGCAGGGCGCGATAGTAAGATCACCCCCAATGACTTGGACATAGAAATGTCCCCCCCCCCCCCCCCCCCCCCCCCCAACATCTAACTTGAAGGTTTTGAGCCCTGTTTGCTGTTTGACCATCCACGTGCTGCAGGTAGAGAATAAAGAATCAACCTGGTTGCTGTTGTCTCCGGGAGAAACAATAAATTAACCCTCATCATCCTCTTGTACAGAAACCAAGTGATCACCGAGTTCAGCCCTAAGTCATCCAAGTCACCAGTCTTCAGGATCTGCATACTCCTTTAACTTTACTTGAGTTTAAAATGCTTAATCCAAGCTCCCACTCTAACTTCTTCATGTGTGCATTTGAATCTCGGAATGTGTGTGTAAACTGGAGCATTTTTATTATTTTACTCAGACCTGGTTAAGTAAAAATAAAACTATCCTCTTTTTTTAAAAGAAACTCAAAGAAACCTGTCCGTGTCTCTCTTTACAGTCACAGCATGTCAACAGTTCAACACTCATTGAATTGCCAAGAACATTATTGTTTTTTAATACCTGTTAAGGTCAGGCAATGGGAAAGGAGTGAAGCCATCCTACCTTCCTCACCTGGTTGTAGCAAGTATAAGACATTAAAAAACACCTTGGAAGAGTAGTAGAAAATCAAGAGGCAAAATGGAGAGAGACCATAAGATGTAGGCTCAGAAGGAGGCCATTCGGCCCAGCAAGTTTGCTCCCCCATTCAATGTGGTCATGGCTAATCTAATATAATCCTCAAATTCACTTTCCTGCCTTATCCCCATGACCCTTGATTCTCTTACTGATTTCTGCACTTTGGTAGGAAGAATAAAGGAGCTGCATTTTATTTAAATGGAGAAAGTCTTCTCTGGACTGCTTTTAATGTCAGTATATCTTTCCCTAGATAAAGGGACCAAAACTGTTCATAGTATTCCAGGTGTGTATCAAGTGCCTTGTATAGTTTAGCAAAATGTGCGACTTAGGTTGATTGCCCATGTTAAATTGACCCTAGTCTCAGGAGAATTAGCAGGGTAAATGTGTGGGGTTGCGGGAATAGGGCCTGGGTGGGATTGTGGTCGGTAGAAACTCGATGGGCCGATTGGCCGCCTTCTGTACTGTAGGGATTCTATGATTCTAACTTCTCCAAAACATCCCTACTTTTGTACTCCATTCCCTTTGAAACAAACGCCAACATTCCATCTGCCTTCCCAATTACTTGATGAACTTGCATGCTAGCATTCTGTAATTTATGCACGAAGACCCCTAAATCCCTCAGTGCTGTAGTTTTTTTGCAGTCTTTCTCCATTTAAATAAAATTCAGCTCCTTTATTCTTCCTACCAAAGTGCATAACTTCACATTTTCCGACATTATATTTCATCTCCCAGACTTTTTCCCACTCACCTAACCTGTCTATATTCCTATGTAGAGACTTTGGCTGGAATTTTACCGCTTCGCCTGCCCCGGAATTGGGGCGGGCAACGATCGCAGAAGAGAATTCTCCGTTGGCCTCGCCCGAGCGAGGTCGTAAAATCCCGCATTTTGTTTCATCCTCACCACTTGCCTTCCCACTGATTTTTGTGTCATCTGCAAATGTGCCAACAGTACATTCATTTCCCTTCTCCAAGTCATTAATATATATTGTAAATAATTGTGGCCCCAGCACAGATCCCAGTTGTGGAGATGCCGGCGTTGGACTGGGGTAAGCACAGTAAGAAGTCTCACAACATCAGGTTAAAGTCCAACACGTTTATTTGGTAGCACAAGCCACAAGCTTTCGGAGCACTGCTCAACACCATGGGCTGTTACCTTATTAAGTAGCCTTTTGTGCAGTACCTTATCAAATGCTTTTTTTTGGAAATCCAAGGGTCGGTTTAGCTCAGTTGGATGGACAGCTGCTGTAGAGCAATGCCAACAGTGCGGGTTCAATTTCTGTACTGGATGAAGTTATTCATGAAGGCCCTGCCTTCTCAACCTTCCCTGAGGCATAGTGATCCTCAAAGGGGAGAGCAGCCTATGGTCATCTGGAACTATGGCAACTACTTTTACCTGCTATTATATTCTTTAAATGGACTTTAAACATTTTCTCAATGATAGAAGTTAAGCTAACTGGCCTGTAGTTATTTGTTTTTTGACTCCCTCCTTTTTGAAGAAAGGTGTTACATTGGCAGTTTTCCAATCCTCTGGAACTTTTCCAGAATTTAAGGATTCTTGGAAGATTGCAACTAGTGCACCCAGTATCTCTGTAGCTACTTCTGTTAATATCCTGGGATGCAATGCATCAGGTCCAGAGGATATATTGATCTTTCGCCCCATTAGTACTTTTTCTCTAATGATTGTATTTATTTCCTCCCCTCCCCCCGCCTTCTGCCCCTTGATTATTTCGTATTTTTGGAATGTTATTAGTGTCATCCACTGTGAACCATGATGAAGGAGCAGCGCTCCAAAAGCTCTCGATTCCAAATAAACCTGTTGGACTTTAACCTGGTGTTGTGGGACTTCTTACTGGTTCCACTGTGAAGGCTGACACAGTATTTATTTAACTGCTCAGCCATTTCCTAGTTCCCAGTTATTATTTTCCCAGTCTCATTCCCTAAAGGGTCAATGTTCACTTTGATTCTCTCTTCCTTTTTATATATTTAAAGAAGCACAACTGTCCGTTTTTATATTACTTTCTAGTTTATTTTCATAGTTTATCTTCTCCCTCTTTATTATCTCTTTGGTCATCTTTTGTTGGGTTTAAAAAAAAGTTTCCCAAATCCTCTGGTTTGCCAAATTATGTTTTTTTTTTCTTTCAGTTTAATCCTATCCTTATCTTGTGTGGTTAACCATGGATGATTTATCCCCTTCCTAGAATCCTCCTCCTTCATGGAATATATCTTTTTTTGTGACTCATGATGTGCTTTCAGGGACATATGCCATTGCCAATCAACTGTCTTTGCTGCTAAACTCCTTTCCCTGTCCACTTCAGCCAACTCTGCCTTATTGCTTTATAACTACCCTTATTTGAGTATACCACAGTTGTTTCTGACCCAAGTTTCTCACTCTCAAACTGAACTGAAGAGGAAGTGAAAACAATCACTATCACTGGAGAAAAGGTGTTCAGAAAGCTAATGGGATGAAAAGCTGGCAAGTCCCTTGGACCTGATAGCCCGCATCCTAAGGTATTAGAAATGTCTACAAATGTAGCGGAAACATTGGTTGCCATCTTCCAAAAGTTTCTAGATTTGAGAACCTGAAATGTAACACCACTATTCAAGAAAGGAGGGAGACAAAAAGCAGGAAACTATAGGGCAGTTAGCCTAACATCTGTCACTGAGAAAAAGTTAGAATCCATTCTTTTTGGAGGTGATAAGAAGAACACTTAGAAAATCATAATACAATCAGACAGAGTGAACATGGTTTTGTGAAAGGAAAACCATGCTTGACAAGCTTATTGGAGTTCTTTGAGGATGTAACAAGCAGGTTAGATAAAGGGGTACCAGTAGATGTTGTGCATTTGGATTGCCAAAAGGCATTTGATAAAATACCACATAACAGGCTACTGGACAAATTAATGGTGTCGGACGTGATATATTCGAGATGGAGGACTGGCTAATAACAAGAAAACGATAATAAGGATAAATGAATAATTTTCAGCTTGGCGAACTGTAACTAGTGAAGTACCACAAGGATCAGTGCTGGGGCCTCAATTACAATCTATATTAACAACTTGGATGAAAGGACCGACTGCATCGTGGCCAAATTTGCTGATGATACAATGATACATGGAAAAAATAATTTGCGAGTCGGATTCAGAATCTGCCAAAGAGTATAGAAATGTTAAATGAGTGGGCAAAAATTTGGCAGCTCGAATATAATGTGGGAAATATGAGGCTGTTCACTTTGGCAGGAAGAACAGAAAAAACAGAATATTATATAAATTAAGATAGATTGCAGATTGCTGCGATACAGAGGGATCTGGCAATACTTATACGTGAATCACAAAATATTAATATGCAGGTAAAGCAAATAATTAGGATGGCAAATAGAATGTTAACCTTTGTTGCAAGGGGATTGATATATAAAAGTAGGGAAGTCTTGCTAGAACTTTACAGGGCATTGATGAGACAGCACCTGGAATACTGTGTGCAGTTGTGGTCTCCTTACTTAAGGAGGGATATATTTGCATTGGAAGCAGTTTAGGGAAAGTTCACAAGGCTGATTCCTCAGATGAAAGGATTGTCTTATGAGGAAAAGTTAGCAGGTTGGGCCAATACTCTTTGGTGTTTAGAAGAATGAGAGGTCATCATATGAAAGGCAAAAAAAAATGCAACAGAGAGAGAGAGGCCTGAATTTTCACTCCTGAGTCAGGAAAACAGTTTCCTGCTCTACAAACCCTACCTGGGGGAAATTGCCCTACAGCTTCAGATTTCCACCCTGGTTCGGGGGGAGGGGGTGAGCTGAGTTTTTTTTGGGGGGGGGGGGGGGGGGTGTGGAATTGTGGCAAGGGGCCCTGGACACAGTGTGGAGACTTTTGGGTGTGGTGGTCAATTGGGTGGATGGCCTGCCTTGGTGACTTTGTCCAATAAAAAAACAGTATAATAATAAAACAGGCCTCCAACTCTCACCACTCACTCTCCCTCACTACCCACACACTCCCCATGCCCCATCCATGGTACCTCATGAAGTCTACCCACCCCCATAACCCATCATTCACTCCAAGTGAACCTATGCCACTCCACCTATCCCATGACCACTCATATCCCCCATGGCAGCTGATGCCCCTCCACCTAGCCCTCACGACTCATCATAGCTCTTATGCTAGCTTAGTGCCAACTCATGCCATCCTAGCCCCACCTACCACTCTTTGCCCTTACATGCAGCCATGCCAGCTCACCCAGTATCTGCCATGGGCAGACTTCAAGGCCTATGCTGAGATAAAATAATATTCTTAAGTGTCATTGAATAATGTACTAGTTCAGAAAACTCTCTTTGATTAAAAATAAACGATTCACGACATTTCATTTCCTTTAATCCCTTATAAAAACAAGCATTGGAATTCATTGTCCCACTTCAAAGAGTCTATATCCACTTCGAGCTGTCAGTCAAAATGTGAAATGGCAGGAACTCCACTGTGATAATGGAAGGGTGTAAAATCAGTGGTGCAGCACTAATCCTACAATAATAGCTCTGAGGTTTATGCAAACATACAGAGCAAAATAGCAAGCAATGAGTTTTGATATCTAAGGCAGTTATTGCAAAGATTTAAAGGACGGGAGTTTTAAATGCTTTGACTGTTTGGCATTTGCTTTTGACAGTTCTTTTGAAAGTATCAATGAACTTGACAGTTCCAATGAGTTGCTGCACTTTTTAAACACATTCATATCTATCTTTACATGTCCCAGAGGGCAGCCTATCTCTGAATATAAAAGCTTGAATTACTTTTAACAAAACAATCTGCACCATTTGCCTCTTCACTCATGTGATGTAGTGGGGGTCAGTGACCAAACTTATCCACAGTGGCATTCCAACACTAATGTTAGTATGAGGTTGTCATGGGTTTTTGTGGCCTCTATCGTTTGTTTTGTGCAGGGTTGCGTTGGTCAGTCTTTTTCATGGTGTTTAAGTTTTTGTGTTGTTCGCCTTTTCAGCTTATTTACTTTTTGCCATTGTTCCTTACTAATCTTACTCTGCAAAGTTTTGTCCTCACCACACAGATTCCTGCAAATAAACCCTAAACCCTACAATACAGCCACAAAGGTAGTTCCTTGTCTCTAACAATAGTGCATTTCAATTCTCTAGTTCTGCTCATGCTTCAGAAAATATTTCACTTGAGGAGGAAAAAAATGGTCATTGTTTTTCCTTCCTACTCAGAGTGGAGCTGGGTTCGGCACAGTTGGGGTACCCAACAGTTCAGTTGAGACTGAAAACTTTGAGCTGGCTTTTGAAAGCAGGGAGAGAAGCAACAAAATTGAGGGAGCTGGGGAAAGAATGGTCTAGTTTCTGAAGAAACGGCCATCAACAGTGAAATCTGCAGAAGTAGCATTCTGGTCAAGATGGAATAATTGAAAAGTCACGATTGGAAGCACTGAGATAGAGGCAGTGGATAATTTCAAGCATCTCGGCAGGATAATAAACACCAAAGTTATATCCAAGAAAATCCAGGTTAGGCAAGCGGTGGCAGGATGTGTGACCAGTCACTTATGTAGTGTCTGGGTGTCATGCATCAGCATGAAGCTGTAAAAAAAAAAATCCGGTGCAGTCACTAGTTTGGAGTGTTGCTCCCTATGGGTCTGAGAGTTTGACTCAAAAATGAGGATGAGAGGACGTTAACAGCCTTTGAAATGTGCATATGGTGGAGGATGCTAGGAATCAGCTGGATGGACAGAAAGACAAATGGATGGGTTAGACTGAGTTCAGGGATCAAAAGGTTTGCCAAGTACAGTTAGAAAACGATAGTCAAGTATGGACATTGAAAATGAAGGTTTTGTCTTGAAGAAGAAATTGAGGGTAAAAAATAGAAAGATAAGAAGAAAAATTGGAGAAATGGAAAACTTTGAGATGTGGACTGAGGGAGGCTTGAAGAAAGCCAGAGAAGAAGCAAGACAATGCCAGTGGCTCCACTAATGCTATGGTGAAAACAAACAAATGAGTATTCTGGTATGAAAGGATTAAGCAGAAGCCAGGGTAAGATACGAGGATAGAGATGTGAGACAGTTAAGGTGACGATGAGAGCAGAGTTCATAGATTGTGCTACTCTAAGCATAGTGAAAGATGCACAGGTTGGGGTCGAGGAAGGCTGAGAACTATTTCAGTCAGATTAACCGCAAAATAGGGAAGAAAAAAATTAGTCAAAATTGGGTGGCCTGAAGAAGGTGGTTATAGATAGTTAGTTGGGAATGAGAGAAGTGAAGGTGGAGATAAAGGTGATAGAAGCAGAGAAGGGCGAGGCTGCAGGAAATGGGTAGAAAGGCAGAGGAGCTTGGGTCTAATTTTCCAGATATAATTTATGTTCAGAAGAGCAGGAACAAAAATCTACAATGATAGGTGGCTCCAAAAGTAAAACTCAACTCATCACCACCAGTCCCATACAAAAGAAACCTGAAAAACAAAATAGTATTTTGGCCTCTGAGCACATGGTCTGTGTTCTTGCTCTACGATCCCTTCCTGGCAAACCTATTTCCCTTGTTTAGTAATCCGAGCACATGCTGATGTGCATCACTCAATTCCCAGAACTGGAGCTCCAACGCATGAGCAAACCAACCCTCTTGCTTGCATAAACCAGCCAGCGTCACTAAAAACTTGCTCAAATTTCTCCATTACTATGGCTACCAGTGCACAGGTATATTTGACAGCTGTATTAACTAACTTTTCAATATTATTTGATTAAAAATTTCATTAGCCCTTGATATATTCCAAACATTTTTATAAGTGAGCAGGGTACTTCTGTTCCTGCTTATGACGTTGTATTCTTAAATATTGCATGTTTCACTTGTAACCTTTCATTGAGTGGTGACGTCTGATTTACAAGCATTTTATTGAATCAGAGATAAATGTAGTTCTGAGCTTTATGGTGTTTTCCCTTGCTGTAGCGTTCTATGATCCTTGTTCTCAGAATGCTGACGCATGCCTGAAGTGATGGAAAAATCTTGTTATCTTTTGTCTCTAGTACAATTTCCGAAGTCATTTTCGCTTCTCAGCAATCACCAGTCCAAAGTCAATTTTGAGATAATTGTCCTTGTTACTTTGGTTTGCAGGTCCAATGTCACCTTGTAACTACCAGAAAAGTGTGATATGATGTTGTTTGAAATCTTTGTGATTTAAATGCCTCTTTGTTACATCAGACTTCATGACAATTTGTAGAAGAAAAACATACTTATTTAAATTTAGGTTGTTGTATATCATTTTTAATCATAGTATCATAACACACAGAAGGAAGGCAATCATTCTATTGTACCTATGCATGTTCCTTGAAATAGCTATTGAATTACTTCCATTCCCTTGCTCTTATCCCATGGCCCTGCAATTTTTTTCTTTCCTTTTGAAAATTGTTACTGACTGTGCTTCCACCATCCTTTCAGGCAGTGCATTCCAGATCATAACTTACTGGGTAAAAAAATGTCCTCCCCTTCACCGTGGCATTCTTGCCAATTATTTTAAATCGCTTGTTATCAATCCTCCTGCCAGTGGAACCATCTTCCGTCTACCAAAGCCCCTCATAATTTTCAACACCTCTATTAAATGTCCCCTTTACATTCTCTGTTCTAAGGACAACAGTGCCTCCAAATAACTGAAGCCCCTCATTCCTGATACTATATTAGAATGAGGTCTAACAGTGTTTTAACAGCATAATTACAAATAAACAGTCTCTGTGGTCCTCAAAATCTCATTTTTTATTTGTGGAATGTCAACTTTCTCCTTAATGATAAAAGACTATTTTTAACCTATTTTTTTGCCTTTAAAAAGATTTTAGCTTTCATCTTAATCCACCTAAAGGTGGCACAGTGGTTAGCACTGCAGCATCACAGCGCCATGGACCCGGATTCAATTCCGGCCTTGAGTCACTGTGTGGAGTTTGCACATTCTCCCCGTGTCTGCGTGGCTTTCCTCCGGGTGCCCCAGTTTCCTCCCACAATCCAAAGATGTGCAGATTAGGTTGATTGGCCATGCTAAATTGACTCTCGTGTCATGGGATTAGCAGGGTAAATATGTGGGGTTACAGGAATCGGGCCTGGGTGGGATTGTGGTTGGTGCAGACTTGATGGGCTGAATGGCCTCCTTTTGCACTGTAGGGATTCTATGATTCTAGGATTCTATGATTCAATCATAGTCACTGTTTTGCTAGCTGAAAATTTAAGTTAAAAATGAAAGACATAAGTGCTCTCATGTTCCTGAATTGTGCGTGAATATTTAAATGTGATTGTTTCCTTACTTGCTTGCAAACATGACTGCCAAGACATCCCCTTGATGTGGCAATGATTTAAATTGGCATCAGGAGAGAGTAAAGCCGCACCACAGAAATCACTGTATTTTTGTGGGCAGCTTCTTCATGGGTCATCAGCAAGCACCCTCACTTGACTGCTGACTGCAAAATCTGGTAAGAAGTCTCACATAGTACCCCAGTCCAATGCTGGCATCCCCACATCATGCAAAATCTGGGCCAGCGCTGGAGCTGCAGTCTAACCAGTGGTTTATAAAGGTTTCGCCTCACTTCCCTGCTTTTATTCCCTGTGCCTCCATTTATAAAGTCAAAATTTCTGTATTTTTTAAACCGCTTTATCAACTTGTCTTGCTGCCTTCAAAGATTTATATTTATGAAGCCTAATTCCCTCTGTTCTTGGACTCCGTTAAAATAGTATCATTTCGTTTATACTGTCTCTCATCATTTTTTCTTCCAAAATACATAGGCCGGAATTCTCCCCCAAAAATTCTAAGTGTTGAATTTGCGTGAAAACTGTAGTAATTCACACTTTTTTTCAGTGGGAAGGTCAGAGGAGAATCTCCCACACCCTGTGCACTGCAGAGGCCACCAGCGTGAATATCATTATAAATCAGTGGGTGGGGGCCCATTCCCACCCAGGAGGTGGAAACGAGTGGGCCTCTGAGCATGTGCAGTGGCTGCACACTGTCAGCCTCCCGATTGCTGGCCAGCCCCACCATCCCCATGATGCTGCCCCTCCGACCTTCACAAGCGAAGACCAGATGTGAGGATCACGCCATGAAGTTTGGAGGTAGCCCTAGAATGGTTGGACATGGCAAGGCTGTGCCAGGGGGCAGTGCCAAAGGGGGTGGGGCTTGAACGGGGTTGAGCCCGAAGGGAGAAGGGAATGCAGGGGGACACATTGGGACGCCCCAAATGCCCTCATCCTGGTGATCTATGTTCGGGGGGTGGAGGGGGGGGGGGGAAGGTTGGTGAGGAGATCAGCCCGTAATCTATGTTTGGGGGTGGGGGATACATCAGGCCGGCGAGTTGATCGGGCTGGCATATGTATGTTTGGGACAGGGGGAGGGGGGAATTTGCCATGCCATCAATGAGGGGGATTGTCCCAATATCAGTTCGGGATGGGGGTGGTAGTGAGGGCTAATCTTTAATTTCACTTTGAGATCAGGATGCTGTTTTTAAAGGGTGCCCCAATCCCTGAGCGACCGGTCTTGCTGGTGTGTTTGGGCCCCGCCTCTCACAATAATGGTTTAAAACACCTCCCTCTGAAATGAATGACAAAGTGTGTGAAGATCTCATTGGGAAACCTGCTTCTTTCTTGGGGAGGAAACATGCCAGTTTTCTGACTGCACCGAACGCTTTGTCATTGTTTCAGAGAATTCCGCCTCATGTCACCTCCTTTTGAGAAGGCCTGCCACATCTGTGCCAGTCAGGGACTTAACAGGCCAGTGGTGGAATCCCTGTGCATTGAGAGCTGCCAACCAAACAGAGGATGACAGCTCTTTTGTAGTTAGCATCCTGGCTGGAGAGGTGGTGGCTGCTGCTGCGACTGCCCCCACCAGAGGCCTTGGATTGAGGGCGGATGATGGTGCGAGAGGTGTGCAGGATTGGAGGTCACCTGGGAGGGGAGTTGAGGGGGCTCGGCACCAAGGGCAGAGGGATGCTTCCAGCCAGTTCCCCCCTTTCCACTGTTGGGTCCCTCGATCAGGCACTGAGTGCTTTTGAATGCCAATCTACCCCTGGGAAGACTGCAAGTAAGGTTCTTCTGCCTTCAGACTTAATCAAGGTAGAGGTGGGAAGGTGACTGTGTCTCCATCCACCATTCACCCACCAAATTAAATGCGCCCCACCACCAAACTAAGCAAAATAGAAGGCACACTATTTTGCCCCATTATTCAGTGAAACTCAATATAGGATGTTGTTAGCGCATTTTGTTTACTATTCACAGTGAAAGATGATTCTAACTATTCTTAAGTAGATTTCTATTAACATTTAGGTCAATATCAGGAAGGTTAGAACTGCTTTCCAAAGACTTAGATCAAGGGCGGGATCTACCCGCAACTGCCGCATGTTTTGCGAGGGCAGGAGGTAGCCCGCTATTGGACGGCGGCTGTTTCTTCTGGTCCTGTCCTTGTGGATGGGGTTTCCCATTGAATGCACCCCTCACTGTGTGAAACCTGCAGTGGGGGTGCACCATTGGCAGGACTAGAAGATCACATTGGTGTGAATGACCAGAAAGTTCTGGCTCAAGAGTTTGGAGTCAACATGGTATCAAATTGCAAACAATCATCCTGTCATACTTACTCTGTAGCTGTGAAATTTGGAAAGAAAAATATTGTAACTGGATCAATATTGTAACTGGATATGACGTACCTCACTGGCGTTCTTAAAATCGATTGGCAGGATAGGATAAAACCTCCAACCCTGATCTCTTCTTCACAGAGGGAAATGTAGGACTGAGGTCTGCTGGTGAAGGTGTAAATGAATCAGGTTAGAAGCATGAAGAGAATGTCAGATGACAGCCACTTAGGTCCATATTTTGCTGTTTGCTGAGGAGGTCACCCTGAAGCTGAATCTCGCTACACTGCTGAATATGTCTGAGTCTTAGAGCTCAGAGACAGTAGGACAGAAAAGTTAAAATTTAATAGAGTTTGACAACTCCAAAGAAAAATCAGAATTGGCAACGTCAATGGGATTAAGACATCCAGATTGCAGTTTTATTTCGGATGGTTTGAATGTGGGAACAAAACTAAATCTAGTTTGTCTCATCACCACCAGTGTTGATTGCAGCTACGAACACAACTGTTGAAAGTAACTGAATTGTTCTGAAAATACACACATGAGGAATCTAACTTTCCTTTCTTTGTCTGCAGGTCATCGGACTTTGTATATTGGTGTTCATGTACCACGAGGAAGACGAAGCCACCGACGACACAGGCATCGTGGGCACAAACATCGCAAGCGTGACCGAGAGAGGGACTCTAGCACAGAGGATGGGAGAGAGTCTCCAACTTATGGTACAGCACTTCTCTGTTATGATAAGGATCTGTACACATGTGATGGTTCATTTCAATTGTTTTTACTGGGAAGAAAATGGGCGGATGGAGGTCTGTTTAGAACTTGTATGATAGACGAGGTAACTGTTCGATCATTAGTCTTGTGCAGTTGTGGGAAAACTCTTAAAAACTCAGAATTTTTGATAAAAACTGTTTTGGATTTAGAAAGGCATTGGTTAACCAAGGACATGTGCATGAATTTGGGAAGGCAAATTATTTTTGGCAGAGTTAATGGAGTGAAAATAGAAGCTGCTGGAAAACATCAGTGAGTGGGGCAGTATCTGTGAAATAGAGTTCACGTGCAGAATTTAATGCCCTCCCAGAGATACGTTTGGAGACAGTGGGGCACTTAATCAGTTGGGACGGGTGGTGGATGGGGACCCCACCATCCTTGCACCTCCACCCCGATGAAGTCTGGGGCAGGAAGACTCATGGATGGTCTTCCCATCCCACCGCCAATTGAGGCTCTTAAGTGGACAATTGATGCACACTTGTAATTGCTGGTAATAAACTAGCAGTGAGTTAAGGACTTGATATGCAAGGAGGTGAAAAACAAACCTGTGGGATTCCAGGGTACGAGGGGGAGCACTCCGAAGGCTCCGTCAATGATGAGAGGTGGGTGCCACTGAAAGCCAAACTTTGAGCTTACTGCTGACCATGATGTGGAGATGCCGGGATTGGCAGGATAGTCTTACTGTGCTTACTGCTGACCCCCTTACTCACTCTTTTGCACTCTGCACCCTGTGACCCCAACCCTGCGCTCACTCACCTGTGGCCTGGGTCTCACAGCGATCTTGTGCCTCTCCCTGGGCGAATTGTTGGTAGCAGCCACACCTCCCACTGGCACTGCCCGCAATGCGCAGATGCTGACCTCTGAATGGCTGACAGTTCTGTGGATCGGTATTTCTGTCGC
Source organism: Mustelus asterias (assembly GCF_964213995.1). Classification (NCBI taxonomy): domain Eukaryota; kingdom Metazoa; phylum Chordata; class Chondrichthyes; order Carcharhiniformes; family Triakidae; genus Mustelus; species Mustelus asterias. The sequence goes on along the minus strand of NC_135814.1, from coordinate 43,479,164 downwards.
TGATCCTGGGAAAGGACTGCTACTGCCTACTTAAGCATTTGATTTAGTTTTAATTTGTTTGTTTTTTAAACCTTGTTCACCTACATCAGTATTTGTTTCCTTCCTTGTGTTTGATCTTGTATTTGCTAAACTGCTTTCAGTGCCAATCCTGTTTCTCAGTTTATTTGTTCAGTTCCGATTTATTCCACCTGAATTACAAACTAAATTCCACCCTTTGTGTTTCGGATATACACATGATCTTCATAAAGTTCTGGCCAAAAATCTGAAACATTGGGCATTACTTAATGCAGGCGCTTACTTTGTCAGGCCTCCCCAAAAGGGGGCAATGTTAGACTGTTGCAATTCTCCAACCAATGGGCAAGACCTTTGCCGCCTACATTAAATGCTGCTCAATGTTTCAGGTCGGTGACCAGATATTGATGTAGATGAACTGGGTAGGCTAAGATCAAGCATTGGGTCAAGAGCAAGATGGGGTGCAATGCCTAATCTTGTCAGCTTGGATCTTGTTTGTTTCTCTTATGGGGAGCATGAATTGGATTCAATTTGAATTTGGTTTTTGGAGCAAGCAAGGAGATGGATTTGGGTCTGCCCAGTCCACTCTGTGCATTGGCTTTGTAACTTTTAAGAGTGGAGTAAATTTTTTTTTAACATTATGTTGGCGAGAAGAGCTGAACTCCTTTAAGGTAGGCATCCCTGCAATAGAAGTTGTAGTGAATTAAACAATAAAACAAAAGCAAAAAACTGCAGATGCTGGAAATCTGAAATAAAAGCAAAATATATGGGAAACACTCAGCAGGACTGGCAGCAGAAACTGAGAGAGAAATAGAGTTAGCACTTTAGATCAATGACTTTTCATCATTTTATAAGGGTTTATTTGAAGAAATGTCCAGCCTGTAATTTGTGGGCCTTTGGTGCAATATGCCATCTAATTTTCCTTTGGAATGCATGGGTAATTTGTTTAAGTGTACAGCCCCTTTCTTTTGTGCAGACATGCACTGATGGTCAGTTGGAGGTTGACATGTGTGGTCTACGTGGAAACATTTGTAGCCACTCAACACATGGCTTCGGTATTCGTGCAGTGACCAAATAATGGACACTGTGCAATACAATTTCTAGGGCATGGAATGTGGGTGAATTTGGAAAATAACCGGAGCTGGATCATTGGCCTTAATTATAACCACTCTCCAGCCTGATTGGTGGTACAGGGTTACTGTGAGGTTGCAATATCAGGATCGGGCAAGTCGAGTCCAACTCAACGCCATTCCCACCTCTTAAATTTGAAAGCTCGGAGCTCCAACAAGCCTCCTACAAAAGGTAGATGGGACTGCCTCAACTTAAACTTGAAAGTAAGTGAAGGGAAACTCAACCTGTGGCATTTCCAGTAACTGATCAGAGACATGAGCTACCTGTTCCCTAATCTAAGTGGTTCTTTTAGCCCTCCATTTGGGCTAGGAAGTATAAAAGTCCCTCATGGAAGCCCTTCCTACCTTCAATCTCCAGTATTTTGCTCACCTTTGTGCTGCCCAATTGTTCATCACACTCCAGGCTTCCTGTTTGTCGCACACCCAATGTTCCTTTCCCACTTGCATAAACCATCCCCAGAAACCTCCATGCTGCTAATTCCCTCTTATCCACAGGCTGTTCACCTGGCCAGTTGCCAACATATTAATAAGCACCTGTCATTAAGGTTGGAAGGATCTCCATGGCCCTTGCCATGTTGTGCTCTTCAGTCAATTTCAGCCTCCTCCACACTCTCCTTGACTCTCAATTAGTGTCGTGACTGTTGTTTATTTGCAAGTACTTTACTATTTCCGTGCAGTTGCAACTGCATCGTCAGTCGCCAATAATTTCACTGGCTACAATGTATTTTGTTGCCGGCTGGCTGTTCCATTTTTAAAACTTAGCTAATAGGAAATGGGATGCTCAGTAGATGAAGGCAATGCAGGGAAATTTTTCCCACTCCAGTCAAACTGCTACATTGGGAAGTGTTGCGAATATCTTGTCCATGATTCATATAATTTAAAATATAACTTTTAGTTTGGAGGTTAAAGTGTCAAATGTAACATAACTAGAAATTCCTGATTGAGAAACTGGTAATCCTCTGAAGTAGGTGTTATTTAAACAAGCTTGGAGACTATTACACTTCAAAGGTTGGGGCCATGTTGATTTAAGAGGTTAACAGCTAGAAAGGTAAGACCATAAATAGCAGGTGGGCGTACTTAGCCAAAAATTGGAGATGTGACTTTTGCAGTTAAAGATATAAGTTAGCCACATGATTTCTCATAATTAAGGAATTTTTTGGAATTAAAAGGTAGTCAATTCTTACCTGGGGCAGGTTGTGTGTGTCACATTGCTGTGGAGATGGGTGGAGTTAAAAGTGAGATTTTTTTGTTTAGAATTTATCTCTGAATTTAGTTAGCGTATAGCCAGCAAAACTGGTTATTATTTGGAAAAAAACGGCGAAGACACTGTCATTTTGGATCTGATGTAGCTTGTACCTTCCTCAAAGTTGAGAGATAAAGCCAGACCAGGTGAAGAGGGGTTGAATGGCTCCCCTCATTTTCTTCTCCTCATTTGACTGCAACAGGTTTTTCTGTGGAAAGGATATAAATGCAAATGCAGTGAGTACTTAACTGTTTATACGCTGTGATCATAAAATAATCATTAGAACAGGTTTTCTTGAATTTGACAAAGAATCAAATCATAGAATGCCTACAGTACAGAAGGAGGCCATTCAGCCCATCGAGCCTGTACCAGCAACAATCCCACCCAGGCCCTATCCCCATAACCACACGTGTCTTACGCTGCTAGTCTCCCTGACACCAAGGGGCAATTTGCCATGGCTAATCAACGATCTTTGGAGTGTGGTAGGAAACCGGAGAAAACCCACACAGACACGGGGAGAACGTGCAAACTCCACACAGATAGTCATCCGAGGCCGGATTTGAACCCAGGTCCCTGGTGCTGTGAGGCAGCAGTGCTAACCCACTGTGCCACCCAGAGAAAGAGATTAGTTTTACGATACTTAAACTGATCTAAGTAAAATAATAAACACACACACTCTCGACACTTCAAGTGTAATGTAAACAAATGTAATGTAAAAAATGTAAAGATGTCAACACAGTTTTGGAGTACAGTTCTTTTAAAAAAATCTCATCTGCTGTACATGGAGAGAGAATCAACAAAAGCAAAATGCATGGAGGGAGAGAGGCAGGAGGATCTCTATCCGCTGCTTGTTCAGTTTTGCTGAGAAAGCATGTGCTTAAATCTCACAGTGAACACCCTGTCCAACTGCTAGTCGTTCAAAAATGATTATATATTCCAATTGCAACTTGATGAACTCGGGTCTGGAAAGCTATCTTAAACCAGGGCCCCGTTTTTTAAGCAATTAGCCTGTAATCGTCCCTCTCCAACAGTTGAACACCAGAGGTAATTGTCATAGGTACGTTCTTAATGATATACTAGATGTGGAGTTTTTCATACTCCCCAAGGAGTCAATGTTTTTGGTGGGTTTCGCAGATCTGTTGTCTACACTCCAATTGGGTTGGAATGTATAGTTATACAAATTTGATGGTCATCTTGACTGTGAGATTAAGTCACTTTTAGCCTGTGTTCTTAAAAAGTCTTTTAAAAAAATTAAATTTACGATCACAGCCAGACGATTAGAAATCATTTTTTGGCATAAAGCACATCTTCATGCCACAGGTCTACATCTGAAGCAGAGTAAGTGCTAGATCTATCATCCATGACGCATCCCACATTTGGAAGCTGGTATTCATAAAAGACAAAATTGGAAAGGTGAGAAGCAACTGGAAGATTTGTTATCCGGAAGCTCAAGGAAGAAATCTACAGTAATCCTGTCAATAAAAAGTGGTTGACATTATTGCATTTGGAGTTCCAAAAGTAAACTTCATGGTTGCAGTTTGAAATCCCAGTAGCGGGTTGTTAGAAAACAAGGGTGTCTTCTGATGTTTTAAGCCACTGCACAGGAATCAGCGAGGCTTCTGATGGAACTATGGAATCCAGAGTTGTGTGTAGGCAGACATTGGAGGTTCATTAGGCAAAGTAGTAGGCAGGAGGTCAGGGGTAGCAGGGGGTGTAATCGGTGGTCAGTGGGGGTAGTCAGGAGGTGGAGGGTAGCAGGGGGTGCAGCGGGCATCATCGTTGGTCAGTGGGGTAGTCAGGAGGTGGGGGTTGGCAGGAGGTGCTGGGAGTGTAATCGATGGTCAGTGGGGGTAGTCAGGAGGTCGATGGGGTTTTCAGGAGATCACTTTCAGTGATTGGAGGGTCAGTTCTGTGGTTTTCCAAGTGTTACACTATTGGCGGGATTTTCCGGTGCGCTCACCCCAAAGCCGAGGTCAACGGACCTGTGCATGGTCTGCCCCCACCCGCTACAATGCCAGTGGTGGGCGGGATGGGAAAATACACTTTTCTGTGTAACATTTGCTGGAAACTATTCAGGTTAATTCCACAAAAATGTCAGAAGCCTCTGATGTTAGATCAGAGATGGGTACCTTCGCAGAGGGTCCCAGGGAGTAGGGGAATTGCCCATCAGAAGTTGGAACTTCCTGGGCAATTCTCACAGAGGTCAGCTGGTCAGGATTTCTGCGGGGTCCGGAAGCACACTTTGGGTCATGCATCCAGTTTCCGATGATCCAGAGACTGGAAGACTTAGGCCACTAATTCTAATTTTAAATGGGGCAGGGTGTTGGAGTTAGGTGTGCTGTGGTTGAGCTAAGTGGGGAGCTATTAAAGTTTTGCACAGAGGAGAACCCAGGAAATTTAATTCTCAGAACTCATCTCGATGTGATTAATGGGCTGTCTGTCCACTCGCCTTGGAAAATGCACAGTCCAGCCACTTTTTCCTTTGCAATTTCCGGTGGGACTCCCCAGGTCTCTTTAAAGGAGCAATAAATCTCTTGAAACAAGGTCGCATCCATTCTGCCTGAGTTACTTGTTTCACTGCTGCAATAAGAAGCATGAGTCACAGGTTTTCTGAAGTCTCCTGCGACATCCCTGTGGAGGAGATCGTTGACCTCAATTAATTTCCTTTAAAGGACTTAAAATAGTAAATGCCAGAAATGTGTGGGAAGTCAGCCTACATCTGGAACATGGGTTAATAATCAGTGCTGTGATTGTACATCAAAAATGTTATTTGTTACAAAAATGTCACCTGTAAAATTTCTTTTTCAGTTCTGTTTTTTTTATATCTTTCAGATACTCCATCCCAGCGTGTGCAGTTTATTCTTGGAACAGAAGACGATGATGAAGAACATATCCCTCATGACCTCTTCACTGAGCTTGATGAAATCTGCATGCGCAATGGTGAAGATACAGAATGGAAAGAGACTGCTAGGTGAGTTTTGTTTCTACATATTGCTTGAATAAATGAAACTAGTGATATTCAATTTCCCTTGATGATGACACTACCAGAGGATGTCGAAGCTTTGGAGAGAGTACAGAAAAGGTTTACCAGGATGTTGCCCGGTATGGAGGGTATTAGCTATGAGGAGAGATTGAATAAAGTGGGATTGTTCTCCCTGGAAAGACAAAGGCTGAAGGGCGACCTGATAGAAGTTTATAAAATTATGAGGGGCATAGATAGGGTGAATGGTTGGAAGCCTTTTCCCAGGGTAGAAATGACAATTACAAGGGGGCACAAGTTCAAGTTAAGCGGGGAAAGGTTCAGTGGAGATGTGCAGGGGAAGCTTTTTACAGAGGGTGGTGGTGGCCTGGAATGCACTGCCAAGTGAGGTGGTTGAGGCAGATACGTAGTAATATTTAAGACTTATCTGGACAGACACATGAACAGACGGGGAATAGAGGGATACAGGCGGTTGGCCGAGATAGAACAACATGATTGGCACAGGCTTGGAGGGCCGAAGGCCTGTTCCTGTGCTGTACTGTTCTTCGTTCTTTATACTTCTGTTGCCTGCCATGCACTTTTTTGATGTTTTAGCTCATTAAGGCATTGAGAAGTTGTCCCATGTTAAATTCTGGTTGGGGTGGTGAGGGTGTTGTGTTGGTGGATGCTGCATTGTTGGTCGTACAAGGCCTCAGTACTCCTGGGTTAAGGGAAATCAACCAAGGCTGCTTGTTCACTGAACTCTGTGTTGGAGGTGTGGCCAAGAGGATTGAATGGACTCAGCCCCAATGCCCATCTGCTAAATTATGCTCCAGTCACTCACTATTCAGGGTGACACAAAGAATTTCCACAGATGAGCAGGGTCAAATACCTCCCAAGAAGTATACACATAAGAAAGCAACTCCTCTTCATAGATCATAGAAATCATAGAAACCCTACAGTACAGAAAGAGGCCATTCGGCCCATTGCGTCTGCACCGACCACAATCCCACCCAGGCCCTACCCCCATATCCCGACATATTTTACCCGCTAATCCCTCTAATCTACACATCCCAGGACACTAAGGGGCAATTTTAGCATGGCCAATCAACCTAACCCGCACATCTTTGGACTGTGGGAGGAAACCGGAGCACCCGGAGGAAACCCACGCAGACACGAGGAGAATGTGCAAACTCCACACAGACAGTGACCCAAGCCGGGAATCGAACCCAGGACCCTGGAGCTGTGAAGCAGCAGTGCTAACCACTGTGCTACCGTGCCGCCCCAACACTCTTGGAGCGAGTGGACCAAATCATCAAAACTCCGTCATACAGAAATGATATTTAATATTAGCACTAATTAATTGACTTACATAACAATATGATCCGAAGCAGTATTTTGATTTGATTTATTATTGTCACACGTATTGGTATACAGTGAAAAGCATTGTTCCTTAGACTCTAAACAGACAAAGCATAATGTTCATAGAGTACATAAGGGAGAAGGAAACGAGAGAGTGCAGATTGTCATAGCTAGGGTATAGAGAAAGATCAACTTAATATATGGTAGGTCCATTCAAAAGTAGCTGTTCCTGTTCCTGATTGGTTCATGACCTCAGACTTTTGTATATTTTTCCCGACGGAAGAAGGTGGAAGAGAGAATGTCCAGGGTGCATGGGGTCCTTGATTATGTTGGCTGCTTTTCTGAGGCAGCAGCAAGTGTAGACAGAGTCAATGGATGGGAGGCTGGTTTGTGTGTGATGGACTGGGAAAAGTTCTGGAAATAATGATGGGAGAGCTTTATGGGCCCCCAGCCATCAAATTTGCAGAAGGAGGGGTGAGGGGCATGTAAAATAGGACAGGTAGCTAGGCCACTGCATTCGTGCCCATTTTCAACTTGTCCCCATAATAGAGTAGACAGGTAAGGAATCAGCCAGCCCGCCTCCCTTAAACCTATTTGTTGTAAGGTGTTGGATACCATTCAGCATGTCTACTGAAGTCTTCATTGTCTTAAGTAGGTTAACTGCATGTATTTATTAACTACAGGAACTTTGTCCATTTATACAGTAAAGTTGCCAAGCGCCCACATAGTGGTGTGGAGAGTCACATGATGGTAGATATGTGTAGTAGAAACTAACAGAAGCCAGCATGAAGACAGCACTCATGCAGGGTTGGACCTTGGAGATGTGTACAGTTATCAGCTGGCAATAAACAGATTATGTTCAGGTATATAAGCCTCCGGACCTCTTAGTGAGACACCAAACAATGTTACAAAATGGTGGAGTGAAGGAGGGACCTCGAAAGCATGAAAAAATAAAGAAACTATAGTCTGACCTGCAAGAAGTGTGTCCAAATCCAAGGCACAGCTGGAGATCATCTAAAAAAGCTCCATTGCCAGACTTGAGTGAACAGGCCTATTGAACAGGCCAATTAAGGGCATGTTCTACGATAATACGTGTGGCCGGGGAAGGTAGGACGAAAGCGGCCTGCCCACTTTTTCACCATCTCAGGTCATTTCTTTGGGGAATGCCTTATGTCCGTTGGGAGCAACCCCACCCTCCCTCCACGTGATGTTACCTCCCATCCACCCCCATTTTGTGACTCCCACTGGCCTCCAGAATTAACCCCACCACCACCCCACCTTAGGTTCCCAATCCCTTCTTGTCCACGAATCCCTGAACTCCCTTTTCAGTCTGGCATCCATGTTCCTTCTTCTGGGGACTGCTTGTAGTCCCAGCTGCTGTCACGACTGAGTTTTGGCAAGGTGGGATTACTCAGCTGCCAACCAACCTGATTAGCTGGCAGCTTTTGAGGCTGGAACTTCCTATCCCTGATGGATGGAAGTCCTACAGTTACCTTGTTAAGGTCACCTCCAGCTTGTTATAGCTGCAGGGCAGCCTTTTTAAAAGTAAGTCGGCTTGCGACTGTGGTGGGGGACTGGTGCTGGAGCTTCTTCCTCCCCCCCTCCTCCTTTCTCCCTTAAATTAAGCCCCATATTTCATAATTGGTTATAAGAATATATCCTACATTATACTTAATACATATGATCTGTCAATAAGAATTCAAACTTCTGGAGAATCACACTTAATTCCTTGGATACGTATTTAAACTTTGATAACTAAGCTCTTAAAATATTAGAAAATTGCTTGAATAGTGAGAAACATTACTTCACATATGTAGCTCTTAATAGTTTAGCAGTGTGTTACAGCGTGATTAAAGTACTGTTACGTCTGGAAAATAAGATCTTTATGTACTGATTACAGTCCTCTAAAATAAAGTGTCTCTGTGGGCTGACAGAATGCAGCACTCAAAATGCCATTGTGGAGATTGGTATCAGTACAGTAGTGCATCTTGATAAATAGTGGGTAATTTAAGCGCATTATGTACTCAGCTGTATGTCTGTGAATTCAGGTGGTTAAAGTTTGAAGAGGACGTTGAAGATGGAGGAGATCGATGGAGCAAACCGTATGTTGCCACGTTGTCACTTCATAGCCTATTTGAGTTGAGGAGTTGTATCATCAATGGGACAGTCCTGTTGGACATGAGAGCCAGCACCATAGAGGAGATTTCAGGTATTGTTGCACAGAATATCGTAGCAGAACTGTTATTCATAGCCAGAGAACGACCAGATGTGTTACAATTAAAAACAACTTTGTCTTATTTGTGTCATTAAGTTTTGGGACTTTAAAAAGTTGGCTTTTGATACTGTCAGGTCAAAATTATTTATTAATGACATCAATTAATTTAATGACTGTGCTCAAATATCAGGCTGTGGGAAATACGACGTTGCTCAAAGCTACTTTTTTCGCTGTAGTTTTGTGTATTCCCATACCATCACCAGACTTTGACCAAACAGTGATCCTGCTAGAAAGTCTGTGGAGGCAATTCTCTGGGCCCGGTAGCCCCCAGCAGGAATCACGTTGGCCTGGAGCATCGGCGTCGACAGAAATACGGGTTTAGCACCAGGTGCCAGACCAGTGCGATGCTCCCAGTCCGTCATGCCAGCCCTGATCAGGTTCACGGCCAGAGTGGGTGGGAACCTGATAAATATTCAAAAGGCCTTTTTAGCAGTCATTACTTCCCACCCCTCCAGTGGGATCTGCACTAGGCGGGCTTTGGTACGGGGGGAGTCAAGGAGGTAAGTCCATTGTCCCTAAGATCTCTGCCACTGCCAAGGGTCGTGGGGGTTGGGTGGGCTTGAGCTTGGGCTGATCTCAGCACTATCCCCCTGAGATGGGGATCCCATGGCTGGACTGTCCCTTTCAGCCCTGACAGATCTGACAGTCACCCCTGGCATGGTGATTTCAGGCAGCTCTCTCTGCACAACATTTTCATTCCTGCCTGTCATCTGTGTGAACTTTGAAGTGGCTTGGGCACTTTGATCTCCACTAGTCAGGCTTTTAAATCGCAGCAGCACTCCATTCTGCATCAAGGATTTCCTTTTCTCTCTCTCAGAAGCTGCAGGTGTAAGCAGACCCTTTGAAATCCTCTGACTGTCAGAAGACAGTCACCTTCGCTAAGGAGGCAATTTCCATCTCCACAGCTATTCACTCAGCCTCGAAGTTTTAATACTGCATTTATTTCAAGTCTCTCAGCCTTCATAGAAAGCTCAGAGACTTTGAAATGCCTTCTAACCCAATGAAAACCTTGTTTCTCTTTACTTTTAGTCCAGTACTTTTATCCACCCTTTGACTGACAGCTTAATGTTTTTTACTCAGCTGTGTTGTTTACATTTTCCGTCACACTTCAGTGCATCTGAAGTCCCCTCTATTGTTCCTACACAATGTTTGCAAACATTATAAGCTTGATTGACAGCTGTGGTTTCTTCAAAGGGGTTAAGTGGTTTAACTTCCTCTCTTGCAGACCACTTATTCCTTTTGAAGGGAAGTTGCTATGATGCAACAATCACGACAGTTCAAAAATACCTTATTGACTGTAAAACACCTTGGGGTGTCATAATTGGCATTATATAAGTGCAAGCTCTTTCTCTTTCTTTGATCATTTTATTATTCCTTGGGTTAAAATGTTTTTCATGCCCTTGTGTCCTTACTATTACCTTTTTGTACATTCAGACTTTTGCACATATATAATTGCAATGTTTTCCAGACTATCCAGATGTTCTCATTATCTGGTCTCCTCTGCTTTATATTTCTCTGCGATATACTCCACTATCATTTTGCCCTTCCTCTACTTATGCTGATCCCACCCTCTACCAATTCCTTATCTGCTCTCTTTTCCTGGTTGCTGCTCTGCTCCCGGCACTGCTTGGCCTGACCCTGTTCTATGTTTCTAGGTTAGTTTGTGCATGACATTGTAAATGACTCCTGATATTAAGGACATTAAAGTAGTAGAAACAATGTTGGAAGATTTTTAAAATTCTGAGATGAATTATGTTGTTGACATCCTGAATTTGGTCATTGTTATACCTCTGTTGCAGGACTACAAATAGTCATTTGGTAGTACAGAACCTGAGCATTGCTGAAAAAAGAGACATGTTGTCGAAACTTTTCACCTTGCACTCATTAGGACAAGTTTGCAATGTAATAAGTCCTTGGAGGCAGAAGTCCCTTCATCAAAATCCCTTTATTTACAAGTCTGCCAACCGCATACAGAGTGCTTTCAGTTAGCAATCTACACTTGGAGTCCCAGTGGAACTGACACGCCTGGTTAAATGCAAAGCACGAGGCTCCCTGATTGGCCCATCAATTTGGTAATCAGGGAGTTCATATTCTAACAGTCCAACCTCAATTGCCTGATTAAAGTCCTTACATGCAAGAATACCAATTGTAAAGGGAACAGCAATTTATACTGGATGAGAAGAGAGTGCTGATTGGTAGGCAAGTGGACTCTGGTCGAGGTGTTGTGCCTCTTGCTGTGTCCACTTGTCAACGTCTCTTCTCATCCAGTATAAATTGCTATAACCTTTACAATTGGCATTCTTGTGAACCAATCTTGATGAGTGCAAGATGAAAAGCTTCGACAGCATGGGCGGGATTTTACAGCCCCATTTGTCCTGAAACTGTAAAATTCCGCTCGAAGCCAATGGAGCTTCCCATTCTCCACCCCATGCCCAATACGATTCTTGTGGCGGGCGGAATTGAAAAATTCCGGCCCCTGTCTCTTTTTTCAGCAATACTCAACTTCTGTATAATGAAACAACTATTTGCATGCCTGAGACAGAGGTATAACAATGACCAAATTCAGGATATAAAAAAACATGTTGCAAACAAAGCCTAAATTTATATTTTTTGAACAGGCACTGGTTAGCCTGCAGAATTTCTGAGCAATGTGTCTCAAAAGTTGGCAATAATTGATTTCAGTTGACTTTTCACAGACCTTATTCTGGATCAGCAAGTGGCCTCCGGACTAAGTGATGATGTCCGTCAAAAGGTGCATCAAGCCCTCCTAAAGCGACATCATCATCAGAACCAGAAGAAGCTGAGCAATCGAATTCCTATCGTCAGATCCTTTGCTGACATTGGAAAGAAACATTCTGATCCACACTCATTGGATAAAAATGGTGAGCTGCTTCCTGTTGTTACAAATGAAAGTAAAATACTTGTCAAAGCAAGTAGTGTAAATTTGTTTAGTATTTATAACTAACATAAACATAGAATTAGAACAGTTTTATATGTTTAAATGAAATTGTTTATTAAGAGTAACTAATATATTAGTAAGATGGAATATTCTAATTTAATTCTGTTCGGCTAAAAATCCTTTCTATTATCACATTTTATTTCCTCCCATTTTGTTTCACCTTACGTTTCTGCACTTCCCAGAATGCAATCGATTTTTGTTAAACACTGTATTTTATGACTGACCAAGTTTTTAAATGGTTTTTGTGCTCCCATAATGGCTTAATACAACTCAAGTACCCCATTTTCCATTTTTAGTTTGCACTGTGTTAGCTAATATCAGCCGGGGATGAGTAGAGGTACTTCACTAGCATTTTCTTCTGTGCATTAGTTTATAAATCTACTTAGATTCTGGTGTTCTCTTTCCTCTCCACTATAATTGTTTTCAACACTTGTATCACGGATCATTCTCCTTAGTGTTTAACATCTTCATATCCTTTTGAGAGCATCATCATTACTCTTGCCGTTAGTTAGCTCAGTTGGCTGGACAGCTGGTTTGTGATGCAGAGTGATGCCAACAGCGTGGGTTTAATTCCCATACTGGTTGAGATTATTCAGGAAGGCTCAGCCTTTTCAACCTTGCTCCTTGCCTGAGGTGTGGTGATCCTCAGGTTAAATCACCACCAGTCAGCTCTCCACCTCAAAGGACAGAGCAGCCTGTAGTCACCTGGGACTATGGCGACTTTATCTATGCCAAACGTTTGGCAGCATGTCTGGCAAAAACAAAATTTTGACCGATCAGTTTTTTTAAATTTAATGGGATTAGACAAAGGGAAAACCATCCTAACAAAATGAGTGGGTTTGCGAGCAGAAAGGTGCTTAAGAGCACTGAAATTGACAGCGAGTTGGGAATCTGACTCAAACCCGCCAACTTTGGGGGTGATTTTCCCCCCAAAAAATCAAAGTGTCCCAACGGGCAGGAAAATTGTGCCCTTTGTTTTTAATTGCAGTGCCTTCACATGAGAAACTTTAAAAAATGTTAATAGCTCATTAACAACTATTTTAACTGGGATTTTCAACATTAACTGTGAGTATATGGGCTTCTCAGGTTTCCTGGAATTCACCAGTGAAATCACGATTAGAGGACGGTGGGAAATACTGAGACTTCACACCTGTTTACTTGCCTAACTGAAAGGCATGTATTCCTGTTCGTTATTACTTTGGAGATAATTTCTACTACTTTGGAGTTTTGTGTAACTCGTCTTTCCATCTGACAAACATTTGTTCAGCATGGGTGTCACTTTTGCAGCTTTATCTTGAACTCAGATAAGGACCAAAATGAGCAGCAGCATTACAACACAAGCGGCCGGAGTAGCCTTCTTCTTATCAACCCTATAGCAGTGCATCTTGGAGGAGGTGATCCCCCTCGCACAGGAAAAGTGGGCAGAGATTCAATTTCCTGGGTATGTCTGGACACCAGTAGGTTCAAGATATTGTGTCAGGTGTTTGCTGACATTTGTAGCCTGCTGGAAGAAGATCTGCCATGTGGATCTGCTGGCCATGCTTTGTCAATGGCTGTCAAAGCCATAATTCCCCTCAACTTCTTTGCATCTGGCTTCCTCCAAGGCTCCACATGAGAGATTTGCAAGCTCCTGCTCACAACAGCGTCACTCAGGTGACCGATACCATGTTTGCCATGGCCAACAGTACACTGCCACTGATGAGGCAAATGAGAATAGCAGGGGCTTGGTTGTGGGCCACAGGCTCAGCAAGTCATCATTTCACACGTGGCAATTTAAATGCCCCCAAACCAACCTGGATTCTTCTTCATTCTCAAGAACTTCCTGTCCGTCAATCTGCAGTTCATGTGCAACCACAAAATGATCACCATGCATGGATGAGTAAGATCCAAAGGAGCTGCCATAATGATTTTGTCCTGCACCATTTCACCCTCCCAGAGCTCTTTGGACCTTGAAGCAGTTAATGATTGGCTTCTAGAAGACGAGGGCTACCCACTAAAGATATGGTTGATAACATGTGCTAAGAACCTCAAAAATGAGCAAAAGAATTGAAGCCAGATAACCATGAGAACCATCACTGAGTAAGCAATCAGGATGTTGCAGATAGGCTTTAGGCAACTGGACAGATCTGGGGGCCCTTCCGTATGCACCAGCACAAATCATGAGACTGAAACTGGTGTGCAACATGGTGCAGCCATGAGGAATGAAACTAAAGGAGAAAGAAGGGACTGAGCAGAGTTCCTGTTCAGGGCTTCACGGTGGCACAATGTTAGCTCCGCTGCCTCACAGCACCAGGGACCAGGGTTCAATTCTGGCCTTGGGTGACTGTCTGTGTGGAGTTTGCACATTCTCCCTATGTCTGCTTAGGCCCCCAAATAGTGGGAAATTGAGGAGCAAATATGTAAGGAGATTACAGATAGCTCCACGAAAAATAGGGTCGTAATAGTTGTGGATTTTAACTTTCCCAACATTGACATGGTTAGTAAGTTTGCAGATGATATCAAGATTGGTGGCATAGTGGACAGTGAAGGAAGTTATTTCCAATTGCAACGGGATCTTGATCAGTTGGGTCAGTGGGCTGACGAATGGTAGATGGAGCTTAATTTAGATAAATGCGAGGTGATGCATTTTGGTAGATTGAACCAGGGCAGGACTTACTCAGTTAATGGTAGGGCATTGGGGAGAGTTACAGGACAAAGAGATCTAGGGGTACATGTTCATAGCTCCTTGAAAGTGGAGTCATAGGTGGATAGAATGGTGAAGAAGGCATTCAGCATGCTTGGTTTCATCGGTTAGAACATTGAATACAGGAGTTGGGACGTCTTGTTGAAGTTGTGCGGGACATTGGTGGGGCCACTCTTGGAGTGCTGTGTCCAGTTCTGGTCACCATAATGTAGAGGGGATGTTAGCTTGGAGGGAGTGCAGAGGAGATTTGCTGGGATGCTGCCAGGATGGGCTAGAAGGCGTGGGTTTGGGGTGAGAGGGGAGAGATGCAAGGGTGTCAAGGGGGGCAGTTTTTTTTTCACGTGGGGAGTAGTGGGTGTCTGGAACAAGCTGCCAGGGGTGGTGGTCGAGGCAGGTACAATTTTGGAGGGCATTTGGACAGTTACATGGGTGGAATGGGTGTGGAGGGGTGTGGGCCAAATGCGGGCAATTGTGATTAGCTTAGGAGTTTAAAAAAGAAGGGTGACATGGACAAGATGGGCCCAAGAGCCTGTTTCCATGCTGTAAACCTCTATGACTCTATGACTGGGACAGCCATAGTAGTAGAGGGTTGGATGGAGAGAAATTTGTTGAGTGTATTCAGGAGGAATTTCTCATTCAGTATGTGGATGGCCCGACTAGAGAGGGGGAAAAACTTGACCTCCTCTTGAGAAATAAGGAAGGGCAGGTGACAGAAGTGTTAGTGAGGGATCATTTTGGGATCAGTGACCATAATTCTATTAGTTTTGAGATAGCTATGGAGAATGATAGGTCTGGCCCAAAAGTTAAAATTCTAAATTGGGGCAAAGCCAATTTTGATGGTATCAGGCAGGAGCTTTCAAAAGTTAATTGGGGGGGTCTGTGGGAAGGCAAAGGGATGTCTGGTAAGTGGGAGGCTTTCAAAAGTGTGTTAACCATGGTTCAGGGTAAGCACATTCCTCTTAGAGTGAAGGGCAAGGCTGGTAGAAGTAGGGAACCCTGGATGACTCGGGATATTGAGGCCCTGGTCAAGAAGAAGAAGGAGGCACATGATACGCATAGGCAGCTGGGGTCAAGTGAATCCCTAGAAGAGTATAGGGGATGTAGGAGTAGAGTTAAGAGAGAAATCAGGAGGGCAAAAAGGGGACATGAGATAAGACAAAGGAGAATCCAAAGAGCTTCTACAAGTACATAAAGGCCAAAAGAGTAACTAGGGAGAGAGTAGGGCTTCTTAAGGATCAACAAGATCATCTACGTACGGATCCACAGGAGATGGGTGAGATCCTAAATGAATATTTCTCATCAGTATTTACTGTTGAGAAAAGCATGGATGTTAGGGAACTTGGGGACATAAATAGTGATGTCTTGAGGAGTGTATATATAACAGAGAAGGAAGTGCTGGAAGTCTTAAATCGCATCAAGGTAGATAAATCCCCGGGACCTGATGAAGTGTATTCGAGGACATTGTGGGAGGCTAGAGAGGAAATTGCGGGTCCCCTAGCAGAGATATTTGAATCATCGATAGTCACAGATGAGGTGCCTGAAGATTGGAGGGTGGCAAATGTTGTGCTTTTGTTTAAAAAGGGCTGCAGGGAAAAGCCTGGGAACTACAGGCCGGTGAGCCTCACATCTGTGATGGGTAAGTTGTTGGAAGGTATTTTGAGAGACAGGATCTACAGGCATTTAGAGACTCAAGGACTGATTAGGGATAGTCAGCATGGCTTTGTGAGTGGAAAATCATGTCTCACAAATTTGATTGAGTTTTTTGAAGGGATAACCAAGAAGGTAGATGAGGGCAGTGCAGTTGATGTTGTCTAAATGGACTTTAGGAAGGCCTTTGAGAAGGTACCACATGGTAGGTTGTTGCATAAGGTTAAATCTCATGGGATCCAGAGTGAGGTATCTAAATGGATACAAAATTGGCTTCTTGACAGAAGTCAGAGGGTTGTTGTAGAGAGTTGTTTTTCAAACTGGAGGCCTGTGACCAGTGGTGTGCCTCAGGGATCGGTGCTGGGTCCACTATTATTTGTCATTGATATTTATGATTTGAATGAGAATATAGGAGGCATGGTTAGTAAATTTGCAGATGACACCAAGATTGGTGGCATAGTAGACAGTGAAGAAGGTTATCTCGGATTGCAATGGGATCTTGATCAATTGGGCCAGTGGGCTGACGAATGGCAGATGGAGTTTAATTTAGATAAATGCGAGGTGATGCATTTTGGTAGATTGAACCAGGGCAGGACTTACTCAGTTAATTGTAGGATGTTGGGGAGAATTACAGAACAAAGAGAACCAGGGGTTCAGGTTCATAGCTCCTTGAAAGTGAAGTCACAGGTGGACAGGGCGGTGAAGAAGGCATTCAGCATGCTGGTTTCATTGGTCAGAACATTGAATACAGGAGTTGGGACATCTTGTTGAAGTTCTACAAGACATTGGTAAGGCCACACTTGGAATATTGTGTACAGTTCTGGTCACCCTATTTTGGAAAGGATATTATTAAACTAGAAAGAGTGTAGAAGAGATTTGCTGGTATGCTACCGGGACTTGATGTTTTGAGTTTTAAGGAGAGGCTGGATAGACTGGGACTTTTTTCTCTGGAGCATAGGAGACTGAGGGGTGATCCTATGGAGGTCTATAAAATAATGAGCGGCATAGATCAGCTAGATAGTCAATATCTTTTCCCAAAGGTAGGGGAGTCTAAAACTAGAGGGCATACGTTTAAGGTGAGAGGGGAGAGATACAAAAGGGTTCAAAGGGGCAATTTTTCATACAGAGGGTGGTGAATGTCTGGAACAAGTTGCCAGAGGTAGTAGGGGAGGCGGGTACAATTTTGTCTTTTAAAAAGCATTTAGACAGTTACACGGGTAAGATTGGTATAGAGGGATATGGGCCAAATGCGGGCAATTGGGACTAGCTTCGGGATTTAAAAAAAAAAGGCGGCATGGACAAGTTGGGCCGAAGGGCCTGTTTCCATGCTGTAAACCTCTATGACTGTTTGCCTCTAGGTTTCCTCCGGTTTCTTCCTATAGTCCAAAGATGTGCAGGTTAGGTGGATTGACCATGCTAAATTGACCCTAACTGTCCAAAGATGTGTACATTAGATGGATTAGTCATGGTTAATGCATGAGGTTATGGGGATAGGGTGGAGTGGAGGGCCTCGGTGGGATGCTCTTGCAGAAAGTTGGCGCACACTCAATGGGCTGAATGGCCTCTTTCTGAGTAGGGATTCTATGGTTCTATAGGAGGAAGAGGAGCAAGAGGAGGTGAAGGAGGAATATGATGTGGTAGAGATACCAGCAACATTGCACATTGTTCCTCAGTTCTGGCATAATTTAATTTGATTAAACTGCATGCACCCATCAGGAAACTACATAAACCACCTGTACCAAAGTTTCTCTTATCAATAAATACCTTTTGTTCCTAATGAACTCTGAAACCTCTTGACAACGTCATAACAGCCATAACATAATATCATCCACATCCCCATTCTATCGAGATGGGTGGGCTGAACTGGAAGATTTCCCCATTCCTGCTACCTGCCTCTTGGGTGAAAATCTGTACTATATATATATATATATATACATACACACACACATACTTATTTTCTTATGATGCAATCTGTTGATTTAGTTTACCAATCAATAATGCTAGTTTCTTTTTTTCTTTTCTGTTTACAAATTTCATAACTTTTATTGCATGCATTTCTCTATAAATTTGTCTTACATCTATCATTGTTAGTTCATTTCCTCATTAGCCCTCATCTGTTTTCTGTGTCTTGTTTCCACATTTGCACCTATTTCTAACAGGCTCAACTCTTTCTGCTTCTCTTACTCCTTTCTTTTTGACTTATTGAAAGCTGGTGTGAAGACCTCAAGACATGTTGAAACCTCTCCTCAAAGGGCTTCAGGTGATCCACAGTTTACTCCAATCACTTAAGCATTAAATGTGTCTTCGGGTACATTCCATCTCACAGTGGTTAGCATTGTGACACTGTGCTGAGTACCATTGTGGCTCTCAGGGAGTAATTTGCAAAAAGAACAGACTATAATTATAATTAGCCTTTTTTGGCTTTCAGTGTTTATAGATGGAGTTCATTTGAACAGATTAGCCCAATAGACGTCATTAAAACAATATAGTTATTGTCTTCTAATCCTATTTGACCCTGTTATTTTTGTTTAATGAACATTTTCTGTACTTTGATACATTTCATGTGATCTTTCATAAAAACACTGACTATTGTGAATGACTTGCTTAATCTAACTGCAAAGGGTATTGTAGGCTTGAATCTAGGCATGTTTCCAATGCATTATTTAGTTCTAGTTACTTTCTTCTAATACTCTTACAAAACAGAATGTAAGTAACCCGGTACTTTGGAGAACTATTAACATTTTTCTTTGAATCAGGTCACATGTTCTCACCACAGTCTGCACCCGCTAATTTGGAAGGCAAAACTGATGTCAGCCGAGAGAACAGTACCGTTGACTTTAGCAAGGTGAGTTCTTTCTTTGGCAGAATCTCAACCGATTCAAACAAATCAAAAACAAAAAATTGCTGAGTGAAGCAAACAAAACTATTTTGTCTTGAGTTATATAGATATTCTAATACTTAAGCTTTTCCTTGTGTTTTTATGACAGATTGTTGTCAAAGGCTGATACATTTTCTAAGGAATACTGAGGTCAATTTTCTGCATGTTTCTGCCAGTTATATCAGCACAATCTGGGCCGAATTGGCCAAACAAATGCAAAAGATGGTGCACTTTTAAAGTTGAGTGATACCCAAAAGGACGTTTGATGAGGACTCATCTACTGAGGTAGTGTGGGCTGAGGTTAGAAACAGGAAAGGAGAGGTCACCCTGTTGGGAGTTTTCTATAGGCCTCCGAAAAGTTCCAGAGAAGTAGAGGAAAGGATTGCAAAGATGATTCTGGATAGGAGCGAAAGTAACAGGGTAGTTGTTATGGGGGTCTTTAACTTTACAAATATTGACTGGAAAAGCTATAGTTCGAGTACTTTAGAGGGGTCAGTTTTTGTCCAATGTGTGCAGGAGGGTTTCCTGACACAGTATGTAGATCGGCCAACAAGAGGCGAGGCCACATTGGATTTGGTACTGGGTAATGAACCAGACCAGGTGTTAGATTTGGAGGTAGGTGAGCACTTCGGTGATAGTGACCACAATTCGGTTAAATTTACTTTAGCGATGGAAAGGGATAGGCATATATCGAAGGGCAAGGGGTATAGCTGGGGGAAAGGAAATTATGATGCGATTAGGCGAGATTTAGGATGCATAGGTTGGGGAAGGAAACTGCAGGGGATGGGCACAATTGAAATGTGGAGCTTGTTCAAGGAATAGCTACTGCGTGTCCTTGATAAGTATGTACCTGTCAGGCAGGGAGGAAGTGGTCGAGCGAGGGAACCGTGGTTTACTAAAGAAGTTGCATCTCTTGTGAAGAGGAAGAAGGAGACTTATGTAAAGATGAGACGTGAAGGCTCAGGTAGGGCGCTTGAGAGTTACAAGTTAGCTGGGAAGGACCTAAAGAGAGAGTTAAGAAGAGCCAGGAGGGGACATGAGAAGTCTTTGGCAGGTAGGATCAAGGAAAACCCTAAAGTTTTCTATAGGTATGGCAGGAATAAAAGAATGACTAGGGTAAGATTAGGGCCAGTCAAGGACAGTAGTGGGAAGTTGTGCGTGGAGTCTGAAGAGATAGGAGAGGCGCTAAATGAATATTTTTCGTCAGTATTCACGCAGGAAAAAGACAATGTTGTCGAGGAGAATACTGAGATACAGGCTATTGGACTAGACGGGATTGAGGTTAATAAGGAGGAGGTGTTAGCAATTCTGGAAAGTGTGAAAATAGATAAGAGTGCAGAGAAGGTTCACAAGGATGTTGCCGGGACTTGAGAAGCTGAGTTACAGAGAGAGATTGAATAGGTTGGGACTTTATTCCCTGGAGCGGAGAAGATTGAGGGGAGATTTGATAGAGGTGTATAAGATTTTGATGGGTATAGATAGAGTGAATGCAAGCAGGCTTTTTCCGCTGAGGCTAGGGGAGAAAAAAACCAGAGGGCATGGGTTAAGGGTGAAAGGAGAAAAGTTTAAAGGGAATATTAGGGGGGGCTTCTTCACGCAGAGAGTGGTGGGAGTGTGGAATGAGCTGCCGGATAAAGTGGTAAAAAGTGGTTAACATTTAAGAAAAACTTGGACGGGTTCATGGATGAGAGGGGTGTGGAGGGATATGGTCCAAGTGCAGGTCAGTGGGACTAAGCAAAAAATGGTTCGGCACAGACAAGAAGGGCCAAAAGGCCCATTTCTGAGCTGTAATCTATGGTTCTATGGTTTTTCTATAAGTCCCCTAGGCCGGATGGGATTTATCCTAGGATTCTCTGGGAGGCTAGGGAGGAGATCGCAGAGCCTTTGGCTTTGATCTTTATGTCGTCATTGTCTACAGGAATAGTGCCAGAAGACTGGAGGATAGCAAATGTTGTCCCCTTGTTCAAGAAGGGGAGTAGAGACAACCCTGGTAATTATAGATCAGTGAGCCTTACTTCTGTTGTGGGCAAAGTTTTGGAAAGGATTATAAGAGATAGGATTTATAATCAGGAAAAAGACAATATTGTCGAGGAGAATACTGAGATACAGGCTATTGGACTAGACGGGATTGAGGTTAATAAGGAGGAGGTGTTAGCAATTCTGGAAAGTGTGAAAATAGATAAGAGTGCAGAGAAGGTTCACAAGGATGTTGCCGGGACTTGAGAAGCTGAGTTCTAGAAAGGAATAATTTGATTAGGGATAGTCAACACGGTTTTGTGAAGGGTAGGTCATGCCTCACAAACCTTATTGAGTTCTTTGAGAAGGTGACCAAAGAGGTGGATGAGGGAAAAGCAGTTGATGTGGTGTATATGGATTTCAGTAAAGCGTTTGGTAAGGTTCCCCACGGTAAGCTATTGCAGAAAATACGGACGCATGGGATTGAGGGTGATTTAGCGGTTTGGATCAGGAATTGGCTAGCTGTAAGAAGACAGAGGGTGGTGGTTGATGGGAAGTGTTCATCCTGGAATTCAGTTACTAGTGGTGTACCGCAAGGATCTGTTTTGGGGCCACTGCTGTTTGTCATTTTTATAAATGACCTGGATGAGGGCGTAGAAGAATGGGTTAGTAAATTTGCGGATGACACTAAAGCCGGTGGAGTTGTGGGCAGTGCGGAAGGTTGTTGCAGGTTACAGAGGGACATAGATAAGCTGCAGAGCTGGGCTGAGAGGTGGCAAATGGAGTTTAATGCGGAAAAGTGTGAGGTGATTCACTTTGGAAGGAGTAACATGATTACAGAGTACTGGGCTAATAGTAAGATACTTGGTAGTGTGGATGAGCAGAGAGATCTCGGTGTCCATGTGCATAGATCCCTGAAAGTTGGCACCCAGGTTGATAGGGTTGTTAAGAAGGCGTACGGTGTGTTAGCTTCTATTGGTAGAGGGATTGAGTTTTGGAGAGGAGGCCATGTTGCAGCTGTTCAAAACGCTGGTGTGGTCGCACTTGGAGTATTGCGTACAGTTCTGGTCGCCGCATTATAGGAAGGATGTGGAAGCATTGGAAAGGGTGCAGAGGAGATTTACCAGGATGTTGCCTGGTATGGTGGGAAGGTCTTATGAGGAAAGGCTGAGGGAGCTGAGGTTGTTTTCGTTAGAGAAAAGAAGGTTAAGAGGTGACTGAATAGAGGCATACAAGATGATCAGAGGATTAGATAGGGTGGATAGTGAGAGCCTTTTTCCTCGGACGGTGATAGCTAGCATGAGGGGACATAGCTTTAAATTGAGGGGTGATAGATGTAGGACAGATGTTAGAGGTAGGTTCTTTACTCAGAGAGTAGTAAGGGCGTGGAATGCCCTGCCTGCAGCAATAGTGGACTCGCCAACATTAAGGGCATTTACATGGTCATTGGATAAACATATGGACTCGCCAACATTAAGGGCATTTAAATGGCCATTGGATAAACATATGGATGATATTGGAATAGTGTAGATTAGAGGGGCTTTAAATTGGTTTCACAGGTCGGCGCAACATCGAGGGCCGAAGGGCCTGTACTGCGCTGTAATGTTCTATGTTCTAAAACACTTAGGTTCATGTTTTCTGCTATATTTTCTGCTGGTCCAAGTCCAGTTTACTTCAATCAGGCCTCTTGCCCACACAAATCGTTATGTCAACAAATCCAATTTGTGAGATTCCATCAGTTACACTAGGTTGATGAGGCTCTTCAGATTGCACTCATTTTCTTGGGCACACAGGCATTAATTAGCTCATTCTGAGCAAATTAAGTATTTTCATTCTGAAAAATACTTAATTTATTAAGAAACTGAGTGGTGTACAAAATGAGATTATTAAATTGCTCAGTATAGTTTTTTTAAAAACTCATTTTCAGCGATTTAAAATTAGTTTACTAACGAGTGAAGAACAGAATTCCATTAACAAAAATATTTATAATTGCTGATAAATGCATTTTCAGCTGTATTAATAAAACAGCACCAGGTTACTCTTCACTACATCAATGAATACTGTTTAGTGGAACAATATAAATGGTTATGTTCCATTACACTGTTTGATTGTGTTGCCATATGGAAGATTTTACATTTGTGATTATGCAAATTGAGTTTTGGCGGAAACTCGAAACCTGACTAAACCTTTGCAGTTTCAGTCACAAAACAGAAACTCCACCTCTGTGAGCAGTTTTGTGCATTGGGTTGCCTTTTTCATTTGAGCTTGATTGTTATTTTGTTCCATATCATTAAATATATGTTTAATTTATTCCATATCATTAAATATATGTTTACAGCTGCTTGCTGGAGCATGAATGCATAAGGAATTGCATTGTCCATGAAGTGAACAAGATATTTTACCAGAGAACTTATGATGCTTTTCACTGAACAGGGAAATTGTTATATTTTCCACAGTGGTCAATAGCCACATGACCACATCATTTGAAACATTTTCTGTGGAACAGAATTTAAAAAAAAAGAAATATTGCTTGTGAGCTTTAGCAGTTGTGATTTGAATTGTGCAAAGACGTAGAGATTGAAATAAAATGTCCCATCAGCAAATGCTGCTTTCCAATTAACCCAAATTAAGCAGCTTCAAAACTGGCTGATGTTAATCCCCATTTATGTTTGTTTTCGCTATAGCCCAAAGCACAGACTCTGTTAACAGTATTTCATCTTATGCATGGCCTAGTTTGAGGATAAAGTATTATAAATGCTAAATGGATTGGGTAAGTACTATTCATTGGAATCCAAACTAAGACAAAAGACCAGTTGTAAACAATGTTGAAGCCTTTTAAGGGAGCTATTTTCTTCATTAGAGATTTTTTGTATTTGTTCATGGTTCTGAGTAGTGCTGGACAGACCAGCATTGTTGCCCAACCCTAATTTCTCTTGAGAATGTGGTGTTGAGTAGCCTATTTGAACTGCAGCAGTCCATGTGGTATAGGCACTTTGTAGTGCTGTCAAGAAGGGAGTTCCAGGATTTTGACCCAGGGCCAGTGAAGGAATGGCAATATTATTCCAAGTCAGGATGTTATGTGGTTTGAAGGGGAACTTCCATGTGGTGGTGTACCCATCCATCTGTTGCCCTTGCCCCTTAGGTGGTAGATGTCACAGGTTTGGAAGGTGTTGTGAAAGGAGCCTTGATGAGTTGCAGCAGTGCAACTTGTAGATGGTATACAACATTGCTACTGTGTGTCAGTGGTAGAGGGAGTGAATTTTTAAGGTGGTGGGTGGGGTGCCAAGATGTATTTTAGATGTATTTTCTTCTGCTCTGCCTTGTTTTATTGCCTGGGTGAGAGGCAGGGAAGACTCATACCCCAGATCTTTAACAATGCTATAGTTACATGAGTATCACAGAATGCATCAGATCAGTTGACTATGACTCACATTCTTATTTTTCTTCTCAATTTCTAAATCCCAAATCACAACATATCCCCTTTACCCTCAACCCTCTGCTCATGGATCTACATTGGTTCCCAATCTGGCAACAGCTTAATTTTAAAATTCTCAAACTTGTTTACAAATCTCTTCTTGGCTTCATCCCTACTTACGTCAGTAAACCCCACAATCTTCTTGCTTCTCCAAATCTTGCATCTTACGTCCTCAATTCTAGTCACTCCACCATTCAGCTGTCTTGGGTCCTAAGCTCTGAAATTCCTCCCTAAGCATCTCTATCTATGAGGACAATAGATTTTAAGGAGCGTCTTAACAGAGGAGGGAGACTCTCCCTCCTCTGTAAGACACTCCTTAAAATCTATTGTCCTCATACTCCCTTTATGATGAAGAATCAATTTTTGTGCAATAACTATTAATGATGGAAGGATGAGTTGTTAAGATGTTATAAAACTGTGATTCGAGTTTATAAATTGAGGCATTGCATATGAAAGTAAAGAGAGTACACTAGAAATGTAGAAATCATTGCTTGGATCTCAGCTGTGGAAATATGGACTATTCTGGGAGTTCTGCATTTTACAGAGATGTTAAAGCTTTAGAGGGGATACTGAGGAGACTCATTGGCATGTTACCAGGCATGAGGAACTTCAGTGATGAGAAAATATTGGAAAAGTTGGGATTGTTCTTCTTGGAACAGAGCAAGTTATGAGACAACCTCATTGAGATTTACAAGACGGTGAGGAGTTTTGATACAATAGAGAAAAAATATTCTCTCTGCTGAGTGGGTCAACAACTAAAGGTCATAGATTTAAAATAATTGATATATTATCTGGAGGAGCGTTGAGATTTCTGTCACTCAAAATTGTTGGGACCTGTAATGTTATAGCTGGAAAAAAAGGTGAAAGCTGATTCCATAAATAATTTTAAAGGAGAATTGGATAGAGACTTGAGGATGAACAGGGTTGTGGATAAAATGGAAGAGTGTGGATCTAAGCACAATTACTCTTTCAGAAATGTGGTCTTTATTCATCTTTGCTTAGAAAAATCAAGAAAAAGCCGAGTTTTTCCACAATTAGTGAATTGTTAAAAATTCATGGGAATATGATTTTAATTTTTAAATAGTAAACTTCTTGAGAATTGGATTTTCTTACAGGGAATTAATTCACAACTTTATGCAATAATGAGCCTTTAATTTTCCTCAAGCAGCTAACAAATTATTGCTTCTGATAATTTGCTAATCCAGCTGTGGAATGCTCAGTTTTTGTGTCAAATGGTTCAGTAAAATTATTCAATAAAAAATGACAACATCCGTTTTCTTGTAAAATGAGTTTTCTCATCTCATTCTTGATGAACAATGCATTTCTAATGCCCATCAATATGCTTCCAATAAACAATGCCTTTTAATCACCACAAAGTTACTTACAGCTAGCCCACTGTTGATGAACAACCACAATGGCCACCAACTCGCACACAGATCATTCTCAATAATCAATGCACCCCAAATTTCCACATATGTATCGTTAATTTTCAATCTTTCATGAGTCCTAAACCTCTCATGTCCAGGCATAGTTTGATGCTAGTGGAAGCGCACTTTTCCTAATCACAATTCACCAATGACTTGTCTCTCTTTCTTTCAAAACACAGTGCACTCCTCCTAATCCTCACTCTCAGTCCACCTGGATGAATAATTGTTTGTTTTAAACTTAAATAACACTCTGCACTTTTTAAAGTTTAAATAATGCTTTTAATAAAACCATACAATGTGAAGGTTTACTTCAAAGGGAAGCTGCACCGTATTTGACATTCAATGAAAGTCAAGTTTGTTCTATACTATTGTTGGATTCTACAACATGAAAATACATCCAGCGATGTATGTTCACAATGCTATTCTTATTGCTGTTTTAAAATAAATGGATTTTCTGTTGAACCTAAAAGGATGGCTGCAACAAGTCACATGACCACATAGTTGTCCCTTTGCCTTGAGAGCTACCATCAAGGGCTACAAGAAAAAATAATTCTTCACTCAGGAAGTGAATTCTCACACCTCATTGTATAGACCCTTGTAATCAATGAAAGCAGAGGAAGTGCGGATGATCTGGCTCCCCAACCTGAACTGTCACAACAATCATTCTCGGTGTGCTGTATTTTTAAAGAGTGGACCACTGTTCAAATGTGATTTTCTCCAGCCATTCAAAATCTATAGGCCTGTATGGGTTTCTTATGCGTGTTCCAGAATGATGGCGATACACCATCAATGAAGAGTGCAGGAGGGCAAGCTAGGAACAGCACCAGGCATACCTAAAAATGAGGTGTTATCCTGGTGAAGCAACAACACAAGACTACCTGTATATCACACAGCCTAAATAGCAAGCATTAGACAGATCTAAGTTGTTTCACAACCAATGGATCAGACCTAACCTTTGCAGTGTTGCCACATCCAGTTGTGAATGGGGATGGACAATTAAATAACTCACTAGAGGAGGAGGCTCCACAAATATCCCCATTCTCAATGATGGAGGAGCGCAGCACATCTATGCAACAGATAATCTTTCATGAGTCCCAAACCTCACATATTCAGCCATAGTTTGATCCTAGTGAAAGTGCACTTTTCCTAATCACAACTCGCCCATGACTCATTTCTCTTTCTATCAAAGAACGGTGTAGTCCTCCTAATCCTCACTCACAGTCCACCTGAATGAACAATTGATCCTTTTAATCTAAATAACACTCTCGTTTGCAGAATCTTCAGCTGGCAGTGTTGAATGGATGATCCATCTCAGCCTCCTCTGGAGGTCCCCAGCATCATAGATGCCAGTCTTCAGCCAATTTGGTTCACTTCACCTGATGTCAGGAAATGGCTGAAGGCACTGGATGCTGCAAAGATTATGGTCCCTGACAATATTCCAGCAATAGTACTGAAGATCAATGCCACACCACCAGCCAAAGTGTTTCAGTACAGAAAAGCACTGCCATTGACCCATAAATGTGGAAAGTTACCCAGGTATGCTCTGTTCACAAAAAGCTGGAAAAATCCATCTGTCCTATTACTGCCCCGCCAGTCTACTCTCAATCATCTGTAGCATGATGGAAGGGGTCAACAACAGTGCTATCAAGCAGCACTTCCTTAGCCATAACCTTCTCACTGATGTTCAGTTTGGGTTCCGCCAGGGTCATTCAGCTCCTCACAGCCTTTGTTCAAACATGGGCGAAGGAGCTGAACTCCAGAGGTTGATGAGAGTGACCGCTCTTGACATCAAGGCAGCATTTGACCAAGTATAACATCAAGGAGCCTTAGCAAAACTGAAGTCAATGGGAATCAGGGGAAAATTCTCCACTGGTTGGAGTCATACTTAACATAAAGGAAGTTGTTGAAGGTCAATCACTGCAGTTTCAGGAAATCACTACAGGTGTTCCTCAAGGTAATGGCTGAGACCCAACCATCTTTAGCTGCTTCATCAATGGCCCTTCTTCCATCATAAGGTCAAAAATGGGGATGTTCACTGATGACTGCATAATGTTCAGTATCATTCACAACTCCTCAGATACTGAAGCTGTTCCGGTCCAAATTCTGTAAGCCCTTTACAAAATTCAGGCTTGGGCAGACAAAAGTTAGGAATATTTGTGCCACAGAAGTGCCAGGTAATGGCCATCTCCAAGAAAAACGAACCCTACTCTCACCCTTGACATTAAATGGCATTACCATCACTGAATCCCCCTACTATCAAAATCCTAGGGGTTATCATTGACCAGAAACTGAACTGGACTAGTCATATAAATACTATGACTACAAGAGTGGATGAGAAGCTAGCAGTCTTGCTGCAAGTAACTCACCTCCTGATTCCCCAAAGCCTGAACACCATCTACAAGGCAAAAGATAGGAGATGGAATATTCTCCACTAGCCTGGATGAATGCAGATCCAGAAACACTGAAGAAGCTCGACACCATCCGGGACAAAGTAGCCCGCTTGATTGGCACCATATCCACAGCCACTTGTTCCTTCTACCACTGACCAAAAGTTCCAGAAGAGTGTACCAGATACAAGATGGAACTCACCAAGGCTCCTTTTACAGCACCTTCCAAACCCATGATTGCCACCATCTAGAAGGACAAGGGCAGCAGACACATGGGAACACACCATCTGGAAGTTCCCCTTGAAGCCACTCACCATACCTGACTTGGAAATATATTGCTGTTCCTTCAGTGTTGCTGGGTCAAAATCCTGGAACTCCCTCCCTAACAGCATTGTGGATGTATCTACACCATATGGACTGCAAGTTTAAGAAGGCAGCTCATAACCAGCTTCATAAGGGCAATTAGGAATGGTCAATGAATGGCAGGCCCTGCCAGCGACGGCCACATTCCATGGATTAATTTTTTTAAAATGCGCCCGGGACTAACTCTCAGGCACTAAAGATGGCAGCCTTGGTCTGTTCATAATTAGTGGACACATCAGAAATCAACATGGAGTAGACTTTCTGGGCTCTCCCAAATACCTGTCTGTCAATTAAGAAAGTTCAGATATTTGATGACTATTTTCGCAGTCCTGCTATTTTCTCTTAGGTGGTGATAAAGATTTCCATTCCTCACTTTCCAAATTGTGGAATTAATCTTACATACTTGAGGGCCTCAGAAACATGGTGGTAGGGTAGGGAAATAGAGGCTATTACCAGGTTTCTCTTCCAGCTTCCAGCTGTCTGGTCTTGCTTTCCCTTTGAGCTGCTAACTTTACATTGAAAAGCAAAGTAAAACACATTCACGTATACTTTAGACTAAAATTCTCAACAGAACCTCCATTTTATCTTTGTCACTTTCCACAACCCCCCCCCTCTCCCAGGAGAGTTTTTGGTTAATTACCAGGCTCTTGAAGGTTCCTTCACTTCCTGGGAACAAAGCAAATTGCCACAGCTTTCAGGAATTCACTTTGATTTCTCCTCAGTGATCCAGTTGATCTCCATGATATGAACTTTCATGGGGATGCTTCCGTTAGCCTTTGGAAAAGCAATCCCAAAACAATTCTTCAAAACATAAAGGATGGGAATTTACGGCCTCGCTTGAGCTGCTTGTCTGATCTTAGCAGAATCCTTCTTTCTTTGCCTGCTGAACATGACCCACTAAGTTGAGTGTCTTTAGTGCCAACCCCAAAGACCTTCTAGGAAAATCCCAGAATTCCCCAGAATTCAAAGTAAGGCTCCGCCCTGAATTACTCATCTTCATGGCAGCACAGGTTAGTTGAGATGGCCGAGAGATTGTTAGATTAATTGACATTTAGCTTCAGAATCAAACCTTTTGATTCTGGGACCCACCTGAATAATTTAAATTTCAAGTCAAGGCAATTCTCCTCAGATTTATAGTCTGCACTTTCACATTTTATTTCTTTAACCTCCGACCTCTGACCTCATGAAGTATACATACGGAAGCCTTCGAACAGGTCCATAAAATCCAGTCCATTATTTCTGGCCATTCTTCCAGAGAATAAATTGTGCACAGGACTGAAAAATGTGTCTCCCTTTAAGGGTGTGGCTTATCCCTTTAAATGGACCTGGCTGGGCAGAATAGTGTCACCACTGGGGACCTGTTTATAATGCTGTTCAATTCTCTTAAACTGCAAATCTTCTTTGTCTAGTACTCCAAAATTCCCACATCTCCTCATTCCCATATTTCCGAACTCTCTCTCCATTCTTTCCAATGCAGCTAGATCCTTTAACTCAGAATGAGCAGGGTGCATATGTATAGACAGAAACACACATTTCTGTAGATAACCACAGAGATGGAGGTACAAAAGCTTCAGAGGAAAAGATACCGAGAGAGATAGAACCAATGTTCCCTGTAAGCTGTGCAGCCGCAAAACCTGACTGTTCCCATCCAGACTGCACATGAGCCAGTCCCTTTAAGTTACTGCATTTGCACGGAAATCATCCAATTAAAGGACATGTTAGATAGAACTGAAATCACTGTGAAAGTTCTGAGTGACTGTGTGCATGATGACTCAAAGGAACTCTGACTCAACTTTGGAATATAAAATCTATAAAATGTGAGTAATTTCAGCTGAATGGCAAACCTTAAATTTGTTCTCAAGGATACAGAAAATTGACAGTGAGCCTGTCCGTTAGGGTATTATAGTATAGCAGTCACACAGGGAGAAGAATGAAATAGTGGGGAGCCACTGAAACATTCGTTTTTATTTTTGATCAGAAATCACTTTTGTCTCTAGGTATAGGTTGAAGCATTTTGTTTGCAGATATGCAGAAAGAATTTGGCAGCTAAGGGCAGAACCCTCCGGTTCCACCAGCAATGGGAAGCTTGGCAGACGGGGGAATTTAACTTGGCATGAGGCCAAAATTCAGTTTCCAGACGGCAGGATGAACATTTGCAATTATTCCATCAGGACATTAAAGGAGGATTGGGCTTCCCGATGATCAATGTTAGGAAGCCCTTTTGCATGCATTAGCAAGTTATGCATGTTCATTAAAAGCAGTAAGAAGTTTAACAACACCAGGTTAAAGTCCAACAGGTTATTTGGTAGCAAAAGCCACACAAGCTTTCGGAGCTCCAAGCCCCTTCTTCAGGTGAGTGGGAATTCTGTTCACAAACAGGGCATATAAAGACACAGACTCAATTTACATGAATAATGGTTGGAATGCGAATACTTACAGCTAATCAAGTCTTTAAGAAGCAAAACAACGTGAGTGGAGAGAGCATCAAGACAGGCTAAAAAGATGTGTATTGTCTCCAGACAAGACAGCCAGTGAAACTCTGCAGGTCCAGGCAACTGTGGGGGTTACAAATAGTGTGACATGAACCGGTTGAGGCCGTCCTCGTGTGTGCGGAACTTGGCTATCAGTTTCTGACGTTCATTAAAAGGCCAGCTTGCTAGAATTAAATTCCCCTCAAAATTAGGTTCCCTGCTAGCAGAAATTTAGAATGTTTATGTTTACGATTGCCTATAGTGGCAAGCAACTGGCAAGATTGACCTCTTCCATGATCCTCCCCTCCCCCACAATATTAGCCTCTTGATTGAGATCAGGTGCTGGGAAGCCAATATATGCGAAGGAGGGATACATGAGCCAAGACCAGCAGAGGAGGGGAGGAGGGTGGAAGGTGGACACAGGAGGCGGGCTAAGGATGGAAGACTGGATTGAATGCTGGACATGGGAGGCAGGCTAAGGGTGATGGAGTGGAGTGAAGGCTTGATATGGGAGGCAGATTAAGGGTAGAAGGGAGGGAGGCTGTCCAGGGAATGAAGATTGGTTATCCAATGCAGGGAGGGAGGCAGCGAGGGAATGCGAGGGTACAGGGATGTGGGATGGAGGGAAGGAAATGGCTTTTTGGGTTTGGGGCTCCTTTGGTTGGGTGGGGGAAAGGTTTTCCAGAGATGGATGGTGGGAAGAAGATGTTCCTGGAGGATCAGTTGGATGTTGTCTTATGGTGGGGTCCAGAATGTTGAACCCAGGGTGTAGGAAGCAGTCACAATGCGAGCGAGGACTGGGATGCAGTAGATTGTCCAATTCCATGATAATAATAAGATAGCTGAACATTTCATGGGTGTGGACATGGAAACGGACGAAACAGATAGCTTGGATAATGGGAGGGGCCAGGGTAAGTATAGGCATGTGCTCAGATGGGAGGGAGATGGTTAAGGGTGAAAGGCTAACAAGGGTGGGCCATGTGTGATAGAGGGGAGAGGAATAGTTATATTGGGTGGATCAAGGGTGATGGGGTAAGTTGGTGGATGACAGGGGAGGATAGAAGTTGTTGGAGCAAATCTGGAATGTGATCCGCACTATTTTTGTATTCACTGCTATGTAACACTGTCATTCTGAAACTGCAACACCTCAAAGTGGGGGAGGATCTTTTCAGTAAGGTGGAGTTCATGGAGAGCACAATTGGCCGACTAAAAAGAGACACTAACCACCATGAGGCAACAGGATGGGAACCATGTTCAATTGTTTTCTCCTGTCTATGGTGAAGCTACATTGCAGCAATTTGCTCCCTGATTCATGTGTCTCAAAATATCAAGATCCCAGCAAGGTCTCGAGCTACCATTCGTTCTGTGCGATTTGCCATCCACTGGGGCAGGGATGGAGGGAGAGAGGGAGAAGGATGGAGGGAGAGAGGGAGAAGGATGGAGGGAGAGAGGGAGAAGGATGGAGGGAGGGAGGGAGCCGGATGGAGGGAGGGAGGGAGCCGGATGGAGAGAGGGAGGGAGCCGGATGGAGGGAGGGAGGGAGATGGATGGAGGGAGAGAAGTGAATGAAGGCCGGGAGAAAAGTGGATGTAGGGATGGAGGGAAGTGAATGTTTCCATGTCGCCTGATGGACGACAGCAACCTCACAACTCCAAGCTTCCATCCTCCCAGGTGAATGGTCATGGCTGAGAACTGCTCAAGTGATAAGTCTTTCTATGCTGCCAAGGCAATGGTCTCTCTATAGGGTCTTGAGGGTAATGGAAGCGAGCTGAGTCTGAGAGTTCTCGCACATGGCTGTCAGCACCCGGTCAAGCAATGTGTTTAAAGTTTATTGATTAGTGTACCAAGTAGGCTTACATTAACACTGCAATGAAGTTACTGTGAACATCTCCTAGTCGCCACACTCCAGCACCTGTTCTGGTACACTGAGGGAGAATTTAGCATGGCCAAGGCACCTAACCAGCACATCTGATTTTCACAGTAACTCAATTGTTAATGTAAGCCTATTTGTGACACTAATAGATAAACTATAAAATATCTTTCGGACTGTGAGAAGAAACCAGAGCACCGGAGAAAACCCATGCAGATACAGGGAGAATGTGCAGACTCTGCACAGACAGTGACCCAAGATGGGAATGTTTCCATGTACAGTCATGAAGGAACACTCATTTCCATTCCTCGAGGATGTCCTTCATCTGGAAAGGATGGAGTGAGGATGCTATGATGGAAGCCAGGCGCAGAACCTAGGTGGCCCAAAGATAGTGGAGAATCTGAAAAGAAAATGCTGACCAGATTGATTACCACAATTCATTCACAGATCTACTGAGGCCCAGACGATTCTGCCTTCATACTGGCTCTCACCCACTTGGGGAGGAGAGGAGACCAGTGCAAGTCGGCAGAAGACCTGGAGGAGCAATGGCCTGAGCAGTGGGACCTCAAGAAGGTCAGGATTCTGGCAACTAGGGGCCAGTGCAGCAGCAAACATTGGCCTGACCACAGGTATATCGCATGCAGTACACCTATCTATAGATGGGCAAATGGCAATGCCGGAAGTGCTTTAGGACATTCCAGAACATGGTTGCTCACGTTTGCCAGCTTCTCCATAATCTGTGCTGCAAGGACAAGGAAGCAAGTCCATGCTGGTGGCATTGTCACCGCTGCCTTAAACGTCTTAGCCAGTGGCTCCTTCCAGGGCCCCACAGGGCAGCATAGCCTTGTCAATGAAACACAAGTGTATCCACAAGGTAACAGATGTTCAGGAGAATGCACCAATTTGTCCAATTCTGCCTGGATCCCGAAAGCCAAGCTGCAAGAGCGTTGGGTTCTGCAGCAATATCAGGTTTCCTGTAAATGCAGGGTTCTATTCACTGCACGTCTGTGGCCTTGAGAGCCCTTGGCAACAGTCAGTCACATTCATCAGTAGAAAACGATTTCATTCTTTGGATGGGCAGCTGATACATGATCAAAGACCAAATCCTGACTGCTTGTACTCAGTTCCCAGAGAGCGTTTATGATATCTACATTCTGAAGTACTCACAGGTGCCAGAGATCTTTGAAGGACATTGGCGATTGCAGGGCTGGTTCCTTGGAGACAAAGGATGTTTTCAGAAGACCTGCCTGATGATACCAGGATGCCATCCATGTGGTGCTGCTGAGGAGAGCTACAATGCTGCAGGTGTCTCCACAAGGTCCACGACTGAGCAGATGGTAGACTTCCAAAAGATGATATTCAAATGTTTGACCAATCAAGTGGGGCCCTCCAATCATAGAGAGTGTCCTGGGTTATCATTGTCTGCTGTGCCAGCACAAAGCAGGGGGATGGGGGTTCCGGGGGGATGGGGGGGAGGGGTGTGTGGAAATGTCTTGCCTGAAGGAGATGTCTCCTCTGATGATGAGGATGGTGAAGGGCTGGTGATGGAAAGGATCAGGGTGCCATTGAGTCGCAATGCAGTAGAGAGGCCCCTGACAATCTGACAGGTAATGGATTCCAGGCAGAGTAAGCTGCTGACACATTTCCTTTACTATCTGGTTTCTATCCTCTGCTGGCTAAGAGACACCAGTTCTTTTTTGGTAACATATTATACTCTCATCTCACTTACCTTGATTTTTGATAGCTGGATTAAATTGCACTATTTAATGTCTGTCCTGCTGGTGGTTTGATCCTTGTGTACACCAAACTGTGCTGATCTACAGAGACCTGGCACTGAACGTGCACATCAGAACCTGCAAAACACTCCCTTCTCCCTCAACCTCGGATACCTATATGTCGTAATTAGATTTCCCCATGTTCTTACACAGTCTATATGATAGCAACTTGGAAGCAAAATCAAATCTTACCTAGGCCAGGATGCACTCCTATTACTCTCACAGCTGCTGCCAATAGGGGGCAGACATTGCAGAGAGCTCTTTCAGGTGGAACCAGGTATATGGGTCCACAGGGAGAAGCAGAATGAAGGCACCATTTGGCCATTGTATTCCTCCTCACCTCTGATCGCCACTTGCCCATAGTAAATCCATATCCCTTGACATCTTCATCATACCAAAAAGATTCAAGGTTACTTTGGAGTCCAGTCACTGAGAGTACCTCACCGGCACTATGGGTTGCTGAGTAACAACCACTCCAAACCCTCCAATCACAGAGACTCCTATAAGCCTCAGTTCTGATAACCTCAGTATCAGTGTGAGTGTGATCTGTCATTCTGGACATCCCAGCCAAGGTAAATATCTTTCATGCATGGACCTTGCAGAATCCTATTAGAGCTGCTGATGTTTCACCTGGATAACCTCACAGCCCTCGGCACGGTCCAGCACCCAGGCCCATTCTACTCTCTCTCATCTCATGGACAAAGAATGCAATCTTTCAATGAGGTCTGGTGCCCTTTGTTTGCAAATCCTTTACGCGAGGTCCACTGCAACCCTTGATAAGGAGATGAGTAGGTCAAACAAATCTCCATGTGATATTTCACAAAGGCTTCAGTCAACTGCACACACACACCTCTTTAATCCTATACTCAATCGCTCTTTCAGTCAAGGCTAACTTGCTGTTGCCTTCTTATTTGCAGCCTATACCTGCATATTAGCTCAAAATGACAGATCGGTGAGGAAGACCAATAAAGATTGGATGTGCCCACCACAACTTTCTCCAAACATGTAGGGAAGCGGTTGGTTTTCTATTGTTGAGAAGACAGTGTTGAGTTTCACCCTTTCTACACTGCTGCTGCAGCTCAAGTGCTCCTTGCCGCACAAAGCAGCTTTAACTCTCCTCGAGCACCCCCTGCACCGACCCACATCTCACATCAGGGCAACTGCAGCAAGAGATGCAGTGAGCTCACTGACATCATTTTCAGGGTCACAACATGGTGAACTGCAAGGAATTAAAACAGGAAATGCTGGAAAAAATCAGCCGGCCTGGCAGCATCTGTGGAGAAAGAAACAGAGTTAATGTCCATATGAGAACAGAGTCCATATGACCTCTTCAGAGCTGCAAGTAATGCCTTATACGATAAGTGCCCAGGCAAAAGCAATATCTTTCTCGATTGCTATGTTGAGATGCAGCCCCCACAGATGAGGTGGAGGCAGCCCACTGATTCTTATGCTTTGTTGACTGTGATGACTTTGGTGGTTATCCTAAAGGTCCTGCCTGCCTGCTTCTGCCACGAGAATCAGCAATGCATATGTAATGAGCTGAACAGTGTAAGATCGCATGTGGTCAGCCTTCGCACCCCCAGTCGAAATCACTCTCACTTTGTTTTGCCACCAAACTTAGCCTCCAGAACTGGAGATTCTGCTCCAAGTTTATTTTGGTTAAATCTTTGAAAGTATTGAAAATTGCAAAACATGTAAATTCAGACAAAAGCAGGTCATTAGCAAAGCAGTTGGAGGATTGAATTTATTACAAAGGAATTAGGAAAGATTTGGAGCTGAGGGCTCAGTTAATTAAGAGGGAATTTTATACTTTACAGTGCTTGTGAGAATACAGCAGTCATGATATTGCAGTTTCTGGGTTAATTCAGTGTAAACCTTTCAGCATTTCAGTATGGTAGTTGCCAGGACGGCCACTCTACTGATCTCTTTGCTTTGACTGCCACCTTACGTTGCTATTTTTGACGCATTGCAGTAGACTGTGAGGATGGAACAGCATATAAATTAAGTGGCATTTATATGTGAGTTAATAGTGTGTGAGTAAGAAGAGGATTACATAAATTCCACGCTCAAATGTAGAACACAAATTCATGGAATATTTCTGTGATTTATATTAATGTTTGCATATGAAGTAATGTATCATTTGAGATGAATATTCATTTCAAAAATACAACTAAGCACAAATACATTGTCCGAGCATATGTCAGGAGATATTTATTCATGAGTTTGGGAATATGTTGTTTATAATAATAGATATGTTTATGCCATGGAGGGAACTCAGAATACAGTGACGGAATAAGTCAAATTCTATTTTTATTCAGTGTGCTAAGATTTTTGCTTTGGGCTTTGGGAAGCAAACCCCATGACAGCATTTGCAGGAATCTTCAGCCAGAAGGGCTGAGTGGATGATCCATCTCGGACTCCTCTGGAGATCCCAGCATCACAGATGCCAGTCCTCAGCCAATTTAATCCCCTCCATGTGATATCAAGAAACGGCTGAAAGACACCAGACACTACAAAGGCTATGGGCCCTGACACTATTTTCCAGAAATAGCAATGAAGGCTTGTGCCCGAGAACTTGCTGCACCCCTAGCCAAGCAGTTCACTGATATCTTCCTGCAGTCAACAGAAATCCTCCTTACTCTCTACCAAGTGGCCAATTTTTGGTGATCTTTCTCTATTGTACGAACGTCATCCTTAATTAACAGAAATGTTTGGACCAGCTGCACTGTAATACCCATCAGGGAAATTATCATGTGATGCATCACTTAAATGACTAGATTCATGTTCTTAGGGTCACGTAAGGATGGGAAATTAAATATGCATTTCTCTAGATTTAATTTTTAAAATGTTTTCTTTGCTCTTGAAACATATTCTAAAGTGTTTAATTATCGTACTTAACGCCAACACATTAAAAGCAGCATCTGGTCTAGTCAGTGCCAAATCAGTTTATTTGACTGTAGTAATTGCAAGCAGGGCAATTTTCCGACCTCGCTGCGCCTGCCGCAGATTGTGCCGATCCCAGAAAATATCATGCTGGCCTAAAAACCGGTTCCGTGCCCAGCGGCAAACATGCATTCGCCTCAATCCCTTTCTACTGCCGCAAACCGGATTGTACCCAGAGGCTGATTGGCATGAGATTGACCGAATCTCAATCACATTAGCGAGATGGGCACGTGATTGTCTGCCCTCCCGGAATGCTCCCACCTCTTTGGCGGGACATCACACGGGCATGAATAACAGCTGATCTTCACTAGTGGAGACCGGGCACAATGTCCATGCCGAGGGATTCGGAAGCCATTGAAGTCCCCATGTGGTCGGGGGCATGGTTGGGCAAAGCACATCGGACGGTGCCCACCTGACAGTGCCCACCGGATTCCTTGGTAGTATCAGTTGGGCGTAAGGCCTGGGTGGGGATGAGCCTGAGTGGGGGCTATGCTGGGGGGTCTATGACATGGGGGCTATGCCGGGGAGGGGCTATGTTGGGGCGGTCGTGCAGAGGTGGAGCTTGAAGGGGGGCATGATGGGGGGACATGTCGTGGGTCATGATGGGGATCAAGCTGGGGGAACCATTGGGAGGGCTCCGATGCCTTGATGTTGGTGACCCATGTTGGGAGGGGGTGGGGGAACATACCACTAGGAGGGGGTTCCTGATGTCCGTGGGGGGAGAGTGTGGGTCTCCCAGTGCACTGTGAGATCAGGGAGCCCTTGCGAAACAGTGCCCAAGCTCTCAGCAGCCGGCTCAATGATGTGTTTAGCACCACCCCCCCCCCCCCCCCCCCCCTGCTCAACCGGCACCGGGGTGTGACTCCCCACTCTCCAAAAATGTGAAGATTATGTTGTGCAGTGCACCTGATGGACCAGCATGGATTGCTCTGGTTTCCTCACCGTTTTTTTGGATGAAAATTCCACCTAAGAATTGGTGGCCACAATCCACTATACAATGCACTATAATGGTTTGTTTTCTAGCAGATAACTATATACAGAGTACTTTCACAATGTTAACACTTTCAGCTCTGGGATAAGTTCTGGCTGCAAAAGCCCGAGCTCCGCACCAAGACCCCCGCACTCGCTTCCCATTGGCCAGTCGAGTCACATGTCCCTCCTGATGTCTGCCCCTTAAAGAGGCCAGCTACTATATCCCTCCCTCTTTAAATCCCTCATTATTGAATACATAAATAACTTAAACAATTCCCAAAACAATAGCAACAATGAACATTTTAACACGGTCTGTCAGCGGACATTCTCTTTCTGTGGGAGCCAGCTCAACTAGTTGAAATTGGACCATTGAAGTAGCTTCGTTTGGACTCGCTTCACCAGGACTCTCCCCTGGAATCCATGTCTCATCTTTCTCAGTTTCATTGGGAGAAGCACTCTGACCCATCACTGGCTAATCAACCATTTCATCCCTTGGAGAAACAGAAACTCCACTTGTTGGCATGATTGGATCCGTTAGTAGCACTGGCTCTTGGGATGGCCCCCACCTATTTAAATGGTCTACATATTTCTTCACTAACTCACCTCGTAAGACGGTGGCCCCATCCTGGCCACTAAAACCCCTGAAAACTGATTTGGTCCACTACCAAAATCCTGGATCATCTATTTCAAATGCTCTTTCTACTTTTGACGAATCTTGGTTCCTTTTTTGACAACTCTGTCTTATTTCCACCTCCCTGCCAAATTCAGAACTGCAAGGCAACCTGGTCGAAAGTGTTAACCCATTAGCAGCTGGCTGGAGCCATTCCAGTCGTAGTATGCGGATGGTTCTATAAGCTAGCAGAAAATGTGCTACTTTAGCTTCTAATGAAGCATGTTTTTGCCTCTTCTTACGAGCCTTGAACGTTTGCACTGCACATTCAACTAGACCATTCCATGAATCGTGATACAGTGGCATACGGATGTGTTTTATTCCATGAACTGCTGGACCTTGGTGCTTGTGAATGCTGCGCAGTACAACTACAGCACTGACAATATGGAAAACTGCCCAGTAGCTCCGCCATAACCTACTCACTGACATTCAGTTTGGGTTCCACCAGGGCCACTTGGCTCTGACCTCATTACAACCTTAATCCAAACATGGATAAAAGAGGTGAACTCGAGAGGTGAGGTAAGAGTGACTGCCCTCGACATCAAGGCAGCATTTGACCGAGTGTGATATCAAATAGCCCTGGCAAAACCGGGAGCCAGTGGGAATCAGGTGGGAAACTTTCCACTGGTTGATGTCATACTTGGCATAGAGGAAGATGGTTGTGATTGTTAGAGATCAATCATTTCAGTCTCAAGGTATCTCTGCAGGAGTTCCTCTGGGTAGTGTCCTAGGCCCAAGCATCTTCCCTCCATCTTAAGGTGAAAAGTGGGAATGTTTGTAGATGATTGCACAATGTTCAGCACCATTGGTGACTCCTCAGGTGCTGAAGCAATCCATAC
Organism: Mustelus asterias; assembly: GCF_964213995.1. NCBI lineage: Eukaryota > Metazoa > Chordata > Chondrichthyes > Carcharhiniformes > Triakidae > Mustelus > Mustelus asterias. The sequence continues at coordinate 43,438,868 of NC_135814.1, read as the reverse complement.
TCTTATGAAGCAAGACCTGGACAACATTCAGGCTTGAGCTGATAAGTGACAAGTGCCGGGCAATGACCGTCTCTAATAAGAGAGAATCCTACCATCTCCCTTTGATATGCAATGGTATTACCATCGCTGAATCTCTCACTGTCAACCAGGGAGTTACCATTAACCAGAAACCGATCTGGACCAGCCATATAAATTCTGTAACTATAAGAGCAGGTCACAGGCTGGGAGAGTAACTCGCATCCTGAAAAAGCCAAAAGCCTGTCCACCAGGGGAGTGGGATTTGGTTGTCCTTGTGGAGACGCTGCCTTCAGATAAAATGGAGGATGGTTCTGGTCTTGGTAGGATTGGCACATGGGTCCTGGAGTTGGCAAAAATGCAAAGGTGCTATTGAAATGTGGGCAGCATGGTGACAAGGATAGTTTTATCAGGCATCACGGTAGAGGGAACTTGTGGTTTGCAGAAATTGAGGGCTTATGTAGGATTTGATTTATTGGTGGATTCCTTATTTGTCAGAGGTAAGGGATGAATGAATACATGGGGTCAACAGCACAGGATGGGGGTGGTGAAACCCCAGGCATGTCATTATTAATTTGAAATTTTCTAAGACATCTCTGAAAACATTGTGTTTGGTATTTTATGATTGGTTCCTGAAAGTCTCTCTCAGTTACCTTGTCTGACTCTTGCTCTCTCCACTCATCTGTCACCTTTTGGTCCTTGCTTCTTCCCTATCCATTCTGTTTATGACTCTCAGGTGTCAGTAGTTAGTATGCCTACATTTTCTTGCTTTTAACAAAACACAAGTAAATATATTTAATGATTAGAAACTTTGGTCTCCCACATGTAATATAAAGCTATTTGTTCTTTTAAAATCATTCCAGTCAGAATGAGCAGAAACACAATGACCTAGATTTTTACACATGGTTGCATTGTGGGTTTCCTGGGTGTGCTGTTTTGTATGCACATTGGTACGGGCAATAATGTAAAACATATGTAAGATGGATGTAAGCAGAAAACACATATGCAGCCTTTCTAAATGTGCAGTTCAGTCTGAAGTTTAGTGTTACTTGGGACAAGGAAGAAAAATAGAAGGTGTTTCACTCTTTCAAACTGGTTCACTGTATACCTTGCCAAAATTTTTGTTACATTTGGACAAAATTAAGCCTAAAGTCTTAGTGAGGAACTTTGTAAAGATGTAGGAGTCTGAGGTTGGTCAAGGGTTTTGATGGGGTGGGTAGGATGAGCAGATGTGCAGTAACTTTATTTGATGACTCTACATTTATTTTTTCTAACCACTGGGTACCAGTTAAATCGTTCTTTCCCTGGTTACTGTCGAATCCCACAACCTGGCTTCCCTGCAACCCCACCCCCTCCCATCCGTTGGGGACTGGAGTTTTTATTGGGAGCATTGGTCCTGTCCCCACATGTAAACTTTTGGGGTGAGCCCATCCTTGGTTCAAGGGGGCGGGAGGGATGAGGGGACAGCATGGAGTGGAGGATGGTGCTCAGCTCAGGGGAATGGTGGCCACTGCCAATACTGCAGAGAGGACTGCAGCAAAGCATGTTACACTGGAGCTGGGACCAGAGGTAACTCTGCGGGGTCTTGCTGGAGCTGGCTCCGCATGGATGTTGGAGACCTGGGGGAAAGTCAGGAAGGGAGTATGGAAAGCAGGAAGTGCCCTTCAATGGGTCAAGGGTTGAGAAGGTAGCCTGTCCACCACCCTTGCCCACCAACAGCTTGCACAATGAAAGATGCTGGTGTGGCCCCTTGGTGTGGGTCCGCCCCATTGCTGGTTCAATCATAGTGGTAGTGGGGGTGTGGCTTTTATGGGCAACGCCCTCCCTTCCGTCTGCCACCTGCCCCCTGGTGGGGGCTGTAAAATCTAGCCCTTGGCATGGGTAGAAAGGTGCTTTTGCAATCTCTTCTTCTTCATGATCTTCAACTTCTGGAAGTAGGAAACCATTGTCAGACTTCACTCACTTTGAATATTGTGAAAGTTGCTCAATTGTAATGTAAATCATGATGCTGTCACTCATGGAAACTAAGAGCAATCCATTCCATCAATGACCTGTATAGCAGGAGAAAATGCTAATTGTAATTGATTCAAAACAGAAGTCATTTTGAAGTTCATTGCTTTTTTTTTCTCTGTTCGAAAATATTGTTCAAATCTCCAGATGGAAGCTCCACATAGGCTTGCATTCAGTGGACACAAAGTTAAAACTAATGATATATAAAACATTAATTTCTCTAAAAATTATAACTGGAATAGCATGTTAGGAATAAAATAATTAATTTTCAGATATGTATCATGAATGCACAAGTTATGCAATAACCATTTTGTGATGCTGTTCTTTTATTTCAGGTGGATATGCACTTTATGAAAAAGATTCCTGCAGGTGCAGAAGCTTCAAATGTTTTAGTTGGTGAACTGGAATTTTTGGATCGTTCAATAGTAGCATTTGTCCGTTTGTCTCCAGCTGCTGTTCTCTCAGGAGTTGCGGAAGTTCCTATTCCAACACGGTTAGTCTCTTAAATGCACAATGCATGTAACTCACTGGTAACATACAATTCTTGATGTATGTACTGAAACATCAATTAGAAACAAGGGCAATTCAACTGGCAGGTATCAGGGTATATGCAAAGATGTGTTCCCTGTCAGGTTCCAGCCCCGAAAACTCTAAAATGTTGGTATTCCAAAGTTGGTCACTAAGTCTGTTTTCCAGACAAAAAAATGTTGGAGCATTCTCTTCATTACCCCAACTGAATCCTCAGGGATTAAGGGGTGCACTGGTGATCTAACCTTCCTAGAGCTGTGCAGTTCCTTCTACTTTACATTGGGGGACTTTTGAATCTGAATGGTTTGGATTGAGCTAATTGAGAATTTGTTGAATAAACTAAACACTTGGGTACATGTCCACAGTGAGGACAAAAATCAATTTTCTTGAGTAAGTAAAATGTACTGTTAAAATCCTGTCAAACGTTTTTTGCTGTTCCTTGTTATTGGTTGTAATGAAATAGCAAATGGTGCTCTTGTGAGAGGAAAATATTATTTGAGTCAATTTGGAAATGTTCATATTGCCAGAGGAACATTTGCCTACAATGCTTTTGTGGACTTGAGAAAACCTGTAAAAGGTAGATGAGTTGTTTTGGTGGTGATCTGAGATAGGAAGGAGGTTGTTGAGCTTAAACATCCAGAGATTAGCAAGGGAGGAGGTTGGGCAGTTGGGGTTATCAATGACAAATGCCTGAATGGCTTGGCCCACCAAAGGATACTGAAAGAGGCTCAGTGTTGTCAGGGCTTATTCATGGGGCAGGTCTAATCAAGCCCAGGTTAGCAATAGGAGATTAGGAAGGCCAAGAATTACTGTTACTGAGGAGGGATAAAGCAGCTAAACGTTCCTGCAACAATTGAGAGGTGGAAGAAGGATGAAATGGACAAAAGGCAAAAGTTGGAAGTCTAATGCTTGCAACAAGGAATATATATCGTGAATAAGGATTTTATCAACAGTGAGGGTCAAGGAGGGATGGAAGTAGGCAGTGCCATGGAGCTGGAAATATATGGTTTTGATGATGTAAAGGATTAGGGGTTTGAAGCTTAGATGTGAGGGGGGAAAATTGCCATAGTTTTGTACTGGCCAGTTCAGCTGGTGTGAGTGAGGTGGAATGTAAGGAATAGGAGTTTTTGATGTTGGGTTGGGGAGTCGAGGGTGGAGATGAAAACAATTCCTTTGTTTAAACATGTCTGCTGCTTGTTCTGCGTGCAGCATCAAGAGTTGCTGAGTGCTCAATGTACTCCAGGCAAGATAATGTTCCACACTTTCATTTCCCATAGTTGGCTATTGCAGATCCTCTTTGACAAGCAAACATACATTTCTAAATAGCAATCTTGTGCAGTATAAGGAAAGCAATGTTCTACTAACTTCCTTCACTACAATAGTGACTACACTTCAAGTACTTTGGTGGTTGTAAAGCATGATGGAACAACCTGAGGTCACAAAAGGCTCTTTATAAAAATGCACTTTTTTAACCCCAATGTCCTAAATGTAGGAAATATTATTTTAAATAGCCCTTTGTATTATATTTCTACCTCATGAATGTGCATCATATAAAACTCTTTGTTGGGGTGGTTTGAGTTCTCATGAGCCACATGATTTGGAGCAAATAACCCTTGGTACCCCCCCAGGGGCCTATCTTGTATTTTTCTTTCGTGAATTATGTGCCATGGCTACTACATCTGGAAAGTAGGGTGAGTTGCATAATTGTTTGCTGGTGGTCATACATCATCTGTGGACTAAGATGGTAATAACCCTTTCTTGAAAAAAGGGAAAGCACTGTCGGATACAAAACTGGTGACTTGTATGCAATCACTGAAACACTGAATTTGTGGAATGCAGAAAACTGGAACATTTGAGTTGGCCTGTCTCTCTGACGTCCTATGCAGGTTTTCAGCTTAATGTTTGTAGATGTAAGGGATGAGAGGATTTCTGTTATGTCAGTGTTTTGGTAATGATGTGGGTACAGACCATTCTAATTAGTGCCTGAAGGACCCAGTGTCCTGGAAGTTTAAAGCAGCCATCACTTCCACTGAAAGTGGCATTTAACTGTTCCATGGATGCAGGTTTGTTTGCAGCAGGTCAAAGATCGCATTCACATTGAGGCACATTCCTTCTACGGATTGTTCTTCTCTGAGGACCAGGTGAGGGTGATATCAATGATGTTCATACTGCAGTGGGTATTCATGATTCCTAAATGTCCATCTCCCATGCTGCCCCTCCACCTCCTTCTCTAAAGTTTCTGGTAGAGAAAGATCCGATGCTACACCCATGCTGCTCTCTTCATTGTAAAACTTATTTATTACTCTTTCTGTGAATGATTTTCTCTTCTGCAATCACCTTAATTCCTGTTTCTGCTGCTTTTGGAATAGCTGTGCTCAGTTAGTACCATTTGACAATCAATAAATCTTGAGAAGAACTTCATAGTCCCCATTTGTTGTTGAACAAGCAGGAAATTCATAATCATCAGCATCTTACGTTACTTACTCCCAAAGGTAAATATTAACACAGAATTACTACACCTTAACCAACAGTATCAAATTGGTTTATTTGTGAGAAAATGAGCTTGTGTCAGAGGGAAGCAGTGTTTTGTTCATTTTATTTTTCCATTTGCTACAGCATTAACTTCTTCTCATTGTTAAAAAGCTGTGAGGGAAGCAGTAGGATTTGAGAAAACTGACAGAAGTGTGTTTGCACTTTGCATTGATGTAAATTGTGTTACTGACCAGATAAAGGATAACGGTAAAGAGCATTTCATTATTTTCTTAGCATTACGATATAGGGGACTCTGTTGATCTTTAAACACTGATGTTATTACAGTTATTTTGGTGGATGAATCACTGATAGTGCAGTGAGATAATGGACTAGATTTTGCGGTCATGGGCAAACGAATGGAGCATAAGGAACAGATTAAGCTAATTGCAGGTACAAATTCACCTTGGACAGTATGACCTGGTAGCTTTACCGAGATATGGCTGCAAGATGGTCAGACTGGGAACCAAATATAAGGTTGAAAGGAATGAAAGGGGAAGTAGTAGAGGGGAAGGGGAACATGAATGCTTAATGATGAAATCACTTAGGCGATAAAGGAGGATATAAAGAGAGGTAGGCAGGCAACAGAGACTTCATGGTAAAATAAAGAAATAGAAAAGGATTTAAGACTGTAATGGGAGTTATTGTAGCCCCCAGGGGTTCTGAAGTGGTAGATTGCATAAATGCAGAGATTGGACTAGTCACCGAAAACCTCATCAGCGACTGAGATTCTCTGGTACCTCTGCAGTGAATGGAGTTTTGGCTGAGAGCCAAATTCTCTATTCTCACTGCCAGTGGGGTGGCCATAGGCAAGATTGGAGAATCTTATAGTAAACGCAGAGTGATTTCACTGGAGGTTTTGACTTTCACATAGACTGGGACAAACAACTAACACAGGTCAGAAAAATAGTGAATTTCTTTGTCCTGCCTTGGATAGTTTTCTTCAATAATGTCATCGAACCAACAAGGGGAGGCCATAGTAGATTTAGTAATGTGTTATGAGCTGGATTTATTTAACAGCCTAATGGTGTAGGAACACTGATCTAATAGCAATCATAATATGATCGAGTTAAATGTAGTGTTTGAAAGGGAAAAATGTGAAACAGCTACTAAGCGTGGAATCTTATGGAAATGACAGGGGTCTCAGTTGCCAGTTGAGAAGACCCACCACGTCTTGTGCCATGCAGACATTTAAACAGGCCAGTTTTTTCTTGAGTCAAGTACCACGGGGCGGAAGCCCCACTAGCTGAGTGGTGTTAACCAATCCAGAGCAGCAGTTCTTCTTAGCAGTGGCACTGGGGAGACAGTAGCTGCTGGCAGTGCTACATCCACCAGAGACCTGGGATTCATGAGAGAACCAGGGACAGGTGAGTGATGGTGAGAGGGGAGCTGCAGAGTGGGATGGGGAGGGAAAGGGGAGGGGTTGGCTTTCTGTGGGTCTCCTGCTCTTGATGCCAGATCCCTCACCAAGCACTGTGCCTTTGAACAAGGACCCACCTCCCCTGGGAACCTGCCAACAAGCACACCAGGGTTTGCTTATCATGCTCCTCGCAGAGTGAGTTTATAAGAATGTTATGTTTTGGGGTTTTCTTTAATTTAGGATAAAATGGAAAAGTCAAGGTGGTCAAGTGACCTGTCCTGAATTCTGCTTGACAATAAGCTTGAGTGCATTACTTATCAAAGGTTTAAGGGGAGTCCAGGTTGTTTTACTGGAAAGAAGGTGCCAGATATTTATACCTGCAAACAATGATCTGAGCAGCTGTGCTGACAGTTAATAGTGTTAGTCTTCAAGTCCAAGGGAGGCATTAAGAAAGTCAGGTTTTGTAAACAGTTATATTTTAAACTGTCTGTTTAATTAAAAGATGGAATGGTGTTGTGGGTCTAGAAGATAGTTAATTAGTATTTCTACCTGAATATAAGGCCCATGTGATTCACATTGCCATGGAAATGGGTTTTGAAAGGGGAAGAGATCATAGGAAGCCATTATAGTATCAGGTTGCAGGGTTTTTCTCAGATGTCCCTGAAACTCTCAGAGACAAGGGAGTCTGCATGAATTAGAGAGAGAGTGCAGAGAGATGGAGGCAGCTAGATTTACATCTAAAGCAGAGAAAGTGCTTTCTTTATTATTCAACACATGGATGGCACATTGGAGCTAATACCCAGATTGAAGAGATCAAGACTGAGAGAATTTAAACAAGGATGGATGATTCACCTAGCTTTGGCTAGAAGGTGGAAGCTCCAGGGTAACCCCCACCATGAATGTCAATTCAAAGGAAATAGAAAGAAGACAAATAGGAATAGTGAATAGCTTTGGACTTGTAGTTTAGAGTATAGGTTGCCCACTGGACAGTGCTTAACCAATGTTACTTTTAATTTAATTGTTGCAGTAAAAGTTTTAAAACTTGAAATCTTGTCATGTGAGCCTTCCAGTGGAATAACTAGAAACTCAAGTATCCTTTACAAGTTATCAGTCCTCATGGGGATAGTTGCATAGCTTGAATGAATGGACAAAGCTATGGCAAATAGATTTCAATTAGGCAAATATGAGAGCATACACTTTCGATCTAAAAAAAGCTAGAAAGGCTACTTTCTAAATGGCGAAAAGCTAGAAACATTGAAGGCCTAAAGCAGTGGTTCCCAAACTTTTTTCACTGGGCGGCACTTTCGGAATAAAAATTTGCTCGCGCCACACCGAATTTTTTATTGATAAGAAATACATTCAAAAACAAAAAAAACCAACTTCTAGCAGTGCTTGATTCATGACATAGAACACAACTACTTTATAATATGATCATGGGACATCCAGAAAGTATAAAACAATGCTTGTTTAAACCATGTTTAAATGTTTCTTTGATTGTCCTTGAATCTTCCCGCCACACTTGCCATCCTCTCTCGCCTCACCAGTGTGGCGCGCCACACCCTTTGGGAACCACTGGCCTAAAGAGACTCTTGGGAAGTAGGAGGCATCAATGTACGTAGGTCATGAAAAGAGACCGGTAGAGAAAATAATCTAAAAGACTAATTCAATTCTGTTTTTTTACATTTAGATGACCAGAATGCAAGCAGTGCAAATCATGTTTCAGCTGTGAAAAGCCCGGTTAGATCAAACCTGAGATTAGTTCTGGGCACCACACCTTTGGATAATATATTAAATTTGGTGGGAATGCAGCTTTGGGTTGTTACAAGAATCATACCAGGACCCCCATGGTAAATTATGAGGAAAGATTGCACAAACTAGTCTTGTGTTTCCCAGAATTTTGAAGGTTATGGGTGATTGGAACAAAGCTTCAAGATATTATGGAAAATGAATAGCTAGGTAGAGAGAAACTATTTCCACAGGTTGGGGTGACTGCAACTAAGGGCATATAGAGGCAGACATTTCAGAATGAAATTAGGTAATAATTCGACACACACAGGATGGTAAAAGTTTGAAATTCTTTCCTGCAAATGGCATTAGATGCTAGATCAAGTATAAATTTTAATTTAGATTGACTAAGTTTTGCTTTCCAAAAGTGTTATGGGATATGGGGAAAGGGCCTATATAAGATTAGGTCGTAGATCAGTCATGATCTCGCTGGATATCAGGAGGAACTCAAGGAGTTAAATGGTCTAGTCCTAATCCCATGATAGCTGAACATTACACTTGCCCATTGGCTTTTTATGGGCTTTTGCACTGGATGTTGCAATTATTAGAAATCCAAAGCAGTGTGACATCCTCTAAAGGGGATTATGGACCTTAATGAAGGGCAAGTAACTGCATCCTCTAACCAATCATTTTAGAGAATACATAAGATGACAAATTCACACCATGCTATACGTGGACATAACTTCTTTCCTCAGAATCAGGCAATGGTTTTCTGCATGACCTACACAGCATTCATTACTGATATGGGTGCACACAGCTGCACCTCTCCATGCACCTGAACATGTAGAAACAGCGCTATACTAATGTCACTTAGCCCACATGAAGGCCAGACCAGGTAAAGATGGTAGATTTCCTTTGCAGGTTGTCGCTATTACTGAGACTAATTTTCAAGTCCAGATTTATTAATTGAATTTAATCTCGACCATCCGCCATGATGGGATTTGAACCTACGTCCCCAGGATGCCTAATCCAGTGACATTACCACAACACCACCAACTTACTCATACTCGAGCATCTCTTGCTTTTTCCTTCCACTTCTATTCTTGGTCTCCAAGTCTTCTTGAACCCCTCAGGGGTTCTCGACCAGAGTCTTCCTTCAGAGTTCTGTTCCATGGCCTACTGACCTGAACTTTCCAGTAGTCTCTTACATTATACTCTTGTTCAAAGAAGGCTACCTGGATGAATCATTGACAAGGCTTTCTGACCCGTTAAAGATTTACTTAACTTCAAAATGCTCTATCAGGCAGTCAAGATCTATGTATAAACTTTCAGTTGAAAATTGCACCTTTAATGTCATTACCTGCCATTCGTATCATGAACCTTTGCACGTAACTTTTAATCATTCTTGCCTCATCTTGTTCTTATCACATCTCAAGGGCAGCTTCGGGTGACTGTGTGGAGTTTGCACATTCTTCCTGTGTTATGTGTGGGTCTCCTCCGTGTGCTCCGGTTTCCTCCCACACTCCAAAGATGTGCGGGTTAGGTGGATTGGCCACAGTAAATTGCCCCTTAGTGTCAGGATGGGGCTAGCAGGATAAAAATGTGGAGTTGGGGGGATAGGGCCTGGGTGGGATTATTGTCTGTGCAGTCTTGATGGGCCAAATGGCCCCCTTCTGCACTGTAGGGATTCTATGAAGCTGTTCTTCCCAGACGAATTGTATTCTTCCAGTACCATCTGGTATTAAGTAAAGTCCCAATGCTCTCATTCATTCCACTATCAGTTATTCATGTCCAAAGCTGCCTGTAAGATCTGTTATTCAGTGCAGATACTCTTATTCCTTATCAAGCTGTGGACTCGCATTGTTGTCCACTACTATCACGTCTAATCCATTCCCACACAGTAATGAAATTATTTTCTTCAGCAAGCATCTCAATTAAGAAAGGTTAATTAAAAAGGTTAACACAGCTTTGTACTACTGTTATCGCTTCAGATATTGATCCAATTGTGGCCCTTTGTATAAATTAACTGACCTAATCTAAGAATGATGAATTCTCTAGCCTGTTTTCTATTGAAATGAAACCTTAAACAATTTCCAGTTTTTCTGGATTGTAGAATAATGTTAGAATGCCAAACCATAGGTGTGTAAGCCAGTTATTAATATCTATCTGATACAGCTACAAGAAGGAATAGATTCAAGGTGAGAGGGGGAAGTTTAGGGGAGACATGCAGGGAAAGATTTTCACATGAGGGTGGAGGGTGCCTGGAAGCACTGCCAATGGAAGTGGTGAAAGCAGGCATGTTAGCAATGTTCAAGGCATATCTTGATAGACACATGAACAGGAGGCAAACAAGAAGGATAGAAACCACTTATGGGCAATAAGTAATGGGTCTAACTAAGGATTAGGAATCCCTGCAAACCTGGTGGGTTGAAAGACCTGCAGGGATTCCTAATCCTTAGTTAGACCCATGACCTTTTGCCCATATTGTTCCTGTGCTGTATTGTTCTTTTCTTTGTTCTAAAACATGTCAAAGTTCGTAATCAAGGAACCTGTAGAACTAGCAGAGAGGAGCAGAAATACAGCAAAGCTTGAAACTGCCGCTCACTTTCACAGCTCAGACATATGATCTTCTAGTTTATCGCTCACTGCAGACAGATCATTCAGTCACTGAGTTATACTTGAGTACCTTTGCCTGCAACAAATCGGCATACAACAATCCCCGGCCCACTCGGCATTCATTGAAAGAAATGTTTCCTTAGGTTGAAGAGCACTTTGGGCTGACCATCTGCCCCTTTCTGTTTGGTGACATTGGGTGTCCAGTGGGTGCAGGGCTGTCCGACCAGAGCTCTGGACTGGATGGTCTCCTCTCCAAAGTCGTTGCCTCGGAGGAGGAAGGATCATGACCATAAAGGCTATTTCTATGACTTCTCAGTTTCATAGAAACCCTACAGTGCAGAAAGAGGCCATTGGGCCCATTGAGTCTGCACCGACCACAATCCCACCCAGTACCTAATCCTTACATATTTACCCACTAATCCCTCTAACCTAAGCATCCCAGGACACTAAGGGGCAATTTTTAGCATGGCCAATAAACCTAACCCGCACATCTTTGGACTGTGGGAGGAAACCGGAGCACCCGGAGGAAACCCACGCAGACACGAGGAGAATGTGCAAACTCCACACAGACAGTGACCTGAGCCGGGAATCGAACCCAGGTCCCTGGAGCTGTGAAGCAGCAGTGCTAACCACTGTGCTAGATAATAGTTGTAAAAGATTCTGGGCAGCTTTTGTTTCTGAAGTTTGGAATTCCGAACTGGAGAGTTTACAGTGTATATTCCAACTCTATTTCTAATTTGTAACAAGTAGAATTGCTTAAAGAGCCAGGGGTCCCAGTTACATGTAAGTAGCCTTTATGGAATGTTTCATACTGGAAAGTGGGAGCACTCAGGAATGTTTTTGGAGAAGTTTTGGTGCATACATCAGACAGTTGCTGCCACATCATCATCACAGGGATAGCAGAGGTGACCTGTTCACACAAGGGCTGTGAGGGATGTAGGGGCTGCAGCAAGCAGTGCCTCCAGATCTGCAGCCAGGCAGGAAGTTGCAACTGATGCTCTCGAAGAGAGAAGAACCATGCCATCCTTTATTACTCCATCCACACTATCCTTTATTCCTCACTTATTTGCAGCCCACTTCTGCCCAGTGAATCACCACATGTTCATCCCAAATCTGTTCTAGCCGCCATGGTAAGTGCAGTATGAATATCTGAGCTGGTACTTGTGGGCGTCACATTAGGTGACAGGGCCTCTTCATCACTGCCATGCTGCTGCTTCCTCCTTGGGCTGCAGTGGGTATGCAGACAGCTGATCTTGGTTGTGTGACAGCAGGAAGTCAGAAGGGAAGGTTGATACGAGGGAACAGGTTTGGGGTGGCAAGCAAGAGATCCATGGTCATACCATCAGCAGTACTCAGCATGCCAAATAACAAGATGAGGATGAACAGTGAGTTGAGAAGAGGTATAAGGCATGAAGTTGCCATCATCTGCAATATGCTCAACAATAATGGATACTGCTAGCCCTGTAACAGCCAGCACGTAGACATGGGAAACCATCTCCATCATAGGACTTTGGAGATGCAGGTATCCTTGTCCCCCAACAATTATCCTTTGCTCCTTTCTATATTTTGCTACTATGTTCTGCAAGAGTGAGGATAATGTGCCTGCCACATCTGAATAGCTAGAGGCCGTGGGAAATGGATGCGGGGCTTACAGTATTAGTAGGTGTGTAAGGGTGAGATGGAGTATCTCGATGTTAGACATAGTCCTGAATGGCAGGGAGTGCTGCTGGGTGAGGGATGAGGTTGTGGTACATTAAGCAACATGAGAGACTGGTGCTGTGCTGAGTGAATGCTATGCTTTGGAGATGCATTTAATGATAATCACTCGTGAGATAATTACACCTCTAGTGGTCCTGCTGCGAGATCCTCAGACCCAAGTTCTGAGAGTTGACCTCCCTGGTCACCTGCGAGATCTCTCTTCTGTGGATCTTGAGGGTTTCCTGGCATGCCTTGTGACATCCTTCTTTTGGCCCACTTGCACCTCTTAATACTTCCAGTTTCATATCCATCATAAAGCAGGAAGATTATCAATATTCTCAACAATATCAGATTACTCTTTGTGCCCTGATAATTTTTGAAGAATCTCCGTTGCACCAATCTATTTTTTCAACTTACCTTTAAGAACCGCCTACTTTTAATAAAAAAGACGGGCAAACATTGGCAAACAGTACTGCTGGCACAACCTGCTGTGTGCAAAGGTAAAAGCAAATCACTGCAAATGCTGGAATCTGAAACAAAAAGAGAAAATGCTGGAAAATCTCAGTAGGTCTGACAGCATCTGTGGAGAGAGAACAGAGCTAATGTTTCAGAACGTTTTCAAAACACTTTCTGCCTTGGTGTGCTGTTGGTGCTGTGTGCAAAGCTTGCCGGCAGCACAGAGTAAAGGACCAGCAATGGAGGCCTCACAATTTGAGTCATAAACATGCAGAAGTATCAGATGTTGTGCCCTTTTTTACCTGCCATCCATGCCACGCTCCCGTTGCAATGAAGTTGGAGAATTTGGTGCTTAGCCAAATCTCCGTTCACTCCGACGGGATGGGAAAATCCCTCCAGCATAAATGGCGGTCAGATTCTAGCCATTGTGTATTTTTCCACCTTGATCTGAACAAGTGCTGGCACACTGCAAATGGCCTCCCCTGTGCCCAGAAGTAGGGGCAATTGAATTTAACACTCACTGGGCGGGATTTTCCAGCCATGCTCGCCCCAAGGTCTGAAAATCCCACCCGGGATGAACAGACCGTTGCATGGTTCGTGTCCTACCGACTATAATTCCCATGGCAGGCGGGATGGGAAAACTCCACTCAGAGTCTGAACCACAAAGTGCAGTTAGAATAATAATTCGGTATTGAATCATGTAACAGAAACAAAATCGAAGGAAAGAGAAGAAAGATGAATTGAGAGAGATCAAGGCAGAAAAAAAACAATTAAAATAAACTTTTATTTTGGTCATTAAAATCTTCAACAATAATTAAAATCTGAAGGAACAAGACTCTACACTTGTAAAAGTTCAAAGTGAAGAGGTTCTTTGGCAGTAATTGAGACATGCCACGCTGTTAAAATGTTACCGACACTTATATGGACAAGCCTCTTTCTGGCATGTTCAGTGGATATGTATCAAATAAGTATTTGAACTTCATGTCCTTCTTTGTATTTGAATTCATAGTCCCTCAGCACGATATCGGTACGAAGAAGCTTCTAATCTAGAGGAACAGGAGCTGCTTTATAATTTCCACATTTAACAATGCAAGTGAGGTTTCTGTCTGATTTACCTTTTATTAAGATGTGTGCTGATAGCCCACTGCTACTTTTATTTAAAAATCCAGGTCATAATAGATGCAATAGTCAGAATTTAGTGGCCGCCGACCTGGACAGTATCAGATCTCCCAAGGGATTAAGATAGAAATCTCACTCTTGAAAGCTGCTGGCCAATCAGAGGCCCACTTCACTCGATATAACATAATTTAAATGCAGCATTGGAATTTGTACACATCCATTTGTACACATTCATTAATACTTGAACGTGACCACAATTCACAACCAATACTAGGGAAATATAAATGATCAACCAATTGGATAATACATGCTGCAAAATAATAAGTAATGTATTCCTATGGAACTGACTGCTTTTTAATTGAAAATGAATGCCGACCAGAATTTTTTATGATGATGATTATTCCTAATACTTTACTTACTTTACTGCTTTTCTCCCCCCATAGATTTTTGTTTATTCTCTTGGGGCCTCTTGGTAAAGGTCCACAATATCATGAAATTGGCAGGTCGATTGCAACCCTGATGACTGATGAGGCAAGTGCTGAATTCCGAAGTATTTAATTTAAAGTGATCTAGAGATGTCTGTTGCACACTTTGATCATCCATTAATTGCAAACTTGCTAATCGGATTTAATCATTCTTGAGAATGATACAATGGTTTACAATAGACCGTTTACATTACATTGGGCAACCGAACAGTCATAAATTGTTCAAGAGTTTGAGAGGACAGATGTTTAAGTTCAATTATGGGCGACAGAAAGTCACACTTTTGTTTATATCATTACTCCTGAAGAAACAAGAACTACATGTAAAATGGTACTTGGTTGATTTTAAAAACAATCTTTCAATGGTCTGCCGAGTGAGAATGATTTATTTAGGCACAAGTATGCTGACTCTGCAGTTGTGTTTGGAATTGAACCAAGCTGTTGATGTTCATACAATGAATATGGACATTATTGGTGTCTTTTGTTCATTTGTAATCCATGCTTTTTAAAGAAAATTTATCAAATGCATTCATTTCATCTGATATCACTAACAACTCAGGATTTTGCATTATTAAGGACACACAAGTTATTCATTTGACTGATTGATTGATTGTAGGTATTCATAAAGATTTATTTATAGTCATGATTTAGATACTTTGGGAATAAATGCCAAATCTGGAATAATTAACACCTTTAGTCTTAGATTGATGACTTGGTAAATAACTTGTGCTTTGAAGAGAAAGGATACAGCAATATCAGACTCAGTCAGCATTGCTTCACTTCAATGTCGTTCATAAAATAGGGACTATATACCCATTTAATGTTGCAACGTCCACCATAACATTGTTTGTCATAGACTCCCTGTTGTGTGTCCTGAACACCCCTCAGGGCACATGGCATTTTCCAACATATTCCCCAATGCTGTGGGGGTCAGTGAACCATTACTGGGGACCTTGTCTGTTGCTTCTCTCCCCTTTATTCCCATCTTCCCGTCTGCTTCTGCTCCTGCTTCTGTCCTCAGTGCTTAAGTATCACCCCATTAATTTATTTTTGAAGGTTATTTAATTTATGAATGTAGGCATTTAGGAATGTACAGCATTTCAACTTAGAATGTTTTAATATATTTTTCTGATGAGCAAGATCCTAAAGTACTTAACTACAATTAAAAAAATTATTTAGTCACTTATTTTGTTTCGCAGATTATTTCAGCAAAGAATACACAATGTTGCACATATATGGCAGAGTATTTCAACTTGTACATTGATTTTACCATGTGACAAATGTCTAAAAGAACCTAACCGTGGTTTTAACATTGGTTTCTATGAGAATTATTGATTCACATAAAGTTGCTTCACATCAAGTCACAATTTTAAGGAACTCAACTACAACTTTAAGTGAGGGCTTATCCAACTTGCATATTTCTAACATTTGCTGTATACTGGTAAAATTAGCTAAATCGTTAAAATCTAATTTCAAAATGGAATGGTTGTTTTAGAAATTTTGAGAGTTAATTAATATTGGTGATGATCCTCCAAAATTGTTTCAAGGAACTCAGTTAATAAACAAAATGGAATTCTCTTAGACCAGTGGTTTTCAAACTGTGTTCCCTGTAGAGACTTTCCAGCGGTTTAGCAAAATAATATGTTGTAGAGTCATAGAGGTGTACAGCATGGAAACAGGCGCTTCAGCCCTTGTCCATGCCGCCCCTTTTTTTTAAAGATGGGTATAGAGGGATATGGCCGTTTGGCCCATATCCTTCCATACCCATCTTACCCGTGTAACTGTCTAAATGCTTTTTAAAAGACAAAATTGTACCCGCCTCTACTACTACCTCTGGCAGTTTGTTCCAGACACTCTCTATTCTCTGTGAAGAAGTTGCCTCTCTGGACCCTTTTGTATCTCGCCCCTCTCACCTTAAACCTATGCCCTCTAGTTTTAGACTCCTCTACATTTGGGAAAAGATATTGACTATCTACCTTGCCTATGCCCCTCATTATTTTATAGACTTCTATAATATCACCCCAAGCCTCCTACGCTCCAGAGAAAAAAGTCTCAGCCTATCCAGCCTCTCCTTATAACTCAAACCATCAACTCTCGGTAGCATCCTAGTAAACCTTTTGTGCACTCTTTCTAATTTAATGATATCCTTTGTATTATAGGGTGACCAGAACTATACACAGTATTCCAAGTGTGGCCTTACTAATGTCTTGTGCAACCTCAACAAGACATCCCAGCTCCTGTATTCAATGTTCTGATCAATAAAACCAAGCATGCTGAATGCCTTCTTTAATCTCTGTCCACCTGTGACTCCACTTTCAAGGAGCTATGAACCTGTACCCCTAATTCTCTTTGTTCTGCAACTCTCCCCAACGCCCTACCATTAACTGAATAAGTCCTGCCCTGGTCCAATCTACAAAAATCTACCTTGCATTTGTCTAAATTAAACTACATCTGCCATTCATCAGCCCACTGGCCCAAATGATCAAGATCCCGTAGCAATCCTAGATAACCTTGTTCACTGTCCACTATGCCACCAATCTTGGTGTCATCTGCAAACTTACTAACCATGCCTAATAAATTCTCATCCAAATCATTAATATAAATGACAAATAACAGTGGATCCAGCACCGATCCCTGAGGCACACCACTGGTCACAGGCCTCCAGTTTGAAAAGCAACCCTCTACAACCACCCTCTGGTTTCTGTCATCAAGCCAATTTTGTATCCATTTGGTTACCTCACCCTGGATCCCGTGAGATTTAACCTTATGCAACAACCTACCATGCGGTACCTTGTCAAAGGCCTTGCTAAAGTCCATATAGACAACATCAACTGCACTGCTCTCATCTACTTTCTCAATCAAAACTCAATCAAATTTGTGAGGCATGATTTTCCACTCTCAAAGCCATGCTGACTGTCCCTAATCAGTCCTTGCGTCTCTAAATGCCTGTAGGTCCTGTCTCTCAAGATACCTTCTAACAATATATACATTACAGATGTGAGGCTCACCGACCTGTAGTTCCCAGGCTTTTCCCTGCAGCCCTTCTTAAACAAAGGCACAACATTTGCCACCGTCCAATCTTCAGGCACCTCATCTGTGACTATCGATGATTCAAATATCTCTGCTAGGGGACCGGCAATTTCCACCCTAGCCTCCCACAGTGTCCTGGAATACACTTCATCAGGTCCCGGGAATGTAAGTGCTTAACAAGCAGACCAGCCTTATGGATGGAGCATATGGGTGATCTTTTTCTTGATTTTCCCTTCGAAACTGGATAGAATACTTCAGATGCTGTTCGAACAAGATACTGTACAGCTGAAACATAGTTCCTCCCCATTGTATTCAAGCCCTCTTGACATGAAGACCAACATTTATTTAACTTTTTGAATGCTACTTATAGCTTTCTACTAGTTTTTGATGGTTTGTGAACTCGGAGCTCATTACTGTTAACGACTTCTAGTTACTCATCCTTCAGATAACACGCCAACCTATCTAAAGTGGATAACCTCACATTTGTGCATTTAGAATCATAGAAGGAGACCATTTGGCCTATCTGACTCTGATACTGACTCTGTGGAAGAGCTGCCCAATTTAGGCCAATATCCCATTTTCAGCCATAACTGTGTAAATAATTTTCTTTCAGTAAAATTTAATTCAATTTGTCAGTTTTATCCACTCGCTTAATCTGTCAATGTGCCATTGCAAATTTCTGCTCTCATCTCCATTATTTCCTGTACCTCCTAACCTAAAGGACTTTAACTTCGGGTTCTGGGGTGTCGTAACTTGGGGATCCCCAAATATGCACTGGGGACCGCTCTCCCTCTCTCCACCCCGGAGGTCCCGAGGTAAGGGCGATTCCCCTGCAACCCTCAACCCTTAAAGTACAATATAAGTCAAAATGTTCAGAGGGTTCTGACTATCTTACAGTAATCCAGCAGAAGTTAGAAGAATTAAAACTATTTCTATAGTGACTCTGATTGCTGCTCCACCGAAGTTCAGGCCCAATGTCATCTGCCTACTTTATAATTATTACTTAAGCCTATCAATACTCTACTATCAGTATGATAAGCAAGTCTACAGATATTGTGAAAAATTGTGCCCTTGGGTTTATGCTGGGTGTTATTTGCACTCCTAAATTTTGTTAATTTTTAAAATTTTGTCCAAGAATGATTTTATTTGATCTGTTCATAAGATAGAAAATGAACATTTTCATGGGGAATCCTCTATTTCTAAATTATATAGAGGACAAGAGGATGGAAGGAGAGAGGCAGTTCAGATGACCTTAATCCACAGGCAGAAGCATTGAATGTAGGAAATGTGCTTCTGTCTGTGGATACAGAGTAAAGTCTCTTTAGCAACAATACACACATTCATCTGAGATGTCATGAGTTGGTTCCTTCATTGTGGGACTGTGTTGCAGGTGCCCTGGGATGGGCATGTGCTGCATGATACTGCAGTTCTGTTAAATGGTTAATATACATTATGAATTCTTCCAGAGTCACCTCCAAAACCTACTGAGCATTTAACACATTCTGTAATGAATGTAGAACATTAATGCTCAAGTTACATCATTATTCAAAATCTAGGCTCCTGAGATCCAGATTCCAGGGTACGATAGTTGAAAAAGCGTGTTAACTGGCTCTCTCATCAGCAGCTTCATCCATTCATACTTTGTGATCCTCTTCAAACAGCCACACGACTAGATGTGCTTGTTAGAAATAGGATGAATGGTGCTGGTACTCTGTGGGCACAACCTAGACCTGGTGCTTCCACTTCAGAATTGTATATAGGAACAGAAGAAGTTTAATAGAATTGTTATTGAACATCCCTTGACAGAACTTATGAAGCTTAAGCATGTCTTGATGATTTGCCATAATATGCATCATTGAATAGAGGAGGAAGAGGAAGAAAAGAGTTATGTTAGTACTGGGCTTCATGGAAGCCTGCAGTTCTACCATTACTCACTCCCTCCATTTTCACATCTAGCATGGCTTGTTCATATCAACGGATCTGAAATAAGGGACCCATCTGATCTACTGTCTCCCTTTGTGCTCCACTTGGTTCCTCACGCAGAGAAACAATGCTGAGATGTTGGAAGCTTGAAGAGGACATAGATGAATGACAATGAACTGGCTATTTTGCTTTGATAATGATGCATGTATAAACAAACTTGAAAAAAGGATATTTGTCGGATAAATTTGCTTTGTGGGACCAACATTTCAAATGGCAATGTGGCAGTAGTTCCAGTTTGAAGTGTTCTCTGCTGTAGTATAGGCATACATCTGAAGCTTGACAAAAGCTGTTTTTTGAGGGTTAACGAGCAGCTTCAGGATGTAACATAGAGGAAACTGATTGTGATCTACTTATCGATTTAATTTGGTGCAATGTTGGCTAGTCTAATCTGTGCAGGTGTTTTGAGACACTTAGCTTTTCCTTTTCTGTGAAGGGTGCATTTGAATTTCAAAAAGGGAAGACATCCTTTGCTGCCCTTCCAGCATCAGTTCTAAAGTTCCATCTGGAAATGTAGGTGCTCTGTATCATTGGTTTGTCATGATTTCTTGTCTGCATAGTAAAAATAAAACAACTCTTTTTTTAATAACAGTCGAAAAGGTTGCAAGCTATTTTTTGCTGCTGATTGCAAGCAACTGTAGTCTGACACAGTAGAGGCTAGGAACTTGTTACTAACGGTTAAAGAGGCTGGCCTCAGAAAAATCTATGATGTTGACACAGTGCAATGTAGTATTAAACTTACAGATCTGATTACTCACAACTCTACCAGGGAGTTCGCCTCTTGAGATGGGGTGAAGCTTGGCTTTGGCAAGGCTACAAAGTAAACCATGATATTGTGTAGCTGGCTGACTTTATCAAGTCATAATGGCATGAACGGATGCCATTCGGCTATCTTGTCCATACTGGCTCTTTATAGATCAACCAAGTCAACCCCATTCCTCTGCTTGATTCCTGTAGCCACAGTAAGAAGTTTAACAACACAAGGTTAAAGTCCAACAGTTGGACTTTAACCTTGTGTTGTAAAACTTCTTACTGTGTTTACCCCAGTCCAACGCCGGCATCTCCACATCATGATCCCTGTAGCCCAGAGTGTTTATTTTTCTTAACTGTGTACATAATTTTCTTTCTAGACCATTGATTGTCTCTGCTTTGACCAACTTCTTGGCAGTGTTCCAGATCATTACTGTTGTTGCATAGGAAGTTCATCTTCACATACCCCTGTATTTTTTGTCCAAAACCTTTCGACTGTGTCCCCTTATCTAAACCGGTTATAAGCTTGTACACCTCTGCCAGCTATCCCCTCAACCTCCTTTACTCCAAGAAGAATAATCTTTAAGCTAATCCTATAGCAACATTTCCTCGTCCCTAGCACCATTCTTCTAAATTTCCTCAACTCCTTGTCAAGGACCTTCACATTCTGATAAGAACTACATTCAATATTTTAGACCAGAACTTTATGAAAGTTCAGTGCAACTTCCCTGCTGTGCTGCTGCAATATCCAGAAATCAGCTTGATTCCAGTGGAAAATCTAAGTTAAAATCTTCAACTCAATTTCTTTTCGCAGTTTGAAGCTTTTTAAGGTCAGTTTGATGCGTTAGTATATCTACTAGCTCTTGCTCTTCTGAATTCTACTTAAATGTTCCAATCTTTGTTTTACTTAATTTGAAATTAAATACCAAGAACAGATTTTGCAGCCAACCATGCACAGTTTACTAAATAAGTTGCACTGCTGGATTGAAAGGGAGTTTGAACCATAAAGCCCCACAGGAATGCACTGTCTGCCTTTGAATTGAATGCAACTATGTGAATTTGACTGCAAGACTGTTGCTACACAGTGAGATGATTATTTAACTACGTAATTTTATGACACATCATGTGGAGGAACATACCAACATGAAGAGCTCTGAAAGTGTCCAGAGCTCTTCACTGTCCTCTCAAGCTAACCAGATAATTTGCGAAGACTGAACACTAAAACTGCATATAGTTTGGCATTTAGTTGCAGAACAAAGTTCCAGTTGTTAAGGCTTTTTTGACCCAAGGGTGCAGGACATCCACGGTTGTATACATCTGCCCATTTGGGTTCCATCAAGCTAATGTGTACCCTACAAAATGGAAAGAATATTGGTAATGCAGACAGACTGTGATGTTTATTTATTAGTCACAAGTAAGGCTTACATTAACACTGCAATGAAGTTACTGTGAAATTCCCCTACTCGCCACACTCTGGTGCCTGTTCGGGTCAGTGCACCTAACCAACATGTCTTTCAGGCTGTGTGAGGAAACTGTGGGGAGCACCCAGAGGAAACCCACGCAGACACGGGGAGAATGTATAAATTCCACACAGACAGTGACCCAAGCCGGGAATCGAACCCGGGTCCGTGGCGCTGTGAGGCAGCAGTGCTAACCACTGTGCCACTGTGCCACCCATGTCAGCTTTAGCACCTTCCCTATTGATATGAAACAACTTGGATGCTGCAATGGTTTTAATATTTTATGACGATCCACATTCAAAATCTAATCTAGGATGATAGAAGGCGGTAAATGGCTTCTGAGAAATTTCAGCTATCTCTTTTGACCTTGACTGAAAGCACCAGACATAATGACAGTCAGTAGGGCTGAAAAATGTAGCAAACCACAGTTCTTATTTAGCAGTGTTTCAGAGACTTGAAACAACAACTCCACTGCTGTACATAGATATTCTTTCTCAACTTTGTAGGCTGAGCAAAATATGATACTGTACGGTGCATTTCCTGTTGTAATTCATGGCATTCTTTCTTCATATCATCAAATTCATTCTACATCTTGCTGATGTTACTTTTGGTTTCAGAATCAGCAGTGTTATGTTAAACCATCTCCTCTCATTCATTAAGCTGGCTGGTGTTAGTGGTTGTGTGTGAATGACCAACTCAACATTTGCTGCAGATGTATCAGCGCATTCAATGGAAATGAAAATTAGGCAGGGTGTATATTTGATATCGTACATTGTACATCTCTACCTAAGCTAAACTTCAAGTGAATGCGTCTTGTTTCTTCACTGTCCATAGCTGTTTCCATAGGTACAGACACTTTTATTAGAACTTTTAGGATACTTAACAGACCTTATTCTGATTGTTAAGGTATTTCTCCTGACAACCTGAGTGGCAAAAGAAGTGTAATTATTGCTCAGCAGAGGGGTTGGGGGAGGTCACATCTGGATTCCCCAAGTGACTGTTAATTATAAGTTATTTAATTATAAAGCTTATTTATTTTGCAAAGCAGATCTTACAAATTGGCTCGACAGTCCACTCGGCATATATTTCATCAATCTCAGTCACAAAGCTCTTCCAAATTCAGTCTTGTTCACAAAGAATTTCAGCTTCTCTTTTTCTAGGCTTTAGCCTGATCCCCAGGTTGCACAACCAACCTGAATTCCTCAGACACAGTTTTCTCAAAATATAGCACACGTTTGCAGATTCTCAACTCTGCTTATGGTGTAGATCCAATGTTGGGCCCAATTCTCTGACCGCGGTTAGGATTATCCAGACTGGATTATCCAGTCCTGCTGTTGTGAACGGAGATTTGGCTAAGCGCCATATTCTCCGTTCTCACTGGCAGCAGGAGTGGGCCGTGCAAGACCAGAATTCCGGCCTTTATCTTCAAGTAACAGAAACAGCTGTAGGAACTACACATCTACTGACTCTCAGCTTCTGGATTGAACCTCCATTTTCTACAAGTTGCCTGTACTGTACCACTGGAATCAACATCTCCATCTCAGCTCTGATCACTCTGTCATTTTATATAGTTTCAACCACTTCTGGTTTGCCCAGAAATTCCGATTTCAGTTTCAGTCTTAGTTTCCTCAGAAACTGGAGCAGTTATTTTACTTTCTTCATTTCCTTTTGAATTGGGGTCCGAGTTCAAAAAATACAAGCTTTGAAACTATGGATTCCATCACATTCTAAAAGTATTGTGTGTAAAACTGATTAAAGCTTAAAATATGGGTTGGCTAATTGATCATAGTGATCTTTTCTGGTCCTGTGTATTTCTGTGTTCCTCAACTGAATTAAGACAATGATGCAAATTTCTTTTAAGGCATCTACAATTCTTATAAATCTTCAAAGGATGTTTCATTAACCTGAAGTGAAAATTTGTTTTCCTTTTAGAGTAATTCATTTTATTGTCATGTTTATGTTGGAACACACAGTAGCACAATTTTAATATAAAAAGTAAAAATGCATATCTTAACATGCTGTAAAATTAACAAATAAACAAATACTGTGACATTTTACCCATTCATTCGACACCCTGTTGATACTTGGACTGGATGCTAACATCATGGTGGGAAAACTGTTCTAGATCATGACAGCTTTTTCAGTGCAACTTCACACTTGAATCTTCCCACTCTGTGCACTGCAGAGTTCACAATCGGGAATCTCATTAAAAATCCAGGGGGGCGGGGCCTATTCACGCCAGAGTCTGACAGTTCTGGAACTCTGCGCATGCGCACTGGCCCCGATCTGTCAGTCTCCCCATTTGCTGGCCAGCCTGGGACCCCCGCAGTTCTGTTCCTCCAACACCTCCCCCCCCTCCAACAGCCCGATTGCGGCCCCCATAACAATTCCTGGGCCAGCACTGACCCCCCTCCCCCACCGCCCCCGAGCGCCCCGATGTCCAGCCCACCACCACCCCCCCTCCCCCCCAGCAGTGGTGATTCCCCCACCCCTCTTACCGTGGCAGACCCCCCCGGGATGCAGAGTCCCCTGGCAGACCACCAGCTCGCCCCGATCGCTGGTCTCCCTCCAGCCCCGACTGATCCCAGTGCAGAGTGGCAGCGGGACCCTCCCACCCCTACCAATTGCCCCTAGGTCCGGTCCACAATAGGCCCCGCTGCCTTGGCACTGCCCTGATGGGCAGTGCCAAGGTACCCCATGGGCATGGGCACTTTGCACCTTGGGCAGTGTCAGGGGTACAGGCTGGCACTGCCAGGGTGCCCATGACCAGGGGGCACCACCCCGCCACCCAACCCCTGGGGGCCCCAATTGCCCCCATTCATTCCGGCGGGGTGTCCCGCTTGTTCCCTGAACGTGGGGAGCTACTCTAAACCCCGCCGGAATAAAGTACTCCTGGCGGGGTGGGAGATTCAATCGGGCTTGGCAAATTCTGGTTAATGGCATGCAAAACATATTAAAAAAAGATTCAAATCCCTTTCCTGTCTTCCCACTTTTTTCCAGCGTGGTATGGACTCCCACTGTTCTCTGGCTCTGGGAGATGTGCATGCGTTCCTGGCGCATGCGCAAATCCCAGAAAAAGGCCGACGACGCGATTCTCCTGACCGGACCTGCCAGAAAGGTTGTGGGTCACGATGGGAGAACCGGACCCCATGTTTCTTCCAGAGGCAGGATTATTTATTGCGGAATCTTATCCCTAAATTTCTAATACAAAATTATCGTTGACAGTAAAACAAACAAGTGGTGCATATCAGTACACAAGCATTACACTGCAGATAATTGGTGTATCTAGGTTAAATTGGCATGATCATCTAGCACTTCATGCTGGTGGGATCTTCTTGTCCATCGGCCGGCCCAACCCGCCGCATATTTCCTGGGGTGGATTTGATGGTAAATCCTATTGACTGCGGTGAGACCAGAAGATCCCGCTGCCAGCCAACAGCATGTCCCACCACCGAGAAAAAAGTCATGGCGAGACCAGAGAATCCCGGTGCTTGTATAATAGATTCTTGTTTCTGAAACTATATTACAGGTATTTCACGATGTTGCATATAAAGCAAAGGATCGTAATGATTTGGTTGCTGGTGTGGACGAATTTCTTGATCAGGTGACTGTTCTGCCGCCAGGGGAGTGGGACCCATCAATCCGAATAGAGCCACCAAAAAGTGTACCTTCCCAGGTATGTAAGCTTTCATGTTATTGTTCTCAAATTGTGCCCTTACTATATGGCTCTACATTTTTGTTGAAAAGCAATAGCGAAATATTTATTTAATTCTTTCATGGGGTGTGGGTGTCACTGGCAAAGTCAACATTTGTTGCCCATCCCTAATTGCCCTTATAGACACCTTATTATTATTTTGTTGGAAGCTGGATTATACTGTGGTAATTAACATTATAAAATTGAATAGCCTCAAACTCATCTATTGATGAAACTCTCAGAGCTCAAAAGAAGTTGCTCGGTACGTCATTATATCTTTTACGCTTCTTCTAAAAAGTACTAAGCTGCAAAGTTGCTCATGCTTATCGATTGGGAATACAAATGTGAATAAACTGTAATGGCAACCCGAAAAATAAGGGTAACGTGTACCTCAGAGTAATTAAAGGCTTGTAATCTCACCAGTTTTGATATCATTAACTCCAAAGTAATGGCATAACTCTGGACATGATTTCATAGGTTAAATGCATCCCGTTCTTGTATTTAAAACTGTCACACTCTGGCATGGTACTGTTATACCAACTGAAATTAAAAAAGCAAAGATTCATAATTATAATTCTATAACTATATTGACATGTGTAACTGTGCAGACGCATGAAAATTATGTGCCACTTTTACTCAACAATTAAAATTTTGAATGGCAAAAATAAGGTATGTAACATAGTATTGAATAAAAGCCATGGGGGCGATTTTCCCAGCCCGCTGCACTACTCTAACAGCGCAATGGGCTGGAAGACACCAGCGGAGCCGTTTTGTGGGCTTCCCGCTGGGCACCACGGCCTCTGCGCATCTCCCAGCCGAAGATTTTTAGAGTAATCAGCTCCACGCCAGAAATCAGCGCGGAGCTGATTTCAATATGCTAATCAGGATGCACATTGCATTAGCGAGCCCGGAATGCAAGTTCCCGGGCCCACTAATGAAATGTAAATCCGGATTAGCATGTTGAAATCAGCTCCATGACAATTTCTGGTGTCTCCATCCCCGCCAGGGGTGGTTCACTCCATGGGCTTTACAACTGCTCCCCATGAGTGGGGAACAGGCGGCCCCTAACCCCACTAGAGTGAAGAGAGGCCATTGAGGCCCCTGCAGGAAACTGGGAGTACGGGGGGGGTGGGGGGGGGGGGTGAAGCCTATTGGGCGGTGGGGGCGGGGGGGTGAAATCAGTGGAGTTAGGGCATCTCACTGCCACTCTGCATTCGGGATCACGGGCAAAGGAACGGAGGACGAAGATCAAGGCTGGCCATCGGGGGGGGGGGGGGGGGGGGGCGCTGCTGGGTGGGGGAGGTGGAGGGTCGAGACTGTTGAGGGGAGGGGTTGCCGGGGGAGGGGGTGTCAGGGAGATTGGGGCAGGCCAGAGAGTGGGGACATTGGAATTGGCACGGGGTGGTTCGGGAGGCCAGGGATTGGGGGCTGGATGTGTCGATAGGCCAATGATGGGGTTTGCGGGGAGGTCAGCAATGCGGGGCCACTGCGCATGTGCCGATCTTGGCGCTGACGGATCGGCGCATGAGCAATGGTCTGCTCAGTGGTATGCTGCCGGCCTTTCGGGCGGGAGTAGATCCCGCCCCTGATTTTCAGAGTGAATCCTGCTAGGGCACTCTTTGATGCACTAGTGTGAGAGATTCAATCTGAAAATCACGCTACAAAAATTGCTGGGAGTCACTCCTGTTTTCATGTGAATTAGGGACTTAGAATTTTTTTGGGAGAATTCCAGCCTATATATTTCCTTATATACATTTTGAGCACTTATACAAAAGAAATCGAGATTAAATCAATCTAAATCTAGAATTTTTCAATTAACCTACCATCCATAGCATTTTGTGAGGAGTTTCAGATTTCCACTACCCTGTACAGTAAGAATTACATGAATGAGTACTGATTGCTCATGGCTCATATGGACTTGAAAACTTCTGTTACTCCTGTCTACAGATGCTGCCAAACCTGCTGGGCAGGATTTTCCAACCACATCACCCCAAAACCGGAAAATCCTGCCCAAGGTCAATGGACCTTTGCATGGTCCACTCCCTGCCTGCCACGATTCCAAGACAGGTGGGACAGGAAAATTCCCCATGCTGAGTTTTTCCAGCATTTTCTGTTTTTGTTTCAGAAACCATTGGCCATTAGTGATCTTGGATATTGAATGGAACCAAGAACAAAGAGAAGTACAGCACAGGAACAGGCTCTTTGGCCCTCCAAGCCTGTGCTGATCATGATGTCCTAACTAAACTAAAAAAAACCTTCTACCCTTACTTGGTCCATATCCCTCTTTTCCCTCCCTATTCATGTACTCATCCGGATGCCTCTTAAATGTTGCTAATGTGCCTGCTTCCACCGCCTTCTCTGGCGATGCATTCCAGGCACCCATCACTCTCTGCATGAAAAACTTTCCCCGCACATCTCCCTTCAACTTTCCCCCTCTCATCTTGAACCTGTGCCCTCTTGTAATTGACACTTCCACCCTAGTAAAAACCTCTGACTATCCACCCTGTCTATGCCTCTCATAATTTTGCCTCCATTTTCCAGTGAAAACAATCCTAGTTTAGTCAACCTCTCCTCGTAGCCAATACCCTCTGTGTTAGCAAATGTGGAGGCATTATGACAGAAAGTTGATGTTGTTTTAACTAAATGTCCACACATGGTGACCCAGGAATGAAAATCTTGACTACATTTTGTTCCTCTCTAGTCCAGCATTAATGAGGTCAAATATGTCTATCCCAGATAACGCTAACTAAATAAAAAAGGAATCTCTGGGTTTCTGACTTAATTAAATATTGGCCGAAATCTTATAGCCATTCACACGGTGGGATTTTCTGGACCCACTGCAGTGAACGGAGAGTTGTCTGGGTGCCAACTTCTCCATCCTCACTGCAGTGGCAACAGGGGTGAACAGATGGTAAGATTGTGCCCATTGTCTTTACAATTAACCCGTTAGTGGAACTCTCTACATGCATGTTTAAGTTGTGTATTGGGTCATTTTCTATAACCCATTATGTAAAGATTATTATAATATTTCATTCAAGTGTGCATGCAAACGTGAGACATAGATTAGGATATGGATCTCACTTAAGATGATTATGGCAGGTAAAGTAACTGGTTTCATTGACATTGTGAGAAATATATGGAGACTATATTGAGGTTTGCTCCAATATTTACAATAGCCGGAATTTTACCGCCCCATCCACTATGGGAATCGAAGCGGTGAGGGCCGGACCATGGAAAGGTCCGTTGACCTTGCGCGGGATTTTATGGTTTTGGGACGGACAAGGCCGGAAAACCCCGTCTAATGTGTTTTTGCAGTGTAATGAAAGTTTTGAGCTAGTCAGGGCACCATTTGTCTGAGCTGGTTAGCCATTGGGCATGTAAGATTCTTCACTGTACAAAACATTATGCAACAAATTTAAATATTTAACAACCAAATTAATGCCATGCCCTTGAGAAAATTTAGGCTGCAGTTAAATTCTGGCTTGTGGTTTTATATGTGCACCAATTTGCCAAAAGCAGTGCCAGATCCAGGTACTGATCTAACTCATGGTTACATTAAAATTAGGCAATGTCAATCCAAGGAGTATCGTACGTAACATACACTTTATACTGAACAGATTATTATGACCAGTGGCCAAATTTAAAATTTACTGGGATGATCTGTTGTATCTCTTTGACATTTTATAAATTAAGAAGTAAGTCTCTTTAATGTTACAAGAACATAGACATGCAGATTTAGTTGGTAGGAGGCTTAGGAAGGAGTTGAGTAATCTTTTCACCCAGAGGATATGTGGTGGGACTCAAACTCATTGCCTGAAAGAGTGGCAGAAGCAGAAACCCTAATCACCTTAAAAAAAAATTAAAGTTAGGTAGGCATTCGAGGTCCCTTCTTTGAGGAGGTAGTTCTTTGAGGAGGTAACAAGGAAGCCAGATAAAGGAGAGCCAGTGGACGTGATTTATTTAGATTTCTAGAAGGCCTTTGATAAGGTGCCGCATAGGAGACTATTAAATAAAATTAAGAGCCCATGGTGTTGAGGGTAAGATCCTGGCATGGATAGAAGATTGCTTGACTGGCAGAAGGCAGAGAGTGAGGGTAAAGGGGTCTTTCTCAGGATGGCAGCCGGTGACTAGTGGTGTGCCTCAGGGGTCAGTGCTGGGACCACAACTTTTCACAACATACATTAACGATTTGGAGGAAGGAACTGAAGGCACTGTTGCTAAGTTTGCAGATGATACAAAGATATGTAGAGGGACAGGTAGTATTGAGGAAGCAGGGGGGCTGCAGAAGGACTTGGACAGGTTAGGAGAGTGGGCAAATAAGTGGCAGATGGAATACAATGTGGAAAAGTGGGAGGTTCTGCACTTTGGAAGGAGGAATGGAGGCATAGACTATTTTCTAAATGGGAAAATGCTTAGGAAATCAGAAGCACAAAGGGACTTGGGAGTCCTTGTTCAAGATTCTCTTAAGCTTAACATGCAAGTTCAGTTGGTAGTTAGGAAGGCAAATGCAATGTTAGCATTCATGCCAAAAGGGCTAGAATACAAGAGCAGGGATGTACTTCTGAGGCTGTGTAAGGCTGTGGTCAGACCCCATTTGGAGTATTGTGAGCAGCTTTGGACCCCATATCTAAGGAAGGATGTACTGGCCTTGGAAAGGGTCCAGAGGATGTTCACAAGAATGATCCCTGGAATGAAGAGCTTATCGTATGAGGAACGGTTGAGGACTCTGAGTCTGTACTCGTTGGAGTTTAGAAGGATGAGGGGGAATCTTATTGAAACTTACAGGATACTGCGAGGCCTGGGTAGAGTGGCCATGGAAAGGATGGTTCCACTAGTAGGAAAAATTAGAACCAGAGGGCACAAACTCAGGCTAAAGGGACGATCCTTTAAAACAGAGATGAGGAGGAATTTCTTCAGCCAGAGAGTGGTGAATCTGTGGAACTCTTTGCCGCAGGAGGCCAGGTCATTGAATGTCTTTAAGACAGAGATAGATAGGTTCTTGATTAATAAGGGGATCAGGGGTTATGGGGAAAAGGCAGGAGAAAGGGGATGAGAAAAAAAATCAGCCATGATTAAATGGCGGAGCAGACTCGATGGACCGAGTGGCCTAATTCTATTCCTATGTCTTATGGTCTTATGGTCCCATAAGCTACAAGATTGGAAGGTAGGTTCAACGAGGTAAGTTTTTCTTGATTAGCATGGGCTTGATAGGCTGAATGTGCCATACTCTTTCCATGTTTCTGTGTTGAAAAACAGGTGTTTTCACTTCCATTCTCCTAGTATTAAAAAATAGATCCTGGGGAAATAGACCTCTGCACCTGCAGAGCTCCCTTCTGCTGGGCAGTGTGAGTTAAAGCCAGGAGTGGCTTTGTCTTTGCAACTTTGTCTTTGCCAACTGTATTTTGCATTCTACATTTGTCTGTATCTGATGGGTAGTATACCACTACAATCACATCACAACTTGATAGATTGTCACCAGAATTCTACCACCACAGGAACTGGAGTGGGTAAGGGGCGGACAGTGGGAAGGTCTGTTGATCTTGGGTGGGACTTCCGGTTTCAGGTTGAGCGAAAATCCTGCCCTGTGAGTATAATGTCTGATTGATGGATTTAACATACTGATAATTTCATTTCTGTGTGCACTCTTTACCAATTAGGTTAATGCTTGTGTAAAAATAGTGCGCACAGAAATGTGAACTGTTTGACATTTTTATACAAATGTTTTTGTTCTATCCTTGGATCTTGAACTTCTGTATTTTGCTGCTATTTTCTCTTGTAACTTATGCAGGAAAAAAGAAAAATTGCAGGGATTCCCAATGGAACCACAGCTCATGGGGACACTGATCCACTCGAAGGGCATAGTGGACCTGAGTTACAGAGAACAGGAAGGTTGGTGAAAACAGCATTCATATTAAGACAACTGCTTCATGTCAACAATCCCAAAAATATTAGTGTTCCATAAATGTTTCTCAGTGGAAAGGTAATATAGATCATGCTAGGTTTTGAACATTGGGTGGAATTTTCCATTCAGTGCACAGAATCATAGAAACCCTACAGTGAGAAAGAGGCCACCTGGCCCTTCGAGTCTGCACCGAACACAATCCCACCCAGGCCCTACCCCATATCCCTACACATTTACCCGCTAATCCCTCTAACCTACTCATCTCAGGACACTAAGGGGCAATTTGAGCATGGTCAATCAACCTAACCCGCACATCTTCGGACTGTGGGAGGAAACCGAAGCACCCGGAGGAAACCCACGCAGACAGGAGGAGAATGTGCAAACTCCACACGGACAATGATCCAAGCCGGGAATCGAACCCAGGTCCCTGGAGCTGTGAAGCAGCAGTGCTAACCACTGTGCTACCGTGCCGCCAGAGTGCTGGCTGGGGTGAGAAGATCTGCATTTAGCTCTCCGGCTGCCGAGCAAAGTTTTCTCTGCAGATTCTCTGACACTCTGTGCACAGAAAATTGGGGGGGCACAGTTTCCGTTGTCACGCTGGCGCGGTGGGGCCTCAGAGTCGGCAATGCTGTTCCACAGAGATCGGGGTGCCCTGACCTATGTTAAAACGACAATCTCCCCATGCCCCTACAGATATGGGGGAACTACCCTCCCATAACTCACCGGGGCAAAGCCCCCCCCCACCCCGCCACACACACGCACACCCAAGTCCCGGGGCAACAACCCTCAATAAGGACTGGGGCAATCTCGTTCCCCACACATAAGGTTAACCCCACAGTGGGACTCCCCAGAGGGCCCACCCCAGCACTGCCCCTAGCAGTGGCACCCTGCCAAGTGGGTTTTGCCTAGGGGCACTGCCAGGGGGTAGTGCCAGGGCTTGTTTCTCTCACCCCAGGGACTATACACACCCTTGTGCCCCCAGTAGGTTCCCCACGACTGCTTCCTGTTTTTCAAACTTGTTGCAAACCTTATGTCGGCAAGGGGGAATTCCTTACTTGGGGGAACATATGGCGGGGAAGGCCATTAACTATATTTAAGTTTATTTAAATACATTTAAATCAGGAACCTCGTGACAGCACTGGCAAGAGGTAGGGAAAAATCAGAAGATGAGATCTCACCGGTGCGAATCTTGTTTTCTGAATCTTGCAAAATTTAGAAGCCACATCGCCGTTTATGCTCGGGGCTAAAGTGGGCTCAAAATCATTCCTATGAAATTACTGTATCAATTTCAATGGTAGTTATTGACCAGTTTAATAACATAACATCAATACGGTCAGGCAGTCTTGTGGCGCAGTGGGTAGTGTCCCTGCCTCTGAGCCAGAAGCTCTGGGTTTGACTCCCCCCTCAGTACTAGATGGCCGAGGAAGGTGTGTACGTGGTGCGGCCAAATAGATTGAGTGTTAACCTGCAAGTCCTTCCAACATGCCAATGGCTGGCAGTAGGAGCAGGAGAGACTCCTGATCAACCCTGCTTGATGAGAAGTGGCACCCCTCAAGCTAAAAGCCCCTGGTGACAGACTCGCGACCTGTGCCAAGAATTGCTAGCGATGGAAACAGACAAAGTCTGCCTTAGTGCACCACTAGGTGTTTTTGATTTGATTTAGTTTATTATTGTCATGTGTATTTGTATACAGTGAAAAGTATTGTTTCTTATGCGCTATACAGACAAAGCATACCATTCCTTGAGTACATGGGAGAGAAAGAAAGGAGAGGGTGCAGAATATAATGTTACCGTTATAGCAAGGCTGTAGAGAAAGATCAACTTAATATAAGGTAGGTCCATTCAAAAGTCTGATAGCAACAGGAAAGAAGCTGTTCTTGAGTCAGTTGGTACGTGACCTCAGACTTTTATATCTTTTTTCCTGATGGAAGAGGGTGGAAGAGAATATGTTCAGGGTCAGTGGGAAGAAAATTAGTATCAGTACAGTCAAATTGAATCCCACGGGCTATTTCTTCCTTTATGTTATGTTAGCATAAGCACCATTTTCACCACCTCTGCTATCTTTCTACTTAGAAAATAAACTTTTATTCGGGACAAGTAACAAAAATGAACAATAAACTGACTCCTATCAGTCTATAATAGCTTAAGAGATTCTTGAGCATAATGGCATGGCAGTTTCATTATGACAATTCTGAGTGATTATCTTAATGTCATTGCTTGGCTACAGCAGTATTGCATTTAAGCAATGTTTCAGATCTAGACTGCAGTGAGGCAGTTTGCAGACTGGAGACTTACAGCAGAATTTGTGCTGTGTAAAATGAATAAAATTGTTTATTCCACATTCAGACGGCAGAAAAATTTAAATATTAAAATTGGCATTTTTGCACGTATATTTTAGAAAAAAATAGTTTTCATTCTGCTTTTCCAATTGTTGTCTTTGCTCCCTCCTTCCTCTCAATTACTTCTTGCTAGGATGTATTCCATGGGTACACGGGCACCTGTTCTGTACCTCCCCAGGTCGTCATTTTGTACAGTATCCAATTGTACAAGGAACCACAGCTGAGTCTGATTTCATTGCTCCGAATGTGTTATGTAACAGTATAACTTGATAACAATCAAGAATTGGAACTCTGTTTAAACTTAGTCTCTCTGATGCCGAGACTGAGTTCTGACTGAGATTAGGAAACCTTTCAGCATCCACTCTGTCAAGCCTCCTCAGGGTCTTGGGTGTTTTAATAAGATCACCTTTCAATCTTCTAACTCCAATGTATACAGGCCTAGCCTTTCAAACCTTTCTTCATAAGATAGCCACCATCTCCACACCCCATCCCAGGACCAGTTAAGTAAACCTTCTCTGAGCTGCTTCTAATGCTCAGAATTATTAAATAAGCAGACCATTACTGTGCACATTACTCTAAAACATGAAAACAACAAACCTGTGGAGGCTGGAAATCTGAAATTAAAACAGAAAGTGCTGGAAACACTCAACAGCTCTAGCAGTTTCTGTGGAGAGAGAAACAGAGTTAATGTTTAGAGTTAAACATGACACTTTGGAAGAGTCTCTCTCTCTGCACAAATACTGCCAGACACTATGGATGGGACTTAACAGCCTCACTCGTCCCGAAACTGTAAAATCCCGCTCGAGGTCAACAGACCTTTCCATGGTCCGCCCCTCACCTGCTCCGATTCCTGTGGTGGGCAGAATGGTAAAATTCCGGCCATTGAATATTTCCAGCACTCTCTCTTTATTTATTGGTCATAGTGCTTCATATTTATAGATCAGTAAAAATATCCCATGTAAATGAATAATTGATTCATTGGATTTATCAAAACCATGTGTTTTATACTGAATTATCTTTTGATTTTTCAAAAAACAGGTTATTTGGTGGATTATTTGAAGACATCAAAAGAAAAATCCCATATTTCTGGAGTGATTTTAGGGATGCAGTCAACTTGCAGTGTGTAGCATCCTTTCTATTCCTCTACTGTGCCTGCATGTCTCCTGTTATCACATTTGGTGGTCTACTTGGAGAAGCTACGGAAGGTTGCATAGTAAGATTAACAATTTTATTTTCTGGAAAAATAATTAGTGTTGAGAATTTCCTTTCATACTTTGCTTATTCAGAGAAAATTATTTGTGATCCACAAAAGTGTAAAAGGTTGCTCCGTAGTTTTTCCAACAATGGAAAGGCAATATAAGAATGTACAAGACTTTGCAAGATTTTTTTTGTGCACTGTGTTGTTTTTCATGGTTAATTACTGACCAATTTAATAACTTAACATCAACCATCAATATCTATTGTTATCATTTTGGTTGCAACCAGTTACTTGATCTCAAAAAGAAGAAATCCAAAATCCTGCTTATCCGCTGAAAGAATGAAGCCACGAGATTCCACAGTTTTAAAATGAAATATTTTTACTATTCAAACCAAACATAAATATTACCAACCATGTAACACTAAGGGTAACACTAAGTGTGGAAATATCCCAATAAAACTCAAGTGTTATAAAGGTCAGAATACCTTGCCAGTATGTCAGGTGCGGTCCAGAGAACGGTGAGTTTTGCGCTAGTTCTGGGGTGGGGTGGAGGGGGCGGTGGGGGTGTGGAAACAGGGCCTAAACATGCAGATGAGCCCAGCTGCAAAGTGCTTGGCTGCCATATTGGAATGGCGCCCCAATCTCTGAGTGCACTGGGGGACCCCCTGTCACCCCCCATGAACACCAGTAGGGTGGCACAGTGGTTAGCACTGCTGCCTCATAGCGCCAAGGACCCAGGTTCGATTCCCAGCTTGGGTCACTGTCTGTGTGGAGTTTGCATGTTCTCCCTGTGTCTGCGTGGGTTTCTTCCGGGTGCTCCGGTTTCCTCCCACAGTCTGAAAGATGTGCTGGTTAGGCGCATTGGCCATACTAAATTCTTCCTCAGTGTACCTGGACAGGCCCCGGAGTGTGGCAACTAGGGGATTTTCACAGTAACCTCATTGCAGCGTTAATGTAAGCTTACTTGTGACTAAGAAATAAACTTTAATAACTCTAACTTTAACCCCCCCCCCCCAACCATTTGGTAGCATGTTTCTCCTCCCTGCCACAGATTGCCGGCAATGGGTCCCCCATCGTGGCCCCCGACATGCTCTCCCATCATGACCCACAACATGCCCCCTTCATGCTCCATCCCCGCACAACACTCTGTACAACCCCCCTGTATAGCACCCCCATCAAAGCTCCTGCCTCCACTCTCAGGTCACACCCCCTTGGCACTGCCTCTGGCACACTGCAAAGTGGTTGCCAGGGTGCCCGGTGGTGGGCACTGGCCAGCCATGTTCTCGGTCACCTGGAGGCTTCAGTGGCCTCCGAGCCCTCCAGCCTGGCCTATGCACTTGGTCTGTGCTGGTGGAGACTAGTAGTGATTTTCATTGGTCTCACACTGCACCCGATGGTCGGAACATCCCGGGAGTTAGGAGAATCCGACATCAAACAGGTTAAGCATATTTAAATGCTACTTTAAATATGCTAATCGGCTTTGCACCCAGAAAGGGTGTAATCTGGTTTCCGCCATTATGAAGGGACCGGGACGTTAGCAAACTGTTTGGCACTGACGCGAAACTGATTTTTAAGCCTGCACGCTATTTTTCAGGATCAGCGCAATCTGTGCCAAGTGTGATGAGGTGGGAAATTCACCCCCTAAGAGTCAACATAAGTCAAACATGAGAGATCTCATGCTACAAGGATCCCTCAGGTCAGATTTTGTTCCTCTGGAGCATACAAAGTGAAACAATATCAATTTAATGTCACTCTGAAAGAACCGATGAACCAGTTTTCAGAGAAGACTCAGGAATGATCAGTATTCCAGGAGGAAGCCAAAGATACAAGAAAGAGACTGCAACGCTGAAGCAAATATTTGCACATTTGAAAGAAACCCTGAATAAACATTACATTTCCTGAGAGATATAAGAAGAGATGGAAACCAAGAACGTAGAATGGCAAGCAAAGGTAGAGGTTGTCACTAAAGAGCATTAAGTGTTTCAAAAACAATTGACCGAAGTGCAATTACAGAATGTGGGCATGAAGGATAGCACAGAGGAATCCTACCCTGCCAAGGAAAATCTGACCAGTGTCGAGAATCAACTTTCGTGTATGAAAGATGACTTTGTTTTCAAAAAATGAGAACTGAAGAGAACACGGAAGTGTCACTCACGGGAAGTGTCACTCACGGGAAGTGTCACTCACGGGAAGTGTCACTCACTTGAAAGAGGACTTGAAATACTTAAATGATCAACTTGTACAATCAAAGTCGAAGAAAGGTAGATCTACAAATAAAACCTGGTGAACTCCAAGTATCAGTTGCGGCCAGTAAACACCATGAGAAGTGCCTGCAACCACTAAGGTATGGCACAAACAGATTTTTAAGCTGATATACATCACCTGCAACCAGCCATTCTTACTCTTGAACAGGGTTGCCTGATTAGCCCAGATTCTCTTCTAGACAGTGGAGGATGTCAAGACTACTACTGTCATTAGACAACCAGAACAGTATGGACCTGAGTACTGAAGCACTAAAGAGTATTCAGACTCAGATTTCACCTTTGATCTCTCCTCTCTTTGCAGGGCAGGTGTGTCCATTATCATTCCAGGCCCTAAGGAGTCTCCAGTGATCAGACCAGCTTATTGCCCATGTGACACTTCCAGTGGAATTAGGTACCAGAGAATGATTAGCAGTCTGAGAAGCTTTTACATCCAACTATGCTGATGGTACAGCTTGTCAACACTATGCACACACTGCAACTTCCAGCCAGCATGACACAACCACAAGCAAAGTTGGAACTTTGTAGCAGTCTCTCATCGTTGATAACAAAAAGCAGAGGTGGACGTACCACTAAACTTTCCTTTCACCACAGGGACTCTCTTCCTCAGCTTTGGAGAGCTTCAAGATGGTCCACACAAAGAGAGGAGAAGAAAAAGCAGCGGCAAGAGACAAAAAGTTTGTCCGTCCCACAAGAAATGATTGAGCGTAACAGAAAGCATGGATCAATGCAGCAGCCAAACCAACCAGGCATGGCGCAACATAAAGCAATGGAAGAAAAGGCTGAAAGCACACTCAAATGCTAGTCCAAGCTCTGAGTCAACAGTAAGAAACAGAACTAACAGAGCCTACCACTCCTCCAACAGAATGGCGGACGAGAGGTGGAAGGGTTATAATGCTGCCAGACCATCGGAACCTCTAACTTCAAGGACTTAAAGTGGGGAGATGGAATAGTGAGAATGTTGTCATAATGTGATACAGTAATAGCAACAAGGTTGGAATAGCATTGAGACAGTGACAACAAGTTAAATACATAAGACTAATAACAATGTAAACGTGAAGCAAACAAGTGTAACTCCAAATCCATGGGATAAAGCTTTAGGGGGGAGGTGTGGTATAAGAGTTGTCATGTGCAGGGTTGATGTGGGACTGAGTACAGTATTGCCCATACTGCAAGATGAAAAGTCACATCACCCAGAACTTGAGTCAGTGTGGTGTTGCACAGAGATGTGTTAAGACCGAGACATGGAGGCAACTCCTTTTCTGTTGCCTTCACTGTACGTGTATAAGTAGTTAATAAAGACTTGCTTTTAACATGCAGAAGACTATGACGACTTCTTTAACAGACATGTTCTGTAACCAGCACCATTCCGGCACAAGAGGCAGACTTTATAGAGGTGCACCCGATGTGGAAAGGAGGTTATTAAGGGAGGCACCTCTCCCTCCAGCCTGAGGTCTGAGCAGGCAGACGTGTCAGGCTCCCCCCCCTCCCCCACTGCCCATGAACTCCTTCCCACTAGCCTGAAAATTCAGGCTGGGCGGGAACCAACCATTAAGTGGTCACTAATTGTCCGCTTAAGGGCCTCAACTGGGGCAAGGGCTTGAAGGAGGGCCTAGACTTGGCCCGTCCCCCATAACACTGTGGTTAGGTCGGGGCGGTGGAAAAACCATCCAGGAAATTTTACCACCACCCCCCTGCCTGCAAACCTGCTGGCGAGGGATCGTAAAACTCTGCACTTGGTTCCCAATCTCACTTTCAGCCTCCCCAGAGGTTTTGGTTTCCTTTAGACCCTGTTTCATAAAGCACAAACTTTGAAACCACGGATTCCATCACACTATGCAGTTTGCAAGTTCTCTAAGATATAATATCAATATATTTATATATAAATAGATTTAGATTAATTGAGACAAATGAGGATGAAGTAATTTCAGATATTCACTTAATTTTCAAGACATTGTTATTGCTGGCAAGACTGGTATTTATTGCCCATCCTCAGTTGCCCTTGAGAAGGATGGATCTTCGTGAACGTTTTTTGAAGGCAGTCTTATGATGCTATTAGATAGGGATTACGACCCACGGCACTGAAGGAACAGCTAGATAGATCCCTCAGGTGCCACACGTGGGAATCAAATTCTCCGCTTTGAACCTAAATTTGTAATCATAGTTCCACAACAGCATCGTATGCGATTTGCTTATTTAAATAGCCTCCTGCCCGATACAGGCAGGTCTGCTATGGATTCATTTACCTGAGCCCTTAGAATCACGTCAACCTTGGATGTCAATGGGCAACTGAGTTTCCCCCACCCTTGATTTTCTTCGGCTAGGTGCCATTTTTTAAGCTAAGAATCAGGTGGAACAGATCTATTGTATTTAATGTTCAGTTCAATCATAATATCCATACTAACATCTATACAACATCAATCTGACATGTTGGGCCCGATTTTACCATTTTCATTCTAAGTGCTGAATCTGGGCGCAATTCAGATCCGACTTGGAAATCTGCTTTCAGGCGCCCCCATTAGCACTTCGCCTGAAAAAAAAATCACGGGTCTGAATCATGCTGTGGGTGGGGCTTAGCGCGCCTGAAACGATTGGAGCTCTGAACTGCGCATGCGCAGTTAGAAAAAAGTTGAAAAAGTGTGCCCGTGTCAGATCGTTCCTGGGCCGCAGAAAGTGGAGAAAGCGGCTCGGGAGCGAAAAGCGGGAGCAATGGCCCCCACAGACATCACTGTCCCCCTTATCCACCCACCCCCCCCCCCGCTACCCAGACCCCCTGCCCCTTCCCCCCCACCGATCAGCTGCAGAGTGGCAGCGGACCCAACCTCTCCCCCAACCAGAGATCTCTCCCCCCCTCCCCCCCCCCCACCCCCCCACACCAGTGAGCGATCGGGCCTCTCCCCCCCCCCCAGAGAACGATCCAGGTTCAACTCCCCCCCCCACCACACCCCCAGAGAATGATCTGGCCTCACTCCCCCCCCCCCCGCCCCCCCCAGAGGAACATCTGACCTGCCTCCTCCTCCCTCCCCAACCCCCAACCAGACAACGATCGGCCCTCCCTCCTCCCTCCCCCCCTTCCGCCAGAGAATGATCTGACCCGCCTCCCTCATCCCCCCCCACCATCGATCTGAGTCAGAGAGCCATTGGAAGCTCTGAACTCGCCTCTTCAGCAGTGCCCGATTCAGACTCTTATTCAGTATGTTCATTTCGGCACAAATCCGTATCGGCGAATGCAGTGGTAAAGGGGGAAATGCTGCTAAAGTTGGGCAGGCAGTTCATTAATTCAAGTTAAATGCATGCAAATGCATTGAAACTGCCATCGCGCCCATTTCGGGCGCGAATTGGATCGCGGCCATTCCCGGGTCTCCGTAAAATGGCCATCGACGTGGGCGCGGATCACGTTAATGGCCTCACACCCGACTTTACTGCGTTTTCTCGCCCGAAAACGGACACGACGCAATGGTGAAATAGGGCCCATTGTGTATGATTCTGAACATAAATACAAATTTGAATAATTTTTCCATTCAAATCCATTTTATAGACAACTGAACTTTTGTCAATAAACCTCCCTTTAATCACATAACATGTTACA
Organism: Mustelus asterias; assembly: GCF_964213995.1. NCBI lineage: Eukaryota > Metazoa > Chordata > Chondrichthyes > Carcharhiniformes > Triakidae > Mustelus > Mustelus asterias. Next base: position 43,398,127 of record NC_135814.1, on the reverse strand, counting down.
TTCTAAAATCATATTGTATTCTTTGGGAATTATTCAGCTTTCAGTTTTTGATAACATTGAATCAAACAGAATCAGGACAATTAACTTAGTTTACCCTTCACTCACCGATTATACTGGGGAAGTCACTGGGGAAGCCATTTTATATTTTGAAGCCATATGACAGTAATTGAAATAAAATAAGTGCTGGGAAGACACAAATTGAATTGATTGAACAGTAACCTAGTCAGTATTTGTGCAGAGAACTAAGAGCAAATAATGTTTTGGGTGCAGAAGATTTTTACCTTTAAAGTTAGAACACGTGACGCCATTTATATGTCTACAAATTTTATTTGTGTCATCTAATGTAGATTTTTATAAAACTATTCACGGCAGAATTGTATAAACTGCAGGATAATGGCTTAAATTACTTAGGAATTAAATGAAATGATGAAATAACATCTTTATACATATCAGTGCAATATATCTCAATTTTGATCTGTACTACAAATAACCTATTTTTTTTTACAGAGTGCAATTGAATCTCTGTTCGGGGCATCGATGACAGGCATAGCTTATTCACTGTTTGCAGGGCAACCACTCACAATTCTCGGAAGCACAGGACCAGTCCTGGTGTTTGAAAAGATACTGTTTAAATTCTGCAAGTAAGTACTTCAGCTGCTCAATTCAATTTTCTACACAGATTGAAGAAAACCCTGTAAAAAAAAAAATCCTTCTTTTCCAAAGTTTCTCATTTTTGATGAAGAGGGAGTAATGCATGATGCATCCTTCCACCTGACAGTTCAACAAAGTGTGGAATGCTAGTAGCGTAGTGTATACAATTGTCCTTCCTTAGCTGGAACTTTTCATATCATGTGCATAGGGCAACCATTTGAAGTGACGTTTCATTAATAGATTTTTAAAAAGTGTTCTTAAAAATAGCTGAGTCGATTAAGTAGAAAATGAAAGTCCCCAGATATTTTTAAGGTGCAGGGATATAACTGTAATGATGTTGCCAGTATGTAAATGCATTGCTTGGTACGGTACTGAGTCCCCTGAGCAAGAAGGTCTTGGTCCAAATTGTGGCTTATGCTGATTTATAACCAACCTACGCTGTGCCAGCATCTGTATTATGATAGCCACGTTGCCAAACAAAATGTCATTGAACTGACCATTGGGGTGCAATGCTTCCATTGCCTGGATAGCTCTGGAGGAACTCTGTAGTACTTGACAAAGCACAGGACATGACCTGCTGCCCCCTGAACACATTCACCTGCACGAGGGTAAACAGTGAGCAACAGAGGAGGAGAGGGAAAGGGAGATGGCTGGAAGTAAGCAACGTACCTCCTTTCTGACTGAGCTAAGTACAGTCAGCTCATCTGACTGTAGTATCAGTGAACGCAACCCCAGTTCCTCATTCAAAAACACTTCCACACCTTCCTTCTGCTACGGAACATCACAGCACTCTTTGCTACGATATTGAAATAAAAACCATCACAACCAGACACACCAAGCCAATTTTATCAACCAAACCATCAACTATGCCATACAAAAGTCAACTAATCATCTTTGCATTTGGAGTGCCTTTCTCTGTCCTAGTGTTCTTTGATGTGGAGATGCCGGCGTTGGACTGGTGTTCCTTCACAGTGCTATCCAGGTGGCTACAGCATGGCTGACAGAGGCTGTTAACTCTCAGTGAGGGAGATTGCAGATGGCCTTACAGGCTATCCTTGTGCAGTCCCATCATGACCATTTTTGCAAACCAGCAGTGGTCTTGGCTGACTGGCTGAAAGGCAACAACAAGGACACTAGCAGAATGAGATTGCTGTTGTCCTGCCAGAAGAATGTAGGGTTATGTTCCACAGTGCACAGCCACTCAGGGTGGTGCTTCAGCAAATCTGTGGTCAGACAGAGTGCTAAACTGCAAGCATCCTAACGCACTGGTATCCATAGCCATGACAACAGGAGCCTGAATATTTTTTATTGCATAAAAACTGTGCTTGGGCGGCGCAGTGGCACAGTGGGGGTTAGCACTGCTGCCTCACAACGCCAGGGACCCAGGTTCGATTTGGGCCTTAGACACTGTCTGAGTGGAGTTTGCACTTTCTCCCCGTGTCTGTGTGGGTTTCCTCCCGCAGTCCAAAGATGCGTGGGTAGATTGTTTGGCCACACTAAATTGACCCTAGTATCAGGGGGATTAGCAGGATAAATGTGATAAATATGGGAATAGGGCCTGTGTGGGATTGTGGTTGGTACAGACCGAATGGCCTCCTTCTGTACTACTAGGGATTCTATGATTTCAATGCAAGCTTCGAATGAAGCACTCCATGTTGCCCATTTGACACTGCATTGTGGTTGAGTCTGTAAATGTGGTGGTGAAGTTGTCCACCACTTTGGAAAGGGCAGGTTCCAAGCTCTGTACAAGGTTGGTGCTGATTCTTCCATGAACTTTAACAGCAACTGCAGGCTTTTGGTCAGTTTGTCAACGCACCAAACATTTTATTGTGCATATACATTAGCTGCCTTCTGCTCCATTGAAGTGTTCATCTGAGTCCTACACACTAAAACTCATGTGTAACCTCATTCTCCAGTGAGCTGGCATCTGCTTTTCCCAGCTCGAGCAGTAAGCCACTCATAACCTGTCTCTTACCACAAATATCACCCCGAAACTAGCCTATAAAGTACACACAGGGTGGGGTTTACCGGCTGCACTTGCCCCAAGACCGGAAAATCCTGCCGGAGCTCAATAGATCTTTGCATGGTCCGTGTCCTGTCTGCTACGATTCCCGTGGCAGGCGGACGGGAAAATTCTGCCCACAATGTCATTATCTGAGCTCATCGTTTCAGGTGTGAGACTGATTGGGTAAGATTTTCCAAGAAATCGGCAAAGGCTGATGGTGGGTGGGAAAAGCAGCTTCTCCCATTATATAGCGTGGTACTTCGTGTCAAAAGCTTTCAGCCATGATAGGTAGGCCTAAAAGGTAGGGATATGTTCGGCACAACTTGTGGGGCCGAAGGGCCTGTTTTGTGCTGTAGTTTTTCTATGTTTCTATGCGTTCCAAGCCATATCACTGGCTAGATAGCTTCTGATTCATGCACTCTGCCATCACCTCAACTGCAAGACACGCACTCCATGATTCAGACAATTGCAATAATCAATGAGTGCCAGAGGATGGTGGGGCTTCTTGAGCTCATCCCAGCTGCCTTTCTATCCCAATGAGGAAGTCAGGGGCCTTTGGGGACCCACAGGGAGGAGGATCAGCTGGTGCACACCCCAGAGCCACCAACCCAGATGACTCTGGGATAGTCCCACCCATCTGAACCTCTCTTCCTGTGACTGCTTCAGCTCCAGCTCCACAGGCTGAGGAGGGTGGTACTGCCACAGAACAAGACCCCGAAAGCGGGCTGGGCCCACCAGGTCTTGGCCCTCTAGAGGACCCCAGCATAGTCATCCCAGACAACAGGGCATTGTAGACAGCATACTGCATGCGGATGCACCAAGATGTAATTACAGGGTTAGAAAGGTTAAGGTTAAGGATTCAGATATACACAAGCTCTATGAGGATTTAGGCACTGTCTCCACTGCAAGTCACCATCATCCTCCTTGAATCTAGCGTTGGTGAGCACGCCTTAAGTTCATCTGCCTTGTCTGGACATTGCCATTGCTTCATTGCCAAAATTATCTCCCTCGAATACCTCTTCAGTTTCATCCCCTTCGACATCCTCCTCGTTGATGGAAATGTGCTGTTCCCCTCAGGTAGTTTCACCCCCATTGTTTCAGCACCAGGTTGTGCAATGCACAGCAAGCGACTACAATGCATGACATACTCTGGGTTGTATTTAGGTTTCAGAGCTTCCCCAGACCAACCCAGGCACCGGAACCTCATCTTCCGCATCCCAATGGTCTATTCCACCAAAGTGCAAGCTCAGCATGAGCCTCATTGTACCTTGTCTCAGCTGCAATCTATGGCCTTCACACGGGTGTCATCAGCCCCCTCCTCAGTGGTTATCACTTGTCCCCGAGGAGCCAACTCTGCAGCAGTTGTGAACCCTGAAACATGTTGGGGATCTGAGGGCGGCTCCTAAGGTAGGAGTCGTGCTCACTTCCTAGGAACTGAGCACACATCTGCAGGGAATGTTTGGTGCAGTCACAGACCAGCTAAATATTCAGCAAATGGAAGTCCTTGCAGGAGCAGAACCATGAAGAGGAATGGGTAGCAGGGCCTGCTCCTCATGCAGAGAATGAACCCCAGAGAACTGTCATTTGGAGGCATTCTGACAGTCCCTGGGCCTAACATACCTGCAATTATCCGAGAACCCATGTTACCGAAGACTATGACATGTCCAAGGTTACATCTGCCACCTTTTGCAGGATTTAGCTTCATGGGAACTTGGAGGGTGTCAATGGTCAGTTCATATAGTGCATATAGTTCATAAAGTTCACTGTTTGATGCCCTGGAGATCTAAGTGCAAAATATGTTACCCTCCCCTTGTGGAAAGTCAGAGATTTGTGCAAAGCCCATCACTCTTGCATCCTGGCTTGCCTAATCCCAGTTAAAATGGATGAGGTTGTGTACTGTTGCGAAGATTGCATCAGTGACCTTTTAGATGCGCTTGTGAGCAAAGTTTTGTGAAATCCTACAGAAGTCACTTATGGAGCTCTGGAAGGAGACACTGGCATAAACATTGAGCACCGCTGCAACTTTCAGTGACACTGGCCATTGACACCCTCCAAGTTCCCATGAAGCTAAATCCTGCAGAAGGTGGCAGATGTAACCTTGGACATGTCATAGTCTTCGGTAACATGGGTTCTTGGATAATTGCAGGTATGTTAGGCCCAGGGACTCTCAGAATGCCTCCAAGTGACAGCTCTCTGGGGTTCATTCTCTGCATGAGGAGTAGGGTCTGCTACCCATTCCTCTTCATGGTTCTGCTCCTGCCTTTGGTGAGCCAGCCACCTCTGTTGACAACATATTCTTCTCTTAGGCCTATAAGCGAGAAGAAATGCAGTACGATCACCAGGCACCATGTTCCATATGTTCTCCTCACTGCAGTATCAAAGACAGAGACTTGACGGTTAGCTTTCATCTCCTAAGGACCACTCTTTGCTCATTCATTGTCTGAAGCTGCCTCTCAAGCCCACTGACTCATGTCCTGGCTACCACATTGATTCCCAGTCCTTACTTTGCATTATGCTTTGGCACAGCCCTACACTACCCTTATCTCACACCATATGACTGAGTGGCCACAGCTTTGGCCACTCTACTGCATCCTGAGCTCACATCGCAGGTGCTGGCATTGTCTCAAGCTTCACTCCAAGGCCTTGCACTCAGTCTGGTCTATAGTGGGCACTTGTGAATATTCACCTCAGCCAAGAATTAGGAGTGCTCTCCTTGGCAAACTTAGGGCAGTGCACAGTTGCCAACTCTCCGAGGCAATGTAGTTGCTTGCACAATTGGCCAGAGGTACAGGCACACAATGGCACTCAATGATTTTGGAAGTCAGTGCATCAACGGTTAAATGCTGAGCAGTAATCTGTGGCACTCTCACGCATAGGTGGTGGTTGAGTGGGCATAATTGTGTGACTAATTTGCTTGTTTGACTCCAGGCATGTCAATTAAATTACAGCGAAACCAGCTCAGCTGCATCAGTCTACTGATCTTTCCATTCTTTCCATGTCTTTCTATTTGCCCTGCCCTTGGCAACATCCCACCTACAGAAGCCCATCCTCCACAGATTTGATTTGAACTGTCAGTCCATGATGACTTCCCACTCACCCACTGCATTGCGCCAGGCTTCTCCTTGTTCTGTGAGGCCCTTCCAAGAAGCCCTTGGCATCCTCAGGAACAGTGCTTTTCACATTTGACAGTCTTCCCTCTGGTACCCCCCACAGTCTTAGCCTTGAACCCTCCGAGTCAACCCTCTGGTACATCCTGACTCCTCCCTGGGTCTCCCTGAGTCAACCTTCCATTACTCCCCGAATCAGCCCCCAGCCTCCCGTGACTGGACCCTTGGTCCTGCTTATCCTGGAATCTCCTTCCCCCCCGTAGTCTTCCCTGATTAGGCCCCCAGTACCCTGAAGTCTTCCCCTATGTTATGAGGGCCATGAAGGCCACGGAGGATTGTTGATAGATCTCCTGTGGGCTTTGTGGAGTACGATCTCCCTTATTGAGCAAGCTGAAGCTAGCCCAATAAAAAGCATTAAGCGGGGATTTTAAAACTGTTACTTCACCCGGACTGTTGCTGTGGTTCTTGAGGTATTGAACTACCTGTGGCCCACGGGGCAGCCACTTTTCCAGCATTCAATAAAGGGCGCTTGATGATGGGAAACTGGCGTTTGGCTGAATTACTACATTGGTGATGAGGAAAAACATATTTTTCCATCTCCCTGCTCCAGACAACCTCAATAAGTCAAGAATCTTGTCCAGTAAGAAAAAGCCATTATACTTCTTTTTGGAAAACTTGAACCCTGTGACACCAAAAGGAAAGACTGGGCCCAATATACTGAGCCCATACGTTACTTTTTCTGTGCTAACAACATTGAAGGAGACTAAAACAAAAGGTGATATTGTTGACAGCATGCGGGGCCCCAAATTTCAGTTTGATAAGAAGTCTGACCTATCCGGATGCCCCTAGCGCAAGGAGTTTTAATGAACTGATAGACTTGGTTAAAAAAAAACCCACTATGACCCAAAGCCCTCTGTTATCCTCCAGCGATACCACTTCAGCATGGCTGGGTGAACTCCTGGAGAACCTGTAACTGTGTTAAGTTGCGGAAATTGGCCGGATATTGCAAATTTGGACTGCTTCTGAATGAAATGTTGTGAGACAGATTGGTATGTGGCATGAATGACCTAACCACCCAACAGAAGTTGCTGGCAGAACCTGATTTGGATTTAATGAAAGCCATTTGAATAGCCTTATCACTCGAGGATGCAGAAAAAAGGGCTGAGGAACTGCAGGGAGCATCAGGCAGCAGAGTCTTCCAACTAAGGGGAAGGACCCCATGTCATCTGTCCTCAATGGAGTGTACTTGTGTAAACCAAGTGTTAAAGGGCCCCTGTCGACATAGGAACCCTAATGTCACCACCTATCAGTCAAGGAAAAACAATGATGACCTTAAGAGTATTAGAGAACATACTCCAGAAAGGTGCAATTGCCAGGCGACAGATTCTTGCAAGCTCTATCGAAGGACACAGCCAAGGCGAGGTTTCAGGAACAGGCAAAACTCGTGCTACGGGTACATTACAATGGAATCATATCATCACAACAAAAGTTGCCCCAATAATGGTAGAATTACTGGTGAATGGTCATCCCTTGAAGTTGGAGGTGGGCACGGGAGCTGCAGTCTCCGTTATTGAGGAACAAACATATAAACATCTCCAATCTGACATCCAACTCCTGACGTTGGAAGATATGAAGGTGGGACTAGCCAGCCACATGGGGGATCCTTAGCAGATATAAGGCACCACAATTTAATAAAATCATAGCTGATTTGAAAGTAACCTGAATTCTGCATCCGCCTACCCCAGATAATCTGTAACCACCTTGCACAGCAAGAATCTATCCACCTCTGCCTTAAAAATATTCAAAGACACTGCATCCACCATCTTTTCAGGAAGAGAGCTCCAAATGACCCCTGAGAAGAAAATTTCTCCTCCTCTCCATTTTAAATGGGTGACCGCTTATTTTTAAACAGTGGCCCCTAGTTCCAGGTTCTCCCACATGAGCAAGCATCCTCTCCACATTCACCCTGCCATAACCACTCAGGATCTTATATGTTTCAATCGAGTATCTTTTAACTTTTGTAAACTCCAGCAGAAACATGCCTATCATGACCAATCTTTCCTCATAAGACAACCTACCCATTCCAGATATTAGTCAGGCAAACCTTCTTTGAATAACTTCCAATGCATTTACTTAAAGAAGGTGACCAGTACTGTACACACTACTACAGATGTGGTCTCGCTGGTGCTCTGCATAACTGAAGCATAACCTCCCTACATTTGTATTCAATTCCTCGTGCAATAAATGATAACGTTCTATTAGCTTTACCATTTACTTGCTGTGCCTGCATATTAACTTTTAGCGATTCATGCACTTAGACACCCAGATCTCTTTGCATCTCAGAGCTCTGCAATCTTTCACCATTTAGATAATATATTTTATTCTTCCTACCAAAATGGACAATTTCATATTTTCCTACATTATACTTGATTTCCACGTCTTTGCCCACTCAATTAACCATCCATATGTTTTTGTACCCTCCTTATGGTTTCTTCACAACTTACTTCCCTACCTATCTTTGTGTCATCAGAAAATTTGGCAACCATCCCATCCATCCCTTTATTCAAATCATTTATAGAAAATATAAACAGTTGAGGTCCCAGCACTGATCCTTGAGACACGCCACTTGTTATATCTTGCCAATCTGAAAAAGACTCATTTATACCTACTCTCTCTGATCCCTGTTAGCTAGCCAATCTTCTATCTATGCCAATATGTTATCCCCGTACCATAAGGTTTTTTTTCCACAATAACCTTTGATATGGCACTTTTATCAAATCCCTTCTGGAAATCTAAGTGCAGTACATCCACTGATTCCCCTTCATCCACAGCACATCTTACTTCCGCAGAGAACTGCAGTAAGTTGGTTAAACATGACTTCCTTTTCACAAAACCATGTTAACCCTGATTACCTTGAACTTTGCAAGTACCCTGCTTTAGTTTTTTTAATAATAGCTTCTAACATTTTCCCTATGTCAGATGTTAAGCTAACCGGCCTGTAGTTCCCTGCTTTCTTTCTCTCTCCCTTTCTGAATAATGGAGTTACAGTTACTATCTTCCAATCTAATGGGCTCTTCCCTGAATCTAGGATATTTCATAAAATTCAAACCAATGCATCAACTATGTCACCAGAAACTTCTTTTAAGACTCTAGGACGAAGTCTGTCAGGATCCCAGTATTTGTCAGCCCGCAGCTCCAACAATTACTCAGCACCACTTCCTTGGTGATTTTAATTTTCCTGAGCTCCTCCTTCCTTTCCATTTCCTGATGTATAGCTGCTTCTGGAATGTAAATTGTCTTCTCTATAGTGAAGGCTGATGCACAATACCTGTTCAATTCATTTGCCATTTCCTTGGCTAAGGAACCTCTAGCTACAAATGTCAGACACATCACTCTATGGGACTGAAGCAACCCGACTTCCAGTCATCGGCATGATTCTCAAATCACCAAGGTATGGTAACAAAGCCATGTACAGCATCCAAAACCTGTGTCATTCTTAACCTTCTTACAATGGCAGAAGTGTCAAGACAACCTTTGTCATCAACTACATGTAATTGCAAGTTCCCAAGAATCCCACCTGTAAAGAGACACCAGACTGCGACTTCAGCTATGAACTGTCTTCACTCTTCGCTCATCTGTTTTGTCCAATTTTTTTGCAGGTGGCAGAAAATCCTCTTTGTTAAGACCGACCAAACCTTCAGATAATTGCCACTAAACCTAAAATGGAAGTGATGCACTATCAATCAAGCAAAGACTAGTTTGTACGCAAGAACAAATAGGCTTTTATTCGCAAAAGACTTGGAGCACACCCATGCTGATGAACTGGTCCAGAGATTGAGGCAGGGGGGTTGGGAGCAGTCACCTTTATACCTGGACCGGGGGGGAGGAGTCTCAGGCAGGGCCGGCAGGGGCATGCCCAGGCATGTCACACACACACACACAGGCAATAAGCTTAACAGTGGTTTACCACATTCACCCCCTGCTTTTAAAAAAGAGTCCAGCAGGGGTGAGGTGGGTGGAACGATATTTACAGAATTACAAATTTACAAATTCAGTCTCTCTGGGGGCTTGATCTGCCGCTGCAGATGGGGTGAATTGTTTACCAGCTAAGTAGTGGCGCCAATGCCGTACAGCTTCCACTATGGCTTGGGCCTCCTTCTCGACAGAGGAGTGTCGCATTTCAGGGCCTTGGAGGGTTTGTGAGAAGAAGGCCATGGGTCTGCCCGCCTGGTTAAGGGTGGCGGCTAGGGCGAAGTCAGATGCATCGCTCTCCACCTGGAACGGGATGGATTCGTCTACAGCGTGCATCGTGGCCTTCGCGATGTCTGCTTTGATGCGGTCAAAGGCCAGGCGGGCCTCTGCCGTCAGGGGAAAAGAGGTGGATTTGATGAGCGGACGGGCGTTATCCGCATAATTGGGGACCCACTGGGCGTCATACGAGAAGAAGCCCAGGCATCTCCTCAGTGCTTTGAGGCTGGTGGGGGGGGGGAAGTTCCAGGAGGGGATCGGGACCGATGACCCCGTTTTCCACAACATAACCAAGGATGGCGAGGCAGCATGTGCGGAATACGCACTTCTCCTTATTATAGGTCAGATTTAGGAGTGTGGCGGTGTGGAGGAATTTGTGGAGGTTGGCGTTGTGGTCCTACTGATCATGGCCACAGATGGTGACGTTATCCAGGTACGGGAAGGTGGCCCGCAGCCCGTTCTGGTCTACCATTCGGTCCATCTCACGCTGGAAAACCGAGACCCCGTTGGTGACCCGAAGGGGACCCTAAGGAAGTGATAGAGGTGGCCATCCGCCTCAAAGGCAGTATATTGGCGGTCTTCCGGGCGGATAGGGAGCTGGTGGTATGCAGATTTTAAGTCGATGGTGGAGAACACCCGATATTGCGCAATCTGATTAACCATGTCAGATATGCGGGGAAGGGGTACGCGTCCAGCTGCGTGTCGCGGTTAATGGTCTGACTGTAGTCAATGACCATGCGATGTTTCTCCCCAGTCTTAACAACTACTACTTGGGCTCTCCAGGGGCTGGTACTGGCCTCGATGATTCCCTCCCCTAGGAGCAGTTGTACTTCGGACCTGATAAAAGCCCTGTCTCCAGCACTGTACCGTCTGCGCTTGGTGGCGATGGGCTTGCAGTCGGGGGTGAGGTTTTCAAACAGTGAGGGAGGGGCGACTTTAAGGGTCGAGAGGTTGCAAGTGGTGCGCGGTGGGCGATCTAAGAACTGGTGATTGCAAACAGAGAGCGGGGGAAAAGGCCCATTATAATCCATGGTGACAGTCTTAAGGTGACACAGGAAATCTAGCCCCAGGAGTGTGGCAGCGCAGAGTTTGTGGCAGCACGAGGAGCCTGAAGTTTTTGTACACTGTGCCCCGTACAGTCAGGGTCGCCACGCAGTACCCGAGGACATCCACCGAGTGGGACTTTGAAGCCATGGAGATCGTTTGCTTCACTGGCAGTACTGAAAGGGCATAGCGACTCACTGTGTTAGGGTGAATAAAGCTCTCCGTACTCCCACAGTCAAATAAACAGTTTGTAGTGCGACCGTTTACCTCGATGTCCATCATGGACCTGGCGAGTTGGTGAGGCCTGGATTGGTCCAGCGTAACCGAAGCCACCATTGGATTTTGTGACGCGGCTGAAGACGTCCAAGATGGCAGCCCGCACGGCTCACACGCGGCTGAAGGCGTCCAAGATGGCGGCCTGCATGGCTCACACGCGGCTGAAGCGCCCAAGATGGCGGGTCGCACAGCTCACACGCGGCTGAAGGCGTCCAAGATGGCGGGTCGCACGCGACGCTACTGGGCTTGGAGGTCGACTTCGCCCTGCATATTTTCGCGTAATGGCCCTTCTTTCCACACCCGGAGCAGATCGCATCCTTCGCCGGGCAGTGTTGTCGGGGGGTGCTTCCCCAGCCTGCAGAAGTAGCACTTCGGGCCTCCAGAGACTGCCGCAGCGGTCGGGTCATTGGTGGGACGTGGTGTGGCGTAGGCCTGCGGCCCTCCCGAGTACAGAGGTGGCGGCGACTGCGGTGTCCACTATGCGCCCCCGTGGTTGGGGGTGTAGGCCTCGAGATTACGGAAGGCCACCTCTAACGAATCGGCAAGCGCTACAGTCTTTTGTAGGTCCAGCCCACCCTCTTCCAGCAGTCGTTGTCAGATATAGTTTGACCTGATACCCGTGACATAGGCATCTCTCATTAAGTCCTCAGTGTTTTGGGCGGCTGTTACGGCCTTGCAGTTGCAGGCCCTGCCAAGTGCTCGCAATGCACGCAGGAATTGGTCGCCCGATTCTCCTGGCTGTTGTCTGCGAGTAGCCAGAAGATGTCTGGCGTAGATTACATTAGTCTGTTTGTTGTACTGGCCTTTTAAAAGTTCGATCGTATCCTCGTAAGTTTCAGCGTCTCTAATCATCGAAAATACTTGATCGCTTACCCGGGCGTGGAGCACGTGTAGCTTGTCGGTTTTGGTCCGGACGACGGAGGCGGAGAGGAAAGTTTCGAAACATCACAGCCAGTGATCGAAGCTGTTAGAGGCTCCTACGGCTTGAGAATCCAATTCTAATCTATCGGGTTTTAGTATCTGCTCCATCCCAAAACTTTTTGCGAATAAAATTGATGCACTATCAATCAAGCAAAGACTAGTTTGTATGCAAGAACAAATAGGCTTTTATTCGCAAAAGACTTGGAGCACACCCATGCTGATGAACTGGACCAGAGACTGAGGCAGGGGATTTGGGAGCAGTCACCTTTATACCTGGACCAGGGGGGGAGGAGTCTCAGGCAGGGCCGGCAGGGGCATGCCCAGGCATGTCACACACACACACAGGCAATAAGCTTAACAGTGGTTTACCACAGGAAGGCACATAGGAAAATCACCAGCAATACAACAATGAGCCCCAACTCCAGGCTCCAATGATTGCTGTCACACTACCTGTAAACACCACAACACTGCAATCTCTACCCAATGCGTAAAGCTGCAAGATAATGCTGGAGCAAAGTAGCGACCATTAGCTGATCAGAGAGACACCTCAGTAAGATACATGGAAGAGCACAGTATTGCAATAAAAGCCAAGTTGCAAGGTTAGCCCATTGATGAGGAACTTCCAAATGGCAGAGAGAGACATCATTAACTCCCACAAAGATCACGATGGAGCACACGGAAAAAGAAAACCAGGTCCATACCATGACTGAACACTCTGGAAAGAATGGGACAAGCAGGTAGTACCCAAGGAGAGCAGATGGAGTGTTGACAAAGAGAGATGCAACCCCAAGGGGTTGAAAAAGTATATGAGAAGACGACAACTAAATGCCAGAAACACAGACTTCAACTCAAACTCCAAATGAACAAATCAACAGTTCTACAACTTTGAATGTGACCTGAACAAGATCTGGAAGAATTGTCATGCCTCCAGATGTTCTGAATTTGTAAAGCTAGAGATTTGACGGGGAAGAAGGGGAATCATGATATGTTGGGTAAAGATTGGTGAAGGTGTAGTAGAAGGGTATTTGGGATCACAAGGGTTAATGTGAGACTGGGAACAGTGTTGCCCACAGTGTGATCTAAAGAGGCACATTACCTGAGACCAGAGTCAGTGGTGGAATGCACTGAAACCCGTGTGGAAGCAAGCATGGAGTTTACTCATGGCTTGGGCTACACCCTACATATGTGTACATAGTTATATGTTACCAATAAACACTAGTTGTTCAACCATACATGACTCAGAACCTCTTCATGAGATCTACTAAATATACAACATTCCACATGATGGTCGTGAATGGAAAAACCCCAAAGCCTCAGGATGCTCAATTTAAACAGAAGTATTAAGGTGAAAGAAACTTGAAATTGGTAGAACAAGACCAAAGAATGTTGGAGAGTGACAGTTGCTTGCAGTTAACATTTTAAAGGGGATGCAGATGTAATCCTCATTCCCACTGAATTACTATGTGCTGAATAGTTAGAATCTTCATTTTGCTAATGGAGTATGGGAAATGTATTTATGATAAAGTAATAAATGCATCTTGTTTATGGATTACAAGTTAGGAGATTTTGTATACATTTGCTTTGTATTTGTGCTACCTTATCTGACTAAAGAAGGAAACCCTAAAAAAAACAGAAACACGGAAGGTAATGTCACTATGTGACTACATTTCTTAATAAAGGAATTAGTAAGATTGAGAAAGAAGCCCGTGAAAATCAAAAGGTAGCCCTCAAGAAATTCTCGGGAAGAGCCCTTGAAAAAAGTATTTTGACCCTCACGTAGATTGCAATGGCTATCCACTCCCATTGCCTTTGTAGTATCTATCTGCTGGACCTCCTGGTCCCCTGTGGATAGAGGACTTTGTTCCTCCTCTCTATCGCTTGCACCAGAACCTCTAGTGTTGTTTCAGAGAAATTTGGAACATGCTGTCTCCCCTTTTGCACCATAGACATGGTTCTTGCAGATCAGGCATTCTTCTCCAGCCACTTCCAGCACCTGCTGCAACGTGAATACCTTCCACTTTCAGCTTGGCCTTAAGTGGCACTAGTCTCTCATAATTCTACACCTGCTGTTCAGAGATGCAGGCATTCAGTAACCTGCGACACACTACAATCATGGTAATGAGCAGGCAAGATGAAGTTTGCTGACTGTATTGGAAACAATAAAAAGGGGTTAATCACATATTGTGATCGGTTCATGTGCCTGTTTTGACATCTTATCAAACCTTGTGGCCTGGACGTTTCAGCAAATCACTGCATAAGGAAATATCTCATAACCTTTGTCCCCAGTCTCTCAATTCATTGATCAGGGTTGAATTAGTGGTGCTGATTCAAGTTGATTTTAGTGCCAGTCTAGGAAAGGCAATTTCACCTGCACTCCTTAACATATGTAGCAGATCACAACAGTCATGGTGGATTCCAATACCATGGTGTGCCCAAGAGCAAGGAGATCCTGCCTTGCTATATCATGTAGTATGTGGCAGTTTTAAATGTGTCTGCAGAAACCACACTCATCTTGAGTCATCCAAACTAACTCAAAACGTTGGCCTATGAGGACTTGGGAACAGACTAGAAAATGATGGCTTGCGGATTCCACAATTTTTGCACTGCGGTCTCATTCAGTACGGTGGCACAGTGGTTAGCAGTACTGCCTCACAGCGCCAGGGACCTAGGTTCGATTCCTGGCTTGGCTCACTGTCTGTGCGGAGTCTGCACATTCTCTCCGTTTGTGCGTGGGTTTCCTCTGGGTGCTCCGGTTTCCTCCCACAGTCTGAAAGATGTGCTGGTTAGGTACATTGGCCATGCTAAATACTCCCTCAGTGTACCCGAACAGGCGCCGGAGTGTGGCAACTAGGGGAATTTCACAGTAACTTCATTGCAGTGTTAATGTAAGCCTACTTGTGACACTAATAAATAAACTTTAAACTTTTGTTTTCTGGGATCTATTGGGAACCATTTGGTCAGCTATCTTGTTGAACAATGGTTAGTTTGAATTTGGCCCTATTCCAGTGTGAAGGACCGCTCACATGCTCATAGCCAGCTGTGAATGACTGGAAACTCTACACCATTCTGACAGTTGCCAGTGAAGGTCTGTGTAAAATATCGGGCGGAATCTTCCCAAATAAAGTTGTGTCATAAAAGTCAGAAAACCAGTGTGGAACACACTGGTCTTTTGGGCGAGCTCGGCACTGCAATCTTCCCAAGGCTTGTCAGTTTTTCTGATAGCTGGGAACTTTGTGCCAGTAGTGGGGCAGTACGAAATCTCACAAAACCAGGTTAAAGTCCAACAGGTTTATTTTATTAGCATGAGCTTTTGGAGCGCTGCCCCTTCATCAGGTGAGTGGAGGATTTGGTTCACAAACAGGGCATTTATAGGCACAAACAAGGCACAAACACAATTACAAGATAATGGTTGGAGTGCGAGTCTTAACAGGTAATCAAGTCTTTACAGGTACAGACATTGCGAGTAGAGAGAGGGTTAAATACAGATTAAAGAGGTGTCAATTGTCTCAAGCCAAGACAGTTAGTGAGATTTTACAAGCCCAGACAGGTCGTGGGGGTTACAGATAGTGTGACATGAACCCGGTCGAGGTCAGGAGGCCACCAGGTACATGGTACATACTCTTGCGACTCGGCCAACGTTGTCTACCTGATACGCTGCAGGAAAGGATGTCCTGAGGCATGGTACATTGGGGAGACCATGCAGACTCTACGAAAACGGACGAATGTACACCGCTCGACAATCACCAGGAAGGAGTGTTCCCTTCCTGTCGGGGAACACTTCAGCAGTCAAGGGCATTCAGCCTCTGATCTTCAGGTAAGCGTTCTCCAAGGTGGCCTTCAAGTCATATGACTACGCAGAATCAGTGAGAAGAAACTGATTGCCAAGTTCCGCACACATGAGGATGGCCTCAACCAGGATCTTGGGTTCATGTCACACTATCTGTAACCCCCACGACTTGCCTGGGCTTGCAAAATCTCACGAACAGTCCTGGCTGGAGACAATTCACACCTCTTTAACCTGTGCTTAACCCTCTTTCCGTTCGCATTGTCCATACCTGTAAAGACTTGATTACCTGTTAAGACTTACATTCCAACCACTATCTTGTAATTGAGTTTGTGTCTATATATGCCCTGTTTGTGAACCAAATCCTGCACTCACCTGATGAAGGGGCAGTGCTCCGAAAGCTCGTGCTACCGAATAAACCTGTTGGACTTTACCTGGTGTTGTGAAACTTCTTACTGTGCCTACCCTAGTCCAACGCTGGCATCTCCACATCACCAGTAGTGGGGGTTAGAGCCTAACTATGCCAGGGAAGCTAGCTGCAGAACGCATGTGCGGCATTGCTACCCCCACACCAACATGGATCGCTGATTTTGGGGCATCAGGACCCTCCCAATGGGCAGTCTCCCAACATGGTCCTCCCCATCACAACCTTGAGGCCTCCTCATCATTGTGCATCCTCTGCCATCATAGCCCCTCACAGGCCCCACCCACTTGGCACTGCTCCTGGCACATTTATGATGTCCAACTGGGCACTGCCAAGATGCCAGATGAGACTGCTAGTGTACCAGCTGCGCACTGCCAGGCTGGCACCACATAATGGGCACTGTCTGGCCATTCCCCTGACCACTTGTGTCAATGGCCTCCGATCCCCGGTGTAGCCATGGTGCCAGGTCCCTGCTACTGCAGAGCAATAATGATTCTTGTCAGCGAGGGCTAAAATAGCCATGAGGCCAGAAGAAGCTGCATGGGAGCAGGCAAGTCCTTTTAACTTACCTCAATTTTATGAAAGAGTGCAAAGCCATTCTCACTGGCAAAACAGGGCCAGGAGGTGGGCGAGAATCAGTTTTATAGCCTCCCATGCAATCTTCCTGGCTCGCCATGCTGATGAACTGGTGTGGCGAGCCAGTAAGATCGCGCCCATCCACTCGACATGAATTGCAATCCATTTCTATTAAATAAATCCAAGGTTTTATAAATGGGGTCTTTTAGTGATGTGGGCTCCAATTCCAGGTCCTTGCATCTTGAGGAAACCAACCTCATAATAAGCATAGAATAGAATCCCTACAGTGCAGAAGGAGGCCATTCAGCCCACCGAGTCTGCACTGACCACAATCCCTTCCAGGCCCTATTCCTGCAATCCCACATATTTACCCTGCTAGTCCCCTGACACTGGGGTTAATTTGGAATGGCCAATCAACCTAACCCACACATCTTTGGACAGTGGGAGGAAACCAGCGCACCCAGAGGAAACCCACACAGACACAGGGAGAACGTGCAAACTCCACACAGACAGTGACCCGAGGCTGGAATTGAACCTGGCTCCCTGGCGCTGTGAGGCAGCAATGCTAACCACTGCGCCACTGTGCCATCCCATGAATATAGATTTCTATGAATTTCTATGACCCTATCATGCTACTGACATGCAATGATTGTGATGAACTATAGTGGTGACACCATTAGATTGAACCATTTTTCATTTCAGGCCTTGTTTGAGTGAAACTGTTGAGCTCCGGAAATCAAATGGGCAATCCACTGATTCTATTCAGTTGTGGGAAGGCAGGAAATAAATCGGTGCTGCAAAGTCAATCCTGTAGAAGAACATGAATGGGCAGCGGTAGTCTGCAGTTTTATCATAAACACCGAGGTCATTTCTGCCTCTTCTAGAGCGGGTCACCTTTTAATGATCTCCAGCTGGGTCTTTCACTGCCCATTTGTATCTAAAAATCTCAAAGAGTCTAAGAAATGACTCAGAATCTTAATTTACCTCCTTAAGCACCTTTCACCTGAAGCAAGCATGTGTGCTGCTCTCACATTTACAGATCTGACTGAAAATTGCTTCATGTGGATGTTGGGCACTGCTGAGCAGCCAAGGTACCTTCCCCATTGCTGTCAACTGCTGGCTACCCATTATCCTGGCAAATTGCTGCTGGATATTTTGCGATTCTGAAGTTGAGGCATGAACATGTGGCTCATGTTCAAGGATGAAATATACGCCAACAATAATCATTGTGCCAGGTTCCATTTGTTCAACACTATATACTAAGAAAATACTGCATGTAATTTACTTAAATTAATTAAAAATTAATTTGGCAATTCCTTCACCAGTTCTGTTGTGTGTTGAAACTAAAGGCAAGATTCTCTGACTTCCTTCAATGTTTTTCTTGGCGCTCGTTTGCTGGTGGCAAGATTTTCTGAATGAGCCCACACCACCAGCAACTTTGGCCCCTAGGGGCTGTACTCACTTGTGTGCCTCTGGCAGGGTATGATTGGCAGGTGCACGTCATGGGGGAACCTGTTGTGATTCATGTCCATGTGAAAGGACAATTTAACGTGGGGGGGGACTATCAGATGTAAAGTCCTGACATGCATAGTTTTATATATATATGCAAATATAGATCCCGACTTTTAAATTCAGGATTCTCATTATGTTATTGACAGAGCGTGGGGACAAGTGAGTGGGGATATCCCATCAAAATCACATAAAAGTTGTGCTGGGACTTCTCGATTTCCCTGCCCCACCCCCCTCCGCCTATCCCGCCCCTGAAAATGGGAGCAGAAAATCCCCCCACTAACTTGAAGGCAAACATTTATGTATCAAATAAGGCGAGCATAATATTGTTGATCATTTCTAACTCAATGTGATTTTCAAAATGTTTTATGAATGCAGGAACATTACATTGGAAATACAATTGGATGCTATTTATGTGATCAATGTTTATCTAAACTGAGTAGTTAACTGTACTTGTAGGATTCAGAGCAGAATACCAACAGAATTGCTAACTTGTCCTCTGTGGTCTATGTGACAGATGTAGTTTACTATATTTAGTAACGCTTACAATATTGTGCCAGTTCAATGTTTCAGGAATATGACTGAAAAATACCATATAAAGGATATTTTTAAATATTTTACAATTGAGAATATAGAGAATAGCAAATAGTATTTAGAGTTTTGATTGTTAAGATATGTGTAGCTTTTGTAGCTACATATGTGTTAATAACATACCTTCTTTGATATTTTTATTTATCATAGAGATTATGGCTTATCCTACCTTTCTCTGAGAACCTGTATTGGACTTTGGACGGCTTTTCTTTGCATGGTTCTCGTTGCAACAGATGCAAGTTCGTT
The DNA here is from genome assembly GCF_964213995.1 of Mustelus asterias. NCBI lineage: Eukaryota > Metazoa > Chordata > Chondrichthyes > Carcharhiniformes > Triakidae > Mustelus > Mustelus asterias. The sequence goes on along the minus strand of NC_135814.1, from coordinate 43,378,745 downwards.
GGTCTGCTACATCACCCGGTTCACTGAGGAAGCATTTGCTTCCCTTATTTGTCTTATTTTCATCTATGAGGCACTAGAAAAGCTGTATCACCTTGGTGAGACATACCCATTCAATATGTACAATCACCTGGAACAGCTCACCCACTATTCGTAAGTATATGAACAATTCTGTCTTAACAATAGAAATATAACATCATGCTGTTGTATTGGAGATGGGAAATTTTCCCATCCCACCTGCCGTGGGAATCAGAGCGGGTGGGGGGGGCGGACCATGCTAAGGTCCATTGACCTCGGGTGAGATTCTCTGGTTTGGGGGTGAGCACAGCCAGAGAATCCAGTTACCATTGCGTTGTAAAGATTAAGCCTTTGATTCTCATATTTTTTGGTCAAACAAAATAAAGTTTTAACTGAAGGAATTAACTCAAAAGTTTGATTTTCAAAGCTGCCTTAGTTCTAGTGTGAATTATACATTTTAGATGCAACATTTGTTAAAAAACTAATGCAATTTTAACTGGTGAAAAATAATTGATAACTAATCAGAGAAATCAACTTTCAGTGGTAATCTAACCTAAATAATGTTTTTTTAATTTATGACTGTTAAGTCATGTTGGGAAGTAGATATGTTTATTTGCCTAGTTTATCAACCCACACTATTCAGATTGATTGCTTTTTAATATCTTACTGAAAGGAATCAACATAATCTAAAGGAAAGTTAGGTTGAATAACTAAACATTATCCACCGCATGCTCAAAGCACACGACATTTCAAACTTTTCCCAGTTCTGATATGAAGTCATCTACCCAAAATATTAGCCTGTTTCTCTCTCCACAGATACTGCCAGATCTGCTGTGTATTTTCAACATTTTCTGTTTTTATTTCGGATCTCCAGCGCCTGCAGTTTTCTGCTTTTCATTTACTAGAATTTGCCTCTCCAGCAAGCAGGATCAGCATATCAAAGTAGACAGGATATGTAATGATGACCAAAGGAGATAGTATAGTGCTGGCCACATTTCACTGTACGTTCTGATGCAGTCCCTTGGGATCGAGGATGACTTGCATCACCTCCAATTCGATAGGTTCTGAAATGGCTGATGAGCCCAATGCACGATCTGCAGATTCTGCCACATGTGGGGCAGGTGGTGCTTGAAGAGTTGGGTAGATGGGTTGTTGGAAGTTTGTACGCTCCCTCTAATGCCTCAACTTCGCCTCTGCACATTCCTGACAAAGTTGGTCGATGTGCTCAGTGTCTTCCCTGAATGAGTCTTCTCCATTTTGGTTGGTCACAAGCCATGGTCTCCTGTGAGTCGGTGGATATGAAGGAAGTTTACAGAAGGTGCCAATATACAGGGAAAGGCAAACTGTAAGAAAGAATGCAGGAGATTACAGCAGAATAGGTTAGTGGTGTGGGCAGAGAGAAAGCAAATGCAGTTCTGTGCAGACAATTGGCAAACACTATATTTTGGAAAAAAGAAATGTGGGAAAGAAAAATTGATTGGGGATGCCCTGTGTAGACAATCAGCTGACATCTTCTAATGGCTGACCAAAGTAGCAGGGAGGGGCCATCGGTAAAGGTGGGCGGGAAGGATCAGAAGCAATGGTAGGAAGGTGGTTATAGTCCTGGCAGTGGCCACTGCTCCCAGCATGCTGCTGTACTGAAACGTTGCTGGCCTCTAATTGACCAGCATCTCTTGGGTACAAGACCTCTGCCTTACTCGAAGCTTAATCTGAAAGGAGGCGCAATGCTGCAGTAAGTGCTTGATTGAAATGCAATAGTGTCGGGCTTCCTGAAGAAAACAATTAAGAATTCCCACTGGTTCTCCAACTGGTGGATACAATCCTTGTCACCCACTTGGAAACCCAGCTCCCATGTACTTTTGTGCTGCCACATAAAGTAGAGCAGCAATGACCCGACTTCAGAGAAGCCCTTAATTGGCAAGTTGGGAAATCTGCACACACAGAAACAGAGAAGCCAGCCTCAATACGATTGAGGATCCAAAATATCAGCTTATTTGTTAATGCAAAGAAAATCTAGCCCCATACCCGAGCAAAATTGCTGGCGGCAGGAACAACAATGTCGAACTATTACGACAGCTGGCAACCCTAATTTTCAAGTCTGCCTGCCTCTGCAATTTCCCCAGTTAGGCCTAAATTTTTGTCCTATGTTCTTCCCCTAGCTTGGCCAGCAAGACTCCCAGCTATCCTGTTAACCACTTCCTTGTTGCCACAATCCCCACCATTTCCCTGATTTTTCTGCTGACCCCACCAAACCCAGGGGCTTCCAACTGAGGTGTAAGAGTTCTACTGGCAGCAGCAGTGGAAGGCCCAGTTATGCCCTATTTGAAGGCTGTGATGGATACCTCTCCTTCCCTAGTGACTACTAAACCTCACATTAGGTTTAGGTTTAGATCGAAGCTTGAGATGAAAGTTTTTCCACATATTCGGGGTTCTTTGGCGCTTTGAATGCAGCTTCCTTATGTAATGCTGCTTCTTCCTTTGCTGGCATTGGTAGACTCTCTCTTAGTGTCATTAACACTGCTGGGAGTCTGCCATACAGAGTAAATGAGATGCAAAGGAAAAAAACAAATAGAAAAAACAACTTGGCAGTGTCGGAGCAGGAAATCATGCCCTGATTCTCCGAGAGCAGATTAAGAAAAATCCAACTATTATCTCACAAAATCACAATGGCTAGCATTGCTGCCTCACTCGATTCCAGCCTTGGGTGACTGTGTGGAGTTTGCACATTCTCCTTGTGTCTGCGTGGTTTTCCTATGGGTCTTCTGGTTTTCTCCCACACTCCAAAGATGTGTAGGTTAGGTTAGTGGATTGGCCATGCTAAATTGCCCCTTCGTGTTCCAAGATGTGTAGGCTAGGGAGATTAGAGGGGGTAAATGCGTGGGGTTACGGGGATAGGATGGGGAGTGGGCCTGGGTAAGATGCTCTGTCGGAGAGTCAGTGCAGACCTGACAGGTCAAATGGCCTCCTTCTGCATGTAGGGATTCTATGATTCTATGATTCTTTATCTGCAGCACATATGTAGTTATATGGCTGTGTGAGGTTGAGCAGGAGTGGGTGTCATGACGGATCAGGAACTAGCCATGATACTCGCCTCTATTTTTTCTTTTGAAGGAGTGTGTCAGTGGATGAAATTTCTACCTTTTATTGTTGAACATCTTATTTTCCTTTTGGGTTTCCTAAACTCCAATGAGTACGGACCCAAATTCCTCAACCGTTCCTCTTACGACAAGCTCTTCATTCCAGGGATAATTCTTGTGAATCTCCTCTGGACCCTTTCCAAGGCCAGCACATCCTTCCTTAGATATGGGGCCAAAACTGCTCATGATACTCCAAATGGGTTTGACCAGATCCTTATACAGCCTCAGAAGTACATCCCTGCTCTTGTATTCTAGCCCCCTCGACATGAATGCTAACGTTGCATTTGCCTTCCTAACTGCCGACTGAACCTGCACGTTAACCTTAAGAGAATCTTGAACAAGAACTCCCAAGTCCCTGTGTGTTGATTTCCCCTGATTTCCTAAGCATTTCCCAATTAGAAAATAGTCTCTGCCTCCATTCTTCCTTCCAAAGTGCATAATCTCACACTTTTCCACATTGTATTTCATCTGCCACTTCTTTGTCCACTCTCCTAACCTGTCCAAGTTCTTCTGCAGCTCCCCTGCTTCCTCAATACTACCTGTCCCTCTACATATCTTTGTATTATCTGCAAGCTTAGCAACAGTGCCTTCAGTTCCTTCTTCCAAATCGTTAATGTATATTGTGAAAAGTTGTGGTCCCAGCGCCAACCCCTGAGGCACACCACTTAGTCACCAGCTGCCATCCTGAAAAAGACCCCTTTATCCCCACTCTCTGCCTTCTGCCAGTCAGCCAATCCTCTATCCATGCCAGGATCTTACCATTAACACCATGGGCTCTTAACTTATTTAACAGTCTCCTATGCGGCACCTTGTCAAAGGTGGAAATCTAAATAAATTACGTCCACTGGTTCTCCTTTATCTAACTTCCTTGTTACCTCCTCAAAGAACTCTAACAGATTTGTCAGACATGACCTCCCCTTGACAAAGCCATGCTGACTTAGTCCTATTTTATCATGCACTTCCAAATACTCTGCAAACCCATCTTTAATAATGAACTCAAATCTTGCAAATGGCTGAAGTCAGGCCAACCAGCCTATAATTTCCCATCTGCTGCCTCCCTCCCTTCTTAAACAGCGGTGTTACATTAGTTACTTTCCAATACTCTGGGACCTTCCCTGCCTCCAGTGATTGCCGAAAGATCACCAGCAATGCCTCCACAATTTCCACAGCTTTCTCTTCTAGAACTCTGGGGCGTATTCCATCTAGTCCAGGTGACTTATCCACTTTCAGATCTTTCAGTTTCCGCAGAACCTTCTCCTTAGTGATGGCCACTACACTCACCTGTGCCCCCTGATTCTCCTGGAGCTCTGGCATCCCACTGGTGTCTTCCACCGTGAAGACTGATGCAAAGTGACTATTCAGTTCCTCTGCCATTTCTTTGTTTCCTATTATTACTTCTCCAGCCTCATTTTCCAGTGGTCCAGTGTCTATTTTTGCCTCTCTCTTACCTTTTATATATTGAAAAAAGACTTCCTATCTATTATATTACTAGCTAGCTTACACTCCTATATCATCATCTCCCCCCTTATTGCTTTTTTAGTTGTCCTCTGCTCGCATTTAAAAGCTTCCCAATCGTCTGGCTTCCCACTAATCCTCACCACTTTGTATGCTTTTTCTTTTGCTATTACGCTGTCTCAGCCATGGATGCCTCCTCCTCTCCTTAGCATGTTTCCTCTTCCTTGGGATTAATTTCTGTTGTGCCTCCCGAATAACCCCCAAAAACTCCTGCCATTGCTGTTCCACAGTCTTCCCTGCTAGGCTCCTTTTCCAATCAAGCTCCTCCCTCATGTCTTTGTAGTTAGCTTTATTTAATTGTAATACCGTTACATCTGATTCCAGCTTCTCCCTCTCAAACTGCAGGGTAAATTCTATCATATTGTGGTCGCTGCTCCTTAAGGGAAGTTCCCTAATCAAGTCTGCCTCATTACAAATCACCAGATCCAGAATTGCCTGTTCCCTAGTAGGCTCTAAGCTGCTCCAAAAAACCATTTCTTAGACATTCCACAAATTCCTTTTCTTGGGATCCACTACCTACCTGATTTTCCCAGTCCACCTGCGTATTGAAGTCCCTCCTGATTATTGTAATATTGCCTCTTTATATGCCTTTTCTATCTCCTGATTTATTTTCTGCCCCACATCTTGACTACTGCTAGGGGGCCTGTACACAACTCCCATCAGGGTCTTTTTACCTTTGCGATTCCTCAACTCTACCCACAGAGATTCTATGCCTTCTGATCCTATATCACTCTTGTTATCGATTTAATTTCATTCCTTACTAACACTGCAACCCTGACCCCTTTGCCCATCTGCCTGTCCTTTCGATAGGACACATGCCCTTGGGTATTTAGATCCCAGCCCTGATCCCCTTCCAGCCACATCTCTGTGATGCCCACAACAAGCTCATTTACTTTGTTCCGTATACTAAGTGAACCTTTATATTCTCAATGGCTGAACATCCACATTCCTCTGGAGAGGAAAGTTTCAAAGATCCACAACCCTTTGAGTGAAGAGATTTCTCCTTATCTCAGTCTGAAATGGCTGATGTGCAAAGATGTCCAAAGATGTGTGGGTTAGGTGGATTGGCCATGCTAAATTGCCCCTTAGTGTCAGGGGGACTAGCGAGAGTAAACGCATTGGGTTGTAGGGATAGGTCCTGAATGGGATTGTTGTTGGTGCAGACTTAATGGGCCGAAAGGCCTCCTTCTGCACTGTAGGATTCTATGATTAACCTGAGACCATATCCCCTAGTTCAAGACAGTTAGGCCGGAGGAAACAGCTTGAACTGTTATGGCATAAACGCATCACTTAACGCTTCATGGTACAATTCACAAACTTATAAATGAACTGTACAACTTGACAGTGCCTTTGTATTTGCTTCTAATCTGTTACTTTTGCCTTCAGTATTTGTCACAATAGCTCATTTTGTTCACAGAATTTTTTCCATCAGGACTGTTACATGTCACTGTATTGTGAATCAAATTTGGTGCAAGCTTCTCTGCTCTGGATTTAGGTGTAGCTGGTTGGTCTGTTTCCTCTTAGCTGAGATGCAGGTTTTGCTGCTTTCATGCACCAGTGCTATTGGTTGCATGGTTAGCCAGTATCACTTAGGTAAGGAAAAGCCATATCAAGACTTTCCAGATAAGGAATTTACAAGACACAGGCATACAATAATGTAGGTAGAATGCAGGTAATTCCCATGCAAAGGATTTTGTCTTATTGAAATACAAAAGTGAATGCATAACACATTCACCTCAAATTTGGAGCTTGGCTGGTCACTTTGGATACTGATTCAAATGCAGCATTTACTTTTTATGAAAGGATACCTCTCACTGAAACAAAAGAAAAATACAGTGAATTATGGAAATCTGAAATAAAAACGGAAAATGCTTCAAAACTTAGCAGGTCAAACCCTATCTGTGGAAAGAGGAACAGTTAATGTTTCCGGACAATGATACTTCAGCAGAACTCCCACTTATTTAGCAAACACCAAATGGGATTTAGATTAGAGCGATTGAAAGGACAATCCTGTCAGCAGAATAGAAATTGACTTCCTAAATAAAAGGCGAATCTAAGTACCTTCATGTGCAAAATTTGGTAAATACCTTAAACAAATGCAGTTATTGAAATGATATAGCACTTGCAGCATGAAACTTTTGCATGTATTAATAGTAATAAAGTGCTTGACAGGCAGTCTTTCATGAAGGTTGGGCCACTTACTGACTACATCTGGAGCAAAGATAAAGAAGATAGTCATATTGGTTTTCTGATGTTTATGTGACTTAGATAAGTTATTCTAATTTTCCTCTTGGTAAATATATATATGTTTGTTACAGATGCATTTGTGTAGAACCGCAAATCATGAGCAATAAAACTTTGCAGTACTGGAATAACTTCAATATCACAGCAACGGAAATTCCATGGGGAAATATGACACTGTCAGTAAGTTTGAATTGAAGCCACATATATCAGATGTAATGGTGCGTGGGGCCATTTAGTGAAGCTAGAAGGAAAATTAAGCTTCGGACAATCGTACTTCTGCAAAATATATTTTATTTAGAAAAACTGTATATATTAAAATTTAAACAAATACAGTTTGTATTTAATATTTAGTATTTAGTAGTAGTTTGTATTTAATATTAAAATTCTAATCTAAAACATCCAGGGTAAAGAGTTTAATGGCATACAATTATATAAAATTTAGCATTCGGGTAACCTACTTTTCACTCTGCAAGTAAAAGCAAATGATTTGTATGCTAGTCCAACTTGTAAGAGGAAACGGCAAGCCGAACTTTATTTGTGAGGTCAGGAATTAGATGTCAGGTGAATTCCAGAGTCTGGTCTGGCACCATGTTGGGTGTCAGATGCATGGCACGCTTTTTAGCGAACTGACCAATTAGTGGCCAGTGCACACCTGCCAGCAGTGACACATAGGCAGCCCATTGCCAGAGGTAGAAGCTGCCAATGGTGGGGGGAATGAGAGGACACCTCAAAATATTGATGCCCTCTGTTTCATCATGTGGTTGACGTCTAGATGAGGATTTTGGGGATTGGCTATTCTCCCAAAGTATGCTGCTCAAGTCTCTGGTTTCTCAAAACCATTACTCTTTATTTACAGCAAGTATCTACACATTTGGAGCTCTACAGGAGGTTGGAATTTCTTCTTCCAGGTCTCTCTTACTTCTCAGTCATATGATCTGACATCATCACTACATCACTGTCATGTATACTTCTGATGTTAACCTTTGCTACCAGGCCATCTTTGTGGAGGGCAACCACTCATTGGCTGGCCACTGACCTGAGCCGTGACCTGTGGCTATGACGAGTTCAATGGGGTGGTATTTCCTCACTGAATAAATTGCTGACCAATTTAGGAGTGTATTTCAGGTTTAAGGACAACTGAGCTTCTTTATCATTGTATGTCGTTATTAAACTGAACTCGAGATGACAGCCTCCAGAGAGACGGCCTCTAGGCATAGTCACATGACAATGGCAAGCCTGGTATGCCATGTAGAACTGATTGCATTTCAAACCCAAACAAGCCTTTTTCATAGCGAACAAAGATAGAAATATCTCCATTTTCCGAGGGAACTCTGGACTAATTTGCATGCATGATCATGTATAGCTGAGTTACACAAGTTACCCACTCCACACCCACTGCTGTCATGCATTCACAACTGTTTGTTCTACCAGTCAATCTCTGTACCTGATTGCATATTTAAATCCTTTAAGTCCTTAAATCGTGCACATCCATTAATGTTACTCATGCACATTGACATTTGCTGTTTTTCTGAATGATGTTCCCTCTCCGGGGAGTGTCGTTCTCGTGGCACTCGTTGCCGTGGTAACTGTTGTTGTTCCATGGAGGTTGTTGCGGGCTCGTGGGCCTCTGGGATTGGTGGTAGTGCATTTCTCAGTAGAGCTGGTGAGATCCCTTCTTCCTGACTTGCCGATTGCTGTGAAGGAACAACTTTGCTAGTTGTGCGCGTATGCCTGGGGTTGCGCTAGTTTATTTGGTCGTTCACTTCTACCGCATACAACCCCAAGATGGCAATTCCTCTACACATGTCCCACATTTCCACATTGGCTGAGAATGTAGAATGTTTGTACCCTAACTGACTCTCCAATGCTCAGCTCTAAAAATGGTTTGGCAGTCTTATCAAACCGAAATTTGGCTTTCTGCCGTTTCACCTTCTACATTGTAGCTGTGCTTCATGCGGGCTGGGTACAAATTCTGGCTGCAACATAGCCTTGGCGATCAGGATCATGCTCCTCTTGCATCTGGAGAAGAGCCGTTGAGCTGAGGAGGGCAGAACATGTTGGGGACATTAAGCAGGCTGAGACGCACAGCATAGAAATTAGTATTGTCCCATGCACACTTTTCCAGAAGTTGTTTGGCAGAGCATACAGCACTTTCACTGAGCCCATTGGACTGTGGATATAATCGGCTGGTTGTTACATGAAGAAAATCTCAACTGGAAGCAAAGGTACGGAATTTAGCAGAGACACACTGGCTAGTAATTGTCAGTCATGACCTTTTTCTCTTTTGTTTGGTCTGGTTTAAGCACGTTGCAGGGGGAGCAACAGGAGAGCTCTCTCTGAATATCAGCTTGCAAAGAGGGCCAATACCATAGAAACCTACAGTGCAGAAAGAGGCCATTCGGCCCATCGAGTCTGCACCGACAACAATCCCACCCAGGCCCTATCCCCGTATCCCTACATATTTACCCGCTAATCTCTCTAACCTACACATCCTGGGACACTAAGGGGCAATTTAGCTTGGCCAATCAACCTAACCCACACATTTTTGGACTGTGGGAGGAAACCGGAGCACCCGGAGGAAACCCACGCAGACACGGGGAGAATGTGCAAACTCCGCACAGACAGTGACCTGAGCCGGGAATCAAACCCAGGTCCCTGGAGCTGTGAAGCAGCAGTGCTAACCACTATGCTAATACAGCAACTCTTTGGTCCTGGCCTTAGTTGTATCCAATCCAGGGTGCCCTTGATGGATTTGCTGGGTGTAGTACTGCTGGAGAGCAGGCGGAATGACGAATCGTGGGCCTCGCACGTTTAGACCATCTTGAATGGTTAGTTCCTCTAAAAGCACAGAACACACACAGGTCATGAGGAAGCTCCTTAGAGGTTTCTGGCCAGCCTTGATGACATTGTGTAGTCAAGTGTACATGACATCTTGCTGTAATACCTGCTTCACCTACTGGATGCGGCAGAAGGAAAGTACCTCTACCTCCATGATGCCAATGTCTGCCTCATGATCAGCCTGGTCTGTGGTGGATAGGAAGGTTCTGGAGATGGCATGGGCTAAGTTGAGTTCCTTGCCGCATTTATACAACACATTGATGTTTAGCATTGTAGGCTTAATATCATGTATTGTAGCCATGCATTTGCAATGGAAGAGGCAGACAGGGTATTTATGAATGGTTGATGGTCAATTTGCACAGTTAAGAACAAAGAACAATACAGCACAGGAACAGGCCCTTTGGCCCTCCAAGCCCGCGCCACTCCCTGGTCCAAACTAGACCATTCTTTTGTATCCCTCCAATGCCACTCCGTTCATGTGGCTATCTAGATAAGTCTTAAATGTTCCCAGTGTGTCTGCCGCAACCACCTTGTCCAGCAGCACATTCCAGGCCCCCACCACCCTCTGTGTAAAATACGTCCTTCTGATATCCATGTTAAACCTCCCCCGCCTCACCTTGAACCTATGACCCCTCGTGAACGTCAGCACCGACCTGGGAAAAAGCTTCCCACCGTTCACCCTATCTATGCCTTTCATAATTTTATACACCTCTATTAGGTCACCCCACATCCTCCGTCTTTCCTGTGAGAACAACCCCAGTTTACCCAATCTCTCCTCATAACTAAGTCCTTCCATACCAGGCAACATCCTGGTAAACTTCCTCTGCACTCTCTCTAAAGCTTCCACATCCTTCTGGTAGTGTGGCGACCAGAACTAGGCGCAGTATTCCAAATGCGGCCGAACCAACGTTCTATACAACTGCAACATCAGACCCCAACTTTTATACTCTATGCCCCGTCCTATAAAGGCAAGCATGCCATATGCCTTATTCACTACCTTCTCCACCTGTGACGTCACCTTCAAGGATTTGTGGACTTGCACACCCAGGTCCCTCTGCGTATCGACACCCTTTATGGTTCTGCCATTTATCATATAGCTCCCCACTACGTTAGTTCTACCAAAATGCATCACTTCGCATTTATCTGAATTGAACTCCATTTGCCATTTCTTTGCTCAGATTTCCAGCCTATCTATATCCTTCTGTAGCCTCTGACAATGTTCCTCACTATCTGCAAGTCCAGCCATTTTTGTGTCGTCCGCAAACTTACTGATCACCCCAGTTACACCTTCTTCCAGATCGTTTATATAAATCACAAACAGCAGAGGTCCCAATACAGAGCCCCGCGGAACACCACTAGTCACAGGTATCCAGCCGGAAAAAGACCCTTCCACTACCACCCTTTGTCTTCTGTGACCAAGCTAGTTCTCCACCCATCTAGCCACCTCCCCTTTAATTCCATGAGATCCAACCTTTTGCACCAACCTACCATGAGGGACTTTGTCAAACGCTTTACTAAAGTCCATATAGACGACATCCACGGCCCTTCCCTCGTCAACCATTCTAGTCACTTCTTCAAAAAACTCCACCAAGTTAGTGAGGCATGACCTCCCTCTCACAAAACCATGCTGACTATCGTTAATGAGTTTATTCCTTTCTAAATGCGCATACATCCTATCTCTAAGAATCCTCTCCAACAACTTCCCTACCACGGACGTCAAGCTCAACGGCCTATAATTTCCCGGGTTATCTTTCCTACCCTTCTTAAATAACGGGACCACATTAGCTATCCTCCAATCCTCTGGGACCTCACCTGTGTCCAGTGACGAGACAAAGATTTGCGTCAGAGGCTCAGCGATTTCATCTCTCGTCTACCTGAGCAGCCTGGGATAGATTCCATCAGGCTCTGGGGATTTGTCAGTCTTTATATTCCCTAAAAAACCTAACACTTCCTCCCTTATAATGGAGATTTTGTCTAACGGGTCAACACTCCCCTCCGAGACACTCCCAGTCAACACATCCCTCTCTGTGAATTCCGACGCAAAGTATTCATTTAGGATCTCCCCTACCTCTTTGGGCTCTAAGCATAATTCTCTAATTCTCTAAGCGTAAAGTTGCCGGATGATCACAGATAAAGTCGTGGAATTTTTGACATGCAAGAACCAGGACAATGAACTTTATTTGGATTTGCGTATACTGCATTTCTGAGTTAGCGAATGCCCTCGAAGCAAAAGTTATTGGTCTTCAATTTTGTATGCATGCTGTATCAAGTCCACACTGTGACACATGTGCGGAGATTAGGATAGGAGCTTGGACACTGGAGTATTGTAAAACTGGTGGAAATGCCAATGATCATTTGAGTCTGTTGAACGACATTGTATGGTGTTCTTGCCAACACCATTCCATGTCCTGACGTAGGACAAAATGATTCAATAATATCACTATAGTAAGGAATGGATTTTAAGAGGTAGTTTGTCATACTCAAGAAACGCTGTAAAGCGTGCATATTGGCCAGAATATGCATTTGGCGTTTGTTCGCAGTCTTCTCTGGATCAGGTTTTACACCACCGTCTATCTGCAGGTGGCCCACATACTGCACCTGGTTGAACTTGAATTGACACTTTGTAGTGTTGAGCTTCAAATTGATATCCCTGACTTTGTTTAGGACATAATGACAGCAATTATCATGTTCTGCGACAGTACAATCCCAGATCAGGATGTCATCAAATATGATTTCAGGTGGTTGATCTGCAAAGAGCTGTTCCAATAGGCACTGTAACTCCCCACTGCTGGTAGAGATACCATATGGCATTCAGAGAAAGCGACATCTGCCTACCGGGGACATAAATGTAGTCAATCTTGAGGATGCCAGTGGGATTTGCCAAAATCTGCATTTTGTATCTAACACATTAAATACTCTTGCTTGTGGTATATCTAAGATGGCCTGTTCTACAGAATTCATGGGGTGAAGTGGCCTGAGTAGTGTTTTGGATTACAGGGTTAATACATATCCTGACTGTACCATCTTTTTACTGTGCTACTGTTGTCGAAACCCATTCTGTGGCCTCTTCCACTGGGGTAATTATGCCCATTTCTGACATTCGATGTAGCTCATTGATGACCTTCTGCTTCATCGCAATCAATATCATTCTTGGTGCACATTGTTGGTGTGACTAAGACATCTAATCTAGTCATCTTTGGTATATAACCGGGAGCTTGCCAATTGTCTGACAGTCAATAATGTCACTGTACCTTGTCATCTCCGGGGCTTAAAGTTGCGCAGTGTGGAGTTTTGGGCCAAGTTGAATGAGCCCTAACAAGATGCAGTCCCAGAGCCCGAGTAGCGGTTCAAGATTTTGGGCCACAATGTGGATGTCGAAGTTTCCCTGTATGCAGTGAAGTGTGGCCATGACCTCGGTGGTGATTGTCCACCGTAAACCACGAGGTTGACTGCTGGTTGGCATCCAGTGTTGCCTCCAGGTCTATTTCTCACAGTTTGTTTCTGAATAGAACATGGCACTCCAACCCTTGTCGATGTTGACTTTTAACTTGGTATTGGTTGAGATTATCTGTCTTGTGGTGAATATTTCTCCTCTGAGTGGCCAATTGCACACTTTCACAATATAACACGGATGATTGCATTGATGGTGTTTTGGGCAGTTCATTCAGATGGCAGTGTAATTTACTAATCCTAGTTACATGCCTGTCCCTGGGTACTGCTGGCATGGGAGAAAGACAGCTGTCATTTAGCAAAGTGATTCTACTTCCACAGTGATGACACTTTTTTCCAAAGGCAAAAGATTGTACCCTGTTTGGTGGGTGCTGGCCACTGCAGTTGGTGCAAGGCACCCCCTGAACTAAAAATACTCCAGTGTCCCGCCAAAATGCTGCCGTTTCCCGCTGGCAATCTTTATGCAATGTTTCAGATTGTCCATCAATTGTGTACACAGGCTGCTGCAGTTGATGCAGAGCGCCCACTGTACTGTGCATACATCTCTTTACCTCCTAAACCGTGCTGTTTCCCGCCTGAATTCTCTGACCTCTTGGACTACTCGTTTAAAATGCACATTTCTAAAGCAGACTCTAAAGTCAGGTCCTTCTGTTTCAGTCACTATTTTTGGAGTACATTATTTTCAGTGCCCCCTACCAACTGATCTCTAACGAATTCATCAGTAAACTCTCCAAATGCACATTTTGCTGCTAAGATCTTTAGCGTGTGCGTGAAGGACTGGATTGATTCGAACGGTTCCTGATTAGTAGAATGGAATATGTGGTGGTCTAAAATTATGCTTTTAAGCGGGGAGCATATTTCAATGAATTTCTGTAGGATCATTGCATGATCCTCTGAATCAAATTTAAGCAATCTAAACTTCACAATTGCTGTGTTCAGCAGAGTATAGGCTTGTACCTTTTTAGTTCTTTTTAGACAGTGCAGCACCACAGAAGATGATCAATTCCTGCTTCAATCTGTCCCAATTTTCTGCCACATTCTCATCGGAAAGAAATGGGTCTATGTTTCGAAGTCATACTGCCAGTCCTGACACCTTGTAGATCTGTGTGGTCTTTGAATCAATGACTGCACAAGGGACTTTCAACAAATGGGAGGTTTATTAACTGAACATACAAACTTGTATTAACACATCTACTCTGCCTGAGGTTGTGGGGAATTCCGACCAGCTCCAGCTCCATGATGCTCCACGTGACCACGTCATCACGTAGTCACGAGACGACCTGGTCTACAGAACTGATTGCATTTTAAACCCAAACAGAGTGGAATGCTCTGCAAGCAGTCAGCCTCCAACTAAATTTGTCAGGCCCATTTTCAGGCATTTTGAGTGTCTGCTTAAAACAGGTGTTAGGCCACTTGCATCTGTTCAGTAGGGGCCTAATGTCTGTCAGAGGTCCTCTCTAACTGAGGAAAGGGAAACCATTGCAAGGTTAGCTTGCATGGAGCTAGATAGTTATTTTGTGGAAATCAGGTCAAGAAACTTGAAGGTGGGTTTCATGAAAGATAAACTTTGAATTGCAACAGGAGAGATAAGAACAAAACTTTTGGAAGATGCAAGTTCAAAGCTAGAAATAAATACAGCTTAACCAGTCTGGCATTAAGTGGAAGTACAAAATATTTTTCCAATACAAACATTGCAAGAAGAATTAAAGTGCTTAATTTATTCTGTCATTTATTGGCATAACTATTTATTGTGGAACTGTTCATTTAATGACATGACCAGCTCTCAAAGATCAAATTTACAAAATTCTGTTGCACTTTAGTCTGTGAGCTACTGACAGGACATGTTTGTGTTTTAGGAATGCATACAATTTCACGGAGACTTTATTGGGACAGCCTGTGGACACCATGGTCCGTATGTTCCAGATGTTCTGTTCTGGTCAATTATACTGTTCTTTTCCACATGTACATTATCGCATTTCCTGAAGCAATTTAAAACCAGCCGGTACTTTCCTACTAAGGTAAATGTTTTTATTATTACAGCTCAACAGTGTCCTGAAGGGAAATGGTCTTTGTGAAAAATACTTGACAACTCTTTCTTGCTTAAGGAAGTAGAAGGTCTTTATCATCAGCGATAAAATATACAAAGTTCACAATGCTCAGTGTGACCTATATTATTATATTATGGTTTTTCATGAACTCAGTGCCTCTTTCAATTTGCTGCTTGTTAGTGCGGAAAACATTGCCATCTAGTGCATACTCAGAAGAATAACAGGTATTTGAAAGCAAGTGTGGTTTAGAAATGGTACAATTTTGAGATATAATTACCAATGCTTTAAAATTAATTTTAAGCTTCGTTTTGCTTTTTGGCATTTGAATGAGTTGTGGTCAGTTCTATTTGCTGAGCTGGAAGATTGTGGTCATGAAATTTGGTCATTAGTGTATGGTTTCTCAATGCTTTTGAGTGCCTTCTGCCTCCAAAATTGTGCCGATGGCATGTGCCTGCTTCAGACTGCGTCATCCCGGCACAGACGACAGGTGGACTGGCAGGCTGGCAGCCAACAAGGACATTGGCAGGGAGATATTGATGGGAAGACATGTGCCGACATCCTAAGAGAGGGCAGTCAGTTTGTGCTCCGTGGCACCACTATCATGCACTCTGGCAGCACCTCAGCTCACCTAGTCATCTGTTTGAGGACAAGTTGGACTGCAATGAGAATCAACAAGTCTGTTTGAACATTGGTGTCAACATCCATGAGACAGTAGTCTGAGCTTGCACGGCAATGAGCTGAGCTTACCATCTTCAGCCTGGGTTTCCATTGAAATATTCAGATGTTAGATGATTCCCCTTGTGCTGCAATTTCTGTTCAGTGGCCTCTCTTGAGCTGTATTGGAGGCTAGGACATTGGCCATTGGATACTGTCTTGTGGTTGGGTCCATGATTGTGCAAATGAAATTGGCCACCACTCCAACTCTGGAAAGAATGGACTATAAGCTCTGAGCAAAGCATTAAGGCAAGTCAATGTGGTCTATCTCTTCCATCTTCTGTGACAGTGAGCACAAGCTTTCTACCCATCAGGCACCTTCTGCTGGCCACCCCATCAAAGTGTATGTGAATTCTCTGCAGTATAAATCATGTGTGATCCTACACCCGGTAAGTTGGCACATATTACCCTTGTCTGGTTCCTTGGCTGCAGGCAAAGGAAGATTAGGTAAGGAGATACCATCATCTGTGATGGTTTCAGCACCACTGCTGACCGTAACCTCTGTGATGGCTACTCCAATGATGGCAATTATCATTTCCTCCATTGGGGTAAGGATATGCAGATGTGCCTATCTCCTATTGGTTAGTTTCTGCTGCCTCTGGTTATAGAACATAGAACAGTACAGCACAGAACAGGCCCTTCGGCCCACGTTGTTGTGCCGAGCTTTGTCTGAAACCCAGATCAAGCTCTTTCCTCCCTATCATCCCGAAGTACTCCATGTGCCTATCCAATAGCTTCTTAAATGTTCCTAAAGTTTCTGACTCCACTATCACTGCAGGCAGTCCATTCCACACCCGTACCACTCTCTGAGTAAAAAACCTACCTCGGACATCCTTCCTATATCTCCAATAGTTATATCTCCAATGGTTATGCACCACCTTGGCTTGCAAAAGAGAAGTGCAATGTGTTTTGAGTGGCATGGCTGTCATGATTGAATGACAGACTGTGTGTGGAAGCAATGCAATAAGGGAATGGTGCTGAGGTGAAGCTCTGAATGTCATGCATGTGTAGTATTTGATAAAGATTATTGGTTTGCACATTAGGGACTGGATTTTTCCACGGGTGGCAAAATGATATAGGGACAATTTTTCACTGTCACTGAGGGGTGAGAAACATTCACTCATTGAGAATTTTAGGAGGTGCCCACTTAATTGGCCTGGATGCAGGTTCTCCATCCAATTAAGGATAGCTGGTGGACTTTCAAAAATGGAAGGCCAATGAAAGCTTAGGAATGGAAGGTGCCTTGGCTCCAACTTACAAAAGATTTTAATAAAAACTAGTTATTGTAGCGAGGCTACCACTTCCTCGCTCCCTGCTACTTTCCCACACACTCTCTCTCATATGGGCTCCAGTACTCACCTACTCAGGCACCAGTAGCATCAATCTCGTGTTCGATAGAACTGTGTGTGCCAGTTAGTATGGAATCAGCTCTGAGCTTGTACCCTTTACTGTATATTTGTAAATAGTTCCAGGAAACAGTGAAGATTAAGTTAACCCACGTATGATTATGAGGACTTCTTAAGACCTACCAAACAGTAACCAACACCCTACAACAATATAGGTCTTTGGGTGTGGGAAGGAAGGAGACAGTGGCAGAAGCATGCCACATTATTCTCTATGGAGACTGGAGGATGATTATTGCTCTCTGAGCCCACAAAAAACAATTTTACACTTAGCTTTGTAGCACTTCTTCCTCGCGTTACTGTCATACCTGATTCAATGCAGCCCATGAGACTGTAAGATGTTCAAAGAGAGTGTCCAGGTCCATGATCTGAATGAATAATTGCACTTTTGTCTCCCCCCTCCCACCTGCACTTGCGTTTTTTGCTGTTCATTCCTGCATGATAGTGCAGTGTTCCAGCCCCAATCAATACTGGCATCATTCCTAAGCCTTTGTGAGATGCTTAAACCTTGATTTTTATTTTTAGCTTTAGCCTAGACATGAGACACCTTAATCTACAATATCTATGCATTTGTTGTGACTAATATTTCACTCCTATTCCCAGTAAATCATTGAGTCCTTTTAAAATATGAGTAATAAGATTTACTTTCTTATCACAGGTACGATCAACAGTCAGTGATTTTGCTGTCTTTCTTAGTATTGCAACTATGGTTTTAATTGATTATGGACTTGGGATCCCATCGCCAAAGCTCCAAGTTCCCAGTGTTTTCAAGGTAATGTGTATAATTCATTTTGCAAGTTACTTTAATATGGCATTTTCTATAACAGGTTTTAACAAATGGAACCAGAGAAGGTTGCAGCACCCAAGTGATCATGAGACACACAGAGCTGACTTTTCCCAGTCTGATAGAGGCACGTTTAGAAGTGGGGGTGCAGGGAAAGTACTGAGAAACTCTTTCAGGATGTTTCCATATTGCTGTCCTGCATCCAGGTGACTTTATCAAGGGCAGGTAGCCACAGGAATTGGCAGATTGCTCCATGGGCATTGAAGCCATCTGAGGTCCCAACTAAAGGCTATTTTTTCCCCATCTCTGTAACTTCCCTGGCATTGCATGGGCGAACATACGGCAGTCTGTGCAAAACAGTAGTCATGCGAATCTTGCCAGTAGAGTGGGAGGAACTTCAGCTCGCCGGTGAAGCCAGTTGCTCAGTTCCTGGGGCACCATTATGCATACTGTGTGCATAGTACACTGGGAGATCTCCTGTCACTCCACCCCTACCCCCCATGGACATTGACTCTCCCACAATTCCGATTGCCACCCTGGACATTGACCTCCCAACCCCCGATCGCTGCCCCAGACATTGCCCCCCCCTCCACTGCTCAAACCCCCATTCTGCAGAGTTACCCTCCTTCCCTCCCCCCACTACAGAACTCCCCCCTACCACTCCCCCACCAGGCTCTACCCCTTCTCAGTCTTCCCCCCCCTCAGTCCCCAAACTTTCAGGCCCCGCCCCCCAGTGCCAGTGTGGGGAGATCTGTGATTCACGCCGGTGAAGACTTCGACCGTCGAACGAGTTAAGATAGGTGAGCTCAGACGATAGTGTCCAGGACTCATTATTTTTATTTTATTCATTCGTGGGACATGGGCTTCTCTGGCTGGCCAGCATTTATTGCCCATCCCTAGTTGCCCGAGGGCAGGTGACAGTCAACCACATTGCTGTGGCTCTGGAGTCACATGTCGGCCAGACAAGGTAAGGATGGCAGATTTCCTTCCCTAAAGGACAATAATGCCCTTCCTGGTCGTGGAGCTGATATCGCCAGCAAAACAGTGATGGTAAGATCACGAGAGGTGAACAGCAGGGCGTGAATCCGATTTTTTGCCTCTTACCCTACCTTACCGGCTCACCATGCCTATCGACCGATATGGCAAACCTATAAGATTACACCCAAGTTTTACATCTTAACATGGATATGGATTCAGCAGTATACGATTTCTGAGATGGACTTGTAAATGGATTTGGACAATGCGGGGAATGATTCTTGTGTGTATTGCATGTAGTAAGATAGTTATTAAGGTATGTGTAACCCCCTGCTGACCACTATATGGGGCTACTATTTAAATATTCAATCAACAGGATCCCGAATTCCTAGCGGTTGATGTTGATTTGGCTAATTCCCTGTTTACCCAGTAAATGTCAGTACTGTAATCGGAATATCAAAAATAAATTTAATAACAAATATAATTAACAGACATAAAACGGTGAGCTCTGATCTATAACCGTTGGGGCCCATCCGTTGGTGCACACATGGGGAAACTCGTCCTCAGTAACACATTTGTAGATACTGTTCCAGTTGGATTGTATAGTCCCCACCAGTTACTCACGACACACACACACAGTCCAGAAGAGACACACGTGTGGAAGATGATGCCGCAGGAGGCAGAGGTGCCGCAAGCTATCCGTGCAGCAAAGTAGGTCGAGTGCGCTGAAGGCTCTCCTCCTCGGCAGTAATGAAAAGAACAGGCAGGGGAACGCCTGGCTGCCTCTCACTCCAAACCGAATTCTCACTGCCTGGAAAAAGCTCTCTCTGCACACTCCCTCTCCAGCTCTGCACTGCTTCACTTCCTGGCGCCTTTTTTTCCTCCTGCCCCCAGAGCAATCCCATTGGCCCAGCCCACATCACTCAACCAACAGCATCCTGTTCACAGCACCCGCCTGGCAAACAGGACACTGAAACCCACAAGGGACAAAGAACACTGGTAAATGTCTTCCCCACACATTTTCCTCAGTCCCTTACATATGTAACATAAGGAGGTCAGTTGGCCATTCTACTGATCATGATTGACAAGCAGCAGCGACATCAACATGCTGTTGCATGTGGCCAGGACCAGCGCCCTGCAGAGGAGGGGGAGGCTGGGTTCCCCTGCTCTTCCGGGGGAACAACGACAGATGGTGGAGTCTCGTAGGAGAAACTACTGACAAAGGGTCTTCTGCTGTCAAACATCCTACTTCCAGATGTCAGAGCTGCAGTGCCAGAGAAGATTGTGTCTGTCCCGAGAGACAGTGAACCACCTTTGCCAGGTCATACAAGAGCTGCTAGCACATGGACTGAGAGCTCACCTGCATCATTGTGGTCTGCTGTGCCCTCCACAACTAAGTAGTTTTTGGGAACCCGTGAGGATGGCTGGGTGAGAGATCTTCGTGGAGGTGAGAGGGGTGCAGCAGGAGACTTGAGGAGGCAGACTTACCTGGCTGTGGAAAGAAGGTCATTCATCTTCTTGCAGCACTGCTGCCCTGTCCTCTTCCGTAGCGAATTGGCACTTACTAAGGCTGCCACTGCCCCTCAAGCAGGGGATGGTGATCTTGGTGGAAGGACGTCTGCAGGAACGCAGGTACAGGACGTCCCACCTCTGCTCCACAGCATACAGGAGTTTGGTCAGGGCTCCCTCGGAGAATCTTGGCGCTGGCTCCCTGGCAGCCATCTCCTTGACTGGGTCTGGAACAAGTGCTGGGGATCCCTGTGTACGGAGCGCTCCATTGATTGCAGAGATGAAGTTATCCTGGAGCGAACGAATCAGCTGCCATGAGCATGGCATGATTCATGTAGGTAAAAAAAATCTTAAAGAAACTCAATTCCGTGAGATTTCCTTTCGCTGGCGCCAACGGGATTCTCACCGGCTTTCTCCCCGGAACCAACAGTTTGAAAAAAGTATGGTAAGATTCCACCCATTGTAAATTGTAATATTTTAACTGGAATAAATCAAAAAGTATCATGAGGGTGATGTACGTTCATTTCTTCTGTGTGGTTGGGAGAGGGGTGGGTGGTGTGGAGCTGGTGTGAAAATCTAGTTCATAATCCATGTGTTTTAGAATATAACTTTTAGTTTTAGGAATTATAATATTAACTAGATAATTTGGGGCTCTAACAAGATTATAACAGATGCCGTGAGAATACTTCCTGTAATTTAAAAGTAATTGACAGATTGATGTTTTTCTACTTGTTGCCTTTGGAGCAATCTCAATCGTAAGATCAACAAAGTTGTTCTCATAGTCATGCCATTAGGCAAGTAATCTAAATATTTAATAATCTAAGAAATGTAAAGTGAAGAAGGAATAAAGACACCATAATGTGGTGTCAGGGATCTGCTTCATTGCAAATATTATGATTTTTGACTTGATTTATTTTTGTTGTAGCCAACTAGGGATGACCGTGGTTGGTTAATTAATCCTTTGGGTCCAAACCCATGGTGGACAATAATAGCAGCTTTTATTCCAGCCCTGCTTTGTACCATACTCATCTTCATGGACCAGCAAATCACTGCAGTTATTATAAACAGGAAGGAACACAAATTGAAGGTGGGTGTAGACATGATCTTTGAATAAGCAACACATTTTAATCAGTATTATTTTTAAACGCATTGTCTGCTTTGAGTTTGTTAGTCTTCTGTATGGTGCATTCTTGATTATGTAGATTAAGTTTGGAATGTGTCATTACCTTAATGATGATAACAGCCAAGTTGTTTTTTTAAATCTATTACAACACTGGTGCACTGTGCTTATGAAATTGAAACCTTCAGGCAGAATCATGAGCACCTTGCCTCATCTTTATTTTGTTTGGATCATTTCCCCATTTAAATTGGCTGTGCTTGTGTTATTACTTTATTTGACCTTCTCCTTCCACTCATTCCTTCAACGGGTGACAGTAAGCATTTTTACCAGCCAAACGCATTGGCTCTAATGATTTCTAAATGACAATAAATTAGTACTGAACACATTCACTTATAACTGAGCCCTTATTGTTGGGACACCAAATTCTGCAGCATGTTTGCTAATTTCAATCAGTTGAGGATGATTATAGTGGCCCCTCCTGTGGCCTGTTTTGTAATCTATAATTATGGAAAAACGTCTGGGATGTTTATGTGTGATGTACGTATGGCTGATGTAACAATAAAGAATTCTTCGAGTTTCGTGGGTTTCCTCCAGGTGCTCTGGTTTCCTCCCATAGTCCAAAAGATTTGTGGATTAGGTTGATTGGCCATGCTAAATTGCTCCTCACTGTCAGGGGAATTAGCAGCATAAATACATAGGGTTATAGGGATAGGACCTGGGTGGGATTGTTGTAGGTGCATGCCCGATGGGCTGAATGGCCTCCTTATGCACTGTAGCTATTTTATGATTCTCTGATTCTTTTTCATTTATCAATCCATTTATCAATACAACAAAAGTTCAAGCCAATCTTGCTAATTGGCACACATCAGCCTCCAACTCAAATCATTGCCATCCTTTATCTTCTCTTTATGCTCTCTGTTTCTGTCAATGTATCTGAGTTCTGTCTTTAAAAATATGCTGTCACCAGTTAATATTTCAGCAATTGATTAATTTCCCCTCCTTAAATATGATGAAGATAAGTCATTTCAGCCAATCAAAAGTAATATTGAATAATTTGTAGAATTATGTTGCTGGACTGGTGTTGAAATTTAAATTTGAAGGAAGAGAATCTTGCCACTACCATCGTACTGACTGAGCAATTCAGGCATGTAAATAAAAAATACTATGATTATTTTCACAATTAGAGTAAGATGCACTATATTTTCAATTTCATCCTGAAATGACAAATTCCAATCAATGGCTTATCAAAGATGTTTAATTTATCATATAGATGATTATCTTTTTAAAAATTCAAGTTTTGTTACTTTTATGGTTATTTTACTTGTTTCACAGAAAGGATGTGGTTACCATTTGGATTTAATAATTGTATCCATCATGCTTGGAATTTGCTCTATTTTGGGATTGCCCTGGTTTGTGGCTGCCACAGTACTCTCCATATCGCATGTCAACAGCCTGAAATTGGAGTCTGAATGTTCAGCACCCGGAGAACAGCCAAAATTCTTGGGTATCCATGAACAACGAGTAACTGGCCTTATGATATTTATTCTCATGGGGTCATCTGTCTTCATGACCTCCGTTCTACAGGTAACGTCAATGTATAACAGCTCTTCTCCGCGTTTCAATACAATTAAAAATCTGAATTGTAACAAAATAATCTAACAATTGGCTATTAGACTATTGACAATAGACATTAGACAATTGGCTATTAGACATTTTAAATGAATGTGCATGATCATATCTATTGACTATATTTTTCTATTAGGATATTAAGCTGTCAGCTTCAATTAGTAAAGATGAGTGGGTTGCTTTGTGTGTTATCAACAGCTCTGAGGCTGACCTGGTCAATGTCACTGATGCCATTTTTTTACTGCAACCATTTCTTGTTATTATACCTAACATCTCTGCAGCATTTGTGATATTGAACACTCCATCCACTTCTGCACCTGCCCATTTGCACTTTTCTGATTCCATTTTTACCTGTCTCTGCATGGCTCGGCTTTCTCCAGCAATGATCTCTCCTCCCGCTAGCATGTAGGGTCCTCAGTTACATGTTACCACTCATTGACATTGTGAGATCAGTTTTCATATATTTGCAGTCAACACCCAACCAGACTTCTCCAACAATTTCCTTGGTTCCTCGTTATTCTGTCAAACTGACGTAAGTGGCCGATGGGAAGACTGAAAATGTTCATCTACAATTTTGTCTTATTTTGATGGGTCTACAATTTTGCTTCCAAGATAATTTATATTTTAGCGATATAAACAGTCACGGACATATGCTGTTTGGGAAGCTTCACGTGAAAGCAGAATCTAGTGTGGAATTTGGAGACTGGTTCCAAAGTACAAAGGTAAAAAGGGGAGAAAGTACAGTGGCATTACTTGCTAATATAAGATCTAACTCCAATGTGAAGATAAAAGTTGACTTCCAACAATCTGGTTTGGACCTACCCCAATAGAAGGATATCATCCTAACAGGTCAGCAGTGACAAAAACAGAAACTGAAAAATACAGTCAAAAGTGAAGTGGGTCCAACTGCAAATTTTTGGAAGTGGAAACCAATTGTCTTTGCTGCTGGTATCACTTTTTTTGTTAGATAAATCGGGTGGATATTCTTTTGGGGGGCTATTTCAGATTCGAAATGCAGGCTCTAGGCCACTTTATTTACTTATGTAAAGGCCCAATACCAGTTTTAGGAGGATACCAAAGAAGCCAGAAATGTGGCTCAACCCAGTATCAAGTCAAATGTCTTTCAGGTATACATTTGGTACAGGACATTGGCTCCCAGAATTAATGCTCATATATCCTATTGTTGCAAGTAAAACAGTCCAATTTTCTGCCCTTTCCCATGAAATACCTGTTCAATGACTTTCTTTGCCTCCAAAATTAAAGGCGTTCACTGAAATTTGAGATCGTTCTGATAATACATTTTGTGAATTACCATGAGTTTCAGCTTTTAACTCAAGGGATAATTGTTGTTTTCATTGTTTCTGGTACTACTATTTTTTGCCACTAGCATTTTTAAGTTGTCCCACAACTCAAATATTGTGTACCAGTCGCAGGGCCTTGTGATAATTTATGAGTTGGATGGCTTTTATTTTTAGCATCCTTCTCTCCATTGACATAAAATATGACAACTGGGCTTCTCTGAGGATATTACACCCCTGTACATGTGCTCAGGTGCCTGCTCAGATAATGCAAACACGGTGACTTCCCTCTGACACTGCTGAGCAGTGCTGGAGGGCACGTCAAGGAATTTACACCATATTGGATAATGGGTGGATTTTAGGGCCCAACTAATTTTGCAATGGGTGCAAGCCCAGCTCTGATATTTTTTTCCCCAAAAATGTACTTTATTTATAAAATTGGTCAAAAAATATACATGGTGTAAAGTTCCAATTTGGCATTAAATAAAGTACAACACAGCTCAGTTGCTTTCAGTGCACTAGGTGGCACTGTGGGGTGTCTCATGACATTTACAATTACAAACTTATCTTTACAATAAAGACACGCACTGATTATTTAATGAAACAAATCGTGATGGCTGTCAAACTTAGATTTAATGTCCTCAAGTCCTGGAGTTACCCATTTCCAGTGATGCCCCAAGAAGCTGGTGATGGATCTTGTACCTGGAGCACTTTTTTAAAACATTTGCTCCATTCTTTAATATACAAAGCCAATGCACAGAGCAGATAGGGCAAGCCTTTAACCTATCTCCTTGCTTGCTCCAAAAACCAATTCAAATTCTGTCCCTGGAGCACTCTCAAACTGGATGCTCCGAGAGGTCCAGGTAGCAAGGTGAAAAGGGTCAAACAGATAAGTAGCCAATTTTTTATTAGCACCTGGGGGTCACGTTGGCTGCAATTCTTCAACAGCTACGTTTGTGATTTTGCCCTAGGTTCCTGGTACAACCCTGTGCCAGGAGATGGGTCTTGCACCATATGCGGGACCTGCTTATGCTAATGACCTGGCCCAGAATATTTCAGTGTTTTTATCAGCCTGTCCATCACTTGGGAAAGGAGAAGGGGTGCAAATTCAGGGCCTAAAACCGATTCAAATCGTTCAATATAATTTGGTTGCAAATGGTGATAAAAGTCATGGAGGAAATCCTTATTTGCCTTAAGATAGTGTCCAAACTATGAAGACATATATTTGATTAATGGACGACTAATCCACTGAAATTATTTTCTTGACTTTTTTGGACAAATGACCTGTTTGTATTTTTAATAGAAAATCTTTGGTTCATGAAAAATAAGATCACGGTCTGCTGGATGTAAAGCAGTGGATGAAATGGTTGGTCTCGTATGAATTAGGTATGGGAGAGAGAAGAGAAGACTGACATATATTAACATTTAACAGTGAAGGCCCAAGCTTTAACTATTATAGATATAAATAGATATAAATACAGTTATTATAGACACAAGTCCTGCAATTGTACCAAAGAAAAAATTTGTTCTTTTTCTTTGTTTTAGTTTATTCCAATGCCAGTGTTGTATGGAGTGTTCCTATACATGGGTGCATCATCTCTAAGAGGAATTCAGGTAAAGATTACGTTTTGTAGTTACCAAGTTAGATTATGCCAATGATGATAAAAATCTAAAGTATGCAGCTGAACACACTGGGGTTTACCATTGACTAGAAATCTCACTGGACAAGCCTTATAAATACTGTGGGTGCAAGACCGAGTCATAGACTAGTAATTCTGTAAGTAATTCACCTGTTGACTCCCCAAAACCTGTCCATTATTTGCAAGTCACAAGTCAGGAGTGTGATTAAATATTCTCCAGTTGCCTGGGTGAGTGCAGCTCAAGAAGCACATCACCATTCAGAACAAAGCAGCATACTAGATTGACAACCCATCCATCATCTGAAACACTCGCTCCCTCCAGTGGCAGCAAAGAATATACCATCTCCAGGATACACTGCAGCAACTTGCCAAGTCTCCTTTGATTGAATCTTCCAACCTGTGAGCTCTACCAGCTAGAAGGACAAGGTCAGTAGCTGCATGGAAACCACATCATCTGCAAGTTCGCCTCCAAGTTACACCCCTTCCTGACTTGGAATTATTCCTTCACTGCCCCGGGTCTAAAACTTTGGACTTACTCCCAGCAGCACTGTGAATGACAGCTACGCCACAAGAAAATGGCTTACCTTCTCGAGGGCAATGAGGGAATGGGCAACAAATGCCTTGCCAGCAGGTCTCAGAGTAGATGTAGGTTGAAGCTTCCTCAGTTCTGATTGTTGATGCTAATGTTAGAAGAGCAACCCCAATGTAACAGTCTGATTTTTCCTATTTCTCTCTCTGTGTCGCATTATACTTTTTTGCCTTCCTGGAATGAGACCACAAGTTTCGATTTAAGCTATGTATAGTTTTGTAGTATGTGTTAATTGTCACAGAGCAATTGATCGAAAACACTCGAGAGTTGTTTTACATGGATTGAGCCAACTGAGCTGAATGAAATACAGCCTATAGCTTTTGGAATGATAACATCTCTGGCACCAAGACAAACATGCACATTGTGACTAATTGATTACTAATCAAAGCTAACTCCTGTGGTCATAGTTGATGATTCCATTAAGTCTTCCACAGAGTACAAGATCTGGAATTCTTTTTTAGAGAGAATTTGGCATGGCAAACCGAGTAGCATTGGCTTGTGGAGACTTGTCTCAAACATGCTTCCCATATTATTAATGAATTATTATAGTTATTTACCGTACCAAAAAAAAGCACCAGCCGACTTTGGGGCCTGTTAGGAGCCCAGTGCACATAATTTTAATGGGATTAATAGGAAAAAATTTGTACCTGTAGCCTATGTCCCCCAATATCCATCCACAAATAATTAGCACCACTATGTAAGTAACAGTAAGAATACAGAAAGGTAACTCTGTGGTGAATAATACATTGAGAAGACTATTGCGCATGCTGCCACTGAAGTTGGCATCACTTTGCCTGAAAATTGATCAGTGTGGTGCTTTGGAACTTGAGTCATACCATTTGCTGCTTCATTTTATTTAGTTCTACTGAATGTACTGTTTTGCATTGAATTTCTGAATGGCAAAAACTCCGTTCTATGAAGTCGAGGAGAATGAAGATATAGAAGAGACCAGATTGGAAGTTCCTAGAGCAAAACATCATAGAAGGTGCTTTGCTGCAAATGCCCATACTCACTCATAAGGATATGCAAGCCAAGATAAGTTCTTGTTTTGACTTTCTGGGTTTCAAAGTCTGAGGTTGTGCATCTACCTACCCACTCACCCAGCCCCACACGCACCAGAAATTATTGAGGAAATATGTCAACTGCTGGCTGAAAATCTGCTGCCCACTTACACCAAGAGAAGGATATTAATTGTGTCAGTCACCTTGAATATCTTTGAATTTGGATTTTTTGAGGCAATATCTGATAACCTTTCCAAACGTAGGTAGTTACCCACCACTACATCAAGAAGGTCACTGATGATCTCTTCCAAAGAGCTGCTCCATATCATATCTTTCAATGATTAACAGATTAAATGTAGCACTCAAAACTCTATATTGCAACCTCCTAAATATTATTAAAAGGAAACCCTTTCATTCAATTAATGTCCAGCCAGTCACCTTATCTGCATGTCAGTGGCAGAAGCCCAGGAAGTCTTCATAGTGCTTTAAGCCTGGCCTCATCAATGTGGTTGAATGCTAATCAGGGATATCCCCTGTGATAATGGCTGGGCTCCAGTAAAACCGCTATAATGGGTCACTTGATACAAGGAGGCCCAGGCCATTACAAGAAATGGCAATGAACAACAGATTGAAATTATCAAGTGCCATTTTGGGCGAGTGCCTCAAGAATCTATTGTTATGCTTTCTGTGAAGCATAACTATGAAAATGGAACAACTAGTAGGGGATAAGGGAAATTGCATTTCCTGAGTTCTGCAGAGGAAATGGATCTCAGCACCATAGTACTGGTTGTGACAGAGACAGTCATCTGGTGTTGCTATGAACAGTGAGAATGATGATATGCTCCTACAATATGCCCCTTCTGATCTCCCAGCTTACCTGCATTCTCTTATCTGATATGATGAGTAAGCTACTGATGGTGTGGCCATTGACCTCTTACTTCCCATATCCTTCCCTTCCCTCACAGTGATTCTTCCCCTTTTTTGGGGATTTTATGCTTTGAGTCACTCAAGAGCTGCTGTCTGCCCAGAAATAAATGCCCAAGGAAAAAGAGAGAGCTACAGCACGGTAGTAATAAGGAGGCCCTGTCACGAGAAATTACATTTGCAGCCATCAGTTCAGATGTTGGCACTGCATGTACTTTGGAGGTTAACATAGAGTTGGGATCAGCACAGGCTAGAGTCAGGGTTGTATTAAAGGATGGCTCATTTCCTAGCTTAGCAGAGGGCAAGGTTACAGATGATTCAGGTGAGGATTTCATGGGATGGCATACAAGCTGATGGACATGCACACTGAGACACTGGGTGCATTAGTTAGCTGCCAGACCGATTCCAGTAACTGTTAAGGAGCCTGGACTTATAGATATAGATAGCTCTTTGACAGTGCACTAGGTGATGCTATTCTAAGAATCTAGAGATGAGTAATGCAATGATGGATGCTGAATGGAAATTACGGGACTCTAGCAAGGTCTTGTAGAGATAGTGAACCATCATTTCTCTGGGGAGTTTCATGTGACATTGGAAGTCTGTGCACCTAGTATTTAGTAGGTGGCCCTCCAAAATGGATTAAATGAAGTGATCAGCCTAAAATATGTTCACAATATCCAACCAGTGCTCAGCACCCATATAAAATGAGTGTTGGTTCATCAACTCTTTGTGGTTAGTTTTCAGAGACAAGAATTTGCTTTGGAGTTGCAGTGGATTGGTAAACTGCAAACATGACGGGGTCGATTCTCACAAAAAATTCTAAGTGCCAAATTCGCTTGAAAACTGGAGTAAATCACGCTGCTTTTCTCAGCGGGTGTTTCAAAATGAATCTCCCGCACTCTGCACTGCAGAGTGCACTAGCGCAAATCACACTGAAAATCAGTGTGATTTGCCACTGGGAGGCCAGCAGCAGAGTGCTGGCCTCCCCACCTGGGAGGCCAGCAGCAGAGCGCTGAGTGGGCCATTGCGCATGCGCCGATCTGTCAGTACCGAGATTGATGCATGATGCCCCTGTCGGCCAGCATCCCGATCGTTGGCCAGCTCAATCGCTGGCAAGCCCTGCAACCTCCCGCATCACCGGCTGTGCGATTTCCCCCCCACGGCCCAATTGCTGGCCCCTCCCAACCATGTTCGGGCCCAACCATGACTCCCACCTCCTGACAGTACCGACGCAACCCCGATCCGCAGTCCCAGCAACACCCCCCACACCCCCTCCGCCTGCCCTGTTCGCTGGCCTCCTTCCTTCAGCCACCAATCCTGTCTGCAGAGTGGCAATGGGACACCCCACCGATGACCCATCAGGTCCTGCCCCTAGGGCCCCCCCCCACATGCCCTTCCCCCTTGGTACTGCCCCATGTCCAATGGGCAATGCCAAGGTACCCCCTTGGGCATTTGCACTTTGCCCATAGGGCAGTGCCGAGAGAGGCTAATGGGCTCAGAGACCTCAGTTCCGGACCTGCTAATCATATTTAAATTATATTAAATTCCCCCCCCCCCTGCATACCTAATGCAGCTCTGCACCTATTTCTGGCCTGGAGCTGGTGTTGCCAGAAATCTGGTGCTGGGAGAAATTTTGGGGGCTGGACGCCCAGCATGGATCGCACTAATCCAGCTCCACTGAAATCTCCTGGCCCACTGCATTAATTTATTAGTGCAGCAGGATGGGAGAATCACCCCCAATATGTCTGTTCAACAAAGAAGGAAGACAGAAAGCAGGAAATGATGGGCCACTTAGCCTAACATCCATCACTGGGGAAGAGTGCTAAAATCCATTATTACAGAAGTAGTCGAAGGGTCAACATGCTTTTGTGAAAGGGATATCATCTTTAACAAACTTATTTGAGTACTTTGAGGATGTGACAAGCAGGTTGAATAAAGGGGAAGCAGTAGATGTAGTGTATTCAGATTTGATAAGGTGCTACACAAAACACTACTACAGAAGATAACTTATAGTGTTGGGGGTGATATGCTGGATAGAGCACTGGCTAACTAACAGGAAACAGAGAGTCACGATGAATAGGTGATTTTCAGGATGATAAGTGCTAAATAGTGGAGTATCACAGAAATCAACCCAATGGCTTTTATGATCTATATTATTGACTTAGATGGAGGAATCAACTGTATTGTAGTCAACCGCATTGCTAATGATAGAAAGGCAAGTAGGAAAGCAATTTGTGAGGAGGATACAAAGAGTCTGTAAAGGAATAGAGATAGATTAAGTGAGTAGGCAACAATTAAACAGATGGAGTATAAAGTGGGAAAATCTGAGGTTTTACACTTCGGCAGGAAGAATAGAAATTCAGAAAATTATTTAGATAGAGAATACACTGCGGAGGGTTCTGGATGCCCATGTACTTAAATCACAAAAAGTCGGAAAGCAAATTGAACTTTGGCCTTTATTGCAAAGGGGGATGGAGTATGAAAGTAAGGAAATCTTGCTGGAGCTGTACAGGGTCTTGCCGAGGCTACATCTAGAGTACTGTGTACAATTTTGATCACCTTAATTAAAGACAAGAGTTAGTTCCATTGGAAGCATTTCAGGGAAGGTTCACTAGGCTGAGTTCTGGGGCGAGGAGTTTGTTCTAAGAGGAAAGGTTGAGCATGTTGGGCCTATACTCTTTAGAGTTTAGAAGAATGAGAGGTGGTCGTACTGAAACATAAGATTCTGAGTGAACTTGTTGGTAGATGCTAAAAGGACGTTTCTTGTCATGGGGGAATCTGAGTCTAAAAATAAGATGGAGATGAGGAGCAACTTCTTCTCTGAGTGGATCATTAGTCTTTGGAATTCTCTTTCTCAGCAAGTAGTGGGATATTGAATATATTCAAGGCTAAAGTAGTGAGTTCAGGATTATGGAGGCCAGGCAGGAAAATGGAAGTAAGGCAACAATCAAATTAATCATGATCTTTTTTAATGGCCTACTGCTGTTGCTTTTTCTTGTGTTCTTGCGTTGTATTAGATTGTGACAAATGAATACAGTGATTTGTCAATTTAAATGCTGCTTTGTTTTGGCTTCACTATTGAAACAATTTATTTATGTTAAAGTTGAATTCTCTCTACCATCTGTGAGCGGTTGGCAACAGAACTCAAAATGTCAATAGTCTTAATAGCATCCTTGGGTATCCCACTGGGCATACCAATCTGTCTGCTATTTCTGACAGAGGAAGGAGAAGAGGCATGCAAAACAAGCCTGTTTGCATCTTAGCCAAAGTATTAGGCATTTAGATGCACATGGAAATTATGATTAGTGAAGAAGGTTCTGTGAGAATGGTACAGTTCTTTAGACAGACCTTGACACTACAGTTATGTTAATTAGTTAATGGCAAGGCAGCAGTTGTCTTCAACTTTACTGCTGCTGCTGTTTTTAACGCAATAACATAACAAATTCGCAAAACTTCTCTTATCAGTAGTGTACAGTTAAATGAAGTAGGAGACAGATGTTTTGTTAACCCAAAACAGAAATGTAACGATTTTCTCAGTAGAAACCAGCAAAAATTTTGAAAGACCCCTGCAAGTCTATGACTTCCCAAACTGTACAGCAGTGCTTCCCAAACTTAAAGGTTGTTAAAGTTTATTTATTAGTATCACAAGTAGGCTTACATTAACACTGCAATGAAGTTACTGGGAAAACCCCCGAGTCGCCACATTCTGGCGCAAGTTCGGGTACACTAAGGGAGAATTCAGCACGGCCAATGCACCTAACCAGCACGTCTTTCGGATTGTGGGAGGAAACTGGAGCACCCGAAGGAAACCCACACAGACATGGGGCGATTGTGCAGACTCTGCATAGACAGTGACCCAAGCCAGGAATTGAACCCGGGTCCCTGGCGCTGTGAGGTCGCAGTGCTAAACACTGTGCCACCATGCCACCCATATCTTTCCTGGTGCGACCTCATTTTAATTCTCCAGGTTTAGTGTGACCATAGAGTGAAAATCCGGGGGGGTGCAGGAGTTCTTGAGCCAGGGGATGGCCCTCAGTTGTTGAGCAGGGTGGGGTAGCACCAAAGTAAAACAGACCAGCAAGATAGTAACGTTAAGTATTTAATTATTAACGTTCACGCAAACATTAGACACCTGAAAATCTGTGTTTTGAAATGTAAACTATTTTGTGAAAGAGTAATCTTACTCACATTAGGCACAGATTCTCTACGCTGACTCTTATGATATGGCCCAAACTAGCAAAAGGGAAAGTAATAATTTCAATCTCTGGCAAACATGTTCCATAAATTAAACAGGAGCAAGTGATGCAAGAAACATGAAAAATCGCGAATGATTTGAAAAAGGCTTCAGCAGCCACACTGGAGAGACTGAGGCTGAGTTGTTTATAAGCAGAACCCCTAAGCGTGGCGTGCTCAAAGCAGACAGTGAGACTACCTGTGCAAAGCTTGTTCTCTCCTCTCCCAACAAACTGTGAGCCAGGGGAAAAAAATGGGCACATGTCTCAAGGGGCACCGGAGCTGGTCCCTGGATTTGTTCAAAGTGTTGGTCCCGGTGAGACAACCAGGGAGAATCCCGGCGGCGGGAAAAGTCACCATTTATTCAGCCTCTTTAACAACATTTTTTTTCCATGTGTTTCACGTCGTGCTCGTGGCAGCTTTCCTGTGATTCACTCGCCCAGGTAAAAATCTTTGCAAACAGTGGGGCGCTCTTTTTAAACGCCAACCCCAGCACTTGTTCCAAGTCCATTCGGGGGCTGGCTGGCAGTAAGACAGCGCCACATTTCGCAGAGAGAGCCCTCAGCAAGCTTCTGGATGACATCTTCTGCCTGTGAGCGACCGGACATCCAGCAAGCACGGTCAGCAACCCCGCCTGGGGGAGGCTGCTCTGCCATTCAATTAGATCATGATTGATCTGATATAACCCTCATCTCCACTTTTCTGCCTTATCCCCATTACCCTTGATTCACTTACTGATAAAAAATTTGTCTATCTCAGCCTTGAACATACTTAATGACCCACCCTCCCCAATCCTCTGCAGTAAAGAATTCCACAGATTCACTACCCTCTGAGGGAATAAATTCCTCCTCATCTCTGTCTTAAATGGGTGACCCTTTACTCTGAGATTATGACCTCTGGTCCTAGACTCTCCCACAAGGGGAAACAATCTGTCAGCATCTACCCTGTCAAGCCCCCTAAGAATCCTCTATGTCTCAATAAGATCACCATTCAATCTTCTAAACTCCAACAAGTATAGACACAACCTACTCAACCTTTCCTCATAAGAAAATCCCTCCATACCTGGGATCAACCTCGTGAACCTTCTCTGGACTGCCTCTCAATGCCAATATATCTTTCTTCAGCTATACTGTTCACAGCATTCCAGGTGTGGTCTAACTAGTGCCTTGTATAGTTTTAATAAGACTTCACTATTTTTATACTCCATTCCCTTCGAAATAAAGGCCAACATTCCATTTGCCTTCCCAATTAACTGCTGAACTTGCGTGCTAGCTCTTTGTGACTTATGCACAAGGACCCCCAAATCCCTCTGTGCTGTAGTTTTCTGCAGTCTTTCTCCATTTAAATAATATTCAGCTCCTTATTCAGAAATTATGTCTTTTTTTTAACAGTTATTTGACCGGTTGAAACTCTTTGGGATGCCTGCAAAACATCAACCTGACTTCATCTACCTACGGCACGTGCCTCTTCGGAAAGTCCACCTCTTCACTGTGATCCAAGCTTCTTGCTTGATTATTCTCTGGGTAATAAAAGCTTCCCCGGCTGCCATTGTCTTTCCTATGATGGTATGAACCTATAATAATAAAAATACCCCAAGTTATTTTAGAAATGAAACCAAAATGCACATACGGTTAACAGTCCTGCTTTACTTTAAAAACTATTTTGGTGATGATACATTTAAAGTTATGATACAAAGTGATCATTATATCTACTTGCTTTAATTAAACTTTAGAAATAAGTAAAAGTTCATTAAGATGATCGTAAGTAAAACATTTTACATGCATTTTTGAAGTGATTTAAAAAGTGAAGTATCAGTAGAGGATTTATTACATTTCAGAAATAGCAGAGGTTATTTCTAATTAGTTTCACAGTTATGCTTTTCCATGCTAACCAACACTTTCAGTTTCTGTGCTTGGTGATTGCTGAAGCTTGCATATGTTTCAGGTTTTGGCCCTCGTGTTTATCCGGAAACTGATGGATTTTATCTTCACTAAACGAGAATTGAGCTGGCTGGATGATTTGATGCCTGAGAGTAAAAAGAAAAAGTTAGAAGATGAAGAAAAAGAAGTAAGAGGCTTGAGTCAGCCATTTCCTTGTCTGCACTGTCTAATTTTTAGGTCACACTAGAGTAGCCGGAAGAGGAAAGTTGGACAGTCTTACCTGCTGGAAATGTGCCGCATTTGCATCCTCTCTCGTTTTCAGATGTGCCGGGCTGATATTGTTTAAATTGCTCAGCTTAGATGGGTGGCTGTGTCTGACTTCAATGTGTACCTAACCTCACTCTTTTAGTCTTTTTTCACTTCTTTAGCACTCCTGGACTGTTCTCTTCTATTCCGGTGCCTGATTTCACTTCTCCCCTCTCAGATACTCTGCTCTCCCAATTCCCTGACCCCAATCCTTAAGGGTATTCCCTGAGCTTCCTGCTCTCTTGTCATTTGTGCTATGCTTGTCTCCATCCCAGTGCCCTGCTTGTGGCCTCTTCCTGTCAAACTCACTCCTCTCACTGCTGCCGCTGTGGCCACCGGTGGTTCAGCCCTCACTGCCCCTCTATACATCTCCCTCCAGTACGTCCATTCACTTGTGGATTAGGTCCTTTTCATCCATGAATTTGCAATGGATGAATATATACACATCATGACCTTGATTGAAATCTGGCTGAGAAATAATTATCCCTTCTGGTCATCTTCCAAATTTCTACAGGTTCTGGAACATTTCCTGAAGATTGGATGGTAGCAAATGTAATTCCACTTTTTAAGAAAGGAGACAGAGAAAGAAAATGAGGAACTACAGATCTGTTAGACTGACATCGGTTGTTGGAAAATACTAGAATCAATTGTAAAGGGTGTGCTAATTAGACACTTAGAAAATAATGGTAGGGTTGGGTTGAGTCAGTATGGATTTATGAAAGGGAAATCATGTTTGATAAACCTGTTGGACTTTTTTGAGGATGCCTTTAGCATGGTTGACCACTCCATCCTCTTCCACAGCTTCTCCACTGTTGTCCGACTGCTCTCGCCTGGTCCATTCTTATCTATCTAATTGTCACCAATGTATCACTTGCAAGGCTTCTTTTCAGCTTCTATCCCCTAAAAATCAGTTTTGGGTCCCTTCTATTTCTCATCCAGATGCTGCCCCTTAACTACTTTGTTCAAAAATATGTCCACTTCCATATGAATGCTGATGACACCCACCTAGACCTCACCACCCCCTCTTCATCCTCACACAGCCTGTAAATTATGAGACTAATTACCTGACATCCAATACTGGATGAGCAGAGATTTCCTCCAATAAAATATTGGGAAGACTGAACCCATTATTTTTTGCCCTTGCCAGTAAGTTCGCTTGCCAGCCACCAACTCAATTCCTCTTCCTGATACTTGTCTGAGGCTGAACCAGACTATTAAAAACCTCTCTGTTATATATGACTCTGAGATGAGCTTTCAACTCTATATTGTGCCATCACAGAGACTGCCTATTTCAAGCTCCATAAAATTGTCTGACTCTGCCCTGGCCTCAGATCATCTGCTGCTGAACTGAACTCCTTGTTCATGCCTTTGTTACCTTCAAACTTGACTATTTTAATGTAGTAATTCAGCCAAATGCTTTTTTCTGCCACCAACAATCTTCGTTGTGAACCAAAGGAAAAGGCCGCTTCCGCAGCTTACAGTCAGGTAGTCTTCACCTCGGGAGCTACAACTCTAGTTCGGGTAACGTTACAGGATAAAAAAACCTTGCTGACTGTTTCCCATTGGAAGGACCTCCTCTCACTCAATAAGGCAACTTGTATTCCACAAAACCCACAGTTAGACCTTGTGGCCATCATAATACACACTTGACTGACTTCTCGAATTTCAACTTCTGTAAATTTGAGGCTATCTAAAATTTTGCTGCCTATGTCCTAACTTGCATCAAATCCCTTTCATCGGTCACCTCTGTGCTTGTTACATTGGCCTATACTTTCTCCCAGTGAAGCAATGCCTTAATTTTTAAGCTCTGGAAATTCCCCCTAAAATTCTCCACCTCTTTCCTCCTTTAACACACGCTCTTTGATCAAGCTTTTGGTCATTTGACTGAATATTTACTGATGTGGCTGGATGTAATATTTTGTTTTCGATTGTCCTTGTGAAGCACTTTGCAATATTTTATTACACTAAAAGTTGCTATATAAATACAAGTTTGTTTTTTTTGTTAGGGATGAGAAATGTCTGCCATTAGTAGAATTCCGACTTACGGAGAATGGAATTTGCTTTTCTGATGTACTCCTCCCTTCAGCCGCCACCCCTCTAACATGGCCAAGGCTGCGAGGAGAGAGTCTCAATCCACCAGTAACATGGTTGAGAGCTGGACCTAGGGTGCCACCACCCAGAGTTCAGCAGGCCCATGACAGGAAGGTTTGGGGGGAGGGACTGCTGTGTGATTTGGAGGAGGTGGTTGGGTAGAGGGGCTCCTAATTGAGTGAGTGAGGGGTTGGGAAAAGGGGCAGTGCGAGGGGCTGACTGCAATGTATGTAGGGATGTGGGGCAGAGGGGCTTCATTGAATCTTTTGTTACCATGGAATATGTAGAATTTGGCTGAAATCTGAGTTTTACGAAGTACTTTAAAAATGCAGATTTTCATATTTATATGATATATCTTTACATGTGATACACAAACTTTACTGATCCAAGTTGAATTATACCATGCTTCTTTATTGCTATTTAGTTTTTTTGCTGGTGTCTGGGGTTATGTTAGTGTCAAGAGTTTTTAAAAATATATATGTTCATGGGATGTGAGCACCACTGGAAAAGCCAGCATTTGTTTCCCATACCTAATTGCCCTTGAGGAGATGGTGGTGAGTTAAAATAGGGTGAAATTGGAAAACAGCTTATGAAGCACTGCAGTGGTCCTTTGCTTCACTTTGCATGTACCTGAAGTTTTTAAAGTTTATTCATTAATGTCACAAGTAGGCTTACATTAACACCTGCAATTTAGTTACCGTGAAAAACCCCTAGTCGCCAAACTCCGGCGCCTGTTAGGGTACATGGAGGGAGAATTTAGCATGGCCAATGCACCTAACTATCATGTCTTTCGGACTGTGGGAGGAAACCGGAGCACCGGGAGGAAACCCATGCAGACACGGGGAGAACGTGCAGACTCCGCACAGACAGTGACCGAAGCTGGGAATTGAACCCAGGTCCCTGGTGCTGTGAGGCAGCAGTGCTAACCACTGTGCCACCATGCCACCCTCCCAGTCCTAAGATTACAACTCTTTGGCAAAAATGCAAGTTTGTACCTTTAATATTATCTTTAACTTCTTGTTAGACATGGTTGGACCACTTTTCCCATGAGGCTTTTATTCCGTAAGGAATGTATATTTATTACAAAATATGTGAACTAATATCAAAATAAATAAATAATATTAAAATATAGAACCATAGAAAATAACAGCTCAGAAACAGGCCTTTTGGCCCTTCTTGTCTGTGCCGAACCATTTTTTGCCTAGTCCCACTGACCTGCACTTGGACCATATCCCTCCACACCCCTCTCATCCATGAACCCGTCCAAGTTTTTCTTAAATGTTTACCACTTTATCCGGCAGCTCATTCCACACTCCCACCACTCTCTGCGTGAAGAAGCCCCCCCTAATA
This sequence comes from Mustelus asterias, assembly GCF_964213995.1. NCBI lineage: Eukaryota > Metazoa > Chordata > Chondrichthyes > Carcharhiniformes > Triakidae > Mustelus > Mustelus asterias. Next base: position 43,340,055 of record NC_135814.1, on the reverse strand, counting down.
TTCCCTTTAAACTTTTCTCCTTTCACCCTTAACCCATGCCCTCTGGTTTTTTTCTCCCCTAGCCTCAGCGGAAAAAGCCTGCTTGCATTCACTCTATCTATACCCATCAAAATCTTATACACCTCTATCAAATCTCCCCTCAATCTTCTCCGCTCCAGGGAATAAAGTCCCAACCTATTCAATCTCTCTCTGTAACTCAGCTTCTCAAGTCCCGGCAACATCCTTGTGAACCTTCTCTGCACTCTTTCAACCTTATTTACATCCTTCCTGTAACTAGGTGACCAAAACTGTACACAATACTCCAAATTCAGCCTCACCAATGCCTTATATAACGTTACCATAACACACCAACTTTTATACTCGATACTCCAATTTATAAAGGCCAATGTACCAAAGGCACTCTTTACGACCCTATCCACCTGTGACGTCACTTTTAGGGAATCCTGTACCTGTATTCCCAGATCCCTCTGTTCAACTGCACTCTTCAGAGTCCTACCATTTACCCTGTACGTTCTACTTTGGTTTGTCCTTCCAAAGTGCAATATCTCACACTTGTCTGCGTTAAATTCCATTTGCCATTTTTCAGCCCATTTTTCTAGTTGGTCCAAATCCCTCTGCAAGCTTTGAAAACCTTCCTCACTGTCCACTACACCTCCAATCTTTGTATCATCAGCAAACTTGCTGATCCAATTTACCACATTATCATCCAGATCATTGATATAGATGACAAACAACAATGGACCCAACACCGATCCCTGCGGCACACCACTAGTCACAGGCCTCCACTCAGAGAAGCAATCCTCCACAACCACTCTCTGGCTTCTTCCATTGAGCCAGTGTCTAATCCAATTTACTACCTCCCCATGTATACCTAGCGACTGAACCTTCCTAACTAACCTCCCATGAGGGACCTTGTCAAAGGCCTTGCTGAAATCCAGGTAGACAACATCCACCGCCTTCCCTTCATCCACTTTCCTGGTAACCTCCTCGAAAAACTCTAATAGATTGGTCAAACATGACCTACCACGCACAAAGCCATGTTGACTCTCCCTAATAAGTCCCTGTCTATCCAAATATTTGTAGATCCTATCCCTTATCACACCTTCCAATAACTTGCCCACCACCGACGTCAAACTTACTGGCCTATAATTTCCCGGATTTCTTTTGGAACCTTTTTTAAACGACGGAACAACATGAGCCACCCTCCAATCATCCGGCACCTCCCCCGTGAATACTGACATTTTAAATATGTCTGCCAGGGCCCCTGCAAGTTTAACACTAGCTTCCCTCAAGGTCCGTGGGAATACCCTGTCCGGTCCTGGGGATTTATCCACTCTGATTTGCCTCAAGACAGCGAGCACCTCCTCCCCTTTAATCTGTAAAGGTTCCATGACCTCTCTACCTGTTTGCCCTATTTCCGTAGACTCCATGCCCGTTTCCTCAGTAAATACGGATGCAAAAAAACCATTTAGTATCTCCCCCATCTCTTTTGGTTCCATACACAGTCTACCACTCTGGTCTTCAAGAGGACCAATTTTATCCCTCACTATCCTTTTGCTCCTAGCATACTTATAGAAGCTCTTTGGATTTTCCTTCACTCTGTCTGCCAAAGCAACCTCATGTCTTCTTTTAGCCCTCCTGATTTCCCTCTTAAGTAGCTTCTTGCACTTTTTATACTCCTCGAGCATCTGATCTGTTCCTTGCTGCCTGTACATTTCATACAACTCTCTCTTCCTCTTAATCAGTGTTACAATCTCCCTCGAGAACCAAGGTTCCTTATTCCGATTTACTTTGTCTTTAATCCTGACAGGAACATACAAACTCTGGGCACTCTCAAAATTTCTCCTTTGAAGGCCTCCCACTTTCCATTTACATCCTTACCAGAGAACAGCCTGTGCCAATCCACACTTCCCAGATCCCTTCTCATTTCATCAAATTTGGCCTTTTTCCAGTTCAGAACTTCAACCCGAGGACCAGATCTATCCTTATCCACGATCAGGTTGAAACTAATGGCATTATGATCACTGGATCCAAAGTGTTCCCTCACACTCACATCCATCACCTGCCCCAACTCATTTCCCAATAGGAGATCCAATATCGCATCCTCTCTAGTTGGCACCTCTATATACTGATGTAGAAAATTCTCCTGAACACATTTTACAAACTCTACCCCGTCTAAACCTTTAACAGTATGCGAGTCCCAATCTATATGTGGAAAATTAAAATCCCCTACTATCACAACTTTATGTTTCTTGCAGTTGTCAGCTATCTCTCCGCTGATTTGCTCCTCCAATTCTCGCTGACTATTGGGTGGTCTATAATACAACTCCATTAATGTGGTCATACCTTACTTGTTTCTCAGCTCCACCCATAGGGCCTCTGTAGACAAGCTCCCTAATCTATCCTGCCTGAGTACCGCTGTAACATTTTCCCTGACCAACAATGCCACCCCCCCACCTTTTATCCCTCTGCCTCTATCCCGCCTGAAACATTGGAACCCTGGAACATTGAGCTGCCAGTCCTGCCCCTCCTGTAGCCAAGTTTCACTAATGGCTATAATGTCATATTTCCATGTGTCTATCCACGCCTTCAGCTCATCTGCCTTCCCCACAATATTCCTGGCATTGAAATAGACACACCTCAAAAGATTATTTCCACCACACTCTACCCTTCCATTTGTGATTTTGCTTGAACTAACCTGTCTTTTTACCCCTGCTCCACTATCTGCTCTGGCACTCTGGTTCCCATCCCCCTGCAAATCTAGTTTAAACGCTCCCCAATAACACGAGCAAATCTCCCTGCAAGTATGTTGGTCCTCTTGTAGTTTAGGTGTAACCCGTCTCTCTTGTACAGGTCCCACCTGCCCCAGAAGAGGTCCCAATAATCCAAGAATTGGAAACTCTGCCCCCTGCACCAGTTCCTCGGCCACGTGTTCATCCGCCCAAGCATCCTACTCCTGCCCTCACTGGCATGTGGCTCAGGTAGCAATCCTGAGATTACTACCCTCGGGGTCCTGCTTTTTAACTTCCTTCCAAGCTCTTTGTACTCACTCTTTAGGACCTCCTCACTCTTCCTTCCCACGTCATTGGTACCGATGTGTACCACGACATCTGGCTGATCACCTTCCCACTTTAGAACGCTGTGCACGTGATCAGAGACATCGCTGACCTTGGCACCTGGGAGGCAACAAACCATGCGGGAGTCTCTGTCTTGACCACAGAACCTCCTGTCCGTACCTCTGACCATTGAGTCCCCTATCACTACTGCTCTCCTCTTCTTCATCCCACCCTTTTGCGCTGTAGAACCAGACTCAGTATCAGAGTTCCGGCTGTCGCAGCTTGTCCCAGGTAAAGCATCTCCCACAACAGTATCCAATTCAGTATACCTGTTGTGGAGGGGTATGGCCACAGGGGAACCCTGCTCTGCCTGTCCTTTCACACTTCCATTTCCTCTCCTTACAGTAACCCAATTTCCTGTGCTCTGCTCCTTAGGTGTAACTATCTCCCTAAAGCTACCGTCTATATACTTCTCATTCTCCCGAATTAGATGGAGGTCATCAAGCTCCTTCTCCAGTTCCCAAACACGCTTTGCTAGCAGCTGCAGCTGAATGCATCTTTTGCAGGTGCTGTCGTCAGGGATACCGGAGGTCTCCCTGATCTCCCACATCCTGCAAGAGGAGCATTCCAACATCTTGCTTGGCATTTTTTTTTTACTCTGGGGAAAAACAAGAATAAGCTTTCTGGGAAAGAAAAAACCTACTCTCGCCTCTGCCTGTTCTCGCCGAAGCCCATTTTGAGCCAAAGCCCTTCAGCTCTCACTCTGCCCCCTGCTCACTCTGCTGCCCGCTAACGACGCTGCCCGCTCAAAGGTGCGGCCTACTTTTAAACCCTCCAAAACCTTCCCAGGCTGCTGCTGGGCCTACTTCCTGTTTTGAAATAAATACTTCAAATGTTTCACTGTAGGCCAACCAGAATATCTTTTAGTCCAGTTTCTCAATCAACTCATAGTCACGTAATTTGGTTTGTTCAGAATTAAGACTCCAGTTTTGGCCTTCTTCACAACACGGATTACAGAATCATAGAATCATAGAAACCCTACAGTGCAGAAGGAGGCCATTCGGCCCATCAAGTCTGCACCGACCACAATCCCACCCCACATATTTACCCGCTAATCCCTCTAACCTACGCATCCCAGGACTCTAAGGGGCTATTTTTAACCTGGCCAATCAACCTAACCCGCACATCTTTGGACTGTGGGAGGAAACCGGAGCACCCGGAGGAAACCCACGCAGACACGAGGAGAATGTGCAAACTCCACACAGACAGTGACCCAAGCTGGGAATCGAACCTGGGACCCTGGAGCTGTGAAGCAGCAGTGCTAACCACTGTGCTACCGTGCCGAGTGCTAAGATTTTGACCCTTCATAAAAGATCAGTGTTTTAATGAATAACTAAATAATTACAAAAGGATAAATTTGACCATTATTTGCATCCAATTATAGCACCTACAAAATACCAATCAAATTTTAAATGTGTAATGCAGACATTTAGAAGAATATATATTGAGAATTTCCACTGAACTGTGTGTATGTTTACTTTTATTTTGTTGCTTTTGAGTTCAGTACAATTGCCTGTGATGATAGGATTAGCCCCCAGTAGATGTGAAAATTACCCAAGTTTGTACTGCCAGAGAACCTCAAGACTCCAATTTGGATTGCATCAATTATTGAATTGTGGTTATACTGGACAGTTGCTCATGTCTAAAACTCAGCTGGGTTCAGCCAAGCTCAAGTCATGTTATAAGAAAAGCATAATGATCAACACATGTGGGGTGCGAAACAGTAAAGTTGAGGCCATAGATTCCGACAAGTGTATGAATCTTTATTCATTGTTGATTTTTTAATTCCAAAGGAAGAACAAATAATGTTGACAATAGAAGAGGAAGGAACAATTCAGTTACCTTTGGACGGAGATTACAGGTAAAATTCATGTATAAATTATAGCTAAAGCTTTTTTGTGAGGTATTATATAGATTATTATTTTACAGCTAATAAAGCTTGTACGTCTTTTTATTGTATCATGATTTTGCCACTATATTGTAAGGCTGTAGTCTAAAGCTTAGTTGGAGAAAAATATGGGGCTTCTTTTCCTGTTGCCCCAGGAAATGGACAAGCAACAATATGTCCAAAGTTCACAGTGTTTGTGCTGGTCCCAGTCTATGTAAGTTTGGTAGGTCCTGTAATTTGCATAACCTAGTTACATCGCCTGGGAAGGCCTTCCATTTGGAAAGGGACCGATGCACCGCACAGCTGTAGGCATCAGACACTTGCAGCTATGAAACCAAAAGCGAGCCTTGGGAACTCTTGAATCTGGTTGAAAACTTGCACTGAGGATGGTTTGAGGCTTGAAGTTGGTTGGGAAGCTAAGAATGAAGTTTTAAATTGCCTTTGTTGTTCTCTCTTTCATCTGGTTCCGAGATCCTCCCTGATCTCAAGATGCCTAGGCAGAAAAACTAAACACCAATTTCTTTGAATGTCCCCCAAAGTATCTCTTCTTAAATCGGAGATCGAGGAAACTGAGGTTGGATGTCTGGGATCACCTGATTCCAACTCATCTTTACAACTGCCCCTTGACCTTATTGGTTATAGATGGACCCTAAGTGCATGATTTTGGTGAAAGTCCAGAAACCCTGCGGACAGGTAATGGAGGAAGTACCCTGGATAAGGGAGTTCTGAACCTGTGTCTTTTACTTTGCACCAGGGGAATGAGTATCCTTTGGATAAAAATATAGGACAATCCACCTCCTTATCCATACTATTCCCTGATGCATTTTATAATTCTTCCTTTGAATTTGTTGTAAGATGTAGTATATGTATTCATGTTGCTTCTTTTGCATTAACTGCAAGAATTAAAATGTTTCATGGCGTTACATTCTAATTATGCTGTAAGTTTACTGAAATATCAGCAACAAACAATTGTCAATTATTTAGAAAGAATGTTGATTCTCAAGAGAATGATTCTTCAAAGTGTAACTTTCTTTAGGGATGATCCTTCTAATATTAACATTTCTGATGAAATGGCCAAAACCTCTGTCTGGAAAGCGCTCCCTATGAATACTGAAAATGCAAAAAATAAGGACAGTTACTTTGCATCAAAAAGGTACTTTTCATTTACATTTGGTTTCTTGGTTAGTTGAATAGAAGTTTAGCATTAACATATTTTAGTTAATATATACTAAGAATATATATTAATGGAACACTTTAAATGTTTGGAAGAGAAATAACTTTTTTTGGTATTTCCTGTTACTACTGGCTGGATTTTAAGTTCCCAACATGTTGGGGTAGGAGTGGCTGTGGGGCTCGTATTCAGTAGTGCAAACGGAACCTGGAAGTAAGTGCAGTGCCACTGTGTGATGTTTCAGCCCAGCCAGTATATTAGCATACTATTCCTGGTTTCTTGAACAATTAATATAAGTGGATGCGATGATGACCCTTGTGAGTCAATTTCAACTCTAGTATTTAAAGTGACAATGAGAATATGAAATTTGATGGCTTCTGGATGGAATTTGGAATTTGTGGGATGTGGACGTTGCTGGCTTAGGCTGGCATTTATTGCCCATCACTACTTGCCCACAAGAAGGTGTTAGTGAACTGCCTTCTTGAACCCCTGCAGTCTGAGACGTAGGAACATCCACAGTGCGGTTAGGGAGGGAGTTTAGGATTTTGACCCAGCGATAGTGAAGGAACAATGATATATTTCCCAGTCAGGATGATGTCTGGCTTGGAGGAGAACTTGCATATACTGGTGTTTCCATGTGTCTGCACCCTTGTCCTAAAGGTCACGGGTTTGGAAGATGCTGTTGAAGGAATCTTGGTGAGTTGCTGCTAAGCGTCTTGTAGATGGTACACACTGCTGCAATTGTGCATCAGTGGTAGAGGGAGCGAAATTTGAAGGTGGTGGATGGAGTGCCAATCAAGTTCGCTGCTTAGTCTTGGGTGGTGTCAAAATTCTTGAGTCCTGTTGGAGCCGTACTCATTCAGGCAAGTGAGGAGTTTCCATTATGTTCCTGCCTTGTGCTTTGCAATTGGCGCACAGGCTTTGGGGAGTCAGGAGATGAGTTACGCTCCACAGAATTGCCAGAGTTTGACCTGCTGTTGTAACCATAGTATTTATATGGTTGATCCATTTTCTGGTTAGTGGTAACCCCCAGAATGCTGATGGCGGGAAATTCAGTGATGGTATTACCATTGAATGTCAAGGGGAGTTGGTTGGATTCTGTCTTGTTGGGGATGGTTATTTCCTGGCACTTAAATGGCAATTAACATTCGTGCCATATATCAGCCCAAGCCTGAATATTGTCCATGTCTTCCTGCATATGAAAATGGACTGGTTCTGAAGAGTCGCGAATGGTGCTGAACATTGTGCAGTCATCTGCGAACATCCCCACTTCTGATCTTATGATGGCAGGAAGGTCATTGATGAACAAGCCGAAGATGGTTGGGCCTGGAAGTATAAACCTGAGGAACTCCTGCAGCAATGTTCTGGGACTGAGATGATTATGTAATGCACATGATCAAAGCCTATGCCATGTTTTACTGATATCTCTCCAAATGTGATTTTGGGATCTATGTGGGCCTACATGGAAATAAAGAAATCTGCCAGTGAAACCAAGAAGGTGTAGTGGGAGATAGCAGAGGAGGTCAGCAGCAGTAGTGTGCTGCCAAACTTGTGGAGTCAATGCTAAAGCAATTTAAAACCTAAACAGAACAGCAAAGGTGAGCATAGTGAAACATTCAGCGTTATGCAAGTGTCTGCATCACGTTGACACACACTTGTTCTGCCTTCCAAGCCAACTCCTGTATATCACTCCTCACATCAGCCTACCTTGTTGCTGCACCCATCTTTTCTGTCCATGAACTGCCTCACATTTCTATCCAGCCATCCACATAACAGTCACCCGTACCTCTGTACAATGTCCTGCTTCTCCCTGATAGTCTCCCTCAATAAATGCACTCTACCCATCCAATGAACAAATGCCTTTGCTTTCATTCACATGGGTCTCTTCTTTTCCTCCTTGCAGGAGAAGGCAAAGAGTATATTTCTGGAGTAGCGGTAAAGAGAGTAGAATGCATTGGTAGGCAATCCAGCCACATGTTGTTTGCAGAGAGATTAAAGATCCTGTAAAGCATGAGTGATGCGATGTCACAGGCCTTTGTGAAAGTCTTTTTGTCTGTGGAAATAATGGCTACCAATGTCTTGCTTACTATGAATGCCACCTATGAGAATACATGTTACCCCAGCCTTGGAGCCATGTAAGGTTCCACAGATCTGCAGCAAATGCTCTCCACCTCATTGCTAACATAGAATTAGTGTGGACCATAAGATGCATAATGGTGAAAGAGGATGTGGAACTGCCAAGTTGGCTCAAGGCACTTTCACTTCTCATTCACTGCCACCACCCCCTTACTCTAGTCAATACCACCACATGCAGTCTTGTATCTCGATAGCCGAGTCTACCGCTGTACAGATGCAGATGGGGCCTTTGGCAGGGCCCTCGGGGGCCATATCATTCAAAGAATATCAGCCATTAGCATCTCAGCCATCGGAGCAAGGATCTGCTCAGGCTGGCTCTACCTCTGTTGAAGCCATAGTGGTTGCACCATGCTAGGACGAGGAAGAGTGAAGATTTGTACCTGTATAAGGATATTCACATTATTGTGTTACCCAATGTTAGAATGTTAAGTTTCTATTTAATTTTGGAGCCACACAAATGCTATTTGTTTCCACATCCCTGTGTTGCCCGTTTTTACTTTCAGCCTCGAAAGTGGCTTTCGTATTTGTGATTACAAGAATTGATGTCAAGTAATGGGATTTGTGAAAGGAGCACTTGGCCAGTTGTAGGAATGCTTTGTGTTGAAAGGATGATAGAGTTTGGGGCATGAAATTCACTTTTGCTCGTTAAATAGGTGACCTGGTGGAGCTTTTGAACTTCACAATATAATGCGGGTGTGCGCTGTTGCTGGTGTCTTGGCTGCAGCACATTCCATCTCCTACTCAGGATTGTTTGAGTGGCTCTGTGCTTTGCACCTTGCTCCCCCTGCAGGTCCAAAGTATGCTGATGCACAATGTTGTGCTGCGAAGACCATGCTCATTCCAGAGATCAAGGTAAGTACATATTGAAGGGTATCTCTTGCCCTGTCAAGGTATCTGAAGTACATCTTCAGCATGCTGATCAGTTGCTCAATAACAAATCTGGTTGTCATATGGCTTTCATTGTATCACTCCTGGGACTCATTGACTGGGTTCCTCATGGGTGTTATGAGCCATATTTTAAGTGGGGGTATCCCTTTTCTTTGAGAAGGCAGACGGTAAGTTTGCTTAGAGGTGCAAAGAGATTCAGGAGGGTGGACTACTGCAAGACAAAGGCACTAGATAACTTCCCAGGTTTCTTGCGTACACCTACTTAAATATATTTTTGTGGTCGCACATGAGCTGCATATTGATGGAACAGAAGCCATTGAGATTAATAAATTCTTTGGAGTGATCCATGCGGCCTTAATTGTCACATCTGCACAGTCAGTGATGCTCTACACCTGTCGGAAATCAGCCAGAGATGCAAACCCGAGTGACACCATCAGTGGCAAAGTTGATGTAATTGCCTACCTTGGTAAATAAGCCAGTTATCTTATGCATTCATGGTTCACTGACTGCGAGAGCCTGCAAATGACCCCAACAGACCCTGAACAAGCCAGAAGCAAAGAAGTTAATGGAAATGATGACTTTGATAATTTGCTGATAAAAAGAAGCCACCAGGTCGCTTATCAACCAATCTTGTTCCAGCAGACAGCAAATGCCTGCCATCACCTAATGTAAGGCCCCAAGTCTCCTGAGAAAGTAGTGTCCTGGCATGTTGAGGAAGCTTATCTTTTGTACAGCCGTGTTGCCGTATGATCTCCTGCAAGTTGTAGCTTTTTACCCATCACCTCTTTCCTGTGGAGCAGCAGGTTTCTTAGGAGCTGTCAACTGCAGCTTCTCCTACTGGTGCTCATCCTGCTGCTGCTTCTATTGCTGCTGCTGGTCGTTTTTGGGCCCCACCCAAGGTTCAAAAGTAAAACTTTAGAGTGATTTCCATGACCATTCGGCAGGTCAGATCTCCAAAAGGGAGTTGTGAAAGTAACGCTAACGGGTTGTGAGATAGCACAAGCACTTGTGAACAAAGGCTTTCACACAATCGGGCAAAGAAGTAGCTGCGAGGTTTCAGTACTTATTAGCATCTCCCCAGGTCATGATTTCAGCTCCCTCAATTACTGCTGTGTTCTCACCTTGCTTTCACTGGCGAGTTCCAGAAAGCTTGGGAAACTGTGAACCCACAGTATTATTCCAAAACTCGTGTTAATTTCACTGTAATTCAGCGATTAACATATTGAAGTTGCAATCCTTCTCTCCTGAGGGGGTTGCTCACACACAGCCTATCCATGCTGCAGTTAACTACTGAAATTGGCAGGTTGGAGCAAGCTCCCCAATGTGCTGCTATTTTCTGAGCTTTGAACTCCACGCTTGGTCCCAAGGCCAGGCTCCTGCAAGTTGAAGTCCTCTCTGTGTTTTCTGCAAATATGGTTAGAATCTTTAACTTATAGGAATCAAGAACACTCTTAATTGTTCTCAAAACAAGATATTTCAGTTGCTACAAATGCAAGATCAATTAAAAATCTGAAATGTAGCAGTATGTGAATTTGGGGTGACACAGCTGGTAGGCTCCCACATGCAAAATGGATCAAAGGCGAAACCACCCCATAACAGAGATCCATAGAGTGAAGGAAAATAAGTGATTGATTTATAAAGATGGTAAAATCCATGCAGACAGTTTTAACAGTACTGTCAACATGCACATCACACAGCTGAGTAGCTAACCAGGTAAGATAAAAATATGTGTACTGGCATTTTGCACATTGACTTCTCTACCCCAGATGACTATGAATGCTCAGTCATTGAACACAGCAAAGATTGATATTGGTGGATCCTAAATAAACTGTGGAATAAGGGAAGGTGGAATTGAGATAGAAGATTGCCCTGAACATATTGAATGACAGCTGAAGGGCTGAATGGTCTAGTCCTGCTCCTATTTCTCATATTCTCAAATGTTATACCTTGTCAAAAGCTAACACTTCACTTGTGATACTGCTTTTTATTGTTTGTTGATCATTATTTAGTTTGTTATTTTCGGGTATTTTCATATTGCACAGAATATAAGGTTAATCAGCTCATTTAACAATCCTGGTTAAACCACATGGATAATTAATAATCTGTGCCTTATAACTTGATTTTATAAACCAAAAGGTGTTTACTATATATTGTTAATATTAGTGTATTCATGCACTCAATTATTGAAGTTCATTGTAATGGAAGGTTCAAAAATAGCAAGGTATGCACATTTTGCGTTTTAAAGTGCGGCGTGTTCAGAAGTTAAGGACTATAAAATTCTGGAAATACCCAGAAGGTCTGGCAGCCTCTGTGGAGTGATAAACAGAGGGTAAGATTTTGCCTTTTGGGTCAGATGGGGTTTCCGAATCCACACTCTGGTGGGAAGCCACCAGGGAGTAGTTTTCCCTTGATCGACCAATTAGTGGTTAGAAAATGTGCTCACCTTCAGTTAAGGATGATGGGCAGGCTCTAGAAGCTGGTGGGCCAATAGGAAACCTTCCAGCATAAAAGGAGTTGCAGTCTCCCATTGCAGGAAGAGTGACAGCAAGGGTGCCTCCATTTTGAGGTTTGACCTCTCAGCAACTTTCAAAAATGTGGTATAAAGAATGGGCCACAGCTGCCAGGTCACCATTGTAGAGGAGAAACCCCTCAATAGCGTAGCCACAATTTGGTCCAATTAGGCTGGGTCCTGGGGTACTGCCTCACTCCCCCAACCCCCACCCAAACTTGGTCTCAGATAAATAGCCTTTAACTTACTAGCCTATTAGCTCTGTTTCTCTCTCCATAGATCCTGCCAAACCTGCTGAATACTTCCAGCATTTTCTATTTTTATTCTCGATTTCTAACATCTGCAGTAATTTGCTTTTGAGATCAAAACTAGGCTGAGTATAATTCCTCGGTTTCCGCTTGAAAAAGACTGGATGGAATTTGGGCAAAAAAATGGTAACATCATTGCATCTTGTTAAATATAAGTAGATCGCATAAGGCAGTGACTGTGATTGTGCTAAATGTCTGAGACAGGATTAACATCTCTCCTAACCTACTGTTTCATTCCATTTCTGTCATAAGCTCCCCTTCCTTACCTCTCTAGAAGCTAGTGCCCCAAAGGTAAGTCTGTCTTCCCTTTGACCTTTTTGTCATTCATGTCAGTGTTACCTTGCACAGTTTCTGATCACTCTCCAGCTACTCATACTGTTTTACACAAGCTGTGCAGAAGATACAGAACCAAATATAAGGTAAGAGATTTTAAACAGTCACGAGGAATTAGGCACAAACAACATGAATTGTTCAAAAAGATTACTCAAAATACAGTTTGATTGTGTTCCGTCTGCACAGTTGGAGTGTAAAATTGTTTGTTTTTTTTTGTTTTATGGTTTGCTGATATGGCAGATATGAGCTACTCGCTTAAATGCTATTTTGAATGAAATAAGACTTGCTAATACGATTGCATTTAAATTGCACAGTTTCCTAAACAGCCGCATGGATCATCTTATTTTCAGTCACTCCATGTTATATTCACCTGTATTTTGACTTCAGCATATCTAAGCCTCAGCAACTTTAATATTTTTCCTTTTTTTTTTCAGTTCACACGCTAATCATGAACGAAGAAAAGAGAAGAAAGCTGACTCAGGGATGGGTATTGACAGGGAAACATGTCTTTGATCTATTTTATATTCAGTTCCATGTTTACCTGCTCAATGAAAAAATAATGACACATTTAATTATTCCATCGAATTCAATTCCAAATTTACTAGTCTTGTAATGTGACAATTTATCATTGAAACCAGCGCATAATAACTTATGAACAGTGTTGGATGCACTAATGTACTATTAGATACTAATATATGTTTAAGATTTTAAATGTGAAAATTTTAGTGTATCAGGTGTGCAGTTGATATACAAAAGCTGCAGTTTATTTGTTGTAACATGGTGGTCAAATATCTAATTTAGATTTTATATCTGTAATTTGAAAGTCAGTGTTTGTGATTTTACATTTTAAATATGTGATTATCTACTTATTACTTTATATTGCTTTAAAAGTTTGTACTTGGCCCTTACTATTCAAAACGAATGAGTTAGTTTTGGCGATATGTCCCATTCTAAAACTCTCTTTTTAGGTGCATTTCATAATCTTTGCATTTCATGTATTATGCAAGATGCATAAGCTTTATCTGGGAGGTATACAAAATGGCTATATATTTCCATAGAATATTGCTTCTATAAAATTAATATATTTTCCAGTTTATATCCCTTTCTAAATCTAATCTGTTAATTTACATACACCAAGCAAGGTAACAGATGTTGAAGTAAGATCAAATAGCAATAATGTGATTTTACTCAATTCTGCAAGATTACACACACTGATCAAGCAAGGAGTGTTTAAAATTTATTGTATCCAAATAATTTGATGAGAATCAATGATTTTGTAGCTGCTGGTATTGCCCAATGATAATACCATGGTTCTACTTTAAATTGCAATATTAAAGTGGCTGTTTATTTTGCAAAATATATGTAACTTACAGCACATTTTCTGTGGCTATTTTAAACCTTTTCAATGTTCTGAGAAAGAAATGAAACCAGCTATTCATTATTATTAGCAAAGGGTCCACATTGTATTTGTAAAATGTTCAATCCAACAGGAAAGCAGCCATTTTTCCTGTGAAATGGATGAAAAACAAAATATCTGTATACAAAAATAAGAAGAATGTGCAAGTATTTTTAAACTCCAACACAGCATTTCTCTGTAATGTGTAGTAGTACACTTATCAAAGTACAAATTTTGTTACTTGAACTTAGAAATCTCACTTTATCCATGGTATCATAAATCTTTTTAGTGTATGGAAATTTATTGTCGTTTTAAATCTTTAGCACAATTAATTTTTTGTTAGTGAATCAATTACAATTATATCTGTATATGATGGATAAACAGTATTAAACTTCGTAAACCAATTTATTTAAAACTATTTTCTTGATGAAAGAATTTAATTCAATAGCAAAGCTTACTAACAATAGATGTTTTACGCAGAAATGTAAATACAAATTTACTCTAAGTAGATCAATCTTGTGCATCTTTAATGGCCTTTCTGTATTGAATAGAATTCACAGAAACTGGCCATAATTTTGTTCCTTTAAATTCCTATTCTTGTAAGAGGTGATAAAACAGGGTAGGCAAAATTTATTGTTATTATAACTTTCAGCATTACTGATTAAATAACTTGAAATCGCCATTGGATTTTATTTTCACTAACTGAAAATGTTTGCTGAGACCTAATAAAAAAAGTCATCATATCATTTATCTATCTGTTTTGAATTATGCTTGCCGAATTCCTGTGGCATTCAGAATTCCTGTGGGGAGATGGTGGCATAGTGGTATTGTCACTGGATTAGCAATCCAGAAACCCAGACCACGGCAGATGGTGAAATTTGAATTCAATGAAAATCTCGAATTAAAATTCTCATGATGACCATGAAACCGTTGTTGTTAAAAACTCCTCTGGCTCACTAATGACCTAGCATGGCCTACATGTGATTCCAGATCCCCAGCAATGTGGTTGACTCTTAACTGGGGATGGGCAATAAATGCTGGAGAATGAATCAAAAAAAATCCTGAATTTCAAACAAGTTTCTTTTCTTACTTCCGTGTGCAATGCAATTGCATTGCTATACTTCATCCACTTGCTGCCTGTCAGTGATAACAGCAGAAAACCTGTCCGATCCTATATGTACACTAATGACCTCGAACTCTGCTTCGTCGCAACTTTTCTCGACTTCCCTATCATTTCTCATTTCTCACATTACAGTCCAACAGCTGGTTTTGGATGAACTGAAGCCATTGGGTGGAATTTTATTTCACCTGACCTTCAGGAAGGCAGGACTTGCCAAATATGTCAACAGAAGGATTTCCAATTAGAGGAGCCTCAGCAGGGATCAGAATGACTGAAATGAAATATTGAGGATGCAGCAACTACTGGAAGACAGAGAATGTAGAAACTTTCTCTCTGTCTTTGGTGATCCTGCCATGGGATCTGAGAAACTGAAGTAAGATGATGTTTGCCAAGGAGGAAGAGAGGAAGGAAAGGGCCAGCCTTTAAAACCAAGCAGGCATACATGGAAGAAGCCAAGTGAGTGAATAGCAGGAATCTGACCCCTCAATATTGGAGACGGTGCTCCAAAAGCATCAATGACCACAGGAGAACAGGAGAGGTGAGTGGCAATGTACTCTCTGACTTTCCCAGCTTTCTCGTGAACAACACTCCTCAGAACATGACAATTTACAGCTCCAATCATTCCTCCCTCTCCAGGCACCTGCTCAATCCCCATCTGGGCAACCAGCACATACTCACCCTTATTTTGACATCCCACACCCTTGCCTCACAGCCACTCTCCACAAATGCTGTCCTCTCCCATCTCCCCAGTCCATTTCTGACACTCACAAATCTGTGCCATCTCTCCTGGCAGGAAAAAAGAACAACCTGGATGGAGGTGGGAAATGGAATGATCCTCCAGCGATAGCCACTTTGATGGCCACTGGCGCTGTGTGTCCTCTTGTTCTGGCAGGCTCCCATGTCAAGAGCATGGATCCTCTGACCTACCAATGGGAGTCTATTCTCTTGGAATTGCATCACTCAATCAACTATGCACTGTGGAGTGACATGTGGCTGAGGACAAGGCAGTTACCACTGCTGGTGTTATTCCTCTTGTTCCTCATCAAGGAGAGCTACATAAGCTGCTTCCATACTGTGATGAAGGCTGATAGCAGTGAAGTGCAGCTGAATTTCACGATACATGAACTGACGGAAATCACCACTTAAACAGCGAAAGCACTCTCTGAGAAGAAATGCTGCGAGGAGCAACCTCTCATCTAGGCATGGCTGGAGCTCTTCAGTTTCACTGTTCATAGACTTTCCAGCTTGTTGTTTCACTGAAGATGACAAAAGCAAATTGCAAACAGCTCAGAAATATAATGCACAGTCTGTTAAAGTTAATCATAATTATAGTTCATTACCTATTTGCATATTCTAATTATTTACACTGCAGCCCCAAGGAGGTTTTACTCTTCCCTGAAAACCTGCCTGGTTAAATCCTGGAAATGGGTGGGGTCATAATTTAGCACCTCCTTCGCATCTGAACCCACATCTCCATGGCAGTTAAAACTCTGCCCATTGTCTTTGTCGCCTGCCAAAAATACAACCCCCTTTTCACCAATCCCATTCCTGGCCACTGCCTGAAATTGCATCAAACTACTCACTACCCCTTGTAGTCTTTTTTGACTCTGAGCTGTTCCCATACACTCCCCATGACTGAGACCACCCACTTCCACCATCTTTTACTGAAGTCCCTTTCCATGCTTTTGTGGATTTAACTATTCCACTGCTCCCACTAACAACCCTCCATATTTCAGCTAATCTGAAACTCAGCTGGCTGAATCCTAACCTGCATCAACTGCCATTCACCCACCATTTCTGTGCTCATTAATCTACATCAGCTCGTGTTGGAATTACTCACATTTAAAATTCTTACATCTGTGTTCAAATTTCTTGATGGTCTTGCCCCTATCTTCTCCAGTCCTACAACCCTCCAATATCTCTGCTCTCCTCCAATTCTGATCTCTTTCACATTCTTGATTTCTATCACTCCACTGATCATGCTATGCTGTCAGCTGCCTCAACTCCTAAATTCTGGAATCCCTTCCTGAACCCCGCTGCCTTTCTCCCCATCCTCCTTTAAAATACTACTTAAATCCAACCTCCTTAATCAAGCACTTAGCCTGTCTTAAATCCACTTTATGGGACATGTATCAAACTTCTGTTCGAAACAAAAGTGGTAAATGGAGTTGATGTACAGATTAGCCTTGAAGGAACATGCTCAAGGGGGTGAATGACCAAATCCTCTTAGTGTTCCTGTGTCCCAACACCTGGACAACAGCGGCTGAGTCATTTCCAGGGTCATCAAATATAGCTTCAATGGCCTCAGAAGCAGCAAGGCTAAGTACAACGCTTCATCACTCCATCAATTTACAATGTCAGCCATGACTCAGTTGGTAGCATCACCTCTGGTCAAATTCTGGGTTCATGGCTCACCCCAAGACTTGAACACAAAAAACACTTCAGAGCAGTACTGAGGCAGTGCTGAACTGTCAGAGGTGCCATCTTTCAGGAGAGGTCTTGTCTGCCTTCTCAGGTGGATTTAATAGGTCCCATAGCACCTTTTTAAAGAAGATTGGGGGTGTAATCCAATATTTATCCCAAGTCATAGCATAAATTGGTTTATCTGGCCATTGCTGTTTGTGGGAAACTCCAGGTCTGGCATATCTCCACCCCTCTGGGATCCCTCCCTCTAGTTGTGAATCAGCTTGCCCTGCATGAAGGCAGATAGAGTGTAAGCAGGGTGCATGCCAAAGCAGATGATAAGGATGCGTGGATGGTCCTATGAAATAATGAGGATATGACTCACAGGGGAGATGACGATGTGTGTGGGAGAGTTAGTGACGGTGTCCTTTGAGCTGGCAGTGAGTGAGATCCTGGTGGATGTTCGATGGGTCTAAGTTGAGAGTGATGAGAGGAGTGACATACCCTGGCAGAATGGAAGAGATCATTTATCCCTTGAGGCACTGGAGGCTGTCGTCTTCTGCAAGGCATTAGTGCTGACCATTGCTACCACCGCCTCGCATGCTGGATTGGTGATCTGGCTGATAGGTCTTTGCCCTGAATGCAGGTATGTCATATTGCAACTGCCCTCCACTGCATTCAGCAGGCTCTCCAGGAAGGCATTGGTGAATCTCGGGGCAATGTGCTCCTTAGCTTTCGCAGTAATGATTTTCCAGCCATAAGTGTGCTAGCTGTGTGTAGGGGCAGCCTTCAAATGTGGCGCCCTGATCATTAAAGCGCTGAGGTGATGGCGGGGCGGACGAATCAGATGCCATCCACCAGCGATATGGCTTGGAACCCGTGCCTGCAATTATTTTTCTTTTAAGTGTTGCACTATATGGCGGAAAAAGCCACCATTGCCATCGGCGGACTCAACGCTGCTTTTCCCGCCTGACATCGGCCTTTGCTGATATCAGAGAACATCTCGCCCAACCCTGCTTCTCTTATTCTAATTCTTCCATCCAAACCAAAGTGACTATAATGACACTTGTGATGAACTGTGAGAGCTTAATCAGGGTATGTATTCTTAGGGAAGTGATCTAGATGTTTAGAAATTCTCCTGACATTCTAAGCAGCACAATGTCACAAAGATTCCTGTAATCCCGTTGCCTACAGCTGAACACCCCTTTTAAATACTGTCTCCTGTCATGCTGAGAGACAAAGAATGCCTTGGAGACAGCACTACATGAACCATTCACCCATTGGAGATTTGTGCTGCTTCACCAGCTGTTTCTCGTGGGGTCCATGTACCACGACCTTTTAAAAGCCCACATGGATATCCCCTGCAAGCAGCGAAAATAATTAAATCAGTGCTATCCTAACGCCACAAGCCATACCAGCAGATGTGACGATACACTTTCTAACTTGGACAATGCAGATTCATTGAATGAACTTGCACATCACTCTGTAAAGAACAAGGGTTTAACCATAAGCTGGACCATGGATCAGTGCTGTTAAAGGTTACAGGCATTCAACTTGAAGGTAAGGTAATTTTGAAACATTTCTGGTGTGGCAAAGTTCCTGGGAGTACTGTGAAGTGTTTCTGGAGGTGTTGTAGTACGTGTCTGGAATTAGCAAGGGGTGTTGAATCATCCGCACAGGTGTGGCAGAGGAAGAGGTGACCCATTCACACACAAGCAACAACAATGTTGAGGATTCACCATTTTTATAAGAACTCCTTTTACTCACTCTTTGCATAAATTTACACAGCGTATAACTGTTTGAGTTGCCATTATTTTTGCAGACATTAGACCCCTTCCCAAATGTTTTTTTTAAATTTCTGTTTCCTGTATGAAACAATGCCACTGCAAGGCAGAAAAAACAGTGCCTAGCTAGCGTATGATTGCAGTAGTTCATTGTCACTGGCTTTGCAACAGCACAAAACAGGTGAGGAAGGGGCAGAGGAGGAAGCTCTGTGTGGAGGGAGGAAAAATATGGTCCTCCATAAAAGGCCCCACCCACATCTTGACTAATATCAGTTCTTGTTTGAGCTACAATTTCCTCCAGTTAAACATTAAGAATACTGAAGACATTGGCCAGAACTCTACCACCTCACCCGCCACGGAATCAGTGTGGGCGAGGGTCAGACAATGGGAATCTCTGTTGATCTTGGGCGGGAATTTCTGGTCTCACTCGAGCGAGGCGTAAAATCCCGTCCAGTGTCTTAAATCATGAGTATAGGTTGCATGAACCGGATTTATATCTCCTTGGGTTCAAGTGGTTTGCTTTATTTGCTGTAACTATAGATACATGTCATTGGTTATCAAACTTTGAAGATAAATGCTCTAAACTATTGAGAAATCTCTTTCATTGGTTTAATTCGTTCTCCTGTAATATTCTGTGCGTGTTTAGCATTTAACCAGTCTATGTACATGACACCGCACTATTCAATGTAATGAGAACCACTCCTATGTACGAATGAACTAGGAATGGGAGTCAAAGAAGTTATGAATCATGAAGGAGATCATCATGCAGTTACGCTGCTTCTATCATTCTGGCCTGGAGCCTCAAACCAGGGCAAGGGTGACCCTCCTATTAGCTTTGAAGGTTACCATCGCACTTACATTCTAGGCCAAGTGATCCTTCCAGGTAGAAGCATCTGACACCAGCATATTACAGTTTGCCTAATATTGAAAGGCCAAGGAGCTGACATGATTACAGAAAAAAATGGACTTCATCCTCTTCTCTTTGATTAGGGAATACCAGTAAGTAGGGAATACCAGTAAGTAAGTCCAGTTGAGTTTGCAGGAATAACCAGGTTCAGGGTGCCATTGACTGCATACAAGTGGCTCTGCACCTCCATGTCAATGGATTGCAATTTTACAAATACCAGGGCTACAACTCTCTGAATGCGCAGTTTGTGACCACACCAAGAAGTTCATCTCAGTGAATGCCTGTAGCTATCCTGGCAGCACCCTAATGCTTTTATCCTGCAGAGTACAGACAAGGATAGCAGTTTGGTGACAAGGACTACCCCAACCACACATGGCTTATTTTCACTATCGACTATGCAAAGTCAGAGGGTCTCCAATTGAGCCACCCTTAACACTCGGGAGCAAGCCATTGGTCTCATAAAGCAAAGAGTTTGCAGCTTAGATCACTCAAGGGATCTCTTTGGTATTTACACACCCAAGATACTGTCCATGTTTTTGATGGTGTACTGCATCCACTACAATCTTGTAATACTGAGGGCTCCGTCACTATCTTCTGGGCTCTGGAGACCATCCTTGGAAAGAGGAGGTTACATTCGCCATGTGCAACTGGGCAAAGTAAGAGGGGCCACATTGTGAGGCTCCACTTCCACACCAACCCCAACATGGACCCTAACAAAACATTCATATCATACTCCATCACAACGTTCCCTCGGGCAACATCATTCAAAAAAGGCTAATAGTGAAAACCTTCACTCAACAACTTCAGCCAGTGTTGTAGGTAGATAATACCTCTGAGACTAGTCGTGAGTCAAAGTACAGTGGTTTATTTTCACAAGCTTGTGGGAGAAGTCCGATTCCTAACACGGTCTCCAGACTTCTCCCTGAATACAGGTTGAGAGCAAATACTTAGACATATATTTTCGCCCCTGGTCACGTCCGCATTTTCTCATGATTATTGCTGCCTCGGCAGTTCCGTCCTTCGCGTGTAACCGTGGCCATCTCAAGGCTGCAACTATCTGTTCTGTCGCCTCTGTGGCGGGCATCTGTGGCTTGTTTATCCAGCATGCAAGATTATAAGTTTGCATAAATGAGCTAACTGACGTACAGGGGCCTATATAGCACTTTATATCGGTAAGGATGTTCAGTATATAATTAATATATATGAATCTATTACTATACGATCACAGAAGGCATACATGTCAGCTCCACCGTGTTAAACAAAGGTACATAATATAAAAGGACACAAAATGGATTCTAGCTGGGTTAGCCACATTCCTGAACACAATTAACTGGGAAAATCATGGGCTTGTATACAGCAGCTTCTTCTCTAATCTGTTTGGATACACGAAAATAAGTTCTACAGACATGGAAACAAGTTCTACAATGCTTCTCACAAATCTCTAAGTATTACAAAGTTCGGGTTTCAATGCTTTGCACAAATCTTAAGTGTTAGAAAGTTCATTAACCCGTTCCCTTCTTCAGCCAGTAACACATGAATAGAGCAAAAGAAACCTAGACATATTCACCCTATGTATCCCTCTAATGCCTATCTTGCAGATGCCCATGTTGGACTCTTAAGGTATGCTATCACAATGGCTGCAGTATGGCTGTGTCACGCAGTTGACTTTCCCTTGGAGAGAATGCCGATGGCCTTACAGGACATCCTAGGGCAGCATTGGACTTTGAGGGCCTGGTGTTAGACTGCACTGTCTCAGTTTAGGTGGCAGCATTCTGGGCTGGCTGGTTGAGAGGCAACAGCAAAAGAATTGGCAGTGCTGTCAGTGCTGAGAGCAGAAATGAAAGAGGTTAGCAAATTTGTGCTCGATGGTGCCTCTGCCATTCCACCAGTGCAGTACTTCAGCAATCCTACTGGAGCACTGTTGCCAGACTTTGAGCAGTTTGATCCACAGTCATGATTGCAGCTGTGTCCCTGGATGGCAGCAACCAGCAATCGCATGAGCTCTGTCTGAACTTTTACTGTAGCACTGAGACATATAATGATTTTGCCTGTACTACATTTGAAGATGAGATAGTGGCCAGCAGATGCTCCAGATGCTTGGGTGGGTCGAGTAGTGCTATCATTGAGGTTCCTATCACTTCAACAGTGGGAAGTATGCCTTGTGCCATGGCTGGGGGTCTATCAATGCACCAATCATCTCAGTATGTATCCTCATCAACATTTTTATATAATCCACTCCATCTGAGTTGCCTGTTGCAGAATCCAGTTGCTCCCTCATCTTCTAGGGGGTTTTGTACCTGAGCTGACCTATCCTGCTGTCCTAGCTGCAGCCTAGTGACTCAGCATGGTTTGTCTCCAGCTCTATCTTAGCCTCTGAGGTATGCAGAGTGCCAGCACCTGCGCTGCATGTTTGGTTAAGTGTCAATGCCTCTACCTGAGAGGTCCATTGTTGCTCTTAACCCTTCCTCATTAAGCTCTGGTATATGGCCAGTTGGAAATTCCTGACTATCTGAAAGCTCCGACACATAAGGGGATATTAAGTGTGAGGCAAAGATGGGTGGGGAAGAAAACAGGAGGTTCACAGTCCCTCCATCTGCATTTCCATTTGATTTCACATTTCAGAATGAAGGTGAGGAGTGAGTGCAGAAGGCCCATGAGGAAACAACTTGCCATCATCTTTGGCAGCATCAGGTGCCACTGGTTGTTTGGCATTGGTCCAACTAATTCTGTGCACCACCTCCTTCACAGCGCTGAGAGGATTCAGGCACACCAGTCTTCTTATTGTCCTGTGGGGTTTCCTCCTGTTGTGGGCCACCTTCTCCTGCAATGGAAGGGACACTGTCCATGAGACCTTGGATGATATACTGCCATAGGTGAACAGCCATACATTTGTGGAAACACATAGAGGAGTGTGTGCAGTTGTCATTATGGAGGGTGTGTTTGTGGGTGAATTTACGATTATTAGATGTGAGTCCTGAGTGTCCCAATATGATGATCAGAGAGCGATGGGAGTATGGTGCAGTGAATGGTGTGAAGGTGGATGCTTTGATGGATATGAAGTGTGATGTGCAGGTGCATTCATTCACCTTAACTACCCAAGTGAGACCATTGAACTTCTACCGGCACCACTGGTGCTAGAAGGCCAGGCTTTGGACTGCACCATTTCAGCACAGGAAACAGAAGTCTGGGTTCTGGGCCAGTTGGCTGACAGACAAAGAAAAGGCACTGGCTAAGTAGCAGTGGTGGGAGGATGATTACTGTCAGCCTGAGGGAGAAACGTACCCCTCCTTTTCACCTGTTGCACCAAGATATCAACTGGAGCATCAGAGAATCTCAAAACACGACCACTATCCGGCTACTCCATCATTCTCCTTTTCCTGCTCACTCTGTCGTCCAAAAGCAGTTTTAGCACTAGCTCACTGAGAACACCTTGCCACTTTACAGGATGGAGGTAGTTAGTACAGGCTAGCTGTAAGTGGTGTTAGCCTTGCAAAAGCTTGGATCCCCCTGCTGAACACCACATTAATCAGTGGCTGCAGCAGCAATCATGTAATTAGAAGGCAGCATGAAGTTGGCATATTGTCTACTGGACAAGCGACAAGTGTGAGTTAATCACACATCAGCAGGATTTTACATGCAAACTGCCAGGTATTCTGTGGCAGCAGAGGTGGCCGGCCGTTGGCCAGCAACATGATCTTCTGGTCCCACCATTGTCAATGGGGTTTCACATTGAATGCATTCCTTGCCATTGGGAAACCCATGTCGATGGTGCGCTGTCGGTGGGACTAGAAGATCCTGCCGGCGTGAATGGCTGGAAAATTCTGGCAATTGTGTTCCCATGCCTGTTAGTTTATGGCTGAAATGTTTATTCTCCCATGGTTATATAAATGTTGAATTAAGCGCCATCATTATAAAGAAAAATAGTTGTAAAGTTAAACCTTTCTTGAACTTGATTTTAAAAATCCTCATCATCAAAATACGCAATAACAAAATACTTATTCATGAATTTTATTTTGAGGAATGCAAATAATTAGAATGGAAACACCACAGAGTAGCAATTGATTGAAATATTAGCGACAAATATTCATTTGTTGGCTTCCAAATACTGTGATTGATTAGTATGGAATGCATACTAAGTCAATGTCGGACTTGTCTGGCTCTTCACTTTCATTGGTATCAAAGTCTTGTATGTCGCTTAATGGTTGTAGAAGGTACCTCGCATTTGAAGTTGTACCTGCCACTTCATTCCAGCTTAGCATGCTTTTAGCTGCTTTCACCCATAAATTTTCAGGATCTGCTTCTTCGTCTTCATTAAACCATGCCTCCTGGTAACACAGTGAGAGCAAATTAGGAACATTTTCTTAGCATTTGATAATGTTTTGTTTTGGTGCCTGGAAATATCAAGCAATGTTAATGATGAAAAATTCTCAACTACTTTGGCTCAGTGGATAGGCAGTCTGGAGAGAAAATCTAGAATAAAGATATGATTTCATCAAAGCAATTATGAGAAAGTGGTTATGAGGCTCAATCCACTCTGTTAGACCACCTTAAACACCCTGGAATTCATCAAAGCAATTATGAGAAAGTGGTTATGAGGCTCAATCCACTCTGTTAGACCACCTTAAACACCCTGGAATTCACCATTGATTAGAAGGTAAGTGAATCAGTCTTGTATATAATGTGGCTAGAAGAGTAGGGCAGAGATTGGATATTCTGATATACGGCTCACTTTCTGATCCCTTAAAGCCTGTCCATCATCTACAAGGCTTAAGACAGGAATGTGACGAAATATTCACCACTAGCCAAGATGGGGACAGGCATAGATAGCACTTAAGCTCCAAATGTGATGTCCCATAACACCTCATGGATGCCCAGTCTTTAGTTGCTGGATCTATTTGAAATCTAACCCATTTTGCACAGTGGTAGTGCCACACAACATGATGGAGTGTATCCTCAACGTGAAGACAGGACTTTGTCTCCATAAGGACTGTGCAATGGTCACTCCTAATGATACTGCCATGGATAAATGCATCTGTGGCAGGCAGGTTGGTCAGGTTGAGGTCAAGTATGTTTTGCCTTCTTGTTCATCCTTTAGGACTTGGCCAGTTCGGTTAGTAGACCGAGCCACTCTTGGTGATGTCATTGAAGTCCCCCACCCAGAGTGCATTCTGTGCCCTTGCCACCCTTAGTGCTTCGTCCAAGTGGAGTTCAACATGGAGGAGTACTGATTCATCAGCTGAAGGGGGGAGTGATATGTGGTAATCAGCAAGAGGTTTCCTTGCCCATGTTTGACTTGATGCCAGGAGACCTCTGCCTGTGGGACAGGCAATACTTAGGGACGGTGATGTTGGTGTCTGGGACATTATCTGTAAAGTATGATGCCTTGAGTTTCACTGTGTCAGGCTGTGTCAGTCTGTCAGACAGTGCTTCCAATTTTGGCACAAACCTCAAATGTTATCAAGGAGGACTTTGCCAGGTTGACAGGGCTGAGTCTGCCATGGTTGTTTGCTCCTGTGAAGTGCCTTGGGGCATTTTGTTATGTTAGAAGTGTTTTATATATACAAATTACTATTTAATATGCCTATAACTGCATTTCTTTCTTTTAATTGTTCACTTTACCAACAATCTGATAAAACCATAGGCCCAAAGATAGGTCACACTTACTTGACTTGTCTTTATCCAGTTTTGTTCTAATACATTTCCATGTGCATTGCTAAAACCTAAAGCATGTTGAAGAAGACGGTTTGCCTGTCCCACTTGACCAGCCAACATATAACAATATGCTTTCAGATGAAAGAGTCGTGGATAGAAAACTGGGCAGGTGTTGCATCGTTGTTTGAATTCACGCAGGTACTATTAAAATTTGAAATTAAATGTCATATTTATTATTACACATTTTAAAACATATGGTGGTATTTACCAAAATAACTATTGCATTACAATTAAATGCAAATTCATCATAACAAACTAGGAAACAGCTCTCTAGATTTCTGTCAGAAATCTCTTCGCATGGTGACCGAAACAAACACAAAACCAACACTAAGGTACCTTAATGTTATTAACATAGCACAAATTGTTCTTTATGAAGATAGGAATAAGCGTACAATAGGACTGGTTAATGAGTTAGATTTTAAAGTCAATGGCGAAGCAATGGCATTTGCCACTGACCTTAACGAAAGCCATTCACAAAGATATAATTTCTATCTATGGTGCCAATTTGTCCTTTTATGGTATCAGTTTCAAGATGGTGCCAAGTTATGGGAACCTTCAGATGTCCAGCAGTAGCAAGGTCATCAAGCTAATCACAAAGCAAGTCACAGAGTAAAAAAACACTGAATCCCTTCACTTTTAGGTTAAAATTTTACAGAGAAAGTAAAAACTTGGGTTGTGTACATAGGATTAGGGTAAAAGCTAAAATGTCGTGAAAAAATCACTTAAAAATAAATTCATGGGATGTTAACGTTGCTGGCAAGGGAGAAGGTCACAGAATGGGAGCATTAACTCTGTTTCTCTCTCCACAGTTGCTGCCAAACTTGCTAAATATTGCCAGCACTTTTCTTAAATGTCTCCAACTAATGGATATTTCCCCCCTTCATTTCATTCACTTCAATTTTTCTCGGGATCCTTAACACATTCTATCAAATGTCAAGGGCAGTTACTCTCATATTATCTCTGGAATTCAGCTCTTTTGTCCATGTTTGAACCAAAACTGTAATGAGATCTGGAGCTGAGTGGTTCTGAAGGAACCTAAACTGAGCATTGATGAGCTGATTAAGTGCTGCCTGATAGGCACAGATAGAAGTGGCACAGTGGCATAGTGGTGAGCACTGCTGCCTCAGAGCGCCAGAGACTCGAGTTCAATTCCTTGGGTGACTGTGGAGTTTGCACGTTCTCCCCATGTCTGCGTGGTTTCCTCCAGTTTCCTTCCACACTCCAAAGATGTACTGCTTACGTTGATCGGTCATGCTAAATTGACCCTTAGTGTCAGGGGGATTAGGAGGGTCAATATATGGGGTTAGGGGTATAGGGCCTGGGTGGAATTGTCAGTACAGGATCGATGGGCTGAATGGTCTCCTTCTGCATTGTAGGAATCCTATGATTCTGTGATGGCACAGTCAATGACATTTTCCATCACTTTGCAATGATTGAGGTAATGGATAGGGCAATAGTATTGTAGCTCTGCTGGAACAGCTTGGTTAGAGGTGTGGCTAGTTCTGGAGTGCAAGTTTTCTGTACTATAGCCAGGATATTCTCAGGGCTCATAGTTTGTGTTATATACAAAGTGTCCAGCTGATTCTTGATATCACCTATGGTATATTAAATTAGCTGAAGATGACATCTGTGATGCTGGGCACCGCCAGCACTTTGCCAGCTACTGGCAATGCTTTCCCACATGCAATGCTAGAAAGAAGGTCTTTTTCCAGAAAGCTGCAGCAGCGACTTGGTGCTTTTCATGCAGCTGCAGGAGGCTTATGCTCACTGGAGGTGAATGTGGAGCTGCGTAAACTGCTTTTAAATGTAGAAACACTTCCTTCTATGTACCTGGCTTGATGACCCTGGCAAGCTGCGGACATGGCATGGATTCCTGGTGGTGTTGGGAAAGTAGAAATCTGGTGTTAATAAAGGCTGTATAATTGGCACAGTTGCTTTCCCAATAAACCCTAGTGGGTTGCCCGCTGGGCTTGGAACTTAGTAAGAAGTCTCACAACACCAGGTTAAAGTCCAACAGATTTATTTGGTAGCACAAGCTTCCGGAGTGTCGCTCCTTCAGGTGAGTGGAGAGTTGTGTTCACAAACAGGGCATACATAGACACAGACTCACTTTACAAGATGATGGTTGGAATGCGAGCCTTTACAGGTAATCAAGTCTTAAAGGTACAGACAATGTGAGTGGAGAGAGGGTTAAGCACAGGTTAAAGAGATGTGTATTGTCTCCAGCCAGGACCGTTAGTGAGATTTTGTAAGCCCAGGCAAGTCTTGGAGGTTACAGATAGTGTGACATGAACCCAAGATCCCGGTTGTGGCCGTCCTCATGTGTGCAGAACTTAGCTATCAGTTTTTTGCTCGGCAATTCTGCATTGTGTGCCATGAAGGCTGACTTGGAGAATGCTTGCCCGAAGATCAGAGGCTGAATGCCTGTGACTGCTGAAGTGTTCCCCAAAAGAAAGAGAACACTCCTGCCTGGTGATTGTCGAGCGGTGTTCATTCATCCGTTGTCGTAGCGTCTGCATGGTCTCACTAACGTACCATGCCTCGGGACATCTTTTCCTGTAGCATATCAGGTAGACAACGTTGGCCGAATCACAAGAGTATATACCGTGTACCTGGTGGATGGTGTTCTCACATGAGACGATGGCATCCGTGTCGATGATCCGGCACGTCTTGCAGAGGTTGCTGTGGCAGGGTTGTGTGGTGTCGTGGTCACTGTTCTCCTGAAGGCTGGGTAGTTTGCTGCGGACAATGGTCCATTTGAGGTTGTGCGGTTGGTTGAAGGCAAGAAGTGGGGGCGTGGGGATGGCCTTGGCAAGATGTTCGTCTTCATCGATGATGTGTTGAAGGCTCCGGAGAAGATGTCGTAGCTTTTCCACTCTGGGGAAGTACTGGACGATGAAGGGTACTCTGTCCGCCATGTCCTGTGTTTGTCTTCTGAGGAGGTCGGTGTGGTTTTTCGCTGTGGCGCGTCGGAACTATTGATCGATGAGTCAAGCGCCATATCCTGTTCTTACGAGGGCGTCTTTCAGCGTCTGGAGGTGTCTGTTGCGATCCTCCTCATCTGAGCAGATCCTGTGTATACGGAGGGCTTGTCCATAGGGGATGGCTTCTTTAACGTGTTTAGGGTGGAAGCTGGAGAAGTGGAGCATCGTGAAGTTATCCGTGGGCTTGTGGTACAGTGAAGTGCTGAAGTGACAATCCTTGATGGAGATGCGTGTGTCCAAGAATGCAACCGATTCCGGAGAGTAGTCCATGGTGAGTCTGATGGTGGGATGGAACTTGTTGATGTCATCATATAGTTGTTTCAGTGATTGTTCACCATGAGTCCAAAGGAAGAAAATGTAATCAATGAATCCAGTGTATAGCATCGGTTGAAGGTCCTGTGCGGTGAAGAGATCTTGTTCGAACCTGTGCATGAAGATGTTGGCATATTGAGGTGCGAATTTGGTCCCCATAGCTGTTCCGTGAGTCTGGATGTAGAACTGGTTTTGAAGATGATGACGTTGTGGTCCAGAATGAAGCGGATGAGTTGTAGAGTTGTATCTGGAGATTGGCAGTTGTCGGCATTGAGTACTGAGGCAGTTGCAGCAATGCCATCATCGTGGGGGATGCTGGTGTAGAGTGCCAAGACATTCATTGTGACGAGGTGTGCTCCTGGTTCAACTGCTCCATGTGTGCTGAGTTTCTGTAGGAAGTCCGTAGTGTTGCGACAGAAGCTGGGGGTTCTTTGTACAATGGATTTCAGGATGCCCTCGACCTAGCCGGAGAGGTTCTCACACAGGGTCCCATTGCCTGATACGATGGGACGACCGGGTGTGTTGGCCTTGTGTATCTTTGCGAGGCAGTAGAGATCTCCAATGCGGGGAGTACGTGGGATGAGAGTACGTGGGTGCTCTGAAGGTCCGGATCAAAGGTCTTGATCAGTCTGTTGAATTGACGGGTGTGTTCTTTGGTCGGATCTCGGGGAACTGTCTCTCATGTTCCTCGTTGTTCAGTTGTTGGTACACTTCTTTGCAGTAATCCGCTCTGTTCAGTATGACGGTGGCCCCTCCTTTGTCTGCTGGTTTGATGACAATGTTGCGATTGATCTTGAGAGCGTGGATGGCGTTGTGTTGTGCTTGGGTGTACTCACGGCGAACAATCACTGAAACAACTATAGGATGACATCAACAAGTTCCATCCCACCATCAGACTCACCATGGACTACTCTCCGGAATCGGTTGCATTCTTGGACACACGCATCTCCATCAAGGACGGTCACCTCAGCACTTCACTGTACCACAAGCCCATGGATAACTCACGATACTCCACTTCTCCAGCTTCCACTCTAAACACGTTAAAGAAGCCATCCCCTGTGGACAAGCCCTCCATATACACAGGATCTGCTCAGATGAGGAGGATCGCAACAGACACCTCCAGACGCTGAAAGACACCCTCGTAAGAACAGGATATGGCGCTTGACTCATCGATCGGCAGTTCCAATGCGCCACAGCAAAAAACCACACCGACTTCCTCAGAAGACAAGCACGGGACATGGTGAACAGAGTCGCCTTCGTCGTCCAGTACTTCCCCGGAGTGCAGAAGCTACGACATCTTCTCCGGAGCCTTCAATGTGTCATCGATGAAGACGATCATCTTGCCAAGGCCATCCCCGCATCCCCACTTCTTGCCTTCAAACAACCGCACAACCTCAAATAGACCACTGTCCGCAGCAAACTACCTAGCCTTAAGGAGAACAGTGACCACAACATCACATAACCCTGCCACAGCAACCTCTGCAGGACGTGCCGGATCATAGACATGGGCGCCATCAACTCACGTGAGAACACCATCCACTAGATACACGGTACATACTCTTGTGACTCGGCCAACGTTGTCTACCTGATACGCTGCAGGAAAGGATGTCCCGAGGCATGGTACATTGGGGAAACCATGCAGACGCTACAACAACAGATGAATGAACACCGCTCGACAATCACCAGGCAGGAGTTTTCTCTTCCCGTCGGGGAACACTTCAGCAGTCACGGGCATTCAGCCTCTGATCTTCGGGTAAGCGTTCTCCAAGGCGGCCTTCACGACACACGACAGCGCAGAGTCGCTGAACAAAAACTGATAGCCAAGTTCCGCTCACATGAGGACGGCCTCAACTAGGATCTTCGGTTCATGTCACACTATCTGTAACCCCCACGACTTGTCTGGGCTTGTAAAATCTCACTAACTGTCCTGGCTGGAGACAATTCACATCTTTTTAACCTGTGCTTAACCCTCTCTCCACTCACATTGTCTGTACCTTTAAGACTTGATTACCTGTAAAAACTCGCATTCCAACCATTATCTTGTAAATTGACTCTGTGTCTATGTATGCCCTGTTTGTGAACACAACTCCTCACTCACCTGAAGAAGGAGCGACACTCCGAAAGCTTGTGCTACCAAATAAACCTGTTGGACTGTAACCTGGTGTTGTGAGACTTTTTACTGTGCCTACCCCAGGCGAACACCGGCATCTCCACTTCTTGGAACTTAGTCCAGGGAAAGCCAGAAGAAGGCAGGATGATAATGGGATCTTGACCTGATGTCCATTTAATTCCTTATATGACCCAAAACCTGTTTTGGCTGGAACATTTAATGCAAATCTAAGGAATGTATAACCAAATTAACCTGTAATTTGTGCTGAATAAACAAAATTCTTCAAAATATATCATCATCACGTTTCTTTTGAGTAGGATAAAATGTCACTTTTCCAGTATTTTGTTTGAAGTGGTTAAACATTTGTCATTCTGAAATTGAGGGTTTAAACATAATAAGGAAAAAAACAAACCTCTTTTGTCTGCTGGTAGACCTCCATGACAGTTTCCTGCCTTTCCCACAAAGCCTTTCTAAACACCAAAACTTGACACTCCAAAAACTTGGAATAACCATACATTGAGAATAGTGAAGCGTTTGTGTAGGATATCAGTCGCTTTGCCATTTTATATGCTGGACGAGCCTTGTTCCATTCTGACAATCTAGAATACCTGTTTGACCAAGTCTAAATATCAGCAAATGTAAAACATTACAGATAAAAGCATTTAATAATATTTTCCATATAGATGATGTCTAATTAACTACATTTTAACTACCTGAAAAATAAATAATTGTAATATCATTCAATAGTAACTGTTGTAATATTCCCAGTCTTTTGAGTAATTAAGGAATGCAATTCTATAAAAAAAACCACAATCATATGCACATGTGAAAAGAAATGAACAACAATAGACAGAAAACGACTGTCTAGTTCAACCAGTATCTTCCACATAATTATCATGTCCAGGCACAACCCACTTGTACAGAGAAAAAAAAGATGAAAAAACAAAATCCAGGCCATTGTCAGGGAGAAATATGCTGTAAAATTTCTCTCAGATCATGTTAGGCAATCGAAACCAGTCCAAGAGTTCATATAGACCCTGACTTATGTTGTAGGTTGCCTACCTCTCTGAGATTATATCTATCCCAGCCAAAAATAAGCAGACATTTCGAAGAAATAAAGTGAACCACCATTCATCACACCAGCTTTAACCTGACCCATAGCTCAATTATTCTCTGGGAAATAAAGAATCACCTAACTTCCAAACTAGTTGTACCCTTGCATAACTTTTAAGCTTGATCCTTTGCTCTTCCTTGTCTCATTTTAATTGGTTTACACAAATATTAATCTTGTCTCCTTGACCATATCGCCCTGAGCTCGCTAGACCTATTTTGGCAACTAATGTGCTTTGGATTAGGAAGTAATTTTGTGACCCTGCTCTGAACCATATCCAGAGCTTCTATCGCTCATCCAAAAGCAAAATACTGCGGATTCTGGAAATCTGAAATAAAAACAAAGTACGTAAACATGTCTGGCAGCATCTGTGGCAAGAGAAACAGATTTAGCTGTTCAGGTTGTGACCTTTCATCACATTTTTCTCTCCACAGCCACCAGACTGCTGAGTATTTCCAGCATTTTCTGTTTTTACATCTATTCCCCCCTCATGTGACGGGTGCCAAAACTGGACATGGAATTCAAACTGAGGTTAACCAAGGTTTTGTACAAAGAAAAAATGGTATGCTTCACTTTAGGGTGAGTTGTCCTGTGAATACAATTGAGATTTTTGTTTGCCTTAGGTATAACTTCACAACATTCACCATGAATCTTAATGCACTAAAACATCCAGACCCTATTCTTTGACACTTGACTTTAATTCTGTTCCCTGCAAGGTGCAGCCACTGAACTTCCCACCCTACAACCTCTGTGAGAAGTTCACCCAAATAATATCACTCCAGCAGGCTGCCCACCTAAAACAAGTGTAAAGAGGCAACTTGCTGTCTGCTATAATGTGAAGATCAGGTGGCTGTCCACTGCCATTCTGATATGTTGCTGGTGCTCAGTAGAATGCTGCAGGTGAAGGTACAGGTGACCTGAATAGTATGACTGGCCCCACAAAGAAAAGCTTATTACTTAACCTTTTGGAGCCTTAGTGGAATGTCCAACACATTTTATTGGTTAGAATGACCATGGCCATTGCTCTAGCCAGTATTGTATGCTTTTAAAATTCCCTTTTAAAATAATCAGCAAATGTGAAGAAGGTATCTGCCAAATGCAAGTGAATGCTTAAGAACATAAGAAATAAGAACATAAGTCCAGAAGTAGGGGTCACAGTTTGAGGATAAAGGGTAAACCTTTTAGAACTGAGGTGAAGAGAAATTTCTTCACCCAGAGAGTGGTGCATGTGTGGAATTCACTGCCACAGAAAGTGGTTGAGACGAAAGACTGCATGATTTCAAGAAGAAATTAGATGTAGCTCTTGGGGCTAAAGGGATCAAGGGATATGAGGGGAAAGGGGGAATCAGGATTTTGAATCTGATGATCAGCCAGGATCATAATGAATGGTGAGCTCAAAGGACCGAATGGCCTACTCCTGCTTCTAGTTTCTATGTTTCTCTATGTTTCTATAAGTGGGCCATGTGGCCATTTGAATCTGCTCTATAATTTAGTAAGATCATGGCTGCTTCTTGACCCTCAACTTCACTTTCCTGTCTGATTATCATGACTCCTTATCCCCTTAGTATCCAAAAATGTATTGATATTAACCTTGAATATACTCAACAAATGAGCATCCACAGTCCTCTAGGGTAGAGAATTCCAACAATTCACAACCCACTAAGTAAAGACATTTCTCCTCATCTCAGTCCAAAGTGACTTTCCCTTTTTTCTGAGACTAGGCCCTGTAGCTCTAGACTCTCAGGGGAAACAGTGTCTCAGCATCTAGCCTGTCAAGCCCTCACAGATTCTCAAGCATCAACAGGATATTATCAGTAGATATCAACTATTATTCTTTAACTCCAGAGAGTATGGCCCTTTATGTTAAATCTGTCCTCATAGAACAACATTCTCATCACAAGAATCAAACTTGTAAACCTGTGATGCACCATCTCTGAGGCCAGTATACCATTCCTTAAATAAAGAAGCTAAAAATTGTACACAGTTCTCCGGGTGTGGTTTCACCAAAGATTGGTAAAAATTGCAGCAATATTTCCTTATTCCAACCCTCTATCAAAAAAGATCAACATACCATTTGCCTGCTCCTCATTTTAAAAAAACTTTTTATATGCATCCGACTGCAGCAAAGAGAATCATAGAGTCATAGAAAGGTTCTAGCATGAAAAAGGCCACTTAACCCATCATGCCTATGCGGTTCTCTGCAAGAGTGAATCAGCTAATCCCATCCCCCACTCTTTCCCTCTAGCTTTTTCTCTTCAGCTGCTTATTGAAAACCTCATTTGAATGCAGTACCTCCACAACACCCTCACGGAATGCATTCCAGATCATAGCCACTCACTGTGCAGAAGTGTTTTCCCTCACCTCTTTGTTGGTTCTTTTGCCATTTACCTTAAATTGGTGTCATCTGTTTCATGACACATCGGCCAATGGGAACAATTTCCATCTATCTGTCCAAACCCTTCACGGCCTTGAACAATCTATCAAATAAAATCTCCTCTCAACCCTCTCTTTAAGGAAAACAGCACCAGCTTCTTCAATCTGTCCATGTAACTGCAATTCCTCATTTCTGGGATCCTTCTTGTAATTTTATTTCTGCGTTCTTTCTAAATCCTTTACATTCTTCCTAAGATGCGGTGCGCAGAATTGGACACAATACTCCATTCGAGGCTGAAACAGAGTTTATTAAATGTTCATCATATTTATTTTCTTTTATATTCTATGCCTCAATTTATAAAGCTTGTACGTCTTTTTAACCACTTTTCAACCTGTCTTCCGCCTTCAAAGATTTCTGAAAATATGTCCCAGTTCCTACACCAATGTGGGAATTCTGCCCTTTATTTTATATTGCCTCTCCTCGCTTTTCCTATGTATCAAACTGTACCACTCCACACTTCTGT
Source organism: Mustelus asterias (assembly GCF_964213995.1). Lineage (NCBI taxonomy): Eukaryota > Metazoa > Chordata > Chondrichthyes > Carcharhiniformes > Triakidae > Mustelus > Mustelus asterias. The sequence goes on along the minus strand of NC_135814.1, from coordinate 43,304,970 downwards.
GTGTTAAAGTAGATCTGCTGCTTGTCTGCCCATTCCTTCAACCTGTCGATGTCCTCTTGAAATCCATCACTAGCTTCCTTGCAGTTTACTGTAATCCCAAGTTTGGTGTCATTTGCAAATTTTGAAATTGTGGCCTGCACATCCAAGTCCAGGTGGTGAATATATAACAAAGAAAGCAGTGTCCTAGTACTGACAACTGGGGAACACCACCACCTTCCAGTCTCAAACACAACTGTTTACCTCTACTCTCTCTTTTCTGTCACTTGAACAACTTTGTATCCATGCTGTTACTGTTGCTTTTATTCCATGGCCTTTAATTTTACTTAGCAAGTCCATTATGTGGCATTTTATCAAGCACCTTTTAGAAATTCATATACACCATATCATTTCCCTCATCAACCATCTCTGTTATCTTAACAATCACAAAAGAACATTAACTAAACACAATTTGCTTTTGACAAATGCACACAGACTTTCCCTGACTAATCCACTGTTTCCAAGTGACTGTTAATTTTATCCCACATTAATGTCTATAAAAGCTTTTCCACCAGAGATTAAACTGACTGGTCTATAGTTGCTTGGTTTATCCTTACACCCTTTTTTGAAAGTATATGTTACATTTCCAATTTTCCAGTCTACCCTGTGCCCTAGGAGGAATGGAAGATTACAGCCATTATCTTTTTAATTTCCAACCTTCTTTCAGTATCCTTTGATGCATTCCATCCAGTCCTGGTGATTTAGTTTGCCCAGTCTTTCCAATACCAACCGCCTATCAATGAACCCATATTTCAACTACCTCCTTTTTCACCACAACTCTGGCAGCATCTTCATCCTTGGTAAAGTTAGATACAAAATATTCATCTAGTACCTTTGCTATACCCTCTGTATTGATCCTCTGTATTGATCCACTTTTTCACCCCTAACCAACCTCACCCCATCCCCACTTACTACCCATTTACTATATACATGTTTATGAAGATTTTTGGATTTTTTAACCTTAGCTGTCAACCAATCTGTGCACACCTCATGCTGAGATAAGTGATTTATAAGCTTTTGAAACTCAGTCAAGCATTCATAATGAGCTCAACTGTCTAAATAACCTTTTGTAATTCCAGACAATAGAGCTTATTAAAACTGAAAGAACAGGTTTTGTTTTTCTACTTTAGAACAGGTGGCCTGTCAGTCAAGAGTAGAGCAGGTGGTTGGATTTTTTCTAACTTAGCAATACGGATTTTTTTCTGTAGGTTAAAGAATTCTGGACATTTAAATATCTCAAATCTCTTCTGCATTTTTTAAAATATTGCTTCTTTGGGTCATTTTTCAAATTAAATGCAATATATAAAGGCATGTTTTCGATTATGTCCTATTCCTTCTTCAGTAACTTGAAAAGGATTCAATGGAAACATGCTACTTGCATTGGGCACAAGAAAAGCATATGGTGTGCGCTTAAATTGCAACATGTGAGAGGTGCTGAATTTCGGATGGGATGCTGAATCAGAGCCCTGTTTGTTTTTCGAGCTGGGTGTAAAAGATTCCATGGCACTATTTTGAAGAAGTCAGGAAGTTATTCCTAATATTTATCCTTCAATCAACAATACTAAAAACAGGCTACCTAGTCATTATCATTGTGGGAGCTTACTGTGCACAAAGTAGCTGCTGTGTTTCCTACATTACAACAATGATTGTGCTTCAAAATGAAAGCTGTAAAGTGCTTTGAGATATTCCAAGATCATGAAAGATGCTATATAAATGCAAGCCTTTCTTTCTTTTAAGCAATTAATATTACATTACCAGAGTGCTACTGATGAATGAAGTACCAGCAGCAAGTTCTTTTCAGACTTTATAACAGGATCGTCGATTACTCCATTGATAAAAGCAAGGCATTCATCAAATGGCCTTAGTGCGTAACCTGTAATCAAAATTGTATTGTTGGTCAGCGGTACAATCATAAACACCATAGCTTCCAACAGCAGCGGGTTGCCACTCCATAGTGACTTACCTGCATTTGAAATGGAAAGCGCCTGTCTAGCCTGACTTGCCTGATTCGGACTGGGTGAGACTGAAGAAACAACATGCGATGAACTGCAAAAGATGTGACGTGTAGGATATGTCCCCTTTTTAAGGCACTAGCTGCCATAAAGCAGGTGAATTTAAAGGTCTCATTGCAAGGGAGATGGTAAGTTTCTATGGTAAGTGAATGGGATGTGGGGGTGGGAGTTTGGACATTGCTGGTGGGGGATCCAGCTCTGTGGGGGGGGGGACTCTGGTCATCAATGGGGTATTGCAGGGTCCTGACATCGGATGGGGTTTCTGGATATTGTGGGGGCAGCGGGTGAGAAGTTGGAACATCGGGGGGTATGGGGGATTCGGACATCATAGGTGTTCAGGCCAGGGTGTGGGGCCAGGGTGGGGAAGTGTCAGGTTTGGGGGGGTGGTGTTCGGGTCGGGGGCTCATGATCATGAGATTGGGTCAGGAGGATGGTTGGGTCGGGGGATGTCGTTTGGGTTGGGCAGGTTAGGGGAGTGTCGTTGGGTTGGGGAGATTTCATTCAGGTTGGGGGGGGCAGATCGTTAGGCATGTTGGGGTTGTGGGGGATTCTGGGGATGGTAAGGTCAGGGGGGTTTAGAGTTCGGGTCGGGGGGGTAGGTTGAGAAGGGTGTCACCATGTTGGGGGATTGGGTCGGGGATGTTAATCAGGTCGGAGGGATCAGGTTGTGAGGGGGGTCAGGTCGGGGAGGTCACCAGTCGGATCAGGTGGTGTTGTTCAGAGGGGGATTGTTATTTGAAAACACGATTGAATATTTTTGAAAAATCCTTAAAAGGGCCAATCAATTTTTACACATGGAGAGATTGAATATAGAAGGAAGGAGGTAATGATAAGTCCACATTTTTGATATTGTGTGTAGTTTTGGATCTGTGAAACTGGTGTCATACATATTCACTAGTATGACACAAAAGATCAGAGGATACAGATATGATGCCAAACTAAAGATAGAATTAGATAAGCACTTGGAGGGGACACAAAAAATTAAAAGGGCACAAAAGAGAAGTTGGGAAATGGAATTAGGCTAGATCGCTCTGGTTTGTCACAGACACATAGGCAAATGTTTAACTCCTAAGGGGAGGTTTCTTTGGCAGTAGGCAGAAGGATTAAAGCCTTGAAAAGTGTGACTGGGTCAGGCACGCAATCCTGCCCACTTTTGGGTTAACCCTCGAACTCCCACAGAACTGTTAGGTAAGTAATTAAAATATTCGAAGAGGCAATTAACTGAGAATTTGTTGCTGTATTCTGGCTTTAATAGCCAGCGCATGGGTTTCCTGGGCTGTGTGTAACTTTGTGTTCGCTGTTGGCCTCTTGGGGTTTGTGGAAGAACTCCCGCAGCCTCATTCGCCTGATGAATTCCTCTGTGTCTGCTGCGAGACTGATGGGGTCTATTTTGGTGGTGGGGCAAAAGTTGAGCCCTCGGCTGAGAACTTCGATTTCATCTGGCTGAAGTGTGTAGTCCGATAAGTTGACAATGGACTTTCCTGCAGTGGTACTGTTTTCTACTGTGGTACCGGGGGAGGCTTGGTTGCTGCTGGTGGTGATGCCGAGTTTCTCAAGTTTCCTGTTCTTGGTGTGCATGTAGATGGTGTAGTTCCTTTGTCTCGTCTGCTTGGCAGAGTTTCGCACCTGGTCTGCGTCCTGAGCCCAAGTTGAGAATATGGATTCGATCTTGGTTTCCAGACTGCGGCATTTGCTGTAGAGCTGGTGTATGAGGTGTTTGAAGAGGGTGAGAGAGGTGCGACGGCAAAGTCTCTCAGCGTAGTCTGTGTTAAAGGTTGACCTGAGTGGGTTCGTGATCCGTAGTCCTTTCGGTATCTTGTCTGCTTTCTTGCATGTTTGTAGAAACTTGATGTCTGTGTCGATATGCGCGATCTTCTTGGAGATCCTCTCCACTTGGAGCCGGCAGTTTGCGGCGTCGATGGTAGTCATGATGTGGAGATGCCAGCGTTGGACTGGGGTAAGCACAGTAAGAAGTCTCACAACACCAGGTTAAAGTCCAACAGGTTTATTTGGTAGCAAATACCATAAGCTTTCGGAGCACAGCTCCTTCCTGTGTGTAACTTGCCAGGGCTAACCAGGGCACAGTGGGAAGCACTTCAGAGAACGTGACCAGCTGAGAAGCCTTCAAAGGGTCAAATCCTGATTGAGTGAGAGGCCAGTGCTCACAACACTTCTTCCGAGAGGCTAAAGTTTCCTTTATTTTTCTGTAGTTGCTGTACCCTCAGGAATTAATATACAATTCAGCCATTCCAACCACTACTGTGTCCCATTAACTAGAATCTCTTTTCTTTGACAGAGATAATGTGTCATCCCATCAGTCCTTTCTGATTGATCAGGAAACCTGAAATTGTTTCCAAATAAACTGTGGGATGCTAATCCCATAGTACAGTGCTTCCTAAACCTTTTTTTGCTCTGACTCCATTTTAATGCTGTAGACTTGGGTGCGACCCCAGAGTGAAAACTGGGGCGTGCGGGATATTAGTTAAGTGTGGTGGGGGTTCAAACAGCAAGAATACAGGCACCAAAAACAACTAAGACACCTACCATTTTGTAGGCTCAATTGCTGTCAACAATTGTGCCTCAGAGCTCATTGAATTAGACCACACGCACAGGTAAAAAATATTACAAACATTTCAAGAGGCCTCACAGCCGATCCCAGGACTGCCAATTCTGAGTCTCTGCAACATGGCCACCTTTGCTGCCTCAGAGCTCACGACCCCAATTGCTCTTCCCATGACCCACAGTTTGGGGACCCCTGCCGTAGTGTGTGTTAAAGAACCACGACAAAGCTCACTGGCAGAAAACGTGGGATCCTGGCGAGCTACTGGTTTCTCCCAATGGACAAAGTAATCTTCTCTGCTGGTGTTTCTAAGATTCCATTAAATAATTAAAGTATTTTATTTGTAAACCATCTCAGTCCTAATGTTTTTATGCAAATAGAATGAGAAATAGAAGCAGAAATACTAAAATAAGCAGACAGAAATTTTAAAAATCCTAAAAAAATGTCATCCATTCTGAAAATAATTACCTTCTTGAAGAGAAAAATCGAGACAAGCTGTATAGAATGTTGCCTGACCAAGTATATTGTGTCGTGAGACTGAAAAGTCCTTCATATATGTCATTAGGTCAACATAATCGCCAAGTCTACAAAATAGAAGGTGTTTTATGATAATCTTGTAATGTTTATTGCTTGCAAAATATTTTATCTTTGCACATATAATGAATCTCTATATAAAAAAGAATTGCCAAATATAGGGAGCTGATCGAGAATAGTGGTTATGTTATTGGACAGAGAACAAGAGTTCAAATCCCACCACAGTAGCTAAACAGTTTGAATTCAGTTAGTTAAATAAATTTGGATTGAAAAGTTAGTAATATTGATCACAATTGTCAGATTGATGTAAAAACCCATCTGGTTCAATGGTGCTCCTTTAGGGTAGCAAGTATTATCTTTATGCAAACACAGGCCTGCAGCAATGTGGTTGACTTTGAACTGCCCTCTGAAATGGTCTAGCAAACTATTCAGCAGAACCAAAGTCGCAACTCCACAGGATACCTTCCATTTTGTTGTGTGGCAATACCACCAAGCTAAATGGGATCATTTCAGAATAGATCTGGCAGCTCAAAACTGGGTACCGATGAGATACTGTGGCCCATCAGCAATAGAGTTATACTCCACCATAATTTGCAACCTTATATTCCTGCATATCTCTCTCTACCATTATCATTAGAACCAGGGAGCAATACTGCTTCAATAAAGTGGAAGAGTAGCACTTCAGTCAATTTGATTCACTCCATGGGCTACCAATAAAGGGTAGAGTGCAGTGATACAGCAAAGGCTATGAACCTGACAAGATCCTGACTGTAGTGTTGAAAACTTTTGCTCCGGAACTAGCCGCATCTCCAGCAAATGTTCCAGTAGCAACTACCCAACAATGTGGGAAATTGCTCAGTTATCTCCTGTCCACAAAAGGCAGGACAAATTCAATGGGGACAATTTGAGGAGTCTTTCTTCATATAAGAAAAGAAGATGGAGCTTTGGTCTTTTGCCTATCACACTTTTCTCTCTTTGTCAGGAGCTGTATTCTTCTTTAAGGAGAATGTGAAAGAACTAGCTGTGGTTATGATGAGGCAGACTAAAATTCAGCTATATGTATGCAGCTCAGATGGCTTATGACAAGCACATAGAGTAAGCAATTATATTCCATGCTTATTCTGCAACTCTCCTAGGTACCAGCAGTTTTCTTTCACAGTCTAGCTTCATCAGAAGCACATGCTGCATTTTATTTGTGAAACTTGGTGCAGCCTGACATCTAGCAGATCTCAAGAAGCAGCAGAAACATGTTGATTCTGCTGTCAAACCAGTTTTGGATCTGGTGACCTAGTTACACTGGAGAAACAGTACACTACTCCCGGAGACTAAGTAGTGGGCTTAAAATCAGTGGTGTTCCAAAAACTGGGAGTTTTCAACAAATACAATAATTAGACTGAACCCAGAAAACTACTCCAGAGTCAGACCAGTTTTCATTGGGCTGTTGCAATTTGCGTACTACCAGATAGAGGATGCAGACCACAGAATTATGTACATCACATACATCACACAATAATAACTACAATTAGTTCAACCAGTGGAGAGCTGGAGATAATTTCTATGGGTCTTACACATAGATCTCCATGTCATTAAAAAAAACAGCATCCTCTTTCTCTTTCTGAACTACTTATGCTCTGGGAGGTAATGAGAATTAGTTTTGAAAATAATAGGATTCAAATGTGCAATGGTTACATCTTACATTTCTGTGATTACATTTCTAATTTGCTACAGAAGTGTTAATCTATTTTAAACGTGATGATTCAACATCTCTTTGGGAATAAAAAAAATACAGACCTATCAAGTAACTTACCTGCCAGTAAGTAGCAAGGCTTTGGTCAGAAAAGGAATGATCAAAACGTCAATGTTGGGTTTATTTATTAGTCCAGCAATTTTATGAGCAAGGCGTCCTTAAAGTCCAGAAGAATAAATTAGATTTAGAGAGAGTCGAGATAATAAACAATGAAATGATAGTTTTCTGTATTATTTGCATTGAAGATAACAATAACAGGACGTACCATACTCAATCGATTCAGCAAGTCGTCCACTGCAAAGCTTCAGTTCTGAAAGTGCACATACTAAATGACCAATCATTTGTAATCCCTCCTGATTCTTGGTAAGAACAAGACACTTCCGCAGAGCTAACCTTTCCATTTTTGCACTCTTCTCTTTTAGACCAACAAAATGATAACAACGGAAAGAATCAATGTAGGCAGAAATTATCTATGGAGTACAAAATAAAGCAAAAATAGATTATCAGGAAAGTAAGCCAAAAGTTTCCTGCCAAGTTGTGCTTCTTTATTTTTAGACTAATTCACCTGAAATCTGCATAACTGACAAAGAGGATTATGTCATTTTAAGCACAGATCTATCAGCTTCTGCGATATTTGGTGCTAGTTTTAAAACATTGCTCAAGAAGCAGGCTGCATTTACAAAACTGTCCAGGATCAATTAATCACCAGGGATTTTCTGGCCATGCTCACCCCAAGACCAGAAAATCCCACCCAAGGCCAACAGGCTTTTGCATGGTCCTGTCCCACCCGCTACAATTCCCATGGCAGGCAGGACGGGAAAATTCCGCCCTCTCCTGGGAATTTCCACCAGTTGAGTTTGTTTACAGGTCTTTGAGGAGGCTCTCCAATTAAGTTGACTCTTTTGGGTATAAGGACACGAACAGGAATTCTTTAAAAACTGCTAAATGTGTTAACTCCTATAGTCTACAGGATTTTAAAATTAGGCTGGTCAGAGATAATGGATTGACACTATGTTTAAAAATGCTTATATTTTGTGATGAGACAATTTTCAGTTGTCTTAATCAAACCTCATGATTATCACTTTTAAAAATATGAAGTAAAACTTTATTTGAAAATACTGTAAATCCCACTGATGTATGGCAGATTTTGAATTTTGTGATTTGCAGATGAATTTGAGTGGAAATCTAAGGGAAAAGGTACTTTTCAAAGTGGGTTTCAGTGGAGCTACAGTTGACAACTTTGGCCAAAGCAGAGATGCATTTGTGATAAATCCATTTTCAGCTGTATTAACCAAAATAAACTCAGTTACTGTTCTAAAAAAGATCAAAGAATATCTCATAAAGAAGACTTTATATGTTTTAATGCAAACCAGTTGTGGAAGTTCCTGGCAGGTATTATGTTCAACAGTTTTTTTTCTATTTATTCATTAATCGTATGTGGACATTGCTGGCTCGGCCAGCATTCATTGTCCACCCCTAGGCCTAAATATTTAGGATGGTGGGAACACATCCCTGACAACTCCAGCAGCCCCAACATCATATCATGCTCTAACGAATGTCGATTAGCAAAAGGCTATACTTCTGCTCTCACTTGGGAGGAATCATAGAATCCCTACAGTGAGGAAGGAGGCCATTTGGCCCATCAAGCCTGTACCAACAACAATCCCACCCAGGCCCTATTCCCCTGAACTCCATATTTTTACCCCACTAATCCCAAACACTAAGGAGCAATTTATCATGGCCAATCCACCTAACCTGCACATCTTTGGAACGTGGGAGGAAACCGGAGCACTTGGAGGAAACCCACACAGACACAGGGAGAACGAGCAAACTCCACACAGTTACCTCAGGCTGGAATTGAACCCATGTCCTTGGCACTGTGAGGTAGCAGTGCCAACCACTGTGCCACCATGCTGCCCAAGAAGTTCTGCCTTGACGAGCTGCTGGACAATCAGATTGGCTGACAGCTCTCCAGTCCCTCCAGTTACAGCGCTGCAGTGGCCAGAAAATTCAATGCAGGCAGCTGCCTGGAGCTTAGTTCCAGAACTGGGAAGACATGTAAGTGGCAGGGAAGGTAGGGAACATCCGGGGGGTGAGGGGGAGATTGGGGTTTTGGAGGATAGGCCAGGGTGGGAAGCTGGTCCAGAGGTCACTGGGCCTTAAAGGGAGAGCACCCCAGTTAGAAGGGTCCTTTTGATCCCTTCCCACCCGAGGTTTAACTTTGTTTTTTTTCTCATCTTCCTAACCTGAACTCTCATAAATCTGCTAGCCTAATAATTGTGGGAAAAGGCACTTATTGGCTTTAATTGGGACAAGGATGGGTTTCCCATCTGAGGCCTTTCCTACCCCATCATAAAATTGCAACCAGGTTGAGGCAGATGGGAATCCGGAAGGAATCCTGTCCATATAATCGTGCAATTTCACACTCCCCAATCCCCCCCATGCTCTCCTCCCTATCCACCCCCCACCCCTGAGTGTAAATTTCTGGCCCTAATTACAATTGAGAAGTTGGCGGTGACTTACCTGCTTGAACCACCATAGTCTGTATGGAAGGGAGTTCTTGAGTGTTGGTGGAGCTGGACTCATCCAGGCAACTATTCCATCACACTCCTGACTTGTGCCTTGTGAAATATAGGCTTTGGGGAGTCAAGAGGTGAGTTACTCGCCTCAGAATTCCCAGCCTCTGATCTGTTCTTGTAGCCACAATATTTATATGGCAGGTCTAATTCAGTTTCTGGTCATTAGTAACCCTCAGGATCATAGCATCACCTATTGTGCAGAAGGAGATCATTCAGCCCATCATGTCTGCACTAACTCTCTAACAGAGCATCTTACCCAGCCCCCCCCCCGCACTATCTCCGTAACCTCCAAATTTACCCCACTAATCCCCCTAACCTACACACCTTGGGGATACTAAGGGACAATTTAGCATGGGCAATCCACCTAATCTGCAAATCTTTGGAACATGGGAGGAAACTGGAGCACCCAGAGGAAACGCACGCAGACACAGGGAGAACATGCAAACTTTACACAGACAGTCACCCAAGGCCAGAATCAAATCCGGGACTCTGGCGCTGTGAGGCAGCAGTGCTAACCACGGTGCCTCTGTGGATGTTGATAGTGGGGGATTCAGCGAAGGGAATATCATTGAATGTCAACGAGAAATAGTTAAATTCTGTCTTGTTGGAGATGGTCACTGTCTGGTACTTGTGTGGTGTATATGTTACTTGCTACTTATCAGCCCGAGCGTGAATGTTGTCCAGGTCTTTCTGCATATGGACAAGGCTGCCTGAGTATCTGAAGAATGTGAATGGAGCCAGATATTGTGTCATCATCAGTGAACTCCCTAGTTCTGATCTAATGATCTGAAGATGATTGGGCCGAGGACACTAGCTTGAAGGACACCTGCAGCAATATCCTGGAACTAGGATGATCCAACAACTACAACCATTTTCCTTTGTGTTAGATATGACCCCAACCAGAGGAGAGTTTTCCCCTGATTCCCATTGACTTCAGTTTTGCTAGAACTTCTTAATGCCATACTTGGTCAAATATTGCCTTGATATTGAGTAGTTACTCTCACCTCACTCCATCAGTTCGGCTCCTTTGCCCATGTTTAGACCAAGGCTGTAATAAGGTCAAGAGCTAATGGCCCTACTGCAACACAGACTGAGCATCAGTGAGCATGTTATGGCTGAGTAAATAAATACCACTTGATAGACTGACAATGACCCCTTGCATCAGTTGAAGATGATTTGATAATTGGCTAAATGATTCAGCATTATCTTTTGCCCTGTACTGGGCTGTCATCATTGAGGATGGGGATATTTGTGGAACCTCATCATCTTCTTAATTATTTAATTGTTCACCACCATTCATGACTGAATGTCTCAGGACTGCAGAGCTTAGATCTATTCCATTGGTTGTAAGATCACTTAGCTGTGGTTCTCACATTCTGGTTCTGGTTGTTTGACATGCAAATAGTCCTGCACTGTAGCTTCATCACACCACATTTGTAGGCATGCCTGGTGCTGTTCCAAGGTTGATCCTATGATTTGAAGGAAATGGCAGAGTAGGGGATGTGCAAGGCCATGAAGTTACAGATTGTAATTGAACACAATTCTGCTGCTGCTGATGGCCAACATCACCTCCTGGATGCCCAGTTTGAGTTGCCAAATTTGTTTGAAATCTATCCTAGTTAGCAAGGTGGTAGTGCCACACAACACAAAGGATCGCATCTTCAATTTGAAGATGGGACTTTGTCTCCACAGGGACTGTGCAGTGGTCATTCCTAATAATACTGTCATGGACAGGTGCATTTGTAGCAGGTAGATTGGTGAAAACAAGGTTTTTCCCTTTTGCTGGTCCCATCACAACCTGACACAGATCCTGTCTAGCAGCCATGTCCTCTTTGGCTTTGCCAAGTTGTCAGTTGTGATGCTATCAAGCTGCTCTTAACGATGATCATTGAAAGTCCTCATCCAGATTACATTCTCTTGCCTCACCATCCTCAGTGTTTCTCCCATGTGGTGTTTGATACGGAGGAATATTGATTCATCAGCTGATGGGGCGGCGGGTGCGGGGGAGGGGATGGCGCTGGTGGATGTGGTAGTGGTAATCAGCAGGAGGTTGCTTGTCCGTATCTGAGTTGATGCCATGAGACTTCATGGGATCTAGAGTCAATGCTGAGGATTCCCAGGGCTACCTCCTCCCAACAGTAGGCCACTGTGCCACCATCTCTAGCGGGTCAGTCCTGTTAGTGAAACAGGGCCTACCCAGGGATGCTGATGGTGGTGTCTGCAGTACTGATTCTGTCAGTATGACTATGTCAGGCTGTTCCTGCATAATCTGTGAGCCAGCTCTCCCAATTTGATATAAGCTTGATGTTAGTAAGGAGGATTTTGTAGGGTGGACATTGCTGAGTTTGCCAATGTTGTTTCTTTCCCATTTTACTTCAAATGAATAGGTAATGATGTCAGCAAGTAAATCTTACTCCAACAACCATTAACCGCTGCTCTGTTTCCTGTCACTTAACTAATTTTGTATTCAAGTTGTTACTGTCCCTTTTATTCCATGATATTCAAATAAGTTTGAGCAGAAATGAGAAAAAAAAACACTTTTCAGAATGGGCACAATTTTGGGTGAAATTTGTGATCTTTCGCTGATTGTACCTCATGGATGTTCGACTGCATTATCACTAAAGTAAATTTACAAAAGAAGCATATGCGAAATTGTATGCTCAGAGATCAATCTGGTGCACGATCACGTGCAATAAGTCAGCTGGGCTGAGAATCAACATTGGTGCTTGCAAAGTACAAATATGTGGGTACTTAACTCTGAGGATCAGATTTTAGGGTAGGATCGATTTCCACCAGGCTTATGTCCCATTTTCATTTTGATAGAATGTCTTGTCTGATGAGAGGGGCCATTTCTTCCACCACCTTTCAGCAGCATACACATGCAACTTAAATGGGTGACATAGATCATCAGGTGTCCAGTCATTTCCATTCTTATGAGATATCATTTCTGCTATCATAACTTACAAATATATTAACAAGGCATAACTTTGTCAAGAGCAGAACTCTTGAGTGAAAGTGATTATTTATAGGGACTCGCTACTATAGAATCATAGAATGGTTACAGAAGAAAGCCAATTGGCCCACCATTTCTGTGCTGATTCTCTGAAGGACCAATTCTTTCAGTGCCATTCTCCTGCCTGCTCCCTGTAGTCCTGACAATGCTCATTTTGGAAAATAATCCAATTTCCTCTTGAACATCTTGAATGAAACTGTGTCCACCACACTGTCAAGTGATTTTAACCATTTAATACTTAAGTATTTTTTCCTCTTGTCACCATTGCTTCTTTTGCCAATTACCTTAAATCTATGCTGTCTGGTTCTTGATCTTTTCATCAATGGAAACAATTTGTCCCTATCTACTTTGTCCAGATCCTTCATTATTTTGAACACCTGTATCAATGCTCCTCTCAACCATCTCTCCAAGGCGAATCAATCTTCTGGAAATTCGATTACGAGAAGTCACACAGATTACTGAGAATCATCTCTTACAAAACATCGACCTCAACTAAAAGCATCAACTCACCTAAGAAACTGTAGACCTGCCAGTAGAGACACTGAGGCAACTTTGAAACCATATTGTTCTTTTCATCATCTGTATCTAATCTTTGCATGAGTGATAATGTATATGAGGTGAGTAAGTAAGACGTTGCATTTTTAAAACTCCGAGACAAATGTGGAATAATAAATCAGCTTCACTACTTTAAAACTCACAAAAAGCTTGTTGCTAGAATTATTTCAATTGGAACAATCACTCTGAGGGTAAGGTAATACACACACCTCACATACAACTTGCAGAGATCTTGGACAGTTAGAAAATACATACATTTTTCTATAACACTCTGCTCCTGCGTCCTAATAGATTTTACCCTTTGTTTTGTACTGTCTTTCCATGTTTCAACCAAAACCCATTGAATCCCTACAGTGCAGAAAGTGGTCATCCGGCCCATTGAATCTGCACCAACTCTCTCAAAGAGCATTTTACCCAGTTCTACACCCTGCCCTATCCCCATAACCCTATGCATTTACCATGGCTAATTTGCCTAACTTACACATCTTTGGACACTAAAGGACAATTTAGTATGGCCAATCCACCTAGCGTGAACATCTTTGGACTGCGGGAGGAAATCAGAGCACCCAGAGGAAACCCATAGACACGGGGGGAACGTGCAAACTCCACACTGACAGTCACCCAAGGCCAGACCGAACCCATGCCCCTGGCGCTGTGAAGCAGCAAAAGTTTATTTATTAGTCACAAGTCGGCTTACATTAACACTGCAATGAAGTTACTGTGAAAATCTCCCAGTCGCCACATTCCGGCGCCTGTTCGGGTACACTGAGGGAGAATTTAGCATGGCCAATGCATGTAACCAGCACATCTTTGGACTGTGGGAGGAAACTGAAGCATCCAGAGGAAATCCACGCAGACACAGGGAGAACATGCATCCTAATCACGGTGCCACATTTCCAGCCCAAATGAATCATTTCACACTTCTCTGCATTAAATTGTATCCACCCATTCCATCAACCTATGTTCTTTTGAATTCTATACTATCCTCCTCACAGTTCACAATGTTCTGTTCTGTATCATTCACAAATTTTGAAACTAAGGTCTAGGTCATTAATACATATCAGAAAAAGCAGGGGTTCTAACACTGACCCCTGCAGAACTCAACTATAAACCTTCCTCTAGTCCAAAAACCAACCATTAGCCACTGTTTCCAATCCAAGTTGTTACTGTTCCTTTCATTCCATGAACTCTAATTTAGCTCATAAGTCTGTTGTGTGGCACTTTATCAAATGCCTTTGGAAGTCTGTGTACATTACATCGACAATATTACCTTCGTGAACCTTCTCTGTTAAATTATCAAAACACTCAAATCAGTTAGTTAAATATGATTTGCCCTTAACAAACACTGCTGGCTTTCCTTAATTAATGCACATTTGCCCAAGTGACTATTATTTTTTTCCCAAATTATCATTTCTATAAATTTCCCTTCCACTGAGGTTAAAACGATTGGCCTGATGTTTACTGGGCTTATATTTGCACACTTTTTTGAATAAGGGCGCAACATTTGTAATTCTGCAGGCCTTTGGCATCACTCCTGAGTCTAAGGAAGATTGGAAATTTATGGCCAGTTATCAGCGCCTCCATAATTTCCATTTTTGCTCCCCTCAGTTTCTGTGGATGCATTTCATCTGGCCCTTGTACCTTATCAACATTAAGTACAGGTAGCAATTCAATACCCCCTCCTTATCAATTTAAACAATTTCTGGTATCTGATCTATTTCCTCTTTCACCATGACCTGTGTAGCATCTTGTTACTTGATGAAGGCAGATGTATTTAATACCTCAGCCATCACCTCTGCCGCCATGCAGAAATGCCCTTTTGGAATCCCTAATCAATTACATTACTTCTTTTGCACCCCTTTACTATTTTTATGCCTATAGATGACTCTTGGATTCCCTTTTACATTCGCGGTTAGTCTCTTCTCATACTCCATCTTTGCCTCTCTTATTATATTTCAATTCTCCTCTGAACCTTCTAGTTCTCAGTTGTATGTATTAGGACAAATGTTGTCTATATTAGGCAAACTATTTAAACTGCAGTTAAAACTTGCAAGTGATTGAGAGCTAAATTCAATCGTTCAAAAAATAGGAACCATGATGCGCAATAAACCTACACCCTTTAACTATAATGCACGCAGCAGGCTATCCTTTTGACGTTTGCTATTTTAAATGATTTCAGCATACAGTCAGTACTGACTGCTGCTAATTAGTTGGACGTCTGAGCAAGGGGCCAATATCATAAATGTCTTAAAGCTAGCCTGCACTTCCTAAAATGGAAGTGGGTTGAGCCCATAGAATCAACGTGATAGAAACAGGCCATTTGGCCCAACCAAAGCAGGAACTCATTATAATCTGAAGTGTATTGCCTGAAATGGTGGTGGAGGAAGATACAAATATCGCTTTCAAAAGAGAATTGGATAAGTACCTGAAGGAAATAAGAAATTGCTGGGATATGAGGAAAGGGTAGATTGTGGAACTAGCAAAATTGCTCGTGCAAAGAGCCAGTACAGACATGATAGGCCAAAAGGCCTCTTCCTATGCTGTAACCATTCTATATTTATATTTGGCTATCACTAATTTGCATCAATCTGGGCTCATTCTTGGAACTCATTCTTAAACTCCACTGTATCCTCATATGCTTTGCACTGTTGCAAGCCTCACACCCACACCTCACAGAAGAGATACGTTCCAATCAGAAAGAAAAATTCCAATGGGAAGACCCACCATCTGTGGTTAAGTAAAAAATTTAAAGTAATATCAAACGTAAAGAAAAAGCATATCATTGCACAAAGGTAGGTCACAGGTCAGAGGATTGGGCAGAATATAAAGAAAAGAATAACTAAAAGATTGGTATGAAAGGAAAAATTTGAGTATGAGAGAAAGCTGGCTAGAAATATAAAGACGGAAAGTAGGAGTTTCTGTAATTATTCCAAAAAGAAAAGAGTTCACAAAGCGAGCGATGGTCCTGCAGAAAGTGAGTATGGGGAAGTAATACTAATGGAAAATAAGGAGATGGCTGATGAACTGAACAGCTATTTTGCATCAGAGGAGACACTTAACATCCCAGAAATAGCTGTGAATCAGGAAATGGAAGAGAAGGAGAAACTCAGGAAAACTACAATCCCCAGGGAGGAGGTACTGAGCAAATCATTGGAGCTGTGGGATGACAATCTCCGGGTCCAGATGAGCCATTATTAAAGATATTATGGCAGGATACTTGGAAAAATTCAAAGCATTCAGACAGAGTCAATGTGGTTCTGTGAAAGGGAAATCATGTTCAACCAATTGGAGTTCTTTGAAGTAGTAGCATTTGCTGTGGATAAAGGGGGACAGGTGGAGCTACAGTACTTAGATTTTCAGAAGGCATTTGATAAGCTGCCACATCAAAGGTTATTGTGAAATATAAGTTCATGATGTAGGAGGTAACATATTGGCATGGATAGGAGATTGGTTATCCAACAGAAACACAGTAGGCATAAATGGATCATTTTCTGGTTGGCAAGATGAAATGAGCGGTGTCTCATAGGGATCAGTTCTGGGGCCTTGACCTTTTACCTCTCCTTGACATCGGTTCTTCCTCTACCCACTATACAGTCAGGGTGACTGTGACGATTTCTCCCAGAATGCTCCTCGGTGAAGTCTCTCCGCCACCTCTGCTAGATGTTCTTCTCCTATTTGTCTCTGGAGGGGTTCTTGCTCTACCCAATATACAGTCAGGGTGACTGCAACGACTTCTCCTCAGCATGAAGCACAAAACATTGGGTATGCAGGTACAGCACGTAATTAGGAATGCCATTAAAATGTTATTGTTTACTGCAAGTGGAATTGAATATAAAAGGAGGGACAGTATGCTTCAATTATATAGGGTATTGGTGAGGCCGCACCTGGCGTATTGTGTACAGTATCCCACCCCCCCCCCCCCCCCCAGCCCCGGCAGGCAACCCTTCAGCCTGCTCTGATCTCCAGCTCCCCCCAAAACAGATTCACTCCCCCCAGCAATCCCGACCTCCCCCCCTCCATCATCCCGCCCCAATTGCTGGCCTCCATCCTGTCCCCATCAATCCCCATGCAGACTAATAAATCTCACAACACCCATATAGAGTGGCAGCAGGACACTTCACACCACTGATTGCCCCAAAACCCTGTCCCCACCTGGCCTCACCCCCAGGCCCCACCCCCTTCGCACTGCCCGATGCCCGGTGGGCAGTGCCAAGGGTGCCCCCTGGGCATGGGCACTTTGCCTTTTGGGCAGTGCCGGGGACACAGGCTGGCACTGCCAGGGTGCCCATGCCCAGGGGGCACCAACCCCCTCCCCCCCGTCATCCTACCCCCTGGGGGGCCCTGATTGCCCCCCTTTACTCCAGCGGGGCAGGCTGCTAGTTCCCCGAAATTGGTTTCCCCGAAAGCCGGTTTTCAGAGCGAATCAGATGGCACCAGAAATCCGGCGCTGGGAGATGCGCGCACAGCAGGAGCATAAGAACATAAGAACTAGGAGCAGGAGTAGGCCATCTGGCCCCCCGAGCCTGCTCCGTCATTCAATAAGATCATGGCTGATCTTTTTGTGGACTCAGTTCCACTTACCCGCCTGCTCACCATAATCCTTAATTCCTTTACTGTTCAAAAATGTATCTATCCTTGCCTTAAAAACATTCAATGAGGTAGCCTCAACTGCTTCACTCGGCAGGGAATTCCACAGATTCACAACCCTTTGTGTGAAGAAGTTCCTCCTCAACTCAGTCCGAAATCTGCTCCCCCTTATTTTGAGGCCATGCCCCCTAGTTCTCCTTTCACCCGCCAGTGGAAACAACTTCCCTGCTTCTATCTTATCTATTCTCTTCATAATCTTATATGTTTCCATAAGATCTCTCCTCATTCTTCTGAATTCCAATGAGTATAGCCACAGTCTCTCCTCATAAGCCAACCCTCTCAAATCCAGAATCAACCTAGTGAATCTCCTCTGCACCCCCTCCAGTGCCAGTATATCCTTTCTCAAGTAAGGAAACCAAAACTGTACATAGTACTCCAGGTGTGGCCTCACCAGCACCTTATACAGCTGCAACATAACCTTGCTGTTTTTAAACTCCATCCCTCTAGCAATGAAGGACAAAATTCCATTTGCCTTCTTAATTACCTGCTGCACCTACAAACCAACTCCTTGTGACTCTTGCATAAGGACACTCAGGTCCCTTTGCACAGCAGCATGCTGCAATTTTTTACCATTTAAATAATGGTCCATTTTGCTGTTATTTCTTCCAAAATGGATGACCTCACATTCACCAACATTGTACTCCATCTACCAGACCCTCGCCCACTCAATTAGACTATCTATATCTCTTTGCACACTTTCAGCATCCTCTGCACACTTTGCTCTGCCACTCATCTTAGTGTCATCTGCGAATTTCGACACATTACACTTGGTCCCCAACTCCAAATCATCTATGTAAATCATAAACAATTGTGGTCCCAACGCTGATCCCTAAGGCACACCACTAGTCACTGATTGCCAACCAGAAAAACATCCATTTATCCCCACTCTTTGCTTTCTATTATTTAACCAATCCTCTATCCATGCTAATACATTACCCGTAACACTGTGCACCTTTATCTTATGGTGGAGGAGGGAGGCGGGTCAGATGTATCTCTGGTGAGGGGGGCAGGGGTGAGAAACTGAGTTAATGTTTCAGATGAAAGATCATGGACTTGAATCACTCCGGGAGGAGGGATTCGTTCCTCCGGTGGGGAGGAGGGATCGTCCGCAAAGTGGCAGCGGCCACCCCTGCCCCCCCCCACCAGAGATCCATCCGCCCCCCCCCCCCCCCCCCCCCCCGACCACCAGTGAGCGATCGGGCCTCCCCCCCACCACCAGACAACGATCCGCGCTCTCGCCCCCCCCCCCCCCCCCCCAGAGACACATCTGACCCGCCTTCTCCCCCCCCCCCCCCCCCCAAGAGGACAATCTGACCTGCCTCCTCCTCCTCCTACCCCCCCCCCCAGAGGATGCTCTGACCCACCTCCCTCCCCCCACCCCCCCCCCCCCCCCCCCCTCCCAGAGAATGATCTGGGTCAGAGAGACGTTGCAGGCTCTCACCCTGCTCTTCGGAAGCTGCAGCGTCGCCTTTGGATTTTTATTTAGCAGATCGCTAAAAGCGCGGATCCGGAACGGAACAGAAGAAGGTAAAGTGGGAATTGATGGTAGAGTTGGGTGGGCAGGTAATTAAATCAATTTAAATGCATGCTAATGCATTTAAATCGTCGGGCCGCCCGATTCGGGCGCGGAACGGATTCGCGCCACTCGCGGGTGTTGGTAAAGTCGCGATTTGCGCGGACGCGGGTGCAGATTGCGATGAAGGCCTCACACCCGACTTTACCACGATTTCGCGCCCGAAAACGGGCACAAATCGTTGGTAAAATCGGGCCCATTATCTGCCTCTATGAGACTCATAACAGTGATCACATACTGAAGATGATCAGGCGTAATATCTATCTGCATGTTTTACTTTTCTCTATATTGTCAAAACAAACCTTAAATTCATTGTTGGAGATTTCAGCTGTGTTCACTTCCAGTAATATTGTGAACTTTGCAGGTAATTTGCACGTATATTTCTGAAGGCAATATATTTGCCATAAGAATGACAGGCATCGAATCTGTTGATGAACGTCAGGAGATATTTCACTTCTGAAATATAAAAATGTCTGGTAAATAGAGGCAGATTCATACATTAATTATGATTTTTTTTTTGCAAAGCAATTGCTAATTCATTAATTTTGCAGGTGATATTGTCCACTCTAATAAGGTTAACAGTAAAAGAAGGATGTAATTAACAATGTTACTTCCTTGATTGGGTGCTCCCAGTGGTGCAAAGTGCAGCACTTTGGAAATTACATACCCCGAAAGTCTGATTTTCATTCTGTATAAATGACTAAATGATAATTCAGACACTAAACCAGCAATTCTCTGTCCAGCTTAGGTTAGCACCATTTAAAGTTTATTTATTTATTAGTCACAAGTAAGGCTTACACTGCAATGAAGTTATTGTGAAATCCCTCTAACCCTAACTCTAATGCATTTCTCACTAGAAGAGCTTAATCAGTTAATTATGCCTTCATTTTAATTCAGCCAATTTGAAATTTTACATTATTTAGAGAAATTAAATGGATGATAACAATAAAGTTGGTTATTTTGCAGTTCTCAATAAAATTAGGTTAGCTAGATTTGCAGGAACCATTTCAGATAGACATGCACTTACACGATGCAGGAAAAAAGGGCTTTGGCTGCCTAGCAGATTGTCTGTTTTTCTTGTGTTATTTTCATACATGGCACAGTGGCACAGTGGTTAGCACTGCTGCCTCACAGAGCTAGGGACCTGGGTTCAATTTCGGCCTCAGGTGACTGTCTGTGTGGAGTTTGCACACTCTCCCCCTGTGTCTGCATGGGTTTTCTCTGGGTGCTCCGGTTTCCTCCTACACTCCAAATATATGCGCATTAGGTTGATTGGCAATGCTAAATTGTCCCTTAGTGTCAGGGGGATTAGCAGGGTAAATACATGGGGTTATGGAGATAGGGCCTGGGTGGCTTTGTTGTCGGTGCAGGCTCGATGGGCCGAATGACCTCCGTCTGTACTGTCTATCTCCTTATGTTGCCACTCTTAAAATCTATACTGTAATGTATTTAAGTTACTCTTTCCTGTCAATTTATTTTGCTTTATTTTTCAATTCTGCTTTTCTCTGCCATTCTTTTTCCTGCCTATTTCCTCCCCCATCAATTCCTAAAACATATGTTGACTCTGTAGGTGGGACAGTTCAAAGGAGGCTGGGTTCCTTGCTTGTGGCTGTTCTTTGTGAGGGAAGTCAGACATTTCTCTGGAGGTTTTTCAATCTGATGATGCCAACTTGGTAAAAGATTATGGTAAAGTCTGCTGCACATGACGGGAAATAAGGAGCCCCCTGAATGTCAATTCCTGAGTTTTCACAGAATATTCTCCGTAAGATGCATAACAGCCAAGTTGGATCCTGCCGTCAATTGATGCACATACACTTCCCCCCAGGAATCGTTCACTAATTATTGGAGCAGGAAGTCTGGCAAATTGACACGAAAGAGCAAATCCTAGTTCAGGGGGAAAGGTGGGGGGACGGGGGTGGGTAAAGATGTCTGCTGTATGATGGCAGAGGAGGAGAGGGAGTGAGGGGCAGGGGAGGGATGGAGGAAGCCTCTTCTGCCTGCTTCCTTTCATCAACCTGGATGTAATTTGGGAATGATCTGAGATTATGATAAAGAATCCCATCACTTGAGCCTAATAGATTCACAGGACCTATATCTGCTATTGGGTCTAATGAAGGCCTCAAAGGGAAAAGACAAGTGACAGTCAGTCCAGATGGATTAATGGTCTCTGGGACAAGGGATTGCTGGTCTAATTGCTCTTCACTTTTTACAATCTTTGTAACTTCTCACCCAAGGAAAGTCAACCCCTCTGACATTGCAATACTTCATCACATCACTCAGGTACCAGCGCTGTTAGTTATGCTTGGGTCTTTGGAGTGGAATTGTGAATCCACAATCTTCTCTCTTAGAAACAAGAGTTTGCTACTAGTATGTAAAGTAAATGTTTTCTTCCAGTTGTCAGCCCAGGATGAGGGTGGAATTTTCTCATCCTGCCCACCAGGGGAATTGTAGTGGGTGGGACACGGACCATGCAAAGGTCCATTGACCTTGGGCGGGATTTTCTGGTCTTGGGCTGAACGCGGCCAGAAAATCCCAGCCCTGTTTTCCAAGTGTACCGTTGGCCTGCATGGGCTGCTTCACTATTGAAGTTTATTTCGACAATCTGAGTTCCCAAGTGTGATAAACAGTTTATATGTGATTGCTGTGTGATAGTAACAGATCACATTATTTGATCTACTAGAGGAATTTATGATATAGTCGCCATTATTTCCTCAGAGAATCTCAGGAAGTAATTGATTAGATTCCAGAGAGGAGGTTTGCAAATTGGACACATCCAGGAATGCACATTCCTATTTGTGGCTTTGGACCAGAAAATAAATTTCCAAGAAGATAAAAACATTTGAATTAGTCAAACTAAAGAACGGAATATGCCAAATAGGCCAGAAGAATATTATTAAATTGGAAAGAGTGCAGAAAAGATTTACTAGGATGCTACTGGGACTTGATGGTTTGAGTTATGAGGAGAGGCTGGATAGGGTGGGGCTGAGGGGTGATCTTATAGAGGACTATAAAATAATGAGGGGCATAGATCAGGTAGATAGTCAACATCTTTTCCCAAAGGTAGGGGAGTCTAAAACCAGAGGGCATAGTTTTAAGGTGAGAGGGGAGATAAATAAAAGGGTCCAAAGGGGCATTTTTTTCTCACAGAGGGTGGTGAGTGTCTGGACGAGCTGCTGGAGGTAGTAGTAGAGGCGGGTACAATTTTGTCTTTTAAAAAGCATTTGGACAGTTACATGGGCAAGATAGGTATAGAGGGATATGGGCCAAATACAGGCAATTGGGACTAGTTTAGTGGTAACAAAAAGGGCGGCATGGACCAGTTGGGCCGAGGGGCCTGTTTCCAAGCTGTAAACCTGGATGAGTCTATGGCTGGTATTTTATGAACTCGCTTGGGGGAGGCTCGTAAAATTCTGCCCGGGATTCCGTTCTGTGAGGCTCGCGGCAGGCGAGGTGGGAAAATTCTGGCCAATGACTCTATGAGGCCACCTGTGGGGTGGCAGTTGATTTATCATCACTTCTGGTAGTATTGAAGAAAATATCTTAAACTTACCTTGTTTCTACTGGGAGCAGTTTAAAATTGAGGAGGGAGGGAAAGGTTAATTGACTCTCCCTATTGTAATCATATTGCGCTGTTTACATTCAAAAAATGGGTAGAAGTTAGAAATTTGATTTAGCCCACTGTATTGAAGAAAAATTGCCACTGGCATGAAAATCAGGCCCTGGAGCCTGACTTCATTATAAAATGTAAAGATAACAATAGTACAAGTCAAGTCAATTTTCATTTAAATAATGCATTGAAATAATTCATACTCAGTACTGCCTGTTAACTCTTCTTTTTCACGATGCCTCTTAGAATTTTTGTAGTTTTCGATTCCATATGCAACTAATTGTGACAGAACGAAGCTTGGGAATTTTTTGTTCAGCCATGTTAAGCTTTTCTTAAACAGAACCTCCGCTTCGAGAAGGTGGCCTATGCTGAGCTGCACCTGTGATGGAATAAACACAACTTGTTAAGTAAAAAATAATTGGATCAGAGAACATGAGAGCTAAGTTATTACTTTACTTGAGGACATCCTAAGTGGTTAATCATAGTTGGCCAGAACATGCACTGTTTATAAAATTCTAGGATAAATACTACGCAAAATACTGCGGATGCTGGAATTTGAAACAAAAACAGAAAATGCTGGAAAATCTCAGCAGGTCTGACAGCATCTGTGAGGAGAGAATAGAGCCAACGTTTTGAGTCTAGATGGCCCTTCATCAGTGCTTCTATCATGTGATGCAAAGTTAATAGATGTATGAAAGATTATGAGATTATCTGGGAGATGGGCAGGTAATTAGGAATGCAGGTGAGTTGGAGGCCAATGGAAGTCGGAGTCAGACTGATCCTGGCTTCGGCACTCCTCATCAACCTGAAGAAAAGATGATGTCTGTGTGACCTGTAGCTTCATAATTTTGTGTTTAAATCATGGGAGTGGCGAGGTTTATTGAGCACAGTGGGCAAACAAGCACAGAGAAATAGGGATGAGAACTGGTGAACACTCAGTGGAGTCGAGGGAATGATGGTATTTGGTACTTTCTGAAAACCGGGTGGTACGGTGGCACAGTGGTTAGCACTGCTGCCTCACAGTGCCAGCACTGGGCTCGATTCCCGGCTTGGGTCTGTGTGGAGTTTGCACGTTCTCCCCGTGTCTGCGTGGGTTTCCTCTGGGCACTCTAGTTTTCTCCCACAGCCTGAAAGACGTGTCGGTTAGGTGCGTTGACCCGAACAGGTGCCAGAATGTGGGGACTAGGGGAATTTCACAGTAACTTCATTGCAGTGTTAATGTAAGCCTTACTTGTGACTAATAAATAAACTCTTGAGGAGTATGACCACCAGGGGTCGCTGAGTTTGGCGCCCTCACCCACATGCGATTCATGGGGGCAGCCATGTTGGTCGACACTGACCACGAACGACCAGCAGGGGTCCTCCTCATCGACTTCAGCTGCCTGCAGTGGCGCTCATGAACCAACGGTGGCATCGATCATCCTGGACCAGGCCAAGCCTCATAGACTTGACAAATCTATGATGAATATCCAGGTAAATAACCACGTGATTTATTGTCTGTTTGACAGCGGGAGCACTGCGAGCTTTATCCACCCAGACACTGTGAAGCGGTGTGGACTCCAGATTCAACCTGCCAAACAGACAATCTCTATGGCATCAAGGTCCCGGTCTGTTGCCGTGCTAGGGAGTTGCGTGGTAACCTTGAAAGCACAAGGCACAGTTTACGAGCGCTTCAAGCTCCTTGTGTTGCCGTATCTTTGCGCGCCAATACTTCTCGGACTAAACTTCATGGTCCACTTGAGGAGTGTAATCCTACAGTACAGTGGGCCACTCCCTTCACTGGCAGTGGGAAAACAGCAGCAGCCTCCAAGTTGCCCAGCCTGCAGCCTCTCGACGCTGAAGATCACCACACCCTCCTTGTTTCAGAATCTTGTGCCAGGCTGCAAGCCCATCGCGACTAAAAGTAGGCGTTACAGCACTGAGGATCGGATCTTCATTAGATCTGAGGTTTAGCGGCTCCTCAAAGAAAGGATCATACAACCCAGTGTTAGTCCGTGGAGAGCACAGGTCGTGGTGGTCAAGAGCGGGAACAAACCTCAGATGGTCATTGACGACAGTCAGACCATTAACCGATATACGCAGCTGGATGCGTATCCCCTCCCGCGCATATTTGATATGGTCAACCAGATTGCACAGTACCGGGTGTTCTCCACCATAGACCTCAGGTCTGCCTACCACCAACTCCCCTTTCACCCAGAGGACCGACAATACACGGCTTTTGAGGCGGATGGTCGCTTGTATCACTTTCTCAGGGTTCCCTTTGGTGTCACCAATGGGGTCTCGGTCTTCCAGCGTGCTATGGACCGAATGGTGGACCAGAACGGGCTGCGGGCTACCTTCCCGTACCTGGATAATGTCACCATCTGCGGCCATGACCAGCAGGACCACGACACAAACCTCCTGAACTTCTTACACACTGCATCTCGCCTGAACTTGACCTACAACAGGGAGAAGTGTGTGTTTCGTACGCGCCGTTTAGCTATCCTAGGATACGTGGTGGAAAACGGGGTCATTGGCCCTGATCCAGACCGTATGCGCCCCCTTTCTGAACTTCCCTTACCTACTAGTGCCAAAGCACTGAGAAGATGCTTAGGCTTCTTCTCTTATTATGCGCAGTGGGTTCCCAACTACGTGGACAAAGCCCGTCCGCTCATTAAGTCCACGACTTTTCCCTTAACGCCACAGGCCCGATTGGCCTTCGATAAATTGAAAGCCGACATCGCGAAAGCTACGATGCACGCTGTAGACGAGTCCATCCCCTTTCAGGTGGAAAGCGATGCATCTGATTTCGCCCTGGCCGCCACACTTAACCAGGCGGGCAGGCCCGTCGCATTTTTTTCCCGCACCCTCCAAGGCCCCGAAATTCGGCATTCAGCGGTGGAAAAGGAGGCCCAGGTCATTGTGGAGGCCGTCAGGCACTGGCGCCATTACTTGGCAGGAAAACGGTTCACCCTGATCACGGACCAGCGGTCCGTGGCGTTCATGTTTAACAACACGCAGAGGGGCAAGATCAAGAATGACAAGATCTTGCGGTGGAGAATTGAACTCTCCACCTATAACTACGATATCATGTATCGTCCAGGGAAACTCAATGAGCCCTCGGATGCCCTCTCGCATGGAACATGCGCTAGTATACAGGAGGACCGTTTGCACGCCCTCCATAATGACCTGTGCCATCCTGGGGTCACTCGGCTCTACCACTTTGTAAAAGCCCGCAACCTGCCTTACTCGGTGGAGGACGTCAGGTCGGTAACAAGGAGCTGTCGGGTTTGCGCGGAATGCAAACCGCACTTTTACCGACCTGACCGGGCACATTTAGTCAAGGCCACTCGTCCCTTCGAGAGACTGAGTGTTGATTTTAAGGGCCCCCTTCCCTCAACAGATCGGAATGTGTACTTCCTCAATATCATTGATGAGTACTCTCGGTTCCCTTTTGTTGTTGCCTGCTCTGATACATCCGCTGCCGCGGTGATCAAGGCATTCCGTGATCTTTTTACCCTGTTTGGGTACCCCAGCTACATCCATAGCGACAGGGGCTTGTCGTTCATGAGCGATGACTTGAGGCAATTCCTGCTCTCATACGGGATTGCCTCTAGTAGGACCACGAGTTACAACCCTAGGGGTAATGGACAGGTGGAACGCGAGAATGCTACAGTCTGGAAGGCTGTCTTACTGGCGTTGAAGTCAAAAAGTCTTCCAGTCTCCCGTTGGCAAGAGGTGCTCCCTGATGCGCTCCATTCTATTCGCTCCCTCCTGTGTACGGCAACCAATGCTACTCCCCACGAGAGGATGTTCTCATTCCCTCGGAAGTCTTCCTCGGGGACCTCATTACCGTCTTGGTTGACATATTCAGGACCCGTCCTCCTGCGGCGACATGTAAGGGCCCGCAAGTCCGACCCATTGGTCGAACAGGTCCATCTCCTCCACGCCAACCCTCAGTATGCCTATGTGGCATATCCTGACGGGCGAGAGGACACGGTCTCGATCCGAGACCTGGCGCCAGCAGGGGACGTAGCAACCCCTGCTGCTCCCATACCCCCAGTAACAAACCCTTTATCTCTTATTTCTTCCCCGGACACAGCGCGGGCAGCATCGGGACCATTGCTTAACCATTTTACTCCCATGTACAGCTTGCCTGAGCCCAGAAGATGGTCGCCACCGCAGGGCGTGTCAGGATCCCCTGGACTACCATCACCTCAGTGTCAACCGGCCTGTGAGTCCGTGGAAGAACAGCTGGACGCCGTTTTGGGGAGAACGCCACCGCAAGTGCCTACTCCGGTGTCACCGCCGGTATTGAGGGGGTCACAACGACGGTGCGGTCCCCCTGACCGTCTGAACTTATAGACTGCTGACACTTTATTCTGTCTTTTTGTACCCCGCCGGCCTTTGTTTTCAAAGGAGGGGTGAATGTGGTGAACCATTGTTGGTTCCCACTGGATAGTGCTGAGCCAGGGGCTGGCCAGGACTACAAGGATGTACATAGGTTACTGTTGGGTTGTGCTATTGTTGCTGTTGGGTTAGGGTGGGGTTGTTACACCTTTGTACTGTAGTGTTGTGGCACATCCCAGTTGGGCTCCGCCTCCTGGGAGAGGTATAAGAGTCCCTGCTCTGGCCGGGACCCCTTCAGTCTGGGATAGTGTATATAAGTTCTGGTAGCTTCGTTAACAGTAAATAAAAGCCTTTCATTTACTGAGCTTCAAGCCTCGTGTCTGAATAGCGCATCACATACTATATACAATACAATCCCAGACTAAAGGGTCACCAGGTAGTGCAGTGACCTTTATACTCCTCCAGGTAGGCGGAGCCAACTGGAGTGTACCACAGAACAATATCAACAGGTAGAACAGCCCAACCCTGACCCCAACAGTGACAACAGTAACATATCTACAAGTACCCATAGTGCTGACCATCTATGGTTCAGTACTCATAGTGGTAACCAACTATGGTTCACCACACAAACCACATTGCATTCTTTGAAAAAACAACAGAGAGAGTAGACATGGGCAATGTTTTAGATGTAATTTATCTAGATTTCTAAAAGGCCTTTGATAAGTTGCCACAAAAATGATTCAGGGATAAGATCAGAGCATGCGGCGTCAGAGGACAAGCAGCAGAATTAATCACTGGCTAGTTGCAACATAAATGCAGAGAACAGGAGTAAAGGGTAGCTTTTCAGAGTGGCACAATAATTTATGCTGGGACCACTTCTTTCAAATATATATGAATAATTTGGACTTTTGAATCAAAAACAAGTTCCACGTTACAAATGACATCAAATTGGGGGATAGTCAATAGTGAGGAGGATTGCAACAAATTGCATGGAGACATTAATAAGCTTGCAGAATTGGCATATGATTGGAAAACTTAATTTTAATACAGCAAATTGTGAGCAATTACTTTTGGCCGAGAGCCCAGACTTTCATTACTTTGTTGTAACAGTTGCACAGAAGGGAACACATTGCTCGATTAACCTCTCAAGCTTTATTTCTTTGATCTCTTTTGTCAATGGCTCAATATTTATAACACAATATAAAGAGATGACAAGGGCTTATAGTTTCTGTCATTGATACTTTAAAGGTCTGGTTGATTGACACTTTTATAGGGTTGTTGCAGCAGCAATTTGTAAAGAAAGTTATGACCGGCTGTTTTTCAAATCTTTCCACACATGCCATTGTGACTGTAGGGACCATTGACTTTGTACAGATTATATAGTATGTAAATTGGCATGGAAGTTCGATCAGTTTGTATGGAATGTATGAGGCGTCATTGGGGGTGGCAAGGGAGGCAAGAGTTGACATGAAAGGTATGGGAAGCCATTGGGGTTGGGTGGAGGACATGAGTTGATATGGGGGGGAGGGGGCTTGGGTAAGACCTTTTGAAATTATTTTTCAAAAGGTTGCTACATCCAAACGATGCTTCATGACTCCATTAAAGAGTCGTAAACCATGGGCCCTTGAGAAACTAGCCTGACTCCATGATAACTGTGGGTTGCTATGTGATGTTGACTCTCCTCCTTCCCCCCCACTCAATGGAGCTGGCCAGGTTGGAAATTCCGACTATGGGTTTGCTGCTTCCACCCTTCTCCCACACCAGCAAAAATTGGGGAAGATGGGAATGTGGACGGAATTCCGGAATCAGGTTCTGTCGACGTTTTTAAACATCCGTGGAGTCTGAGAGGTTCTGGTCCCATATCTTCAGCGAAACTCCAGAGAAAGTCACCGATGCTGTTTCTTCACAAGTTATGCCAGTGTTACAATGGGAGATTTGGAGAATCATAATATAAATTTTAGGTGATAATCAATATTGCTTTCCTTACCTCTGCCTTGAGGCTATATAAACAGGCTTTCTCAAAAGGAAAGATCTTAATGTTCTGTGTGATGTCAGCATATTCAAAAGGTGGAACGCCTTTGCGGAGTGCGGTAAGAATATTTTCTGCTTCTGTTAAATAAGACAGGGCCTGGAAAGATGATACATACAAATAAAGTCAAAGTATACAATAAATCAGCTAGATTTCCATCATGCCTTTTTACATGCAGTTCAGACTTACACACATTTGATTTGTTGAAACTTTTTTCATATTTATATAGTTGAACTTATTTATCACTTGGCGTGCTACTTGTTCAATTGAGATTGGTGCATGGTGGATCCTGAAATCTGCCTCTTAAAGCGACTTATTAGACCTTGCTAATTTTTAGGGAGTGCAAGGTTCATTTGTAAAGTTTATAAAGTTTATTTATTTGCATCACAAGCAGGCTTACATTAATACTGCAGTGAAGTTACTGTGAAAATCCCCTAATCGCCACACTCTGGCGTCTGTTTTGGGTACACAGAGGGAAAATTTAGCATGGCCAATGCACCAAACCAGCACATCTTTTGGATTGTGGGAGGAAACCGGAGCACCTGGAGGAAACCCACGCAGACATGGGGAGAACATGCAGACTCCACACAGTGACCCAAGCCAGGAATTGAACCCAGATCCCTGGCGCTGTGAGGCAACAGTGCTAACCATTGTGCCACCGTTACTCTTGGTGTGAAAAATACTGGTTGATTTAACTCCCAAATGACTTAGTTCTAACTTCAAGATTATACCCTCCTCCATTGAATTCCTCCAATAAAAAAAATGGCAGATTTTGGCCTAGGTTTGGTTTGGAATGTCTGAAAAAGGACCACATGTATTCAGCAGAGATGCCAAAGCTTTGCAGAGTGGATACAGGTTGCCCTGTTGCCAATTTGATATGCATTGTGCCCATTTTACACCAGACAAACTGGTACAATTCTTACCAATTTCTGCACCATAGTCTCTGCAGCTTTTCTAATGATTCCCTTTATTATTTTCAAAACCTTCATTCGATTACCCCTTAATTTTATAAACTGAAAGAAATAGAGCAGACGTTTAAAAACATTTTCTCATAATTCACCCCCTTAAAATCTGGCACCATTTTGGTGAATCTGTGCTGTATCCATTCCAAGGCCAACATACTTTCCTGAAGTTTGATATCTGGACTGGATGCAACGTTTCAGATGGGGCTCCTGCCATGGCTCCATACAACTGAGACAACACCTTCCTTGCTTTTGAATTTGAACACCTTCAGGTAAGACCCTTTTGTTAATTTTTGTATCTGCACTATAATGTTAGTTATTGGTGTACATAAGTGCCCAAATCCCTTAGTTCCTCTGCAATTTGAGTCCCTCCCCATTAAGAAAATATTGCAATGTGTCTTTCTCAAATGAAAAAGTGGATAACACCACACATAATCTCATTGAATAATAGCTGCCTGAGGGAAAAAAGATCAGTGCTGCTAAGTATCTTGACAGGTTGGTTTAGCGGGAGCACAAAGACAAGAGTAGGCCATCTGAAGATGTTACTAAGGAACGCTGTATGAAAATAGTGGGCTTCAACAACGAATCAAAGAAGATCTATGCCAGCTACTTCATAAAGGCCTGTTGCCAAGATCATTTGTCTGGACTATTCTGTCTGTGGCTGTGACAGTGACAACTGCACTTTAATTTTATGTCACTAGCTCATTTCAAAGGGGAACTTACATTGAGTAACACAATTATTAGCTATGACAGACCTTTCAGGAGAAGATTGATTTGATTTAATTTATTATTGTCACATGTATTAGTATAGAATGAAAAGTATTGTTTCTTGTGCACTATACAGCCAAAGCATACCGTACATAGGGAAGGAAAGGAGAGAGTGTAGAATGTAGCGTTACAGTCATAGCTAGGGCGTAAAGAAAGATCAACTTAATGTGAGGTAGGTCCATTCAAAAGTCTAATGGCAGCAGGGAAGAAGCTGTTTTTGAGACGATTGGTATGTGATCTCAGACTTTTGTATCTTTTTCCGACAAGAAAAAGTGGAAGAGAATATGTCCGGGGTTTGTGGGGTCCTTGATTATGCTGGCTGCTTTGCCGAGGCAGCGGAAATGTAGACAGAGTCAATGGATGGGAGGCTGGTTTGAGTGATGGACTGGGCTTGATTCATGACCCTTTGTTGTTTCTTGTGGTCTTGAACTGGAGAATTCATCAGGTTTGAAGTAACAGCAAGACAGCAGAACAGATCTAGCAGCTTAAAACTAGGCATTTGTGAGGCTCCGTAGGCCACCAGCAGAAGCAGAATTGTATTCAACCACAATCTGTAACCACATAGCCCTCACTCTACCATTACCAGCAAGCCAAGGGATCAATCCTGATTCAATGCAGGAGGGCACGCCAGGAACAGCATCAGGCATAGCTAAAAGGTAGGTGCTAACCTGTTGAAGCACCAACATAGGATAATCTGCATGCTGAACAGAACAAGTAGTAGGGAGAGCTAAACAATCCCACAATCAATCAATTGGATCAAAGCTCTGTAGTCTTGTCATATCCAAGAGTGATAAGTAGTGCACAATTAAACAACGAACCAATATCCTAACCTCGATGATAAGGGACCCAAGCATCAGTGCAAAAGACAAGTCTGAAGCATTTGCAACCATCTTTGGTTGCACCAGAAGTGTTGAGTGGTTGATTCATCTCAGCCTCCTCCTGAGGTCCCCAGCACCACAGGTACCAATCTTCAGCCAATTGGATTCACTCCACGTGATAACAAAAAACAGCTGAAGTAATCGGATTCTAAAAAGGCTATAGGTCCTGAGAACATCCAGAGAATAGTACTGAAATACTTGTGCTCCCAAGTGAGCTGCATCCCTAGCCAAGTTAGTCCAGTACAACTACAACACTGGCGTCTGTCTGACAATGTGGAAAATTGCCCAGGTATGTCCTATCCAATCCAACTAATTTCCACCCCATCAGCCTCCTCCTGTTGTTGAAAGTACAAAATCTTGGAATTCACTTTCAGATAGCACTGCGAGGTCAAAGTGTCGATGTGTGCTCGGGGAAGGTATATTAAATTTTATTGACTTGAAAGTGGAGGCAAGAGGAAACCAAGAAAGATGTTTTTTTTATTTTGGAAAAGTTGAGTTCAATGAGGCACTGAGAAAAATGGTATCTGGGATGAAAGGGGAAAAAGATACTTAAAGAAGATTGTTGAGCTGAGTTGAGGGAGTTTGAGGGGAGGAGATGTTCTGAGACTAGCTCAATGCTGGGAAAATATGTGGAATTTGGGAATTTGAAGGAGCCATCCAGCTTTCAAGCCAGTAAAGTATTTGGCTGGAATGGTATGGCCATTCATGCCGCCAGGATTTTCCCATCCCGCTGCAGTGAACGGAGATTTGGTTGGAGCGTTGCATGAATGGCCGGTGAGATCGTGCCTTTTGTTTTCAAAAAGCAGTTTGTTTCTGAACCCTCTTGGATTTTCAGAGTGGAAGTGTTTGAGATAAATACCTTTATTCAAGCGACAGCAGTTTTTGCTTTGGGTAATATTATTGGATTTTTCCAGCTAAGCATCTGTGAGGAAGTTGTTGCTAAGAAGGTAGTTCATTGTATGTTCTGACCAAGTGGATTTTTGGGGATTGTTTTGTGA
The DNA here is from genome assembly GCF_964213995.1 of Mustelus asterias. Taxonomy (NCBI): domain Eukaryota; kingdom Metazoa; phylum Chordata; class Chondrichthyes; order Carcharhiniformes; family Triakidae; genus Mustelus; species Mustelus asterias. Next base: position 43,272,143 of record NC_135814.1, on the reverse strand, counting down.
GACTGTTTTAATTGTGTTTAAGTTTTATTTCTTGCTAATTTTTAAATTCTAGAGGTGTTTCTGGAGTTCTATGCTTTTAGGATCAGTAGCTTTTCCTCCTCATTTTCAAAATACAAAAAATAAGTGGTTATAAACAGTAGGACAAGTTTCCCCTGGGACCTGGCTTGCTCAGAAAATAGAATCTGCTTTGGTTGTAACACCTTATTGAACAGGTTCAGTTGCCAGGAGGTTGTGATCCAGTGGTTAATTTTCAGTATACACCATCATCCATCTGATGAGGATGGCCGAGTCACCACAGAAGTCATTAGTTTCATAATGTGTGTGTACTGATGGAATCAGCATGCCACAGGAGGCGGGGCTAGGATTTAAAGAGTATTTTACATTCTATTTAAATGCTATTAGTGGGTCCAGGACTGAATTCTCCGGGCCCGCTAGTATCTCTGACCCCGCCAGACTGTTTCACTCCAGTGGGCATTACAGTAGCTCCCCACTTTCGGGTAGCTAGTGGCCTGACCCTGCTGGAGTGAAGGGGGGAAATCAGGGCCCCACAGGAGGTCAGGCAGTGCGGGGGTGCCCCCTGGACATGGACACCTGGCAGTGCCAGCCTGTGTGCCCCCTGGCACTGTCCAAGGGGCAAAGTGCCTATGGCCAGGAGACACCTTGGCATTGTCCTCCGAGCATGGGGCAGTGCCAAGGCGGTGGGGCCTATTGTGGGTGGGGCCTAGGAGCAATCGGTAGGGGTGGGGGGTCCCGCTGACACTCTGCATGGGGATCGATGGGAGCTGGAAGGAGGTCACCAATTGGAGCAGGCTGGGCGGGCTCTGCTGGATGGGGGTCTGCCGGGGGGTGGTCTGCCTGTGGGGTCATAGAGTCATAGAGGTTTACAGCATGGAAACAGGCCCTTCGGACCAACTTGTCCATGCTGCCCTTTTTTTTTAAAACCCCTAAGCTAGTCCCAATTGCCCGCATTTGTCCCATATCCTTCTATACCCAGCTTACCCATGTAACTGTCTAAATGCTTTTTTAAAGGACAAAATTGTACCCGCCTCTACTGTTACCTCTGGCAGCTTGTTCCAGGCACTCACCACCCTCTGTGTGAAAAAATTGTCCTTCTGAACACTTTTGTATCTCTCCCCTACCTTAAACCTATGCCCACTCGGTTTAGACTCCTCTACCTTTGGGAAAAGATATTTACTATCGAGCTGATCTGTGCCCCTCATTATTTTATAGACCTCTATAAGATCACCCCTCAGTCTTCTACGCTCCTGAGAAAAAAGTCCCAGTCTATCTAGCCTCTCCTTATAACTCAAACCATCAAGTCCCGGTAGCATCCTAGTAAATCCTTTCTGCACTCTTTCTAGTTTAATAATATCCTTTCTATAAAAGGGTGACCAGAGCTGTCCACAGTATTCCAAGTGTGGCCTTACCAATGTCTTGTACAACTTCAACAAGACGTCCCGACTCCTGTATTCAAATGGTGTTGGGGGATTATCACTGCTGGGGGTGGGGGGGGGGGTACTGAAGATCGGGGCAGGCCGGGACGGGGGGGTTTGGGACTGGCCCGCGAATGGATGGGGGGCCGCGATCAGACCGTGACAGTCTGGTGGTGCAGCAGTGCGGAGATCCCGGGCTGGCCAGTGATCAAGCTGACCAGCAAATAAGAGGCTGACACTTTGGGGCCATTACACGTGTGCAGAAGCTGGCTGGTTTCAGCCTCTCCAGCATGAATAGGCCTCACCCCCTGAATTTAATGATATTCACTCTGGAGGCCTCTGCATTGCACAGAGTGTGGGAGATTCTGGTCTGAACTTCCACTGAAAAAAACAACGTAAATTACTCCAGTTTTCCCGCAAATTCAACACTTAGGGCGCGATTTTGCCATTGCGTTGCACCCGTTTTCGGGCACAAAAACATGTTAAAGTCAGGCATGGGGCAAATAGTGTGATCCGTGCCTGCTTCCGCGCAGATTCCCACTTTACCAAGGCCCGAAAATGGCCGCAATCAGAACCACGCCCGAAACGGGCTGACATCAATTAAAATGTATTTGCATGCATTTAAATTGACTTAATGAGCTGCACGCCTAATCTTACCTGCATTTCCCCCTTTACCATCATGTTCACCCATCCAGATTCGGCGCAAAACAGACATGCTCGGCAATGGTCTGTTTCAGGCGCTCCAGCTTCTGAAGACGTAAGTTCAGAGCTTCCGGCGGCTCTCTAACTCAGATCGGTGGTGGGGGGGCGGAGGGAGGCCAGATCATTCTCTGGTGGGGGGAAGGGAGGAGGAGGCGGGCCAGGTGTATCTTTGGTGGGGGGAGGGAAGTGCGCCAGATCACTCTCTGGAGTGGGGGGGCGGAGGAGCGAGGCCAGATCATTCTCTGGTGGGGGGGAAGGAGGGCCAGATCGTTCTCTGGTGGACTGGGGGGAGGGGAGGAGGCGGGCCAGATCGTTCTCTGGTAGGGGGTAGGGGAAGAGGGAGGCCTGATTATTCTCTGGTTGGGGGAGGGGTAGAGAGGCCAGATGGTTCTCTGGTGGCGGGGGCGGAGGAGGAGGGAGGGCCAGATCATTCTCTGGTTGGGGGGGGGGGGGGGGGGGGGGAGGATGGAAGGCCAGATCGTTCTCTGGTGGAAGGAGGAGGAGAGGATGAGGGCCAGATCGCTCTCTGGTGGAGGGGAGAAGGAGGGAGGCCCGATCATTCTCTGGTGGCGGGGGGAGGGAGGCCAGATGGCTCTCTGGTGTGGACGGGCCGGGGGGGAGGGGCAGAAGTACGGGGGGTCCACTGCCACTCTGCATGCGACCGGTGGGGAGGAAGGGGGGCAGGGGGTCGCGATCGGTCTGGGTAGCGGAGGGGGTGGGTGGATAAGGGGGACAGTCATGTTGTGGGAGTGGGGCGATGTCTGTGGGGGCCATCGCTCCTGGGCCGCTTTATCCACTTTTGCGGCCCATGTGCGATGTGACAGGGGAGCATTTTTCAAATCTTTTTTACTGCGCATGCGCACTTGAAGGCTCCAATTGGAGCAGCAGCGTTTCGGGCGTGATAAGCCCCGCCCACAGCACGATTCAGACTCGCGATTTTGTTTTCAGGCTAAGTGCGTATGGGGGCACCTGAGAACAAGTTTCCAAGTCGGACCTGAATTGCGCCCAGATTCAGCACTCAGAATCAAAATGGTAAAATCGCTCCCTTAGAATTTTTTTGGGAGAATTACCCCCATATGCTTTCCAGGTCTCACCAATGTAGACGAATGTGCTGAGGACACAGGCTTGGTAAACTGACAGTTTGGCATTCTCACTATTATCCCACACTCCCTCAGCTTGGACACAACAGCTGAAGCTTTTACAATCTGAAGCTATCGACAATCTCCAGTATCGAATCATCAATGCTGTTAGGTGGCAGTGCGGCAACATCCTACACCATGACATTTGTCTTCCTGAGGCTGATGGTCAAACCAAACTGTTTACCGGCATTAGAGAGACTGTCCACTTTGCTGTAGGTGTTTCTCAGGATGGAATGCTGGTGTAGTATCTCTGATGAGGGCTTGGAACACTTTTACCTTGAGTCTCAGCTGAGCAAGCTGAACATCTTACTATCAATTCTGGTACCCCCTTTATAGATCACCTGAAAGTATATGACAGCAGCAATGCAATGAACATGCCAAAGAATGTCAGTGCCAGAATAAAACTCTGTTTAACCCCACTGTGGATTTCAAAGAGTTTTAATATTTCTCTGTAACAACTGCTCTTATCCATCTCAAAAAGAGATTCCATTAAGAAGCTTCAGCAGACAGCCAGTTTCCTCCAGCAGCTTAAAAAGACCGCTTCTGCTCACATGGTCGAAAGCCTTGGTGAGATTGATGAAGGAAATATGGGCGGCACAGTGATTAGTACTGCTGCCTCACAGTGCCAGGTTCGATTTCCAGCTTGGGTCACTCTCTGTGTGGAGTCTGCACGTTCTCCCCGTGTCTGTGTGGGTTTCCTTCAGGTGCTCTGGTTTCCTCCCACAGTCTGAAAGACACCTGGTTAGGTGCATTGGCTATGCTAAAATTCTCCCTCAGTGTACCCGAACAGGCGCCGGAGTGTGGCGACTAGCGGATTTCCATAATAACTTCACTTCAGTGTTAATGTAAGCTTACTTGTGACACTAATAAATAAACTTTAAAAAAATACGGTGGTATCTGTTCACAGTTGCCAAACTGAGAAGATCATGTCAATTGTAGACCTTCCAGTTCTGAAACCACACTGGGAAGTGTTCAGTCAAAACTGACAGTCTGACAAGGGCAAATATTTCCCTATAATGCTCAGCAGGGAGGTAATTTGATAGTTGCTGCCACCATGGTAGCCAACCATGGTAGTATAAAGTCACTGTTTGCATAATGCATATCCAGGGGCACTGCTCCCTCCCTCTAACAAACAGAGAAGTTCATGCAGATGCTGCAGGAATGTTGGCTTCCTTTGTTTGAGTTTAGGTTGTATAACATCAGCACCTGATGTTTTACCCATGGCAGGCAAGTCGATAGCTTTGCCAAGCTTCTCCACTATGGGTTTGATAACTAACAGGCTTTCTATGATGTTGAGAGCTTCTTCGATGTTCTCCATAGAGTACAACTCAAGGTAAGATTCCACCCATCTCTCCAAATGTTTATTGAAATTGGTAATGACCTCTCCAGCCTTGTTTTCAATGAAGCTACTTTTGTTGCTGAAGGACCTATTGCCTTTACAGTTCTTTTATACATACCCTTAGCATTCCCTTTCTTGAAGGACATTTGGATATTCTGGCAGAGTTGCAATCAGTAGTCATTGATAGACTGTCTAGCAGTCTGTTTGACTTTACTTTGAGTGGTTTTAGTGTGTTCAGTTTTCCCACTTGGGTCTCTCTTGTAATTAATGATAGTGGACCAATTGGCATCAATGACAGGTTAGCCTTGAACCAGTCAGCATTTTTCTACTCTTGTTTGCCATATGTTGAGAGTGTGGTATTGTAGATGATGTCACTAAGGTATGTTCCATTTCACTTGTGCACTGCGTGGAAATGATGGAGAGCACCAGTTCAACTGCGTCGCAGAACTGTTGGTTCTTATCTAGGTGAGCAGCACGGCTGACATTGATGTGAGGACAGCATTTCTACTCTGAATGAAAAAAGCTTCCATGATTTCATCCTCATCCTATGCATACCAAGGAGTGATAGGTTTCACAGTCAGCACTGTAGTAGCTAGAATTACATCTCTCCCGCTCTCTTGCCCCTGCAGGGAAGAGTAATCTGTGGCTAGTAGTGTACCAGTGATGGTGTATCCCTTTACAGGCCCAGCCTGGTCCTTCTCCAGTGTCTCCTCTTGGACTTGTACTGATCTTGTAGCCGGTTTTCATGCGGATCCACTGTGGAATCGGCCGGTTCTGCTTCATCTTCTTAGCGAGGAATCGCTTCATCCTGAAGGTTTTGTGAGATGGCATGGCCGCACGTCCACTCCGGCAGGAGGGATTCGTTCCTCCGGTGGGGAGGAGGGATCGCCCGCAGAGTGGCGGTGGACCCCCCTGCCCCCTCCCTCCCCACCGATCAGCCGCAGACTGGCGGCGGACCTCCCCCCCCGACCAGAGGATGATCTGGGTCCCACTCCCCCTCCTCCTCCCACCCCCCACCCCCCCCCAACCAGAGGATGACCTGGGTCAGAGAGCCGTTGGAGGCTCTGACCCCGCTCTTCGGAAGCTGCAGCGATGACGTCAGACTTTTATTTTGCAGGTTGTTTACAGCGCAGATGCGGAATGGGCCAGAAGACGGTAAAGTGGGATTTGGCGGTAGAGTTGAGTACACGGTTCATTAAGTCGATTTAAATGCATGCAAATGCATTTAAATCATCAGTCCGCCTGATTTGTCGGTAAAGCCGCGATCTGCTTGGAATCGGGTGCAGATCGTGGTATAGGCCCGACGCCCAACTTTACCGCGATTTTGGTAAAATCGGGCCCAATATGTTTGGTATTATTTAGTTGCAAGAGTTGCTGGAATTTTTTTGAAAATTTATTTTATGGTATGTGGGCAACACTGACTAGACCAGCATTTATTATCCATCCCTAGTTGCGTTTGAAAGATGGTGGTGAGCTGGTGTGTGCGACACAGCCCGGTGATATGAAATAGGGAGGACTTGGATGATGAGGCGATGGAAGAGCTGCACAACTCCTCTGATGGTGAGGAAGTGAGAGGGTGATGGAGTCCTAGAAGGTGACGCTGCAGGTGAAGAGGCCATTGTACTGGCCAGATGAATCTGGTGTTCATGAGGCCCTCATGGCAACAAGCTTTCAGGAGGATTATAACAAGATGTAGTGAGGACACTCCTGAGAGAATCATATTGTAGTTGGGAAGATTTGACACCTATCTGGCAGGGGTCTGCACATTTACACTATGTGAAGAAGGTTCATATTGTGGAGATGCTGTTGAGATACAGCAGGCACATGGACTTGAAGAGCACTTGACATTTTGGGCCCGATTTTACCAAAAATTCACGCCCGTTTTCGGGTGCGAAATCGTGGTAAAATGGGGCGTCGAGCCTTTAACGTGATCTGCACCCGAATCCAAGCAGATCGCGGCTTTACCAACACCCGATTCGGGCGCGGGTCTGGCCCACACCCGAATCGGGCGGCCCGACGATTTGCATGCATTTAAATCGACTTAATGAACCGCGCGCCCAACTCTACCACCAAATCCCACTTTACCACCGCGCAGCCCAATCCGGATCCACGATTTTAGCGATCTGCAGAATAAAAGTCCGAAGCGGATTTCTATTCTGCAGGGGAATCCCCGAATCCCATCCTCCCCAACCATCCTTCGCGGACCCCCCCGCTAACCACCCCGGCAGACCCCCCCCGCCGGCCTTCCCGGGATCGGACACCCCTGGGAGGCACGCCCCCCTCGGCAGAGCACACCCCCAATCTACCTCGATCGCTGGTCTCCCTCCACCATCCTTCTGACCTACAGTCCCTCGAGAGCCTGCAGCACCTTCCTGACCTTCTGCTGGCGTCCGCCGGAGGAGGGGGCCGGGCTCAGATGGATCTCTGGTTGGCGGTGGTGGCGGGGGGGGGGGGGGGGGGGGGGAGAGGATGGACTTGGGAGAATCTTGCAAACTGCAAATAATGTAGCATCGTCTTTGTGCTGCCAAATTATCTTTGGGAAAGGTAATTAAACTACAGTGTCCTAGTGAGCAATTAGTGACCTGTATAATACATTTGTGATCTATAACTGGATTGTTGATGCTCAAATGTTCAGAGTCCTGTGGTGAACCTGGAAGAATTGTCCCCGTGGTGGAACTTGGTTGGAAATAAGATTCAAGGAGATTACTAAATCTTGTTTTCATCTGAACATTGCACAGAATTAGAGGAATTCCCTTTGGAAGATAATGTCAAAATTATAATGGCAGGAACTAAAAACCTGACAGTCAAAAATTTGGGAAAATATTTCAAAATCTATATCCCCCCATCCATATTTTGAAATGATTCCAGGCTCGGATCTATTTGACACCCAGATTCGGCACTTAGACTCAAAATGGTAAAAGCAGGCCCTTTGGCAGGCATCATCATCTGTACCCCTCAGCACTACATATTTGACAGGAATCTGCCTCGTTATATTGATGAGATGCAACTGAAAGAAATTTTCACAGGATACGGCAATGTGATGGAACTTTGTATTAACACCAAGAACAGTGGCTGGAGGGGGTTGCAAAGAGCCAAGCACAGGGTCCAATGCCCATACATCAGCAAGGGAGGAAGATTGGAAAGGACTGGAGGAGTGAGGTGAGGCACTCGGTGCTTTTTCTCTTACAGAGTCACAGGCCTTACCCTGCTCTTTAATATCTTTTCTCCTATTTCTATTTCAAAAAACAGCCAACGAAGTAATCCCAAGAGCTTTCACAGCTTCTGTGAACTTTGATGGCAATCTTTTGTAACTGTTAATGGGTTTCAACAGCTGACTTTGTGCCCAGGCTTGCACATTTGCATATATACTCTTTCATCCAAAAGTCTGCTGGACTACCCTACACAGTATTGAAATTCAATGCAGCTTCTCAGTAGCTATGTCTACAGCTTTGGGCTTCCAGGCCTTTCTCTTAAATGTAAAATACCTGCAATAGGTTCTGTGCCAACTTAAAGTGTCCTTAGATACCTGGTAGAAGGACTTGCTTACACAGCCAGTGCACAACAAGGATGATACTTCCAAGTAGGAAAAGCATTCAATGGTGATCAGATTTCCAGATTTGAATTTAACACCTTTTGCTTCATCTAACTGGAAGGACCTTGAAGGCAGACTTGAATTCCATTCATGGCCAAAACTGGCAGCTGTGAGCTGTCTGGCTGCCTCGCATTTTTTTTATTCATTCGTGGGACATAGTTGTCGCTGACTGGCCAACAGTTATTGCCCATCCTCAGTTGCCCGAGGGCAGTTGAGAGTCAACCATATTGCTGTGACTCTGGAGTCACATGTAGGCCAGGCAAGGTAAGGATGACAGATTTCTTTCCCTAAAGAACATTAGTGAATCTGATGCGTTTTTCTAACAATCAACAATGGTTTAAGAACATAAGAACAATGAGCAGGAGTAGACCATCTGGCACCTCGAACCTGCTCTGCCATTCAATAAGATCTTTTTGTGGGCTCAGCTCCACTCACCATAACTCTTAATTCCTTTACTGTTCAAAAATCTATCCATCCTTGCCTCAAAAACATTCAACGAGATAGCGTCAACTGCTTCACGGGGCAGAGAATTCCACAGATTCACAACCCTTTGTGTGAAGAAGTTTCTCCTCAACTCAGTCCTAAATCTGCTCCCCCTTATTTTGAGGCTATGTCCCCTAGTTCTAGTTTCACCTGCCAGTGGAAACAACCTCCCTGTTTCTATCTTTTCTATTCCCTTCATAATTTTATATGTTCCTACAAGATCCCCCTCCTCATTCTTCTAAATTCCAATGAGTATAGTCCCAGTCTACTCAGTCTCTCCTCATAAGCCAACCCTCTCAACTCCGGAATCAACCTCATGAACCTCCTTTACACCCCCTCCAGTGCCAGTATATCCTTCCTTAAGTAAGGAGACCAAAGCTGTACACAGTACTCCAGGTGTGGCCTCACCGATACTTTATACAGCTGTAACATAACCTCACTGTTTTTAAACTCCATCCCTCTCGCAATGAAGGACAAAATTCCATGTGCCTTCTTGATTACCTGCTGCACCTGCAAACCAACTTTTTGCAATTCATGCATAAGGACACCTAGGTCCCTCTGCACAGCAGCATGCTGCAATTTTTTACCATTTAAATAATAGTCCATTTTGCTGTTATTCCTACCAAAATGGATGACCTCACATTTACCAACATTGTGTTCCATCTGCCAGACTCTTGCCCACTCACTTAGACAATCTATATCCCTCTGCAGACTTTCAGTGTCCTCTGCACACTTTGCTCTTCTACTCATCTTAGTGTCATCTGCAAACTTTGACAACTACACTTGGTCCCCAACTCCAAATCGTCTATGTAAATTGTAAACAATTGCAGTTCTAACACTGATCCCTGAGGCACACCAGAAAAACACCCATTTACCCCCACTCTTTACTTTCTGTTAGTTAACCAATCCTCTATCCATGCTAATACATTACTCATAACGCGGTGCACCTTTATCTTATGCAGCAGCCTTTTGTGTGGCACCTTGTCGAATGTTTCATGGTCATCAGTAGATCCTTAATTCCAGATATTTTTACTGAATTCAAATTTCACCATCTGCTGTGGCAGGATTCGAACCTGGGTCCCCAGAACATTAGCTGAGCTTATAGATTAATAGTTTAGTGATAATGTCATTTGCTATCACTCTCTTACCCAGTGCCATTCAACCCATCATCTGCTACCATCAAAATTGGCCAGACATGCAGAGCCGGGAGAAGAGGTAGAAAGAGCTGGCTTTAAATCTCAAAATGGCCTACGGCCCAACAGTTGGTTCCAGTGAACTGAGGATTTGAAATAGATAATTCAGACTTGAAGAGGAATCCATTTGCATGGACTTTACAAGGGGGGGCTGATGATATAAGGGGTACCTGCTTCAAAACAGCTGTCACCAACCTAATTGTGTTTCAGCCAGGTCTGAAGATTAAGCAAGTGGCACTGTCTGATAACCAGAAATGCAGAAAATGAGAAAGGAACTTGACGCATTCCATTACACAACTGATGGTTGCTGTTCAGAACCATAAGTGAACAATATTAATGATGTAATTCACACATCTTCCTTCAGTTTAATAAATGCAGAAAATGTTGGAAAAACTCAGCAGATCTGGCACAGAGACAAACAGAGCTTATGATCCTAATTTTACCGGCACTACTGCCCCGAAATCGGGGCAGGCGAGGTTCACGGAACGGCATTTCCCCGTTGGCCTCGGGCGCGATCTTACGAGTCTCGGGCAGCCGTGCAGGTAAAATCAGGGCCAATGTTTTGACTTCGTATGACTCTTCTTCAGAAATTTTATTTTATTTCTTATGTCTTTCTTTGCTTTCCTAGCTTCTGCATCTCTCTGATTATGATTACCTCTCCTCATCTTAATTCTCTAGTATGCCATGCTTTTTAATGGAGATGGTGAATGAATAGAACAATAAATTTTCAGCATTCATCATATCACAACATTTATATTGTGACAATATAAATGTTGCGTCTTGTATAAGCTATCCAACTTTACATTATGGAGGGTTTTTTTTACCCACTTGCTACCTATATCGACAATGGCAAAGAAACTAATAAAAATGACACAAAAAGAATTATATTTAAAATATTTTTTAAAAATGTAATTTTGCTTGAAATGCAGCTTTTCATATCCATGCAACTGATCTAGTAGTTAAGGGATTTGCGGTTAGTGGGTGAAGGGTGCATCTACTTTGTAGTTGAGAGAGTCAAGTATGGAAGCAACATGGACTGAATGATAAACAGATTGAATGCCCATGTAAGGAACCACATTTTCTTTCCATTCTTTTCAATGTTATAATGCACACTTGAATCCAAATTCCTTTGTATTGCAGGGTTTTCCTCTCCTTGAAGACCCTGTTTTTAAACTTTCCTCTCCTAGTTCCAATTTTTAATTCACAATTTTAAGTTTCTTTGGGGGCAATTTTCAACTTTGCCAGTCGGGCGGTACACCAATGGAATGGGGTAGTGCACCCACTCATTGTAGAGCCCGTCTGACTTTCATTTCCATTGAACTGTCTCCATTATAGTCGAGTGGTTAGCAACTAAAGAGTGAAGGTGGACATTACTCTCATCATGTTCCTTATTCTTGTTTCTTCTGTTTATAACTCTTAACTTTGATTGTCACTTGGCGCTTTTATACTTCTATCCTCTTATCACAATACCACTCTCTGACTGTATTTTATGGGCGGCACGGTAGCTCAATGGTTAGCACTGCTGCTTCACAGCTCCAGGGACCTGGGTTCGATTCCCAGCTCGGGTCACTGTCTGTGTGGAGTTTGCACATTCTCCTCGTGTCTGCGTGGGTTTCCTCCGGGTGCTCCGGTTTCCTCCCACAGTACAAAGATGTGCGGGTCAGGTTGATTGGCCATGCTAAAGATTGCCCCTTAGAGTCCTGAGATGCGTAGGTTAGAGGGATTAGCGAGTAAAATATGTAGGGATATGGGGGTAGGGCCTAGGTGGGATTGTGGTCGGTGCAGACGCGATGGGCCGAATGGCCTCCTTCTGCACTGTAGGGTTTCTATGATTCTATGATTCTCTCAATCTTATTCATCTGTACGAGAACAAAATCTGAAACAAAGATTTTTTTGAAACATTTCGTACCCAAAGCTTAAACCTAACCCTATCACATTATTTTATGAGCTACTCAATGCAAGGGCATATCCTCTTGACCTTCCATTCCATAGGATAATGAAAGGCGTATGTGGTATTTCTGCTAAGAATCCAGTTGCTTACTGGGCTGCAAGAACATTGTTTTTGTAAATATATTATTACAATGCCATTGCTTGAGTATGAATGCTAACTGAAAACATACCATTAGGTTATTGGATAAATATAAGGCAGCTGCTGCAGTTTCAAGCAGATAAAAGAAAGTCTTAGCCACGTTTCCAACTCCCATCCAGTGACGAACAAGAGAACAGTAAACAGAATCCATTATTAGTTTACATTCACAGTCTTTGGCATAAAGTGTTTTGTTCCCTTCACATTCTTTGAGAATCGCGTCCATCTCTTCAATGAATTCTAAATCGTGACTGTAAAGGAGAAAGTTTATTGCTATTATTATTTCACTGATCAAAAAATAACTTACAAACGCTTTAAAACTTTTATAATATTACATCTTACCTGCCAGCTGGTATCTGCATACTTTGGATGAATGGAACTGAAAGATTGAAAATAATATGCTATGATTCTCCACGAAATTGGCCAAAAATTATTTAATATTATTGCAATAATCAATGACCTAGAACTTCAACAGTTTGGTAAAATCTGCATTGTGGGGGTGATGTATTATGAACTGATGAGACATGTCGCTAGTGTAGGCTGCTCGTGTATTCCACACAACTTGCTCATTTTAATGATCTGTCTGCGTAGTCAGCAGTACCTGCACAGTTCATTGCCTGCACATTGCATGAGGGGAGGAAGTGGGAATTATCACAATATCGGAAGGAACCCGCAATACTCAAAAGGTTGAAAGGATTGCTGTGAAAAATTTCTAAGGAAAGCCATGAAATTGTTGAAATTGTGAGAAAGTGGGTGCCCGGCTCTCCCATGCTGTACTGGAGGCCTTGGCTTTGGAAATGGAGAGGAGGGCGGGCATGCTTTAAAAAACAGGGGGTAGGAAGCTGTCCAAGCTTATGGTGAAACCAATGAGACAAAATCAGCGATATGTTCGATGTGAGCAGCATTACTCCCAGGCAAGGTAAGAGCGCTGTTCTTGACTAGAGTTACCCACATTGGTAGCGAAAATCTGATCTGCCAGATTACATTTTTTAATAATTAAAGACTTTACATAAATTCTTCAGGATTCTTTTGACAGACTAGAATTGAAATATAATTTCAAGAAAATTTAAAGATTAAAACTCTTTAAAAAAAAGTTTAGAAACTTTAAGTGATAGATTGAAATACTTCTCTTTAGTCTGCTTTTGGTCCCTTCTGGCTGGATGGAAGCTTTGATGAGCAAGCCCACAATGCCTATAACTTTTAGGTATATTCTTACCAGTTGCTCTATATATCAGGCAGTATCTGAGAGAAAAGGGGCTCTGAATGAACTATTTCTTATTTATTTCAATTACATCTGGTAGGAAAGAGCTGTTAGAATATATTTTAGAATAAAGACTTGGCTTTGGGCCTTGGCCCTTTTGATTCTCTGCTGCTGTCGGACAAATAGAAGAAAATCTACCCTTAAAGATTCAAAGTGTTTCAGTAATGGGATGAACTCTTGTGCAAGTCAGTGTTCCACATTAATTCACATTTTCATTCTAAAATTCAGATGCTCTGAATTCTAAGTCCCCAAAGATACAGTTGATGCACGACAATCGAGCACGAGACACAAGGCTTCTGTAATTGAAGGCTTTTATTGTCTAACAATGGAACTATTTAAACACGAGTACACCATTCCAGACTGGAGGGGTCCCGCCCGAGCAGAGGGTCTTATACCTCTCCCAGGAGGCGGGGCCCGACTGGGATGTGCCACAACAGCAACCACCACAGGTATATTAATCCCACAGTGTAAACACCCTAGCCCAACAACAACATTATAACAACCCCACAGTGTGAACACCCTAGCCCAACAACAACATTAGAATAACCCCACAGTGGTAACCAACGATGGTTCACCACATTCACCCTTCCTTTGAGAACAAAGGCCGGCGGGGTGCGAAAACAGACTACATATATACAAAAATCTACAAGTCCAGACGGTCTGGAGGACCGCACCGCCGTTGTGACCTCCTCAATACCGGCTGTGACACCGGAGCAGGTGCTTGCGGTGGCGTTCTCTCCAAAACAGCGTCCGGCTGTCCCCTCGAAGACTCACGGGCCGGTTGACCCTGATGAAGCGGTAGTGCAGGGGATCCCGGTACCTTCTGCGATGGCGCCGATCTCCGAGTCTCAGGCAAGCTGTACAGTGGAGTATAACTGTTATGCACTGGTCCCGGTGCTGACCGCGCCACGTCCGGGGGAGAAATAAGCGATAGGGGATTCGTGACTGGGGGTATGGGAGCGACAGGAGTTGCTACGTCCCCTGCGGGCGCCAGGTCTCGGATCGAGACTGTGTCCTCTCGCCCGTCAGGATATGCCACATAGGCATACTGAGGGTTGGCGTGGAGGAGGTGGACCGGTTCGACCAAGGGGTCGGACTTGCGGGCCCTTACATGTCGCCGCAGAAGGACGGGTCCTGGGTACGTCAACCAGGCTGGTAAAGATATCCCCGAGGACGACTTCCGAGGGAATGAGAACATCCTCTCGTGGGGAGTAGCATTGGTTGCCATACACAGGAGGGAGCGAATGGAATGAAGCGCATTTGGGAGGACCTCCTGCCAATGGGAGACTGGAAGGCCTTTGGACTTCAGCGCCAATAGGACAGCCTTCCAGACTGTAGCATTCTCTCTCTCCACCTGTCCGTTGCCCCTAGGGTTGTAACTCGTGGTTCTACTAGTGACAATCCCGTATGAGAGCAGGAATTGCCTCAAGTCGTTACTCATGAACGACGAGCCCCTGTCGCTATGTATATAGCAGGGGTACCCGAACAGGGTAAAAAGATCACGGAATGCCTTGATCACCGTGGCAGTCGACGTGTCCGCACAGGGGACAACAAACGGGAACCGGGAGTACTCGTCTATGATGTTAAGAAAGTACACGTTCCGGTCTGTTGAGGGAAGGGGGCCCTTAAAATCCACACTCAGCCTCTCGAAGGGGCGAGTGGCCTTGACCAATTGTGCCCGGTCAGGTCGGTAAAAGTGCGGTTTGCATTCCGCGCAAATCCGACAGCTCCTTGTTACTGACCTGACATCCTCCACCGAGTAGGGCAGGTTGCGGGCTTTGATGAAGTGGTAGAGCCGAGTGACCCCAGGATGGCACAGGTCATTATGGAGGGCGTTCAAGCGGTCCTCCTGCATAGTAGCGCATGTTCCGCGCGAGAGGGCATCCGAGGGCTCATTGAGTTTCCCTGGACGATACATAATATCGTAATTATAGGTGGAGAGCTCAATTCTCCACCGCAAGATCTTGTCATTCTTGATCTTGCCCCTCTGCGTATTATTGAACATAAACGCCACGGACCGCTGGTCCGTGATCAGGGTGAACCGCTTCCCTGCCAGGTAATGGCGCCAGTGTCTGACGGCCTCCACAATAGCCTGGGCCTCCTTTTCCACCGCTGAATGCCGAATTTCGGGACCTTGAAGGGTGCGGGAAAAAAACGCGACGGGCCTGCCTGCCTGGTTTAGTGTGGCGGCCAGGGCGAAATCAGATGCATCACTTTCCACCTGAAAAGGGATGGATTCATCCACCGCGTGCATCGTGGCTTTCGCAATGTCGCTTTTCAATGCCTTGAAGGCCAATTGGGCCTCTGGCGTGAGTGGAAAAGTCGTGGACTTAATAAGCGGACGGGCTTTGTCCGCGTAGTTGGGGACCCACTGCGCATAATAGGAGAAGAAGCCGAGACATCTCCTCAGTGTTTTTGCGCTAGCGGGCAAAGGAAGTTCAGCAAGGGGGCGCATACGGTCGGGATCGGGGCCAATGACCCCGTTTTCCACTACGTATCCCAGGATGGCTAACCGGCGCGTACGGAATACACACTTCTCCCTGTTGTAGGTCAGATTCAGGCGAGATGCAGTGCACAAAAAGTTCTGGAGATTTGTGTCATGGTCCTGCTGATCATGGCCGCAGATGGTGACATTATCCAGGTACGGGAAGGTAGCCCGCAGCCCGTTCTGGTCCACCATTCGGTCCATAGCACGCTGGAAGACCGAGACCCCATTGGTGACACCAAATGGAACCCTAAGAAACTGATACAGACGACCATCTGCCTCAAAAGCCGTGTAATGTCGGTCCTCTGGGCGGATGGGGAGTTGGTGGTAGGCGGACTTAAGGTCTATGGTGGAGAACACCCGGTACTGCGCAATCTGATTGACCATATCAGATATACGCGGGAGAGGATACGCATCCAGCTGCGTATATCGATTAATGGTCTGACTGTAGTCGATGACCATCCGGGGTTTGTTCCCGCTCTTAACCACCATGACCTGTGCTCTCCACGGACTAACGCTGGACTGTATGATCCCTTCTTTGAGGAGCCGCTGAACCTCAGATCTGATGAAGATCCGGTCTTCAGCACTGTAACGCCTACTTTTAGTAGCGATGGGCTTGCAGCCTGGTACCAGATTCTTCAATAAAGAGGGTGTGGTGATCTTTAGTGTGGAAAGATTGCATGCGGGGCGCTTTGGACAATTTGGAGGCTGCGGCTGATCCCCTACTGTCAGCGAAGGGAGTGGCCCACCGTACTGTAGGATCACACTCTTCATGTGGACCATAAAGTTTAGTCCGAGGAGAATTGGCGCGCAAAGATGCGGCAACACAAGGAGCCTGTATCGCTCGTAAATTGTGCCCTGCACTTTCAGAGTTACCACACAACGTCCTTGGATCGGTACAGACCGGGACCGTGATGCCATAGAAATTGTCTGTTTGGCAGGTAGAACCCGGAGTCCACACCTCTTTGCAGTGTCAGGGTGAATAAAGCTCTCAGTGCTCCCGCTGTCAAACAGACAATAAACAGTACGACCATTTACCTTAATGTTCATCATTGAACAGTCAAGCCTGTGGTGCTTAGCCTGGTCCAGGGTGATCGACGCCACCGTTGGCCCTTGGACGTCACTGCAGGCAGCCGAGGTTGATGCTGAGGACCCCTGCTGGTCGCTCCTGGTCGTTGTCGACCAAGATGGCCCCCCCATGAATCGCACATGGTTGAGGGCGCCAAGCGTAGCGACTCCTGGTGGTCATCCTCCTCCGACTCCGCCAGCCACAATGGCGTCGTCCTGGGCTCGCACGTGGACGGACCTCGTGGGTACTGCGACGTCGATGGAGATGATCTCTGTTCTGGAGGGTCACAGGCTGCACTGCCGTTCTTGGGCTTCGATCTGCAGACTTTCGCGTAGTGCCCCTTTTTACCGCATTGATTGCAGACCACCGTTTTAGCAGGACGCTGTTGCCGTGGATGCTTGGCTCCTCCGCAGAAATAGCACCGCGGGCCGCCTGGGGCTGCCGCCATCGTCGGGTCGATATGGGAGCGCGAGCCCGTGGGGCGAGGAGGGATTTGTGACTGCTCCTGCCACGTTGTCTCCACGTGGTCCTCCGGATACAGGGCCAAGCTCTTCGACGCCGCCTCCAGCATTTCAGCCATCTCCATAGCTTGGGTCAGGTTGAGATTCCCCTTCTCCAACAGCTTCAGCCGGATGTACGAAGACCCTACCCCTGCCACAAACGCATCTCGGGCGAGGTCGTACATGTACTGCTCAGCCGACACAGCTTTGCAGTCGCAGCCCCTGGCAAGCTGCAAGAGCTCATTGGCGTAATCCTCCATGGTTTCGCCCGACTGCCGACGTCGTGTAGCGAGGAGGTAACGAGCGTGGATCTCGTTGGGAGGTCTCGTGTATCGCTTTTTCAAAAGCTCGAGGGCCCTCGGGTAAGTGGTGGCCGCACGAATCGCGAGGTAGACAGTGTCGCTTACCCTCGCATGGAGGACCTGGAGTCTGTCGTTATCCGTGGTGACTGCTGCAGAGGCTGCCAGGTAGTCCTCGAAACACTTCAGCCAGTGGTCGAAGGTGTTAGAGGCGCCGACCGCACGTGGATCCAGCGTCAGACGCTCTGGCTTTAGCATTTGTTCCATACTCTCCTTTCTGTCGAGAGTTTCGTGTTAGACAATAAAATTGGTGCACGACAATTGAGCACGAGACACAAGGCTTCTGTAATTGAAGGCTTTTATTGTCTAACAATGGAACTATTTAAACACAAGTACACCATTCCAGACTGGAGGGGTCCCGCCCGAGCAGAGGGTCTTATACCTCTCCCAGGAGGCGGGGCCCGACTGGGATGTGCCACAACAGCAACCACCACAGGTATATTAATCCCACAGTGTAAACACCCTAGCCCAACAACAACATTATAACAACCCCACAGTGTGAACACCCTAGCCCAACAACATTAGAATAACCCCACAGTGCTAACCAACGATGGTTCACCACAACAGTTAATGTGCGAGTAAGGAGAATTTTCCACAGCCATCGAACAAGTTAGGCAATGTACACTCGCCTTCCACAGCTGAGCATTAATTACATGTCTGGCAACTCTGAATGGATGGAAAGAGGAAACAGAAAAAATGTCCACCAACCATATTTTGACTGTTATCACTAATGATGAAGCTTATGATAAACATAAAGGCTTGAGAACTTCAAAATGCTGCTGCAGAATCATGCAGGAACATGTTCCCACTGTACATTCCTGCAACAGGCCAGTATATATTTAATATTGTGACAAGTCATTTCAAATCTGAATTATAAAAATGAAGAAAATTTAGATGGGCTGAAATTCAAGTCCTAATTCTCAGCAATGTTAACCATTTCTCCCATTTATTCCGTTTGTACCTATCACTTTTACTGATTACCTTGCTCAGAATGCCTGGAGACAGTGGTACCAATAAAGCTCCTTGATTTGTCTGATAGCAGTCTGTTAGATGTGCTTGGATATAAGTCCTTTGAATGATAATCTAATGAAACAAAATGACATTTAAATTGTTTTGCAACAACATCCTTCACTATAAATCAAGCTGATGGAAATTACAATCTGTAAGGTATCGTTCACGTGTAGGTCATTGTGAAGCAGAACCAAAAAATGGCACTATTTTAAATAACGATCATTGGAATTTCTGGTCTTTTTGCAAATTTTCCTCCATTTCCTGAAGATATTTACAATTTGCTAAAATCCAGTTCTGTTGTCCCCAGGGTGCCAGCCATGTCTAATACTTTGCCAACATGAGTATTGTTCATATTTATGCTTCGACACTGTCTGCAAAATATTTGATCACAGGGTTGTCTTGACAACTCTTTAGAGGGTAATCAGAATCATGTGTTTCAAAATTGTCATTGTTTTATTTAAATATATAGAAACATGTTAACTTATGAGTTGTAGGTTCCATGAGTCCACAGTCCAATCTACATCTGCATGCACACAATGAAAGAGACTTTTTGACTAGAGGCCATCTCCTTCCCACATCTGGCTGTGGTAGTTCATGAAGCCAAGTAGCATCTTCTTTCTGTTGATCATGCAGACTATTGTCTGTTTGTCTTGGTCATTAATTTTTAGGGAAGCCTGTAACCTGATCTCAAAAATGACTTCTTGTGCTCTCTTCCCCAGAACAATGTAAAATACCTTGCATCCAGGTAAAAATGCTAATTAGCTATCCTTTCATTTTAGAAATAAATGGACAGTTGACAATACAACTGTTTACAGATTGATGCCATGAACAGATTCCTGGGATGTCGGGAGACAATACTCATGGTAAACTTGGAGATATTGCCATCATCCCCAGGCAATACCTTGCATTTTCTTTGCAGTAAAACAATTGAAGCCTTCCTGTGATCTCCAATAATCAAACTACCAAGACCTACTGTCAGACAGACTGCAAAACCAGTCACAAGGCCCCTTCATTTACCCTAAATTTAACGATATAGTCCAAAAACATGCTAATTTTTAAACCTCATGATTATATCAATACTTCTGGTTGAAGATGTTTTGCAATTGCTTTAGCCTTGTACTTTGCACTGATTTATTGGGTTCTACAACATTCAAAATAAAGACGTTCATAGATTCTCTTCCTCCTGTTTATGTTCAATCTGCAAGGGGGGGTGGGGGGGGGGGGGGGGGCTGTGCATTGGTGTTCCACCAGGGGACTCATCAGGAGGATCCTGAAGTTGGGCATCCGTGTTGGTGTGGGGGGAGGATATACTGCCGATAATGGGGAGGGGGGGTCTAATGTCCATGGGGAAGGGGTGGGTGGGAGGAAGTCTTGATGGTGGTGTCCCCTTCTCATGTTGATCTTGAGGTGCTCGCATGCCAGAGCCATGGCATCAGACAGAAACAACATGGATGAACTTCTCCATCCTTCACTCTAGTCTATTGATTGCCTCTTCCAACTCTGCCTGTAGTTCTGCTATCTAACATTGCATCTCCAGCATGTGTGCCACAGCCATTTCAGACTCAGCAGGTGCCTGTTTTCCAGCAGTCCTCTGTGTGCCAAAGGACTTGGGCTATCACTGCTTCTAACTGCTGTAGAGACATGCCAGTGAGGTGTTCTCCAGAAAGTGACCCTGAGCCTAATCGAGGATTATGATCCACTGCGGTCTGTGTCTCCGCACTGGCAGAGAGTCCGAGTGAACACAACAGTGGGCCTCCAGCGAAAGGATCCTCATCCGAGATGGGCTGGAGTCTCAGGTTGATTTGCTGGCTGGACTTGTGGTTTGGCTCTACTGGTGCCTGTAAGAGAGAAAAGGCAGATGTAATTCATTAGCAGGCAGAATGCAACATTGCATGTCACTCATTGTGAATCAAGATGTGATCAACTAATGGAGGGCTCATCCATACTGAATTGATGGAGGAGGCTGATCTTACCTTCGCCACAGGAATGATCCCTGCCCTCCATTTTCAGGGAGTGTGCTCCTATCTGCCGGCCCTCCTCCTGCCTGGCATCTCTTCCTCCTCTTGTGTTCCGGCTTGGCCTGCATGAAGACAAGTAGCTGACGATGTGAGGTTGGTGGACTTTCTGGTTCCATCCTCCGGAAGCGGACATCACCGTGCTTACAGACAGTTTTTGAGGAGAGCCAGGAACCAGGGAGTTGTGGCTGAATCTGGGGTGTATGGCTTCTTTCTCCTGGGGGCCATTTTTGAATGTGCATCCCAAACAGCTAGGCTGCAGAAAGTGAATATATGTGTTTGGGTGGCATTTGAATATGGTGATCCCAGAGTAGGCTGATGAATCAGTGCAATCGAGTGTGAGAACCCACCCCGTCACCCTGCGGGAAATGTGCTGCTTATCCCACCCACTGCTGCATTTAGTCTCCAGAATGGAAAAATTCACTTATATCATTTTTACAAGTAAGTACTTTAAAAAGTCAGATTTTACATTTATGTTGTGATGAACCTTGTGCTTTGGGGCCTGTACTTTCTTTTCGCGATATATCTTCTTTGAGACAAAGTCTTAAGGTAATTCTGGCAATGTGTCCTTAGACCTCTGAAAAGTGCTCAGGTGATCACAGTTGCTATAGAGCAGAAGCAAAAAGTAAATAGACAGCTAATTGGATATCAAATTATAACTGGACTCAGAACCGAGAAGGAAAGATACCTAATTGTGTAGAACAGAACCTGAAACTGAAGGGGCCAAAGGAGACACTTCTACAAGGAGTTATATCTGTAATACAATTAAAAAGGATGGAAAGTGGGAAGTGAGTGATCTTACATACCAAAGGCCGAGTTGAAAAGACTGAGCTTGCACATGGCACCATATTTATGCGAGAAGTAATATCAGTGCGTATAACTGCATTTTTGTTGTATTGACTATTTAAAGTGAAATCTACCTTGTTACTTGAAATATCCTTTACCGATTAATTAACATTTGAATTCTGCTGATTTTAATTGGTTTGTTATAGTAAAAGTTTGAGAAGTTAAATCTTGTCCATCTGTTTTCTCTTCCTTGAAGTTGTAGTGATTCCTTTGTTTTAAAAGATATCAGTCTCTACAGGGATTGGAACAATATTATTTGTTCATCTACAATACTCAAACTTTAATTATTATATATTGAAAGTTACCATACTGCTTTATCACTGTTTTGTTTCTGCTAATGTCTGGGGTCAGGTTAATTGTCGAGTGTTAAAAAGGGGTCATGTTGGAAAATAGTCTGGGAAGCTCTCCTTTATGTAATAGCATTATGAAATTAGACTAACACATTTTCTTGTTTTACATGTAAAGTAAATGTTCTTGCAGAAAAAGATTACTCTTTTTCTTGTCACAGTGGCACATTGTAGTCCCAAATTAAGGATATATTGGAATTTTTAAGGGAGACATGAAAGACATAAAAGTAATACAAACAGAGGCACTTGAAAAGCGACATAGAAGAAATGCAAAAAAATGAACGTTAATCTACTGTGGTTGTGGAAACAATGGAAACTGATTGTTACATTTCAGTAGACATCCAAAACACATCCCCTGGCCTGAGTTCAAAGAAAACCAACTCTAGGGCAAAAGATATGGGGTGGAGCTTGAGCCCTCTCTCTCCGTGCGTGGGATTGGTGGCAGGGGCTCAAGATCCGGCGAAACCCGGAAAACGCAAATCTCGCCAGCAAGATCACAATATCCGATTTTCGCCGCCCCTTGCCGATGACATAATCAGTTTTATGCCCATAAACCTGATTTTAATACATTACCATACATTCGAATATAGTTAACCAGCCCCTTTCCCCCCGCCATTGCCATATATTCCCCCCACACTGTGTGATTTGCAACAAGTTCACCCAGATGTAAACCTGTCAAGGGGATCCCTCTGGGGGGTGCGAAGGTGAGTTTAGCCCCTGGGGGAGAGGGATATGGCCAAGCAGTGGCCTGGCAATGCCCTTCTGGCACTGCCCGAGCATAGGCTGGCAGTGGCAGTTTGGCACCATGCGAGGGTGCAGTGCCCCGGGGTGGACCCTCGTGGGAGCCTAATGGGGGCGGGATTCATTTATTTGTAGTGGTGGAAGGAAACAGGAATGGGAGTTGGGGATGCTGGAAATGGCATGTTTTCAGTCAGACCCTGACACTTTGCCAAATTCAGATGGTATAATTGTCCCATATTGTTTATTCCTTTTCAAGAATATTCAGGGACGTAGGATAAAAAGCTAATTGCAGATGAGATATTTGTGTGCCTGGGGGGGTCAGTGGGTGTGACACAGAAACGGCAGCCTGTCACCCCTGCAAAGGTAGCTTGCAAGCAAAAGAATATCTGTCTCTTTGTTGCTGGAAGGTAGCTTAGCAAAAGCAACAAGCTAAAGGAAATTGGACAGTTTTTAGGCTACCCTTCAGAATCCAGTATCTCCAAACTAACTGCTCAAGTCAGCTCGACTGGAATCACCCAACTTAACAGCCGCAACATACTGCCATCCATGCCACAGACAAGCCTAAGACTGATTCACATTTTTAAAACTTAGATCTGAATGTCTAACTTCTCACCTTTGCTCAGTATGTGAATATGTGTGCTAGTTTTATTTATTGTTTCATAGGGTTTTTTTAGTAACTAATAAACTTACAATTTCATTGAATCAAGAAAGCCTGGTAACTTGACTCCTTCCAAACAAGTTATTGATCAGTGGAGGGAATCCTTTCAGATTAATCTTGTTGTGAGCAAGTAAGGGTGGGTGGGGAGGGGGGGGCGGTGTAGGGAGGATGGGGGGGTAGGGGGGGTGAGGGGGGGGGGGGGGGGGGGGTGTTGCCAGCTAATTCATCCTCTCCTGAGAGCATAACAAAATTGGTGTGCCGCTCAGGAAGTTTAACAAATTAGGGCACCTTGTCTGGGGACAAGTCGTAACAGTCTAAACAGTCCAAAAATGGCAAACAGTGTGCGCTCTCTGACTTTTAGGTCAGATCAAATTCAAAATATTCCTTGCTTATTACCTCTATCTATTTGTATAAGTTATTTAGTGTTTTACCTGCAGATTTTGATTACCTTGCTGACTCTCCCTGTCAGGAGAATAATTTCGAAAAGTTACATGACTAGCTGTAGCGTATAGGTCTCTCCGTTTTTGAACAGTGCTTTCATTTTCAGAAGCACTAAATTTTACCATTTTTCGGTGCTGATATATAAAGTCGCCTTCTCCACAGCTGTTGCATTTGCGAGCCGCATTCTCCAGAAATTTAGTGCATTTTGTGTGAAGTGACTTTTTCTGTTCCTTCAGCCACAAATCATTAGCTGTTTCATGCACAAGGGCAATGCAGAATCTCATCAATTTGCATTTCCAGACAAGATTTGTCTCTTTTGCTAATTCTGAAAGTAGAAATATTTATTACTTTATTAGTCAATACTGTTCGATAAAAGCTTACATGGAATGTTTAACTTGCCCACTTTTTTGAAAATGTTTCATTCCATTGGAATTGGTTTGCGTTCATATCTTAATTCTTGTTTTCTGTAAAACAGCTGTGTCGATGATTCAAAGAGATTATCCAATGTCTATATTACGTATAAATAAAATACAAATTTATGATTGATTCATGCTGCCACGATATTGAACCCAAGAGCTATCTGAGGAAAGAAAAGAATGGTTGAATAGGAGAATAGAAATGTAGCAATTGTAGAGGACATTTTATCTTTTACACTGGCACTTAGTGCAGTACAGTGCATATAATCTCGGTTTTCAGTTCAGTCCAGTGTGCTGCACTGTTGTTAAATGTGGTCTTTTGGATACAATGTTAAGTCAAGCCCTTATGTGGATGTAAAAGATCTCATGATATCATTGAAAATAACTGTTTTTCTTCTTTTCACTAAATCAGTAAGAAAATAAAAAAAACCGAGAATTAATCTTTTGTTTAAAGATTCAACTAAACAAAGCTCTCTCCCATAACACTTGAAAAAAAAGAACGGTTAAACTATTAACTATCACACACCTCAACACCATCTTCCCCATCTGCAGATGTCTTGTTTTCCTAAAAGATACCTGAACTCTCAATCAAGCCTCATTATGTATGCTTAGCTGAGAGCCTAGACATCTATTGGGAAGTCTAATTCTAATTAGAATTATCTGCACCCCAGAGGAAACATTATTTAATTGACAGCTCAGGCTCTCTGCTCTCTGTAGTCAATTTCACAATGTTTGTTGACATAACTCAGATGGTTTCAGCTCCTTTATGGTTTTTGAATAGGCATTAAAGGGAAAGATAATAGGTTGAAAATGAAAGCTTCTTGTTACAAACACATGACGAAAATGGATAAGATTGAGAGAGTGAATGGAGGCTTAAGTGATGGTAGAGGAAAGGGAAGAAGAATGATGAAAAGGTTGAGCAGGTCTTTCAAGTGATGGGAGAAAGCCATGTAGAAGAAACAGTACTTTTCACTGCATACCAATACATGTGACAATAATAAATCAAATCAAATCAAAAATAGAAGGAAGCAGGTAGTTAGTAAATTAATGAATATGAGGAATATTATGAATATTTGGAAGCATATGGATAGTGATTGAGATTTGGAAGGGATGTAAACCAGGCCAAGGATTGATGCAATTTCCTTGCAAGCCTACAGCAAAATGTAGCCAATGACTGCTGTCTTATTTCCCCATTACACCAACCGCTCATCTCTCACCTGAAATGAAAGAAGAACAATAAATACAGAGACAAAAAGAAAAAGGCCGAAAGGGACAGAAACAAATGCAAAGAGATGGAAAAAGGGAGGGAATGAACAAAACAAAGACTGCAATCTCATGGAGGCTTCCTTTGTCAAAAAATAGGTGACTGAAACGCAAAAATACATTTCCTGATGTATTGTTGAAATTTCCATTTAAACTGAACACATTTATGTAGTTTGAATCTGAGCAGATTTTCTTGAGTTACCATGAACAAAACCATATGAGATTGACTAAAAACCTTACACCTGAACAGACTATTTACAGGAAGTTATATTTAGCATTGTGGCCTAAAAATGTGTTCACAACCAAAGCCACAGCTTTTTATGGTTGGTACCCAGTGTAAAGTGCTCAATGGAAGGGTAGGAAACAATCCAGTTACTGGAAATTAATAGTACAGATAGTGGAAGAGTGATCACCGTCAGGCTGACCTTCACATCAAGATCCATGTCGTATGCCATTGTACAACTTTTGGATTCTCTTATTTAAACCAGAATTCAACATAATAGTTTCTGGAAAGCAAACTGAATAAACAGTAAAATATTTGTTTTGAAGCAGCTACAGCAGAATCTACATTGATGTTGCTGCTGTGCAAAGCTGGCTGCCATCTTCTTAATCTGCATCTGGCTCTTCGGCGCAATCCAGTTCCATTGTTCATCACAAAGATTCCAGTGATTATAAATTAACAAACCCTTTGAGAATTTTGATCCTTTTTCCTAGATTTTAAAAACTGATACTGAATATTTATTAATATTTTTAGAGACATCTTCACACATATTGAAAACTGTTTAGTTTTAGAAACATGAAACTAGCCCCCGACCTGACTAGCTCCTGACCATTCATCCCAAACTAACTGCCCTATCCACTCAATCTGACGACTCACGATTATTTGACTACCCCCCTGACTACCCCCAGACTTACCCGCCTGAGCTGTCCTGGTTACTCCCTGGCCTCACTATCCATTCATCCACCTATCCAGCTATCCATCTACCCACTCAGCCACCTACCCATCTACCACCTCACCAACTCACCCTTACCCATTCATAGATTTCATTTCACAGAAACCCAACAGTGCAGAAGGAGGCCATTCGGCCCATCGAGTCTGCACTAACAACAATTCCACCCCAGGTCCTATTCCCACAACCCTACACATTTACCCCGCTAATCCCTTTAACCTACACATCCAGGGACACTATGGGCAATTTAGCATGGCCAATCAACCTAACCCGCACATCTTTGGACTGTGGTAGGAAACCGGAGCACCCGGAGGAAACCCACGCAGACACGGGGAGAATGCGCAAACTCCACACAGACAGTGACCCAAGCTGGGAATCGAACCCAGCACCCTGGAGCTGTGAGGCAGCAATGCTAATCACTGTGCCACCTTGCTGCTCATCTACCTAGTCACCTATGCACTCATTCGCCTACCCACTTACCACCTCACCCACCTATTCACCTCACTCAGTGACCCATCTCACCATCTTACCCACTCAACCACTTAGTTTTGCATGGCAGGATGAAAATCTATTTTTGTTTAGTCCCCTATTGATATGACATCTAATTCTACTTCCAAACACTATGCTCGGAATTCTCTGGCCGTTCACGCCGGTGGGATTCTCCGGTCTCGCCGGCAGTGCGCCCCTCCCCGTGGGGTTACGTCAATGGAAATTCCCATGGACAGCGGTGGGACCAGAGAATCACGCCCCTAGCAAACCTCCCACCGGTGGGAAACACACAGCTGGGAGGCTGGAGAATCTCACCCCATATAATTAATCAGAAAGTACAACATCAGTAAATTCTTTGAAACCCCAGTGAAAAGTAATTATCACTGCTTTAACATTGTCTTGAGAAATATGAAACAGCACAGACAGTCATTGAAAGGCATTTCTAACTACTTCCTGCTTGATGTTCAAATATCTATCAAATAGAAAATCACCCCTTCCCCTTCAGGTTATCTAGTACATTATTGTACCTTTTGGTATTAAGCATGGTTAAAAGAATTTGTAACATTCTTGTTATATAAAGGGTTAGCTTTAGCACATACTTCTGGGTTGGATTACACTTGGCATACAAAAATATTCTCCAGACACTATAAAACAGCTTTACAAAAAGCAATTACATCTTAACATTTCCAAGTGTTCACCTTTCTCCTCACCCTCTTCATCAAACGTACGGTCATCAGATTCTACATTGTGGACACAGAAACACTGTGGGAGATGGGTGTCTTCACTATCATCCATCGGTGAAGAAAAGCCTTCTTCAGTCTTTGATGCACACTCAAATGTTCGTGATTTTACCAATGATATAAGTGATTGATCCAATTTTTGTTCAGCACCTTCAGGTAAGATATATCGAAGCATTTTAGTGGTGAAAGTGTGTCCGATAATGGATGCACACTTAACAATCACCTGCTCTGTTGTGTTCATTCGGTCAAGTTGTGCTAAGGCTATACCTGTGAGGTCAAATTTATGCATTATTTTCAGGAAATACACATAATAGCATAATGATTTATTCATACATAACAGGCAATATAAGTGTATGTCTGACAATTTTAGTATTCAAATGTACAACAAATTTCAATTTCCAAGTACAATGTATTGCAAAAAGAAGGCCAAAGTTTTTTTGTATTCATTCTTTGGATGTGAGCGTCCAGCGAAGCCAACATTTGCTGGCTAGACATTTCATTATATTTTTGGTCAAAATCGATTTAACAGTGTGGGTCTCCGATAAGTGAAAGATTAAAAATGTGCAGAAATGCAGGGACATGAAATAATCAGAAGTAATAAAATCAGGTGCTTAGCATTAGGGCTGTTGTGCTATTTCTCATTATCATGCAATGCTTAGCTGTGAGAACTGTGAGCAAAAAAAACAAAGATGTTACTGTAATTATTCTTTAAATGTTTACTATGGTGGCCCGCAACATTACTGACTTATGGACAATGAAATTTGATACAGTCCCAATGTTCGTGATATGTTGGCGGCACAATGGTACAGTGATTAGCACTACCAGGGACTTGGGTTAAATTCCGGCTTTGGGTGACTGTCTGTGTGGAGTTTGCACATTCTCCCCGTGTCTGCGTGGGTTTCCTCTGGGTGCTCCGGTTTCCTTGCACAGTCCAAAGGTGCACAGGTTAGATGCATTGGCCATACCAAATTACCACATAGTGTCCCAGGTTGTGTGGGCTAGGGGGATTAGCGGGTTAATCCATGGGGTTACAAGGATAGGGCCCCTGGGTAGGATGCTCTTTTGGACATTCGGTGAAGGCCCGATAGGTTGAATGGCCTCCTTCTACACTGCAGGGAATCTATGATTCTAGGTCAATTTGCTGATTTGGCTACACCCACTGAGGAGAATATGAAGTAGGAAGGAGAACTTGGTGCATGAGTTCAAGCACATCTCTAAAAGCATTGGGGTAAATTAGTATTCGTAATCATTCTTAAAATGTACAAGTTTCATCAGCAATACAAGTTTTATTGTACATTTTCTGTACTGGAACAGGTTACTGTTCAAGTTGATGCTCCTCCATCTTTATACCAGCTACCAGGAGTGTCATTTTTTAAGTTAGTGCTTCACTGCTGACTCACCTTTCAGTGTAAGTGGAATCGTAATTTCCTGTAGATTTACTGTTTCTCCAATAGTACATATAAATTGTTGATTATCATAAGCATTTTGGTCTAGTGCTATGACTTTTCGGCATTTTTGAATTTCTATTCCAGAAAGGTTTACAAATTTGCCTTTAAGAATTGAAAAAAAAACAATTTATGAATGAAATGCTTATAAAATTGCAATACTAAAATATCTGATCTACAAAACGTTGAAAAGTTATAATGTGACTAATCTATAGATTTTATGGTAGCTTCTCCCCCTACCCTCCTCTTTGTCCCATGGTGAAAATCTGTCCACCAGGAGAAGAGCTGAACTGAAATGCATCTCCAAGATTCAGCACATTTATGTGTTCTGGGCACAGAGAACTTTAGGCGCACAGCAGTTTCAAAAGGAAATTGCATTTTGAAGGGCTGGGAGCTGAAAGCAGCAAGACATAGAAAGTGACATAGAAAGGAAAGGCGTCTTAAAGTCATTTTCAAGATAAGAGGCAGAAACTTCTGAACAAAATGATAAGGCAGCTCACATTAACCCCATTTGTGTTCCTGCAGGAGAAGCCCGCTCACAACCGGAGAGAAAGAAAATGCACAGTGGAGGATCCGAGCTGAGGATCCTGACTCCGTATGAGGAGAGAGCCATGGAAATCGCAGGGGAGGAGCAGGGGCAGGCCTGGGCTGACAGCGAGGTGGGCCTGCAAGAGAAAAGTGAGGTACCACTGCACCTTCATTCAGATGGCCAGTCTCAAACGAGTTCTGTGTTGTCCAAACCCTTGACCAGGCCACCTACTAAAACCATGTTCCTTGCTTTACAGGAATATCAACCAAAGAATCTGGACTATCTACAAGCAGTGTCCCACCCCCATCCTCAACACTGCCTTGGAGAAGGACACAGATGAAGCATCATATCTATCACTTACATCCTCCACCATCACTGAGACAGACAACTCGGTGGGCGATTGTAGCAGACAGAGGCTTCTGGGTCACTATCTGATAAGCATCACATTGCTTCTGATGCACATCAAGTGGCAAGAGCATCCCAGGGATCAGACAGTTGGCAGTCTGCTGGATTCCAGCATTCAGCGGTGCCCAGCCAAGTGCCGAGTCTCTGGATATGTTCGTCCCTCAACTGCTGGAGATGTAAAGGCAGAGCTGGGAATACCAGGAAGGGTTGTCAGTGGCACTTCTCCATTCAGCCTTGCAGTCGCACAAGTCCTAAAGCATTCTGTCACAGGAGATGTTGCCAGCAATGTGTAGCACCCAGGCCAACACTGCAAGGGTGGTGTCCACAATGGAAAGCCTGGGACCCGAGGTCAGATCCATGATGGGAGAACTCCGAAGCATGGTTCAGTCACCGAAGACCATGGCTGAGAGGTTTATAGAAGTATAGAATCTCTACAGTACAGAAGGAGGCCATTTGGCCCATTGTGCCTGCACCAAAACAATCCCACCCATCCCCATAACCCCACATATTTATCCCACTATTCCCCCCGACACTAAGGGTCAATTTAGCATGGCCAATCAACCTTAACCACACATCTTTGGACTGTGGGAGAAAACTGGAGCACCTGGAGGAACCCATGCAGACACGGGGAGAACATGCAAACTCCACACATGCAGTCACCCAAGGCTGGAATTGAATCTGGATCCCTGATGATGTAAGGCAGCAGTGCGAATCACTATGCCACCATGCCACCCCTTCAACACCATAATGCAGACAATGGTGGGCTTCCAGGACTGGCAGCGCCAGATGACATTGAGGCTTCTGGAGCTCACTCCAGCTCCCCTTCTATCCCAAGGAGTCAAACAGGGATCCACGAGCACCTGGAGGGAGCAACATCTGCTGGAGCACATCCCAGTGCCTTCCAACCAGGAGACTTTGGGAGTGACCAGTCAATCTGAATCTCCCCTTCCTCAGACTGGTGCAACTACAGCGCAGCAGCCAGGACAGTGTAACGCAGCAACTCCAGTGCCAGCCGAAAGTAGGTCAAGGCCCTTCAAGTCCCCGCCCTCCAGAGGACGCCCACCAAGGGCATCGAAGGCAACAGGGCGTGGAAGACAGCAGGCTGCTTCCACCTCTAATATGCATCCTGGGAACACACACAGAGATGTACTGGGAGAGAATGGAGGTGGAAGGAATTGTAAGTGTACAACATGGGCACGGGTGAAGTTAGGCACAGGTAGTTGGGGTAATTGTCACTTGTAAGATCTGCACATGTCCCTAAATTAAATATTATTGTTCTTCACTACCTTAACACCTCATATTTTTTAATCTTTCTTCCAGTGGCACTGCACTTCTTCCCATCTGGACACAGTTCTTCTCTCTGGCCCTCAATGTCAGGCAGATGGTTTGGCCCACTCATTATGGATGTTTCTTTCACAATGATAGGACTCAGGCATGATTCAGTGAACCCTAGACCCCCACCCCTAATCCCCCTCTGGAGCTAAGGGACAAAGGAATGGAGGGCTGAGCCTCACTCAGACATGGGCCAGGGAGTTAGCGTGCTGACAGCAGACAGACAGGAGTTAGACATAAACAATAGCTGAGGAGCATCACAGACCATTCTCACTAAGAGGCATCAGCACCCTCCTGCATTGACTGGATAGCAGATACTCAATGACTCCCCAGACCCAAAAACCTGATAAGTAAGATCTCTGCAACCTTCATCCTTTGGTCGCAGAGAAGTCACGACATCCTGCAGGGTGATGTGCTGTTGAAAAAGATGCTGGTCCTACTACATGAAGTGGAAAGTGATGAGGGCATCCCCAACCCTCCTGCCCATGTGAACCTCACCCCCGCCTGGCCTCCACTCTCTGGATCCTCACCGGTCTCTTCCTCAACTCCCTCCTGAATACCCTCCTCGTCAAGGACACATACTGCTCTCCAGGTCTTTCTCATGAAGGTGATTGCCCCGCTGTAGAGCCAGATTATGTAGGGCGCTGCAGGCCTCCATAATGTGGGAGGCGCTCTGGGGTTGTATTGGAGGCCCCCACCAGACCTGTCGAGACAGCAGAAGCATATCTTCAGGAGGCCGATGCAATGCTCTATCACAGATCAGGTGGCACTGTCAGCCTAGTTGCAGTGGGCCTCTGCTGCTGTCTCCGGCCTCCGCACTGGCGGCATCAGGCAAGACCTCATTTTCAATCCTTTGTCCCCGACAAGCCATCCCTGCAGCCTGGGACGATCCTCAAAAATGCCAGGGATCTGCGATTGCCTGAAGATGTAACTAGCAAGTACACTCCCTGGAAAACATGCATGAATCGCATTTTGTGGTCACACCAGCTTTACACTGAGGGAGTGGAACCCCTCCCTCTTTATGAAGGGGGCTCCCTGATGCCATGGGGCGTGTTGAGCGACATGGGTGCAGTTGATCACCCCCTACATCTGTAGCAGACCAGCTATGGTGCCAAATCCCGTGGCTCTCTTGTCCTGGTGAACCTAGTCGAAATGAATAAAGTCCAAAGCCCTTGCATAGAGTGAATTCGGATACACTTATGGGTGGACACCTGCAGGATGCCACACAGGACACCCATTAACCCCTGGAACAACCCTGTTGCGTGAAGATTGAGGGCTACCATGACCTTCACGGCCACAGGGAACTGGTGTCCTCCATTATCTCGTGTCACTGTTGGCAAGTGTGTGGCACAGGTACCGCATAATCTCACTGGTGATGCGGAGTCTCCTACAGCACATGTTGTCCAACAGCTCCACAGGTCCTGTACACCTTCGATCTCCTTCTGCACTTTCATGTCCCTTATATGGCTGGTGTGGCCTTGGGCCCCTGAGCCCATCCTGTAACCCCTGGTTTCCTGCTGCTGGGTCTTCCCTGGGTGCAGGCGCACATTGTTGCTGGAGTCTGTGCTCCTGTAGTGCTGTGATAAGAATAGCCAGCTCCACTCGCTCCATACCAATATTGCTCGGTTCCTGTGAGGAAGAGAGAGAGAGAGAGAGACTGTCAGGTTGGTTTGCAGCCGGTTAACATCACTACCTTCCTGTACCCATTGGCCTCCCAGACCTGGAAGCAGTCAGTCCCATACCTTATCTAGCGGTTACTGCTCACTCACAGTTCAGGTGCGTGAGTGAGCAGGTCAATGCCCTTGCCCGATCAGAGTCATCTTTGGCCTCACATCTGGTTCTCCCCTCCCTTATTCTCTATATCACTGGGGGTTCTGACAGGTTTATATGCTCTCATATCCCTAATGGGAAGGGTCAACTGCACGGTGATGTCCGTCTGGGGGCTAATGGAGTTGGAGTCTGGCACATAAGCAAGCCCAGTGCCTCCCTGCTGCGTGTGTGCTGAGTGAACCTATGTGAGGGCTGAAGATGTGGCTTGTGTAGGATGTGACAAGAGACAAAGATGTAAAAAAGAGAATCAGTAATGAGGTCCCAACTTGTGCTGATAGTATGTGAGATCCCTGTGGACTGTAACCCTGTGAATGTTGGATGGCCTTTTCAGATTGTGTGTTGAGATTCAAGAGAAGTTTGACTTACTCTGACTTAGCAGATGAGATAATTCATTCCCTTCCTGCACTGGAGAGTGGTCCTCTTCTGAGGAGCGCAGGGAATGATCACACTGGTGACCTCCTTCCAAGGCTTGGTGGTGAGGTTGGTGAATGTCCAGGTCCCATCACAGGGGTAAGTATCTCTCGCTGGTTCTCAGCTGCTTGGAGGAGTGCCTTGTTGCTGAACTTCAGGGACAAAACGTGGCTTTTTCTGAGACCATCACTCACCAGAGCAAGTCTTGGGCTGCAGAGAATGAATTTGGGTGTGTGTGCAATTTACATACAGTGCCCGGAAATATGAGCCAATGATGTAACAATGGAGTGGATGGATCCCTGCCCACCCTATCATGAGATATGATGTGCTGATTGTTTGTGTATATATAATTAGGTGAAAAGCAGACAGTCTGGCATGGAAACTCACCACAACAGCCAGCAGGAAGCACGCTGATTTTTTGCCTGCCACCCCATTTAGTCTCTGGAACAGAAATTCCACCCGATGCATTTAACACCAAGAGTGGGCTAAAACTTCAATACCTCTGACACAGAGGCCAACATGTGACCAATCAAGACAAGCTGACACTTTTGCACTCTTTAACCCTCATATAGCTTAAGGATAGATTGGAAAGGTTGGGATTGTTTGCCTTGGAGTGGAGAAGGATAACGGGAGATCTAACAATGGGATTCAAAATTATGAGGAATTTTGATAGATTGAATAGATAGAAACTATCTATTTATCTGGGATGACACGGTGGAACAGTGGTTAGCACTGCTACCTCAAAGCGCCAGGGATCTGGGTTCGACTCCTGGCTTGGGTCACTATCTGTGTAGTGTTCGCATATTCTCCCCGTGTCTGCATGGGTTTCCTCCGGGTGCTCCGGTTTCCTCCCACAGTCCAAAGATGTGTGGGTTAGGTGGATTGGCCATGCTAAATTGTCCCTTAGTGTCGGTGAGACTAGCTAGGGTAAATGCATAGGGTTTTGGGGATAGGACCTGGATGGGATTGTGGTTGGTGCAGACTCGATGGACTGAATGGCCTTCTTCTGCACTGTAGGGATTCTATGATGCTATGAACTGTGAGAAGTGATTTGGTAACCAATGCACATAGTTTTAGAATAATTGGAACTGGAGGGTTCACACAGAGGGTTGTTAAATGAGGAACTTAAATTTGAATGGATATGGAAACAGATTCCATAGGAGGTTTCAAAAAGCAACTAGAGATATACTTGAAGAGGGATAGTTTTTCAGGATTATGAGATGTCTGACTACATTGAACACCTCTTTCCAAGGCCTGGCACAGTTTCAACATAGCAAACAGCTCCTTTCTATGCTGTAAGATTCTATGATTCTATTTGATGTGCCCTACAGACTTGCTTTTTTTTCTTGCATCCCTTCCTTGTAAATTTAGTTCAGGAGACATAATCATCTTCTTTTTATTGAAAGTAAGTACGGCATCACTTTCATCCTCATCGTCCTCATCTAATGGTTCCAGGAGTATGAGATCACTGTAGTAGAGGCTTCTAAGTATTTCCTCACAGTAGTATGGTACACCGTAGCTGCGTTCCGTCAATAACCTGGCAAAGAGAATAATGTGTATGGCAACAAACTTACTGTTTCAATACTACATTGAATATTTTGAAAAACAAAACAATAATACATATTTACAACATTAATTTGTATTTATATCGCCCTTTCAATGTGGCAAAACATCCAAAGACATGGAGGGGGCGGTGGGGGGGAGGAGGTGGATGCACGGGCCCCATTTACCACTAGCTGGAATCTCTCAATAGGAGCAATGGAGCCAAATTATTATGTGACAGCAGCCTGTGTAGGATTTGTGGCTGTGTTTTATGTCAGGCACTTTATTGACCTGGAAGACAGTGGGCATGATGTGGGTGGGACATAATATTATTAAACTCATACTTACCTGCTTGTCAGGAATGGAGGCCAGGAGCTCTAAATCCTGGCAGTCCTCAGATCTTCTGTGTATGCACAGGCCGGAGCGGGTTGCACATGCACAGTTTGACATCTGTACGCTGTTCAGGCCAAGGGTAGGCCCTATACATCTGTGCAAAGAAATAAAAATAAAAGGACATAGAAACGCCGATCAGGTGACCGGCTACGGAGGACCAGAGTTAAGAAGCATCCCAGGTAGAGGGACAAGGGAGGGGGACAGGGAGAGATTCCACAAGGAAGTCCCAGATAAGAGACAAAGAGAGGGAACAGAAACAGGTCCTTGTTAAGTCAGGAAAAGAGAAACAGGCTCCAATGAGAGAAAGGGCTGCAGGGAACAGACGTTAAATGAAGTAGGCTCAGGAGAAGCCCTGGTAATTGCAGAGGGCTAAGAAGAAGTCTTGAAGATCCAAGATGGCAGTTGAAGATTGGTGACTCCATGCTCTGGGCCACTCATCAAAGGTATTTCTTTGGAGCAGTGGTGTTCTGCCTGGCGCGGCTGAAGACTGGAAATTGTGCTTGTAGCTGATGCTTAAGCATATTCGGGAATCCAGGGGAATGGAATGTCAGAAGGTGAGATTGAAACCATAGAATCTTGTAGCTTTCTCCTCTTGCCAAGTGTCTTAGATCTCAAACTTTGTCCACTTTAAACAAAATGTTATTAGTCCCGAATCGGATTTCACCAACAACTTGAGAGTCTGGTCAAGGATCATAACAACAGGGAAAGCTGGGATTGGAAAAACCAGCATGAATGCCATAGGCTCAACTTCCTTTGACATACCCTTGGTCATTTTCAGTGCTGTCAAAACTCCACTCCATGCTTTTATTATTTCAAGGTTTAACTTCTGCGATAAATTCTTAGCTGACATTTCCATGTCCATCATCCACAAGTCACAATTCATTCACGTTTCTTAATGCTCATCCTTGTTGCCGCAAATGGTTAAGTGAAACTACCCACATAATCTCCAAGTTTCAAAGGATTCCTTGTCAGTTGACTTTGAGAGCATGAACTTTCAAAATATTCACAGCCTTGCTCCGTTCTGCATTGGAAACACCAAAGTGAAGGGCTGGGGACAAGCACAAATTTTATAAGCACCATCTCAATTGTTCCCTGAGTCTGAAGTGCTGTTTGGATGCTTTAACCACATTTTGAGAGATGGTTAATTTAACTAAGGTGATCTATTGAGTCTGTAACAAGCTCTATGTTAGTAATCTGCTACAGTTATATGCAAGTATAT
This sequence comes from Mustelus asterias, assembly GCF_964213995.1. Classification (NCBI taxonomy): domain Eukaryota; kingdom Metazoa; phylum Chordata; class Chondrichthyes; order Carcharhiniformes; family Triakidae; genus Mustelus; species Mustelus asterias. Next base: position 43,235,479 of record NC_135814.1, on the reverse strand, counting down.
ATAACCTTTGCAGTTTTAACCTTGGGCAACTCCTCATTTTCCACTGTTCGCTCCACCACACCATTGGTGACTGTTCATTCAGTCAGTGTATTCCTATACTCTGAAGCCCTCAGCCTATTTCTCTCCACCTTTCTGCCTCCTCCCCTGTTTTCAAAAAGCTACTCAGCACCTGTTCCTTTAACCTTGCCTTCGGTCCTCACTGTAGTCCATGACATTTTATCTTGCCCATCTACCATGTGAAGTGTTGAGACATTTTCCTGTAATAATGGTTGTTATAGGAATGCAAGTTACATTCTTGTTATCTGCTTTATCTAAGAGTGAATTGCACTTTAATTAAAGTGTCCCAGAAGGAAGTCCAAGTTGTGAAACAAGGATGAGAATCTGAAACGGGTCCTATTAAGTTAAGTTTAAAGTAAGGAGCAGAGAAAAAAGCTCTGAATTTAAGAGTGAAAACTGTGGGGAGCAGTTTTGAAGCAAAGTGGGCTGGAGAGAAGCCAGAAGATCTGAGAGAGCAGCTGAAGATTAGTGACTCCATGCTATGGGCCATTTAAAGTAACCCCCTTTTTGGGGCAGTGGTGTTCTGCATAACATTATCGAATACCTGATAGTGTATGTGGAAGAAGAAAGTAAAGCTTGAGTGTACATGGAGATCCAAGGGAAGGGACATTAGAAAGGTGAGAATGAAAACATGGAGGTGGATTGTTGTTGAAGATGTCCGCAGTTAAGTGTCATTTGGGAGATAATTCCAAGGCGGGTTCTTCGAGTGCAGAGATTAAAAGTCCTCATGAGAAAGATAGAGTTTCAGTGAAATTGGTTGGCTCAGAGTGTAAAACGCATCTGTTGGGGGGGTTGTTGAGAAATCCATAGAATCTGTTTTGGTTGCATCTGTCATTTACTTTGGAGTGTGGTGCATTTGACTACAGGTCACCTGTTAGTTCACATGTACGGCACACTTACCCTGAATATTCGAGTATAAGATAGATACTGTAACTTGAAGGAATGAATTTGGCTGTACTGTAAAGATATAATTGAGGTGATGGAATTGCGTGATTTGAATCACTTACTGTGTTTCTATTGAAATCTTTCAAACCTTTTGTCTCGTGTAATGTAGTTCACTTTTCTTGTTTTTATTCTTTAAAATATACCTGCAGACTCCTGTGAATGTGTTTAGTAACTGCCCACCATGAATTCTATAAAAATAAAAGTTAGGATCTATCATGTTAGGTTTCACTATAGGATTTGACATGTCCAGTAGTAACTGGCGTCCCAGTTGGGATCATAACACTTGGAAGAATGTAGATTTCTCAGATTGTTGCAAAACTAGAAAACGTTACAAGGAACAAGGCCATGAAAAGATTGGAAGATGAGGAGAAGAATTATAAATTTGAGGGTTTAAGGAATCAAGAACCAATGTAGGTCAACAAGTACAAGGGGCATGGGATAAATAGGACTTTAATGTGGTATAGAACACTGGCAGAAACATTTTGGGCACCTTTTGTGCCATCAACCCCTAGAAATATTGCATTAGGAAGCAAAATTTTCATTTATATAGTGTCCTTTCAGACCCTAAGACATGCCAAAGTGCTTTACTGCCAATTACCTACTTTTGGAGTGCACTGGAGGAAATACAACAGCCAGTTTGTGCACAGGAAACTCCCACAAACAGCAATATGATAATGACCAAATAATCTGTTTCACTGATTATTTGGTCACAATCTTCTTCCACATACACTATCACTGTTGATTCAGTGATAGATGTTGGCCAGAACATTGGGGATAGCTCCATTGTTCTTCTTCAAAATAGTGCAGTGGGATCTTCAAAATCCACCAGAGAGGACAAATAAGACCTGGGTTTTTATCCCGTTCAAACAATGAAACTTTGGACAATGCAATCATTACTGCACTGGAGTGTCAGCTTTCGACTTTTGTGCTTAAATCCTCGAATGGGACTTGAACTGATAGTTCTCTGACTCAAGAAGTTATAGTGTTACCCAGTGAGCCACTGTTGGCGCCCTGACTGTAACATTGAATTCTCACACATTTTCAGTTTTTGAGGTATGAGACTGTCAGTAAAATTAACCAACTGAGGGTAATCTGTATTTTTTCAATTCCTTACAGTGAGCTTGCAAATATCAAATTGCTGACAGCAAAGGACATAAAGAAAAGCTTGAACTTTCATTAAGAAGCCAAACATATTGATGTTGTAAATGTAAATAATCATGTTTTGTTATTGAGAGTAACTGCGTTCGGATGCTTACACTAACTAGCTTATATACCATGGTTGAATTTTGTACTTACGTCTCCAGTTCTCGTGGAATACTAATGACCCCCAGGATTTGGCAAGCAAGTGGACGGATTATACTGGGATCCAAGCCTGAGAGCTTTACGTACAGAGTCCTTTGGCTCCTCATGACCATTATAGCAGCTTGACATGGTGGCTTTTCTAGAGTGAATGGCCTCAGCGCCATAACCATGAACAAAGGAAGAGTAGCACGCATTTGCAAAATAAGTTCCCATGACGGTGTATCAATATACTGAATCTGGTCAATGACTAGCAGACCTATATCAGAGGCAATAGTCTGTAGCATACCAAACATATGAGTCAATTAGTAATAAAAATGATTATTATCTTTAGCTGATCCAGGTGCAAAAATATAAGGTTACACAGACATTACTTAAAAGAAATAAACTTTATCTGAGAATTATTTGATGTATATCAGAATAACATTATCCATAATATGTCCTTCCCCCTCCTCAATTCACTCCGAAGGCTGAATTTTATGTGAGGAGCAGATCTCCACCCCTCCCAGTGGAAATGTTGGGGGCAGGGCTATCTGTGCTTGGTTGGCTCACTCCACAACCATATAATGGTTGCTGGGCCTTTAAATGGCTTGGCGTAGGGCCTCTGCCCTATTGGAGAGGAAATCCTGCATCTGAGAGGTGCCAGCAATTTGATTGGCTTATAGCTCTCTTGTCTCAGCAGTGCCACTGGTAGCTGTGGTCATTTCTTGGATTGCAGTAGGCCCTGAAGAAGAGGAATCCTGGAGCTCTGACTTACAGTTAAGTCTGGGGCCTTCCAGAGGTCAAGCTGCCAGGCCCCAGTGAGGCAGGTAGTAGACCAAAATTAACAGGGAGGGGGGGGTGGAGGGAGGGGAAAGATGGCAGGAGAATAGAATAGCTTGGAGGGGGACCTCTGATGCGTACAAGATGCTAGACCAGGAGACATACTCCTCGACTATGCCTGGACACTTTATGCCTGCTTCTCCCACTGAAGGTAAATCCCAGCTGCGAGAGGAGGCCCTTATGTGGCTAAAGCCTCCCCTGCCCTGAGAAATCTACTCAAATGGACAAGTGGGAACAGGCAGATGGTGGACATGATGCCAAATTTTACTTCCCTCCTGTCATCCCACCCCATGGCAAATGTAAAATCCAGGTCCGAGGGATTTGCCAATATGTATAACTCAATATCACACAGTGTTTATCTACTCCACTTTGGACCATCTTACTGTGCCTTTTATCAATTATTTTTATAATTGTACAATATGCACATTATTCCCACTGAATTAAACGAAAGAGCATTTGGACATATGTCACTATGAACCATTTTTGGAAACTTAGTTGAATCGTTCACCTAAAGATGTTGGGAGCTCCATCATCACTACTTTCTTCTGCAAATCATATACCATTCTGATTTATAAAGACTGTGGTGAACCATTGTTGGTTCCCACCAGGTAGTGCTGAGCCAGGGTCTGGCCAGTACTATGAGTCTGTATATATGTTACTGTTGGGGTTAGGGTTGGGCTGTTCTACATGTTACTGTTGGGGTTAGGGTTGGGCTGTTCTACCTGTAATATAGTCCTTATGGTACATCCCAGTCGGGCTCCGCCTCCCGGGTGAGGTATAAAGGTTACTGCTCTGTCTGGGACCCTTTAGTCTGGGATCGTGTATTATATATGGTAGCTCTATTGTTGTAGTCAATAAAAGCCTTTATTTCCCCGAGTACCTCTAGCCTCGTGAGTTATATCGCGCATCAAAGACATCGTCCATCCTTCATTGTCACTGGGTCAAATACTGGGAACTCCCTATCCTGTAGCATGGAGGGAGCATCTTCACTGTACAGTCACCACCTTCTTAAACACAACCAAGGATGGGCAATAACTGATGCCCTTGCCAGCAATGCCCCCTATCCCAAGAATGAACGTGTTCAGAGACAGTCATGTCTCATCAAATAAGAGCAGGCTTGAGTGGTCAAATGGCTTGTTCCTGCTCTAATTCACATGTTCATGTCAGGAGTCCACTAGGTAAAGATTTCAGACCAGACCAACCTACCCAAACAGTTAGGCTGCTTTATGAATTTTAAATGTCAATTTCATTAAACCAGTTACATAGCTTGCAAGTCAATAATTCAGTGTGTTTGAATATTTTGAGAAACTCATTTTAAAGTCATTATTTTTTTATAGATGAACTACAGTTACAAATTATTGCAGAGAAGCTATCTGTGGGATTTCTATTTCTTGCGCTGTAATTTGCCAACATTGAAATGATGCAGATTTGTACTGTTGCTGCTGAGGTTGTTACTTTAACCCTTACAAACTTTCAGTTAAACTTTATTTTGTTCATTCTTTTATCATTATGCCAATTAACTATTTGAAATATGTAAAGAAATATTGAGGGCCTGATTCTAATCATGCAGTGCTAACAGTAATAAATACCACAAAATCCAGGGTGCGATTTTCCTGGTCCGCTATGCTCGAGTGGTCAGTAGCAATCTTCCCGGTTCATTTTTTACAACGTAATCAGCCTTGTGCCAGGGGACAGCACAGGGCTGATTACCATATGCAGAAGCTGCTCTGCATCTCTTTAGCGAGCCCACGACTCAATTGGCCGGGCCCACTAAAGTTTCTGCCTCCACCAGTGAAGGTCCACACCAGCGGAGATCACGTATGGTTCCCATCAACGGGGACCAGACCAGATGTGATGGCCTCACTAGTGGGACCAGAGGCCATTGAGGCTTCCTGGGAGGTCAGTGGCGGGGAAGGGGGGGGGTGTGCCCCTTGCCTGGCACTGCCAATCTAGCACCCTGGCACTGCCCAATGGGCACCCTGGCACTGCCAGCTGGCACAATGGAAGTGTCAAGGGAGTGGCAGGGCCTGAGGGGGCAGGGCAAGATGAGGTGGAGCCAGACGTGGAGATGGGGAGAGGTAGGAAGGGAGGCAATGGGGGGAAATCTGCATGTTGGATGGGGGCTGGTGATGAGGTTGGGGATTGGGGGGGATGTTGGGCCTGCCATTGTTGGGGAGGGGTTGGGGCCAGCAATTGGGAGGCCAACATTGGGGGGTTGGCTATCAAGAGGCCGGTCGTTGGGGGGGCGGGGGGGGGGGGGCGGCGGGGGGGGGGGGGGCGGCGGGGTGGGGGAATGGTTTGGGGCTGGCGGTGTTTGTGGAGGGGGTTGGGGACAACAATCGGGAGGCCAGCATTGTGAGGTTGGCCACTGGGAGGCCGGCGTTTGGGGCGGAAGATGCTTGTCATCAGCGCATGCGCACTGGCCCCCTTGGCACACTGATGCTGGCCTCTTGGACAGGATTAGGCTCTGATCCCCCTACCTGATGGACTCTGTGTTGCACGAACATAAATTCATTCAACTCAGCTCGCAAACAAAAAACAGGCTGGAAAATCTCCCATATTCCCGCCCGATGGGCACTCAGTTTTTTTTCATGAAAATCGCGCCCCTACTTTCCCGCAGTTACACAAATAGGGACTGAGGTACTCAATGAACAGAGACACTTACTGAACATGTTTATTTGATACTTGGCTTAAGATGCATTGGCTTTTTGATTTACACCCTTTTCACAACTGAGTCACAGGAAACTAATCAAAAATTGTTACCTGCTTGACTATTGCAATCACGTAATTCCTAAATGTCCTGTGCTTGGTCCTACTGTCCATGAGAGAGACCTTTTCAGAAACTGAAAACTGAAAAACAAAATGAATATGTTGTCAATGCTTTTTTTTTTCAAAAAAAACCCTTCCATTTGCCTCCCTCCTCTACCACAGACACTTGTTTGTTGCTGGGGAGCAGTTCCAAAGGCGTAATGTGCTTCTTGTACCTTGTCCAACGTCCCATTCTACATGTGTGAACCTAGAAACTAATTGTTGGTTGGCTATTTGGCAATGAAAGGCATTGCATTTATGTTGATTTTAATCTTGTCTGTGGGAATGTATTAGCACAGTAAGACGTCTCATAACACCAGATAAAGTCCAACAGGTTTATTTGGTCGCACAAGCTTTCGGAGTCTCACTCCTTCTTCAAGTGAGTTTGGTAGCACAAGCTTTCGGAGTGTCACTCCTTCTTCAGAGTCACTTGCAGAAGGAGTGACACTCCAAAAGCTCGTGCTACCAAATAAACCTGTTGGACTTTAACCTGGTGTTGTGAGACTTCTTACTGTGCTTATCCCAATCCAACGCCGTCATCTCCACATCAGGGTGTATTAGAACAGTGATTATGTTATTGGACTGATAATTCAGAGACATGGCCTAATAATTTAGGGAATGTGAGTACAATTGCACTGAATTTGAGAGCTTGAAGTTATTTTTTAAAAACCTCTGAAAATGAAACTACTGCAGCCATAAAATTGACCGTGAAGCTGTCAGTTGGTTTGCTGACATCCTTTAGAGAGTTTTCTGCTGCCTTTGCCCAGTTTAGCCCACGTGTAACTGATCTCTTATCAGTCCTGCTGCTTGTTTAACAACCAGTTCTTGATGAGCAGAAATTTCCCCCATCTAACGAGCCATTTTCTATTCTCCACCACAAACTTCGTTCCCTAGACATCATCTTCACCTTTCCTCTTGATCACTCTCTGAGGCTGAACCAGACCATTCACAATTTTATAGAGTCATAAAGTCATAGAGTTTTACAGCATGGAAACAGCATGGCCCAACTTGTCCATGCCGCCCATTTTTTTTTTAAACCCCTAAGCTAATCCCAATTGTCCCCATTTGGCCCATATCCCTCTATACCCATGTAACTGTCTAAATGCTTTTTAAAAGACAAAATTGTATCCGCCTCAACTACTACATCTGGCAGCTTGTTCCAGACACTCACCACCCTCTGTGTGAAAAATTGCCCCTCTGGACACTTTTGTATCTCTCCCCTCTCACCTTAAACCTATGCCCTCTAGTTTTAGACCCCCTACCTTTGGGAAAAGATATTGACTATCAATTATTTTATAGACCTCTATAAGATCATCCTCAGCCTTCTACGTTTCAGAGAAAAAAGTCCCAGTCTATCCAGCCTCTCCTTATAAGCCAAACCATCAAGTCCTGGTAGCATCCCAGTAAATCTTTTCTACACTCTTTCTAGTTTAATAATATTCTTTCTATAATAGGGTGACCAGAACTGTACACAGTATTCCAAGTGTGGCCTTACCAATGTCTTGTACAACTTCAACAAGATGTCCCAACTCCTGTATTCAATATTCTGACCGATGAAACCCAAGCATGCTGAATGCCTTCTTCACCACTCTGTCCACCTGTGACTCCACTTTCAAGGAGCTATGAACATGTATCCCTCGATCTCTTTGTTCTGTAACTCTCCCCAATGCCCTACCATTAATTGAGTAAGTCCTGCCCTGGTTCAATCTACCAAAATGCATCACCTCACATTTATCTAAATTAAACTCCATCTGCCATTCATCAGCCCACTGGCCCAATTGATCAAGATCCTGTTGCAATTGGAGATAACTTTCTTCACTGTCCACTATGCCACCAATCTTGGTATCATCTGCAAACTTACTAAGCATGCCTCCTTTATTCTCATCCAAATCATTAATATAAATGACAAATAAAGTGGACCCAACACTGATCCCTGAGGCACACCGCTGGTCACAGGCCTCCAGTTTGAAAAACAACCCTCTACAACCATGCTCTGGCTTCTGACAAGAAGCCAATTTTGTATCCATTTAGATACCTCACCCTGGATTCCGTGAGATTTAACCTTATGCAACAACCTACCATGCGGTATCTTGTCAAAGGCCTTGCTAAAGTCCATATAGATAACATCAACTGCACTGCCCTCATCTATCTTCTTGGTTACCCCTTCAAAAAACTCACTCAAATTTGTGAGACATGATTTTCCACTCACAAAGCCATGCTGACTGTCCCTACTCAGTCCTTGCCTGTCTAAATGCCTGTAGATCCTGTCTCTCAAAATACCTTCCAACAACTTACCCACCACAGATGTGAGGCTCACCGGCCTGTAGTTCCCAGGCTTTTCCCTGCAGCCCTTTTTAAACAAAAGCACAACATTTGCCACTCTCCAATCTTCAGGCACCTCACCCGTGACTATCGATGATTCAAATATCTTGGCTAGGGGACCCACAATTTCCTCCCTAGCCTCCCACAATGTCCTGGGATACACTTCATCAGATCCTGGGGATTTATTTACCTTGATGCGCTTTAACATTTCCAGCACCTCTTTCTCTGTAATATGTACACTCCTCAAGACATCACTATTTATTTCCCCAAGTTCTCTAACATCCATGCTTTTCTCAACAGTAAATACGGATGAGAAATATTCATTTAGGATCTCACTCATCCCTTGTGGATCCGCACATAGATAACCTTGTTGATCCTTAAGAGGCCTTACTCTCTCCCTTGTTATTCTTTTGGAGAATTTTGTTGTCATATTTCACAGAGTTGCGTTTCTGACCACATATCACCAAGATTGGTGCCTTTCACTGCCAAAGCATTTCCACCTCTGACCATCTCTCTGTTCATCAGCTGCTGAAAACCCTTATCCTTGCTTTTCTGTCTCTAGACATGCTTATCCTACTGCTCCTTTGGCCAGCCTTCCACCTTCTGCCCTCTTTAAACTTGAACTCAATTGAAAACTTTACTGCCCATATTGTAACTTGGACCAAGTTCTGTTAACCCATCACCCTTGTGCTAACTTGACCTGCAGTGAGTTCCAGTTCAAGCTTTGATTTCAAATTTCTCATCCTGGCTCTCAAATCCCTTTACAGCCTCACCCAACTCAAACTCTGTCACCTCCTTGAGCTCAATGGAACACTTCAAAACTTGGTAGAGCTGCAACATCTCCTTGTGAATGGTGGGCGATTAAGAAACTAATGGAAAATAAGGCTCCATGAACATGCTCATTTTCAAGGATCGTAGAGCCCATTCGGCCCAATTGTAACAATTTTCAACCAGAAGTGCTGCATAAATTCTTCTTCTTGACCTCTTCCCAAGGTCTAACCATCTTAGATGTCAATCTCTTCAGCAACTTGATTCACTCTATACATAGCATAAACAAACAGCTAAGTACATTGGACACCACCAAGGCTATGGGCCCGACAGTATTCTGGATGTTGTGTTGAAGACCTGTGCTCCAGAATTAGCTGTGCCCCTATCCAGGCTATTCCAAATGCGATTACCTCTTTTAGCTGGAAGTGGTACAGGAAGGAAAATTAGTGATTTCTTTGAAAAATACGTGGAATCTATAATTGTTTTTAAGAATATTTGAAAAAATATTTTTTAAAGTTTGAATCAATTGTAAAGGGATCAGTCATAATTTTCTTGAGCCATGAGTGAATGGTGGAGCAGACCTGATGGGCCGAATGGTCTAATTCTGCTCCTATATCTTATGGTCTAATAAGAAATACTGGTCCATGTGACCTGGCAATCCCTGACCTGGAAACTACCAGCTGGAAGGAAATTACATGCAGAAGGCATGTGGCTCGTTGATGAAGCTACTACTACTGTAAAGAACAAAGGAAAGCTGCAGCAGAGAAAACAGAGAAGAAACATAAATAAGAACCTGTGTGTGTATAACACATTTAAGCAGGATAGAAAGGTGAAGGTGGGTTAGAGCAGAGAATGCAAATTGGACAAGTCCACTGCTTTTTGCCAGAGTTGAGCAGGCCAGCTAACAAGATCTATTAAAGGAGTCAGATAAAAGAGTCTCTGGGGAATTTGCGTGACCAATATTAGTTTAAACCTATCTAAGGGGGTTCTGCAGGATTATACAGTTTTGGCGACAGCTCTCTCCAAGCGACTGGATGGAGTGGAGTTACCATTGCAGGTGACTCAAGAACCAAATACATTGATTGAAAAAAGTGAGAGATTGCGGCTGGAATTCTCTGATCTTGCCTCTGTCTGGGATTTTCCAGTCCCGCTGCTGTGAACAGAAATTTGACCGAGCGCTAAATTCTCCGTTCTCGCTAGCTGCGGCAGTGGGGCATGCGAAACTGGAGAATTCCGGTTCTTATGTTCTGGAGGCTGAGGTGGAAAGTCAGTGAGATCGCACATGTGGCCACATTTGAGTTGGGAGTGATACAAATGCTTATAATTTTGTGAGCTAGACATTATTGTATCTGCTATTCCACATGAAAATTAGAATTTGTACCAAACATAATTTGCCTGTAACTCATGTGGATCCTCACTCATGTTAAAGTAAAAGTTACAATAAGTAGAATTTTGTTGGTAATTTCTTCATTTGAAGATTATCCAGTAAATTTGGTTATTTTGGTTTATGGATCCTCCAGGGAGATCATAAATGGGATGTTGGCATTTATCGCGAGGGGGATAGAATATAAAAGCAGAGAAGTCTTGCTGCATCTGTACAAGGCATTGGTGAGGCTGCAGCTGGAATACTGTGTGCAGTTTTGGTCCCCTTACTTGCGAAAGGATATATTGGCCTCGGAGGGAGTGCAGAGAAGGTTCACCAGGTTGATACGGAGATGAGGGGTGTAGATTATGAGGAGAGTTTGAGCAGATTAGGTTTGTACTCGTTGTAGTTTAGAAGGCTGAGGGGTGATCTTATAGAGGCATATAAGATAATGAAGGGGCTGGATAGGGTAGAAGTGGAGAGATTCTTTCCACTTAGAAAGGAAACCAGAACTAGAGGGCACAGCCTCAAAATAAAGGGGGGTCAGTTTAGGACAGAGTTGAGGAGGAACTTCTTCTCTCAGAGGGTGGTGAATCTCTGGAATTCTCTGCCCACTGAAGTGGTGGAGGCTACCTCGTTGAATATGTTTAAGTCATGGATAGATGGATTTCTGATTGGTAGGGGAATTAGGGGTTATGGGGAGCAGGCGGGTAAGTGGAACTGATTCATTTCAGATCAGCCATGATCTTATTGAATGGCGGGGCAGGCTTGAGGGGCTAGATGGCCTACTCCTGCTCCTATTTCTTATGTTCTTATAACACAGAACAGCTACAATAATGGTAATGTGGAATAATGACCATCCATACTATCTCCACAAATAGCAGGGCAATTACAACTAGACATATTAACACCATATTAGCTTATTCCCACTTATCAACAAAGTGATGGAAGGAGTCTTTAACTCTGCTATCCATGGCAATTATTCATCAATTATCTGTTCAGCAATGCATAAATCTGGAGTCTAATGGGATACCCTCCACTTGCCTGGGTGGGTGCTGCTGCAATATCACTCCAGGAAAATCAATACACCTAGGACAAAGCAGTCCACTTGAATGGCATCTCATCCACTCACCGAATTATTTCAGCCCTCCACCCCTCGCATATCATGGCTGCTGGGATATAATGTTAAGTGGAAGGACCAGTATCTTTGACTGGGAAAACATTGCTATCTTTGATGGTCCTCAAACTTTGTTCCTCTCTGCTTACACAACTCTCATTTATAGCTCTATGTAGTTAGTTGCTTTGTATGGCAGCAGCCATACATACCCTGTGAAGCTTCATCAGTTCACAGGCTAAATTAGATAAGGCTAACTCATGGATTGGTATCCTGGATGATAAAGACTACCATCTTCTCAGTGCATGAGCACTACTGGGACAGATTAGGCAGATATAGTAGGCATATTAATTTCTTCCATTGAATAGATCATAGAATCCATACACTGTGGAAACATCTCACTATACAGAACCCCAACATTCAATTGGATAGCCCTTTAACATAGTGAAATATTCCCTCAAGGTGCCTCACGGGAGCATACCCCCAATAAAGCAGACATTAGGACAGGTGACTAAAGAAAGTTCACCGCATCTTTTCTGACCAACTGGAGAGGGACAAGAACTGCTGACCTGGCCAGCAATGATCACAACCTGAAAAAAAACTCAAAACCAACTGTACTTTCCAGAAATCAGAAATAGGAAGCCTCACTTATTTTTCTTCCACTCTTCAGCCTAAAAGAAGTTAACCATTTCCCCCTCCATTGTTTTAGAAAGAATTGTACTGCTGTAGTATTCCCTACACTGAGAACATGTATTTCTTGTAGGCTTTGCATCAAAGCCTGGATCGCCCTGGTCTGTTAGATTTGGTGAATTTAGATTTTTTATTTACTTTGGATTGTCACCGCAACAGGTAGTATAAATGCATTATTTATGTAAATCTGTTTGCTTTCATCAAAAGAAAAATATCAAATATTGTTAAATTTTCCTTTCTAATTCAATGCAATATCCTACTCAGATTCTTTAAGCATAAGAAATATAGTGAATTATTTTAAAAATAAGAAAACAAATTATGATTAATATTCATTAATCTTGGCAACCAAATATTAAATTAATCTCAAAATTTAGATGCTTTATAAACAAGTGATATTTTTGCAAATAGATAAAAACATTTTTTTTGTTAAACATTCTATCTGAGCAAGTGGTCACTGAATTTTATATCTAAATATATTTAGAAATGTATTTTGAATGAAAAGTGACCCGATTTAAGACTGCAGGCAGGAGCATTTTAATTAGGTCATGCTTCTGAGTTAATCAGCTGGTTTAGCTACATTACCGATAGATCACAGTGTCCAGGTCAACTCCCTCCCCCAACCCTGAAGCCTGACGTGTGTCCTTCCCCAACACACCCACACCCCCTCTCCCAAGATCTGGCCACCCTCCTCCCCTGCCCACCCCACCCTCCCCCCACACACCCTAAGGTCCAGCCACCTCCTCCTGAGGTCTGACACCTCCCCCCGCTTCCATTCTGAACTCTAAGGCGAACATGGGTGCAAAATCAGAGCTTCAGAGTCAATCTGGAGATGGCCAGGAACTTTGTTAAGACCTAGGATTGGGTTTTCTGACCACTGGTGGTGTGTTTTTTGGCAGTGGAGATGGCTTGCCATTGGCCACCGGTGGGATCTTTCGGTTTCGCCGATGTCTATGGTATTTTGTATGCCTCGCTTGTCCCGCCGTCGGGGAACCTGGTGTCATCTTTGGAACTGGATGATCCTATCGACGGGAAGGACCAGACAATCCAGCCACTGGAGATGGAGATAACTCCATGCCTCTACCATTTACTTGTATATGTATATAGTTACAAGTAGTTAATAAAGACTTCCTGTTCATGTACAGAAGACAATGACGATCTCACTGACAGACATGTTCTGTGACCAACATCATCCCAATAAAACTGAGCCTTTTTGGGGCAGCATGGTAGCACAGTGGTTAGCACAGCTGCCTCACAGCTCCAGGGACCCGGGTTCGATTCCTGGCTTGGGTTACGATCTGTGTGGAGTTTGCACATTCTCCCCGTGTCTGCATGGGTTTCCTCCAGGCGCTCCGGTTTCCTCCAGGCGCTCCAGTTTCCTCCCACATTCGGAAAGACGTACTGGTTAGGTGCATTGACCCGAACAGGCGCCAGAGTGTGGCGACCAGGGGAATTTCACAGTAACTTCATTGCAGTGTTAATGTAAGCCTTACTTGTGACTAATAAATAAACTTTACTTGACCTTTTTACACTTCAGGCTGTTTATGTTTGTATTTCTAAAGTCAGTTCTTCAAATCTGATGGTAAAATGGTGACACTGTAGCTCTATATTCAGCTGCGAGGGATAGTTTTAATAAAGCAAATGGAAGAACCCAGCACACAGATCTTCTGAGAATCCAACTACAAGTCAACATAGTTAAAAGCACATTTGTTTAATTATTCCAGTGAGAAATTAGTTATTTCAGTACCTTTACAAAAAGAAGATCATTTAAAAGGCACAAATCTTCGATCAACTCGGGCTTTGTTATCTTGCTAAGTAAAACTCTTTCTCGTTCAGCGTAACTTTTACAGTGGTTCACCTGAAGGAGCAGAGCCATCATAGTTTGAATAGTATAATAGGGCTCGGTGATATCCATTTTCCCCAATTCAAATGGTAACACCCTGCATCAGAGATAAAATGGAACACTGACTATTTAAGGCACATTAACATATTTCTTGATGTACAAAGGATATATATTTCCTTATTTACAGAATCCAGGGTGGAGATTTTAATTAGGTGCAAAACGTGGGTGGGTTGATGGTGAAGTATCAATTTGCACCATCATTAATTTGAGGCCTGAACTGTTTTTATTCCTGTGTTTCAGCTGCATTCTGTTGGCCTGTCAGAAACAGGCCGAAATGGACGGCTGAATCTAATTTTATTTTTAAAACAATGTGGCCACATGCAACAATTTAAGATCATTAGAAATTGGAGCAGGTGTGGGCCAGTCAGCACCTGGATTCTGTTCCATCATTTAATACAATCATGGCTGATGTAAGTGTGGCCTTAACTTCACTTGCCTCCAATCTCTGGCACGTTCTTTAGCTGATGTGAATAAACCATCTATTTCATATTTAATACAAATAGAACTAAACATAATGAAAAATTGCCATTGAAATGCAAACCTCATTCCTTCTGATTGTGAAGTGCGGATAATTTCAGCTAGCAATCGGCTTTTTCCATAGCCAACTGTCCCCTCGTACATAATAACCTGGTAACTGTCTGACGCACGACGGGTCTTTACTGAACTAAATTTCTGTAGTGCCTTGTGGAAAATCTTCATCTCTTTCTCACGACCTTAAAAAATGTAAAACATTTGTGTGAGTCAAATCAAATAAATCCAGGGTGGGATATTCGACGCTCTCTGGTGGCGAGCTTGGAGACGGGATGGTGGCATGCTTGAACCTTGCTGCCTCCCGCCTCCGCCAGAATTGATTTCTGGGTGCGAGGGTTCATGGTTGACCTACCCATTAAGTGGCCAATTAATTACCTCATCCCACCACTGTTGGAATTAAGTCAGCTACATGTGGGCCAGTTAGTGTAACAGTGCTGTGGTCAGTTTGCACATCCTTCCTACAATCCCCTCTCTTATTCTCACAAGGGGCAAGAATATTGTACCAATTGGAGAAGGACAAGGGCTGAGGCTTCTGCATTGCTATCCCCTGAATCCCTCTCCCTGCCTCAATCAGTCACACCTTCCTGTCCTGGCCACTGGCCAAATTCAAGGTAGTTAATCTGAGGGGTGTGACTGCCTCCTGAAACACATCCTCCTTCCTGATTTGTCTCAACATCTGCAGCTCAGACTCCAGCTCATCAACACTGAACCATAGTTCCTCGAGCAACCAACACTTACTACATTGTAGGAACTACAATGGGCTCTACCCGCTCCCACATCATGCAGGCACAACACATCACCTGGCTTTCCATCCCTATTTTATTTACTTCATTTTTAATTTGTTTTTTAAAAAATGAACTGGTTTTTATATTTTTTAATCAGTAAAATATTTTCCTTTATTACCTTTAATCTGGAAGCAATTTAGAATAGGTAATTCAAATTAACAGTTACTAACCAGCCAAGGAAATGACCATTTTCCTGGGATGTCACAGTCCCTCGCAGGTCTGGAAAGTCTCTGCTCCCAGAAAGTGATTCCCGGGCATTTTATTGAAATTTTGTCTCTCCCCACACTCTTCACCGAAGTCTCACTTCTCTCCCTGCGATCTTTACTGAAGTCTCACCTCTCTACCCAAACTCTTCTCTGAAGTCTCACCTCTCTCCCCATGCTCTTTACTGAAGTCTCAACTTTCTCCATGAGCTCTTCTCTGAAGTCTCACCTCTCTCCTTGTGCTCTTTTCTGAAGTCTCACTTCTCTCCCCACACTCTTCACTGAAGTCTCACCTCTCTCCATGTGCTCGTCACTGAGGTCTCATCTCTCTCTCTCTCTGCTCTCTTTGGTTAAGTCTTGCCTCTCTCTCTGTGCTCTTTATTGAAGTCTCACCTCTCTTTCTGCACTCTTTACTGAAGTCCCGTCCCTCTCCCCGTGTTCTTTACTGAAGTTTCACCTCTCTCTCCACACTCTTTGCTCTCTCTGTGCTCTTCACAAAGATACTATCAGATAAAATTTCACACCAAACTACTTAAAAGATATTGGCCTGTAACTTCTTCAAAGTACCAATCGACAGATTGCCACTCTGGATGGACTTACCTTCACTGGGATTGCAAAGCCCCTGTCTCACCCAACCTTCCTCATCAGGCTGGGTGAGACAGGAGCAGTGAAGTCTACTCCAGGCTGCATCAACGTGGAGTAAATGGAGCACAGCAAGGAAGGAAATGACCCCATTTCCAACATTAGCTGTCGTAATGCAGGTGTTTAAAGAGGCAATTAAAGGGAGAAGTTAAGATTCAAAGGCAAGTGTAGGTGGGGGTGATTTGGAATGGGGCAATGACCCAGAATGTGGGAGGGGACGGGAGAGACCCGGAACACAGGGGAGACCCAGAATGGAAAGGGCGTGGGGGAGTGAGGGGGAGGGGAGCCAGAATGGTGAGGGGGAAACTTCTGAGAGGGAATTCTCAGCACATTATTGGGGTACCCCCAAATGCAATGCTGAGGAATCAGGAAGTGATGTTAATTAGGGCAGGTGACCATTGATCAGAGAGGTATGTTAAGGGAATGGGATGTTGGTTTAGCTCAGTTGGCTGGTCAGCTGGTTCATGATGCAGAGCAATGCAAACTGCACAGGTTCAATTCCCATACAGGCTGAGATTATTCATGAAGGCCTGCCTTCTCAACCTTGCCACCCACCTGAGGTTTGGTTATCCTTAGCTTAAATCACCATCAGTCAATTTTCCCCTTCAAAGGCGGGGAGCAGCCTATAGTCATCTGGGACTATGGTGACTTTACTATGTTAAGGGAGCATCTTAAGCAAGTAAAGGGATGAAGAGCAGCTAAGTGGTTTTAAAGAGGGAATTCCAGAGCTGACAGTGCAGCAACCAATGGCAGAACAATGAGAATTAGGCTTGTGCAAGATCTTAGGTGTTGTAAGGCTGGAGGAGGTTACAGAGGTAGAAAGAAGTGAGACTATTGAAGGGATTTGATAACAAAAATGAGAATGATCAAGTGTTGCTAGATCAGGAGCCATTGTAATTCAGTGACTACAAGTGTGATGACTGAATGGTGTGAGTTAGGCTCTCGGCAGCAATATTTCAATGAGTTCAAGTTTACATTGGTTGCAGGGTGAGACATTGGAATGGTCAAGTCTAGAGGTACCACAGACATGAAAGAAACAGAAACAATGGGCAGAATTTTAACCTTTGCACTTGTTTGCAAAAAAGGAGGTAACCTGAAAGTTCATGTCACAAATTTTGCTGTGACATTTTAACTCCACCATAGCATTGGCATCCTGCTCCTGTGTTTCCCAAACAATTGGAGCAAGCTGATTGCAACTCCAGCCTGATTGGTCAAGGCTCAGTATTTAAAGGATCTCAGCAAGGGACAGAATTGATTGATTCCATAATTGTCAGTTAAGAGTCTACTGATGAAGTCTCCACATGGTAAAACTGCCCCTATGGACTCCCTGAGGTATTCCTGGATCCATGCTGCAGATTGTCAGGTTATGCTTCTGAGTTGATCCTTGAGTACAGACTCAGGAATCAAAGGGAACAGAGTCTCAGGACTCAAGTTAGAAAATCTGTGAGGTGGGCTGTCATTGAAATCATCTAAGTGGGAGTAACTTGTGGAGAGAGACCCAAAGTGAGGTCTTCAAAGGTGAAGATTGGAATCCCTTGTGAAAGAGACAGTGTTTCAGTGAGATTGGTTGACTATTAGTGTTTACTGACATATGGGTGGGTTGTTGAGAATTTCATGGACTCTGTCTTGGTAGCATTTGCCATTTAATGTGCAGTGTGGTGCGTTTCATCACATTTTGCCTGCTAGGTCATATGTACATCACAGTAACACCGAGTCTAAGATAGGTATTGTAAATTGTTTTATCTTTCTAACTTTGTAAAATCTTTTTTTGTTTGTTCAAAACCCATGGAATCTTGTGGCTTTATTCATTGAGCAAGTGTCTTGAATCTCAAACTTTGCTTTAAACAAAATGTTATCGAGCTCTTACCAAACCTTTCTGAAAACCTGGGGGGTCTGGTTAAGGATCACAGTATATCTTTAATTCAAGATGAAATGAAATAATGAAGCGGGTCATGTGAATTGTTATGAATTCTACTCAACAACAAAACCTGGGTGGTATGATTACCATGGGAACATCAGACCACAGCGTGAGATTCCTGAGCGAGGTACAACATTCTCACATCTGAAAACAAAGTTGTGAACAGCTGGGGCTGACTTTGGGCAGACTTGGTCTCTGAGATTTTGAACTGAAAACAAGAGAGGGAGAGAAAGAGAGGGAGAGAAAGAGAGGGAGAGAAAGAGAGGGAGAGAAAGAGAGGGAGAGAAAGAGAGGGAGAGAAAGAGAGGGAGAGAGAGAGGGGTTTCTCAGTGAAACAAAAGGCTGCAACTAGAGTGGTCAGCAGAGAGAAGTGTGCTGCCTTTCTGTAGACTACCAGGCAGAATGTGGGAGGGAACATGATCGTTGGTCAAAAGAATGCATTCTGTGGAAATATAAGAAATCTGGAAGAATCATCCAAGCATGGCAGAGTTAATGAAGAAGGGTCATATGGACTTGAAATATTACGCCTGTTTCTCTCTCCACAGATGCTTCCAGACTTGCTGAGCTTTTACAGAATTTTCTACTTTTATTTCAGATTTCCAGCATCCACAGTATTTTACTTTTATTTTAGTGTTTAGTCAATATTGCTTTTAGTTGGTTTGTTACAGTAAATGTCTGAAAACTGTAAATCTTGTCAGATAATTCCTTTATGTTGGTCATTGGGAATTCAGAACTCTTGCTGAAAGTTATCGGTCTCAATGGTGTTCATAATAGAAGAAACAACAATAGAGAGTCTCAAGGGGCAAAGAACATTCCAAGCTCCGCTCAGGACACAGAGCATCAACAAAGAGATAAAATCTGCAACAGCTATAGAAAATGTGTAAAGTTCTGAGACGAACTGGGCACCATTGCAGAGAGATTGGAGGAGTCTGCCTCCAGCAAGAGTGCTATGCTGTATCAGGCTTTTGTGCTGGTATGCATCTCCATGGAAAGTGGACACCTGCACAAAGTGTCAGCTGTGAGAACAAAGCATATACCGGTCCTCACCAATTGTCTGCACACTCAATCTTCCAGTTTCTGTAGGGTGCAGGAAAGTCTCATCCTGGATGATTTGCATATCAATTAAGTGCGGCAAATTGCTCTCCTGCCTTTGGCTTGCAGAGAAACAAAGGTGGTCCATGAGAGGGAAGATAAAAGGTACAAGGAAGTGGGACTCTGCTCACGTTGTTCTGACCCCTCCACACCCCTGCTTGATCTCTACTTGTTTATTTGGTAGCAAAAGACACAGGTGTGGCTTTTGCTACCAAATAAACCTGTTGGACTTTAACCTGGTGTTGTTAAACTTCTTACTGTGTTTACCCCAGTCCAACGCCGGCATCTCCACATCATGATCTCTACTTAGTCAGAGCCCACATACTAACTGATGTCCCAATGGGGGATTTTACCCCTGCACAGGTGCAGGAGGGGCAGTCTTTGGTGAGACTTTCATGGTCCTCAAAACCCAGACCCTGTTCACCATGCACAACTCAGCAGTTAGGAGAGAGGAACAAACATTCAGTTCTGTTGAAGTCACAGAGGTTGCAGTACACCAAGATGTAGAAATAGGAAGCAAATTACTTTGCAGCTTCACAAAGGGAAATCCCTTGCATGTTTAAAAATGCATTATTAAATCAATTTTATCGTCAGAAATGCACCTTCCAAGTAAATTTTATAAATTCAACTATGATAAAATGCACAGCAAATAAACAAATCAATTTCCTTATTTCTTTAGTGTCTGTCTTTGGTGTTCCTTTGCCTTTCATAGTTCTCCCACAAGGTGTTACCCAGAGAATGTAGCATGGATGGCAGAAGGGTGCTGATCTTTTATTGACGACACTGCACATGGCCTTGGAGGGTGGCCTCAAGCAGCTCGAGGTCAAGAGACTCTCCCCTTTTCTATTCTTTGATGGGATATGCGCATCACTGGTCATTTGTTGGCCAGCCCTTGAACTGAGTGGCTTCCCAGAAAGAAAAACACAGTGAAACGGGGAAATAAGAATACTAGTCTGAACTGGTCTTGCATACTTTAAAATGGAACATCAGTAAAAATACTTGTCTGAACAGTTTTTCCTTCTGGGTTACTGGGCCATTTCAGAGGACAGTTACGAGTCAACCACATTACTGTGGATCTGGACCCATATGTTAACCAGACCAGGTAAGGATGGCAGATTTCCTTCCCTAAACGGGAATAGTAAATAAGATGGGTTTTTACGAAAATGGATGATAGTCACTATTGCTGAGACTAATTTTTAATTTCAGATTTTATTAACTGAATTTAAATTCCCCTGCAAGCCAAAAGTGGGAGAGTAATTTTCCTCTGGATTACAGGCCAGTGACCTGACCACATTGTTACCATCTCCCAATTATCCCTGCGCCATCTTGGCCTAGGTTAAAGTAGTCTGGGCTAGTTGGCTGACTGGCACTGGGTGTTCTGACAGCCTTGAAACTCCTTTGAACAGCAGTATCAACAGTCACAATGGTGGCGTCCAAGCTAGCAAGATGGCTGTCTGAGCTTCCATTGCAGCACCTGGACCTTTGATGGTAGCTGTTTATGTTGCAATGGAAGCTGAGGCATTGAGTATTAGATGCTATATGATGGTGATGCCGATGAAGGTGACTACCTGTTCCATGTTGGAAAGAATGTGCTCCAAGGTTTGAGCTTAAGTGCTGGACATCCCCAAGCCCTTTGATGTTGTAAGCACCATCCTGACATGCTTTCCAGTTCTCGGCCTTCTCCTATAGCCAGCCCCATCAAAGTCCTCATCAAATTCAACTGCAGCTGAACTAGTGTGTGACCTCGACCTTTGGTAAGCTGGCACCTGTGCCATTGTTTCCTTCTGCCCAGGCTTCTAAACACTGCATCACCCATGCAGATGCTGCATCTAGCCTAGCAGTTAAAACACATCCGGTGTCAGTTTCCAAATTGGTAGCTTCAAGTGCAAGTTTGATTGATGGTGTCTCTTCCTCTTTACATTCTTTTTCAATGTCCTCCCCTGTCTGAGAGGGTTCCTGTTTTGGGTATCTCAAATGATAAAGGCAGAAGGGTTGGGTTGTGGTGAGGAAAGGTGAGAAAGTAAGAAATGCATGCTTACACCATCTGCAACTTGTGAGTAAAGAGATTGTGGGATGACAGAAGGAGGATTAGATATACAGCTACTCTCGTCATTGATCTGTCCAGTCCCTTCACTGCCCATGGCCTCAGTAATGCATCTCCCTATGTTTACTGCATGTGACAAACTCATGTAGGTGCTCTTGTTCTCATCCAGGCTTTTCTTGCTGCATCCTGTTCTGCACCACCTTCTCCTGCAGCAAAGAGGAAAGTGTGTCAGTGAGTGCTCTGCAATTTACTTGGGTGATGTGGCTGTCATGGGTGAAAAGCGGCCAGTGTGAGTGGGCTCTGAGTTGTGGATGTGAGGTCTGTAACAGTGCTAAATGCATGATGGTGAGGCAAGGTGTATGAATTGAAAGGTTGAGTACTGATTGATAGAGATTGTTGGCCAAGTGGGTGAAGCAGTGTACAGAATTGAGCTGTGGATGAGGCTTGAGGTGCAGTTGGTAGATGATGCCACTTGGAAGTGAATTCACTTACTTTGACAATTCAAATAACTTCTTTCTGAATTGTACCCATGTTCTTGGAGCAACACTCCTGGCATTGCTCTCCATTAATACTTCTTTTTACTGTCTCCTGATCATGTGTCCGGAGGGTCTCCTATCCACTGTGGATACAAAACATATTTCATTTTTTTCACCTGTTAAACTAAGACTCCATCACTGTGAGAAAACACAGATCACCCCCGTTCACATGTCCAGCCATTTCTCAAAGTTTCTCAGCGCAGAGTGTCCTTTGAAAAAGTCCAGTGACTTCTTGCAGCCACAATACACCATTCCCTTTAAGAGGATAAGGTTGTCTTTATGTTGCAGTTGCCACTCAAGCTATCATGTCTCCCTGATATGTGCAGCCAGAAACAGTGCTTGTAGCACTGGGAGTATGGAGAAATCATTGAGAACAGCAGGTATCACCAATGTAGCACATTGAATGGACATGGGTTAATGGTGATACCCATGCTTGTTTTGAGGGATTCAGGATTCAGTTGAAATCACAGCAACCACTAGTTGCTAAAGTAAGTGATGGGAAGATATAGTTTGTATTATCATTGAGAAAACGATTGCTGCACATTTCCAGAAGGCTGGCAGGTAAGTTTTCAGCAATAGCTGTTTCCCCAAAGTGCTGTGGGGAAACAGCAATTGCAAGCACAGGCTGGTTGGGTATAGTCTGTACCTTGCCTGTTGCGAACAGTGAAAGGGACATGGTGTTTGATATGATCTGCCAAGCTTTGGTATATATGGCCCACATACTTAGCATCATACATAATTTTGGCTTGTGAAACAGCTAGCTTTAGACATGCACATACACACACCTACATGTACACACGTGTGCATACACACACACACTTACATTTTCCCTTCACTGATCAGAGAGAGTGAGGGATACAGTACAAGAGTTTCAGTTCTCTCCTGACCCTGTCTGTAACTACTACTACTGCATCACAAGGATGCAGTATGTACTTCATCTGGAGAAGTATTCACACAAAATGCTATAAAGCATTATTTTGTTTATTGATTTAAATAAGTTGGTTGCAAGTCTGAAATAACAGACGAGAGGGGGGAGTTAATAGTGGGAAATGAGGATATGGCTGAGTCTTTAAATAAGTTTTTTGTGTCGGTCTTCACGGTGGAGGACACAAATAGTATGCCAAATATTAACGATAGAGGGTTGGCAGCAGGAGAAATACTTAATACGATTAATGTTACCAGAGAGGCAGTGCTGGGTAGACTAATGGGACTGAAGGTGGACAAGTCCCCGGGTCCGGATGGAATGCATCCCAGGGTATTGAAAGAAATGTCAGAGGTAATAGTGGATGCGTTAGTGATTATTTATCAAAACTCGTTGCATTCTGGGGTAGTGCCGGTTGATTGGAAAACGGCTAATGTTACGCCGCTGTTTAAAAAAGGAAGGAGACAAAAGGCGGGTAACTATAGGCCGGTCAGCTTAACGTCTGTAGTAGGGAAAATGCTGGAATCCATTATTAAAGAGGAGATAGCAGGGCATCTGGATAGAAATGGTTCGATCAATCAGACGCAGCATGGATTCATGAGGGGAAAGTCGTGCTTGACGAACATGTTGGATTTTTATGAAGATGTGACTAGGGCGGTTGATGGAGGAGAACCGGTGGATGAGGTGTTTTTGGATTTCCAAAAGGCGTTTGATAAGGTGCCCCATAAAAGGCTGCTGAAGAAGATTAGGGCACACGGAGTTGGGGGTAGTGTGTTAAAGTGGATTGGGGACTGGCTATCCGACAGGAAGCAAAGAGTCGGAATAAATGGGTGTTTTTCCGGTTGGAGGAAGGTAACTAGTGGCGTGCCGCAGGGATCGGTACTCGGGCCGCAACTGTTTACCATTTATATAGATGATCTGGAGGAGGGGACGGAGTGTAGGGTAACAAAGTTTGCAGACGACACAAAGATAAGTGGAAAAGTGAATCGTGTGGAGGACGGAGAAGATCTGCAGAGAGATTTGGACAGGCTGAGTGAGTGGGCGAGGATATGGCAAATGGAGTATAACGTTGAGAAATGCGAGGTTATACACTTTGGAGGAAATAATAACAAATGGGATTACTATCTCAATGGAAACAAATTAAAACATGCTACCGTGCAAAGGGACCTGGGGGTCCTTGTGCATGAGACGCAAAAGCCCAGTCTGCAGGTACAACAGGTGATCAAGAAGGCAAATGGGATGTTGGCCTATATTGCGAAGGGGATAGAATATAAAAGCAGGGATGTCTTGATGCACCTGTACAGGGCATTGGTGAGGCCGCAGCTGGAATACTGTGTGCAGTATTGGTCCCCTTATATGAGGAAGGATATATTGGCATTGGAGGGAGTGCAGAGAAGGTTCACCAGGTTGATACCGGAGATGAGGGGTTTGGATTATGAGGAGAGGCTGAGGAGATTGGGTTTGTACTCGTTGGAGTTTAGAAGGATGAGGGGGGATCTTATGGAGACTTATAAGATAATGCGGGGGCTGGATAGGGTGGAGGCGGAGAGATTCTTTCCACTTAGTAAGGAAGTTAAAACTAGAGGACACAGCCTCAAAATAAAGGGGGGTCGGTTTAAGACAGAGTTGAGGAGGAACTTCTTCTCCCAGAGGGTGGTGAATCTCTGGAATTCTCTGCCCACTGAGGTGGTGGAGGCTACCTCGCTGAATATGTTTAAAGCGCGGATGGATGGATTCCTGATCGGTAAGGGAATTAAGGGTTATGGGGATCAGGCGGGTAAGTGGTACTGATCCACGTCAGATCAGCCATGATCTTATTGAATGGCGGGGCAGGCTCGAGGGGCTAGATGGCCTACTCCTGCTCCTATTTCTTATGTTCTTATGTAACAACGGAAGGAGCATGGCATAATGTAAAACTAAAAAACTTTGAAAGAAAAGTTTGCTGTTTGAATGTGAATGGAACAAATATTACAACAACTTATTTCTCCATCAAATACTCAGCAGTATCCTTAAAGTCCAAAATGTGTTATACATGGTACATCTATGGTTATGCAAGGTGATCAATGTCAACTTACCTAGAAGAGGATAATCTTCTTCTTTTTCAACAGAAATCCGAGGTTTGCCAAGTATTCTGAGGAAAAGTACAGATATAAATCTTAAACTATTCAACAATGGAGAATCCATGATGCACTATCAATACCCAGAGACAGAATCTGGAATAATATGCTTTTATTAACTATAAAAGGGAACTAACTCTACAGTAAATTCTAACCGAGGGACCGGACCAGAATGAGGTGAAGGGGAGGAGCAGCTACCTTTATACCCCAGTGAACAGGGGAGGAGCCTCAGGCAGCACCGGTAGGGGTGTGTCCAGTCATCAGAACATAACAGTGGTTTACCACATTCACCCCGTTTAAAAAAAGAGTCCAGCGGGGGTGAGATGGGTGGAACCTATATATACAGAGTCACAGATTAAGTCGGTTCGGCGGCTTGATCCGCCGCTGCGACTGCCGTAGTGTAGTTTGCGATGTCGGTTCCGATGGCCGCGAAGTCAGTTGCGCAGATTGCGGTGTCGGTTCGGGCGCCAAAACCCGATTATCGGACCCATCCACAGCCTCGTCCAACTGCCGGGTGTGTGGTGACGGTTCCCGGGGCTCAGGCGAGCTGTACACAGGGGTGAGAGGAGTGAGCGGTGACCCTGGTGCTGTTTGGAGACCAAAAGAGTTTGGGGCTGTGGGGTTGAGGGGCGTAGTGGACTCCGGGGCACCCGCGGGTGCCAGGTCTCGAATCGAGACTGTGTCCTCTTGCCCATCGGGATACGCCATGTGGGCATATTGGGAATTGGCGTGGAGGAGCTGGACCCTATCGACCAGGGGATCTGACTTCCGGGTCCGAACATGCCTCCGGAGCAGAACAGGGCCGGGGTACACCAGCCACGACGGTAGGGATGTCCCTGAGGACGACTTCCTGGGGAACGCGAACATTCGTTCGTGGGGAGTGGCATTAGTTGCTGTACGCAGGAGGGACCTAATCGAGTGTAGTGCATCAGGGAGGACCTCTTGCCAGCGGGTGACTGGAAGATCCTTAGACCGCAGAGCTAGTAGAACAGCCTTCCAAACTGTTGTGTTCTCTCTTTCTACCTGTCCGTTTCCCCGGGGGTTGTAGCTTCGAGATTACGGGAGGCGAGCTCCAGCGATTCGGCTAGCGCCACGGTTTTCTGCAGGTCCAGCCCACCCTGCTCCAGCAGCCACTGTCGGATATAACTCGACCCGATGCCCATGACGTAGGCGTCCCGGATTAAGTCCTCCGCGTTTTGGGCGGCTGATACTGCCGTACAGTTGCAAGCCCGGGCGAGTACCCGCAATGCACGCAGAAATTGGTCGCACGACTCACCCGGCTGTTGTCGGCGAGTAGCTAGGAGATGTCTTGCGTAGACCTCATTAGGCCGCTTGTGGTATTGGCCTTTTAGCAGTTCGATTGCGGCCGTATACGTGTCAGCATCCCGGATGGTAGCATACACGACGGCGCTTACTCGTGTGTGGAGCACGTGGAGTTTGTCAGCCTCGGACTGGACGACAGCGGAGCCTGGAAAGCCTGGAAACATTTTAGCCAGTGATCAAAACTATCAGAGGCTCCCACGGCTTGAGGGTCCAGCTCGAGTTTGTCTGGCTTCAAGAGTTGCTCCATCACAAGAAAATGTTAATATAGTTAATAAAATTGATGCACTATCAATTCTCAGAGATGGAATCTGGAATAATAGGCTTTTATTAACTATAAAAGGGAACTAACTCTACAGTAAACTCTAACCGAGAGACCGGACCAGAATGAGGCGAAGGGGAGGAGCAGCCACCTTTATACCCCAGTGAACAGGGGAGGAGCCTCAGGCTGCACTGGTAGGGGTGTGTCCAGTCATCAGAACATAACAGTGGTTATCAGGACATAACAGTGGTTTACCACAACCCACAACCCTTCAGGGTAGAGAATCCCAAAGTTCCACAGCCCTTTAAACAAAGTAATTTCTTCTCATCTGGGTTCTACATGATCAGCCCCTTATCATCAGACTGTGCCCCTGTGTTTTAGATTCCTCGACTGACAGAAACAATCTATCAGCACCCACTCTATCAAACCCCCTTAGAATTTTATAGTTTTCAATGAGATCTCCTCTCATTCTTCTAAGCTCTCGAAGATAAATCCAATTTACTTAGCCTTTCATCATAGCACAAACTCCTCGTCTCAGGGATTAATCTAGTGAACCTTCGCTGCACCACCTCCAATGCAAGTATATATTTTCTTAAATGTGGAGCCCAAAATTGCACACAATATTCCAGATGTGGTCACCAAAACTTAATCCTCTTGCAACAAAGAAAGGCCAACATGCCATTTGCCTTCCTAATTATTTGCTGCACCTGCATGCTAGCTTTCTGATGTTCCTTGTATGAGCACAACCAAGTCTCTTTGAACATCAACACTTACAAACTTCACACTTTAAAAAACAATTCCACTTTTCTATTCTTAAGTCCAAAGTGAATAGCTTCACAATTGGTCGCCACACTACCAGAAGGACGTGGAGGCTTTGGAGAGAGTACAGAGGAGGTTTACCAGGATGTTGCCTGGTATGGAGGGGCTTAGTTATGAGGAGAGATTGGGTAAACTGGGGTTGTTCTCCCTGGAAAGACGGAGGATGAGGGGAGACTTAATGGAGGTGTATAAAATTATGAAAGGCATAGATAGAGTGAACGGTGGGAAGCTTTTCCCCAGGTCGGTGGTGACGTTCACGAGGGGTCATAGGTTCAAGGTGAAGGGGGGGAGGTTTAACACTGATATCAGAAGGACATATTTTACACAGAGGGTGGTGGGGGCCTGGAATGCGCTGCCAGGCAAGGTGGTGGAGGCGGACACACTGGGAACGTTTAAGACTTATCTAGATAGCCACATGAACGGAGTGGGAATGGAGGGATACAAAAGAATGGTCTAGTTTGGACCAGGGAGCGGCACGGGCTTGGAGGGCCGAAGGGCCTGTTCCTGTGCTGTATTGTTCTTTGTTCTTAGTGATCAGAGTTTGAGCTCCTCGGTTTATGATTAAACCGTTCCTCAAATGGTTATTGGATAAACATATAGATGATATTGGAATAGTATAGATTAGAGGGGCTATAGATTGGTTCCACTGGTCGGCGCAACATCGAGGGCCGAAGGGCCTGTACTGCGCTGTAATGTTCTATCTATCTTCTAATTCTCTACATTATACTCCATCTGCCAGCATGTTGCCCAATCACTTAACTTGTCTTAATCAGTGAAGGGCGGCACGGTAGCACAGTGGGTAGCACTGCTGCTTCACAGCTCCAAGGACCTGGGTTCGATTCCCAGCTTGGGTCACTGTCTGTGTGGAGTTTGCACATTCTCCTCATGTCTGCGTGGGTTTCCTCCGGGTGCTCCGGTTTCCTCCCACAGTCCAAAGATGTGCGGGTTAGGTTGATTGGCCATGCTAAAATTGCCCTTAGTGTCCTGGGATGCGTAGGTTAGAGGGATTAGTGGGTAAAATATGTAGGGATATGGGGGTAGGGTCTGGGTGGGATTGTGGTCGGTGCAGACTCAATGGGCCGAATGACTTTTTTCTGTGCTGTAGGGTTTCTAAGATTAATCTATTTGCAGCCTCTCTGTGAATCCCCACAGCTTACCTTCCCACCTGGCTTGGTATCACCAGCAAACTTTGATACATTCCTCTCTATCTCTTTATCTAAGTGATTAATGTAGATTGTAAACAGCTAAGGCCCCAGCACTGATTCTTTCCAAGCTCCATGAGTCACTGTCTGCCAACTTTTAAAAAAAACATTCATGCCCACTCTCTGCTATCTGTTAACCAATCCTCTACCTATGCTAAAATGATACCTCTGACTCCATGAGCCTTTATCCTATCTGGCATCTTATCGAATAACTTTTGGAAATCCATCTACTGGTCTACTTTTATCTACCTTACTAGAGACATCCTCAAAAATACTCTAAAAGATCTGTCAAACTGGATTTCCCCTTAGAAAAACCGTGTTGAATTGTTCTAATCATATTATGCTTTTCTAAGTGCATTGTCAAGACTTCCTTAATAATAGTACTGTGCTCAGTTCTGGTCGCCTCACTATAGGAAGGATGTGGAAAAGATTGAAAGGGTGCAGAGGAGATTTACAAGGATGTTGCCTGGATTGAATGGCATGCCTTATGAGGATAGGTTGAGGGAGCTCGGTCTTTTCTCCTTGGAGAGACGAAGGATGAGAGGAGACCTAATAGAGGTGTATAAGATGTTGAGAGGCATAGATCGGGTGGACTCTCAGAGGCTTTTTCCCAGGGTGGAAATGTCTGCTACGAGAGGACACAGGTTTAAGGTCCTGGGGGGTAGGTACAGGGGAGATGTTAGGGGTAAGTTTTTCACACAGAGGGTGGTGGGCGAGTGGAATCGGCTGCCGAAAATAAAACAGGTCACAATATCAGCAAATAATGATATTGGAAAGTATCTAAAACAGTATTCAATAGAGCCCAGGAAAAATGTGCATTCTGCTACAAAGCAAGAACAAACTAAACACTGATGAGAGATCATCGATGAACAAACACATTAGGCACAAAATGACAGTAAGGATGAGACATGCACTAAATACACAAACAGCAAGAGAGAGCATGGCAAGGGAACACATGAACAGATTAGGAAATAATTCAAAAAACAATTATGAGGAGAATGATGAACTGTGGAATGAACTTCTCAAGGAAATATTTTACAGCTACATAAATAAATAAGCTAAATCAGTGTGGGAATAGGCCCATTAAGGGATGGTCAGAATAAAATTATAGGCAGCAATAGCAAATTGGCAGGCATATTAATTTATTATTATGGTTGAGCATTTCCCAGGGATTATGTGGACATGACATTGGGAAGCTGAAATTCAAAACTATGTAATCACATTTATTTGTTTGCCATATTACATCTGAAATAAAAAGAGAAGAAATCGCTAATAAACTCAAGACAATAAAACCCTTTGTTTGAGTGGATTGCATCTGTGCATTTGAAAATGATTTAGGGAAAAGCAAACATAGACACAATTACACATCTTTAATCAATTACCAGAACACTGCAGATAGTCAACCTTATAGCTGTATTAAAAAAGGGGAGCTAGAAAATGATCACAGAACTGTGCAAACTACTCAGAATGACACCAGCATTGGAAAAAATAAAGGAATCCTTATTAAAGGAGAAAATAGAAAAACATCTAGAAACAAAAAAAATCATAATGGATAATCAACGTGAATTTCAGAAGGGAAAGTCGCGTTTGACCAACTTCATTGAATTCTCTGAAGAGGTAAGAAAGAAAGTCGATAAAAGTAATGCAGTCGATGTAATATGTCTAGAGTTTCAACAGGCCTTTGACAAAGTACCACATGTGGAGCCAAGGGACAAATAGCATAATGAATCACTCACTGCCTGAATGTCAGAAATCACAGTGAACCCGAGGTCGCTACACTAGTGGCAGAAGGTGAGAAATGGGGTCTGATAGGGATCTGTGCTGGAACACAAATTGTCCACAATTTACATCAATGATTTAGGTTTTGGAATCAAATTGGGATAGTCAACAATGAGGGGACCTGCAACAAGTTACAAGATAGTAACAAACTTGCAGAATGGACATATAATTGAAAAAATGAGTTTCAACATAGATAAAGGCGGTTGGTATATTTAATTAAGAAGGTTGAATATTGCTTGCAATTGAAGAATATAAATAAGGTTAAGGAGAATGGCTCTTCGATATGTTGCAATCTGAGCCCACTGGCACCTAGAGGAACTGATCGAGTCTTGCCTGCCCTTTCTCCTCTCCATGTTCCTCTTCTCCTTCAAGCCCTGCCCTTATGCCAGTTGCATAAAGGATAAGGAACACACTAACCTTGATAGCTACCAGTAGCATATGATGTTGGAAATGTGATCGAAGAAAGTGGCATAGCTCAGTGACAGCCGCCTTTGCTCAGCATTAGACATTGCTCCTTGGTGAAACTGAGATAGCAGGAATATTCCCTGAATAGTCGCTCTACAAATGGCCTGCTGCACAGTGCCCTTCTCTTTCTCCCTCTTTTGCAAGGTACTCTTGCTCTCTGCTAGCGGCCTTGCTGCTGCCCTTCAACCTGTCCTAAGACCATCCATGACAGCTGTCAAGCTATTTGCAAAACTGCCAACAACAGTGCAACATCTTCAAAATCTTCACCCAGAACTTTTCCGAGTTAGAAAATGCAGGAAAAGGCCTAAAAGTTAATGAGCAGCTTAAAATGACAAGCTAGCAAATATCATGTAGCACATAATCCCTTAAATAGTGTGGGGAATGATCCTTCCTGACAGTTGGTGCCACACGTTGCTGGGCAGGTTTAGCAAGTAACAGTTAAAACGCTAGGATAGAGAAAATTCAAGAAGGGTTCATAATAATTGCCAAAATCTACCTTGAATACTTCATTCATTGCTTCAAATAGTTCCAGTGTGTACTCCTAATGCCAAAGGAGACTTTCCAAAGGTGGTTAAGGCACACACTTCCGACACCATCACATTTCTATAGTGTAGGATTCAGGTCACTGGTAGATTTTCTTCCAAGTGGCATTTGTGAACCAATTGATTTCATTGTATTTTCTGTCTCAACCCAGAAATTACATATTTATTGAATTCAATTTCAAGTGTGCCCTGATGGTGTTTAAAATCTGGTCAGGCACCACAATTACTCAACTATCATACCATCATCATCGCACTTACTTTTAACCCATTTATTCTTTTTAAGAGCCAAAATGCAAACAAAACATAATCATAAATGGGAATGAAAACAATATTACCAACCAAATAAGATACCTGGGTTTTTACGTACAGGGGGCAAAATAGTATAAGCAATAGGAACAGGAGTAAGTCACATAGCCCCTTCAGACTGTTTCACCATGCAATAAGATCATGGCTGGTCAGACCTAGCTTTTGCTTAACTCCACTTTCCTGTTACTCATAACCCTTGACTCCTCTGTGGTTCAAAAATATATCTCAGCCTTAAATACATTCAATAACTGGGCCTCCACAAGTCTCTTAGATAGAGAATTCTGAAGAATCATTGTCTTTTGAGAGAAGAATTCCCCATCATCTTCATCATAAATGGATGACCCTTATTCTGAAAATATGCCCCATAATTCCAGATTCACCCAGGAGAGAAAACATCCTCTCAGCATCTACCCCATCAGGCCCTTCAGAATCTTTTGTTTCAATAAGATCATCTTTCATTCTTCTAAATTCCAGTGTAGGTTCAAGATGTTCAACCTTTCCTCAGAAGACAATCTAGGAATCAACCTTGCAAACCTTCTCTAAACTGCCTCCAATGCAAGTATATCGCTCCTTAAATATGCAGAACAAAATTGTACGCATTACTCTGCGTGTGGCCTCACCAACTCCCTGTACAGTTGGAGCACGACTTCTCTACTTTTGTATTCTATCCCCCTTGCATTAAGGGCCAACATCCCATTTGTCTTCCTAATTGCTTGCTGTACCTGCATGCTAAGTTTTGTGATTCATGTACAAGGATATACAATACCCTCTGTACTACAACTTTTGTAATCTCTCTCTATTTGAGTAATACTTTGCACTTCTATCCTTCCTACCTACATGCACAATCTTACATTTACCTACATTATTTTCCATTTACCAAATCTTTATCCACTCACTTAACCTATCTATATCACTTTATAATTGTGTCCTTCTCACAACTTACTTTCCAGTCTATCTTTGTATTGTCATCAAATTTGGATACAATACACTCAGTCCCTTTATCCAAATCATTAATATAGGTTGTGAATATCAAGGTCGAAGCACTGATCCTTGTGGCATCCCACCTGTTACTGTTTGCTGACTTGAAAATTAACACATTTATCCCTACTCTGATTTTTCTGTTAGCCAGCCAGTCCTCTATCCATGCTAATAAATTACCTCTGAGGCCATGAACCCAAGTAGTAACCTTTTATGCAGAACCTCCTTGAATGCTTTTTAGAAATTACAAACACAGTACGTCTGCTGGATTCCTTTTATCCACCATGCTCACTACATCCCGAAAGAACTCTAAGAAATTTGTCAAACATGATTTCCCTATCATAGAACAATGTTGATTGAATGTATTATGATTTTCTAACTATCCTGATAATACTTCCTAAAGACATGGTGGCAATGATGGGAGGATGGGAGTGGGGTAGATGCACAAGAGACTAAAGTTTGAGGAATGCACAATTTTTAGAAGTCTAGAGATAGGGAGAGGAACAGTCATGGAAGAATTCCAACCTGTCAATTAAAATATCAAAATTGAGGCAGGAGTTAAAAGTAAATCAGCGAGCATAAGGGTGGTGAATGTGTAGGACTTCGTGCAAGGTTGGATGTGGACAGTAGAGTTCTGGTTTAGCTCTATTGAAGGTGAAAAGGGGGAGGCAATGAAATAGTCAAGCCTGGAGGCAACAAAACTTTGGATGATGGTTTTGACTGCAGCTGGGGCTGAGACAGGTAGTATTAGAGGTCAAAATAAATAGCCTTGGTGATGCAGATGAAATGGGATATGAAGTTTAGCTCAGAATCAAATGGAGTCAGAGTTGTCCAGAACTAAGCTAAAATAACTGCAACATTTACAAATCTCTGTCAAACATTTGTGTTGTGCCTGGATTTATCACCAAAGATTAATAATCTTGATGTTTTTCCTCAGGCTTGGTTGTAGAAATTTCTGTAAACAGTATATTGTATTTCATGGGGGAAAATGGTAAGACGGCTTTATTGTTTATATATTTTACATATATATTTATATATTCCAACTGTTCCATTTAGCTTTTCAAATATTTATAGAGCATTAAGTGGAGACCATTAATCTCTTGGCTCTTGAGACAAACTCATAAGAATAGTAAAATATTTTCTTTAGACAAGGGATCTTCACACCCAAAGAGGTTTTTACTCACTTCTGATGCTTTTTGGAGAGGTACTGGTAAATGGTACCTGGGTTTGCCACACCTTTCATAGCTCGTTTAGGAAGTTCAATAAAGTAGGAAGAAGGCATCTTGGCATGATAGTGAGTCTCTTCATCACACGATACCAAGCCAGGATAGGTCATCATCAGTCGGGCTGCCAAGTTAACTTTCCGACCAATCACTTTTCAATTAGGAATAACATAAGAAAAAACTTAAACCAATTATTACCATAGCATCTTCTGGCATATTTGATCACATATTTTATAGTATATTTAATATTGTAAATCTTATAGTATAATTAATATAGTATAACTTATATATTTAATGGATTGGCATGTTCTGATTACAAAAGAACACAAGAACGCAACATAAGAACTAGAAGCAGCAGTAGGCCACAAGGCTCTCCCAGCCTGTCATGTCATTCAATATGATCATGGCTCATTTATGACAGCCTCAGCTCCTTTTCTATGCCATTTCCTCATAGCCCTCTATTCCTCGATCTATCAAATATTTATCCACTTCCACTTTAAATACTTCTAATGATCCAGCCTCCACTACCCTTTGGTGTAGAGAATTCCAGAAATTCACCACCCTCTGCGAGAAGAAATTTCTATGCACCTCAGTTTTGAATGACCGGCCCTTTATCTTGTAGCTAAGCCCCCTTGTTCGAAACTCGCCCACTAATGAAAACATCTCACCATCTACCCTGTCAAGCCCCCTCAGGATCTGATATCTTTGAATCAGGTCAACCCTCATTCTTCTGAGCTCCAAGGAATACGGACCCAGAGTATTTAGTCTCTCTTGATAGGACAACTATTTATCATTTTGCTTTCATTGATGATTTCCATTGAAATGTGTACAGCTCTAGACATAAAATAATTTGAATGGAAGTTTTCCTTCTGAAAATTATTATCTGGATCAAACGTGTTTCTAAAATTCAGAGAGAAACCAATTGTTACAGTTATTCATGTGATTAGCAGAAGTAAAAATAAAATTTGCTGTCATATACAAGATATATTGTCCAAAGTTAGAAATTAACTCTTTATCAGGTATATATCTCATTGAAGAAGGTAATGTCCTCAGCATGTTCATCCATCAGTTCCAAAGGCAGAAATTAATGTATTGAAAACATTGATTTAAACCAAAAAAAATTACTTGGTCAAACTTATTCACAACTGTAATAAAAGAAAAGTTAAAAATCACAGCAATAAAGGAAAAGTAAATAGCCAGATGTACATGTTGTTACAAAATAAAAATGTCTGAAATGGCTGTATCCCTTTCTAACAGCTTATAAGTAAGTTACAGAGGGAATGTTGCAAAAAAAAGCATAAATCCCAGGCCACAAGAAACTCCTTGAGCTTTATAAGCTTCGGTGCAGAAAACAGGCCCCTTTAAGATTGCTCTTGAGAAACATATATCACAGTAAATCATGTTTTATTACTCTCACCTTTAACATTGAGCAGATTGTCAGATATCCTCAATTTCAGCAGTGATATAAAGCAGGTAGTATTGAATTGTCAGGAAAATTGGGTGAGCTGTGCGATAGATGCCCATCTAATATTGCCCATTTTACAAGTTGCCAAAATCGGAGGGTGTTAAGTCCATCATATGGGGTTGATTTTAACTTTTAATTGGCTGATTGGTAGCCCGCCTATTTCAGCAGGAGACTGGAGCCTTTTTAGGGACCTGATTTCATCCAAATTTGCAGCAGCGAGCTTCCTGCCCTAACCAGGCATCCAGATGTGGCTCTCCAGATCAAACCTGCTTGGGCCACCAGAATAGCAGGAAAGTAAATTTAGTGCTATGTCACAAGCATGAGGGAGGATGCAGTGAATGGTAGCTGCCCAGTTTATTTGTGTGAATTATGGAAGGAGCACTCCTGTTCCTCCAGCCTCACAATAATAATTAAAGCAATTATTTTGTCAGGGCAGTATCACCAGTGAAACTGGTTATTTCCATTCATAAATGACAATATGTACATCAGAAAATTTTGATTTGCAGATTGAAGGAGGCCTAATATGTGAAACAGTCAAATACCTCAGAGCTAGGCCCCTGAAAGAGTGTCAATCTGCAGCACATATTAGCGAGGTAGTGTGCCCCATTATACCTACTACCCCATTAAGACTAAATTCAGGGAGTTAAACATTTCCGTCCCATCGCCTGAGGAAGTATATAAGAAACAGTTTCAGTTGGAACAAAGCTAGCTAATTCACTGTAAGACAAACAATATTTAACCAGCACACAACTACTGAGCAGAGAAATTTCTCACTTAAAACAATGGCCATTTTAAAAACTTGGCCATACAATGACTTCCCAAAATCATTTAAAGGAAGAAATCTCAAATCTGCTCCCTTTGTACTTGGGGAGGACCAGATTTCAGGCAGTTTATCCACCCCCACCCCACCACCCGCTTATGTAAAATATGGCACGGTGATGTCAGGCTAGTCATCACACCGGTCTCTGACCAGTCTCCAATGTTAAAGAAGGCTGACCAGTTGCCAAAATTGGAAGCACAGCCGCCATTTTGACATTCCCAAGTAACAAGAGCTTGTTTAAAAACCCAACTGTATGGAATTTTTCATTGCCCACTCCATTTTTCTGATGTCGGACGGGAAACATTTTGGGAGAGGTATGAGGAGGAGGCACAAGAGCAGAAAAATGGTCTGCAAGTGTGATCATGGCTGCATCAGCAGCAGAGTCTTGCTGGTGAAGGTGACAGTGTTTGTACCTTTTCCTGACTTAATTTATTCATAGTTTTGAGCCAGCCAAATGAAATAAAGAGGGACTGGGAGGGGAGTGGGTCTTTAAATTAGTGACCGTGACTGTTTTATTGTTCACAGCATTACCCCTCTACTGCCTGACATCCTGGTAAATGCCGATTGGGTGCGGAGCCCCCCTTCACAATGCTACTGAGTAGTCTTCCTACTGGGTGGCCGCTAATTGGCTATCCGACGCTTGATTTGCCGTACTGAGATGTCAGGGTAGGAGCGAGTGAGCCACTCGCTTTCGGTTCCATCTCCCACACCCCAACAAAAACCATAAAATCCAGCCCATTGAATGATTTAAAGTGAGATAATGAGATGAACTCAGCTTTCACTGATAAACGACCTCATTTTCCATCAACCACATTTTTATTAACAGCAATGTTTTAGTTTAAAGCTGAATGAACAGGTTGTGTTTCCCAACAATTTCTGTTCTTATTTCTGATTTCCAGCATTTGCCAATTTTTCTTTTATCTCTCAATCAAGGGACATTGTGCTGATTCAATGCATTACCCAGTTAACAATAAAACGGGTGAATTCTTCACATTAACTTGTTTTACATTTAAAAGTGGCGTTGCATAACCTAAAAAGGAAAATTTAGTGCAAACACAAATCCTGCCAATGTGGTTTGTAAATATAATTTCCAAATTACATTTCTGTTTACCTGTATATTCATGACGTAGAGGATGCCCAACCACTCCACAGAACAGAGGGCCACTTGAAACACCAATTGATGCTACACTGAAAACATAGAAAAATATAAGTAATATTTTGCCAAGGACCTTAAAGGTTCCTGACCTGCAACTTTCAGTGCAGTGGTAATTGAGTTAGATTGCCAATCCGCTTTGAATTACTTATCTTGAAGTCCAGCTGCTCCTATCCGGCCTCACATTCCAACACAGGCCTGGCAAGATCTGTGTAGCACAGCGGATAGCTGATACCTGCAGTCAAGGGCAGTTCAGTCGAATGTAAGTAAGCCATGCTCCCCACACATTAGCTGCCATCAAGCAGGTAAGTATTTCGGTCCAGCCACTGAGACGTTAGGGAGAAGGTAGGGTTGGGTTGGAGTTAGGGTGAGGGTGAGGGTATCAAGCCAAGCTGCAGGGGATGGGTCCGGGCAGTAGTCGGGATGGGGAGGGCTGGGGTCTCTGTAAGAGGCTGAGGGGCTGGGAAGATTCTCATAGGAGGTTGAGTTGTGTGTGTGGGAGGTCCCGTGGGGTATCAGGGGTTGTGGGGGAGGGTCCCATGGGAAGTTGAGGGGATTTGGAGTTGTGGGAGGGGGGAAATCCCATGGAGGGTTGAAGGGGTCTGGGGGCAGTAGGGGAGGAGTGCAATGGGAGAGGTGGGGGGGATAGTCCCATGTGGCATCAGGGGAGATTAATGGTTTCAATTCTTTCAACTTTTCTGGATAAGTATTGCTGAAGGAGAGTCAGAACTATCTAAAGTTTACAATTTAAATTGTATTTTCAGATGATGGTTCCCATTGCAGGACATCTGTCCATTGGAAGTTTGAACTTCGCAGGCAATTTCCGTTCAATCCTTACCTGGGGATCTCTATGGGGTGGTCTTTGGGTTATACTCCAGCTACGCTGGGCTGGAGATTGCAAGTTACAGGCCAATAGGTTTTCCATGATCTTTCTCGTACAGTACAACTCAACATTTACCTGACATATCTAAGTTTTTTACAGAATTCATGCACATTGTGTGCACATTGTAAAGCATTTGCACATTCATCTTCTCCTTTGTCACCAGGAAGACCAAAAGCACAAAGGAAAGTACATCCCTAGAATGAATGAATAAAAAAGATGACAAACGTTACCTTTAGAGTTAAATGCACATTTTTAATTCGCATTTGT
Source organism: Mustelus asterias (assembly GCF_964213995.1). Taxonomy (NCBI): domain Eukaryota; kingdom Metazoa; phylum Chordata; class Chondrichthyes; order Carcharhiniformes; family Triakidae; genus Mustelus; species Mustelus asterias. The sequence goes on along the minus strand of NC_135814.1, from coordinate 43,197,117 downwards.
CCATAATTGAACTGTGAGATGTATTTACAATTTTGTCATATCATAAGCACATAAGTCCTTAAAATCACTATATTACTTCTATTGCGATCCCAGACCCAATCCCAAATTTTGTTACAATCTCATTAGGGAATAATAACGAAGTAGACGAAATTTGAAATTACTTACCAAGAGAATAAAGTCGCAAAATTCCATGATTTCAAACAAATGAAAGAAATTTTACTGTACAAGAGTCAACCAAACAAATGGTTGATGCACTCTATCTGAGACTCTAAAATCCAGGATTAACATGAGGCGAACATGAGCTCACAGGCAAACTGTGGTTGAACATATCACAAACTGCATATTAAATGGCAGACATCACCAAAACAGATCCCGCTGAATTTCTCAGCAACCCATTCAGAAGTCAGTTATCAATTTGAGTCACAAAACTCTTTGAAACTCCTGTTGTCCTCACAAGGGATCCTACTTCCTCTCTTTTGAGGATCTAGTCTTTGCTTTCTCTCAACAGCAGCTCCTATTTAACCTGCGTGCCTTCTTGCTTCTTCCTTGGCCTGAAAGCAGAACTTAGAATGCCCCATTGACTGCTCACCATTCAGCTACTGAATCTCTTCCCCTCATGCTGTTTCCCACTGGATTCACAAGGCTGCTAGCCAGTATCCGATCACTGGCATGTTCCCCGCTTCCTAGTTGCTCTGAGCTGAACTTTGCTGCTCACAGGCTTTCCTTTGGCCCAGTTGTCAGCTTCATGGAGTAGACAACTGGACTTCAACATTTTTTGGGCAGACACTGCTTCCCACGAACTTTTCTGAGCTTCCACATATCATAAGATATTCAACTGTAGCAGGCGCTTCACCAAGATACATTGCAAAACACTCACTGAAGTCACCCTTCTGTCTTGTGGGGCATGGTTGCCCAGGACTGCAGGAAATCTGAGTGGAAATCAATGGATGGGGGTGAGCGGTGGTGGGGAGGTGGGAAGGGTGGCTGTGAGGCAAATAGGCAGATTCGTGGAAGACAGTGCTCAGGATCATTGTTAGGATTGCTATAGTAAAAGCCCGTTAGTGTGGCAATGGCTCCATGGAACACAATCCTGCCATCCTCTCTCAAGATGACAATATTCACACTTCCAACACTGCCATTCTACTAGCGCCCTGTCAAGCATCCATGCCGAGGTGGTGAAGTCCAATGCCGGGCTTTCAAAGACATTGCAAAATCTTCTGCAGTCTCCCTCACTAAAGGTTGGCAGCCTCCCAGCAGCAGTGGGTCAGCATTGCATTGAAGCTCTAGGACAGGCAAAGGCTAGCACTACCACACTAGAATGCACAACAGTGACCTTTATAGGAAATATTGGATCAGTTATTTATGAAGCTGGTTTGGAATATTTGATTTTTGGTTGTTTTTATTTCAACATTGTGGCCAAGAGGATTCTGTGATAATAAGTAACCGAAGAAAGGTTGGAAAATTGGACTTGCATTCAGGAATTGCCTGTCCAGAAAGTGGATGCATTGGTTGCCTCCTTCCCTCCATCTCCTCCTCTAGCTCCTCTTCTCCTCTTTTTCATCCTCTTTCACCTCTTTTTCGTTCTCATCTTCCTCCTCCTCTATTGCCTCCTCTTTTTCCTTCTCCTCTATTGCCTCTTCTTCCTCTTCCTCTTCCTCCTCTTCTTCCTCCTCATCTTCCTCCTCCTCCTCCTCTTCCTCCTCCTCTTCTTCCTCTTCTACCTCCTCTTCTCCTCCTCCTCTTCCTTCTCCTCTTCTTCCTCTTCTACCTCCTCTTCCTCCTCCCCATCTCTTCCTCTTCTTCTGCCTCCTCTTCCTCCTCCCATCTGCCTGTTTTTCCTCCTCTTCTTTCTCCTCCTCTTTCTCGGCTGCTCACCACCTGCCTAGTGACAGGGGCTCTGCCTTCATGATGACAAGGTTCTGCAGCAAACCACACTCTACAACCAATCATGACTTGATCACTCATTTGTACCTCACAGCTCCTACAGAATGGTCTAGATCGTGGATGAATTGGTTAAGCACCCCAATGGTCTGCATGATGACAGTTTGTGCGTCAGCACAACACTTACTTTAGCCTGGATTTTCACCACTGAGGTGGGAAGGGGGATTTGCGAAATTCACAGCTCGGCCAGCCCACCTCAGGAGAAAGTACTTGCAGAGGCAGGATCTTCATTACCATGGATGGGGCAGGGGATGGCACAGTGAGGGGCTGTGAGTCGGAGTCAAGCTAACCAATTTGGGAAAGGAGATTGGTGGCTGCCACAGCCGGGTGCCAATGACTCAAGTGACAAGTCAAATTAAATGCCTACCTTGGTTCTGTGGGATTCCATCCTGGTTAAAATAAAAACAGAAAGACCCTTCTGCCTTCACCTCTCTCAACCCTTCAAGTGCACTCCCCATGCCTCATCCTTGCCAACTCGTGATTCACTCACTCCCCAAGGCTCTTATGCCCCCTAGGCCAAGCTTAAATAGTGCTACGGCATTCCACCCACCACCTTGGTCCCTCATTCCACTTATGCCAAGCTTAAAGTTTATTTATCAGTGTCAAAAGTAGGCTTACATTAACACTGCAATGAAGTTACTGTGAAAATCCCTTAGTCGCCACACTCCAGCACCTGTTTGGATACTGAGGGGCAATTTAGCATGGCCAATGCACTTAACCAGCATGTCGTCCGAGCTGTGGGAGGAAACCGGAGCATCCAGAGGAAACCCACGCAGACACGGGGAGAATGTGCAGATTCTGCACAGACAGTGACCCAAGCCGGGAATTGAACCCAGGTCCCTGGTGCTGTGAGGCAGCAGTGCTAACCACTGTGACACTCTGCCATTGTGCCACCCCGACATTCCACACACACTATAATCATCAAAATCATTAGTTTGGTGGTCAGAGAATTGACCTTGTTGCCCATGCTCTGTTTTGGAACAGTGGCTCAAATGCAGATCGATCAGTGGACATCTGCAGAATGAAAGGATCATGACTGCTGCGGTGATAGCAGGCACTGACTTGCAAAATTCACTGTATAGCTGCACACCAACTGGATTTTGGGGAAATTGAATCTTTCTACTGTGGTATATCTCATGTTATATTTGGCACCCGCAATTGGGATCGGGGGAAAACTCTGCATTGCTTAGAGACATACCTAGCGCAAAGGAAAATGGCTGTGCTTGTTGGAGACTGATCATCAGCCCTTTGTATTCCTGCTAAATTGTTCCCATCTACATGCAGAATGAATTTTGTTATGTGCAGCAATGTCACGGTTATGTGCGGATGTGCACCACCAGTAAAATAAAAAAACTAGATATAATATTAGAATAAATAATTTTTTTTTAAGTTACCATAGGTAACTAGGTATAGCCACTGGCATGTTAACATGCTACTCCATTAATTACCAGATTTACCAAATTCAATTTTAATTATACCATGGTGTCATTTGAACTCAAAGGTTTATAGTTCAGTACCTTTAACCAGCACATAACCATACATGTTAGTTTCTTACCAATTTGGGAAAGGAGATTGGTGGCTGCCACCAATTGTGGCTTGTATTTCAGTCACTTGGCTGGAAAAAAGCTGAATTGGTAGCAATGGCTTAAGGCAAGGATCATGTGTTTCAATTCAACAAGCTCAAAATAGGAAGAGCTAAAGAGACTTGCCTTTCAAATTGAAAAGGCAGCCTTTGTTTGTCCAGCTTATTGATTGATTTCTTTACTTAAAACTGCTGCGAACGGTGAGGAAAATAGCTCAGTAATTTCGGCACATCAACAAACATAGTCAGAGGTAAAGTTCTCTGTGAATATGGAGAGAGGTTGTTCTATGAACTGAAGGCTGAAGGTTAGAGAGGCAAGGTGTCCCTGCAAATTAAGTGAATATGGAAGGGGAAACTGGGGAAGACAGAATGGAATCCCAAGAGGGAGAATGTTGAAGTAGTTTCTGCAGAAGTAACGGTAATTATTCCACTCACAATTTCTATTAAGGTTAGGAACCTATGAATGTGAATGAAGTGAAAATTGTGAAATAATAAATCAGTTCACCAGCTTTAAAGTAAACTGTCTCTCACAATGCACACAAAAGTGAGTTGGGGGGGATAGTATTTAGAAATATGCACAGTTTGAAATGTCCCTTGGGTTAACCTCACAAGTTCTTTGATAAAGGCAAAATACAGCAGAAGCTGGAATCTGAAACAAAAGCAGAAAATGCTGCAAAATCTCAGCAGGTCAGGCAGCATCAGTGGAGAGAGAATAGAGCCAATGTTTCAAGTCAGGATGACCCTTCATCATAGCTGTTGGAGAATAGGACAAAATTTATACTGTGAGGGTGGGGGAATGCTGTAACTGAAAGGGATGGCATAGACAAAAAGACAAATGGAACGTAAATGGTGATGATAAAGGCTAGAATCCATAAAGAGATCAGAATGTGTAAATGGCAGAATAAAGGTACAGAGTGTAGAAATGCAGCAGATGGCCTTAGTGGGATGGTGAGCAGGGAGGGAAGTGGCAAGCAGAAGATCAGCGTTGTTGAGGATTGATGGGCAAGCAGGAGGAAAGACAAGTGGAATGCTGATGGACCACATTATTTGGAATCTACAAGATAGGGGAATACATTTGCCAGTTGAAAGGCGCAAGGTCTGGCCCACATCAAGAAAACTGCAAGTAATATCGCACAGAAGCAAAGAGTTGAGAGCAACTTGCAGCACTAATGTACCTGGGAGATATGCAACAGTTCAATCACAAAAACCAAGAGATTTGCATTGAAATTTCTTCTACCAGGGAAGAAACAAAAGTAAGTGCATTTGCTTATTTTTACATAATATACAGTTTACCCCCCCAAGCCAACAGATTGAAATTCAGAGCAAAACATCAGTGGAGATGGCTAATTCTCCGTGCATCGTATTGTGTTGTTTAACATCACTTAGCAGAAAGGGGTGAGTGCTGTTTTCATTGCTATACGAGGTTCTGGAGCTGGGGAGAGAATGAGAAAGAGAGGGAGAATGCTGAGATTGAGATTGGTGTAACTAACAGTCTGGACTGTGAGCTGTACGCTTCAGGAGGGCATCTGCTTGCTATTGAATTTCAGGGAATCAGCTGGTGTACATTAGTCTGGCTGAATCATAGCTTTAGGCCCCAGGAACTGAGTGAAGTTGTGCTGTTCATTCTACCTGATTAATCCTGTCAGTCTTGACTCATGTCTATTCATTTCCTGTTGTGGGGAATCTACCAGTTTGTCAATTGTATGCTATTGTGGCAGTAAACTCCATTCAGCCATCAGGATTTGAGAGGTTGTGTTAATTAAAGGCACGGCACTTGATGGACTGTCATGCAGCTCTACAGGCCCGTCAGTTAGAAGGAACACTAGCCCCAGGGTAGTGTCCGAGGTCCAGCCATCTTCAGTTGGGTCATCAATGACGTTCCCTCCATCTTAAGGACAGAGGTAAGGATATTTGCTGATGAATGCACAGTTTTCAGTAACATTTGCCACTCCTCAATTGCTGAAATAGTCCGTGTACATATTCAATAAGACCGAGGCAGCATTTAAGCATGGGCTATTAAGTGGTGAGTTTGAATGTAATCATCTGGCCTCAACATTACAATTGCTGAATCCCAAACTATCAATATACTGGGAGTTACCATTAACCAGAAGCCTAAATGGACCGATTGTATAAATATGGTGGCTACAAAAGCAGGTCAGAGGCTGGAATTCTGCAGCGAGTAACTCACCTCCCCACTCCCCACTGTCCACCATCTACAAGGTGCAAGTCAAGAGGCTGATAGAATACTCTCCACTTGCCTGGATGAATGCAGCACCAACAACACTCAAGAAGCTTAATACCATCCAGGGCAAAGCAGCCACTTGTTTGGCACCTGATCAACCACCTTAAATATTCACTCGTGAATGTAGCCCAATCCATCACGCAAACCAGCCTCCCATCCATTGACTCTGTCTACACTTCCCACTGCCTTGGCAAAGCAGCCCACATAATTAAGGACCCCACGCACCCAGGACATACACTCGTCCATCTTCTTCCATTGGGGAAAGGATATAAAAGTCTGACGTCACATACCAACTGACTCAAGAACAGCTTCTTTCCTGCTGCTGTTAGACTTTTGAATGGACTTACCTTGCATTAAGTTGATCTTTCTCTACACTCTAGCTATGACTGTAACACTACATTCTGCACTCTCTTGTTTTCTTCTCTATGAATGGTATGCTTTGTCTGTATAGTGCGCAAGAAACAATACTTTTCACTGTATGTTAATACTTGTGGCAATAATAAATCAAATCAAGTCAAATCAAATCAAATCTGCATGACAAAGTTCCGATGAGACAGGGAGGTTTTGGTAGGTTACGGGAACTGTGGTGCATGAAAGCTGCGCTGAACCTAGTCAAAAAGAAAAGGAAAGCGTACAAAAGGTTCAGACAGCTATGAGATGATAGGGATCTAGATGAGTTTACAGCTTGTAGGAAGGGACTTAAGAAAGAAATTAGAAGAGCCAGAAGGGGTCACGAGAAGGCCTTGACAGGTAAGATTAAGGAGAACCCTAAGGTGTTCTATAACTATGTGAAGAATAAAAGGATGAGATGTGAAGGAATAGGACCTCTCAAATGTGAAGGTGAGAACGTCTGTACAGAACCGGAAGAAATAACAGAGGTGCTTAATGAATGTTTTACCTTGGTATTCACGGTGGAAAAAGACCTGGGTGGTTGTACTACAGGATTGAGGTGGACTGAAAAGATTGAGTATGTGGACATCAAGAAAGAGGATGTGTTGGAAAATATGAATAGCATCAAGATAGATAAGTCGCCAGGACCGGATGGGATGTACCCCAGGTTGCTGTGGGAGGCGAGGGAAGAGATAGCAGAGCCTCTGGCAATGATCTTTTTGTTGTCGATGGAGATGGGAGAGGTTCCGGAGGATTGGAGGATTGCAGATGTGGTTCCTATATTCAAGAAAGGGAATAGGGATAGCCCAGGAAATTACCGACCGGTGAGTCTAACCTCAGTGGTTGGTAAGTTGATGGAGAAGATCCTGAGGGACAGGATTTATGAACATTTAGAGAAGTTTAGTATGCTCAAAAGTAGTCAGCACGGCTTTGTCAAAGGCAAATCGTGCCTTACGAGCCTGGTGGAGTTCTTTGAAAATGTGACTAAACACATTGACGAAGGAAAAGCGGTAGATGTGGTTTACATGGACTTCAGCAAGGCATTCAATAAGGTCCCCCATGCAAGATTTCTCGAGAAAGTGAGAGGGCATGGGATCCAAGGGGCTGTTGCCTTGTGGATCCAGAACTGGCTTGCCTGCAGAAGGCAGAGAGTGGTTGTAGATGGGGTTTTTTCTGAATGGAGGTCGGTCACCAGTGGTGTGCCCCAGGGATCTGTTCTGGGACCCTTGCTGTTTGTCATTTTCATAAATGACCTGGATGAGGAAGTGGAGGGATGGGTTGGTAAGTTTGCCAACGACACGAAGGTTGGTGGTGTTGTGGATAGTTTGGAGGGATTTCAGAAGTTGCAGCGTGACATAGATAGGATGCAAGACTGGGCGGAGCAGTGGCAGATGGACTTCAACCCGGATAAATGTGTAGTGGTCCATTTTGGCAGGTCAAATGGGATGAAGGAGTATAATATCAAGGGTAAGACTCTTAGCAGTGTAGAGGATCAGAAGGACCTTGGGGTCCGGGTCCATAGGACTCTTAAATCGGCCTCGCAGGTAGAGGAGGTGGTTAAGAAGGCGTATGGTGTGCTGGCCTTCATCAATCGAGGGATTGAGTTTAGGAGTCGGGAGATAATGATGCAGCTTTATAAGACCCTCGTCAGACCCCACTTAGAGTACTGTGCTCAGTTCTAGTCGCCTCATTACAGGAGGGATGTGGAAATTATTGAATGGGTGCAGAGAAGATTTACAAAGATATTGCCTGGATTGGTTGGCATGCCTTATGAGGATAGGTTGAGGGAGCTCAGTCTTTTCTCCTTGGCGAGACGAAGGATGAGAGGTGACCTGATAGAGGTGCACAAGATGTTGAGAGGTATAGATCGGATTCTCGGAGGCTTTTTCCCAGGACTGAAATGGCTGCTACGAGAGGACACAGGTTCAAGGTGCTGGGGAGTAGGTACAGAGGAGATGTCAGGGGTAAGTTTTTCACTCAGAGGGTGGTGGGTGAGTGGAATTGGCTGCCATCAGTGGTGGTGGAGGCAAACTCGATAGGATCTTTTAAGAGACTTCTGGATGAGTACATGGAACTTAATAGGATTGAGGGTTCTAGGTAAGCCTATATATAAGCCTAGGTAGGTAGGGACATGATCAGCGCAACTTGTGAGCCGAACGGCTTGTTTGTGCTGTATTTTTCTATGTTCTATGTTCAAATCAAATCAAATCCCTCACCATTAGCATACAGTGGCAGCAGCGTGTACTCTATAAAGAACACACTGCAGCAACATGCCAAAGCTCCTTCAAGAGCATCTTCCAAACCCATGATGTTTGCAACCTAGAAAGACAAGGGCAGCAGATATATTAACACTGCTATCAGCAGGTTCCCCTCCAAGACACACTGATTTAGAATTATATTGCTGTTCCTTCACTATTGCTGGGTCAAAATCCTGCAACTTTCTAACAGCACAGTGGGTGTGCCTGCACCAGATGGACTACAGCAGTTGAAGAAAGTGGCTCATTTTCACCTTCTCAGGGGCAAGTAGGAATGGGCAAAGAATGCTGGCTTTTCCAGGGACAGTTCCATCCCATGAATGTATAATTTTTAAAAAGTAATGCATTTTTCTCAAAAGTAGCCAGGAGCCTGGAAATCTATTAAAGTGTGTCTTCATTTGTTATTCAAAGGAAAGATGTTTGCATATAATTACAAACATTGCCAGCCGATTGTGAGAAGATGGTGGCTTTGTGACATCTGAGGTTTCAAGTGTCATTGAATTAATTCACACAATATATAATCTCACAGTAAGATGTGTGGCAACTTCTTGCTCATATATCAAAGAGATTGACTCTCACCTCAGGGCAGGAACTTTGATTGACGGTTTGTTGATACAGTTAAAAGTTTATGATTTTAAGATGTCATGGAAAAATCTGCTCAGTGCATTTTAAGAATCGGTTATTGAAATAGAAGACATTTGGAAGCATTGTTCATTGCTGAAAAGCACGATATAGTGCCAAAGCTTTTCACCTTGCACTCATCAGGGCAAACACAAGAATGCCAAATTTCAAACAATCCCAACAATTTGCACTGGATGAGGAAAGAGTGCTGATAGAGTAAGTCAACTCTGATTGGCTAAGGCACTGTCATGGAGAAAACAACAAAGAACTACAGGATCCCCAAGCTCCTGGGTATTCCAAAAAAAGGTGCAAGGTTTAAATATATTCCTTTTGTTTGCAAAGAACAGCTCTCTGCATATGAATGGATGTTACTTATAGCAAGTGTAAAAAAAACATACTTTGAGTTTAACTGATTATCTTAAGTTGCTTGATAGTGTAGCAATTAGTGCATGGGAAAATGCTGCTCAATTATGGAATCACATTTCACAGCAGACATTTTGTTTTAGGTTTTCAAGTGCAGGCTAGCTGAGTGCAGTCCATACTCTGTCTATCATGAACAATGAAGAAATGTGCTGTTTGATTCAATTAGCCAATCATTGGGATGTACAGCCCGAGTCCTTGGCATCGCATCAGCACTGAAATCCATCGATGATGCTGTTCAATTGTATCCATGATGTGGAGATGCCGGCGTTGGACTGGGGTAGGCACAGTAAGAAGTCCTACAGGTCTATTTGGTAGCACGAGCTTTCGGAGCGCTGCCCCTTCATTAGGTGAGTGGAGCGCTTTCATTTCATGAACATCCATTTCATGAATGTCTAACTGTTTGGGACCTTGGACAGAGTCACACATACCAATTCCCTTGATTGTAATCCCTTAAAATAATTATTTTGACGTCAGGAAGAATGGGTAGATGGCAGATCGGTTGTCACATTTAATTCACTGGAGCCCTAGCTCATGATCGTTTTAAAAGAACAAAGAATGAAGAACAGTACAGCACAGGAAACAGGCCCTTCAGCCCTCCAAGCCTGTGCCGCTCATTGGTCCAACGAGACCATTCGTTTGTATCCCTCCATTCCCAGACTTCAATGATAAGCAACACTGAGGTAAGAGACAATGAAACACATGGAGCAAGCTACGACGATGTTAAAACACTCGTGGAGCTGTGTCAAAGTACCCAAGTTAGTTTTGTACAAAGCATAACTTCAGCTATTAGTGATTTTATTAGTCATCCCAATGTGTGTTAAAAATGTGTTTAAGTCTGGTGCTTGTTCTTTGTGAAAGTGCATGGTGGACAGGATTTTGCTCAAAGATACTGGCAGAAATTATGGCTGGACCTCTTCCTTCTCACTTGCCATATTTAAATGGCAGGGGTGGCAAGGTCCAGACCCCCAGAAGATTGCCCATATTGCATGTATTCCCTAGGTTTCTTGGGACCAGCAGGGGTACCTGATGCTCGACCCAGAAAGTGGCTATAACAGTTCTGAGGTTCCCTGAAAAGGCCCAAAAGACTGCCAATTACAGTCAAATAAGTTCATGTCAGCACGGTGGCACAGTGGTTAGCACTGCTGCCTCACAGCGCCAGGGACCAGATTTCAATTCTGGCCTCGGGCCACTATCTGTGTGGAGTTTGCATGTTCTTCCTGTGTCTGCGTGGGTTTCCTCGGGTGCTCCAATTTCCTCCCACTCTCCAAAGATGTGTGAGTTAGGTTGATTGGCCATACTAAATTGCCCTTGGTGTCAGGGGAACTAGCTAGGTAAATACATGAGGTTATGAGGATAGGCTTGGGTGGGATTGTGGATGATGCAGACTCGAGGGGCCAAATGGCCTCCTTCTGCACTGTATGATTTTATGTGCTATGTTTAAGTTGTGAGAACTCCATCAAATTCCTGATAAGTTTGCAGAAGGTAGAAAAGCTTTGAGCAGTCAGTGGGTGAGCTGCTCGTCATAAAATGTTCATCCTCTGTCCTGTTCCTGTAGCTGTGGTGTTGATATAATTAGTCCATGGCAGCCTCTATTCAAGAGCGGTTTCCAAAATGTTGATAGTGAGGTCATGGTTATGGTTGTGTTATTGAAGGTCAAGAAACATGGCTAGGATTTCTCTTGTTTAATCTAGTTATTACCTGGCAATTTTGAGCGTGCATGTTACAGTAAATTCTTGATGAGTCAAATTCCAGGAGAGCCGCATTCAAATTGAGGTTTAGGAGAGCTTTGTGATTACCAAAGAGGCCCAATTTTCCACATGAATACAACATACTGGAAATGGATATTAAATAAACAAACACAGTCTGCATTGATGTATTTGCTACATACCAGTCATTCTAACACTCATTAATTTCCATTTTTCAGAATCAAATGCTGCATAAAAAATACAGTGAAAACAGAAAAATAACCTTTATTCTATTGTTCACTGTTTCCCATGGTTGGCCTTGAAATCAGCCAGGATTTAGCACTGGAAAAACTCTGAGGGCAGGATTTTCTTGCCGCATCGCCCCAAAACCAGAAACTTTTCAATGCACTTGTGCTGCAGGGGGGAGAAAGAGAGCGTGCGGGGGGAAATAGAGAGTGCGAGGGGAGAGGAAGAGAGTGTGCGGGGGGAGGAAGAGAGTGTGCATTTGTACAGCATTCACGCAATGGCTAGGGAAACAGGTGGGCAAGTGGTGCGCGTTCATTGGAATCTTCAAGGACATTGACCGAAGAAGTATTGCATTTGCAATGGCATTATCTGTCAGTTCCGTCATGAACTTTGCAGCATTGTTCCCCTTCCACTTATGTTTCCATGTTGTCTCTGCCAGAATCACCATACCACCTTCTGCAAGTGAACAGGAAAGTGCCTCGCCATTGTCTTGGTTTGCATTACCCTTTTCCTCTTCATTTTCATTGTCTTATGCAGCTGTAACCCATTTGAACATAGCATGGTGGAAACAGTTTGTGACTGGGGCTTCCTTCACCATCTTCCAGACATTTTTCAGCATCAACATAGCCTCAAGTAGTGGGATTGTACTCCTGCTTCTTATCAATTACCTCAATACTTGAGAGATCACTACTGCCATTAGTAGTGGGTTTTCCAGTTCCTAATCACCCCTGATCCATTGGCTGGTGCTTGGCTGTGGTGTCGGTTGCAAGAATATCAGTTTGGCGTTCCTCATGCCAGTAATGTTGGGATGCATGGGGCACTTGTCTACAATGATGGCAATCTTCCTTTACCTTTGTTGATACAATTTGTTGACTCCTGACCCATGCCTCAAAAATGCTGGAGATTATCCAGGCAGTTTTATTTGTTTTGTACTGTGTGGTAGTGTTCCAACTTGCATAAAGCGGCAGATTTCTATGTTGGCGTAGACCATGATATTGATGTTTGCTTGCTCTGCTTTCCACCATTACACATGTCCCCCTTAAATATCCAAAAGTGGTCTGGCAAAAGATGGTGAAACTTGTATTTTTGTGCCTATTCATTCGAGAAGTGGATGAGGCCATTTTGGAGCCAACCATCTGTCACTGCTGCTGTAGTGGCAGTGCTCTCACCACTTACCACCCAGAGAGTGGTGATGTGTCTGGTTTTGATTCAGTCTAGCCATCCGTCACTGCAGGTGAACTCTGTGTTCCAAATCTTCACCATGGCAACTCCCCTTTCCTGCAGGATTGGGCTGGAGATGGGCACATTCTCTAGAGCTCTCTTGGCATCAGGAAAGGAGCCATTCTCATCCTCTTCCTTGCTGAAGAGAATGCCTGTTTGTTGAGTTATTCGAGATCTTCTCCTTGGCTCTGCCAATGATGGACATATTTGATGGTGGACTCTCCCACTCTTTGTCAATGCCCATTTTCTGCTTCATACCACAAATTTCCACTTGTTCTATCAACTCAAAAAGTCTCCTTGTGGATTCAGCAACGACTGAGCGCAGAGATTCAGATCAGAGGATATGCCTCACTGCGAGTATAACAGCAGCTGGACTTTTCTTTCCACATATCCCAATGTGTGATGCATGGTCATTGGGCCATACTGTGCCAGTGACAGTGAGGTCTGAGGGCCCAATATCTCAAAAGTCCTGGACTTCACCATTCAGAGTAATTGCACTTTGCTCCACGAATGACCAAGAATGGGCATGCCCAAATTTTAATGCCCATGATCCCACGATAATTGTTGATCAAGTTATAGTATTTATTTTGCATTGGAAACTGGTCTCCAAATGGATATATTATTTTCATTCGTACGAACAGTTCTTAATAATATTTCCTCAACTCCTTTCCCTCACAATTTGCAATAAATAAACACATTCGCAATTTTTCAGTCCTCACCCCCCCACCCTTCACCACCCCTTGTATGCAGATGTGCCATTGGTTACAGGTTAAGATGTAGGTTACCACCACCTAATTCTGACAGTGGATTTTCAAATAAGTAACTTGAAACCAGGCCTTGCTCCCAACTAATGATTTCATGCTAAATTGGCACGAGCGTTTTGACATATGGAGAGAATTATTGTCTTATTTTTCCACAACAACTTCATTTATTATTCATTGGCTGGAGTTGGTGGGGGCCCTGCAGGATATGGAAGAAATGAACACATATCGCAGTACTGACATGAAATACTTTAAGGGAAGTTGGAAACATATACCATATTACTGCCATCTGCTGGTTACTTACTTTGTCAAACATGAAGACCTTATTTATTCTTCCCCGGTAAACTTTGAATTCATTGTTAATTCCAACGCAACAAGCCTGAATGGATTGACATTGATGATACATGGTTGCATTTTCCACAAACTGCAGATTCACAAACACCACTGTTGCTGGCCGCATTTCAGACAAATATTCCAAAGGCACTGCATCATCAATCTAGATAAGAAATTAGTAATATTGTCATACAATTATGTGATATATATACAACTCAGGTTAGGCAGCATTTTGTATAAGATTCACTCCAATGGATATCATTTACTTGAACTTTCAAAAGATATTTGATGATCTTTCTATATGTGGGCTCTTTATGCAAGACTAAGGCTCAAGGAATTAATAATAAATCAGACAATTGCTTGGTAAGTTGTTTACTTTACTAAAGGACGTTGTTCATATTAACTCTGACTGAGAAGCAGTGACGAGTGAAGTTCCATGGGGTGCGTTCTGGATTAAACTACTGATAAATCTTGCAATCCACACTGTTCTACTTAACAAATTGCAATTCTGACATAACTAATTAATTAATCTGATAGCAAAGAAAACATTTTTAAAAAGAACATTTGGACATCTATGTCTGTCTTGACGTTGACGGGTATTCATCCAGGTATTCTTTAGATCATCTTTCTGGAGTTACAAGTTTGCTAGTCTCCACAGGAATATTAATCTTGTACTCAATTCTTTTGGTGCTGCAATTGTTGAGCCTACGTTCAATGAACTGCTTCAAACCTCCATTAACTTTCTTGCCATTTTGTACCAGTTTTCCTTGAATGCAGTTTTTATCAGCAAAGAAAGAGAGCTCAATTCTAAAGATAGAAAGTGCACATCTGTAGAATCTGCCTCTGTGAAAGATCCGTCTCTTAAAATCTTATTCTTGCTTTCCATTTCTGAACCCTCTTTAGAACAAACAAAGAACAATACAGCACAGGAACAGGGCCTTCGGCCCTCCAAGCCCGCGCCGCTCCCTGGTCCAAACTAGACCATTCTTTTGTATCCCTCCATTCCCACTCCGTACATGTGGCTATCTAAATAAGTTTTAAACGTTCCCAGTGTGTCCGCCTCCACCACCTTGCCCGGCAGCGCATTCCAGGCCCCCACCACCCTCTGTGTAAAATACGTCCTTCTGATATCTGTGTTAAACCTCCCCTCTCACCTTGAACCTATGACCCCTCGTGAACGTCACCACCGACCTGGGAAAAAGCTTCCCACCGTTCACCCTATCTATGCCTTTCATAATTTTAGTAAGAAGTTTAACAACACCAGGTTAAAGTCCAACAGGTTTATTTGGTAGCAAAAGCCACACATGCTTTCGAGGCTCTAAGCCCCTTCTTCAGGTGAGTGGGAATTCTGTTCACAAACAGAATTTATAAAGACACAGACTCAATTTACATGAATAATGGTTGGAATGCGAATACTTACAACTAATCCAGTCTTTAAGAAACAAAACAATGGGAGTGGAGAGAGCATCAAGACAGGCTAAAAAGATGTGTATTGTCTCCAGACAAGACAGCCAGTGAAACTCTGCAGGTCCACGCAACTGTGGGAGTTACAAATATTGTGACATGAACCCAATATCCCGGTTGAGGCCGTCCTTGTGTGTGCGGAACTTGGCTATCAGTTTCTGCTCAGCGACTCTGCGCTGTCGTGTGTCGCGAAGGCCGCCTTGGAGAACGCTTACCCGAATATCAGAGGCCGAATGCCCGTGACCGCTGAAGTGCTCCCCAACAGGAAGAGAACAGTCTTGCCTGGTGATTGTCGAGCGGTGTTCATTCATCTGTTGTCGCAGCGTCTGCATAGTTTCCCCAATGTACCATGCCTCGGGACATCCTTTCTTGCAGCGTATCAGGTAGACAACATTGGCCGAGTTGCAAGAGTATGTACCGTGTACCTGGTGGATGGTGTTCTCACGTGAGATGATGGCATCTGTGTCGATGATCCGGCACGTCTTGCAGAGGTTGCTGTGGCAGGGCTTCTTACTGTGTTTACCCCAGTCTAACGCCGGCATCTCCACATCATTTCATAATTTTATACACCTCTATTAGGTCACCCCTCAACCTCCGTCTTTCCAGTGAGAACAACCCCAGTTTACCCAATCTCTCCTCATAACTAAGCCCTTCCATACCAGCACTCTCTCTAAAGCCTCCACGTCCTTCTGGTAGTGTGGTGACCAGAACTGGGCGCAGTATTGCAAATGCGGCCGAACCAATGTTCTATACAACTGCAACATCAGACCCCAACTTTTATACTCTATGCCCCGTCCTATAAAGGCAAGCATGCCATATGCCTTATTCACTATCTTCTCCACCTGTGGCGTCACCTTCAAGGATCTGTGGACTTGCACACCCAGGTCCCTCTGCGTATCTACACCCTTTATGGTTCTGCCATTTATCGTATAGCTCCCCCCTACGTTAGTTCTACCAAAATGCATCACTTCGCATTTATCTGGATTGAACTCCATCTGCCATTTCTTTGCCCAAATTTCCAGCCTATCTATATCCTTCTGTAGCCTCTGACAATGTTCCTCACTATCTGCAAGTCCAGCCATTTTCGTGTCGTCCGCAAACTTACTGATCACCCCAGTTACACCTTCTTCCAGATCGTTCATATAAATCACAAACAGCAGAGGTCCCAATACAGAGCCCTGCAGAACACCACTAGTCACAGGCATCCAGCCGGATAAAGACCCTTCTACTACCACCCTCTGTCTTCTGTGACCAAGCCAGTTCTCCACCCATCTAGCCACCTCCTCCTTTATCCCATGAGATCCAACCTTTTGCCCCAACCTACCATGAGGGACTTTGTCAAACGCTTTACTAAAGTCCATATAGACGACATCCACGGCCCTTCCCTCGTCAACCATTCTAGTCACTTCTTCATAAACCTCCACCAGGTTAGTGAGGCATGACCTCCCTCTCACAAAACCATGCTGACTATCGTTAATGAGTTTATTCCTTTCTAAATGCGCATACATCCTATCTCTAAGAATCCCTCTCCAACAACTTCCCTACCACGGACGTCAAGCTCACTGGCCTATAATTTCCCGGGTTATCCTTCCTAAACTTCTTAAATAACGGGACCACATTAGCTATCCTCCAATCCTCTGGGACCTCACCTGTGTCCAGTGATGAGACAAAGATTTGCGTCAGAGGCCCAGCGATTTCATCTCTCGTCTCCCTGAGCAGCCTTGGATAGATTCCATGAGGCCCTGGGGATTTGTCAGTCTTTCTATTCCCTAAAAAACCGAACACTTCCTCCCTTGTAATGGAGATTTTGTCGAACGGGTCAACACTCCTCTCCGAGACACTCCCAGTCAACACATCCCTCTCCTTTGTGAATACCGACGCAAAGTATTCATTTAGGATCTCCCCTACTTCTTTGGGCTCTCAGCATAATTCCCCACTTTTGTCCCTGAGAGGTCCAATTTTT
The DNA here is from genome assembly GCF_964213995.1 of Mustelus asterias. Classification (NCBI taxonomy): domain Eukaryota; kingdom Metazoa; phylum Chordata; class Chondrichthyes; order Carcharhiniformes; family Triakidae; genus Mustelus; species Mustelus asterias. The sequence goes on along the minus strand of NC_135814.1, from coordinate 43,179,990 downwards.
TCCCTGACAACCCTTTTGTTCCTAACGTATGAATAAAATGCCTTGGGATTCTCCTTAATCCCGTTGAGCTTGACATCCGTGGTAGGGAAGTTGTTGGAGAGGGATTCTTAGAGATAGGATGTATGCGCATTTAGAAAGGAATAAACTCATTAATTCCTCGTTTGAGTTCTTTCCTACTTTCTTTGTATTCCTCCAGAGCTCCCTCCATTTTTAGCTGCCTGGACCTAATGTACGCCTCTCTTTTCTTTTTGACCAATCCCTCAACTTCCCTGGTTATCCACGGTTCTCGAATCCTACCCTTCCTATCCTTCTTTTTTACAGGCACATGCCTATCCTGCAGCCCTAACAACTGTTCATTAAAAGACTCCCACATGCCAGATGTGGATTTACCCTCAAACAGCCTCTCCCAATCAACAGCTGCCAATTTCTGCCTAATCCCACTAAAGTTAGCCTTCCCCCAATCCAACACCTTCCCCTTGGGACACCACTCATCCTTTTCCATCACTATCCTAAAGCTAACAGAATTGTGGTCACTATTTGCCACATGTTCCCCGACCAAAACTTTGAAGACCTGACCGGGCTCATTTCCCAGTACTAGGTCCAGTATAACCCCCTCTCTAGTCGGGCTATCTACATATTGTTCCAAAGAACCTTCCTGTACGCATTTTACAAATTCCTCCCCATTCAGACTCCCAGCCCTTCGCGATTTCCAGTCCCTATTTTTCCTGCACCTATCCATTATCTCCTGACATATCCGTTCTTCCACTTCCCTTGGGCTGTTATATGTCTTGAAGATAGAATCCCTGAAATTTTGTGTGGCTACTCGCTGTAACTTTGACAGGACACAGTAGAAAATGCAAGATAAAGTATGGAAATAAGGGAAATAGCTTCCACTGTGGGGTACCCACCAGTCCCCCATGGGAGTTATAATGGGCGTCTGGGTAGTAATCTTGGAGAATCCAGGGCCAAGATGTCTAAAATGAATGCAATATTATAAGACATATCACAAGATTCTCTGGCCGCGCTTGCTTCAAAACCGAAGAATCCCACCCGAGGTCAATGGACCTCGGCATGGTTTGCCCGCTGTCCACTACAATTCCCTTGGCGGGCGGAACGGGAGAATTCCGGCCATAACCTTACTAATGATCTATAGATAGTCAAAGTAACTATTTTCAAATACTTAATTATTATTTAAGTATTGATTACACATCATTGTAAATCCTTTTTTGCAGTTTCTCTGGTGCTCCAATGTATTTTCTGTCGTGTGGCGATCAGAGCCATGCACAGGACTCCCAAGTGTGGACTGACTCGGGTCAAATACAAACTTAGAATTCCCTCAAAATAAAACCCAGTGTTTTATTAGCATTCTTAATTACTCTGCTGAATGGTGGTGCTGCTTCTAATAATTTGCTCACTGGTGTCCCTAGATCCCTTCGCTCTTCCATTTCATTCAGTTCCTTCGGTCACCTATAACCATATAAACTATCTGCTTTTCCTACAACATGTATCACCTCATATTTAATTATGGTAACATTCAGTTGTCATTTCACCGCCCAGTTTGCAAGTTTTCTCTTTTCTTTTGTATTATGATGCATTCTTTCTCAATATTAACCAAAATTCCCAGATCATCTACAAATGTTGATATTGAGTGACTTATTCTTAATCCGCATTATTTCTGTAAATAAAGGATCCAAAGCTAATCCTTATGGAATAGCAGTTTCAATCATCCTCAAATCTGAATAACTACCTTTCCTTCTACTCCTTGTTTCCTATTTTTTAGAAAGATCCTTATCTGTTTAGCTATTGTCCCTGACCCTCTGTACCTTAACCTTTGTTATGAACGACCATGTGGTACCTAATCAAAGGCCTTGTAAACATCCAAATATATGAAATCTACTACATTTCCCCTGTTTACTCTTTCCATTACTTCTCGAAAGAATTCAGTCAGGTTTGTTAAGCATGCTGGGATTTTCTAGACCCAACCTTAGTGGTTGTAATGGCAAGTGGCATGGGCAGGGGTTGAGGATAAGGGAGAAAGGGAACAATGCAGCAGGATCTGCAAAATTATTTTCTGGAGAAGGTGTGTGTCCCCACCCACCATGACAGGTCACCAATCCCGCCAGAGGCAGGCGTGAAGCCATTTTGCATCACATTAATAGGATCCAGATGAAGGCTTGAATGAAATTGTCCTGACCTGTCCAATTATCTGTGCCACTGGCAGGACACCACGCTGGTCTGGAATATGTCATGACCAACATGGCACGGGCATTCACGTGGTGGATTCACTACGGCTGTGCGAGGTGCTCCAGTGTCTGCAGTCACTGGCGAGATCTCTGGAAGCATCCACTGGGCTTCCTCCAGGTGAATACGTGCATTGTGTAGCTGTGAATGGGTGTGGGGGGAGTGTGTGGGTGTGAATGGGTGTGGGGGGAGTGTGTGGGTGTGAATGGGTGTGGGGGGAGTGTGTGTGTGAATGCATGTGGGGGAGTGTGTGTGTGTGAATGCATGTGGGGGAGTGTGTGGGTGTGAATGGGTGTGGGGGGAGTGTGTGGGTGTGAATGGGTGTGGGGGGAGTGTGTGGGTGTGAATGGGTGTGGGGGGAGTGTGTGTGTGAATGCATGTGGGGGAGTGTGTGGGTGTGAATGGGTGTGGGGGGAGTGTGTGGGTGTGAATGGGTGTGGGGGGAGTGTGTGGGTGTGAATGGATGTGGGGGGAGTGTGTGTGTGAATGCATGTGGGGGAGTGTGTCTGTGTGTGAATGTGTGTGGGGGAGTGTGTGGGTGTGAATGGGTGTGGGGGGAGTGTGTGGGTGTGAATGGGTATACGGGATGTGTGTGGGTGTGAATGATGTGGGTTGGAAGAGGGGTAAGGGTTCAGAGGGAGGTTTCTGTGGTGTGAGATGACAGTGTTCAGGCCTTTCAGCAAATGAGCACCAAGGGCAGTGGCACAGCTTAAGGAGTATGAATCGCAACTGGACAGCATCAGACCTGATTAAATTGCTTGTGTAATCTATTTGCAGAAGTGTCACAGCAACGATCAGTGCATCCGTTTAACCACACGAGAAATCTTATCCTCTGAGTCTTGCATTCCCAACCACTTCTTCTTGGCTCTCCCCCCACATTCACAGCTGGGGTGGTGGCAGTCTATTGAGTATTTTGACCTGTTGTCTTGGATGACCTTGGCAGGCATCCTCTGGAGACCTGAGGCCTTGCAGGCCACAGCTTACTTGTCCTGCTGTGAGGCAGCTACTCGCTCTGTGGTCACACAGGATGAAGATGAAGGGGTCATGGGTAAGGGGAATTCCAAAGTTTCAGCATCCTTAGAGAGTCCTGAGTGGAGGTCCATTGGCTGTGCTGCAGCTTTCTTCCTCCCTTTGGGTAGCTGAGGGTCCCTGCCTGACTCTTTGAGTAGATGGGACACCTGGAGAATGATCCAAGTGTCCTATCCCCTTTTATGTAGCTGCAGCTAGATCACATCCATAGCTAAAGCTATTGAGTACAGATCTGTGCACATCTCTGACAGAAACTGGGCGTTCTGCTGGACGCAGTGGGATTCACCATCCTCCCCATGGAAACGTCCATGTGTGCAAAGGATTGGAACCACTTCATTGCAGTGCATGGATGGACTTCTCCGTCTCAAATAACAGTCCGTAGTAGAGGACCTTCGTCATTTCTACCTGATATTCCCCTGTCTCTTGCAGCATCCTCAGCATCTATAATTGGGGCAAATCAGAGGCTCATCATCCAATTTGGATGTCACAGATGCCTCTTCCCCAGAAGTCTTCTTGGCTAACCATGCCTTCTCCTGCTGTAGACACATGTTTAGTGACCTCCAGAACATGACACCCTGTCTGAACTCGATCGAGTATCCACTGAGGTGTGTGCGTCTGTGCTTTTTTAAATTAAATTATTTATTATTGCCACAAGTAGGTTTACATTAACACTGCAATGAAGTGAGTGTGAATACCCCCTATTTGCCACACTCTGGTGCCTGTTCGGGCTACACTGAGGGAGAATTTTTAGCATGGCCAATGCACCTAACCAGCATGTCTTTCAGAGTGTGGGAGGAAACCGGAGCACCCGGAGAAATCCCACACAGACATGGGGAGAACGTGCAAACTCCACACAGATAGTGACCCAAGCCATGAATCGAACCCGGGTCCCTGGTGCTGAGGCAGCAGTGCTAACCACTGTGCCACCATGCTGCCCATGCTGATGAAGCGTGCAAGTAACTGCTGTGATGTTTCTACGTATGCATATTCTTTCTCCTCCTCAATGTCCTCAGTCCTCTGTGGGTTGGATCTTCTGGCCTTCTCCACCTTCCTGGAGGAGAGCGCGAGTGACTATATGAGCTGCCTCCAACATGGAGAAATGCTTGACTCTAGGTTTCTGAGTGGCTACATTATGCATGGATCCTTATCTGGATGGAGGCTGCCTGCCATCCTCTCTACCTGCACAGGTTCAGTCCTGTTCCTGTCCAGCCAGCTCCTCAAACTCAGGGAGCTTCTTGAAGTCAGTTCAGGCCCCTTCCCATCTTCTCCCTCTCTCTCTCCTGTCCTGCCATTACTTCTTCTGTGCAAAGAGAGAAGATGGGGTTGAGAGTAATTGGTTTTCATGTATCTTTCTCATGCATCCAGTCTTACAAGTAACCAACAGGTTGGCCACAAGGATTCTGGGGCAGCACCCTCCAGAGCAGTGAGCCCTTGCAGATAAAAGGATGAGGCTCATTGAGGCGTGCCATTAGTGGTACTTGCTGATGCCCTCAACAACTGAATCACTTCCCCCCACCACCCACTCCCCACCAAAAACAGCATCTGAGCTCTCTATGTGGAAGGGTCAGGGACATCAGTAACCTCTCCACCTGTACACTGGATGGACTGCAGTGGGGCTAAGAGGCATGAATTTACCTTTGAAGCATTAGCTGCACAGATGGTGCCTTGCCACTGAGGTCCATATCGCCTGTACCATTCAGTGTGGTGGGTGCGAGTCATTGAAGGTTCACTTACCCTGGCAGTGCGGTCATTCATCCATTTCTGGCACTGCGGAGCAATCCGCTGGTGGAGGCTATGGGCACTGACCACACTGGACACTGCCTCCCATGCAGGGTTGGCTCAGCCTTCTCCTTCCATTTTCAGGATACAGGACACCCTAGGACGATCCTCCTGGTCTCCATTGTAGTGAGCAGCACTTCAAGAGAAGCATCACTGAATTTGGGGGTCAGAGTTTCCTGGCACGACCAGGCCAGCTCCTCTGTCCAAAGTGGGTATTTGACAAAGACGTTGATGTCCAGGTGCCTTTTAAACATGGCGTGTGAATATGGTGGCAGGGCATGCATTATTCAGCCCGCCCTGCCACATGATCTGTCAGGAAACCCCCAACTGCATAATTAATTAGGCCAGCATCATGTGATTTGGCGTGGATTCCCAGGCCTCATGGGCAGGGAACACAACAGTTCCCACCCCTGCACAGGATGTAGGCTGGAATGGAATGTATGCCATCGATTGCAGCCTAGACCTTCAGGTAAGACATTTCCCGCACTTTTTATACCCTGCTAATGGCTGAAAACAGAAAGGAAATGAATTCACTCCCTCAATTTTCACTTCACTCCAAACAATAATATCTGGCTTAAAATCAAACAAGGTGGTTCCTTCATTTAGGAGTATTCATTTTCTTGTTATAATCGCGGTGAAACACACATCCTAATATCTGGTGTCCTTCCAGGCGTTTAGCATCTGTTAATATATTATATGTTAGTAAACATAATGCTTTACCTTGATCTGTGTATTTTGCAATAATTGAAGGAATAGAAGAGATATGCGAAAACCTGTTTCAAACACTTGTTCAGATTGAAAAGACAGAATGTAAGGTTGAAAACTGCAAATTGTCCAGTGCATATATTCATACACTACTGAAGAAGCCTGTAACAAAAATAAAGCTAAATCTTGGAAATCCAGCAATTGCTAAAGGCCTCAAGGTGAACACGGACTCTGGGTAATATATCTAGAACTATATGCAGAATCAAAAATATATACAATTCTTCAGAAGAGTACAAAAACGCAATTTGACAATGATATTGTCTTAAAATTTCATACCTTTAGTAAAACTGTTTTCAAGAGATATTTACGGAGAACAGATTCAAGTTGTACATTTGGCAATAAGTTTGATGTTTTTCTTATTGTTCCTGTAAAGAAATCAAAAGTCAGCTTCTTATGCCTAAATGAAAACTCAAACACAGTAGTTAGCCAACAATAGAAAATAAAGACTATGCCATGAACGTACTTTTACCAACACCAACTTCTTGATACTCCAAATGGGTTCCAAAAGATTTGATATAATCTTCAACTGAAAAGTGTGGATCTCTCTTAATGTACCGCACCTGCATTAAAAGCACATCTTAAAATTATAATATGTTTTGTAACTATTTCTTTCAATGAACAACTAATATTATCATTTTATATTTTCATTTTTGTTACAAACCTTAACCTAAACCCAACCATTTTCAGCTGTTTCACCAACAGTGGCTTAGTGATACTGTCACTGGCCTAGTAATCCACAGATCCAGGACAAGGTTTCGGCACCTGGGTTCAAATCCCACCCACATCTAGATAAACAAGGGCAGCAGATACTTGAGAACACCACCACCCAGAAGTTCCCCTCCAAGCCACTCACCATGCTGACTTGGAAATATATTGCCATTTCTCCACTGTTGCTGGGTCAAAATCCTGGAACTCCTCCCTAACAGCACTGTGGGTGTACCTACACCACAGGACTGCAGTGGTTCAGGAAGGCAGCTCACCACTATCTTCTCAAGGGCAATAAGGGATGGACAATCAATTCTGGCCGAACCAGCAACGCCAACAGTATAAGGGTAATTTCAAGTTGTTTGAAAATTATTCATTTTAAATTAAAAACTAGAAAAGTAATTGAAATTTTCAGTGTTTGAAAAATCTTGTCTCCATTTTGTTCAAAATATACTTTCATAAGTAATCTTTCTTGCTGTGGTGTAACATATCAAAACTAAGAGAGGGGATAATTGCCTTCGATTAATAAATCAACAGCTTAATTTCTTGACTACATTCAAGAAACAATTTTTGCAAGTAGTTTAGTTTGGTTAGTTTATTTATTAGTGTCATAGATAGGTTTATATTAACATTGCAATGAAGTTACTGTGAAAATCCCCGAGCCACCACACTCCGGCACCTGTTCAGGTACACTGAGGGAGAATTTAGCATGGCCAATACCCTAACCAGCTGGAATCTCTTACCAAGTATACCAAGAAAGTAAGATCAGATGACACAAGTGGACATTGGTGAAATTTAACTTTGGAAAATATATCAAGGAAAACGTACTTAATTGAAGAATTACAGATATTTGAAATGTATAAAAAAGCAAAGTTATAAAGGCACATGCGCTAAGGTTGTTAGAATCATAATTCATTGCAATGATGGATAAAGCATGAGAAATATTTTAATATACCTTTACAGCTCTTTCATTTTCTATCTTTTCAACAACTAGATTTTCTCTGTCACAGAGCTCCCATGCATTTGGGGATAAAATAATAGTGTTGGCTGAAGCAAGTCCTTCAGCTTTCCGAACCTCATCTACTGCTCGACCAATTAGTGCATAAAAGCGAGACTCCTCATCCCCCATTACGACTTTGGAAAGCTTTCCTGCTGAAATACCTGCAAAGAAAATGCACATTGAATGGCAACCTTCTGTTCATTGCCGGTTCCCAGGATCACGCGTGGCGGAACCTGACGCCAGTGGGGTTTTACAGTCCCACCAAAGTCAAAAAGATTTTGAATGGCTTGCTGCATTTTACAGGCCTGCCCCTGGTGTGATGGGGCCGTAAAATGCCACCCCCTAACTTTGTAACACCAGGCATGTTAATCTTCCTTGATGTTTATTAACAACAATATTTGTTTGTCTGATTTTCACCTGCTAACTTATAATAGCAACTAAAATGTTCAATGAAAAATATCTTTCACAATAATGTATAAAATGAAGCACAAATATAAAGCATGATTTTAACTGCCAAGGGGGTGCAGGCTTAGGTAGTTGTTAAAGACCTGGAAAGTGGCACCAAGTTGGAAGCCCGACATGAAGTCACTCCAGGTTTAACTGGGTGGGTGTGTAGCAAAGGAGTTGTTGGGTAAATAATTTCAATAGGCTTTACCTAGGGACACATGAGGCAGATAAAGCACATGCTTCCATTTTTTTTCCATCATCTGTTTCTGCTGGGACAGTTCACTAACCTGAAACCAGAGGCTATAGATTGAGGGACGCTACTCCACATCAAGCAAGGTGTAAGAGTTCCTCTCACTCTTACTGCCTACCATAGGTACATTAAAAGGATTGATAGTCAACCTCTTGGACCATGTTACGAATGCACCTTCCATGGCCATCGAGTCTTGGAAAGGGACTCAACCCCAGGGCTTATGGCTCAGAGGCAGGGATGCTATCCACTGTGCCACAAGACCTACAATTTCAATAATTAAATAGGTAATTAAATGTGAATTTAATCCAGAATTCTGAATAGCCAGCGCACAAGTTTCCCAAGAAACTCACCAGGGTCAACTAGGTGAGAAATAGCAGGCACAATTGTTCAATGAAAATAATGGTTGAAAGTCTTTAAACAGTGAAACATATAGCTGTTGGACTGCCAATGTGGCAGCCTTGTGCTCACACCACCTTTTCAGACAGCCCAAGTTCATTGCTTCACAAGTGATTTGCAACTCTCTGAAGGTCATTTTACCTCATTTGGATTTTAAGCACCTTAGCTGATTTTCCCCGCCATCCACCTTCACTGCATTATGGGAGCAGCTTAATCAGGTCTACCTTGGACCTCTGATGAGGGATAAGAGGAACAACAACAGAAACACCGGCAGCACAGCAAGCAGCAGGAGCAACACTAGCAACAACAGCATAAGGAAGCAACATGAGCTCTGGCAGCAACACCAATGGTCTTTTCCTAGCCTGGCTAGCTCAGTTGGGATGTGGAAATGCTGGCATTGGACTGGGGTAAACACAGTAAGGAGTCTAACAACACCAGGTTAAAGTCCAACACGTTTATTTGGTAGCAAACAGTTTTTTTTAATACTTTTCCAATTCAATCAAATCAAATCCAATTCAGAGTCTCAACAAGTTGAGACATTTCAGATCCAGGCTGACAAGACAGGGTGAGCGACCAAACCACCCTGTCCTGGGCCTGATCTACATGAGCCAAGCTGATTGGAGAAGGGGGAGGTTCCTCCTCCAAGACTTGAGCTCATTTGCATCTTAGCCAAAAGGCCGAGATGCCGCTTTTAAAAATTGCTTCATATGAAACATATGAAGCCTCAGCGTAACCCAATGACCTCGACCAAGTGCGGCCGACAATGGGGTGCCGACCACACACTTGATCTTAGCCAAAAGGCCGAGCAAACAGTTGCACAGCATGAAATTCGGGTTGTGGGTTCATGCTCCATGTTGACTGTCATCATCTACAAAAATAGGCAGGAAAGTAAATTGTGAAGGGGACATAGCAAGTTGGCAAAGGGATATGGAAAGCTTAAGTGGATGAGCAAAAATTGGCAAATACAGTATAATGTGGGGAAGTGTGAACTTGCCCACTTTGACTGGAAGAATAGAAAAACATCATATTCTTTGAAAGAAGAGAGATCGCAGAATTCTGAAATACAGAGGGATCTGGGTATCCTAGTACTCGAATCACAAAAACTTCGTATGTAAGTACAACAAATGATTAGGAAGGTAAATGGCATATTATTGTCTATTGTGAAGGGAACGGAATATAAAAGTAGGGATGTTTTGCTACAGTCGCACAGGGCGTTGGTGAGACCACATTGGTCTGCGCACAGTTTTAGTCTCCTTATTTAATAAAGAATATCAATGCAGTAGAAGCAGTTCAGAATGCTCACTTCACTGATACCTGGGGTGGGGGTGGTTACCTCATGAGCAAAGGTTGGACAGGCCAGGTCTCTATCCACTGGAGTTTCGAAGATTGAGAGGTGCTCTTATTGAATCATATAAGATAATGAGGGGACTTGATGGATATTTTATATTTTGGGAGAGACTAGAACTAGAGGACACACAGGTGTCTCCCATTTAAGGAGAAGATGAGGAGAATATTTTTCTCTCATAGGGTCTGAGGAAGGAGACTCTCTTCCTGATGGAGGCAGGATCATTGAATATTTTTAAGGCAGAGGTAGATAGATTTTTGACCAACAAGGTTATCAGGAGTAGGTGGGAATGTAGAGTTGGGGCTGCAATCAGATCAGCCACGGTCTTATTGAATGGTCTACTCCTGGTCTTAATTCATATTTTTGTATGTTCCTCAGTCACATGCTGCTCCAGAGGATGGACTATTTTTGTACTTTGATCTTATCTTTAGGTTTATTACATTCAGCTGAACCTTCTGTGATAGCATGCCCATGGTCTTGGCATATTTACCGAATGAGGATGCCCTAAACTTGGTGTTTTGTTTCGGTTTAGCATTTATTTTATGCACCTATTTATGCATAAAATAAATGCGACACAGTGCATAAAATAAATGTGGGGCGGTTCGGTGGCACAGTGGTTAGCACTGCTGCTTCACGGCACCTGAGACTAGGATTCGATTCCCAGCTTGGGTCACTGTCTGTGCAGAGTCTGCACATTCTCCCTGTGTCTGCGCGGGTTTTCTCCGAGTGCTCCGGGTTTCCTCCCACAGTCCAAAAGATGTGCTGGTTAGATGCATTGGCCGTGCTAAATTCTCCCTCAGTGTACCCGAACAGGCGCTGGACTGTGGCGACTAGGGGATTTTCACCGTAACTTCATTGCAGTGTTAATGTAAGCCTACTTGTGACACTAATAAATAAACTTTAAAAAATTATAGAAAATGGTCACATCTAGATAAATAATTATCTAAATGTGACCATTAGGGACATTTTGAGCAAAATATTTCACATTAAAGCTATTATCAGTTGCTCCTTGGACTTCATTCAGTGCTGCCAAACCACAGACCCCTCACCTCGTGGCCCCAAACTGCAGCATATGAGGAGAAGGCTGCTGATAGCAAGATAAGTTCAGGAGGGTCTCATTACTGGGGCAGGAATTAACCCAATCTACAGCAGCATTCCTACTCTCTTTTCCTGACATTTGCTTTCTGGCAGATTTATCTGGCATGAAATATGTTGAAATGAATTGGAGTTTTGCAGGGACCTCATTCCCCCACCAAAACAAAGAATTCAACAAGGAATGGAGCCTCTCATTTCAATTATCCTTTTGCTCCATTACTGCTGATCTGGGAGGAGTTAAAATACCATCCCAAATCCTAAAAACTGATCATTTCAACCAAATAAGCAGTAAGTCATGGTTTGTAAAATATATTTCAATTAACTATATGCAAGAATAACAAAATTGATCTTGCATATCAGCACGTGTTGAGTGCTTATGAATCAGGTTTAACAGTCAATGATATATTTGTTACTGTTTCTTCCAACACAAAGTTTAACAATGAGTGTAATGCATAAATTAGATAGGACAAGATTACAACAGGTACTGATAAACACTTAGTAATTACCTATTTTTACTCTGAGTTTGACTCCTACTTCAGTTTCCCTATTGTCACATTTGTCCTGGATATTTAGACTACATTTTACCGCTAAAGTGAGAATTTCACTCAATTCTTTCCTTCTCTCTCTCCATAGTGCTAACATTGCATCACCTGTGGGAAAGAAAATGATTATATGCAATGCTAAACAATCCTTCTGTTCTGCAATCCAAAATAAGTATCAATTACATAATAGAACATGTTAATTTGCATCTTCTTACCCGCATAGTTCACAATATCTCCCCCTGCTCGAAGGATATCTAAAAGAAATTCAGATTGTTCAGCATTATTTAGAGTTATTACAGAAGCGAAATAAGTTAAAACTAGAAGCATATAAATAACCACTTCAATGCATTTCACATTATTTCAAAACCATATTACTATCATTGGGGCTGGATTAGTTTCCTGAATTTCCTGCATTTGGAGATGGATTAAAATAGGTGTTTCAAGGGTGCCATCCCAAATCCACTACTACAATTTTGTATCAGAATTATCCTCCAAAAATGCACCCTTCCCAGTAGAAACAGATGCAGAGGGAGGGAGTGCAAGCCATTCCTACAGAATGTCAGGTTTCCTGCTGCTGAAGGAAGCAATTGATAAAATACATTTGACACTCAAATCCCTGTATGAGACAATTTTATTTCAGGAAAGACTTTCATTCTCATCATGGTTAGCAACTGTTCCACTGCCAATTCGCTTATCATATATATCAGTTTTAGATGCCCAGGAAGCTGCCACAATAATTGCATCATGTGACAATCTGTCAAACCAGCTCCCATCACTCAAAGACACGAAGCCATGTATTGGGATTATCAGGGATTATGCTGGATATGAGGTTTCTGCAGGCACTGCAGTAGGTGTCACAAAGCAGAACAGGGGAAGAAATCACATTTTAGCTCTCTGGATAAATCTGATGAAGCCCTGATATACAGTCCAGGAAGAAATCAAGAATCATTGTAGCTTGTGGCATTCTATATATGATTGCAATTAAGAAGGCTTGTCACTTCCAACAGCTGAAGGCAATGACGAAGGAGTGGGTGGAAGGTCACCTGTCTCCACAAAATGAGATGGTTGGACAAGAGGAGAGAATGCAGGATCGTGCAGTCAGTGACCAAGAAAGGCAGGTACCACTGACAGCTTAGTGTTTTCAATAAATAAAGATTGAATGAAGGAATATAAATTATTCTACACCTGCCTGTTTTTACCCTCTACACCTTTACATGGTCCTTCACTATCAAAGGCTTCTGCAAAGTTTCTTTGTAAGGTAGTGACCTTGATTTCAGATGTCATCATCCAAACTTCCTACAATTTAAAGCATACTTAGGATGGACTCAGCGCTCTATATTTACAGAAGATTATTCTCTAAAACATTGCCAAAAGTTCTAATAACCCTGTCTGCAACTGCTTAGAACTATTATCATTTCTGCCAACAGGGTGAAGTTTTGGCACGCCTGTTTGACTCGTCCTCTGATGTTCTTCCTATGTGAGATTGAGAGCATTCCCTATGGAACCTAAGATGTCTTTAATCTTAGTGGCACAGCTGTTCGAGGAAGATCAACTTCTCCAATCCTTTCTCTTTTAACAGTAAGCAGTTCCTAGCCTGTGTTTGTACGTTCCTCACAGTAAACATTGGAGGAAGATTAAGGCAGCAGGTTCAATGCCACTGCCCAGAGTGAGAATATCTACAACCATTCTTTGCAGCCACATGGTGCTGGGCACAGGATCAAAGATGCTGCTGCTCACTGTCATCACAAACCAAACAGTACCAATCAGCTCTGGCAGGCCCAGTCACTGATAGGATGCAAGTTTCTACGGAAGCAATATTGGCTGCCATTCTAGAAGCAACCAATGTTTTTAGCAACTCTTCTTGCTGTCTTTCGACTGGCGCAAATTTCTAATGTGTCACATTCTCCAGCGAGTTCTGGGGACCATGAGATCCTGCAGTTTTGGGTAGTGGATTCTTCCCATTCATCCATCTTCTGAAACCATTCAAAGCATCTATGTGAGGTAAACGCTGCCCAGCAATAGCTCTTTCAAAATGAGGCATCTGAGATGTGGAATAATGACTCCCCATCCAAAGGTAATCCAAAGGCTCCTCCCTCTTCATGGGAAAGCAGCATTCTCCCTTTCTTCCAGTCTCACGTTCTCATATTCACCAGTGGTCAGTGCTTCAGTCAGTGATAATCCTTCTCATTGGAGTTGATGAGGAGGTGACAGGGAGAGAGAGAAGCTATTGCTCTGGAAATCCCTGGTTGTTATTCAGAGTAGTTGATTGATTCCTGAGAGGGAACCATGGATAAAAGAAGCCTTTAGTGAGGACTGACCCTTGAGCTGCAAGGACATGGCATTACTCGGAGAGAAAGTAGGTGAAGCTGAGAGGAATTCTAGTACAATCTTTATCTGTCCGATAACTCACTCCAACTCCCCCCTCTCATACAACCTACCCTCCTCTGTTTCTGTCCGGAATTGGGAGTGTTGCTTCTTCCAACAAAATCCAGACCCTCCAGTGCAGTGGCTATTCCCTGGTTCTATTCCTCTGCTGCTGACTGGAGGCCAGGGTTTTGGGGACAATGTTGTAGATCTGACAGTGTTGCGCACATTCTGAACTATAAGAGGACAAATCTTTAACAGCTATTTAAATTCTGCCAATTTCTATGGCACAGGGCACAACAATGTACAGATTTCTGTCAATGCTGAAGTACAGTAAGAGTTTTAACAACACCAGGTTAAAGTCCAACAGGTTTATTTGGTAGCAAATGCCATGCATTTGCTACCAAATAAACCTGTTGGACTTTAACCTGGTGTTGTTAAAACTCTTACTGTATTTACCCCAGTCCAACGCCGGCATCTCCACATAATGCTGAAGTAGAGACTTCTAACCAGTTAACTCTACTTACGATCCACAATCTCTGAAATGTATCCATTGAGTGTTCTGGTCAAGTGGTCTGCTCCACTGCCTTTCTTGCTATTCTGCGTGTAAATCTCAGTGAGACTGGTGAATCCTGTCAGAGAGAGAAAGGAGAATCCTGCATTTATTTAGGTTCAGAGGAACACTTTAGCCTTCCCCACCCATCCACACACATTGCTGCCGCTGCTTTAACCTGAAATGTCAGCGAAGAGGAGGACGCCGTGGAAATGTTCCACATCAGGGATGGGCCGATCCACCCCCTCATACACCACCAGGTCAGGCACGTTGGCGGCAAGTTTGCAGATTTTGTAGGTGCCAGCGAAGATAGATTTCTGCTTGCCGACCTTCAGCCGGGTGAGCGGCCGGACGAAGCTGACAGCATGCCGAGTGGCAGTGTAATCCATCCCCTTGCAACCTCCTTTTCCCCCCTTTCCTCTCAACTGATCTCTGGGTGCCGCCGTTTGCGTTTTCAGTTCCTTGTGACGGCTTGGGGGCATCGATTGTGACTTCACGGGACCACCGGCTGTGAAAACATATTTAAGTTTATTTATTAGTGTCACAAGTAGGCTTACATTCACACTGCAACGAGGTTACTGTGAAAATTCCCCAGTCGCCACACTCCTGCACCTGTTCAGGTACACTGAGGGAGAATTTAGCATGGCCAATACACCTAACCAACATGTCTTTTGTACTGTGGGAGTAAACCGGAGCACCCAGAGGAAGCCCACGCTGACACGGGGAGAACATGCAGACTTTGTGCTGACAGTGACCGAAGCTGGAATTGAACCCGGGTCCCTGGCGCTGTGAGGTCGCAGTGCTAACCACTGTGCCACCATGCCACCCACATTCACATCCCTTTCTTCCTGGGCTGGAAGCCCTCATCCTCATGTTAATCCTGCTGAGTTATTCTGACAGCATGCCTCCACTTCCCTGCTCTGTAAGGTAATGGGGTAATAAGTTCAGATCAAAGCAAAAATACTATGGATGCTGGAAATCTGAAATAAAAATAGAAAATGCTGGATAAACTCAGCAAGTTTGGCAGCATCTATGAGAGTGAGAAACAGAGTGAACTTCCGAGTCCCTGTGACTCTTCCTCAGAGCTTCAGATGAGTTTAGATACATTTGCAGTCATCCCATTTTTGTACCAGCTTTTTTAATTTAAAAATTGACTTGCTCTCAGTTGTGACAACAGATACAGTGGCACAGTGATTAGCACTGCTGTCTCACAGCACCAGTGACCTGGGTTTGATTCTGGCTTGGGTCACTGTGGGTGGAGTTTGCACGTTCTCCCCGTGTCTGTGTGGGTTTCCTCTGGGTGCTCCAGTTTCCTCCCACAGTCCGAAAGACATGCTGGTTAGGTGGCTTGGCCATGCCAAATTCTCCCTCAGTGTACCCGAACAGGCGCCGGAGTGTGGCGACTGGGGGATTTTCATAATAACTTCATTGCAGAGCTAATGTAAGCCTACTAGTGACACTAGCAAATAAACTTTAAAACTTTAAAAGACAGCAGTTAATACATTTATTTGTAATGCTTCACAGTCAGCACAGCGCATTCCAGCAATTTTCTGCTTTAAAAGGTTGGAAATTCATGAGGAGTGCAACTGTGATTTCCCAAAATATGCTTTTAATGTTAAGTTTCAAAAGTCAGACTCTGGAACTGCAAGTTTTAATTCCGCATTGCTTGTCCCTATGATCCATACAGACCATTTGATTTGTTGGTTACCTTTAAGGAAAATAAAATGGACACATGAGTAAACTGATGGCCTTCCAGGGGATGATGGTTTGCCCACTGGTGGTGAACTGTGTGTTTAACATTATCTGGTGTGGCTCAGCAGTCTCACTCGAGCAGAGCAATCTCTGCCACATTCATTGCAGAAGGAGAAGAAATGAAAAGACAAGGGTTAGAATTTTACCGTCCCGCGCTCCACAGGAATCGGAGCAGGCGAGGGGCCGACTATAGAAAGGTCCGTTGACCTTGGAGATGATTTTACGGTTTTGGGATGAGCGAGGCCGTAAAATCACGTCCAAAGAGTTAACTCTGTTTCTCTCTCCAGACTTGTTGAGTTTATCCAGCATTTTCTGTTTTATTTAAGAGTTCACAGAGGTGTTCTGCACACAGGCAGCAGGTGTACGTTTGGCCATCCCAGTGTCGAGGAGACCATGTTATGGGCAGTGTAAACCAAATTGAAAGGTGTACAAGTATGTCATAGCATCACCTGCTGAAACAGGTGGGACCTTGAACAGTGAGAAGGAAAGGAGGTCAAAGGGTAGGTGTTGCATTTCCCGTACTTCGGTATCACAGAATTGTTATGGCGCAGATGGAGGCCATTTAGCCCATCATCTCTGCACCGACTCACCAAATGTGCGTTATGCTTTAGTGCCATTCTCCCGCCTTTTCTCTGTACCCCTGCACATTGTTTCTATTTGAATAATCATCAAATTCCCTCTTGAATTGAACCTGCCTCCACCACACTTCCAGGCAGAGCATTCCAGACCCAAATCACTTGGTGCGTAATTTTTTTTTGTCACATCACATTTGCTTCTGCAAACCAATCTGATAATCATCAGATAATCTGTTTTGTGATGTCGATTGAGACCCAGATTGTGGGGATAACTCCCCTGCTGTTTGCAATTAAGTGATGGAATTTCTTACATCCCACTCAGAGAGTAGATTGGGCCTTGCCTTGCCTCCTCATGAAATAGCGGATATGTGGCACAGTGGCACAGTGGTTAGCACTGCTGCCTCACAACTCCAGGGACCCAGATTCAATATCAGCCTTGGGTGACAGTGTGGAGTTTGCACATTCTCCCTGTGTCTGCATGGGTTTCCTCCGGGTGCTCTGGTTTCCTCCCAGGGTCCAAAGGTGGGCAAGTTAGGCAGATTAGCCATTCTACATTGCTCCTTAGTGTCCCAAGATGTGTAGGTTAGGTTGATTAGCCATGGCAAATAAATGGGTTACATGGGCAGGGGGCTTGTGGGTGGGATAATCTGTTGACGAGTCGGTGCAAACTCAATGGGCTAAATGGCCTCTTGTGCACTGTAGGGATTCTATGATTCTATGCGGTCACATGTGATGATAGGGTAGTGTGGGTGATTTTACTCAACTGCAAAACTGCTGGAGGGGGCAAATGCAATTTTGTCCATGAGCTAGAGTTTTTTGGGGCTTTTTGTTTGTTTTCCTGGATATGCTACAATTTCCTGTCTGGCAGAAGCTAAAGCACAGGAAGAGATCATTTGGATTTATGCCGGTCCTGGTACTAGGTACTCAAATGTGCTACTCGAATCCCAATTCTCTGCCAATTCCCTGTATTACTCTATCATCTTCCTTCTGAATTACTATCCAATCCAATTCTAAATTATGTTATAGTCTCAATCTCAATATCCAGTGGTGTGTTATCATAATTGACTGCATGAAAAAAAAATTCTAATTTTCCCCTGAATTTTCATGGTGTTATTTTTGAGTTTAAACCTCCTGGTTACTGATTACTGAATTGCCAGCTGATGGAAGCAATCCACTTATCTTCTCAGGATCTACCATCATCTTTAAAGGACAATTTTGGGAAGGGCTATGTCCATGTTAGTTTCTTCTTAGGTATTTTTTAATTTTTACTATTACAGATTCACGTCATTTGGTTGGAGGTTTTGTGAAGTTGTGAAAACTCCAAGTGCGGAAATCTCTTTCTTTTCAGAGCTATGTGAGTGTGTGGAAAGATGGTGATGTGGTGGTATTGTCAGTGGACTGGTAATCCAGAGACCCAGGGTAATGCCCAGGTTCAAATCCCACCATGGCAGATGGTGAAATTTGAAATTAATAACAATCGGGAATCACAAAACTATTGCCAATTGTTGTAAAAGCCATCTGGTTCACTAGGGAACGAAATCTGGCACCTTTACCTGGTCTGGCTACATGTGACTCCATACCCCATAGCAGTGTGGTTGACTCTTAAAAGTACTGGTCTTATTCCCATGAATGAAAAAAAAATGTAACTGGTTTAAATTGTTGTGATGTTCCTTGGCCAAATAATGGTTCTAATTCTTGTAACATTCGATCCCATACTCAAAGTTAACAATTGGATATTAATTGTATATTAAAGGGGAAAGATGTATAATTTGTGTGATATTTAATGTGTAAGAGAGTCTTCATCATTTTAGTCTTTTAAAATATATTTATTTGATTTCAGTGTCTTGAACAAGGATGTGGAGGTTTTGGAGAGGGTACAGAAAAGATTTACCAGGATGTTGCCTGGTATGGAGGGCATTAGCTATGAGGAGAGGTTGGAGAAAATTGGTTTGTTCTCACTGGAACGACGGAGGTTGAGGGGCGACCTGATAGAAGTCTACAAGATTATGAGAGGCATGGACAGAGTGGAGAGTCAGAAGCTTTTTCCCAGGGTGGAAGAGTCAATTACTAGGGGGCACAGGTTTAAGGTGCGAGGGACAAGGTTTAAAGGAGATGTATGAGGCAGATTTTTTACACAGAGGGTGGTGGGCACCTGGAGCTTGTTGCTGGGGGAGGTAATGGAAGCAGATATGGTAGTGACTTTTAAGAGGCGTCTTGACAAATACATGAATGGGATGGGAATAGAGGGATATGGTCCGCAGAAGAGTAGGGGGTTTTAGTTAAGTCGAGTAGCATGGTCGGTGCAAGCTTGGAGAGCCGAAGGGCCTGTTCCTGTGCTGTCATTTTCTTTGTTCTTTGTTGTTTGAACCATGTGTAGCAAATTCACTTTGGATTATTGTTAAATTGTCTGCTACTGTGTACTTTGTTTAAAAGACAGTGTTCAACTATGTGATCATATTGTTGTATCCTGGACTTAACATAATGAAAAGTCTGTAAGACTGAACTTCAGATTCAGGTGTCATAAAAGTTTTATTCGTGCTTATTATTTATGCCTTCGAAGCTTCACACTAGTTATTAGCTTAAAGCATGCTATATTTCAAACTGGGATATTAGACGTAATTTTTTAAAGTAAAAAGACCTTTCGAACTGAACAAAAGACCTCAAATATGTACTGATTACATGTATTCATTCAAATAAATACAAATTATCTTATAGAAAAATAATTTTCTAAAATAAATCTAAACAGTAGTTTTGGCATTTTGTACCATACAAAATTGCTGAGATGACACTATAGCTCTCATACTATTCATTTTGAGCATCCTTTTGATAGCATTTATTAACTTCAAATCCTACTTCAAAACAGCACGTTACACTTTGAGTCAATTCTCTTGCATGCAAAGCATTATGGCTTCATATAACATTCTGTGTCATTTGCGGAACAAAAAAGCTGTAAATATTTTATCAACACATGGCCGATGTTGCAAGACAAAATGCTTAATTGAAATTGGTCTCTTCTTTTACTTGTACTCGCTGAAGAATTCTATTTCCGAGTCCCTGGAGAGAGAGCAACAGTTAGATTCTTTGCACAATAATACTTGTGAAATTAAACTGCATATAGAGCCCTGCATAATATTGCCCAAATCAAGCAGCAACTATAATCTTGCTACAGCTGAAATCCCAATCTTTTAAAGTTGGCAAGTGTGTATGTTCCAGCTTGGAAAAGAACAAGCCATGGGAACTGGAAATCAAAATGCAGCCTTCGTTAGAACTGCATCCAACCTGCAATGTTAACCACCCTTTCCCTTTAGATACTGAGTAATGTGTTGCTCTTATCCAGCATTTCAGATAATCAGTGAGATGTAGAAATGTAATTACATTAAATTACTCATTCAAACTTGGAGACTTTCACGTAACACGTGAGTGACAAAAACAATCATTTAAACAATTTATGTATTTTATTGTGTATTCCAAACTAAGCCATTGGAAATGATCTTTGAAGTTTTCTCTAATTACTTTAGTAGAAACTTATTTAAACTATGTAGCTTTGAGCACAAATAGCTTCTTCAACAAATATTATGCTGATAGACTATGAATTTGATACTAGATTTGTGTCCATTTCAAAATAAAGCCATAAACATTTGGGATTACACATTAGCTGATAAATCTTTGCAGCATTAAATGGGAGGAAATAATAAGGAGGTTCTCTCGCAAGCATCATCTATTCAATCTTAATGAGGTACTTTAAACCTTTCAAATTGAATTCAAAAATTGGAAGGGTTCTGCAACAGGCAATGGGCATTCTGTCAGTTTACAATTTAAGAAGTGAAAATTACCCTCACAGGAAAATGAAGCACAAACTATTGAGTATTTTTGTTACAATAAAGCTGTCAATTTATTTTTCCTACATTACTAGTGAACAGAGAGCACATGTGAGAGAACAACCCTAATATTATTTCTTTTATGGGTAATACTGAACTGATTTTTACCAGCTAATTCATTGGAATCACATGGCTGAATATACAAATTGGTGGAGTAATTGTGTATTATGTTTGTTGCACGTTTAAAATGTGCGCTGATAGATTTAATATACTGCAGTTTCTTGCTTTTTACCTTGACTGAACATTTTTGGAGTTTAAGAGCCAGTTCAGAAACTCATTGGCAGCAATGGTGTCCAAAACAACGTTAATTTCACTGGTGAAGGTACCATCAGCATGCCTTCTATCCATGTCCTCATGGATCACTTCATTCAAAATTTCATTACTTTCTTCTGGAAACCTAAAAGTGTAAAACGTACTTTAGACTAATAATCAATTAGTCAAAAAGATAGTTTAGTTCTTTAGGACAAATTATGCAATTAATTCTCTAGGATAAATTATGCAATGAACAGCCCTTTAATTAAAATAGTACAAAATTGGAATAATAATGTAACCATAAGAGCAACATGATTTCAATTATGTAATAGAAAGTCATCCTTTCTGGCTTCATTATATTATTAACCTGTTAGTAACGCCTCCATCTTATGATGATAATATTACAAGTTCCTAACTTAATAATATCTCCTTCAGTTTAACAGTGAAACAATTTTATTGGCAAATTCATTGGAGCCATACAGCTGAACATATATTACTTTTTAAACAATTGTAAAGTGATTTGCTGCTGCAATTTAGTGTGTTGGTGTAAAATGTGTGAAACGCAATTACTTAACAATGGGTTTAAGTATTTAGTAGTAAAGTCACTGCACCAACAACTAATTGTGAATCATTTTAAACACTTACTCTCTTCTGCCACGACCCTTTATTAGCCAGTTAATTAAGTTCTTTGCTGCCTTTGCCTCCAGGTAAGATCTTAAGTCATCACTGGAGCTCACTTCTGTGTGTCTGGTAGGTTCAATGTGTCTCTTAGAAATGCTCCTGCTAAATTTCATCAAAATTTCTCTTTATATAATGCAAACAGTATCCACAATAATGATAACATGTCACATGCATTTAGTTAAAGATAAACCTTTATGTTGGCCAAGGGCATTCTGAAATACCAAAATTAATAATATAAGACTTTTGCATTGTTTCCACTTATGTTCAACATTGTACATTTCATACTTATGAAAGTTAATTATACTAATTGAAACAATAAATACAACACGCAAGGGCGGCATAATTCTCTGAGTTAAGTGTTTCAGGATTATAAAATTGAACCTTGAATATCTTGCGAGATCAATAACTTACCCACTTTGGCGCTTGCTGTAACTTTTAAGTGAGTCTACAAAGCGTTTTGCTTTGAAGTAGTCGGAAAGAGAATCTACATCACTTGTGTAAGTTCCTTCAGCATGCCTCTTGGTTTTGTCACTGCTTGAATGGGAGTTAAATTGTATAAGTAGCACTACACATATCCAAAATGCAATTGCAGAACTTCTTAGCCCAGTAAGTACAGTCACATTTGCAGCTTTCAGAATATGTATATCGTTTATAAAATTTGATAGTTGTAAAATAAATAAGTCAATAAAAGCTCTAATTGGACTAGTAGAGCTGAATGAAATGTATAATATTAATTCATTAGGGTTAAAGTAAATGTAAAATTGGGTAAAATCAGAGAAAAGGCACAAATGAAAGCTTTCCACATCAGCAATAAGTTATAAAGACGGGACTCTAAAAATCAGTCTTCATTTCTAAAACAGACAATTAATAATTGAACCGGATTTTTAAAAGGGGATTTACTAGCCAACGGGATAAGAGGTGTTTGATACCAAGCTAGATAATGATAAAATATTGTGTATGGAAGGACCATAAAATTGATTGCTGATTAGGAAATAGATCAAAGAGTGATTGGTAATTCTGAAGTTTTCAGTCCGATGCTTAGCTTCAGTTTTCTAAAAGTAGTTAAAGTACTAGATTATATTTACATTGAGTGAAAAGAGGAAGCAAAAACTGCTGTTTGATATTCTAAAACAGAAAGTATTGTAAACATTGCATACATCATGCAGCAGCTATGGGGAGAACAGATAGGAAACATATCAGGGTGTAAATCTTTATCAGACCTATGCAGGAGCAAGTAAGAAAGGCACTTTTGGATACGAGGGATTTAAGTTATAATGGAAACTTAATAGAGTTTAACTAATTTTCTTTGGGAAGGAGAATGCAAGATAACATAGTTGAAGTTTTCAAGATTACTAAGGGAATCAACAGAATTGACCGAGCAACACTGTTCAGGATGGCAAATGTTTCAAATACCAATGGTACACATTAAAAACACCAGAAATTAGGAGTAAGAAGATTAATGGATTAGAGACTGAGAGCAGGCCTTACTTGGGAACCTGGTGAGACACAGCTTCCCAGAAGGGGAAAAACAGTGTAAGCGGGGAAATAAGAACACTGGTCTGAACTGGTCTTGTAATTCCTTAAAATGGAACACCAGTAAAAATGGGGGAATAAGAATACTGGTCCAAGCTGTTTTTTCCATCTGGGTTGTAAATGAGGGTAAGAGATAATTGGATTGCACCACTGGTCGAGTGGAGGGAACAGTAGAAACAACCATTTTAGCTGTCGACACTATTTCATTCAGAATTCTGACCAGACAAATTTCTTGGAGAGAGACTGTTTGAGGGCCTGATCTGTGATAGTGATGTGTTTCTTGTTGACTATCTTTTTCCATTAACATAACTTATTAGAGATACTATTGGGTACAAGTTGCTACTTTTGCTCTCATTATAAACTGAGATTTCAATATGTTGAATTTTTATAACAAATAGAAATATGTCAGTAATTGTAGTTGGTATGATAGAGATCATCGGTTGTTTTAGTAGTAAAAGAACCAGAAGGTAAGGAAATATATCACACATAGAAGTGAAGAAGGACATAGCTGAATATTACTGGCTGCGTTCAATATAAATATTGAAAAATCTTTATGGAAAACAATTTACCCATTTCGTTTTGTGCTCATCAGCCATTGTACAAAGTCTTTTGCACGTCTATTGTCCATGTATTTACTGTAATCACTGGTGAAAGTGCCTTCAGAATGGCGTTTCACATCCTCCAATGGGTTGGATTGTTTCTCCAACGTGCTGTTTCGAAATACATAGTATATATTATTACCTGTGCTTAACTGGACAAGTTTGCAATAACTTATTACATGGTTAATATTCCTCCCTTAACAACACAATGTAAAAAAGTGGTAATTCATTTAAATTTCTGGTTGTGAAACCTTGCTTTGTGTATAATTGGGTGCTATATAGGGGCTCAATTTCTGCTTTGAGTACAATAAACAATCTCAATGGAAATTGTGCTTGAAATTGCACTGGCTTTCTGAAATTATGGTTCCTATTAATGTTCAAACTTATTTACATGATCATAAAAATAAAGTTTTCCACAAAGGAGTGTTATCAGGCAGAGTAATAGATGTAATAGTTTATTGTTTCTTTCCATCAAATCAAGTCATTGATATATTTAAGATCAATAATCTTAAATAATCAGTTTTATAAATATAGCTAAAAATGGGTTTACCAGGAAAATAAGCACTTTTTTAGTAAGAATATCTAGTAAAATGATTGATTTCAAATCAATGAAAAATCCTTCAGAAAGCTATACTGTAGAAATTACTGGTTTAATTGGCACACACCGGACAGTTGAAAATATCTGATCAGTGTTTTTGCACCTAAAATGAAACTTCATTTGAAGAGCTTCCATGGTTGTTAATGGGTTCAATTCTTAGAGACTCACCATGCTCATTATTTTGATCGGGGTGCAGTCAGTTTACTGTGTGGGGCCTGCTTCCAGCGCTATGTTTCCCTGAGGAAGGAACAGCACTCCGAAAGCTCATGATTCCAAATAAACCTGTTGGACTTTAACCTGATGCTGTGAGACTACTTACTGTGCCCACCCCAGTCCAACGCTGGCATCTCCACATTATGTTTTCCTAAACCGCTGTTAAAGTTGTGGAAACCTGGGTTGCACTCAATGTAATGTGTTTAAAATTCCTCAATCCTTTATGCTGGATTGATTGATTCCAGACAAATAATTAGAATTCTGGGCCATAAAGCTCAAATTTATGCTCTTATTAATATACACATTTAATCAGCTCTTAGTACTAACAGATTTTGTTTTCATTTAGTATCTGTCCATTAATGAGGCAACGTAAATAATAACCAAGCCTGCAGCCCACACAAATCAAAAAGAGCACACAAATGAATAATGTAAGCACAAAAAACACTGAGTTGCTTATACTGTGTTCACTGGATTACCAGGGCACAGGTGTCCCACAAGTTGCAGTTTTGACACACCTACATTTATGTTTCATTTAACTGCATGTCCAAATGTAAGGTGGCGCAGAACAATAACGGCAGATATGTGTTATACACAGATGTTAAATGTTACCATGGCAGGTGTAGCAGCAACTATCCAAGCAATGATTTACAACAACAATAAAACTTTAGCTATTAGCTGTTGAGGTGGATGTTCTATTTTATATAAACTATTGTAAAAAGTGCTTGACTTCCTGAACAGATGGCAGTGCTGATGGAACACAATTTATGTTGGGATAATGGATTTTAGGTTGGGACTTTTGAAACTGGCCACTGGTGTTTAACTTAAAGGAGTGGATGATCTGGAAGTTTCCAATGCATGTGCTTATTTGCCATTTTAGTTCTGTTCAGTGGTCTATAGCTTACCTGGATGTTTCCTCTGTGTCCTGCAGCGGATTTTGGCAACTGTTTTGTACAAGTATCAAAAGCAACAAAACGGCAATGGAATTGACACCTTTCATCTTATTCTCCTGCACAGAACACACATAATTCAAAAGTATTCATAGAACATTTTTGATATCAGCCATTTATATTGCTAACCAGCTAAAGTATTGAAGCATTTTTACAAAGGTGCACAAAAAAAGTTGAAAATTGCATAGAGTTACACAGAAATTATAATACATCAGGTTTTTTGCCTCCAACCTTCCTTATTCCAGTTTCTACTCCACGTGGGCAGTCACCCCAATCTTACGTGCCTGTCTTATTCCCAAATTCCTTTACTCTCCATTCTCAAAGTTGCCCGATCTAGTTAACAATAGCATTGTGCAAACAAGCACAAGAAATGTGAGAC
This sequence comes from Mustelus asterias, assembly GCF_964213995.1. Taxonomy (NCBI): domain Eukaryota; kingdom Metazoa; phylum Chordata; class Chondrichthyes; order Carcharhiniformes; family Triakidae; genus Mustelus; species Mustelus asterias. The sequence goes on along the minus strand of NC_135814.1, from coordinate 43,154,072 downwards.
TCAAAATTTCATTAATACAGAAAACAGAACAAATGTGAAAGTCATAGAGAAACCAGCATATTCAGCCTATTAGCCTAACTAAATAAGAAAGATCAATGAAACAAACAGACAAGGAATAATAAAATGGATTAAGCAAATTAAAACAGGCGATAGAAATGTTACACCTATTACAGAGAATGGAGGAAACCATGCCAGTATACAGCAGGACATGGGCAAGGTTCAAGCTTGGGCCAATCCTTTCAAAGGCAAATGATAATGCACCTTTGAGAACTAAACCGTTCACAGAACCAACTGAGAATATTCTTTGCAAGTAGTTTCCCCATCCCATTTCATTTTCAACAGGCATCATGCCCAGGTTTGTAAATGTGTTCTTACCTTCTGATAAATCACTTGAAACCTGAATCAACCCTCTAGAATAACCGAAGCTTCTCTTCAGGCGGTTTTGATGCGTCCTAAAGCTTAACTGCATTTCTACCAATATCTGGTCCCTTTATATAGTCAAAGGGATGGTTGGGCAATATGGGGAAGAACCTCGTCACTTCCATTAAAAAACTCTCTCCGTGCTGTTGTCATCCTCCTTTCTCTGACATTTTGGATTACCAATTGTTGAATCATCCTTTTTTTTTAAACTTTGCTTTCCACCTGATTTGAAAGGTTTCAAGTAAATCGCTTACTATTATTTGATTTTTACTCTTCCGGATGAGTTCCTATTTTCCGAACAATTGCACACTTTTAACTCAAAGTGAATTGTGCATAACAAAACCATTCAGCTTCTTTACATTGTGAAATGTTTGTGTTCAGTGATTCTGGTGACATGGAGAGAAACTGCGTGTTAGTGAGAGATGGATGGAGACATCTCAGGTTGCTGGTTCAAAAGCTGGACAATGTATTGCACCTAAGAGGAAAATTTTAGTTGTATTCAGATTATAAATAATTTATATACTTCAGCTAAAAGGAAAATTACAACCTATCTGATTTTTACAGCGGCTTAAGCCAGTAGGTGTGTTATTTTTAGATATTAAGAAAGTTACGTTTTAATTTCAAATACATTAATTTCATATCACTGCTTACATTAATCCCAAATGTTTCTGACCATTAGATTTATTTTGCTAATAGTTCATAGAATAGAACATCATAGAATCCCTAAGGTGCAGAAAGTGGCCATTCAGCCCATCAAGCCTGTACCGATAACAATCCCACCAAGGCCCTAACCCCGTAAACCCTGCTAATCTCCTCAACACTAAGGAGCAATTTACCATGGCACATCTTTAGACTGTGGGAGGAAACCGGAGCACCTGGAGGAAAACGACGCAGAGTCAGAGAAAATGTGCAAACTCCACACAGTCGCCCGAGGCCGGAATTGGATACGGGGTTCCTGGCGCTGTGAGGCAGCTGTGCTAACCACTGTGCCATCATGCTGCTGCTGTTGTTTAAGGTTTTCACATTTTTCTTGTGTTTCTTCAATTAAATATGTCAAATGATATAAAGAGGAAAATTCATTATATTTAGAATGTTTTATCTCACTAACTTTCTCTTTGTTTAATTAGAATATTGATCTGGCTTGTTTCTAATGTTCTTTCTTTCAGCCACTTCTTATTACCATCAGTTCCATTTTAAAGCTGATTAGTCACAAATGTGATCAGGGCAATTTGTTATTTTTGCTTTGTCCAGATATTCTGAATGAAGAGTTATTTCCTGCATATCAAACACATGGAATTATATGAATGGTTCTCCAATAAACCTTCAGGAGGATAAAGAAAATAAATACTGTAATTTAATGTGAAGGCATAATGCATGTATTGATTTTTTAAAAATTGTTTTCAAACAATATGTTCAGAATCAATATTACATATAATCTAATTTTCCAGTTACCATTGCTTCAAAGATGCCCTTGTATTTTTTTTATTGATGAATGTCATTGAATTACATGAGTAACAACATATTGTTAAATTAAGATGACAATTAAAGCAACCAAAATGAAAAATAAGATTGTCGCTTTTTGTTTTTAAAAAAAACATTTACACAGCAGCATCCATTTAGAATTCTGAGTTTTGTTAATCTCTCAGAATTATTTTCAAAGTGATTGAAAGTAAACTTTGAGCTATTTTCAGACATTTGGAAATAAAGACACTTCATAACAGTGGTTATCACAGCAATAGATGCAACCTATTCCAATATGTAAAGATGGATTAGCCATGGTAAGTGTGTGGGGTTATGGGGATAGGGCGGGAGAGAGGGCCTGGGTAAAATGCTCCCATCAGCTGACCTGATGGGCTGAATGGCCTCTTCTGCACTGTAGGATTCTATGACTAATGTCTTACCCTTTGTTGTTTTCACTCCATCCTTCCCCATTATTCCAATTGCCTTGTATTTGCTTAGAAACTGTTAAAATTCTAACAAATCCAGCACTCTGTCACTGCCAGCAGGCTGTGGGTGAGACTGATACCCCAGGACCTGGACAGGCAGGCTCCCAGGGCCAGACATCCATACCAGCTTCCACAGAGCCTGGTTTGCAGTGGAATCTTCACCAAGCCTAAAAGGTATACTGATGACACAAAGGTTCTGGCCAAGGAAGGAGACTCTCAGTCTGGATATTTCCTTATTTCCAGCCTGTGAAAGGCTAGGACAGCAAATGAAAGCGGATGTCAGTGGGTCGAGGCTTATCAGCTCTGTTCGGATGTATTCCTCAAAGGTTGCTTGCATGACATTCATTCACATTACACATGCAGCACCAGCCTATTTAAATCTTTAGAGAGCTAAGGGAAGAATCATTGCTTTAAAAACATGTATGCTAAAGTAAGGCAGGTGAAAAAGTATTCAGAAATACAAAAAGAACTCATTTGTAAATTATATTTTCCACTGCACTAAAGTTATGAGGAAACATTCACTATGTCATGTGAAACTGCGCCTCTCAGGAAATCTCTGGCGTTCTATCCTTGCTTCAAATCTACACAGTTTAGTCTCAGTGCAGTGATTTCTGCTTTATATAAGAAGGACAAGAAGGAACGTGAATTTATAAAGTGATTTTCATGATCTCCGGACATCCCAAAACATACTGCAGCCATTGCTGTACTTCTGCAGTATAGTGGTCTCTGTTGTAATGGAAGAAATGTGGCCATCAATTTATGTACAAGTAGGTTCTAAAAACAATGGAATAATCATCAAATAATCTGGGGTTTTTTGTGTTGGCTGATGGATAAATAGTATTGGACATTGTTGAGAACTTCCCAGAATCTTTTGAAATAGTGCAATGAGATCTTTTATGTGCACTGGAGAGTGCTTCCATGCAGAGTCTTTGTATAATGCCTCAATCAATAGTCAGCACCTACAAAAATGTATTATTTCTCGGTACTGGAGTGACATCTTAGAATATTTGCTCAAGTGGGGCTTAACGCCAGAGTTTTCTGACTCAGAGGCTGCACTTCCACATGTACATCAACACTAGCACTATAAATATATCCTCTATAGACCTAAGTGTTGGTATTTCTTTTCCTGGCCCATGGTCTGAGTGGATTCTAGGTGCATTAGGGTTACTTCCTGGCAGGATGATGGACCAGAAACACTGGGAATAAAGGTGTGGGAGGAGCTACAAGCTCTCCATCAGCAGCAACACATGCAGGAAATTAACTCTGCAGGACAGAACTACATAAGGAGGTTACACAAATGCTACAACAGATACTGAACTATCAAAGAACCCTCCTCCATGTTTTGGATATGAATTGCAGTACTTAAGAGGCTGCCTGAAGGTTAATTTAGACAGGCACGTGAGTCCAAAGGTCATAGAGTCTTAGAATCCCGACAGTGCAGAAGAGGTTCTGTGACTGATTAACTTATCCAGACCCTCTCTCCCCACAGTATCTCCGTAAACTCACACATTTCCCATAGTCAGTCTATCTAACCTACACATCTTGGGACACTAAGGGGCAACTTACCATGGCCAATCTACCCACCTTGCACACCTTTGGACTATGGGAAGAAACCGGAACTTACCCTGGGAGACACGGGGAGAACGTGCAAACTCCACACAGATAGCCACTCTAGGCTGGCATTGAACCTGGTCCCTGGAGCTGTGGGGCAGCAGTGCTAACCACTGTGCCACCCTAACCAAACTTTCAACTATTGATCACTCATTTTCAAAATGGCTGACCAGTAGTTCATAGCCATTCCCTATAAATTGAAATGTGCATGGATTCAGGCAAGACAAAGAAACAACTATTTTGTTTACAGTAATTCCATGGGCCAGAGTTTAATGTCCTCTCCCCATGGTGGGTTTGAGATGTTTAATCAGGCAGCGGATGTTTAATCAGGTAGGAGGACAGAGACCCTACCGCCTTCTTATCTCCACACCTATTAAGTCCGTGAAAAGCCTTCCCATTCCTCTAGGAAAGGAGCCCCTTAAGTGGCACACTTAAGGGTCTCATCCCATTTCCGTTGGTATTATGCCAGTGGCAAGTGAAGGGTTTGCCATGCAGGGAGCATGACAAACCTGTGTGGTGTTGCTTAAGGGTACCCAGGGGTGTCCTTCAGTCAACTGCACTCTGTACTGAGCTCAAGATGCAGCGTTAGGAAGGGGAAGACACAGTGAGAGCCACCCTTCTACCCTTGCTGCCAATCACCATCTCCTATGAACTCCTAATCACACCTACACACCAAGATCTAGATCATTAATATATATCATGAAAAGCAAGGGTTCCAACACCAACCCCTCAGGGAACTCCAGTACAAACCTTCCTCCAGCCTGAAAAATATCCATTGACCATTATCGTCTGCTCTCATTATTCAGTAAATTTTGTATCTACATTACTACTGTCCCTTTTATTCCATAAGCTTTATAACTTTTCTCACCTCGTCCTACCTGATGAAGCAGCAGCGCTCTGAAAGCTCGTGCTACCAATAAGCCTGTTGGACTTTAACCTGGTGTGGTGAGACTTCTTACCGTGCCTACCCCAGTCCAATGCTGGCATCTCCACATCTTGCCTGAGTCTAGAGAACACTGACAGATCATGGCCAGCATGCTGCAATTTCCAGTCTCACTTCCTTCAATATCCTTGGATTCAACTCATCTGATCCCAGTGCTTGTCAACTTAAAGTATGCGCAGTCTATTCAACACTTCCTCCTTATCTGTTGCCATAGCCTGGGTAGTATCTCCCTCCTCGGTAAACACAGATGCAAAGTATTCATTTAAAATCTCAGCCATGTGCCCTGTTTCCATGCGTAAATCCCCTAATGTGCCCTACTCCTCTTTTTACGACCCTTTTACTATTTATATGCCAATTGAAGACCTTGGCATTCCCTGTTACATTGGTTGTCAGTCTTTTCTCATAAATCCTCTGCACTTCTCTGATGTGTTCCATTGTTCAGCAGTGATTGGTGAATGATTTAAGATAACATACAATAGGCAGAACCTGTGCTTCACTGTAATTACTGGAGTGGGAAAATCCGCAATGAAAATGGGATGATTGATTGACACCTTTGTAAACCTTCTGTGCTTATGCTGGTCTTTCCTCTGTTGAAAGAAATTGCCAGAGATATTTCTCAGTTAAGGCCAAGACATGTGTCTGATCATCTTGTGTAGCATCTTGCAAAGAATGAATGCATAGGACAGACATTTAACTGTCAAGGGTGGGAGGGATGCGGGGATGAGAGGGAGAGGAGGGTGGGCTTGGCTGCAAGTGGAGGATTGGGTTAAAGCCCCAAGACTTGACAGCAGGTAAGAAAGTCAACATGGTCCTGCCCACCTCCACCTGTGTTTTAACTCGAATAAGTTCACAGGAATCCCCTGTGGAATTGTTGGGCGAGTGATTAAAATACTTAAATCTCCAGTTAACTGAGGAATCGACCCAGTATTCCGGCTTTCACAGCCAGTGCACAGATTTCCTGAGCTGTGTGGAACATATCAGGATCAAGCGGGTAAGAGCACAGCAGTGAGTGTAAGTTCAGTAAAGTTGAGGCTGGGAATCCCTCAGACACTGAAATTTGAATAGTTGCAGTCATGCCTGGGTGAAAGACTGCTGCTCACAGCACTTCTTCTAAGAGTGCGCTCTTACTGCAGGTCAGGTGGTTTCTAATTTCTTGGGAGACGGTTCACCTGTCTAGGACTTTATTCACCTTTTGTCCACATTCACTGTGATATGGGAGCAGTTTATGGGGATGTCAGGAGATGCCTGGCATGAGGAAATTGAGTGGAGCTGTAAGGCGTGTTGGTCTGAGGAGTATTTTGCAGGAGGATTGAGGCTTCACGAAGCAATTTTTAAAAAGCCATCTTGGTATTTTGACTAAGATGAAGCTCAGATCAAGCCTGGGAGGGGGTGTAATGCCTCATCCTGTCAGCTTGGAACTGGTTTGATCAAGCCCAGGCAGGAGTATGGACTGTCTTGTCAGCTTGGATCTGTAATTCTCATTACAGAGACATTAATGTCTGTTTGGGCCAAATTGGATTTTTGATTGGAAATAAAGTACCAAAAGGTACAAAAAAATATTTTGCAGGAGCATGCTAAAAAAGTCAAGGTATCAGAAAATGTTATGCCCTAACCTTTCGTACCTCCATGAAGACCTCAAACCTTTTAATGCACTGACTCAGGATTGAGGAATAACTCCCCTCCTTTTCACTTACTCAGCCATTTCCATTGAAGGGGCTAGTCTCTTCCTCCTGTACTTGGGATACACCATCTGATTTCAGTCCCTTAGTTCCCACAGCAGGACCTCCAGCTAAGAGTGAGGGGTTTGGGGAATAGCCTCCCCAGGTCTTCTTTCCATTCTTGTGATTGTTGAAGCCTCAGGAATTAGTGCACAGTTCAGCCGTTCGGTCCCTTACTGGGGTTCCTTCAATTACAAATTCTTCCCTTGACAAAGGAGGCCCAACATCATCTCGCTTGCCCTCTGTGACTGTTCAGGAAATCTGGAGAAGGATGCTAATGCCATGGCTGCATTAAAGAACCATGGCAAAGTCGGCTTCAAAGACAAATAGGCTCCAAATTCTCTCTGACTGCATAAAGATCTGTTATGTGAAGACTTTACCCATAATTGGACTTTAGGTTGGATTCTCCCAGATGTTGGTTATCTCATTCAACAAGCCCCATAGAAGAAAACAGCTAACAGTAGAGACATAATATGATTCCATGTATTTGGAATCCTGACTATTTAGATATTGCAACAACCGACATATTCAGGGAACAAGAGATTTTATGACTGTTGTTTGCAATGTGCTCAAGAGGCGGCTAGATATAGCACTTGAGGTGAACGGGATCAACGGTTATGGGAAGAAAGCTGGATTAGACTATTGAGTTGGACGGTCAGCCATGATCGTAATGAATGGTGGAACAGGCTCGAAGGGCCAAATGGCCTCCTCCTGCTCTATGTTTCTAATTATTGGTATCCATAACTTATGTCTGTCATGTGACCACCTTTAAAGATCTATTGCTGCTGCTGCTCTCAAGATGCACTGCAGCAAATCTCAAGGCATCTTTAACAAAGCCTTCCAAACCTGTGATCACTAACACCTCAAAGGACAAGGGAAGCAGATGCAATGGGAACACCACCACCTGCAATTTCCTCTCCAAGCCACACACCATCCTGACTTGGAACTATTTCACTGCTCCTTCACTGTCATAGAATCAGAATCCCTACAGTGCAGGAGGCGATTCGGCCCAGTGAGCCTGCACCGACAACAATCCCACCTAGGCCCTATCGCCCTGACACTAAGGGGCAATTTAGCATGGCCAATCGACCTAACCTGCCCATCTTCGGACTGTGAGAGGAAACCGGAGCACCCGACGGAAACCACACAGACACGGGGAGAATGTGCAAACTCCACACAGACTGTGACCTGAGGCTGGAATTGAACCCAGGCATCTGGAGCTGTCAGGCAGCAGTGCGAACCACTGTGCCACCCTGTCATTGGGTCAAAATCCTGGGACTCCCTTCCTAATAGCATTGTGAGTGTACCTACATCATATGGATTGCAGCAGCTCAAGAAGTTGGCTCACAACCACCTTCTAAAGGTAATTAGGGATAGAAAATAAATGCTGGCCTAACCTGTGCAAGACTTTTAAAAAATCTTATGGATATGCATGAACAGTGCATGGGTTACTTTTTGAATAAGTTTGATTCTTGTACCGGAAAAGACCGAAATAACTAGAAAAATAATGACCACTATCCCATTAAAACTACAAGTAAGCAATTAGAAACATAGGAAAGAGGAACAGGAACAGACCACTCAGTCTCTTGAGACTGCATGTCCCAATATTCAATTAGATCATGGCAGATCTGATTCTAAATTCCATCTACCCATTTGGGTTTGGTAATCTTTAATCACCTTGCCTAATAAATCTATTAACCGCAGCTTTGAAATTTTAAATTAATTGTGCCTGAATTGCTTTTTGGGCGAGGGAGGTCCAAATTTTCACAACTTTTTCTCAGAGGAAGTGCTTCTTAAATGATATGACTCTAACTTTAAGGTAATATTTGCTTGTTTGCAAACCTGCCATCAGTGAAGATAGTTTTTTTTTCATCCATACTATCGAATCTTTAAATCATCTTAAACGACTCAAGGTCATAACTCTTAATGTTCCATACAAAAGGGAATACAAGTCTAGCTTATGTTGTACCAAATGTATGGAACATATAGAGTCATTATGAGATTGAGTACGGTACTGTCCACACAGTGAGGGGTAAGTCAACACATAATCCGCACCTCAGGGTCAGTCTAGGATTGGACAGAGCTGTGTGTGCAAGCAAGCATGGAGACAGCTCCAGCTTAAACCCATTATAGCATCTATGTACATAGTTCTTATAGTTGATAAATACTTGCAGTTAACCTAATTAAGGCTCCAAAGACTTCATTAAGACCTACCAAACGGTGTTCAACACATTGCAGTGATAACATAGCCCGTTTAGCCTAATTAAAATCAATTATAGCATCTTTAAAATGGTTTTTCTGTATTGTACGTATCCTGGGAAATACCTCAACCCATCCCCTCCTTTATGATGAACCTTCAGTTCTACAGTGCCAGATAACTCCTGTACGCGCAGTTAAAAGCTACTAACATGAATCACTTTGCATAAAAAATAAAAGTTTTCGTATTTTGTTGTTTATTAGCAAGGAAGCAATTTACATTAAAATTTGAACATGTTCTCAAATCAACAGTTTACATTCTTGAAACGATTTAAAATGGTGTAGAATCTGATAAAATGTTTACAAATTAATGTGAATAAAAACATGATTAAATGAAATTGCAAATGAAACAAAATTAGAGAATGTGTACAAATTGATAAGCAATATTTTATATCTTCAGTTTCTAGATGGTAAATACAGTGGTAAATGGGTTGGTCATTTATACACAAGTAGGTTTTCATATTAGTTACATAGATCAGCACTGTCATTCTTTCACTTGATTATTGTAGAATATAACAAATCCATTAATGGTTCCTACTTAGAATAAGCATCATTTAACCTGAAATGAATGAAACAGTATTTATAAGGGAGGATTATATAACATCACATAACCATTTAGAAGTTTCTAATCATCAAATTGTCTCAAAGTGCCACTGCAACTATAAGCTCACTTAGCATTTGATCAGTTCTCAGTTCTACAGGGATTCAGGAACCAAAAAAAAACTTCTAAATGACATTACTCTTCATTTTTAATGTGATGCAATGAGATTACTGGGGTTTAGGTTTTATGTTTTTACATTATGATGAACATTCTGAATAAAATTCACATTAAAATATTTCAACTATCCCCTCGATATTGCATTGATGACAATACATTTGCAAGGACCATTTTTTTAACAAATATTAAGTTCTGCAGGAGGGAGGGGTTCCTCGGTGTTCTTTTCATGAATGAAAGAGCCTACCTAATGTCACAATAATGGTGTAAATTTTAGTTACAACATGGTGCTTCTTCAAATCTAACCAGAGTGAACTACCCAATAAGGTAACGTAAAAATAGCAAACAGCAGCAAAATATCACATTTATCCCCATTGCGCCAAACACAAAGCTCTGAAATGTGAACATTATTGTTGGAGATAAAACATAACACATTGAGCATAGTAGGTGGAGAAATTTTGTGAATAGAGACGTTAGTAGATTTATTTTAAATGGGTTAATGCAACTGATGAATACCAGATGCAGAAATTTGATAGGAATACCTCTACTAATGTTGCTAACAGTAAAACCTAGTCTACAGTGTGTTGGTGTGTATTTTGCACTTTAATAAACTGCCTCAATCTTAATCTAGGATTAAAAAGTTTCAAATCAATATCGGGTAATGATTATGTTATGTAAACAGACTATTTCTATGTTGAAACGGTGGCACTTCAAGTTTAATGTGAACAATTATGCACTGTTTCATGCTTTAATAGGCTCTATTCCTGACTCCAGGATGAAAAACAGTATGGTCCCAGCATGGAGCTCTAGTAAATAACACACCAAGGAAAATCAAACAATAAAAACCGTGGCTTTAAAACCACATCCACATTAGAATAATCTCACATTATCTTTGGTTAGAGTTCACTGAAAAAGCCAGAAACAAGCCAGTACCTGACCATGTTTCCACCATACTTTTCCCAGAGTGGCCGATTGAATCCAAATATACTCATTGCTGTAAGGGAATGGCTAGGGTTTCTGTGTCAATAGCTTCCAGTGGTAAAGTGAGGTGCATAGGGTTAGATCAGATGATGGGCGTGAAAGTGAGATTCACCGGAGAGTTCAATTTGGGATTGAGATCTGAATTCCCAGAGTCAAAGTGGCTTAAAAGAAATGCTATCCTCCATAAGAAGGGAGCTGCCATAACGTTTTTCTGGGGCGGGGAACTCCCCGCAGGGCATGCCAGACATTCCAATGTATTATATGCTAAAGATGCACATCTAATGCCATAGCTAATTAGGAAAGCAATCCTATCCCTGGAGAGCAACATGGCTTTCCAGAGAGCACAAGTCCAGTGCAAGGGCTGAGACATTTTTTGGGGCAAATATGTTTTTTGGATATTCCCTGTCTAAATGGCTTTAGACGGCTTAACATTAATATCACCACATGACATCGAGGTGGCACATCAAGGCAGCACAATGGCATAGTGGTTAGCTCTGCTGCATCACAGCGCCAGGGACCCAGGTTCCATTCCGGCCTTGGGTCACTGTCTGTGTGGATATTTCGCATCTGCGTGGGTCTCCTCCGGGTGCTCCAGTTTTCTCCCACTCCAAAAATGTGCACGTTAGGTGGATTGGCCATGCTCAATTGCCCCTTAGAGTCCCAAGATGTGTAGATTAGGGGAATTAGCAAGGTAAATATGTGGGGCTACGGGGATAGGGCCTGGGTAAGATAGAAAAAAAGGCAGTTGGTGCAGACTCGATGGACCAAATGGCCTCCTTCTGCACTGCAGCGATTCTATGACATAAATGACGTGAAGTTTCACTAAAATTTAAAGGTGAACTGAGAGTTGGAACACACCAGCTGAAAGTGTGATGAAATGAAAATATACAGTAGCTTTCAAAGGGCAATTTGACATATCCTTGAAAAGGAATGATTTGCGTGGGGGCTGTAGAGAAAAGAGCTGGGGAGTGGGATTAATTTGTATAGCTCTTTTTAAGAACCAGCACAGTCATGCTGTAGTGAAGAGTCTCCTTCTGTCCTATGCAACTCAATCAGTCTGGCACTGACAACAAGTGATGCCATGTGGAAATGGACACAAATGGCACCTTATTTCGAATTCTATAACTGAAATTACAACAAACGTGAGTGTAGGGTAACTAGCAATTATTATGACAATAGACAATTTTTTCTATTGCCTTCCAATAATTCTCCGTGTCTTCTAAGGGCAAATTAATCAATCTGACACATCTGAAAGTGGTCGACTTTACAACAGAACATGGATCAGAGAGAAGCACATCAGTGAGAATTGATTCACTGAGCCACACATTCATTGAGCACAGCTCCCGGATGGGGAAGAGGAATCAATGAATTTATGCTCTAATGAGACTTCAAAATATCAGTTGCAAGCTAATTCCTGTTCAGAAATATCAGTTGCGACTGATGATTTTGCAAATTTACAAGGGAATAAAGCTTGCACAAAGCAAAAATAGTCATTATTTATTGGTATGACACATTACACAATCACAGAAATGTTACAGAGCAGAAGGAGGCCATTTAACCCATAGGGGGGAGTTTTCCCGTCCACCCTGCCACGGGAATTGTAGCGGATGGGGGCAGACCATGCAAAGGTCCATCGACCCCGGGCGTGATTTTCCGGTTTTGAGGCGAGCGCAGCCGGAAAATCCTGCCCATATCTCCACACTGGCTATTAGGTTGTTCAATTTTATTTTGTTCTTAATGAGACCTGCAATTTTCTCAGCATTTTTTTACAGTGATCTAAAGTGCAGTGTTTCCTTGAAATAATTAATATTGCCAATTGGAATGTGTACAAAAACTGTAAATAATATTCTCTTCACCTCAGATATCGAGGTTTATTCATTATCTTGGAAAGAACAAAATAAAACACGCTATAAATACCTGCATTGTTATACTTTACCAACACAAATGCTTGAAATAGTCGCTTGATGAGAACATAATGCTTTGTCTTGTTCAATTTAAAATATTTTCTGCACTAGCCATTGAGATTAAAACATTGTTTTAGAAAATGTGACATATGGATGAACACATGACTGTAGGCAAGACCGGTTAGACCATGGTCCTTATCTGTGTACCACTGAAATAGGAAGGAAAAAGAAAATAAGCATTTATATTGATTTGAGATTATAATTCATATTTTAATCCTCCCATCAATCAACTGCATACAGAACAAGCTTTTTTTTTAACTTTCTGAAATTATAGTTGCTCATGTCCATACATGCTGTTGGATAAAATATTTCCTTTGTAATCTTTTTTAATACTTGGTTTGAAATCTGAAACATTTTAATACTCAATGTTTATCTTTGATATTTGGGGGCAGGGAATTGCTCATTTCAATACCCTTGTTTGAGAATTGCACGCCGCAGAATAAATTTATTCCCTCAGTGCCCTATCCTCACTTCCAATCTGCTCTCCCTTCAAATTTGGCTTGTGGCTTGATGAATGGGATTGAAAGAGTCAACTCACTTATTTATTACCATTCCCTCCATCCATTCCATTATTATATCCTTGTGACTGAAATATTTACTGTCCCCACAGTCACTCCTAATAATAAATGGGAGGATACGGAGTAGTGTGAAGGAACAGAGACACCTAGATAGACATCCGTGTGTCCTTAAGGGTGGTTGGATAGATCAATAAGATGGTTAAAAAAGCATATGGCATGCTTTCCTTCCTTAGCCAAAGCAGGAAGCAAAAAGTAGGGATAAGCATGCCATTTTCAAGTTGGCAGATTGCGTCTAGCAGATTGCCACAAGGATCGGTGCTAGCTCTTGAGATTTTTGCAACCTATATTAATGATATAGGCAAAGAAATCAAGGGCCTGATTCTCCAACCTCTTCAGATAACCCGCGGAAATCCCGATGTCCCGGTGAATGGGGCGTCAACCGAAAATCGGGAGTCCCGACAGGCTTGAGGGCTCTTGAGATTTACCCGATCAGCCCCGCTGATGGTAAATGAGAAAATGAAATCAAGGTCAATGGACTTTTCAATGGTGGAGCAGGCTCGAAGGGCTACAGAGTCTATGCGTGTTGCTATTTCTTATGCTTTTATGGAATGTATGTGAGGAGGGAGCTTATCCTGAAACAGTAAAGAAATTAGTTAGACCACAGCTTGAGTACTACATACAGAAAATGTGTAATTACACATGAGAATGTTCAGAGGAGATTTACAAGGCTGTTGCCGGGTTTGGAAAATTTTAATGATGAGAAAAGGTTGGATGGCTGGGGTTATTTTCCTTGGAGCAGAGGAGGTTGAGAGTGACTTAATCGAGGTGTATAAAGTTATGAGGAGCCTTGATAGGGCAAACAGGGATGACCAAATACTAACATCATGGTGGGGTGAGCAAAAAACAAAGTAATAACTGATGCAAGTAAAAATGATATGGCATTATCATGGGGGATTTTAATCTATATGTCGATTGGTCAAACCACGCTGGTCAAGGCAGCCTTGAGGAGGAGTTCATAGAATGGATCTGCAATAGTTTCTTTGAACACTATGTAATGAAACCTATGAAGGAGCAAGCTATCCAAGATCTGGTTCTGTGTAATGAGATAGGAATAATTAATGATTTCAGAGTTAGAGATCCTCTCGGAAGGAGCAATCACAGAATGGTTGAATTTAAAATACAGATGGAGGGTGAGAAGGTAAAATCTAATACCAGTGTCTTGTGCTTAAACAAAGGAGACGACAATGGGATGAGGGAGGAGTTGGCTAAGGTAGACAGGGAGCAAAGACTTTGTGGTGGGACAATTGGGGAACAGTGGAGGACTTTCAAAGTGATTTGTTTTACAGTACTCGGCAAAAGTATTTACCAGTGAAAAGGAAGGATTGTAGGAAAAGGGATAATCAGCCATGGATATCCAAGGAAATAAAGGAAGGTATCAAATTGAAAGAAAATACATACACAAAGTGGCAAAGATTAGTGGGAAACAAGAGAATTGGGAAATCTTTAAAGGTCAACAGAAAGCCATGAAAAAAATTAAAAAGAAAAGTAAGATATATTATGAGAGTAAACTAGCTCAGAATATAAAAACAGATAGCAAATGTTTCTACAAATATATAAAACGAAAAAGAGTGGCTAAAGTAAATATTGGTCCTTTAGAGGGTGAGAATAAACGGGAAATGAGGAAATGGCTGAGGCATTGAATAGGTATTTTATATTGGTCTTCACACTGGAAGACACAAATAATATGCCAAAAATTGATGACAAGGAGGCTATGGTAGGTGAGGACCTAGAAATGATCATTATCACCAAAGAGATAGTATTGGTCAAGCTAAAGGTAGACAAGTCTCCTGGCTCCAATGGAATGCATCCCAGGATACTAAAAGAGCTGCTGGGGGAAATAGTAAATGCGCTCGTGATAATTTCCCAAAATTCGCTGGACTCTGGGGTGGTTCCAGCAGATTGGAAAACAACAAATGTGACGCCAGTGTATGAAAAAGGCTGTAGACAAAAGACAGGTAACTTAGGCCGGCTAGCTTAACTTCTGTAGTAGGGAAAATGCTTGAATCTATCATCAAGGAAGAAATAGCAAGACATCTGGATAGAAAGTGTCCCATTAAGCAGACCCAGCATGGGTTCATGAAAGGCAGGTCATGTTTGATTAAGTTACTGGAATTCTTTGAGGACATTGAGTGTGGTGGACAACAGGGAACTGGTGGATGTGGTTTATCTGGATTTCCAGAAGGCATTCGATAAGTGCCGCACAAAAAGCTGCTGTATAAAATAAAGGTGCATGGTGTTGGGGGTAATGTTTCAGCATGGATAAAGGATTGGTTAACCAACAGGAAGCAAAGAGTGGGGATAAAAGGGTGTTTTTCTGGTTGGTGATCAGTGACTAGTGCTGTGCCTCAGGGATCAGAGTTGGGACCACAATTGTTTACAATTTACATAGATGATTTGGAGTTGGGAACCAAGTGTAGTGTGTCAAAGTTTGCAGATGACACTAAGATGAGTGGGAGAGCAAAGTGTGCAGAGAAAAAAGTCTGCAAAGGGATATGGATAGTTTAAGTGAGTGGGCAAGAGTCTGGCAGATGGAGTACAATTTTGGTAAATGTGAGGTCATCCATTTTGGTAGGAATAACAGCAAAACAGACTATTACTTAAATGGTAAAAAATTGCAGCATGCTGCTATGCAGAGGGACCTGGGCGCCCTTGTGCATGAATTGCAAAAAGTTGGTTTGCAGGTGCAGCAGGCAATTAAGAAGGTAAATGGAATTTTGTCCTTCGTTGCTAGAAGGATAGAGTTTAAAAACAGGGAGGTTATGTTGCAGCTGTATAAGGTGCTGCTGAGGCCGCACCTGGAGTACTGTGTACAGTTTTGGTCTCCTTACTTGAGAAAGGATGTACTGGCACTGGAGGGGGTGCAGAGGAGATTCACTAGGTTGATTCTGGAGTTGAGAGGGTTGGTTTATGAGGAGAAACTGGGGTTATACTCATTGGAATTTAGAAGAATGAGGGGGGATCTTATAAAAACATGTAAAATTATAAAGGGAATAGATAAGATAGAAGCAGGGAGGTTGTTTCCACTGGTGGATGAAACTAGAACTAGGGAGCATAGCCTCAAAATAAGGGGGAACAGATTTTGGACTGAGTTGAGGAGGGACTTCTTCACCTGAAGGGTTGTGAATCTGTGGGATTTCCTGCCCAGTGAAGCAATTGAGACTACTTCCTTGAATGTTTTTGAGGAAAGATAGATAGGTTTTTGAAGAGTAAAGGAATTAAGGGTTATGGTCAGTGGGTGGATAAGTGGAGCTTAGTCCACGAAAAAAATCAGCCATGATTTTATTGAATGGCAGAGCAGGCTCTAGGGGACAGATGGCCTACTCCTGCTCCTAGTTCTTATGTTCTTATGACCTATTTATCTCAGCAGAAGATTCAAATAGAATTAAAGCAATTGGTAGAATGATTAGAGGAGCGACGAGGAAACAGTTTTTCACCCAGGGAATGGAGGGACTTGGAAATCACGGCCTGAAAGGATGATAGAGGTAGAAACTCTCACCACATTTAAAAAGTATTTGAGGTCTAATTGAAAAGCTGCGCTCTGCAGTGCCATGGACCATGTACACGACGGTTGGATTAGGCTGGGCAGCTCTTTGACATTTGACACGCACACAATGGGCTGAATGGCCTCTTTTTATGTGTTGTAAATTTTCTATGATTGATATGAAGTTCTGTAAATTCACAACTCACAGCATATCTCTTGATGCCCTGAAACTGTTGACCAATTTGTCCATCACCTTCCCAGCAAGAACCAGCCTATTATATTCTACCAGTTACATTTTAGAGTTTAACACAAATAATTTGTGCAAAAAGGAGCCACACAACACATAAAGCGACATTTTATAAACTGCTACGTACCATTGTTTGGAAATCTATTTGTTTATCCACAAGGGCCTTTGAAATCTGTGCTGCTTGCTGGAAATGGACATTATCTGAAAAAGAGTGTATTAGTGAAATTATATTCCAGTCTGATTGATATGTTAAAGCCAAGGCAAACAAGTTGCATTAGCTGTAAGTGATACTTCCAAATGACACATTCAAAAAATCTGGCACTGAAATCTTTTGGTAAGCATTATAATGCATTAAATTGTACAAATATGCATTCTGTCAATATATGCAGACAATTACTCAGATGTTAAATAGGATGTCTAATGTTTTATAATGAAGTATTATTGCTTGCTCAGTATTTGCTCTGCAGATTGGTTTCCAATCTGCAGTTTAAATATAACTATGATTTACTTAAACTATTGGATGATCCAGAATCCATCAAGCTCACCATCTGCTGTTCCGTGGATGAGGAGGTAATCAACCAATCTGAAGTTTTCAGCTCTTTCCATCACAGTAGAATTCTGAAAAGCAATTTAAAGAATTACAGGAAAACTCCCCAGTGGGAAACTGATGACTAAGCACAGAATATTAAAGGATTATAAAAGGCACAATTTAAAACAACTGAAATAAAATATACTTCTTT
The DNA here is from genome assembly GCF_964213995.1 of Mustelus asterias. Taxonomy (NCBI): domain Eukaryota; kingdom Metazoa; phylum Chordata; class Chondrichthyes; order Carcharhiniformes; family Triakidae; genus Mustelus; species Mustelus asterias. The sequence goes on along the minus strand of NC_135814.1, from coordinate 43,136,472 downwards.
GGTTTTAAAGTTTATAACAACTCTTTTTCCTTAAGTGGGAGTTCAGGAAGTGCTGAATGAAAAGATCTGGGTTTGTTTCAGAATGAACATGTAAAAGGGAGCCAAATGAGTTTATGGTTGTGGCTAAGAAAAGTAAAGTTTATTTATTAGTCATAAGTAGGCTTACATTAACACTGCAATAAAGTTACTGTGAAAATCCCCTAGTCGCCACACTTCGGCGCCTATTCGCATACACTAAGAGAGAATTTAGCATGGCCAATGCACTTAACCAGCATGTTTTCCAGACTGTGGGAGGAAACCGGAGCACCCCAAGGAAACCCATGAGAGTATGCAAATTTCACACAGACAGTGACCCAAGCCGGGAATCGAACCCGGATCCTTGGCGCTGTGAGGCAGCATTGGTAACCTCTGTGCCACCGTAGGCAGGCCTTCTAACCACCCCGCCTTGGCACGTGCCTGCCCCATAGCCACCTAGGATCTTCTTCTGGGCCCCAGGCTCCTTGGAGTGAAAATCGAACCCGGATCCTTGGCGCTGTGAGGCAGCATTGGTAACCTCTGTGCCACCGTACCTCATGCAGCATACAAAAAGTGGATGGGATATCAGGAGATGTGACTTCTTGTCACTGTAGTCTTCTGGAATTTATTTTAATCAACTTCAAGATTTGACATGGAATCTCTAATGTTTTCCCCTGAATTAGACAAGGATATTAAGCTGATCTTTCTCTTCACCCTATCTGTAACTGCAACACTATATTCTGCACCCTATCCTTTCTTTCTCCCCTATGTATTCTATGAATGGTATGTTTTGTCTGTGAAGCATGCAAGAAACAATACTTTTCACTGTATTTCAATACATGTGACAATTTTTCTTGTGTTCTGCCTCCTTAGGTTGCCTTGGGTCGGACTTTTGTGGAGTTAAAAACACTTTGCAGAATTTTAAACATGTCAGGTGGGATCAGGATGTGGAAGTCCCACCCCAATTTCTGTCACATCAAATTTTGCCAGCAGGGGTAAGGGGGTTTGCCACACAGGAGGGAAATCCATCTTCGCATGACCATTTGAACTTCGTGCTGCGTTCGAACAAAACACATTTGGCTGTCACAAGGGCCTTAACCCACAGTGTGGGAATCATAAATTGATTGCGGAGACAAATGCTCTTTAAGGGTGGATATAGTCTGCTTAATTGTCATGACCTGAAGTATTTTTGAAACCCCTTGCTCTTTAAATATGATAAAAACTGTCTGAAACCATCAATGACAATTTAACAAAACCCTCTGCTGGATTTCTTTGATTAACAGGGCATCTACTGTCAGCTATAAAAACAATTACCAGCTGCTCATGCAATTTCGATAGGAGGTCTTTGTTGGTATTTCCTCAAGCGCTATTAATAACATGAAAACATGGCTGCATTTCAACAGCTACAATTACCTCAGCAAAATGTTCTGAGTTCATAGTTTGATTGACAGTTTAAAGTGGCTATTAATAGATTAGTTGTCTTTGATATGGGGTCTGAATAGAAGATTGTTTTTATAAGTGATTAACTACTTGAGGAGATTTAAAAGCTTTAAATGGATTTCTTGAATGGGAATTGTTTCCACTATCAAGTCTGAATGAGTGACAGCTGTATTAGATTGTTAGAAGCTTATTTTTTCCCATCTCCACATGGCTCCTTGGGTCTGCCCATGGGGAATACATGAGATGAAGTTCCAGAGAACTGAGGCAGGCCTTCTAACCACCCCGCCTTGGCACGTGCCTGCCCCATAGCCACCTAGGATCTTCTTCTGGGCCCCAGGCTCCTTGGAGTGAAAATTGGGTCTAATAGGGCACCTTAAACTGATTTGTGCCTAGTCAGGAAATTTCCCAATCTGAGGTACCAGCCTCAGTAGCAAATTTCCTTGACAGTGTAGGATGGACTGAATGGATCTTGTGATCTGTTGTTGTTCATAATTTTAGAAATCCAGAATGAAATTTAGAAACTATTTCAACTTAAACAATGCAAAATCCGTACTTGTAGGAAGATGGCATTTTTAATTGGATTGCGTTAGTACTCCAAAGTGCAGCAGAGGTAACTTTCAGTTAGTTATTTTGGAAAGTGGATAAACAAATAGAAAACATGACCTTGGGTCACATGGATTCACTATCAGATCCGATATATTTCCTGACATGAACAAAGGTTATTTTCGATATTGAACCAGATAAACATACTGAAACAAACTTGCTGGTTTGGCCAAAAAATGGATCTGAAAAAAAAAATAGTTCAGCCAATAATGTCAGGAAGAACATAATCAATGTTTGTTTTGAGCTGATGAGTTGCTTTTCCATTATATCCTTAGTTGCAATTTAATTCTTACTGTGAGAGACAAGTTTGGGACAATTTTAACCTATCCCACCAGTTGGGAAATTAATTAAATCAGGTACAAAATCAGGCTAAAAATTGCCACCAATGTGTTTGAAACTTAAATTCAGTGTGGTTTACCTTGTAGAACTGAAGATTGTCTTTCTCAGTTGGGTAGCCCATGTAACGTTCTGTGTACATGTTATCTGTAATGGTTAAGATGGAGCAAATTTTTATTGCAATAATCCGTAAGAAATATATTCAAATTTATGAAAACAATTATTCTACTTTATACGTGATCTAAACAAGCTATTTCAGTTTCTATGCTGAGCACTTGTATGTTTAATGTTGTGCACCTTATCTCATTTATTACAATAGCTTTTCATTACTTTTCTGATATCAGCTGATCATTTCAGGTACAACTCATTATTTAATGGATCTCTCCCTATTTGAAAAAATCAGGTAAAAAAAATTCAGTAAACATGTTGAAACAAAATGTTTGCATGGCTTTCAGAAACAGCAAATTTCTTTGTAATTATTATCGAACAATATCGTCTGAATTCTTGCTCCCGGTGGGGATATTTCCCAACTTTGTGAAACCGACCCGGGAGAAAGTAGCCTGAAAGTTGGAATTTTCAGTGGAGGAGTTGGGGTGGGAAGGGGTTGATGGCAGACCTCTGAGAGGCTGGCTAGGTGACCTGAAACGAGTGTGAAAATGACAGATGAGGAGATCGGCCGGGTGAAATGCTTGCCTGGGTGCACTGGTGCTTTGTTGAAATTTTTAAAAATATAAATCTGAAACTAGTCCCTCACCCCAGCCTCACATGCCTCATCCACTCCCCATCCATGCCAACCCATGCCATTTCATGTGCCCCACCTACTCCCCTTGTCTCTCATACCCACCATGCTAATCCATGCCACTTCCCGCCAACGGGGAGCTGTTGTAAACCACGCTGGACTGAAACACTCCTGGCTGGGAAGGGTGGGCGGGGGGAGCTGTTGACGCCAGAAATCCAGCGGCCAGAGATGCACGGAGGCCATTGCGCCCAGCGAGAAACCCGCTACACGGCCTCTGCTGGACTCTCCTGGCCCGAGCAGCGCAGTGGGCTGGGGAATTGCCCACTAAATTAAGCCCACTTAAAACTGTACCTTATTTCTAATATTTGCCAATGCAAATATAAATCCCTTAAACATACCTTTGTTTTCCTAACACTTCTGATGTCCTCTTCACAACATCATTTCCGACCTAAAGAGAAAATGTTGGAAAATTTCAGCAGGTCTGGCAGCAAGGAGAGAAAAGAGCTGATGTTTCAAGTCCAAAGCTTTGACAAAGGGTCATCTGGACTCGAAATGTCAGCAATTTTCTCTCCTTACAGATGCTGCCAGATCTGCTGAGATTTTCCAGCATTTTCTCTTTTGGTTTTAGATTCCAGCATCTGCAATAATTTGCTTTTATAATTTCCTACTTAGTTTTATGTCATCTGCAAATTTAGCTACCATGCCTTCACTCCCCACATCTAAGTCATTGATATAAATTGTAAAAGTTGGGGCCCTTGCACAGACCCCTGAGGGACTTCACTTATCCCATCCTGCCAATCAGCCAAAGATACTGTTTTGATCCCAGTTGGCGTTATAACTGGATGGGAAGATCCTAGAATGGAACTCTGGCTCAGAAGACTGTAACTTTTGTTTTAGAAAACATGGAGGAACAGAGTCACAGGACCACTAATTAGTTTCAACAAGAAAGAAACAATTGTACTGCTGGATTATGTGACAATACTCCTTTACTACCCCCTTAGCTTCATAAATATGCATAGATCTTAAGGTTAACATGGATTACAAAGTACATGTTAAACTACAATGATCTCAGTAACACAAACTCCCTTTGAACACCCAAATTGGCTCTGGTCAAATACACTCTCCACTCTGAACCCCAGTGAATGTTGTGGATTACTTCTTAAAATCCCTCTCCAGATGATTGTCACATGAGAGTTTCCAAACACCATTTCCAAAAAACACACTTTAAAATCTTTCAGTTTATTCATTAATGCCACAAGTAGGCTTACATTAACACTGCAATGAAGTTACTGTGAAAATCCCCTAGTCACCACATTCCAGCAACTGTTCAGGTACACTGAGGGAGAATTTAGCATGGCCAATGCACCTAACCAGCAAATCCTTCGGACTGTGCGAGGAAACCAGAGCACCCGAAGGAAACCCATGTAGACACAAGTAGAACGTGCAGACACCACACAGGCAGTGACCTAAGCCAGGAATCTAACCCAGGTCCCTGATGCTATGAGGCAGCAGTGTTAACCACTGTGCACTGTGTCATCCATTTCATAACAATGTTTTCCATCAGCAATTTGCATTCAGAAATCCAGGTTTTCCAAATTACTCTTTGGAGTTGGAGTTCTTTTCACTTTTAACAAAGAATCCAGCATCCAGGCTTTTCAATTCACCCTTCAGGAAGTTTTTGTCTTGACTGTTGCACAAACTGTTTACGGCTGCTTTAACAATTGATTCCCAGACTCTATTAAAATGGCATCAAACTTTTGATTTACCTCTGAAGTCTGTTTTCCTACTTTAACTCTGGTTATTGCAGCTGTCTCTTTCTCTCACAACATTTTGTCTGCTTTTCCCTAGAATTCTCCTAAACAACATCTTGGTCTATGTTCTCTTAATTTCTTCAGACATTCTTTCTGTCCCGATTCTCTGGTTAGCTGGACTGTATCTAGTTCTTTGGAAAGTCTGCCTCTTTGCAGCTCCCTTGTTCTGTCGAGCTTATCTTTTCTTGGCAGAGTTGAGAGATGTTCACTCCTCAGTGTCCTATTTTCAACTGAAAATGAATTCAGCTGAAACTAAATCCAAAAAGCCTTTCTTTCTAAAAGGGGTCCCTGTTGTTAAGCAATACCCACGTACTTCTGCTTGCTTATTTGCTTTTCATACCATAACTCTCTCTAAGCACTATAGAAGCACAGCTGGAACTAAACTAACCCCACACTTACAAACACATTTGTCCAATATGAATCTAACTATAGGTTTTACTCTTATATAGAAATATTAAATTAAACCTATCTAAAGCTATATCTTATTTCTAATGTTTATGAATACAAATATAGATCCCTTAAAACTACATTTATTCATACTCTGGTTACTGCCAACAGGCAATATGCTATCACCACTAATCTGCAGCATGAGCTTTTACTTTCTGCAATAACCTTTGACATGGTACCTTATCAAATTCCTTCTATAAATTTAAGCACAGTACCTCTGCAGGGCTTCCCTTTATCCACAGTGCATGTTACTCCTTCAAATAAATCCAATAAATTCGATATTTATTAGAGGTTAGGTGAGTAGACAAAAAATGTGAAAGATGGAGATTAATGTAGGAAATGTGAATTTGTCCATTTTGACAGGAAGAACAGAAAAGCAGTTTATTATTTAAATGGAGAGATTGCAGAATTTGCTGGTATAGAGAGGTCTGGGTCTCTTGGAACGTGAATCACAAAAGGTTGGTATGCAGGAATAGCAAGTAATGAGGAACATAAAAGTCGGGGAGCTTTGCTGCAACTGTACAAGGCTATGGCGATGCCACATCTGGAGCAGTTTTACTCTTTTTATTTGGAGAATTACATAATTGTGCTGAAAGCAATTCAGAGAAGGTTCACTCGATTCATTCCTGCGTTGACGGGTTTATCTTATGGAGAAAAGTTGAAACATATAAGATCCTGAGGGGATTTGATATGATGGATATCAGGAGAATGTTTCCTCTTGTGGGGGAGGTCAGAACCGGGGACACTGTTTAAGAGTCAGAGTCTCCCTTTTAAGTCAGCGATGAGGAGAATTTTTCTCTTTCAGAAGGTGTTTAGTATGTGGAATTGCATTCCCCAGAAAGCAGTGAAGGCTGGATTTATTCAAGGCTGAGTTAGATAGATTTTTGAAAGACAACGAAGTCAAAGGTTACAGGGAACAGAAAGGAAAGTGGGCTCAAGATGATGACCTGATCAGCCATGATCTTACTGAATGGCTCCACGGGCCAAATGGCCTAATTCTCCTCCTAAATCTTATGTTCCAATATTCCTCTGCACTTGATCTGTACGGCTATGCAAATGAGCTGAGGGGCTTTGACAGAACTGGGATTGGAACTGTCAGGATTAAAGAAACTTGTATTTTGCATAATAAGGACGTAAATGTAAGCTAATGCACCAAAGTTCAGATTTTTCAGCCAGTATCACCATAGCTATGGAATAATTGCTGACAACAACTGGAAAATCCAACTGACCTTTAAGCATGCTACAAGCAATAAAACTCTAATGTTGTTTGTTTTTAACAGGAATCTTGTCTAAAAGTTGCCAATTTCTGATCCATCAAAATGAGTGAGCACAAGAGGCTTGAGTGTTGCCTGATTACTTTTCTAATGTTCCAAACGGGAAAGTATTAGGAAGGTAACAAAGAGATCCTTATTTTTTCCAATGGTATTTGGTATATTAGGATAGGATGAACCATGCTCCAATTATCATACTTCTATTTACATCTATTATATAATCATTTGATTGAAACTGTAAAAGGATTTGGGCGAGGAATTGTTTATGGAGTGCACTGAAGCCCATGCTACAGAGATTTTCTGAGTGTGACGCACAGTGCCTTTGATCACATCCAGAACAGCCCAAACAGTGTCTCACGTTGGGAAGGGTGTTTGTTTGGGTGTTCTGTGCATACACTGAAGGTTGGTTAACTGATCAATTTGGAATGTCAGACAGTGTTTCTGGATTTGGTGACCTGGCCACACAAAGGCTGCAACAGGTTTGATAGAAGAGGAGCGCAGGCTACCGAGAGGGAAAGTTCTGGGCAATGCACTCTGGCAAGTTAGAGATGGGCTCCTCCATGCTCCTTGACACTGACAACAGCTTAACTCGCAGGCCAGCTGCTGCAGCCAGCATGCCCATCGGTATTCTCCCGTGTGCCCCTCCATCTCAGACCCCTGCAGCAGGGCTGATGAGCTGAACTTTATGCTTCCTCATCGGCAGATTTGAAGGCTATGGAGATTTGTAAAAGCCAGCAGATGGTCTTCCCGCCCCCTACCTAACTGTCCCCAACTTGTATGGAGTTAATAGCAGGCAGTGGAGGCGTGGGTGATCTGTCCGCCCTTGTGTCTATGGAGGCTCTTAAATGGACAATTAATGGCCACTTATCATCCCACACCTGCTGCTATCTTACCTGTGGCAGGAGGAGGCCACACCAAGTGGCTAGCCCTGAAGCTTTAGCTGTGTGGGCTGGTGTTGGACAAGGAAAAGGCGAGCTTCCTTCGTGGGTTTCCTGGTCCCATTGTAGGTAACCTCCCCCCAACCCAGGTCACAAACTTTGACCCTGTACCCAAAAACAGGAATGGATTTTTAGTCCCCTGAGTTCTTCAGGGAAATGTATTCTCAATTTTTACTGGTTTTTTTCTTCCAATTATGAACAACTGTTCTTCTTTTGTCTTTCTACAAGAAATTAAGACGAGCATTGATGGTTTACAAGGTGATAATATTGTCTTATTGCAGCTAATTCTACTTGAGTTTCTATCTTTCAGTGGATGAATGCGGTCCCAAAACTGTTTCTTTGGTGTGACTGCAGGCATCAGATTTTATCACTTTCAACTGATTTATATTTTCTGGCATTAAGTCTACCGGACACAATTAAAGCTTTTTTCTTACTATGCTGTACAACCTGAAAAATAGGTTCTGCTTTGAGTTCATGTGCATGTAATCAACACATGCTGTTTTGATTATATTTCATGCTGTGCTGTTTCCTTCCTGTCAGGATCTGCAAGCACTCTGCTAAGAACCACAGACATGAATTGACTGTCGGTGATGTTATCATACGAACGCTTAATGATCTTGAAAACAAATCCCTCTCTCTATTCTAACTAAGGCATTATCCATTTATTTTAAATAGTGCTCCTATTAAAATTATTGAGTAACTTGTTACAAGCATCACAAAGGTGCACATATCACCAGCAGTGGTTTCCAGTCTCATACTTTTTAGCTGCACTGTTAGCTCAGATATTGACCTGAATTTAGCATGCAATTTTGGCCCTGGGTACTTGTTCAAATTTGCAGGCTGATGCTAAGCAGGCACCCACAGGGTTTAGCACTCAAGTGCTGATTAGATGTTACTTTTGTGGAGCTGTGCATGTGGGCACCTTGCACCCACTGTGACTGAAGATGTGGAGTGCCCTGGCTGGCACACAGTAACACATTGCAGGATAGTTCTGAGGAATATACAGCTTGGTGGTGTAGGAGGTCCAGAGGAGGAAGGATTCTCTGTACATAAATGGGGTGAGGAGTGGGGCAGGGGGCTGCTGCCCCTTTCTCTTGCAGCAACTGGTGCTGCTGTGCCTGGTCACCAGTCTCCTTGGAATTAAACATGGCATGGATGTCAATTTCAAATGCACTGAAAGAGAGATACTCATCAGTTCATGATTGTTGTGGTTGGAGCTGTGAAGCAATTCTCTGAAAGATGTCAGGAAACTTTCTGGAATGCTCTGTGAAGACTTCCCAACGCTCAAATAATATTTATTGTGAATTTTTTTCAGAGGACTTTATCTAAAGAGAATACCTTAAATAATAAATAAACTTGGTTGGAAACAGAAGATCTAACGAGATTATCATCATCCAGGAAAAGGAAGACCCCCTCAGAAGATTCCCATGACCAGGCATTCTCTTTCTCCTGGTTCCCAATAAGGTATTCTTTTTAGGTAAAGTCCTCCGAAAAAATTCACAATAAGTATTATTTGAGTGTTGGGAAGTCTTCACAGAGCATTCCAGAAAGTTTCCTGACATCTTTCAGAGAATTGCTTCACAGCTCCAACCACAACAATCATGAACTGATGAGTAACTCTCTTTCAGTACATTTGAAATTGACATCAATGGCCATGTTTACTTCCAAACAGCTGGTTGTTGTTACAAAAGGGTGTTGGTTGGAGCATTACTCACTAACATACAATGCAGTCACTTGAATGTGTATTAGCAGGCATTTTCAGTGCCAATCAGCTATTTAATCAACCTCTTTCAGTTCCCTTATTTAAGGAAAGATATATCATTGGCGGCAGTGTAGAGGAGATTTACTTGGGCTGGTCCTGGGTATGGAGGGACTGCAGAAAGATTAAACAGGTTGGGTCTGAAGACGGGAAGGGGCTAATGAACTTTGTGATACTTTGGGATTTGTGAGAAGCATTGTACAGCTTGTTTTCGTGTCTGTAGAGTTTGTTTTCGTGTATCCAAACCAGATAAGAGAAACAGCTGTCCCTGCTATTTCCCAACTAATCGTGTCCAGGAATGTGGCTAACCCAGCTAGTATAAGCTAAGCTAGACTCCATTTTATGTTCTTTTATATTATGTACCTTTGTTTAACACGGTGGAGCTGACATGTAAGCCTTCTGTGATCGTATAATCATAGATTCATATATATTCATTATATACTATTCATCCTCACCGATATAAAGTGTTAAACAGGCCCCTGTACATCAGTTAACTTGTTTGTGCAAACTTATAATCTAAACAACCCACAGGAATCCACATAGAGGCAACAAAACAGACAGCTTTGAGATGGCCACGATTACGTGGACTACGCGAAGGATGGAATCGCTGAGACAGCAATAATCATGAGAAAGTGTGGACGTGACCAGGGGCAAAAATATATGTATAAATATTTGATCTTAACTCGTATTTGATGAAAAGTCTGGAGAACGCGTTAAGGATCGGACTTCTCCCACAATTGTGAAAATAAACCACTGTACTTTGACTCACGACTAGTCTCAGAGGTATTTTTTACCTACAACAGGTCTGTACTCCTTGGAGTTCAGAAGAATGAGAGGTGATATGATTGAAACATATAAAATTCTTAGGGGATTAGACTGGGTAAATGTTTCCACTCATGGGAGAGTGTAGGATCAGAGGACATAGTCACAGAATAAGGGGGTGCTCACTTGAGGTGGATTTGAGAGTTTCTTCTCTCAAAGAGTGGTGAATCTTTGGAATTCTGTGGAGGCTGAATTCTTAAACATTTTCAAGGCTGAGATCGATAGATTTTTAATGAGTTGGGGAATTAGGGGTTATGGAGGGAAAGCAGGAAGGTGGACTTAGAGTGATAGGTCAGCCATGATCTTATTAAATAGTAGAGCAGGTTTGAAGGGCTGAATGGCTTACTCCTGTTCCTATTTCTTATGGTCTTATGGTCTTGGCATCTGTTCCTCGTCTTTATCGAGATGACGTATTGCACTTCAATGCATCAGAATCCTTTCACAGTACTGATCAATTTAATACTCACTTACCTTTTAAGAATAAAGCCCTATCATTAATCACTGCATTAAAACATACTTAAATTATGATACAGCATCTAAATATGATATGCGAGGTTGGCAACAACTTTTACATTTATCTTTAAAAGGTTCCCAATTCCAGACTAGCCATTCCCTAAGGTTCATGACTCCTCTGAGGAGCTGCGAACTATGTCTCTTGCAGTAACCTGTTTGACTTTGTTTCTGTGCATCAGGTTTAGAAGAAACAGCGTACCACTGTAAACTGGTTGTAGGGGATTTTGATGTGGGATAGTTACATTAACGTGACTTTTGTGAGATGATAGCATGTTGAACATTTATATGTCACTGCTTTTTTTAAGATTAAAATGCATCATTAATTGTGAAGTATAAAAGTTTTGAAAATTAACGGAATGCATAATTTGAAATGTAAAAGTTTACCTTTTTCAAGGGACCACGGGAAGGATTTTGGTTTAGTTCAGGATCCCTATGTCAGGGTCAAATGAGAGTTAAGAGCTCACCCTAGTGGAAATAGTCACAGGGCAGAGATTTTTCCTGTATTGGCCAATTCGTAGCTAGTGGATGGGCTTGCTGTCCAAGAGGATGGTGGGTAGACTCTCAAAGTTAGAGGTCCAGTAGGAGGCACATTAGTATAGAAGAGACTGCAGCTGATTGTGACCAGTAAGGGAGCAAGAGGGTGCTTCCACCTTGAGGTATCCTCTGAGCAATTTTAAATCTTGAAACAAACAGTTGCAGCTGCAGGATCACCACTGTAGGTGGAAAGGGTACCTCCTCCACAAGGCAGCCTGAACCTAAAGCTGAGACCAGGCAGGCAGGGCAGGGCCTCAAGACTTCCCTGGAGCACTAACTGAAAATTCCAGTCAGCCTCTGACAAGGTGACTTACCCACCTTAATTGGCTACTGGCCCACCATTCTGCCCCGCAATCCTGCGTCTGGTAAATGGCCCAGGTGATGGGCTGGTGCTGGCGCACTGGCTAGTGGAGCAAATTTTCATGCCCTTTCAACTCTGCAATGCCCATAACTTTGTATAAATACACCATTGATTTAGTGCCTTCCATTTATATACTTTAAAGCTTTCATGCGAGATACTTTTCCCTCTTAAAGCAAATGAAAGAATGCTGGATATAACCATTGCTTAAAACAGGAACTCATTTAATTACTTGAATTCATACAGTATAAGTTTATATTCATGCCCATTCCTCTGTTGTCTGATTTTGGAAGATGCACCAGCTTTTTGAAGCTGTTTATCAACTTTTGTTAAGTTTGTAAGTTGCAAAAATCTTACCAAAAAACACAAGCATTTCCCTATCCAGGATTGAGGAAATTGAAAGTTGTTTCTTCTTTTGGGACTTACTCCCCAATCCACATCACCAATAAAATTACATGCGTACTGGACCACCAAAGGCCAGCCCTGCATTAGTCACAACTGTTCATTCATTTTTATATTGTACATCTTTCCTTAGTATATAAAAGTTATTATGAGTTTGATCTAAGCATTTATCAGAACATACCATAATATGTCCAGTTTGACACGGGGGCAATTGCAATTCCACATTTGAACAGCTTACTGCCAGCTCCAAGTACCATAGATGTGACATATCCTCCATAAGACTAAAGATGATTGAAAACAATTAGTCACATTTAAGTTACCGTATGGTAATCAGTTGAGTAAACAAAATGAGTGAGTGTTTAGATTTGTAATCAAAAACAGATGAGATAATCATTACTCTAAAACAAAATACTTTTATTTAACAATTGCAAGAGGCTCTGTAATCAAGAGATTTTCTTTGCTTTTCCTTTTACAGATGCTAACAAGCTTAATGCATATTTCCAAATATTTCTGATTTTGTTTCAGTAGTCAAAATGTTGGGCTGCTGAGACTTGGGGCCAAGCTATTTTTGAAAATTTCTGCGATTTAACTTCAAAAGTTATATTCTAATGCAACGCTTGTGTATTTTTCTGAAGGGAGTGATGGCCAGGGTGGGTAGAGTCACCAGTCATGCAGGCACAGGATAAACCTGATGTCCTCAGAACCGTACCCTCAATGTCTCTATTCCTTCTAATCATGCAGGCATTGTGGACTGATGCACAATGAGAGTATCATGGCTGCTTCCTAGACGTTGGCGTTCACATGAATAATGATTTTCTGTGGTCAAATCTCAAGTTCAACAATAACCAACTTTGAGAAAAACTAATAAGCAGGCCAACCCATTTCCCCCAAAAGGGCCATTATATTTGGATGAGCCAGTATGATAAGCAGAACCTTGTTCAAATTTAAACAAAAGCAAATTATTGCGGGTGCTGGAATCTGAAACCAAAAGAGAAAATGCTGGAAAATCTCAGCAGGTCTGGCAGCATCTGTAAGGAGAGAAAAGAGCTGATGTTTCAAGTCCAGATGACCCTTTGTCAAAGTTCTGCCAGAGCTTCTTGTTCAAATTTAATACGTTAGGCAGGGGACCGCATTTAAAAAACTTCGGCCGGAATGTTATACCCGTTCACGCCAGAGGGATTTTTCCATCCCCTGCAGTGAATGGAGATCTGGCTTGGCACCCACTCTGCTGCAGCGGGAGTGTGGCACGAATAGCCAGTAAGATCGGCCCTTGGTCTATTAAGAGGGAAAGATTTTCAAACATTTAGTGTAACTTATTTTTGAATAATAAAATTATCTGGGGCAATGAATTGCAAGTTCAGGGGACAAGATTCCCAACCTGAGCCTGATTACTGGCGAGATGTCATGTCACATATGAAAGTTTGAAAAATGTATGTATTCTTTGGGTAACAATCTTACCTAAAAATGCTGGCTTTTGAATTAATATGGTTCTTTGGTTATAAAAATTCAAAATATAGCAAAGAGTAAGGAGAAAAGTAATGAAGGGGTGGCACAGTGATTTAGCACTGCTGCTTCACAGCGCCAGGGATCCAGGTTCAAATCTGAGCTCGAGTGACTGTGGAGTTTGCACATTCTCCCTGTGTTTGTGTGGGTTTCCTCCAGGTGCTCTGGTTTCCTCCCACAGTCCAAAGATGTGTGAGTTAGGTGCATTGGCCATGCTAAAATTCCCCCTAGTGTCCCGAGATGTGTAGGTTAGAGGGATTAGCGGGCTAGATATATGGGGTCACGGAGATAGGGCCTAGGTGGGATTGTTGTCGGTGCAGACTCGATGGGCCGAATGGCTTCCTTCTGCACAGTAGGGATTCTATGTGTAGATTAGGTTGATTGGTCATGCTAAATTGCCCCTTAGCGTCAAGGGATATTAGGAGGGTAAATACATAGGGTTACGGTGATAGGGTTGGGGAAAAGGATTGTTGTTGGTGCAGGCTCGATGGGCTGAATGGCCTCCTTCTGTACTGTACGGATTCTATGGTTCTATAACTTCATGAGCACGTAGACACACTGGTGGAATGGGTGGACACATGGTGAATGAAATTCAATGTAAAAAAGTGAGGGGTGATCCCATGAGGAGTAAAAATAGATGCAGAATGGTATAATTTTATAGAGAATGAGAAAGCAGGGAGACCTGTACGAGGTGTGCACAAATCTTTATTGGATAAGTTAACAAAGCAGTTCATATTGTATATGAGATTCTAGGTTTCTTAAATAGAGGCATCGAGTGTGAAGCTAGGAAATTATACTAAATCTACCTAAAACATTTGTTCAGGCGTAGTTGCGAGAACATTCCTCTAAGCTGTCTGGCCATGCAGCAACCTGCAAGTTCTCGGTGCAAGCCTCACATGAGTCCACCTCTTGAACTTGTCGCACATGGTCGTGCAATAAAAATTTAATGGGACTGCATATTTTAACAAATTGTCCACATACTCGCCAAAACAAAACTAGAGGGTATGGTGAGCTGGACATTTTTTGTCCAATTCTGGACACCACAGGAGCGAGTGATCGGGACAACTGGGGGGAGGGGGGGGTCGAGGCTGGCCCGGATGCATCCGGGAGGCCAGTGATCGGGCTGTAAGGAGATCACATGGCCAGCGATGCAGGGTGACGAGGCTGACTAGCGATCGGGAGGCGGCAATGTGGGGCTACTGCGCATGCGCCAATTCCATGCTGACAGATAGGCACATGCACAGTGGCTGCTCAGCGCTACGCTGCCAGCCTCTCCAGCAGGAATAGGCTCTATCTTTAATGATCTTTAATGAGATTCTCGCTGGTGCACTTTGCAGTGCACAGAGTGGAACATTCCTTTTGAAAATCCCGCTGAAAAAAACAACGGGATTTACTCCAGTTTTTACACGAATTCGGCACTTATAATTTTTCTGGGTGAATCCCACCCCACAAATTTGTAAGGACGTGAAGGCTTTACGGAGAAATAAAAATCCGGGATGTGGATGGAGAAAAATTGAGAGAGTGGAAATAACTAAATTTCTCGTTGAAGGAGCCAGTGCAAATGGTTGGGGCAAATGGTCTTCTTCTGTGCTGTACTATGACTCTATGAATGTTTTGACCTATACAACCAGAATTAACAATGTTAAAAGGAATAAAAAGCAACATGAAAACTACCACAGCAAACTCATAATTTATCTGATTTAATCATTACTAATTTTTTTGAAGTGTATTAAAATTGAACATAAAAGATATTTCACCCAGCTAGTGGCAATACACAATATGGCTTGGTGTTATACAGTTCAGAAGGGCCACAGGTTTGATCCCTTTCAGTGCAAAATTAACTGATTTTGCTGATAAATTCTGGGTGCACAGAAGTGATAGGTGGCCTCCAGTGGAAAAAAAAGCCAGGGTTTCCATTTTGATCACCATCCAGTGACCCTCATAAAATTGTCTGTGCATATAGGAAGGTATGGTAGAACTGAGTATATCTGTATTATAGTTCGATAACCAGCTATTGCTCATTTTCATGGTACAGAAAATGAAAGGAAGTTTAAAAATGCCTCCTCTATTTGGGCACAGTAAGAAGTCTCACAACACCAGGTTAAAGTCCAACAGGTTTATTTGGTATCAAGAGCTTTCGGAGCGCTGCTCCTTCATCAGGTGAATCTGTTATTTGGTATATCTGTCTTGACTAACCAAGTGGCTTGCCGAAATAATATTGCCACAAGGATGCATCTTGTTTGTCTCATTAAGGTAATGCAAAACTAATCTTAATGTACAAAGCACCTATAAGCGAATCGTACTTTTACCACAAATAATTTGAGAACTTACCCATCCCCAGATGGCTATTCTTCCCTCATCAATGAATCCCATTTCAACAAATTTTCTGAAAGAAAATGAAATATTGTTCAGTTTTTGTTGAGCTGGTAAGCTAATATTTCAATACTTTCTCTAAAGTCAATATTTTAAAAGGTTTTACATTCATGGAATGCTTGTAACAATTTATGGTAATATGCTTGTAACCATATGTTGGAGTTAAAACAGAGAAATAACACAATTTCTAATTCTTAACTCTGGCTAATTGTGTACCTTGTCGCTCTGATTTGATCGTCCACTTCATAAGTGCCCAGCCTTCGATATATTGCATGCATTATTTTGTCACCTTGGTAAGCGCTTCCTCTTCCATCAAAGCTGGCAACAATAATTCCCTCTGTGCTGGCAAGGTAAGTTGCCCAGTCAGTTGCAAAGCGGGCATCAGCTTTCTGACTGCCTGGCCCACCGTACCTGAAAAAAGTGTCACAGCAGCAAAATGATCAAATCTTATGAAAATACACTGTGGTCTTCAGATCCCCTAATATTATCCCACAATCAATATACTTTAAAGCAACAAGTCTAAGTTAATTCCTTGGCTTTATCATTAGCTTATATGAAAGTCAAGGAGATTTGATAGAAAATAGTCAACCAAAGCCTTTAAATTGACAAGTTTTGAGTAACTATACCCATAAAACTGAATAAATGATTACGTTTATCCAGTGATGCTGCAGGCCAGACTAGATGAAGTTAAATCTTTGCCACATTCACTATTACAATATCATTCGTATTGCATTGATAGTACTGAAAATGCCCCACAGTGCAAGCAATTTTAGTGGCCGGGCTTCATATCACAGGTTAATTAACACAACTGAGAAGTCAATGAAATGGAAGAGGCTTGAGGCTTTCTTGTGAAACCCAGAGGAGCAATCCTGTCCCTCATGATCTGCGTGGCAGCAAATAAAGTATTATAAAAAGTTACCTTACTGGATTTGGCTCTGGCTGCTGCTCCCATCAGGTTTAGCCTGGTGAGGAAGCCATCACTCTAGCCTTGCCGAGGCCTCAAGATAAAATAGCAAAATGGGCCCTGATGGCATTATTGGAACCCAATCTGTTTATTTAAGGAGGGGCCTGACCAATTAGGATAACACTTCCGGCAGCCAGGTCGGGCAGCAAAACAATGGCTATGTCCAGTGCTTCATTGAAACTGTGCCTCTGCCACTCTGGATAGTAGATTTTTGTCAGGCAGAGGAGCAGTGGAGATCAAATCAAGGCCATGGAGTCAGATCCTATCTGTGTGTTGTGAAATTGAGTCAGACGGTCCACGAGGAGATGCATTTTAGCTATTGTTAGAAGGAATCCCTCATCTCCTACATATTACAAATCCAGACTTTCAATGCCTATTCTGAATAAAATTATTTTGGCTGTCAAAATGAGACATTGGGAGAAATTGGAAGAGAGGAATATGTTGTGCCAAATGTCATTGCCTTCATCAGATTTTTTTTTAGGGAAGATTAGACTTTGGAATTACACTTACACATCAATGAGCAGAGGATACTTTTTTGATTCATCAAAATGTGGTGGAAATATCATCTGATACCAATAACCTGGAAAAAAAAAAAAAATTAGCACCACTTAACACAATTGCCACTAACACAGAACACAATTTGTTTTGGAATATGACAAAGATAAAGTATTGCCATTTTTTTTATTTTTTACTTATCTGACGGTAAGCAAATATTGACGATGGACCATCCACTTCCCCGTAGGTACACATGGGCCATTTATTTGTCATTCTTATCAGTACTCTCAACCTACATATTAAACATTAACCAATTTTCAAATAGAATATTTCAGAAGTGTTTCCTATCAAGCTGTTTTTCTTCGGTGAGTCAAGAACAAATACCATTTTGCCACTTTCGCTGTTTGCTGCATTTTACCCTTGAATTAGATTTACTTTTGGAAGTGTACTGTGATCCTGAGAGATCATCCAAACAATAGTGACTTCAAATGAATAAAGAAAGAAGTGTGTAGCATTTTACAACCTCTTAATATTTGCTGAGAGTGAAGCTTCTGTGCCGGATACTAACGTGAACAATTGTTTACTTAAAGAGGAAACTTGGTCAGTGATGCATACAATATCCTACACATTTCTGACTGCCTGACCTACCCGCCATACCTGAAAAAAGTGTTGTGGCACAAAATTATCAAATCTTATGAAAATACTCTGTGGCCTTCAGTTCCCATAATACTATCTCACCATCAATATGTTTTAAAGCAACAAGTCTAAGTTAATGAATAGTAAAACCTTCCTTGGCCTTATTTGAAAGTCAAGGTGATTTTAAAGAGGAATTTGAGGGTTAGGAACATGGGTCATCTCTAAGTGACAAACCAGCAAGTTTGAAATGTTGCCCATTGATTATGAAAAATAAAATGCTCAAAATAGTGTGGGGCTGGATTTTAGTGCTGCAAATCTGATGCTCAATCCACCCCCAGGCCCTCTCCCCCTCCCCCTCCCCCTCCCCCTCCCCCTCCCCCTCCCCCTCCCACACTGTGTGAATGCAAGGTCAGTTTAGCAATCCAATGCCATCACATCAGCCGTGGAAATCGGAAGCCTGCCTGCCATTTTCAAGTCACTAATTTACAAGCTACTGAGCTTGTTAATGACCCAATTGTCTACAATGTTTTGTTGTCCACTCTTTTCCTCAGCTGTTGCACGTGAAACTGTTTGGAAGTCTTTTATGACAACTATGACAAGCTGACACAAGGTTGGAAGAAAAAGCTTGCCATCAGGACAGTATTTGCAAGTAGCAATAAATTC
Source organism: Mustelus asterias (assembly GCF_964213995.1). NCBI lineage: Eukaryota > Metazoa > Chordata > Chondrichthyes > Carcharhiniformes > Triakidae > Mustelus > Mustelus asterias. Next base: position 43,117,850 of record NC_135814.1, on the reverse strand, counting down.
TGCTAGTAAAGGTTGCAGAATCTGAATGGTTTTTTTAATCTTTAAACCTCTACTGACTCCATTGTTACCAAATGCAATTGTTAAAGGATACAAAAGAGAGAGAAATTAAATTTCCTCACATTACAAAAATATACGGGTGGGATTTTAAGACCTCGCTCGGGCGAGGCTCGTAAAATCCCACTCGAGGCCAACGGAGAATTCCGTTCTGCGAACCTCGCCCGCCCCGATTCCGGGGCGAGGCGGTAAAATTCCAGTCTATATCTCAGTATTGTCTCATTTATTAGTGGATTGTAAAATGGCTAAATTAAAGTTCCATTTTCACAGATGGATTAGTGTTTAAGAACAATAGTGTTGGTGCCGGAGGTGGTATTCTATTGTTCAATTTTTAAGACAGATCAAACAGAATTTCCCTGGGATGGCGGGTTGAGAGGGGAACTGTTTGAATGAATATGATAGCACTAAAAACTATTTTCTCACAGCAATCACTAACCTCTGAATAGTTTAAACAAATTAATAGCCGAAAGTGAGTGTCCCCAACTGAATCCTGTCCTGCTTCTGGTCCACCCAAATGGTTTGCTCCCTGACTGAATTCAGAATCTGACTGTCCATCTTCCCCTCTGAGTCCAGGTTATCTTAGCATTGAAAATTGAAATATCATTCATTGCAATATTCCCAGATAAGCAAATAAGTGTTGGTCACAAATGCATTATATGTGGCAATGAGTTGCCAGCTGTTCCCTTTCTGAGCCGGAGAGGTTGAGTAGCATTGCAGGACCATAAATCTTATCATTAGAAAACTGCTAACGCTATTAAATACTGGCTCTAACATTCTTCCCCCAGTTGAATTTGGAATTAATGTGAAAATGTGGCAATTTCTTGAACTCAGGAAGATTGTGGGGGGGGGGGGACTACTTTTTTTTACAAGGCTCATAGCAGGCGGCACAAAGTGTCCAGTAACTTGTAGTAATTTGCAATCCATGGGGTATCACATCCTCACCAGATGTTCCTATGCGGTTTACACATTAGTAAAGTGTGCGTATTAAACTTGCTGTTATTTTGGCAGCACATTCTAATAAGTCCAAGATTCACATCCAGTAGATATGGATATATAAGAAATAGATTGTAAAGAAATTAACATTCTAATCTACCAAGGGAGATGCACAGCCACACAGGCATAAGCAATAAGAACATTTGTTGCTGTATTCTTTGCTTGCACCACCAAGTGCTGAGTTTAGTGTTACGCCTGGAACTTGTTCACACAAAACCATCACTGTGTGGCATTTCCTGTTTCTTGATGCAGACTTAATTTGTAGCAATACTTTCCCTGTGAGTATTACTCTCCACAAGGGCATGGACAGGAATCAGCCCTAAAACAGGCTCTCAGGTCAGATTTTAGATAACACACTGCAGAGAAACGGACTTTTACTTTGCTCCATTGTGTATTTTAAAACCTACTCGAGCTTTATAATGGAAAGAGAATATGACCCTCAGAGGTAAATAGGCTAGCAATTGAGAGTATTTCAAACAATTGTAAGAGTATCTAAGTTGTACTTCCTTTTTGCTGCTACGTTTTAATATGAAACAGCTGTACATTCAAAATCAATCTAAGTTCCCAGCTGCAGCTTAAACAGAGAATCAGCCAATTACACATGTGAGCAAATGCACTGACAAACATATACAAAATTTATAGACAGGAAAAGCCCTAATGGTCCATCTAGCTTGTTAAACATAATGCTATTTTTTTAATTTTGCCTTCTAATCTATATTTTTGCACAGGAAGCAGCTATGTCTCAAATGTTGATGCTTAGGACAATTTCCAGTGAAATTCCTCTAAACTTCAGGTTTTGCAACAATTACATCTATGGCAAGATCTCAGAATGATAAAATATAGATGTAAATGTGTGATGGATACTGTACTCAAGTTACACAGATACAGTGCCCCACTCTTTACAGGGACAAAGATCAAACTTTTACTGATATTAGAGGTGATTAGTACCTCAACTCCATGTCACCACCTTTGTTCCATATCCCTTGCTACTTTAACAAATCTCTACAGAACTCAGTCTCAAGAATATCAATTGACCAAGCCCCATCAGCCTTTTGGGGAGTAAATTCTGCATTTTTACTATCCTAGTCATGAAAACAATCTTCCTAATTTCACTCCTCAATGTTTTAATTTTATGCCCTTTTCTTTTGATTCTCCCCAAAAAGAAAGTTGTTTTCTCTATCTTATTATCAATCTAGAATCATAAAACAATAAAACAGCGAAGCAGCTTATTTGGGTCGTCATGCCTATGCTTATAGAGCTGTCCAATCAGTCCCACTCCTCTGTTCTTTCCCCACAGCCCTGTACAATTCCTCCCTCTAGTTATTTATCTTATTCTCCTTTGAACGTTACAATTCAATCTATCAGTCCTTTAGCCAGCGCATTCCAGATCACAGTAGAAAAAATATTAGTGCAGTATATTTTACTGTCTTAGACCATGAGCTGAAAAGTTGCCAAATTTCTAGTTAGCTAATCTTCATTATTAAAACCTGCTGCTATTAGTTAAAATTGCCACATTGATTGGTTTAGTTGTAATATTCCCTTTAAAATGTGTTTGTTGTGCACAACTAGGTTTTTCAGAGCACAATCTCTCTAAATTTTACTTTGCACTCCAGCTCACATAAATCAGGCTTGTGCAGTGCCTTCCAGGCAGCTGAATGGCCTCACACTCACTAGTGGGAACATTGCTTAATTGTATCCTCTGCTCATATTGCAAGTGAAAACTACTGGCATCCGGATGACTGGAATTTAGTTCCTGAAGCGTTACTATATTGGAGACGTATCAGGAGTTAAAAAATACCTCCGTCTTCTCTGCACACTAATTAAACTGGTTTAACTTACTTGTGCCATCAAGGTGCAAATTATGGAGACTTGTAGTTGGCATCTGAACATTCTGAAGATTTTCTTCCAATTCTTTGTTATCTTCCAGAGTTAGTACCACTTGAAATAAAGAAAAATTATGCTTTTAGTTCTTTGAACATCTAGGGCGGAATTCTCCGGTTGTTCACGTTGGCAGGATCCCTGGTCGCGCCGACCGCGCATCCCCGCCACAGGTTTTCCGGCAGCGTGGGTGCATTCAATGGGAAATCCCATTGACAATGGCGGGACCAGAAGATCTCACTGCTGATGAATGGCACGCCATATCCCACGGGGAGAAACACTGTGGGGAGGCCAGATAATCCCCTCTCTAAAATTAGATTCACCTTATCATAAAACAGGTGTCGAAATCCTGCTCCCATTCACGCCGCTGGGATCTTATGGTTCCACTGGCGACGCATCCCATCATGGATTTCTCAGCGGTAAGAGGCGCATTCAATGGGAAACCCCATTGACAATGGCGGGACCATAAGATCCTGCCCCCAGCGAGCGTCCGTCACCTCCCGCCACCGCCACAGAGTGGGAGGAAAATCCTGCCCAGGGTTTACTTACCAGCTAAAATAATTGGATGCACAGTTCAGGATTACTTATAATAATAAATAATCTAATTTACCACGAATGATGCAGGAATATTTTGTGGTTCTGCAATAAAACAATTTTTTTTTACATCGTGTGGCAGTTGAAGGAAACAGGATTAGATATAATAGAGGCCGAGCAAAGCAGGATGCCCTCTTTCTGAGTATTAATGTGCCTGTTCTACAATGCTATGGTGTCTACTAAAATTTGAAACTTTCCACTGGCTAACATTCTCAAGTTTTGAAAGTGAATTGTCCTTGACTACCAGAAATCTAACTTCATTGTAAATGAAGGGAAAGTGAAGCCAGTAACAGTGATGGTAAATTTTTACAAGTCACCATTTTAAAACATAAGAAAATCTGCATGGTGATAACGGAATATAATTTAGGAATCTGGAATGTAAAAATTTTTGATATCTACACTTTTTATTTGTTTTAGGGACAACCTTCTTAAAGTTAAATCCCCCTTTTATCCAGTTGCATCTCTCCAAACACCAGTCACAATCCTGACAGTGGTTGAACAACAATGGGCAGAATTTAGTTTGTGCGATGGGGTCCCACCCTCTGGCTGGAGAACAAATGGGAGGCCCATGTTGCTTCTGTCTGGAGGCCCAATGCTGGACAGCAGCAGACCTCCCACTCAATCACGGCCCCAGTCGGGTGGAAACCCAGTGCCTCAGAGCTGCTAGCCAATCAGAGGCCGGCAGTTCTCCAGGACCAGCAGCACCAAAGGGAGCAGTGGCTGCTACCCATAATACATCAGTGCTTGTGCATCAGTAATGGACTCTCTGGAGTCAGGTAAGTGGGGTGGGTTGGGCTCTGAAGGAGAGTTGCCAGCAGAGGAAGGGTTGATAGTGAAGGCTGGCCTCCTGTGACCCATCCCCCTCACGAATGTAGATTCCCTTGATTAGGCACAGTGCCACCCACTCCAATAACAAGAAAGCTGCAGACAAACCTGAAAGGTTGCTACAATCTCCCTGGATGGCAAATCCTCTGCCCACCACAGCTTGAAAACTGGCAGAAACAGGATGAGACCCTTAAAGTGTGGTCCTTAAGTGTTCATTTAAAGGCCCCAAAAGCCTCCAGTTGTAAAATCTACTTTTCAAGCTTCCTGCCCTGACATTGATCGAGGTGAAGCAGGAAGTTGGTGAGGTCCCCACACTGCACTTTCTACCTAATCAAACAGCTGTGGGGTGGGGGGTATTAAATTCCTCCAACATTTATCCTATATATTCTATTCAATGCTTATGGGTGACTTTTTCTAAACTCATTCCAAACCAACAGTGAAATTAGACATTTTTATTAATTGAAGGTCGGAGGCTCCAGCAGATAGATAGTTACAATACACATGTTCTGAACAAACAATTCATGTTAACAGGTAGTGAAATAGTGATTACCTTTATTATTGATAGCATTGTAAATTGCAAACGTAGGTACTCCAGGACCTGCAGAGAACAGGGAGCAGATATAAAAGCCATCCTAATAAGCAATATTTTTTGTTGAAGAATTATTTTCCATGGTTCACTTACCATAACAGGATAGCTTGTAATATTTTCCATTTCTACTGAAATACGCCGAGTTGTATTGACAGCGTTCCTTCATCAGCATACAGGTAATACATTCACGTTTCTGGAAAGCTGCTCCAATTTTAATTCTACAAATAAAAGAAAAATTTTAAATGTCTAGGAACCAAATCCAAATGGAATTCAAACAAGGTGCCCCTTTTATGGCAGCGAATTCAGTCTGCATCAGGGTTAGGGTTAGGTCAAAAATCCTCAAATGCCAGTCACATCTTATAATTTGAAAACAGTCGGTACAATTTCCATCTTTAAAAAAGACAAGCAGGAAATACAGACTCGGAACAATATCTGCTGTGCGTAAATTTTAAAAGGCATGATAAAAACGGTTGAAAGGGAACCAGAACACAATTCTTGGGTAGTGATAATAAATACACCCATACATGTAGTACTGTGTATAGTTTTGGTCACTGCAACTATGAGGATATCTCGGTACTGAAACAAACAGAATCATAGATCACAGAATCACAGAATACTACACTGCAAAAGAGGCCCTTCGGCCCATCGAATCTGCACCGATGCATAAAATTCCCTGACCTGCCCACCTAATCCCACTTACTAGCACTTGGCCTATAGCCTTGAATGTAATGGCATGCCAAGTAGTCATCCAGGTACTTTTTAAAGGATGTGAGGCCATCCCGCCTCCACCACCCTACCAGGCAACGCATTCCAGCGTCACCACCAGAAAACGCAAATAAACTGCTGGTTAGCTTTAGAGAAGTTTGAAGAGAGTTTGAAGAACCTATGGTTGCTTATGCTAGCCATGAGGTGGAGATGCCAGCGTTGGACTGGGGTAAGCACAGTAAGAAGACTCACAACACCAGGTTAAAGTCCAACAGGTTTATTTGGTAGCACAAGCCACAAGCTTTCGGAGCACTGCCCCTTCATCAGAACTGGCCCCCGCAGTGCTGCCCCTCCAGCCTCCCAGCACAGCCTGATCGCAGCCCGCACAGCAATTTCCAGGCCACCCTTTCCCCACCCCCCCCCCCCGCCCCGGCCCCAGAGCACCCCAATGTTCAGGCCCCACCCCTCAGCAGTGGTGATCCCCACAGCCCAGCAGACCCCCCCCCCACTGATCCACCCCCCCCGGGGTCAGGCCCCAATCGCTGCCCTCCCTCCATCCCAGACCGATCCCAATGCAGAGTGGCAGCGGGACTCCCCATCCCCACAAATTGCCCCCTAGGCCCTGCCCACAATAGGCCCCACCCCCTTGGCACTGCCCGATGCCTGGTGGGCAATGCCAAGGTGCCCCTGGGCATGGGCACTTTGCAGCATGGGCACTTTGCCCCTTGGGCAATGCTGGGGCACATGCTGGCACTGCCAGGGTGTCTATGCCTGGGGGCACCACTCCACCGCCACCCAACCCCCTGGAGGGCCCCGATTGGCTCCCACTTCATTCCGGCGGAGTCTCCTGCTAGTTCCTCGAATGTGGGGAGCTAGTCTGAACCCTGCCGGAATGAAGTACTCCTGGAGGGGTGGGAGATTCAATCGGGACCTGAAAAGTCCTGATAATTAACAAATGTACATATTTAAAATACATGCAGAAAAGATTAAATGACTTACCTGCCTTCCCGCCGGTTTCCAGCGTGGTCTGACTGGCGACTGTTCTCCGGCTCTGGGAGATGCGCATGTGTTCCCGGCACATGCGCAAATCCCTGTTCAAGGCCGCAGACGCGCGTCTCCCACTGTGACCCGACAGAAAAGTTGCGTGTTGCAATGGGAGAATCGCGGCCATTTCCGAATGGAGAGGTAACAGTGTATAATTCTTCAACAATAATACACATATTATTTCTAAAACTTACTTGTATAAGTTTCTTCTCCCGGGATACTGTTCATATTCATTGCTAATGTAGTAACTGTAACACAAACATACATATAATGAATATGAAGCTGCAAAATTAATAATCAAGAACTGGAAGATTATGCATTCATTCTAAAAATCATCTTCAAGTAAGAAGTGTCAATAATGATTATTGGAGTACAATGTAATCAACACATGTGGAACTCTAGAACATTCTTTATTGGCAATGCCATGAAATTAACATCAAAAGGAAGATTTGTGTTTTTATTATGTTGATACAGAAATACTAACGGAAATCTCAAAATGTTACTGACCTGTGTAACCTTTACTTATAGTTACCTCAGAAACCCTCATTCATCTCTTTTTCTCTAAATTTCTATCAATTATTCTGCAATATTATATACATAATATGGGATATTTATTATCCTATCAAATATTGCTTTGAATTGTCAAATCCTTTGAAAATAATGTCAATTGTTGAACTCAAAGAAAGGATAGACATACAATTTTCTGAAAACTTGATAAAAAGGCAACATTTGAATAAAAGCAATGTTTGAATAAAAACAATTAAAGAAGAAGCCAAGTACTGATGCTCGAAAACAGAATATATAATGTTCTGCTGGATATTTAAGACAAAATATTTGGACTGAAAATACTTACATTTTTTAGTTAAGGGGTTTAAAAAACAAGACACAAGTCAGGAGTTTGGAGGAATACTCCCCATTTGCCTGGATAAGTGCAGCTCCAACAACATTCAATAAGCTCGACATCATTCAGGATCAAGCAGCCCACTGGATTGAGAATCCTTCTGCAAAGAACATTCAGTCCCCCCCACCATCAACACACAATAGCAGCAGTGTGTACCACCTAAAGACACACTGAAGTAACTCACTAAGGTTCCTAAGACAGCACCTTCCAAACCCACGACCAGTACCATCCAGAAAGACATGAGCAGCAGATACATGGGAACACCACCACTTGGAAGCTCCCCTTCAAGCCACTCACCATCCTAGCTTGGAAATATATTGAAATTCCTCCACTGTTGCTGGGTCAAAATCCTGGAACTCCCTCCCTAACAGCACTATGGGTGTACCTACAGGACATGGACTACAGCGATTCAAGAAGCAGCTCAACACCACCTTCTCGAGGGCAATTAGGGATAAGGAATGAATGCTAGCTGAGCCAGTGAAGCTTACATCCTTGAATTAATTTTTAAAAATTGTTGGGGTGATTCTCTTGCTCAATGTGATCCACATGTTTGTGCACTACTTTAATAACCGCAGAAGTCCTGTGGCAACCGGAATGGAACCAGCATGCCACCGTTAAAAACCACTTGCTCATCACAGATCCTACAGCCCGGCCACCCAATTTCAACTGACCATGCCAACATCGGGCACTCCTCAGCCATTTCCGCACTGGCCAAGGTCTTTACGCAGCAAATCGGCACAAGTGGGGTCTTGCAAGGAATCCAGACTGCAGCTGTGGTGCACCCCAATCAATGGCTCACATCATTGAAGACTGCCCCTGACAAGATTCAGCAGAGGGCTCAGGGAGCTCCAGTAAACCAAGACGGAAGTTACGACCTGGCTTGGTGATTATTGTATGTGCCAAAAAAAAGTGAACTCAAAATGACAATGGACTAGTTTCTGAAATGATGACTCCTGGAGTCCAGTATGGTCCAATTCCAAAGTTATACATGTACACAGGGTTGCCTACTTTAAATGTATGAGCACTGCCCTTTTGATGTTGGTTCAGTTTTTGACCATTTTGCTTCTCTCTCACCTTCCCCTCAAAATTGGGAAGCACCAAATCCAGACATGTTACGCAAGCTGCATTTCATCTGCTGCTCTGCCACTGTGAGACCAGTAGTAGTCCGTGTTGTTCTCCAGTAACTCAGAAGGAATCTGGAAAAACAAGACTCCAAAGTGCCTCCAGACAACTTCCTCGTACCAGTTTTAAAAGCTGGGACAGTTCCTTCAGATAAACCATTTGTTGAAGGATGGCGGGGGACAGTGTTTATGTGACAGATGCCATTCAGGTCTGTGAACCTCTGAAACTCTGTGCTAATGAAAGCTATTCCATTGTCATAGACAATAATCACAGGCAAGCCATATATACTAAAGGAGTGGCACAGACTCTCAACAGTTGCATCTGAAGTTGGCATCTTTACCTCATAGACATTAAGCCATTTTGAATGCGCATTGATGAGTAACAGCAGAATGGTGCCTAGAAATGGTCCTACAGAGTCAATGTGACCCAAAGACAGCCAGGTTTATTCCCACGGGTGAAGAGGAGCTGAAGTAGGTAGCTTCTGCTGCTGCTGGCAATGGAAACATTGTTTAACCATGTTCTGGATGTCACTGTCTAACCCTGGCCACCAGAAATAATTACGTGCCAACATCTTCATCATTGACGTGCCTGGGTGTGCATTGTGGAGCTCTGCCAAAACTGACTCTCCGCCCTGGGAAGGGACAACGATTTTTGGAACCCCAGAGCAAGATTGTGTCCTGGCAACTCAAGAGGAGGTGGCGACCAAGTGGTATTATCGCTAGACTATAAATCCAGAAACTCAGCTAATGTTCTGGGGCCCTGGGTTCAAATCCCATCACAGCAGCTGGTGGAATTTGAATTCAATAAAATAAATCTGGAATTAAGAATCTAATGATGACCATGAAACCATTGTCGATTGTTGGAAAAACCCATCTGGTTCACTAATGCCCTTTAAGGAAGGAAATGTGCCGTCCTTTCCTGGTCTGGCCTACATGTGATTCTAGAGCCACAGCAATATGGTTGACACTCAACTGCCCTCGGGCAGCTAGGGATGGGCAATAAATGCTGGCCAGCCAGTGACGCCCATGTCCCACGAATGAATTTTAAAAAACTCAATCTGGTGCTTCTTTGATAAAAGGAGCGCAGGCCATCTTACAAAACTGTATCTGCCCAGCTTTGTTAAAGAAAAAGTCTTTAACCACTGACAGTAATGGGTCGCTGCTCGTTCAATTCTTGATCTGTTTAACATATACGGATGATGAATCCAAGAAATTTAACAACAACACTAACTGCTGTGGAATGAGTGTGTTGGCAGGACTGCTTGGTAATGGAATTGATGACTAGGTGCATCTGCATTGGTTATCTGCGAGCCAGGGCCCAATGCTGGATTCTCTTTGAAGCTAAAGGTGGAAGAGCTTTGTCTTCACTGTCAACGGCTTATGATTGGACAGGTAAGTATTGGTGAAACCTGTTGACATCAAACACAACCGACAGTGCTTCTTTCTCCAGCTGGCAGTAACCCTTTTCAGCCTGGGAAAGTGTTCCTGAAATGGTGAGCTTTTCTGACCCGTCCTCCATTCGATGTGACAATATGGCTCCTATGCCATAGTTCTTTAGTTGGATCATAGCATGATGACTGAAGCAGTTTCTTCACTGCTGCAATGGTTTTTTCTAGCTGTGAATCCCGGGATCAGTGGTGGTTCTTCCTCAATGACAGAGTGCAGTGGTGCCAATCCAATTACTACAGGCTATCAGCACAAACGTATCACTCCATATCACAAACAGTCCAAAGTTGTGCAGGTTAGGTGGATTGGCCATGCTAAATTGCCCCTTAGTGTCAGATGTGTAGGTTGGGAGGATTAGTGGGTAATACTTGGGGTTACGGGGAAGAGGTCTGGGTGGGATCATCCTTTAGTGTCAGGGGGATTACGTGGTGTTACAAGGTTAGGGCCTGGGTGGGATTGCTGTTAGTGCAGACTCGATAGGCCAAATGACCTCCTTCTGCACTGTAGGGATTCTATGATTCTATGATTTTATGAAATACTACGACAATAGTTGGTAAGCTAAACAAAGGTTTATTAAGAATAACAGGATTTCAGGAGAGTTCTTCATGCATATTTTACTTACTACTCCATACTGTTCCAGCTACCAATTCACATGTTAACTTGCATCAGTTCCAATGATGATGGATACCAAACCACTTACATATTCAGGAGTATGTAAATCAGCAAGTTAATCAGTATGTTAAACTACATGCACTAGAAAGCAATATTACTGACTCTAATTAAATACTTCTATTTATTAAAAGATCATAGTGCATTATGTGGTGCAATATCTTTGCAATGTGTTGCATATTCTAGAAATAGTATTCTTGTCATATTCCCTTTATACTTACAGGGTATCTCTCGTCACGGTTACTATGCTAGTGACCTCCCATTTCCCAGTTGTAATCGCCGTTATTTTATGCTTTAAAGAAAAAGTGAGGGCCATTAATCTGAATCAGTTTAGGAAAAACTTATAAAAATGTTTAATTGTTTTGTCAAAGACTTATGCATACATACCGGATTTCCAACCACCTTATGGATATGCTTATATCCATCGTTGTCACTGATAACCTTGTAGAAACTAATGTTGTCTGCTTCAAAGAAAGGCTCCGATGCTTGAAACTATAAATATTTCAAATAATCAGCATGAAAATATTAGAAATTCGAAATGATAGTATTTAACAAATTTATTTTTAAAGATTTGAATAATTTAAAATATCTTGACAGCTTTGAAGTGTAACAAGTGTATTTCAAAGTTTTCTTCACTTTGGTTATTATTTGATTTCACGGGTTAACAACATAAATTCATCTTTCCCCTTTTCTACCACTGATGCTGTTCTTTCTATAGCTGCATTCCCAATGAAGTTATCCTTTAAGTTCCTTAATCGCTAGTCGGGTACCCATCAGCTTTAGCTGCATGGACTGGATTCTAGTAAGTTTGGAGAACCATGTTCACCTGGCACAATCAAGGTACCCACCCCTCCAGTTTATTCATCCCATTTTTTAACCATCCAACCCAAACAACTTGAACTCCCCCCAATCCCCAGGACCTGCCAACCTGGAACCTGGTCCAAGTGACCCTAGACTTAGCTGGGCTTCTTGGCTTAGTGGGACAGCCTGTAGTCCCAGCAGTGGCTACCACCTCAGTTCGCACTAGTGGGACTACAGGGTTGCTGGCAATCCGATTGACCGACAGCTCTCTAAGGTCTAAAGTCGGACTTCCTCCTGAGTGAAGGGCTGAAGTCCTATCCCAAACGCACAAAGCTGCTCTTGTTAAATGGCTGCAGTGCAGCTACTGGGACTGTAGGCAGGCTCAATCAAGATATACCCTGCAGCTAAGGTTAAGTGTAATCCATTTACCTTTGCAGTGGTGGTGCAGCGTGAATGGTAATTGATATAGGGTATGCAGACATGATACAGTAGTCATTTTAAAGACCAAAGGACCATAGATTCTGAGAGTCCCACTTCACTGCCTCAAGTTCAGTGGAGGGAAATCACCTTCCACCCAGACACTCTGGCTTTGGGCCCCATTCTAAATGGATAGATTGCCTGAATCTGTGACAGTGCTACACCAGTACCGAAAGAGATTCCACAGTTATTCCATTTGAGGCGTGCCCACACCCTTCTGGGTTAAAGGTCAAATGAAATCCAAAATTTTGCAGCTCCAAACGGAGCTATTCTTATTCAACTGAAAGGAGATAGGTTAGCTTAGACTGAGTAAGGTTTTAAGCTTCCACAGAGCTCTTGCCAACTCTTTGTTTTGACTTGTAAAGGTCCCTTATGTGACGGTATACATATACAATGTAAGGGTACTTCCTCAGGTTAGGAACAGATAGAAAGGGCAGGATTTTCCGCACCCACCTGCAGTGTGTTTGGCGATGGCAGAGACGGCCCGCCACTGGCTGGCAACAGGATTGTCCGGTCCCATCGCTGTCAACCAGACTTCCCATTGTTTGCACCATCTGTTGCCAGGGAAGCCGCGACAGGGGGTCACCATCAGCGGGATCTGAAGTTCCTGCTGGCATGAATGGCCGGAATGTCCCACCCTTGATCTTCCCTTGATCCTTACCAAAAGATAATTGGCTAAAAGGTATAAGCTGAAAAACAGCTGAAATGGTTTTTTGAACCAAATTGCACTGACTCTCACTCTCTGTCCTTAAATTTTCATATTACCATTAAAAAGCCCTAACACGTATTGTTATTGCAGACTGCCTGTGTAAAGTTATCACACTGAAATGAGTGTTATTAGCAGCACTTCAATATACCCACTGACTGAAGAATGTAATTCTTTCTCTATACCCTAGCTATGACTGTAACACTACATTCTGCACTCTCTCGTTTCCTTCTCTATGAACGGTATGCTTTGCATAGCACGCAAGAAACAATACTTTTCACTGTATGTTAACCATGTGACAATAATAAATCAAACCAACAGGATCAGTTTCCATTATAAGTATCAGAACTGATGGCAGTGAGTTGACTAGAAGAGAATGCAGATATAAGGGTGCTGGGGGAGGGAGTGGAAATTCATCTTGTGCAGTGGTGCAAAAAGGAAGGTATTCGATCCACTGCTGATTATACATAGTGCCAGATATTCAGTTCAAATGCAATTAAATACCCAATATCACCTATTTAGTGCCACTGCCCAAGAAGAATGTCTACCCAGGAATTTTAATACATAAACTTTCAGAGAAAAAAAGTAATTTAAAGAGTGTTACATACAACGCCGATCCATCCTGTATCGCTCCTTTCAGAAAAAGTAGGATTCTAGTGTGGAACAAATATCCAGAATAAACAATGATTTAGAATGACGAGGCATTGAAATATAAGAGTTACTGTAAATATGAGAATATTTTAAACATAGTGGTTGAAACCCCAGTTACCTTTGAACAATTCCAAACCATGTTGCTGAAATCACAGATTGTTACAATCGAATGATTTTGTCTTCGGTTAATCCATTGGACAGCAATTCGTTCATCTGTTACCCATTTTATTAAACTTAGGTAATATTCACTGAAAAGGTTAATAAAACAGAAACTGATATACAAATTTTAAAATCAGCCAGTTAGTAATTACTTTAATCAGGCAATTGAGGTGGGCCTGTTAGAATATGAACTCCCTGGTTAAGGGCCAAATTGATGGGCCAATCAGGGAGCCCATGTTCTGTATTTAACCAGGTGTGTCAGTTCCTCTGGCACTCCTTGTGTAGACTGCTAATTGAAAGCACTCGATATGCTGTTGTCAGATTTGTAAATAAAGGGATTTTGGTGAAGGGGCTTCTGCCTCCAAGGACTTATTACACAGTTTAAGTGAAAATCACATTGAATATTGAAACATTTTATATGATAAATGTTAAAGTTATTTTTGATAAGCAATTGCTATTACCTACAAATTAATTTAAGTGACCCATCGACCCCAAGGCAGAATTGTCAAAAAGGCAATCCCCCAATTTTAAATTCTAGAACCAGAGTGGAAGTAAGAGTGGTGGGTCTCGTGGCAGAGATGGTAAGGAATGTTGAGGAGAGGAGGTGGAGGCTCTTGACGGAGAGGCCTGGAAGTGAGGGAGCATCTTGGGTGGGGAAGATATGAGAGGGGGGGAAACACTAGATGTGGAAAGGGGGCTAATGAGAGAGCCACCCAGGCCCCAAACATGGAGAGCTGGTGGGCATTCCACCAACCCCCTCCATTCCCTGTCCTTGACCGTCATTAATTGACCACCTAAGGGTCTCAATGGGGGCAAGGGCAGTGGGTTGCCGTAGGCCTTGCCCATCTACTGTAAAATTGAGGACAAGTTAGGGGTGGGTGGGAGGTTGGTGTGAAGGCCAGCAGAGAACTTTACAGTCTTTGTCGGGCCTGTAAACCTTGGGCCCAAAATTTCTTCTCCATGAATAATGATAGAACATAGAACATAGAACAGTACAGCACAGAACAGGTCTTCGGCCCACGATGTTGTGCCGAGCTTTATCTGAAACCAAGATCAAGCTATCCCACTCCCTATCATCCTGGTGTGCTCCATGTGCCGATCCAATAACCGCTTAAATGTTCCTAAAGTGTCTGACTCCACTATCACTGCAGGCAGTCCATTCCACACCCCAACCACTCTCTGCGTAAAGAACCTACCTCTGATATCCTTCCTGTATCTCCCACCACGAAACCTATTGTTATGCCTAAAGATATGCCTATAGATACTGGCTAAAAAATTCCATTCATTACAAACTAACACATTTTGTGAATATTTATAACAACAAAGAGAATTTTACGTTGCTCGGGAAGGTGCACGTCCAATCGGAAATACATGAAATAGTGAAAGAAGGTTTAGGGCACATATTCTAATGTCGTTGCACGACATTTCAGTCGGCGAGCGCACGCAAGAGTCAGAAATGTGTCTGCCGTCAATTAAAAAGGAATTGACCCTATTATGGGACAAATTCTTGTTGGGTGGGATTGGCGACAGGAGCGGATATTCTTGTGAGATGCCAAACTCCCACCGTTCAATGTCAGGAACATCAACGTAATACATTTTTCATCACATTAACAGGCCTCAATGCCTGAATCATCCCTCCACCACCACCTCCCACTGCCACCAAGGCCCCCCCCCCCCCCACCCCCACCCCACCCCCACCCCCAAAAGAAATCTATTTATGTCAGCGGAACAGTACACCAGCATGAATTATGACTGGTCTCCAACAGCATGTATCTGACGGGCAGACCTCTCGGAAGAGCACAGGTGAATGCATCGCGCAGGAGGGACAGGGTCATGCCCGGGCACTCCTTCAGCAGAACCCAAGTGCCAAGGGGCAGTGCAGGGCGGTTACATGCAGTGGAGGTTCCATATGAAATTTTGTGCAACTTTAAAAATTGTGTTAATTAAAAATGTCTCCCCGACCTTTCAGAAGCGGAAGTTGCTGCATTGAGCCCATCCCACCAGCATGACATTGTGCGACCTGCCCCTTGACTTTTTTCTCAATGTGCCAATGATACGGCAGAGAAAGATACCATTGGTGCTGACAGCTTCAATGCCGCTTTTCCCGCCCCTGTTGCCTTCTGCCAAATAAAGGGAAAATTCTGTCCAAAAAGTGAGATTTTCCAGTTCTGTCTGCCTCGGTCCAGAAATTCCAGCCCAAAGTTGACAGACATTTTCTGTCCCAGCTGTGAATATTCCTGGAGGAAACCCACACAGACACAGCGAGAACATGCAGACACCGCACAGTGACCCAAGTCGGGAATCGAACCCGGGTCCCTGGCGCTGTGAGGCAGCAGTGCTAACCACTGTGCCACCGTGCCTCCCATCCTAGCTCAGGGCTATGATCACATGAGGTCCTCTGACAGAGTAGCAATCTTATGGAAAGCTATACACAGCAGCACTTGGAGAGCTTGCAGGAACTGCACACCGAAACACACAGGGTCCATGCCACATCAGAACCCGGAGTCAGTGGTGGTGCAGAGGTGTTTGGTGGGGATTTCAGTTCCACCCCAGCTGGTGCTTACCTCCAACCATCCAAAGTGCGGCCAAGGGCTGAGGCTGTCACCGAGGAGGTTGAGGAGAGGAGGCCACCCTTCTGGGGCCATCATCATCATCTTTGACACTGTTGACCCCTCTGACTGAAGGACCATCTGTGCAGCAAGGCTCAGTTCTAGAAGCTTCCACTGCACTGATACCAGTGCAGCAGCCTCTCAAGCTACCCTTTACCATTGGTATCTCCTTGACAAGGACAATCACCACATGCAACTCAACCACAAGTAGAGAAAAGTGAGCAGACTTCTTCCAATCGTCCAGTGACAGCCATACCCATCACAGATAAAGAGCTTTCAGATATTTACCACCAGTACTGATTAAAGAATGATAGATAAGCGGATAAAAGAGAGTAAATGAAAGAAAAGGTATACCTGGAACTGAAATCTTCCGGGGGTATAATTTCATTTGACGTTAAGTTCTTGACATCTACAACAAATACCTTCACTGTGGGAGCAATTGCACCAGCCTAGTTTGAAGAAAAATAAATATTGTGTGAGACCTCAAAGGATTAGCGACCGCCATGTTTAGTAACTAAATATTTATTGTAACAAATAAACTATGTACAGAGTGCAAGAAATGTGCCACTTACTACTTCGACTCCAGTCTCAGACTGACTGGGAAAGTCCATGCTCACCCCAGGATTGGCACACTTTGGCCCAATTGGCCAATTGGGTCACATGACCCCAAAGCCTTGCCCCTAAAAGGGGCTCATTACTATATTCCTCCCCCTCTTAAGTCTCTTATTGCTATATACAAACAAAAGACAAACTATTTACAATAAAGTACCAATAAACACAGTCCATCATAAGCTCAGCCTGTCAGGGGACATTCTCTTCCTCTGGGAGCGATGTAGTTCAGCATGTGGTCTCTCCACAGCAGAGGCAGCATCCGTTTGACTTTCAGAAATTGGACGCTCAACTTGTAAAGGTGAATCTGTGCTTATTACATCTTCCGTTCCCACAGGAACATTACTTGGCCCTTCCTGAGGTTGACTTGCTTAAGTTAAGTTCATTTATTAGTGTCACAAGTAGGCTTACATTAACACTGCAATGAAGTTACTGTGAAAATCCCCTAGTCACCACATTCCGGCGCCTGTTCGGATACACTGAGGGAGAATTTAGCATGGCCAATGCACCTAACCAGCACATCTTTTGGACTGTGTGAGGAAACCGGAGCACCCGGAGGAAACTCACACAGACATGGGAAAACATGCAGACTTCGCACAAACAGTGACCCAAACCAGGAATTGAACCCAGGTCTCTGTAGCTGTGAGGCAGCAATGCTACTGAAGGGTAGAATCGGAGCAGACTGCCTCACTGGTTATCTGTGCGACTTCCTTCTTCTCAAGTGATCCAAATGCCTTTTCGGGATTTTATCTTGAACTTCCACCTCATATGATACTGGGCCTGTTTTGGCCATGACAACACCTTGGACCCAACTCAGACCATTCCCAAAATCTTTGATAAATATTAGATCATCCACGTCAAATATCCTCTCATCTCTTGTTGAATCTTTTGAACATTTTGCCTCCACCCTCCCTGCCAAATTGGAAAACACCAGGTCCAACTTCATACACCTACCCATCAGCAACCTGGCAGGAGTTACTTCAGTGGTCATGTATGGCTTTGTCTGATAGTTAATCAGAAAACGTGCTAGCTTGTCTGCAGGGATGCTGGTGGTTGCTTTTTCATGGCTGCCTTAAAGGTTTGCCCAGCCAATTAGTTCATTAGATGAGGGGTGGTAAGGTGCAGTACATACATGCTTGCTGCCACTTGATGACATGAAATGTTGGAACTCCTCACTGGTAAGTGCTGTTCCATTGTCTGAAACCAATACATCTGGTAACCCATGCATGGCAAAGCTTTATCTTAACATTTCCACTGATGCAAAAGAAGTTGTGGACTTCATTTCATTAATATCCAGCCATTTTGAATATGCATCCACTATAAGGAGGAATACAGTACCCATAAATGGGTCTATAAAATCCACGTGAAGTCTCACCCTTGGCTGACCTGGCCATTCCCAAGGGTGCAACCGGACTGCGGGAGGTAACTTTTGTTGCACCTGGCATTGGTGACACTGCTTAACCATGCTCTCTGTCTGCATCTATCCCAGGCCACCAAGCCAACATCTACATCTTGGACGTACCCGGGTGGGTGCTGTGTATTTCCTCAAATAACAACTTCTTGCCAGGCATGGGGATGAACACCCTCGCTCCCCACAGAAGGATGTCAACTTCACAGCTCTGTTCATCCTTCCTTGTTTGAAAGAGTTTTATCTGTTCAGACATTCTATCATAATGGCAGCCATGAAGGATCATGTGTTTTACTGTGGATAATATTGGATCTCTTTGAGTCCAGTATTTGATCTGCGGCGCAGATACAGGTAATCGAGAAAATTCAAGGCTAAGATAATTTCTTGTGGCACTGGTGGGATGATTTACTTCCCGGCAATGGGAGACGGCTCAAAGCATCTGCATTTGGTATCTGTGTCCCTGGGCGGTGTATTCATAGTAAGGAGTTTAACAACACCAGGTTAAAGTCCAACAGGTTTATTTGGTGTATTCATAGGCAGCCAACAATAAAACTCAATGCTGTATCCTTGCAGACTCTATTTGAGGGATTGTCTTTCCTTCTCTGAACAGTCCTAGTCAAGGTTTATGATCAGTGATTACGGTAAAATGCTGCCGATAAACATATTGGTGGAATTTTGTATCCTGAAGATGACAGCCAAACCCACTTTCTCGATCTGTGAATATGCCTTCTCTGTATCCTTCTCTGGGTCCCTGAATCATAGCCAATGGGCTTTTCTGACCCTCATTCATTTTATGTGACAGAACAGCTCCAGTTCCATAAAGAGATGCATCACAAGTGAGCGAGATTTATTTAGAAGGATTGAAGTGGACTAAAGGCAGGTTGATTGTAAGGCTTCACTTGTCTGAAGGCTGCTTTTTGCTGCATTTTCCAGTCCCATCTTTGGTGGGTTTTTTTAATAATGCATGCAGGTATGCCAGAATCATGGACAAGTTTGGAATGAATCTCCCATAATAATTTACCATCCCAAGGAAGGACTTTAGTTCGAATATATTCTTCGGGGATGGTGCTTCTTTCATGCCCTAACTTTAACTTCCATCGGATGCAATCCCTGTGCATCCATTGTAAAGCCCAAATAAATTGCCTCCTTCACCAAAAAAGTACGCTTCTCTCTCGTTAGTCTGACTCTGGTTTTTTGGGAATCTTTTAAAACCTCCTCCAAGTTAACTTGGTGCTCCTCTTCTGTGGTCCCCGTGATTAGCACATCATCCAAGTAAATGACTACTTTAGGCAAATTTCGCAAAAGGTTCTCCATTACATGTTGAAAAATTGCAGATGAGACTCCAAATGGCAATCTGGTGAACTAGTACAGGCCTCATGTGCATTAACAGTGACAAATTCCCTGGAAGCGTCATCCAGTTCCAGCTGCTGGTATGTATGATTCATTGTTAGACCCCCTAGCCAACTTTGCGTACAAGTCCTCTATTTTATGTATAGGGTACCTGTCTAATTTTGCTGCCTGGTTTACTGTTACTTTGTCGTCTCCGCATGTTTGTATGGTTTTACCTGGTTTGACTACTGGCACAATGGGTGTTGCTCGCTCCACAACTTGCACAGGTTTTATGATGCCTAAATCTTCTAATTGCCGAAGTTCAGTCTCCACCTTCTCATGCAATGAATAAGGCATAGGTCTGGCTCTATAAAATTTTGGTGCAGCTTCTAATTCCACATGAATTTTGGGTTTCAAGCCACAGATTATGCCCAATTCACCCTGAAATACCTCCTGAGCCCAGATTCTCCAATAAAGAGAAAGGTTTTGTAGTGCTCCCTACCTTACTAACATCTGGGGGCTTGTGCCAAAATGGGGAGAGCAGACTGGTCAAGCAACAATCTGAAATGATCATATTCACAGAATCATACCTTACACATAACGTCCCAGACACCACTATCACCAATACTGAGTATGTCCTGGGTGGAAGTTCCCTCTCTCCCTCTTCCCCCACTGAGAGCTGCTGGCCAATCAGAGGCTGGTTAAACTGTGGTGCTGCAATCTATAGTACATCCCACGCAACAGAGGTGGTGAGCACAGTGGTATACAGTTGGGGGGGTGTTGCCCTGGGATTCCTGAACATTGACTCTGGACCTATGAAATCTCATGGCACCAAGTCAAATATGGACGAGGAAAACTACCGTTGATTACCACATACCGTTCTCCCTCAGCTTAAGCACTCCTCCGTGTAGAAAACCACTTGGAGGAAGCACTGAGGGTGGCAGGAGTGCAGAATGTACACTGGGTTGAGGGTTTCAATGTCAATTACCAAGCATGGCTCTGTAGCACAAGCACAGACTGAGCTAGTTGGATCCTAAGGGACAAAGCTGCTGGATTGGGACTGTGGCAGGTGGTGAGGGAAGCAACAAGAGGGGAAAAAAATCTTGATCTCATCCTCACCAACCTGCCTGCCGCAGATGTATCTGTCCATGACAATATCAGTAGGACTGACCACTGCATTGTCCTTGTGGAGTTGAAGTCCAATCTTCACATTGAGGATACCCTCCATCATGTTGTGTGCCATTACACTGTGCTAAATGGGATAGACTTCGAACAAATCTAACAGCTCAAAACTGGGCATCCATGAGGTGCTGAGGGCCATCAGCAGCAGCCGAATTGTATTCAACCACAACCTATGACCTCATGCTCTGGCATATCCCCCACTCCACCATTACCACCAAGCTAGGGGATTAAACTTGGTTCATTGTAGAGTGCAGGAGAGCATGCTGGGAGCAACACCAGGTATACCTAAAATGGAGGAGTCAAGCTGGTGAAGCTACAAAACAGGACTACTTGTGTGCTAAATAGCATAATCAGCAAATAATAGACAGGGCTAAGCAATCCCACAATCAAGGGACAAGAAATGAGCTCTGCAGTCCAGCCATATCTCACTGGAGGAGGAGGCTCCACAAATATCCCCATCCTCAATGATGGAGCTGAGCCTCTTGCCTGATTAAATGCCACCCACCCTTGCTACCAACCTCACCAAGGGGGAGAGCAGAAGATTCCACCCAAAATCTTGACTGAGATTGAGGCCTTCTTAAGGTGTTCAGTGGGGAACACTACATAATCTTTTCTCCTTAATGGAGAATCTGGGTCTATCCCCAACTCTCCACAGCTATTTAAATGCAATGGTTTGTACAAGGGATGTATCATAGAATCATACAATCACTACAGTGCAGAAGGAGGCCATTTGGCCCATTGTGTCTGCACCGACCACAATCCCACACAGGCCCTATTCCCATAACCTCACAAATTTACCCTCCTAATCCCCCTGACACAAGGGTCAATTTAGCATGGCCAATCAACCTAACCCGCACATCTTTGGACTGTGGGAGGAAACTGAAGCACTCGGAGGAAACCCACGCAGACATGGGGAGAATGTGCAAACTCCACACAGATGGTGACCCGAGGCCGGAAATGAACCCGAATCCCTGGCGCTGTGAGGCAACAGTGCTAACCACTATGACACAGTGCCATGTTGTGGGAGTCGTGTTGGGATGGGAAGGTGGGGAGGTAGATTGCTGAGCAATTAGTGACCAGCAGCAGTTCTGGTTAGGACTGGGGAAGGAAATGTTAGCAGTCTTAGACATCACTGCCTGGATTTTCTGACAATCCCCATCACAGTTGCAGGCAGTTTTGGCCAGGAGCACGAGTAAGAATTTCCCTGTAGTTGTATAATATTACTTTTGAAAAACATTTTTGTGCAGATATTGGTATATGGAATTTTACCTTAGGGTATGGAATCTTTATTGTTTCTGGGTACTGCCCATCACCATAAAATGAATACTCTATAAGTGGAACCTGAGTATCATTGAATTGTCCATAAGCTATATACCTTCCGTTTGGTGACCACCAGATCGCGTTATTTGAGGATAGCATTTCCTCTGTGGAAAATAAAAAGATACAACTTTGGTTTCTGATCATTTCAAACACTGCATAAACAATTATGACAACAGAATGTATTTTGATTATCTAACAGCAATTGAAGCTAAATATTGTAGAATTGTGACTGTAAATCACCTAAGTAATAGATGAGTAACAAATGCGCATGGTTAATCCATCTAACCTACACATCCTTAGACACTAAGGGCCAATTTACTGTAACCAATCCACCTAACCTACACATCTTTGCAAGCTTGGGGTCATCTGTCATTTTAATTTTCCACCTTGCTCCTATTCTGGCCTCACTGTCCTCGGTCCCCTGCAGGGTTGCAATAGAGCTCAAGGTGGATGAAAGGGACAAATATTTGGATGAAGGGGCTGAACGTATTCTTGCTAAATTTGATAACACAACAATAGACAGGAAAGTAAGTTGTGAAGAAGATAAGGGGCGAGATTTTCCGTGCAATCTGCAGTGGGTTTCTGAGAAATAACCTCAATGTTATTAAGTATAAAAGTCATATATATTAGCTTACCCTCATAAAGCCAGTCAGGGATCCCATTGTAAATTTTATTTTTCTCTCCATTGGTTGTTAAACGTTTAGGAAGGCTTGTGGAATTAGTTTTTAAATAAATATCATAATTCCAAACATAAACCTAGAGGGAAGAAGAGATTCATGTTAAAATGATGTTTAGAAGTTATATTAATGCTTTGGATAATAAATAATTCACAAGTCCACCATTATTCCAGCATCCCATCTCCATAGATAGAATTCATGGAACCACAGAATCCCTACAATGAACCACCCCCCCACCTGATCCCCATAACTGCATGCATTTACCATGGCTAATCCACCTATCCTACACATCTTTGCACTGTGGGAGAAAACCAAGGCACCTGAAGGAAACCCACGCAGACCCCACAGAGGCGTCACCCAAGGCCGGAATTGAACCCGGTCCCTGGCACTATGAGGCAGCAATGCTAACCAGTGTGCCACTATGCAACCTCAAAAATCCAACACAAATACCAGAAGTGGTAACTTGCAAATAATTACAAATTTGATCTTTTTTATGAATACAAATATCATGAAATGTTCTATGTTACAGATTTTTAATACATTCAACATTGCATCGGTTTCCATACATAGAAACATAGAAGATAGGAGCAGGAGGAGGCCATTTGGCCCTTCGAGCCTGCTCCACCATTCATCACAATTATGGCTGATCATCTAACTCAATAGCCTAATCCTGCTTTCTCCCCATAACCTTTGATCCCATTCACCCCAAGTGCTATATCTAGCCCGCCTCTTGAATACACTTAATGTTTTGGCATCAAGTACTACCAGTGGTAATGAATTCCACAGGCTCAACACTCTTTGGGTGAAGAAATGTTGCCTCATCTCCATCCTAGATGGTCTACCCTGAATCCTCAGACCATCCTGGTTCTGGACTCCTCCACCATCGGGAACATCCTCCCTGTATCTATCCTGTCTAGTCCTGTTAGAATTTTATAAATCTCTATGAGATCCCCCCTCATTTATCTGAACTCCAGCAAAAACAATCCTAACCTAGTCAATCTCTCGTCATACATCAGTCCCGCCAACCCTGGAATCGGTCTGGTAAACCTTCGCTGCACTCCCTCGAGGGCAAGAACATCCTTCCTCAGAAAAGGAGAGCAAAGCTGCACACAATATTCTGGGTGTGGCCTCACCAAAGCCCTGTATAATTGCAACAACACATTCCTGCTCCTGTACTCGAAACCTCTCGCAATGAAAGCCAACGTATCAATTAATCTGAATGCTTAATGATTAATTTTGATTAATATTAAAGTTGCACCCATTCAACTTTGATAAACATGGTTAAATACATTCAACTAACCGAGACGTGACCCACTGGAGCCCATGATATGTACTGGATTTCCTGAGGGAGATTTGTGTTCGTGACAAATACTCTGTGGAAGAAAAGATTTTAAAAGAAGGAAATTGATATATTTTTGCATGACGCATAAAAAATAATAAAGAAAACAATGCTCAATGTCTTTATTCAAAGATTACTAACCTAGATTTCAAATCAAAAATAGAATATGAAGCGGTGAAAGAATGTCTCCATAGCTGTGAAGAAATTAAAAGAAAGCATCAGTATATAAGAAATTCCATAACAAAGTACTTTTAGGGCCCGATTTTACCATCAAGTTGCGCCCATTTTTCGGGCGTGAAAACTTGGTAAAGTCGGGCGTGAGGCGAGTAGCGTGATCCGCAACCGCCTCCGCGCCCGTTCCCCCTTTACCAATGGCTGAAAATGGCTGCGATCGGGACTGCACCCAAAACGGGCATGATGGCAATTTAAATGCACTTGAATGCATTTAAATTGAATTAATGGGCTGGAAGCCCAACTTTACCAGCACTTCCCCCTTTACCACTGCGTTCACCCAGATTCAGCACGAAACAGACATGGTCCGTAAAGGTCCGATTCAGGCGCTCCAGCTTCTGAGGAGTTAAATTCAGAGCTTCCAGCGTCTCTCTGACTCAGAGCGGTGGTGGGGGGTGGGGAGAGAGGTGGGTAAATGGCTCTCTGTGGTGGTGGAGGGGGGGGGGGGGGAGGCGGGTCAGATCGCTCTCTGGTGGGGGGGGGAAGGAGGTGGGTCAGATGGTTCTCTGGTCGGGGCGGGGAGAGAGGCAAGTCAGATGGCTCTCTGGTGGGGGGGGGCAGGTGAGCGGGGTGGGGAGGGCAGGGAGGTTCGTTGCCACTCTGCATGTGATTGGTGGGGGGGGAAGGGGGGTTCACTGCCACCCTGCGTGCGATTGGTGGGGAGGAAGGGGGCATCCGCTGACACTCTGCGTGTGATCGGTGAGGGGGAGGGGGGCAGGGGGTCGTGATCGGTCTGAATAGTGGGGGGTGGGGGGGATAAGGGGGACAGTAATGTTATGGGGGTGGGGCAATGTCTGTGAGGACCAGGGTGGAGGCTTTATCCTCCCAGGAGCTATGTGGCAGGGGAGCATTTTTCTATCTTTTTACTGCGCATGCGCAGTTGAAGACTCCGATTGGAGCTGCAGCGTTTTGGGTGCGATAAGCCCCGCCCACAGGCTTTTGCAGTGCGATTCGGAATCGCTGATATTTTTACAGGCGCCTGGTGGGGGTGCCTGAGAACGGGTCTAAAAGTCGGATCTGAAACACTCCCAGTTTCAAGTCCGCCCAGCACTGAGAATTAAAATGATAAAATGGGGCCCTTAACGTAGTAAAAAATTTAAAGCCACATCACAAGTGCTTAGTCAGACAAAGATTTACATTGAGCCGAAGAAGAAGACATTGGAACAGGTGACCAAAGGTTACATCAAAAGCAGAGGTATTAAGGGACATCTTAAAGGAGGAAAAAGAGGCTGAGAGGTTAATGAAAGGAATTCCAAAGCCTAACGCTTTAGGCTGAAGTTGCAGCCACCAATGATGGACAAAATGGGGATACACATGGACCACAATTGGAGGAATGAAGACTTCTCAAAGGACTCCAGGGCTTGGGGAATAGACGGGTGAGACCATGAAGTGATGTGAACATGTGGATGAGAAGTTCTAATTGATGCTTTGGTAGACTGGGGCCTGGGAATGGGGGGAGGGCTGGGGTGGGGGGACAGACCAGTTAGTGCTGATCACCAAAGTTTTGAATGAGCTAAAGTATATGGTGGCTAGGAATGAGAGATCAATCAGAAGAGCAATGGAATGCTTAAATCTGCAGGTAACAAAAGAATGGATGAGGGGGGCTCAGCAGGAGGAGGACCAAGTGGAAGTAGGTGATGTTACAAAGTTGTTAGTAAATCACCTTTGTGATAAAATGGACACAGAGTTGGAAACTCAGTTCAGGCTCAGATAGAATGCCAAGGCTGCAAACAGTCTCAATCAGGCTGAAGCAATGACCAGGGAGAAAGGTGGCAAAGGAATGAAGTTTGTAGTGAGGGCTGAAGATAATGGGTGGAATTTTATGGTCTCGTTTGTCTCGAAACTGTAAAATCCCACCTGCTTCCATTCCTGTGACGGGCGGGCCAGTAAAATTCCGGCCAATGACTTTTGTTTTCCCAATGTTGAACTAGAGGAAATTTCTGCTCACCCAGGAGAGGATGTCGGACAAGCAGACTGACAACACAAAGGGATTGGGTATTGAAGTGTACGGATGAAATCTGTTTCATTTTTCGATAAAGTTGCCAGGGGATACGAAATAGGAAGGAGCAAACAATAGATCTTTCGAGTGCTTGCGATGCAGAAAATGCAAGGGGAAATATTACAAGGGATTTTCTGGCTATGATTGAATTGGTTTGAGTAGAACCTGGTGAGAACAGTTCTGCTCTGCTGAATAGAGAGATGGAGAGGAAGATGGTGTTATCAACCACATAAACGCCTGCAGACAGATCAGGAAGGATGAAGCAGGATAGGGCATTATGGTTTTGGTCAAATTAGATGTAATCTGTGAATCTGATTAGGGATTATTCAGTGGTGTATTACAGGTAGAAACCAGATTGCAGATGTTCAGAAATGAAGTTGCTAGAAAGGTGGACACAGATTTGGGAGGGTGCAAGAAATTTGTTGAGGAAATAAAGGTTGGAGTTAGGCTAGTAATTTGCAAGGACATCAGGATCAAAGGTGAGATGTTTGTTGGAAGATTAAGGCAGATTTGAAAAGGGAGGATGGTACCTGAGGAGGGGGAACCATTTACAATATTAGCTAATATAAGTAAGGATGGTAAGTTGAATGGTCAGTCATTTTGGAAATAGGGTAAGAGATAAGATAAACTTTAAGCTCACCCATGTGCGATACATTTTTGTGCACCGGAAACTATATATATAATTACTCAGGGCCCTGTTCTTTGCCGACAGAAGGAACATGTACACACTTTGCACCAGTTTCAGCTAACCAAAACATGTGATCTTCATTCGCTGGTTCATCCCTCAAGGCAATACCTTGACCAATCAGAGCCAAGCTGTCTGATATAAGTTTTCAAACAATGCTTGACAGTTAACTGTCACTGGTACTGTCTCCGTGGCAGCGCCTCTACCAATCAGAGTCCGCTTGCCAATCAATCAGCACTCTCTTCTCATATAGTATAACGTTGCTGCTTGCCCTGACATTGGTATTCTTGTGATTGTCCTGATGAGTGCAAGACAAAAAGCTTTGACTAAATGCCTTTTTCAGCAATACTCAAGACTATTTGTAAAACAATAATAAATGTTTTTTTGAAATGTCATGTCTTACCTTTGAATAATTACTTTCCAGAAAAGCAAATTTCTCATCAGCTGAGACTATATAATAATCAGCTCTGACCTCCTCCTGTATATTGAAGATTAAAGTTAAACTTAAAACATAAGAAGCCAACCGTGTCTTTTATTTAAAACTGCTTTATTGCATTAGTACAGTGAACAAATATGCAGATTTTGTGAATGAGCAGGCATTCAATACATTATAAAAACAACTGAATCAGGAACTGAAAAACTCTATTTGTGCGTACACCCGTTAGCAACCAGTGAGATATACCTATGACCACATCTTTAATCCAGATCATTCAACCAATGTGTGTTAACAGGTTGATAGCTATAGAAACAAACAATTTATATCCATATAGCACCCTTAATGTAATCGAACATCAAGAACATCAAGGTACTTCTAACAAGCATTATAAAACAAAAATATTAGGACAGCAGATGAGTCTTTGGTCCCAATATTACATTTTAAGGAGTCTTAAGCGAACAGATAGAGAGGTTCAGGAAGGGGATACCAGAGCATAGTGCAGTGGCAGCTTAAGGCATAGCCATCAATAGTGGAGCAATTAAAATTGCAGATGTTCAAGAGATTAAAATTATAAAGGCACAGAGATCTTGGAGGGTTCTAGAGCTGGAGGAGATTACAGAGACAGGGAGGAAGAGACCTTGGAAGGAGTTGAAAACAAGGGTGAGGCAATTAAAATTGAGCCACTGCTTAACCAGGAACCATTGTAGGTCATTGAGCACAAGGGTGAAAGGTCAATGGAATTTGGTGTAAGTTAAGACATGGGCAGCAGAGTTTTGGATGACCTTAAGTTTATGGAGGGTAGAACATGGGAGGCTGGTCTAGAGTGTTTTGGAATAGGCAAGGCTAGAATTAACAAAGGCATGGATAATGGTGTCAAGTGAGAGCTGAGATGAGATCAGATGCTCATCCTGGGGTCAAGTAAGACTGCAAGGTCATGGACAGTGTGGTTGAGCCTTAGACAGCTGCCAGGGAGAGGGATGGAGTTGATGGCTCAGAAATTGAATTTGTAGCAGGGATTGAAGACAGTGGCTTCAGTCTTCTCAAAATTCAGCTGGAGGAATTTTCAGCTCATCCACTTTTGCAAGTTGGATAAGTAGCATGACAACTTAGAAACTATGTAAGGGTTGGGAAAGATAGTGGTGAGATAGAGGGAGTGTGGTATCACAAACGTACATGTTGAAACTGATGCTCTGTTTTCAGCTGATGAAGACTCTATCCTTGCCTAACATCAGAGGTAGGGGTGCAGGAGTGAAAAGAGATGCCATTTCAAGTGATTCTCTGGTTACAGTTGGATAGATAAGAATAAGATAAGCAAGAGAAGTCCTACCAGTTGCACAAGTGTGAAAAGTTTTTCAAGGAGGATGGTGTAGTTGAAAAACGTCAAAGGATGCAGACAGGTCAAGAAGGATGAAGAGGCATAGTTTACCTTTGTCAGCCACATGGCATATTATTTGTGATTTTGATAAGAGCTAGTTTCATATGATGGCAGAGCATAAACCAGATTGGAGGGATTCAAGCATGGAATTCAGGGCAAGCTGGGTGTAGATTTGGATGTCTAAGAAATTACATGAACACAAGATACTTTAGGCAAGATGAAGATTTACTGGGGCAATCAGAGTCACAAAACTAGTGTAATAAGAAATGTGAAACATAGCAGATCTGGCAGCAACTGAGAAACAGAATTAACGTTAACCCTATTTCTCTCTAGAGATGCTGCCAGACCTGTTGAGTATTTCCAATATTTTCTGTTCTTATTTCAGATTTTCCACACGCGTAGTATTTTGCTTTTGGCTCACCAAATTATTGTAACTGATTCAAACAAGCTGTATTTTACAGCAAAGAAAATTGTTGCACTTTCAGAGATGGACGTTTGGCATAGCCTCACTATAATGACCAATTTCATTTTAACTGGTTATTCACCTGAACTTGAGGCTTCCTTGCCATCGGAACTGACAGCTTTCTCATTTGTGCTTGGCAAGTTAGTTTTCTTTTGCTATTCATACCATCTTACCTTTAGTTTATTTTTGTTGCATTAATTTTTATGGTTTAGATTGACTTTTCTGTGTTACAAGATTTTTGTTTCCAACTTCATTTCTAAACCATTACACCTGCTGTGTCTCTTGCTGCAGCCAAAGTAGAAATTCTGCTCAGGTTGGGAGGGTAGGCTGTGTCAAGTGGAATGGGTAGACAATGGTGCCCTTGGATTTGAGAGAAGGAGAATGCATTTTCAGAAGAGAAACTGCTGCGGCTACACTTCATGTGTGATTTAGGCACCACCCTCATCACGAGTGCTCGCTGTTAATGATCAGATTGTCTTCCTTGACTCATTATTCAATTCTTTTACTTCTATTTTCCCAGGTATGTTTTATCTTTTGCACTCATCTCTGAACCCTGAGCAAATGCAGACAAACATTTCTAATCCATGAGAACTTTCTAACTGTTGTGTTCAGTTCCTCTGACATGGAAGAAAAATCCAACCCGCTGTATATTTAAAAACTTTAACTTTGTTGCTATTTTGTATTTTTAAACTGGATGTTTTCCCCCCTTTCTGGAATATCACAACTTGTTATGCTGAGGGAGCAACTTACAGGCAACCTGAGACTGTTCAGACTGATTTCAAAGGGAGCTACAGGATTTGCATTTGATAAGTCAACCTTATTCAGAGGATCTACTGAAACAATGGCTTCCATAATCCCAGACGCTTAATATAAATGGCACTCCTTTCAACAGGTAATAGCTGAGACATTATCAGTCCTGAAAAAAACCCAATTCCAGACTCTGAATGAATGTCATTGTGGAGAAGGAAGTTAACATGACTTTGACCCTTGGAACAGTTTAATATCGCATTTCTGGGCTGCACGCCCAGTTTGTTGTTTTACCATCCAACTGGCAAGCCACAAAGAAGCCAGTTCAGTCTAAACAGGGCAAGTGGCCCATCCAACCTAAGATGAAAGATTTTGTACCATTGTCTACAGAACCAACTCAATAGGAGGGATTTTATGGTCTTGCTCGGGCGAGACTGGAAATCCCCCACCCGAGTCAACGGAGATTTCCGTTGTTGGACCCTCACCCACGCTGATTTGGGCAAGGTGGTAGAGTTCCGGCCAATGTCTGTGAGCCAACTTCACTTTGTAACATCATTACTACCCAACCAACCAGCTGAACATGAAAGAAATCCTCACTGGACTCTAACTTTGGGACTCTGGAACTCAAGTGAACCGACATTCAGTTTTTTTTTGCAGTCCTTGTACTGTAAATCTTTTTTTTCTCTATCCCCCATTAACTGTGTGATTGTGGAGTGGGACGCTGCAGACATTCCTTTTGCGGATTTTAAATGCATGAAATCAACTAAGCTTCTGAGTTAATTCTAGTTCGAATTTACCATGAATTGTTCGTAAAATTGGATCACGCAAAAACCGAGGGGCTCGGAAAAATACACCATTGCTTATTCTTTAAAACAAACTAATTGAAAATACTTTCTGTCACAGACAGGTGAAAAGAGGAAAACAGTTCTGTTTGAACTGATCCCTCTTCTGTCTGTAACAGTTGAAACAATGGACATGTTATGTTGGCAGGATGACCGATTTTCTGTCAGGAAATAAGAAGGCTTGCATATCCCCACCAGAACCTGTTTAATTTTTATTTGACAGGCACTCCACCTGGAATTTAAAAATATTACCCAAGTTTGCTATTCACATTGCTACAACTTGCCTGATGCGTATTTCATGGTAAATATCATTGATGATCGTGAAGTATCAGTGTTAAACAATATATTGTAATTGCTGCCATACCTGGCCATTAACCTTTAAAGTGTAAACTGTGGCAGGTACTTACAAAAGTGGTGTTGGGGATGAGATCAGTTGATGCCTGTGTTTCAACATTATAGCGAATAACGTTTCCTTCTTTGTTTTTATGGAAGTATTCACTATCTAAAAAATTAACAATGCAATATAAAATTTCTAAAGTATGAATTAATTTGTAAGGACAATATTTTTAATTTAATTAAATAAAATACAATTTACAACTCATTTCAAGAAACAGAATTTTCCTAAGATACAGGCTAAGAAGGCATTATAATTGGTCTAAGAGCAATCTTATCTCAATAGCAATTCTTTTTCATTCAACTGTCAGTATCTGTAAATAGGAAGAGGAGAAGCAAGGATAAGAACTTTGATTCCCTTCTTCTGTTAGTTTCCTTAGCTGTGTGGATGGCATATGAGGTGCAACTTTAAGAAGATATAGACAACACAATGTAATAGACACTGCCATTGCTGGGTCAAATTCAAACTGCCAATCAAAATCTCCTTCAAGATACAGAAACTAAGATGTCGAAATGTACGAACCATTTAATGTTGAGTCTGTATGATGGGACGAGGAGCTGAGTTTGTAGTAGTACACACTAGAGCACAGACCCTCATCGTCACACCAATTTCGTCAAATCCACCTGGACCATATCAAGTGATTTTGTGTCTCATTCTCTTCTGAGCACTGTAAGAAGTCTCACAACACCAGGTTAAAGTCCAACAGGTTGATTTGGAATCACGAGCTTTCTGAGTGCTGCTCCTTCATCAGGTGAGTCATTCACCTGATGAAGGATCAGTGCTCCAAAAGCTCGTGCTACCAAATAAACCTGTTAGACTTTAACCTGGTCTTGTGAGACTTCTTACCATGCCCACCACAGTCCAACGCTGGCATCTCCACATCATTCTCTTCTGACAAAGTGATTTGCAATTCAAGGATTCAATAACGCTGTGGAGTAAGGATAACTCTAGGCATCTTTTCTCCACTATCAAATATCTCCTTTTAACCTAACACAAGTGTGTTTAGTACATGAACCTCTTTGTCACTAAGATTGAGAATATTCAACTCTCTCCATTGATTCCCTTTCTTCCCACCAAGCTCACACCTTCCATCATTTCCGACTGAACCTAGTTGTGAGCTTGTATCTTTCTGATCTTTGTTACAAATGCAAAGTTTTACAAGATTGTTCTGTTTTGGGACTGTTTATAATTTAGGGAAAAATGTGGGGTCATGTCACCTGTTTGTAATTCTACCCAGTAAGAGTTTTAACAACACCAGGTTAAAGTCCAACAGATTTATTTGGTAGCAAATACCATTAGCTCTCCTCAGAGCAGATTTCCACTCCATCTGACGAAGGAGCAGCACTCCGAAAGCTAATGGTATTTGCTACCTAATAAACCTGTTGGACTTTAACCTGGTGTTGTTAAAACTCTTACTGTGTTCATCCCAGTCCAACGCCGGCATCTCCACATCATGTAATTCTACCGACAGCTAACCTGAGTGGTTTGGTTATTGAAAATTAATGGGGTGCCCAAGTTGTTTCACTACAGATAAGGTCTTTTTTTAATTCTTTCACGGCTTGTTCTTCGCTGGCTGAGCCAAGTGCAAGTTACACCTGAAGACAATGTCAAAAGCCATTATCCTGCGTCAACTGCGCCCCTCTCCCTACATCTGTTTCTCCTTAAAACCAACCTCTTGATCAAATTTGACCACTCCTTGATGTATTTCTTTAGCTTAGTCTGATTACATCTCTGGGCCAGCTCAGGCATGGCAGTCTCTGCCACATTTGCTGCAGAAGAACTCAGCGGCTGAGATGGTGCAGGATTTATTGTCCTCTGTTTTCTATGGGCCCACTTTTTGAGGTCCTGCTGACCAAAATGGACTCTAGGAGGAATATACTGTTTCCCCAGGGGAACAGGAAGTCCTCACACACCAGCCTTCAGAAGAAATGGGAGACATAGGAGGGTGGTTAACAACTGGAGTCTGGTCCCCAGGACATGGCAGCAATGCTTTAGAAAGTACAAGGGCCTCACGTGTGTGGTCAAGTTAAGTGAATTCATCATCACTTTACATGTCATATCCACCACACCAACAAACACTCACTTTGCTCAGTGCACCACACCCCGATCACTGATTTAACAGCATTCCCTGGCCCTCAGGACTTCTGCCTAATATTCCCCTACTGCAGCTCAGAAACACACCTGTTGATGCTGCCAACAGCATAGCCAATTCTCATTGCCTCCATATGCTTCTAGTAATTCTGCTATGACAAGCGCATCGTCCATGCACAACACCGCACCATCACTGACAGTCTGCCATCTCCCATGCAAGAAAACAGAGTGCAAAACAACCAAGGAGGCCCATGGAGGGGAACTCCAAGATACTATCCTCTGACTCTTTTGGGGATTCACCCTCCACAGCTTCATCAAGTGGAAGCTTCAGATGTGGGATGTGACCAGGACCCATCTGCTTTCCTTGCCCACCAACATTCTATCATCCCCAATCTGCCTCACCCCTTTCTGCTTTAAACATCACAAAAACAGATAATTTGACCATTCTGTTTGTGAGAGTTTGCTAGGCATGTTACCTATATTAAATCACTGACTCTGACTGCACTTCAACTGTCGTCCAACAGATTAATTGCTAGATTTCCTGAAGTGTCATCTTATGGGCGTGGCAGTGACTACCAACAGCATGGACTGTCATCACTTGGGCTTACAGCATTTGTGCTCCTATCATTGTCAGTCCACCAGTGTGTCCTTGCTGCCACCTCAGCCACATAGCACAAGCTGCTGTCAGCCATGCCAATAGGGTGCAGACCCTCCAGGTCCAGAGTTGCTCAAAGGCATTCTGCATCTATCCACTGAAACCCAACAGCGTTCCACCAGCCATGTTGCAGCCACTGGGGTAGGAGCACCAGAACAGGCAAAGCTACCCGCATTACAAGCACAAGGGTAATTGTGTAGTTGGATGTACTGTTGGATGAATATTTTAATGGGAAGTTTTTTGTTGGTGGCTTTTATTGTAGGATATTGGCCAAAGGATGTTGTAATGAGGAGTTGAAGTGGATATGACAGTGGTAAATGATGGATCTATGTTGGGATGGAAAGGTTGTGGAAGTAGAGCCCCTCAATTTGCACTCTGATAGTTGCTCCACTTATATGGCATCCAGGAAGTGTACACATTCAGCATCCAGGAAGTGTACACATTCAGCATCCAGGAAGTGTACACTTTCATATCCCTCCCTCCCTGACAGCTTCCCATTTCTGTCTCCTTCATTTGATTTCTTGATCACGTTTCAGACCAAAAGGGACTGAAACAATTGCTTCTACATCTGGGTCAAGTAGTTCTCTCTCCTCCTTGGCTGCATTTAGAAACTGGCAAGAAATGCCTCAGAACCCAGCACGTTGCTTCCACCAGCTGTGCCTAAGCAACATTTACTGAAAAACACCTCCCCTGAAACTTGTGGAATGACTGTTTGATTAGCACAAGTTCAGGTCTCACCTAGAAGTCATACCAGATCCTTGTTGAGTAATGTATTTATTCATGGGCTGAATCAACATGCACAAGTTTCAAATCCTGGGGTTGCATCAGCTGGTTTGGTTGTGTGATGGCAGGATGGCGTACGTTGAACTTGTCCAGTGTACGCTGGGGAAGTTGTCACATGCACAGTTTTACTGCAACAATGCCAGGCAGGGAGGGGCTGAGGGTTCATCACACCCATGGGTAGCACTATGTGAATCTTTAGCCCTGTAAATCTGAATGGAGACAAGTGTTTTGTTTCCACACACTGGCAAATCCTTTGCTTTTTCTTTCGTTTTTTTGAAAGACTTGATCGCATTAGTAACTGGGTCCAACCTATTTATGCGTGTGTGTGAATTTGTAGTCAGCTCTTTGTATTTAGGGTCTGTCAAGGCTGAACAATCTGCTCACTGGAGCATAGTGACTGGGCCAGATCCTGACATTCACACATGCACTCTTTCTGCATCTTCCAACTGAGCACAGAACGCAGATTGAATCTGGCAGTGTATCTCAATGTGTATGACTCAGTAGTACACCATGTCATTCATTTAAACAAGGTGTGATCACAGAGTACCATCAGTTCCTTTCTTATTCAATTACTTACGTACCTCTCTTTGAAGAGTTGTCATAAAGTTGGTTCCTTAAGTGTATTAATAGGTCAGATCAAATTTAATTAAGGCTACACTTGCACCACAGGTACTGCTCTTAGTTCAATGTCTGTAACATGCTATGTACAGTTCACAGGCAGAAATTTTGTAAATCCAACAGCAAAGAAGCACTGGGATTGGTTTACGCTATTTTGTAAAGCAAGAAAAATAAATCTATTTTATTAATTCTTTTTAAACATTTGCATTCATAATTAAGT
This sequence comes from Mustelus asterias, assembly GCF_964213995.1. NCBI lineage: Eukaryota > Metazoa > Chordata > Chondrichthyes > Carcharhiniformes > Triakidae > Mustelus > Mustelus asterias. The sequence continues at coordinate 43,082,225 of NC_135814.1, read as the reverse complement.
TTAAGTTTATTTATTAGTGTCACAAGTAGGCTTACATTAACACTGCAGTGAAGTTACTGTGAAAATCCCCTAGTCGCCACACTCGGGCACCTGTTCGGGCAGATTGAATGGGCAATCTGGGGAGAGCTTAGCATAGCCAATGCACCTAACGAGCACGACTTTCGGACTGTGGGAGGATTGTCCAGTTTCCTCCCACAGTCCAAAGATGTGCGATTTAGGTGGATTGGCCATGCTAAATTGCCCCTTAGTGACTGTCAGGGGGATTAGCAGGGTAAATGCATGCGGTTATGGCGATAGCGCCTGGGTGGGATTGTGGTCGGTGCAGGCTCGAGATGGCCAAATGTCCGCCTTCTGCACTGTAAATTTTATGATTTGATGATTCTATGAAACCAGAGCACCCGGAGGAAACCCACGCTGACACGGGGAGGACATGTAGATTCTGCACAGACAGTGACCCAAGCCGGGAATCAAACCCAGGTCCCTGACGCTGTGAGGTAACAGTGCTAACCACTGTGCCACCGTGCTGCACCCTTTCCCTACTCAATTTTTTATCAGAGCAAAGTACTACGGATGCTGGAAATCTGAAATAAGAATACAAAATGCTGGATAAACTCAGCAGGTCTGGCAGCATCTGTGGAAAGAGAAACAAAGTTAAGGTTTTGAGTCCATATGATTCTTCTATAGAGTCATACAGACTTGAAGAATTCTTTAATTTTTGTCAATTATTGGCTTGCCATCCACAATTCTGAAGTCAACATAATCATGAAACAATCAAAAGTGAGTAATTACCTGATATCCACTTCAGGCTGTATGACTTGTATCTAAATTGTGAATTTAAGTAGTCGTCTAACTGGAACGTTGGACGTTGATCTTCCACTTGTTTTTCTGATTCAAACATGGTAAAAGAAAGGATAGTTATTTTTGATATCGATTATCTCATTTGAATACATGCCAGATGACCTGCAGAGGAAGCATATAATGTTCAATACAAATGGTGAGTTACATTATTATGAGGTTTAAAGTTTATTTATTAATGTCACAAGTAGGCTTACATTAACACTGCAATGAAGTTACTATGAAAATCCCCCAGTCGTCACACTCCGGCTCCTGTTCGGGCACACTGAGGGAGAATTTAGCATGGCCAATCCTCCCTCAGTCTTTTGGACTGGGGGAGGAAACCGGGGCACCCAGAAGAAACCCATGCAGACACTTAAAGTTTAAAGTTTATTTATTACTCACAAGTAAGGCTTACATTAACAGTGCAATGAAGTTACTGTGAAATTCCCCTAGTTGCCACACTCCAGCGCATGTTCAGGTCAATGTACCTAACAAGCAGGTCTCTCAGACTGTGGGAGGAAACTGGAGCACCCAGAGGAAACCCAAGTAGCAGTACTAACTATGTGCCACCGTGCCGCCCACATAATAAGCTATGAGGACCTTCTCAGCACAGTGTTAATGTTACTTGCCAATCACAGTACCTCTATCAAAAATGGTTATGCATTTAGAACAAAGTTTATAGACAAAATTAGATTGAACAAGCAGTGCATCCAGTTGTGCAAACATTCAGGAATTTCAAAGTTAGTGTTCTGAATTACTGACCAAAGGTTTCCATGCAAATTACTGTTGGTTTGTCAGGGTCCACCAGCTGAATTTACACACAATTGATTGTGTGAACCATGATACTCTACTAACTCTCCTCTGGGAAAACAAATCGGACACATACTTTGGAGAAAGTCAGTGTTCCGGGGGGGGCGTGGTGGGGGTGGCGGCGCTGTGTGTGCGTGTGTGTGTGCATCAGTGCATGTGTGTCTGTGTGTGTGTGTGTGTTTGCATGTGCATGTATGTGTATGTGATGAACTTGACCAAACGGGCACAGTATTCTGCTGCTGAGTATGACAGTGTGAGTGCTGAGTTTCAGAGTGTGGCGGTAGCAGCACCCATGTTGAGCCGGCTAGTTTGGCTAAGGAGTTATTTCTGGACTTGACATTGGCTACAGTTACTTTTAGGCATTCCCGGAAGGTTAGTGTCCTATCTGGGTTAACTCCGAGTTATGTTGGAGTTGGGTGGTGCTTTAACTTGTGGCCATTCATTTGGATATTAAGCCCTTTATTGGCTTTTGCATTGTGAAGATGGAATAAGCTGGATACTGTTTTTGCAGGGTTTGGCTTGAGTTGCAATATGTTGCAGTATTGTTCAAGCTTTGACAAGTCCTCGTTTAAGGTTCAACCCAAGGTGTCAAAGTCAGAAGCTTTAGTTGCGAGGTAGATGTCATTGGCAAATATGAATTTTCTGAGGTAGATTTTGGAAGTTAACTTGTGTACAAGTTGAAGAGGGTTCGAGCCAATACTGAGCCTTGGGGGACTCCATTGGTTTGTCTTTTCCATGTACTTTTTGCTTGGGCAAGATGAACTCTGAACCTTTGATTGTTCAACAGTATTCCACTGCTATTAGTCTCCCAGTGGGGAAGGGCCCATGACAGCTTCAGGATGTGGCCAGTTTGTCAAACGGTGTTGTAGGCAGCTGTGGGGTTGAGGAACACAGCACCTGCCTTCGGGTTTTTTTGAAAGCCTTTTTCAGTGTCAGTGGTGAGGACCAGTATCTGTTCCCCTGTGCTGCGGTTCTTGTGGAAACCAGCTTGGCCAATGCTAAGCTCTTCTGATTGGGGATTGTGCTGAAGGATGAGGCATTCAAGGATTTTGTATGGGACCGACAGGAAAGAGATTGGACAGTAGCTAGCTGTAAGGGTGAGGTCTTTTCTGGGTTTTGGTATGGCGATAATCTTTGCTGTTTGCCATTTCTTTGGAATAGTCTTGGAATTTATGACCATCATGTAAAATCGGGTCAGCCAGGCAAAAGCTTGGAGACCCAGGTGTTTCATAAATTCTGGCATGATATTGTCATATCTTGCTGTCTTGCTATTCTTCAAGCCCAACAGCACCTTCTGTAGTCCTGCAACTCAAAGGCTTCTCTGTGTTGCTGATGGCGTTGTCTTAGTTGACCCCTGATTTTATTGTTTTGGTGTTTCTGTCCAGGGGTGCCATAGCTATGGCAAGCTGGAGACATGGTTGGGAGTAATTGAGGGGAGGTTTTGAGTGGGTGGCTTTTGGGTTGTTCCAAGGTGACGGATTAGGCACCAGCACCTCCTGCTGGAGTGTGTGAAGTTTATCTCTGCTATGGTTCCCTCCCATTTGCATTTATGTAGCACCTTTAACAAAGTTAAATGCCCCAAGCCACGTTGCAGGCGTGTCAGCAAATAAAATTTGACACTGAGCCACGTCGGGAAATATTAGGGCAGGTGACCAAATGCTTGGTCAAGGAGGTAGATTTCAAGCTGCAATTGAAAGGGAGAAAGTGAGGTGGGAAGGTGAAGAGGTTTAGAAAATGAATTCTAGAGTTGGAGGTGCTACTGCCAATGTTACAGCAACTGAAACCAGGGATGTGCAGGAGGCTGGAATTGGATATGTGCAGTGACCCTGGAGGGTTGAGGGGCTACTGGGAGTTACAGAGATAGAGAGGGGCAAGATTCTGGAGAGCTTTGTAAACCTGTTTGTGAATTGTAACATCAAATTGTTGTTGGACCAGAAGCCTAGGACCTTTCGCACAGGATTTATAGACGAATAGCCTGGCCACTAAAGACAGATGTCCAGCTGCCTGTGCTGCCATAACTTTGAGATTAAATGCACTGTTGTGCTTCTCTGGAATAATGCCAGATAAACTCCCTTAAATATTTTAGCAGCCCTTTCCAATGTGTTCTGCTCAATGTGCTGAGAGCCTGCTGAGTTTGAAGAAATTGGATTTTCAGCGCCGGTAACTCACAAAAGACTGCACCATTGCGGGGGGGAGAACGGAACAGGGGAACTGGGGGGTGGGGGAATGGAGTGGGGAGCTGGGCAGGGAGTTGCAATAAAAATGTAAGCAGCAGCACAACATTGGCTCCTTGAGGCTCCAGTCTAGACTTGTTGGCATTCAAGCTGTCCCTTGCTGAAATGCCATTGCTGAACAGGAAGAAAATGCCAGATATTTCCAAGCTTTCCCCAACAATTATCATTCTTTGCAGTAGAAGAGTGAACAGTACTCAGGAAAATCATGCAGAATATAGAAAGTGTGGTGGAGAGGGATACTTTAATGGGTCAGAAAGACATATAAAAAAGACTGGCAGATAATATAAAATTGTAAAAAGTTTTAGAAGCATGTAAAAGCTTGTATTGTCCAGCAAGAGCTGGCCAATATCCAGGCTTGGGATGATAAGTGACAAGTAATACTCGTGCCGCACATGTGCCAGGCAGTGACCACCTCCAACAAGAGAGAATCTAACCATTGCCCCTTGACATTCAAGGTGACGCACCACCATCTTCTCAAGGGTAATTAGGGATGGGAAATAATTGTCTGTCGAGCCAGCGATACAATGATTATATAAATAATGAATGGAATCATTCATTTGGAGTAAGGAAGTATTTAAGAAATATTGATTTGCACAATGTAGAAAAAAATATTGTGATATAAAATGAGGCCGTATTCTGCATAGATCTTCTTTGGTTTGAAGATTTGAAGTGATTGTTGCTTGACTTAACTTCAAAGTATCATTTAATTTTGTCGTCTTCTCTATTATATGCTGCTAATGCTAAACAAGGACTAAAACAAAATGGCAACCCCAGAAATTGCCATTTAATTGGCTACTGCCCGTAAGATTGAGGGGTATGTCCTGCTAGCCAACAACGAGTGTCGCCAGTCTGTTTTTCCAACCTGTGTCATGCCATCCACCCTATCAGCAAAATTCAGCTTGTGGTTTCTTCAATAAGCAATGGAGAATTCAAAGCTGCTATCAGTCTCCGCATCCTACCCCCACCCGTCCGTTATCACAGTAACAACAGGCTCACTGCACACCACAAGCCTCATACAAAACCAAACACATAAAAAGGAACTCAGTAACTCACTTTCATTCAATGCTCTTCTACATTTACTGGGTACTGCTGAACTCATGTTCTAACTATTTTCCTAAATCATAACCATTGAGTTCAATTGTTGTAGCAAAACAACTGAACCGTGGAATGTCATTCTAAAACACTCATCAAGATCCAGAAATCATAAATAATAAGTTATTTTAATTTATTCAATTGTGTTGAACAAATGGTCTATAAATCAGGGCTGTTTTTCAGCTGTATGTTTTTAAGTGGTTCATCTGGTTTGTTGCATTGTCGGCAGTATCATTTTTCATGTGGGAGCCTAGATGGGGTCTGACAATAAAATATCTAACGATAATGAGTGTCTGAAGCCAAATCCTTGTTCTTACCCAACATTCACAAATATGTATTACCAGATAGGAGTAGAGAAACAGGAGTAAGACTATTTAGCTTTTGAGCCTGTTCGGCCATTCAATGAGGTATAGCTAAACTGCAGCCTAAGTCCATATATCTGCCTTTGCCCCTATTCATCAATATCTTTGGTTAACAATCTTAGATTTTAAATTACACTGTATCTCCTGCCGTGCATAGGAACAGGAGGTTGGTGCCGCTTATACCATCATGGTGTGCCTGGAATAGAAAGTCAGCACCCACTCCACCCTGCTGAATACTTACCGTCAACTTGCCCATCCCGCTCACCATTTCGCTTGCTACCACATTTACCACTTCACTCGTTACTCTGCTCCCAATCGTTGGCCCCTTCATTCACTGCGCCTCCTCATTGCCTATAGACAGTGAGGGAGCATTGCAGTGAGCAGGAAGGAGGCAGAGAGGGGTCGAGAGCGGGGTGACCAGTGAGGCAGCAAGAAGGGGGATGAGCAAATTGCAATCACAATCCCAGGATTTTTAACTGGTGTTTTGGGGTTCCATTTTCTGTGGAAACTGAAATCCTTATCCATGGTGAAAACACATTTTATCGAGGATGCACTTGTTTATATCTTTACATTGCTTCATATTACGGATGGTTCAATTCTTTTGGCACTTACTTGTGGCATCAGTTATGTCACAGGCAATCTTTCGCTCTTGCTTATCACACCCATACTGTTCTTTTTACTCTTTGGAGAATAGTGGGGGAAATTATGGAAGATTTCTGAGCTGATTATCAACCCGCTGAACTGCTCTGAATGCTCCTTCCGTGGCCAACGAGTCCTGGCGCTGGACTTGGTCACAGGCGCTGGACTTGGTCACAGGCACTGTGACTGCATGTCCGGAGAATGCGTCCCCTGCAGTTGTGATGGCAGCAAATGCAGCCTTAAATTAATTGTTGCCCCAACATCAATTGACATTCATGCACAAGAGTTCCAGATTTTTATTACTGTTTGCAAAAGCACTTCTTAAATTCACTTCTGAAGGCTTGTTCTAATTTTTAGTCTGTGTCCCCGAGCCTTAGACTCACCAAATGGTATAAATAGTTCCCCCCTCTCTCCCATATCATTTTAATTTAATAACTTGAAAATTTAATGGAATTACTCCTCAACCTTCTCAATTCCAGGGAATACAACAAAGCTTTGTGTACTCTGTCCTCATAATTTAACCCTTCAAGCCCTGGTATCATTCTGGTAAATTTATGTTGTATTCTGTTGAGGGAAACATATCCTTCCTAAGATGTGATGCTCAGAAATGCTCATAGTACACTAGGTGTGGTTTAAACAGGGCTCTGTATAGCTGTAGCAAAACCTCTACCCACTTGTATTCTAGTCCTCGAAATATAAAGGTCAATCTTCCATTAACTTTTTAAAGTATTTTCTTTGCCTGTTCATGATATGTTAATAATTTCTATTGATGCACCATAGAAAGCATTCTTTCTGGTTGTATCACAGCTTGGTATGGCTCCTGCTCTGCCCAAAACTGCAAGGAACTACAAAAGGTCGTGAATGTAGCCAATTCATCATGTAAACCAGCCTTCCATCCATTGACTCTGTCTATACTTCCCGCTGCCTCGGCAAAGCAGCCAGCATAATTAAGGACCCCACACACGCCAGACATTCTCTCTTCCGCCTTCTCCCATCGGGAAAAAGATACAAAAGTCTGAGGTTACGTACCAACCGACTCAAGAACATCTTCTTCCCTGCTGCTGTCAGACGTTTGAATGGACTTACCTTGCATTAGGTTGATCTTTCTCTACACCCTAGCTATGACTGTAACACTACATTCTACACTCTCTTGTTTCCTTCTCTATGAACGGTATGCTTGCAGAACTAACTGCTGCTGTAGCTAAAATGAGCCAACATGGAACAGGAATTGAACCCAAGTCAACCTGGGCCACTGAGGGAGATTGCAATGATAGTTCTAACATCTCCAACACTCAGGTAGGGTTGTAAATTCATCATCATCAATCTCCTTAAAAGAAAGTTCTTAAAATGATGATGTTTTGTCTGATCACAAGATTACACTGTGTATAATAAAGGTAAACACCACCACTGAAATGGAGTTGCTTTAACACTTTGATGAGCTCTGCTTTTGTCTGATCTGACAGCTTCATGATGCATGAATACTTATGCTGACATTCAAGATGTTGGTACATAAAGGTGACTCAATACTGTGTTAGTTCTACGTTACTGACAAGTAGCATACAAAAGTTACTCAGCAGGAATTTGACAGCAACTGATCTGTGTTGTGATACTGTAAAGCTGAAACTGTTTCTTCCAAACTATTTTACACATTAATTTAATGACTCACCATATTTTAGCTCTTTAGCACAAAATAACTGGTGTCTGAAAAAGACCTTTGTACCCCCTTCTGAAAATACATTTACCATAATGGATAAAAGGTCGATATTTGGAATGACCTAGCATTCCTGGAAATATTGAACACAACGGAGGTGTGTTGAGCTGAATATCATAATTAAAGGTCCCAAATATGTGGGGCAGGTTTTCATCTTCACCTTCTGGAAGCTTCTCTGATGGTTGGGTAACAGACACTCATTAATTTCAGTGGAATGAAAATCAAGTTGATTCCATTATGTTGCGCAAACTACCCTGTCAAATCATCACCCAGGCAGTGAAGACAAAAATCAGCCCATCAAAGTTTCAATTAGCTCTTCCCCTAGTTTTTTAAGTTTTAAGTTTATTTATTAGTGTCACAAGTAGCTTACATTAACACTGCAATGAAGCCATTGTGACAATCCTCCAGTCGCCACACTCCGGCGCCTGTTCGGATACACTGAGGGAGAATTTAGCGTGGCCAATGTACCTAACCTGCACGTCTTTTGGATGGTGGGAGGAAACTGCAGCACCCAGAGGAAATACATGCAGCCATGGGGAGAATGTGCAGACTCCGCACAGTGACCCAAGCCAGGAATCGAAACTGGTTTTCTGGCACTATGAGGCAGCAGTGCTAACCACTGTGCCCCCATGTGGCCCACAAGTCACGTCAATGGGTGGGATTTTACGAGCTTGCTCATCCTGAAACTGGAAAATCCTACCCGGGGTCAACGGACTTTTCCATGGTCCGCCCCTCCCCCGCTCCAATTCATGTGGTGGGTGGGACGGTAAAATTCCGACCAATAAGTCAATAAGTCAAGTCAATAATGCAAGTGTTGGTTAGGTAATACCATGCTCCACTTCCACAAGCCCTTCATTTACAGAATGGAAGGTGAGGGTAGGACATGCGGCAGTTCTAAAGCATGGGAATGATGAGTTAGGATAGTAGACTAAAAGATGAGTCTTGATTGGAACAAATTTAGAGGAGGTAGAAAGTCTATTCAGGGTTTAATGATACAAAAATGAGATGCTCATTTTGCCAATATAATTAAAAGCATTAGTGATGTGAAGGAAAGTGTATACCATACTTCAAATTGTCACACTTGCAATGTGTCATAAATACAAACTGTTCATTACAAATTTTATATATGACACTTTGCGAGTATGACATTATTGACATCATTAAGCAATTCTGTTCAATGTACACAAATACCGTCCAGTATGAAAATACCATTGCAAGTTTGTGGATGGGTAGGAAAAGTGATCAGTCACAAGTAGCATTGGGAACAGACCTGATGAATAAAATCTCTATTTTCTTTTCCATAACAATCAATTGCCAGAAACCAAATCAGGCGCACCACTCAGATATAGTCTTGTCATTGGTTTCAGCATAATAATTTCCCCATTGAGGCTTATATACACAGATAACAATACCATTTAACCAAATACCCAGATCTGATAAACTAACTCACCATGTTTAACAAAGTTATGTACTTGCTGTCCTATTTTTCAAGTTTGCGCATTTTGTATAAATGTTATTGTGGAATGCCTAACACAGACTTCCCATTCTCTCAGAATGCTGCGTTACAATTCCCACCATTGAAATTGTGCCTGGATTTTCACTAGCATGGAACAATAGGAAACATTAAAAACATGCTCCAGATCCAAGACTGCACACAAGCAAGGCGACATGAGGTCTACTAGCAATATAGTGTATGTATTATATTCAAGTTGGGACACTAATATTTGTGAGATTTTTACTGTTACTGTAATAATATTGTGTCATCATCTCATTTTATAGAAACTAGGCACAGCAATGAACCATTCATCTCCTCAATTCTTTTCTGCCACTCAATTAGATTGTGGCTGATCTGTACATCAAATCTATTTAGCTACCATTGTTCCATTTTTCTAATACTTTTGAAAACCAAAAAAACATCAATCACTGCTTTGAATACTTCAGTTGATCTAGAATGAAGCCTTTCAAAGGAGAACATTCCAGACCTCTATTATCCTTTGGCTGGGATTTTCCGACCCCCTGCCAATGGGTTTTTCCAGTGGTGAAGGCAGCTTGCCATTGGCTGCTGGTGAGATCTTCTGGTCCCGCTGAGGGAGGGGGGGAGGGGAGAGGGAGAGCGGGAGGCGGGGCATCCAGACCGTGTGTGGAAAAGTTCACTTTTAAATAGCCTGGCTCTAATTTTATATTTCGCAATCTTTCTGAATATTTCTGAATAAAGTTCTATCAACGACCAAACAGGATATGGGCTAGAATAACCAGATTGGCATTATACACTGTCTACATTAAACTGTATTACTGCTGTTCTGTAAATGCTGAGCTGTTCACTGGCCAGCTCAAATCTTTCAATGTGCCCAATGATAGGTTTTCTGTTTTGGAAAACAATAATGATCTTAATTAGCAAATCAAAAGTATGAATGAACTTGACTTCTTGCACTTACGGAAAATCATGTATTTGTCCAAGTATATCCATTTAGGTTCTGAAAGACAGGAAAAAGTCCCGTGGAGTTAATATGTATATATATATATATGTGTTTTTATATATTATTGGAGATGTTAGAAGTATTCTTCCAGAGCCCAAAAGGATTGTTAAGACAGATATTTTAGTAGGATGAAGTTCTGGAGTTTAGTATTTATACTTGGGAGTCGATTTTAAGCCTTCCCACTTGGGGGCAAATGTTAAAGTGGGCAATTAAAATTGAGCAGGCTAGCTTCGGGCAATTATATTTTCTAAAGTGAATTCAGGGAGACCCTGGATACTTACCCCTGCCATCCAAGGCTGTCGACTGTGTTCTGATCTAACTCCAGGGATAACACATGGTTCAATTCTAACAACTGCTCATTAGCTTGGCAATCAGTGGACCCTGGTACTCTGAGAATTTGTTTTTAGGTGTCCTTTTCTCTTCAAGCAAATTTTACAGGAAAATTGCATGCGTTCCATTCCACAGACTATCTGGGGATTCGGTGGTAGTGGGAGGGATGATGTGTTGGGTTTGGGGATGGGGAATTGAACATGTGCACTGTGATAACATTGCAAGCTCTACATAAATTGAAACCCTCCCCTGACTAGAAACAGGAAATTGACGTCAATGCTCCAAATTAGAACACATCTCACTGAACAGCCACTTTACTAACCACGGGTGGCTTGGGTTCACATAGGAAGGCTGTGCCCCCGATATTGGACTCTTACCTGGCAGTCATGCTGTGCGATCTGAGGGGTTGAAGTGAGATGATGTATGCCATGCTGTGGCCCTGGCAACATCCCAGCTGGAGTAATGTGCTGCAAAACAGCCACACCCTTAGCCAAGCTGTTCCAGTCCAACCACAATGCTGACATCTACCCGAGAAGATTGAAAAATGTCCAGGTATATCCTGCCCTGAAAAAGCAGAACTAATCCAATCTGGCCACTTAAAGCCCATCACTCTACTCTGGATCATCAGCAAATAATAGATATTTAATTTAAAACTTCCTCCTGTCTGTAATAGAAATTGGGAACTCACGTCCAGAATTTGAGGGTTAAATCTAGCATACCTGAAGGCCTGTGGTATGCTAGATTTAACCCTAGGGGATTTTCACAGTAACTTCATTACAGTGATAATGTAAGCCTACTTGTGACAATAAAACTTTATCTTTAACTTTAGAATTTGATCAGGGTCCAAAAGACGAGCCAAATCTGATTTAAAAAGGATGCCAAAAGGGGAAAACTTGGTGGTTCAAACAAATTTTTAAAGCCAAGTAATTTACCACAACGAATTTCTTTTCCCAAACACTAAAGAAAGTGGCAACTTTTGATGCCCAGATGCGAATCAAACAAGGAAATCTGAACTGTGAAACTTGGCACAGAATAGCTGAAAGCCATCGCTAGGAAGGTACAGTTAAAATTGTTAGTAAAATGAAAAGGCTCTGCATACAGCTGGAATGTAAGGAGAGAGAACATGGAAGAGAAAGAGAGGCACAGGAGATGGAACAAGAAAGGAAAAGAGAATTAGAAGCTCAAGGAGATAGAGACCAAGCAACTGGAGGCTATGAGAACAAACATCTCTCTATCCAGGAGCAATACCTATCTCTCTAACAATGAACCACTCTCTGAGGCCCTCGGGTATGCTAGATTTATTCCCAAATTTGAAGAGAGTGATGTGGAGTCATTTTTGCCACTTTTGAGAAAATAGGAGGACAGCTAAACTGGCCATTAGAGCTCTGGAGATTTTTAATTCAAAGGCAGCTGTCTGGAAGAGCCTAAGACGTCTACTCCGTATTGCCTCCTGAGGTGTTTCTGAATTATGAGCAGACCAAGGTGCCTGAGACTTAGTCCAAGAGGCATATCGCTAACATTTTCAGAATGCTCATGTATCACGGATCACATCTTGGTATGGCCCCTGCTCCGACTAAGACCACAAGAAACTACAAGAGGTTGTGGACACTGCCCAGTCCATCATGCAAACCAGTCTCCCATCCAGTCACTCCCATCTACACTTCCCGGTGCCTCTGAAAACAACCAGCATAATCAAGGGCCCCATGCACCCCGGGTATACTCTCTTCCACCCTCTTCCGTCGGGAAAAAGATACAAAAGTCTGAGATCACATACCAACCGACTCAATAACAGCTTCTTCCCTGTTGCCATCAGACTTTTGAATGCACCTACCTCATATTAAGTTGATCTTTCTCTACACCCTAGCTATGACTGTACCATTACATTCTGCACCCTCTCCTTTCCTTCTCCCCTTTGTACTCTATGAACAGAATGCTTTGCCTGTATAGGGCGCAAGAAACAATACTTTTCACTGTATACCAATACATGTGACAATAATAAATCAAATCAAATCAAAATAAGAAGCCCACACAAACCTACAATGAGTTTGGACAGCTGGACCAAGTTGTGCTCAACCGTTGGATAAGGTCCCTAAGAATCCCACGCACCTCTTTCTCTCTCCACAGATGCTGCCCGACCTGCTGAGCTTTTCAGGCACTTTCTGTTTTTATTTCAGATTTCCAGCACCTGCAGCATTTTGCTTTTATTTCTTGGAGACAGCTTTGACAACGGATAAGAGGTAGGAATTCCATTAGGACAGAGTTAAGAGGAAAGTGTCAATTGATTTTGAAGCAGTACCAAGATGGAACCGATGGTGATGGGTTGGTAGTTGTAAATTATGCTTGTAACAGACAAAGGAATTGTTGATTGAAAATGTTAACTGAACATTGCTCAATATGGCTGAGGATTACACAGTTTAACTGTTAAATTTATTTTTGGGATATGCGTATCACCAGCAAAGTTACCCTCAAAGTACAGCTGAGTGATTTTCTGGACCATGCCAATGGACGTTTAAGAGTTGATCTGTGAACAAAATCACATATAGAACAAACCAACTCGGGGTAGGTTTCCTTCCCTTCAGGACATTAGTCATCCTGTTGGGTATAATGGCAAAATGGCAGCTTTGTGTCACTTTACTGATACCATCTTTTCATTTCCAAGTTTTTATAAACTGAACTCAAATTCTCAAACTCCCAAGGTATGATCTGAACTCATATTCTTGAGATCTGAGTTACTAGTCCAGCCACATAACTACTACCAGTTAGAAATCATAGAAATCATAGAAACCCTACAGTGCAGAAGGAGGCCATTCGGCCCATCGAGTCTGCACCGACCACAATCCCACCCAGGCCCTACCCCCACATATTTTACCCGCTATTCCCTCTAACCTACACATCCCAGGACTCTAAGGGGGAATTTTTTTAGCTGCCAATCAACCTAACCCACACATCTTTGGACTGTGGGAGGAAACCGGAGCACCCGGAGGAAACCCACGCAGACACGAGGAGAATGTGCAAACTCCACACAGACAGTGACCCGAGCCAGGAATCGAACCCGGGACCCTGGAGCTGTGAAGCAGCAGTGCTAACCACTGTGCTACCGTGCCGCCCATGTTTTTAAAGAATTTCACAAGAACACCCATACAGTTGGTTGTGCAACAGAACAGCAAGATTAGCATCTGTTAATAGTGGTAAGCAGTCACTTAAACCAAATAACCAACCACTTAATCATTCGCAATAATGCAGGAGAGGGTTGGGTAACTATTAATGGTGTCATATTTTTGTGTTATGCAAACCCTCAGATAAAGGAAAGCTAGGTTTACTGACTACATATTGGATGCACTTCAGTAGGGCGAAGAAAGAACATAAACTATTTAAGTGTGGCAGGTATGGAAGAAAATGAAAGAAAGCATCAATGGTGTCTCTTGAACCCAGCAGACCAGCATGCATATTAAGGAATCTGTAAAGGTGAGATAGAAGGACATTACACATAGTAGCAGCTATTAGAAGTCACCATGACAGGCTTTAAGTCTTATTTTATCAGGCAGTTTGGCCTCAAAGTTCTGCTTCCCCACAACATTGGCTCTTTTCCATATTCTTGAAATATCTCAATACTAGGGCGGCACGGTAGCACAGTGGTTAGCACTGCTGCTTCACAGCTCCAGGGTCCCGGGTTCGATTCCCGGCTCGGGTCACTGTCTGTGTGGAGTTTGCACATTCTCCTCATGTCTGCGTGGGTTTCCTCCGGGTGCTCCGGTTTCCTCCCACAGTCCAAAGATGTGCGGGTTAGGTTGATTGGCCAGGTTAAAATTGCCACTTAGAGTACTGTGATGCGTGGGTTAGTGGGATTAGCGGGTAAATATGTGGGGGTGGGGCCTGGGTGGGATTGTGGTCGGTGCAGACTCGATGGGCCGAATGGCCTCCTTCTGCACTGTAGGGTTTCTATGATTTCTATGATCTTCCTACCTGAAGAACAAGATGATGTATGATCATCAGCAGCGACCTTGTACAGGTTGTACAGAGAAACATACAAATTGCGAAATGAGAAAAGAACATAGTCCATCTTTGGACTTTCCACCTTCTGGCATCCTGGTAATTAGGTGATACAATAATAACGAAGCTGTTGCCTAATCATAGCAATCAATGTCTATCAAATAATCTACAACAGACATAAACATGATGCAACAAAAACCCCAGTGGTGGAAAGTTTTGGAAGCCATAAATCCAAAGACACCTGTTCCTCTACTGCACTTTATACTTACCTCATGTCTCAAATTACCCATACACTGTATCCCAAAACGTTGCTTTCTGAAAGAAATCTTCTAATTTTCACTTCAATGAATCAATACTAATTGCTTCCATCATCTCCCCAGGAAGCCTGTTCCAGGAAACATTCTTTCCGCAGATTAGTTTTGAATCCTCCCCCCATGGAGATAAATGAAACATGCATTTGCCAGAACTTCCTTAAAAATAGCTTCTCATTATTTTTCCTTTTGGATAAAAAACATTAATGTTCCATCATGCACTTCTGAACACAATTCCCTCTTTCATCATTGTGATGGTTAAAAACACCAATATTACTGCTTCGTTGTTCTTATCTCTCCTTTTAACCACTTTGCAGATGGCTTTATCTTATCTCCACTATTTGATGAACTGCAATGCAAATGGAATTTTCCTTCCTATTTTTTAACTCTGTCCAGATAGATTCCATCTTAACCATTTAGAATACACTTACATTCTCGTGCTGTGATAGACCCTTTCATTGCACTAAATTCTTTTTCCCCCTTTTCTATCACTCCTGTAATTGTTATATATAGGAATATTAAATTCCCAGTCTCATCCACACTTAAGCCAAGGTTTCAGTTGATCATCAGCCCAAACTACTTGGGCAGATCAGAAAGTCACTGTGTGACTGGACAATCCACATTCAGGCACATTCTCCATTACAATTAAACACCATATTCAAACCTCACATCTATAAAGTCCATGTTTTCACTTCCATAAACTGTTAATAATTATGTTGCTACTAAGAAATCTCCAACCTAATAAATTGATAGTTATGAATGATTTGTAGCCCATTTATTAATTTATCACTGCCTATTACTCAAATTCAATATCCGCTTCATTATTTGGCTACATGTAAAATATTATTTTATCCACCTTCTTTGGAAGGCATTAAAGATTTTCACAACTATACAACATTGCTCACTTTTAGTTTCATTGATCCCCGGTTTTGAAGAATCTAAAATTGATGTAGACTTAGAATAATTATGATAAAGAAAATCAAAATAGAACCGCAGCCCTCAGTCCAAGTATGCTCAGTCTCCTTTCAGGAACCTGAATCGATTATTTCTCTCCTTGTGGAATCCAAAGAAATGCATCAGTTTGTGGCTCCAACAGCACAAGGTAACAAGTGACATTGTATCATGGCATCATAAAAGCCATGAATCACAAAATCAGAATCCCATATGGGGAGGCGATGGCCTAGTGGTATTATCATGAGACCATTAATCCAGAAATTCAACTAATGTCCTGGGGACCCGGGTTCGAATTCCCGTTCGAATCCAAGGCAGATGGTGGAATTTGAATTCAATGAAAAAATATCTGGAATTAAGAATCTACTGATGACCATGAAACCATTGTCAATTGTCAGAAAAACCCATCTGGTTCACTAATGTCCTTTAGGGAAGGAAATCTGCTGTCTCTGCCCGGTCTGGCCTACATGTGACTTCAGAGCCACAGCAATGTGGCTGACTCTCAACTGCCCTCCAAGGGCAACTAGGGATGGGCAATAAATGCTGGGCAACCAGCCCATGTCCCACGAATAAATTGAAAAAACATAATTGTTACAGTGTAGCAGGAGGCCATTCGGCCCATTATGTCTGCACCAGCTCTCCAAACGAGCATTATGCCATTCCCCACCTTTTCCACAAACCCATGCACATTGTTGCTATTGAAGTAATCATTTAATGCCATCTTGAATATGTCGATTGAACCTGCCTCCACCACATTTTCAGGCAGAGCATTTCTGACCCACTCGTTTGAAAATGTTTAATCTGTGCCCTCTCGTTCTTGATCCTTTTATGAGGGGAAGCAATTTCTCCCAATTTACTCTGTCTAGACCCCTCATGGTTTTAACTCTATCTAATCTCCTCTGAGTATTCTTCTTCCCAAGGAGAACCAGTCTCCATCTCTCCAATCTATCCTCATGAGTATCTCAGCCTGGAACCATTCATGTAAACTTCTTCTGCACTTTCTCCAATGTTCACATCTTTCCTGCAGGGTGGTGTCCAGAACTCCAGCTGAGTTCTAACTACTGTGTTGTATATACTCAGCATAACCTCCTTGCTCTTGTACTCTATGCCCCTATTAATAAAGCCCAGAATACTATATGCTTTATTAACTTCTCTCTCCACCTGTCCTGCCACCTTCAATGATCTATGTACATATACTCCCAGGTCCCTCTGCTCCTGCACCCTTTTTAGAATTTTACCCTTATTTTATATTGTCTCTCCATGTCCTTTCTACCAAAATGCTTCTTTAGATTTTGTGACAGTTACTATTAATGAAAACTTTAAAAAAATATATGTGCTATCAATTATCCATGATTTATATTGAAATAATGGCCAGACCACAATTCAAGATGTTAACAGATGAATGTTTGAAAAAGTCATATGTTCATTATTTTAACAGGGATTCTAATCCAGTAAAAATAAATGGGTTAATTGTTGTGTTGAAACATTATACAAAGTATCATACAAAAATGATTGTATCATCGACAGTCATTTCCAGGATCAGTAAAGTACTGCAAAATAAAGACACATAAAACAAGAAAGAAGGTGGTTATTTTCTTCATTATTAGTTGCCATAAGATATCATTATAATGGCTTTCTGCCCAGTTTGATGGACAGTACACTCTCAGATATTGTATGAGCAACATCAAATATTTACATCCATTCCAAAATGATGGAAAAAGTGACAAATAAAACATCAAAGCATAATTTTCAGGAGCCAATGGACAGACTCCTGTCAGAGGAAATTTAATGCAGAGAATTGTGAAATGTTACATTTTGATGGGACAAAGGAAAAGAGACAATATCAACTAAAGGATACAATTCCAAAGTGGATACAAGAACAAGAAACCAGGAGATTATGTACACAAAGCTTTAAAGATGCAGGACATGTAGTGAAGATTGTTTAAAAAAGGTAAATGCGATCCTTGGGAAAGATTGAGTTTGGTGAACCACACTGCAATGTGGGAGAAGCTTGGGTGCAGGGAATTGTTAAAAGGCCTCCCTTGATTCTCAGGAACAGAAGCCCAATTCCCAACATCATTCTTATGCCCCTAAATTTCACCTTCCGACCTTCATATCCTCCATGCCCCTTCTCATATCCCTATGCTGTTTCATATTCTCAATGCCTATTTCAAGCCTCCGCATATTTCTTATGTCACCTCCATGTTCCCATATATCCTCCAAAGCCAATTATCCAGTATCCATTAGGTACATTTCTCAGGATCCATGCAATTGAAATTAAAATTTTCCACATGCAGTTGGAAAAATATACTCTTCCAACAACCCAATAAAGCTGGCATTCAAACAATTGACATTGATACTGCAAAATATCTATTCCACTGAATGAAATGCATATCTCCTTAAGTGGTCATTAAGTTGTCGAAATCACACAGAAACCCTACAGTACAGAAAGAGGCCATTCGGCCCATTGAGTCTGCACCGACCACAATCCCACCCAGGCCCTACCCCCATATCCCTACATATTTTTCCCACGAATCCCTCTAACCTACACATCTCAGGACCCTAAGGGACAATTTAATCATGGCCAATCAACCTAACCCGCACATCTTTGGAATGTGGGAGGAAACCAGAGCACCCAGAGGAAACCCACGCAGACACGCGGAGAATGTGCAAACTCCACACAGACAGTGGCCCAAGCTGGGAATCGAACCCAGGTCCCTGGAGCTGTGAAGCAGCAGTGCTAACCACTGTGCTACCATGCCGAAACAAACATCTCTTCTCAAACCACATCAAAGACAGATAATGTTAAATGTTAATCTTAAAGCTGTCAATCTAGATCTGCTTTTACTCCCCTAAATAATTCTAGCAATAGACCACCTGCTGAGTTCGGGACATTATATGCTTTTGAAACTCAACCAAGCATTCATAATGGCAACAGCTACCAAAACAAATCAAACAATGAAACTGAAAGACCACAAGGTATATTCTTCATTTCAAAGCAAATTGCCTGTCAATCAATGGAGCAGGTTAGGTTCATTTCCTTCTCAAACTTTCAATAGAGGGCAACGTTTTCAAAGTGAAAGATTTCTGAACATTTAAAGCTCAGTTCAAAACATGCCAGGGTGGGGATGGGAGGGGGGGTTCAAGCACATGTTTCTACAGTTTTTTAAATACATTATGCCACATTTTCCAATGCAAAATGTACCCTAGTGCATCTCAACACTGAAACAATGCTGGCCAATGTAATTGATTAACTTATCTTTTCAGGACAGAGCTCTAGGATGAATCACAGAAGTTAAATAGATCTACATTACTATGCAGCATCTAATAGTGACATTTGAATTTGTCAAAACATTCAACACTTATCTCAACTCCTTAGCAGGCTTCCCACCCATCCACCTCCCACCCCAGTGGTCACAAACTCTCCAATGAAGCAGGTCTTTTAGAGCTTCCAAAACACACATCAGCACATGAAAGCACTAGAAGGAAGACATTCATATTTCTTATAGATCTCAGAATAGTGACCTCAACCTCAGAAGAGCTGCAACACTTTAAAAAGGGTATCAAGGCTTTAGAGAGGCAGCCAAGAAATTTGTTAAAATGGCACAAGGAGCAGGAGACTTCAGTTTTGTGGTGAGGCTGGAGAAGCTGGGCTGTTCTCCTTAGAGCACAGAAAGTTGAAAAGATATTTGATAGAGGTATTGAAACCCATGAACGGTTCTGATAGAATTTCCAGTGGGATACAGATTGGTGACCAAATGACCCAGTTTTAAGGCAATCAGCAAAAGAGTCAAAGGTGGCATGAGGAAACATTTGACTTGCAGAAAATTATTGTGATCTGGAATGCACTGCCTGAGCAGATGTTGGACGAAAAACCAATAGTAATGTTCAAAAGGGGACTGGGTAAATATTTGAATGGGTAAAGCCAGGGATTGGGACTATTTGCGTTGTTCTACCAAAGAGTCCGCACAGGCACAATAAGACTTTTGTTTGTGCTGTGTAATTCTGACTGTTATTACAATCATATTCATTCAGAGGTTGCCGTTTTAATTGTGATGGACAAATCACTGATATCAATTTGCAACTTTATTATTCCCACAACCTTGGAGGGTTTAAATCAGGCAGTCAATAAATAATCGCCAGCTTGGCATTTTTATTAGAAACTAGAATTTGAAAAGCAATCCCATTTACATCTTGAGTTCTGGTAGACCATCAATGACAGGAAAACCACAGCAAGTAATATGTGCCTGGAAATTATGTCATATACAAGCGCAGCAATGAGGAACATTAGCAATGCAACTGCAAGACTATTCAAAACAAATGAGTAAGAATGGAAAATATGAGCCATCAAAACTGAGTCACACTTGGTTGGAATAAGTGGAAATAACAAATATAGACTTGATGGGCTGAATGTCCTCCTCCTATGCCATTATAATCACTGGATCCTTCTCTTTGCAAGTATAATTTGTGCTGCAGTGAAGTCCTCACCCCCAGTGAAGCTTACCATGTGGGATGAAAGCAACTGAACTGCAGGTATCAGTCAACATTCCCCAAGGATGTGCTCAGAGAAGCATTGACAACCTTTGCAGGTTCAATGCACTGTATCACATTAGACTGACATAATGGGAGCAGGCTAAGTGAGCTCTTTGCAATCTCGCTGTGTTTTTCCACCAGTTTCTGTTGGTTCACGGAATAATCAAATCTGTCCACAAACAAGCAGTGAAAACATCACGGATGACGTGCCACAATATCCAAACAGCGTTTAAATGCACTTACTATTGGTGAGCACAACTGCAATGGGAACCACTATCGCGGTGATGACGACAACAGTTGCAATGACCCCCAGAAAAGCCTTTAAAGCGGTCTGAAATACAAAGAATCCAAGGGAAAAGTTGGAAGCCTCTTAACAAAACAACAATCCTCCATCCCACAAGAGTAACTCAGAAAAAACCTCCGCCCAGTCATTAGAATTAGAATGGAATTCAGGCTTATAAAAAGTTGTGGAGTAAATTCTCCACAACTTCAATAGTTTCTATGAGATGCATCTAACTTGAACTCAAATTACGTGTGGCTAAAACTCTGCAGTTATGGTCGCACTGGGTATTGTATTAAACCGCCTGTCGTCCCGAGAGGGAATTAGATCGCGCGTCAGTTACTGACCTTCATATTTGGTTCAAGTCCTGTTCTTGGGGTGAATGTTGGGCTTTGATCCCTCTTGAACCGTGGCAGAGTCGGGACAGACAGAGGCAGCTGGATGATCCTTACCCAACGTGTCCCACAAAGTGGTGGCGAAAACTTTACAGCCCCGCTAAATGCACCTAGTTATTTAGTTTAGTAAGCTATCGTTAAATATTATCTACAGCATTAACTAAAGAACGTACTAGTCGATCGTCGACGAATCGTAAATGCAAAGGTTAACTGATAGCAAGTGCGATCTTTGATTTTGGCTTTTTGGCATGGTTCGCACAATAGGAGAAGCGAGACAATTATGAAATTCTGGCTTGCTGAAATAGTTACATTGAGTCAGCAATGAAAAACGTGTTGGCATGGCAGAACAGCTGCTCCAAAGAGCAGACTTACCATTCGGTTTGAGTGAAGACAGGCGGCAGATGCACTAGTGTAGGACTGAGGCCAGCAACACTCTCCGTTTAGGGTTACTGGGCAAAACAAAATAATGCAGTTTCTTTTAAAATCTTGAATAATGCAACATCAGCCGAAACAGCAAAATTTTACCGTATCCTACCATGTAGAAATTCATTAATATTCCCAAGGGAGGATTAATGGTCTACATCATCGTGTACTCGTTTGCATTTGGGACGGGTCAGGTTGCGAACTGCTGGTGGAGTGATATATGTTTTTTAAAAACTTCCTCCCTTCCCCCCCCCCTCCCTTTTTGGAACGGATGTTTGCGGCTGTTTAACTGCTGCGCCGAAACATCGCCCTTTCAGTTAACTTATTGTAATGTTCTTTATGTGTTTCATTGTGGAGGTCTCATTAAAAAAAATGTCAGTGGGATAAAACAACCGACAGCAAAATATCGAATCCAAACTAGAAGGAGCTCTGGAGGAACAGGAGGCACAACATTTAAGGCATGGAAAAAAATACAGAATGAAAACATTACTGGAATACAGTGTGAAGATAAACAGCCCAGCCTCCGTGCTCTTAGGTAATACAATGTTGCCTCCGCCCATCTCTTTGAGGTTCTTTCTGAAATAAGTGAACCACACAGCCAATGAGATATTTTGCCTGTACACACTTCAGAATTAGCAAGGATGTTGGAATCTGTAGAAAGTCGGTGCTTTGATCGATGTTATTTGGTCAAAGAAGTAAAGCGGATGGGTCTTAATAATAGAAGTATGCTCTCCCTGGCTGCAATGGTCAACACTTCTCATTACCACATTTAATGTAACACTGCACGAAGTGAACAGAGCAATTATTTGCCCAAAGCACCCCCAGCCCATGTCCACTATCATGTGTCATGGTTCATAGAATCATAAGGCCCAATTTTAATTCTTTGCAAGTACATGGGTTCTGATTGCATTGAAGTTGGGCCCATAGAATGAATGGCATAGCATGGAAGGGGATTGGTCCTTGTCTATTCTGGCTCACTGAAAGAGGTATCCAATTTCATTCCACATTTGGACCATTTCCCCACAATCCTGCATATTGGTTCTCTTCAAATAAATAGCCTTTTGAAAGTTCCTGTAAAATCGGGTTCCATCACTTGTGCTGATAGTACATTTCAGATCATAATAACCCTCTGCGAAAAAAAACTCCTAATTTTCCCTATAATTCTTTTGCCAATATTTAAATCTATGGTCTTTGGTTAGTAAACCATCTAGATACGAACATGCAAATTAGGAGCAGGAATAAACCATTCTGCCCTTCAAGCTTGCTCCACCATTCAATTAGATCATGGCTTAATCCTACTTTCCCCCCCATTCCTGATAACCTTTCACTCCCTTATTAATCAAGAATCTATACAGTTCGACCTTAAATATATTCAAAGACTCTGCTTCCACTGCCTTTTGAGGAAGAGAGTTCCAAAGACGTGCAAACCTCAGAGAGAAAAATTCTTCGCGTTTCTAACTTAAATGAGTGACCCCTTATTGTTAAACAGGGACCCCTAGGTCTAGATTTTCCCACAAGAGGAACTATCCTCTCCACATCCACCTTGTCAAGAGTATGCAGGATATTAAAGATTTCAATCAAGTTGTCTCTTTGCCAAATGAAACAGGTTCTCCCTACTTGTTCTATCAAAACTTTTCTTTATTGTAGCCAGTTTAAATCTATCTCTGCACAAAATATCACTTGTTCCTGATGTTACCCAGCGATAACATTGATATAATGTTGGGATGGAAATCTATGTGAAGAGTCCGAGAAGGAGGGAGCAAGGACAAAATGTGGAGAGAATGTTCCAACTACATCAAAAATCAGGAAAAAATTAAAAGGAAGGAGAACTCAGGAGATGCTATTAATTAAGTGTTAGAATTCAAAAAGTAGGTACAAAAACTAGCATAAGGGCACTTTATCTGAATGCTCGTAGCATTTGAAACAAGCTAAATGAGTTGACGGCACAAATCATTGCGAACGAGTATGATTTGGTGGCCATTACAAAGACATGGTTGCAAGATGGTCATGACTGGGAGTTAAAAATCCAGGGGTATCAGACTGTTCGGAGAGACCGACAGGAAGATAAGGGAGGTGGTGTAGCTCTGATATTTAAGAATGACATCAGGGCAGTAGTGAGAGATGATATAGGTTCTATGGAAAAAAAGGTTGAATCCATTTGGGTGGAAATTAGAAATAGTAAGGAGAAAAAGTCACTGATAGGCGTAATCTATAGGCCACCAAATAATGACATGGTGGGGCGAGAAATAAACAAAGAAATAACTGATGCATGTAAAAATGGTACAGCAATTATCATGGAGGATTTTAATCTACATATCAATTGGTCAAACCAGGTCGGTCAAGGCAGCTTTGAGGAGGAATTCATAGAACGTATCCGCAAAAGTTTCCTTGAACAGTATGTAATGGAACCGACGAGGGAGCAAGCTATCCTACATCTGGTCCTGTGTAATGAGACAGGAATAGTTAATGATCTTGCAGTTAGGGATCCTCTCGGAAGAAGCGATCACAGTATGGTTGAATTTAAAATGCAGATGGAGCGTGAGAAGGTAAAATCCAATACAAGTGTCTTATGCTTAAACAAAGGAGACTACAAAGGGACGAGGGAGGCGTTGGCTAAGGTAGACTGGGAGCAAAAACTTTATGGTGGGACAATTGAGGAACAGTGAAGGACTTTCAAAGCGATCTTTCACAGTGCTCAGCAAACTCATATACCAGTGATAAGGAAGGACTGTAGAAAAAGAGATAATCAGCCATGGATATCTAAGGAAATAAAGGAGGGCATCAAATTGAAAGAAAATGCATACAAAGTGGCAAAGATTAGTGGGAACCTAAAGATCAACAGAAAGCCATGAAAAACGCTATAAAGAAAAGTAAGATGGATTATGAGAGTAAACTAGCTCGGAATATAAAAACAGATAGCAAAAGTTTCTACAAATATATAAAATGAAAAAGAGTGGCTAAAGTAAACATTGGTCCTTTAGAGGATGAGAAAGGGGGGTGTAATAACTGGAAATGAGAAAATGGCTGAGGCATTGAATATTTTGTGTCGGTCTTCACAGTGGAAGACACAAATAACATGCCAAAAATTGATGACAGGAAGGCTATGGCAGGTGAGGACCTAGAAATTATCATTATCACAAAAGAGGTAGTGTTGGGCAAGTTAATGGGGCTAAAGGTAGACAAGTCTCTTGGTCCTGATGGAATGCATCCCAGGGTACTAAAAGAGATGGCAGGAGAAATAGCAAATGCACTAGTGGTAATTTACCAAAATTTGCTGGACTCTGGGGTGGTTCCCGCAGATTGGAAAACAGCAAATGTGATGCCACTGTTTAAAAAAGGAGGTAGACAAAAGGCGGCTAACTATAGGCCGGTTAGCTTAACTTCTGTAGTAGGGAAAATGCTTGAATCTATCATCAAGGAAGAAATAGCAAGCCATCTGGATATAAATTGTCCCATTGATAAGACAGAGCATGAGTTCATGAAGGGAAGGTCATGTTTGACTAATTTGGTGGAATCCTTTGAGAACATTACATGTGGACAATGGGGAACCTGTGGATGTGGTGTATCTGGATTTCCAGAAGGCATTTGACAAGGTGCCGCACCAAAGACTGCTCCATAAGATAAAGGTGCACGGTGTTACGGGTAATGTATTAGCATGGATAGAGGATTGGTTAACTAACAGAAAGCAAAGAATGGGGGTAAATGGGTGTTTTTCTGGTTGGTGATCAGTGACTAGTGGTGTGCCTCAGGGGTCAGTGTTGGGACTGCAATTGTTTATGATTTACATAGCTGATTTGGAATTGGGGACCAAGTGTCGTGTGTCAAAATTCACAGATGACACTAAGATGAGTGGCAGAGCAAAGTGTGCAGAGGATGCTGAAAGTCTGCAAAGGGATATAGATAGTCTAAGTGAGTGGGCAAGGGTCTGGCAGATGGAGTACAATGTTGATAAATGTGAGGTCATCCATTTTGGTAGGAATAACAGCAAAATGGGCTATTATTTAAATGGTCAAAAATTGCAGCATGCTGCTGTGCAGAGGGACCTGGCTGTCCTTGTGCAAGAATCATAAGGAGTTAGTTGCAGTTGCAGTTGCAGCAGGTAATTAAGAAGGCAAATGGAATTTTGTCCTTCATTGCTAGAGGGATGGAGTTTAAAAACAGCAAGATCATGTTGCAGCTGTATAAGGTGCTGGTGAGGCCACACCTGGAGTACTGTGTACAGTTTTGGTCTCCTTACTTGAGAAAGGATATACTGGCACTGGAGAGGGTGCAGAGGAGATTCGCTAGGTTGATTCCAGAGTTGAGAGGGTTGGCTTATGAGGAGAGACTGGGTAGACTGGGGCTATACTCATTGGAATTCAGAAGAATAAGGGGA
This sequence comes from Mustelus asterias, assembly GCF_964213995.1. Lineage (NCBI taxonomy): Eukaryota > Metazoa > Chordata > Chondrichthyes > Carcharhiniformes > Triakidae > Mustelus > Mustelus asterias. Next base: position 43,056,475 of record NC_135814.1, on the reverse strand, counting down.
GATCTTATAGAAACATATAAGGTTATGAAGGGAATAGATAAGATAGAAGCAGGGAAGTTGTTTCCACTGGCAGGTGAAACTAGAACTAGGGGGCATGGCCTCAAAATAAGGGGAAGCAGATTTAGGACTGGATTGAGGAGGAACTTCCTCACACAAAGGGTTGTGAATCTGTGGAATTCCCTGCTCAGTGAAGCAGTTGAGGCTACCTCATTGAATGTTTTTAAGGCAAGAATAGATAAATTTTCGAACAGTAAAAGAATTAAAGGTTAGGGCGAGCGGGCGGGTAAGTGGAGCTGAGTCCACGAAAAGATCAGCCATGATCTTATTGAATGGCAGAGCAGGCTCGACGGGCCAGATGGCCAACTCCTGCTCCTAGTTCTTATGACCAATTTTGGTGCTGTATTGAATTGCTGAGTCCCAATTTATTAACATCTGCTCTGGACTTAATTAAGATTTGATACAGGTATTCAAAATCATGAGGGTTCTGGACAGAGTCGAAGACCAGAAAAATTCATAGAATCATAGAATCCCTACTGTGCAGAAGAGGCCATCGAGTCTGCACTGACTCTCTGATAGAGAATCTTATCCAGATCCTCTCCTCAGCTCTATTTACCATGGCTGATCCATTTAACCTACACATATTGGGACACTAAGGGACAATTTACCATGGCCGATCCACCTAACCTGCTCACCTTTGGAGAGTAGTAGGAAACCGGAGCACCCAGAGGAAACCCACACAGACAAGGGGAGAATGTGCAAACTCCACATAGACAGTCACCCAAGGCTAGAATTGAACCTGGGTCCCTGGCGCTGTGAGGCAGCAGTGCTAACCACTGTGCCACCGTGCCGCCCATTGTTTCTGCTATGGAATATTCAAGAACAAGAGGCCATGGATTTAAAGTAAGTGGCAAAAGGAGTGATGGCGATGCGAGGAGAGACTTCTTTCTCTTTTCAGGTAGAGTGGTTAAGATCTGGCATGTGCCGCCTAAAGGTCTGGTGGAGGCTGGTTCAACTGAGGCATTCGAGAAGGAGTTGAATTATTATCTGAAAAGAAACAATGTGCAGGATTGCAGGGAATAGCACTAGGTGCATTGCTCATTCCGAGAGTTGGTGCCGACATGACTGAGGGAATAGCCTCCTTCTGTGCTGTAACAATTGAAACAAAGTTCAGGCCCCCTTTGGAAAGATACAATAAATTACATTTAATCTTTGTTTGGAAGAATATGGCTGGCATTTTTATTTACTAAAATATAACAGTACACATTTCATCATTAGTGATGGTTGAAATATTACTTCAGTTATATATTACTGTGATCACTACATTATGAATACACATCCTAGAGCCATTAAAGTCTGCCTGCTCCATACTGGGAAGATCTCATTCCCTGAAGTTTTATTGTAGAAGTTGTTGGGTTGTATCGACTGACAACAAGAGACTAACAAGCAGACGGATTTATTCAATAATCTTAGCATCTCTTACATGCCGTGTGTCTTCCCGTGTTGTAAAGGGTATAGATAGGGTGAACAGTGGGAAGCTTTCTCCCAGGTCAGAGGTGACGATCACGAGGGGTCACGGGCTCAAGGTGAGAGGGGCGAGGTATAACTCAGATATCAGAGGACGTATTTTACACAGAGAGTGGTGGAGGCCTGGAATGCGCTGCCAAGTAGGGTGGTGGAGGCAGGCATGCTGACATCGTTTAAGACTTACCTGGATAGTCACATGAGCAGTCTGGGAATGGAGGGATACAAACGAATGGTCTAGTTGGACCAATGAGCGGCACAGGCTTGGAGGGCCGAAGGGCCTGTTTCCTGTGCTGTACTGTTCTTTGTTCTTTGTTCTTTGTTGTGGGAGAACTCCCGCGCTACTGACACATGACCCTCTGTGTCCATGTTATTCCGATGTACACATGGTCACCCAGTCCACATCTTCCCCATTTGAGTTGGAACAATCAGTACTACAGGCATATGACAATCTAGGACAGCAGTGAAAGGTTATAAACTACATACAATGTACAGAGCATAAACTTGGGAAATAAACATAAAATATTTACAATGTGCAGAGCACTGACTTGGGCTGCTACACCTGGCACAGTGCCTATCATGCCTCTTCCACCTCCTCACCCCTTTTAAAAAACACAGTTTGTATGTAGACTAGGTCAGTACATAGTGCTTGGACTTTGAATTTGACCTGCGCAGGCATCCTGAACATGTGATTACGCCAAATAGCTATGCTTGGTAGAGGGACAGGTAGTATTGAGGAAGGTATGCTTGGTAGAGGGACAGGTAGTATTGAGGAAGCAGGGGGGCTGCAGAAGGAATTGGACAGGTTAGGAGAGTGGGCAAAGAAGTGGCAGATGGATTACAATGTGGAAAAGTGGGAGGTTATGCACTTTGGAAGGTGAAATGGAGGCATAGACTATTTTCTAAATGGGAAAATGCTTACGAAATCAGAAACACAAAGGGACTTTGTTCTTTGTTCTTTGTTCTTTGACTTGGGAGTCATTGTTCAAGATTCCCTTAAGGTTAACGCGCAGGTTCAGTCGGCAGTTCGGAAGGCAAATGCAATGTTAAAATTCATGTCGAGAGGACTAGAATACAAGAGCAGGGATGTACTTCTGAGGCTGTTTAAGGCTCTGGTCAGACCCCATTTGGAGTATTGTGAGCAGTTTTGGATCCCATATCTAAGGAAGGATGTGCTGGCCTTGGAAAGGATCCAAAGGAGTTCACAAGAATGATCCCTGGAATGAAGAGCTTGTCGTATGAGGAACGGTTGAGGACTCTGGGTCTGTACTCGTTGGAGTTTAGAAGGATGGGGGGGATCTTATTGAAACTTACAGGATACTGTGAGGCCTGGATAGAGTGGACATGGAGAGGATGTTTCCACTAGTAGGAAAAACTAGAACCAGAGGGCACAACCTCAGGCTGAAGGATGATCCTTTAAAACAGAGATGAGGAGGAATTTCTTCAGCCAGAGAGTGGTGAATCTGTGGAACTCTTTGCCGTAGAAGGCTGTGGAGGCCAGGTCATTGAGTGTCTTTAAGACAGAGATAGATAGGTTCTTGATTGATAAGGGGATCAGGGGTTATGGGGAAAAGGCAGAAAAACGGGGATGAGAAAAAAAATCAGCCATGATTGACTGGTGGAGCAGACACGATGGGCCGAGTGGCCTAATTCTGCTGCAATGTCTTGTGGCCTTATGGTCTTGGTTTGCCCTCGGGTTGTTGTCCTCAAGGTTGATGGTCCTTGTGGTGGGCCTAGTGGAGGCAGAGTTTGTTGCATTGACCTCAGAGAGGCCTCCATTTCCATTGGTGTAGAGGGCACAGATACCTAGTCAATGTGTTGGACTCTGTGGTAGTTGGTGGTGCTGGTTCGGGTATCTGGAACAAGTGACACTGGTTCCCGATGTAGAAAGCAGCGTCCAAAGTAGCCATATAGCTGTTTGGTTGTGGGGCACGGCTGTATACCACCGCCAATTTGTCGTGGCCATGTGTGGTTTGGCCTGGTTCTAAAGTGCAGAGCCTGTGGGCAGTATGGTTGGAACAGGGCATGTTCTGTACTGCAAAATCCTCTGTTTCCCACCTTGATTCATGAGCACTGAAAAATAATGTACAAGGTCAGAAAGATAAGACAAATTATAATATCTATCTTATGTTCTAACATTCAGGCTTAATATGAGTACACGTGAATGAACAAGCACACAATGGTTGGACACACTGTACTGCACAATCAATGACAAATGCAACCAAGAAAGATTCTGTGGATTTCTCAACAACCCATCCAGATATCACTAAATATTGTGAGACAACCAATTTTATTGAAATTCTGTGGTTGGAATCTTATCACAGTTCGTGCCGGTGGGATTTTCCCATCCCGTTGCAGTGAATGGAGATTTGGCTGGCCACCCAATTCTCTGACCTTGCTGCAGAGGGAGCATGGCGTAAACGGCAGGTAAGGTCATGCCCTGTATCTTTTATAAACGATTCCAGTCTTCACCTATAAATATCTCACCTTGGAATTCTCTCCAAAGTTCTCTCCAACTTGGAAGTGACACCAGACTGCCCAGGATTTCAGTCTTCTGTACACAGTCTCTGTTTCATGGATTCCCGAGTCTATATTCATGTCAAACAGAACACTATTGCTCCAAAGTTTTATCTTTGCCCTCATGGCCCGCAGCATGGACCCACCAACCTTCTGCTGCCTCCTCTGATGGCTGAGATATCTCCTGAGCCCTCTTCAGTTGCTCGGGCTTTTCTACTCCATTTAAGGTCTTCCAACCACAGCCTGGAGCCTCTTTTGACCTGGAACTTTTCGCAGTCTCCTCTCCTTTTAGGACCTCTCCTTGCCCCCTCTCCCTGACCTCTGCCTGGGACTTCCTTTGGAACTCCTCCCTATCTCTTCTTAGTGATTGCACGCTGCTCCAGGCTCACACGACCCATTTTCATGCCATTTTTCTTTTGCGCCAGTTCACTGGACCTGACAGCCCGAAGGACTTCAAATTCTGTACTACACATGTGCAGCTGATTCCCGGTCCACATATACTTGGAAATTGACAGGGTCTGACAGGAGTTGGCATCCTCAGCCCCTGTTCGCCAATGAGGTAAGTCAATTCTATCCTTGGAAGAAAGAAAGCATCACCACAGTGAAGGTTTCTTTACGATTGCTTTACAATTTTGTTTACAAGAAGTGCTCAACAGCCATAGACTTCTAACAAGTAGCTTATTACATACTTTTCAGATAAACTCTTTGTTTTGTTCTACAATTATATATAACATATATATTATAAAGGTACAATGGCTTAATCAAAACAAAAGCCTTTATACATAACAATACGATTAGCAGGATTTAAACATCATTCAATTTTCATAAAACAGAACATATCTTTTCTCCTATAGTCTTTCTTTAAACTCTGAATAGAGCGACAACAATTAAATGTTTTATTTTCCATAGAGTTTTCGTAGTCCACCAAAGATAGTGAAAATACTTTAAAGACTTCTTCAGCAACATCTTGGTCAGCTTCTATCTCTATTTTTGCACCATAGGTTTTCAACCATTCTAAATGTAACTGCAAACCATTACCCTGGTGGTCTTCCCCTCCTTGCACATGGATGCATATCAGTCATGCTATGTGACCCAAATGACTTTCACACAGGTTTCTCAACTTTAATACAGAAGAACCTGGAATTAATCTTATCTTTCTTCTTTTTTGATGCAAACATGCCTTCAATGGGTTCCGTAATTTTGCTATCAAAACTGTGTAGCTCTGACTGACAAACAGTCTCAAAATTATCTTCCTCGCTCACTTCCTTTAAACAGATATTGTAACTTCATTGTTGTGATCAACACCAGTTGGACAAATCCACACCAAGAGAGGTTTTCTTGCTTTACTCAAGTCATTACCCAGTTTATCCAAGAGATGTCCTGTACAGCTTTCTGCACACGTTCACATGTTACTTGCTGATGCTTGAAAAATGGAACCTTCATCACCACTTCTTTCACAATTTTATCCAAATATTTGTTTGCTCTCTTATTTCCATTACTTTTTCAAGCTAACTAAACTTTACATTCAGCTCAGCAATTGCTCTGGTCTGTTTCATTGCCTTTGTTTCAGAGTCACCATCAGGACCCTTATCTTAACAACTTCACACGAGCATTCCTTTCATTTCAAAATCTTTCCTCATGGTTATTAATTGCTCCTTAGGCATACATTTTTAATTCTCTCATTAGATCGTCCTTATTTTCCTCATCTGCTTTTAAAGCCTGTATTGGCTCCTCCATATTGCAAGTCATACCTTTTTTGTTTTCCAGATGCAATCAAAGTTTGAGAATTTCATTGCCTTTTTCATATCACAATTCCAACAGTTCACCAGGCACGGTTTTTAATTCTGCATTCATCCAACTGTTCTGATTAATCAATTCCTTTTCCTATTCAAGTTGTTTTTCACAATGCTTAAGAGAGACTTATGATACTTGAAGTTTATGAAGTTTTAAGTGAAGATCTACCTAGGTTGAATTTGTTTCTCTAAGTTTATCATTTAGATGTTTCAGGTCCTCATTCAATTATTCCACTTATTGTGGCCTGCACTCCAGTGTTCTCACCAGTTGCTTGTTTTTTCTTAAGCAAACTCATTTTTCATGCGTGAAAAGTAGTTTTGGATAATGATCACCCTTTCCTTCCATTTTTCGTTGTTGACAATAAGCTTCTTGTGTTTGGCCATAGTAATTTTGCAACCGGAACTGTGTATGTCCAATTGACAGTTTCAAAATCATCTTCCTCATTCACTTCCTCCTTCCTTCCTTTGGGAAGGTCAGCATGATCAAGCAACTGCTGCAACATGTAAGCATCTACACTGGCCAGATTATCACGCAATATAATCAATAGTTAAATGAGAAACAATTGCCACAGTAAAGTCAAATTGCCTTTACACAAGGGAAGAGGTTCATAAATCAATGACCGATCTCTCCCAGTATCTCGTAAAATATTAACGTGTTTACTTTTGTTGGAGGAGTAAGCGAACACTTCTCCCCTTGAGACAAAACCTCTATAATGTGATTCACTAGCAGTATTCAAGGAACACCCATTGACTGTCCTGAGCCACATTCCTCATTCTAGTAGATTCTGAGGGAATATGTTTCACTTGTGCTGTTGTCACTGTTTTAACACCTTTTTCCTTTGCTGGTTGATATTTTCTGAAGTGTTTCTATTACTGCCACAGTTTACTCTTCAGCTTCCAATGTGCACAGGTCTTACTGCGATGAAAACATTCTGGTTTCTTTAGGATAAACAGGACAAAAGAGCATGGGGAGAACGGCGGAGGCATGGGATAAAAGAGCATGAGGAGAGTGGCGGAGACACAGGACAAAAGAGCACAAAGACAGTGGCGGACACATGGGATAAAAGAACGTGAGGAGAGTGACGGTTACACAGGATAAAAGAGCGCAAATATTTTACAGATTAACAAGTTAAAAACCAGTTGAAAATTTTTTAGAAACCAAATTAAAAACTAAATGTAATAGGGATGGAGGGCCAGACGATGTGTTGTACCTGCACAATGTGGGAGCTGGTAGATCCCATTGCGGTTCCGAGTGACCACATCTGTAGTAAGTGTTGGTTGCCCAAGGAACTACAGCTCACAGTTGATAAGCTGGAGTCTGAGCATCGGATTTGTGACATATAAGGAAGGGAAGAGGTACCTGGACACTGTACTTCAGCAGGCAGTCATACTCTTTAGATTAACTACCTTGAATTCAGCCAGTGGTCAGGGACAGGTGGGTGTGACTGTGAGTGAGGCAAATAGAGGGATCCTGCAGGACCCTCAGCCTTTGTCCCTGTCCAACAGGTACGAACGAGATTCTTGCTTCTTGTGTGGATCAGAGAGGGGACTGTAGGAAGGATGAGCAAATTGACCACGGCACTGTGGTTCAGGGAGCCATTCAAGTGGAGGGAGAAAAAACAAATGTAGTAGTAGTTGCGGATAGTATAATCGGGGGAATAGACGCTGTTCTCTATAGCCAGAATCGAGTCTCGAAGGCTGTGTTGCCTGCCCGGTGCCAGGGTTCAGGACATCTGCTCTGGGCTGGAGATGAACTTGCGATGGGAGGGGGAAGATCCAGTGGTCGTGGTCCAACTAGGTACCAATGACATAGGTCGAATGAGGAACGAGGATTTCTGTAGGCAGTTTGACAAGTTAGGCACTAAATTAAAGAACAGAATCTCCAAAGTTACAATCTGTGGATTTTTACCTGAGCCACACGTAAATTGGCAAAGAGTAGGAAAATTAGGAAGTCAAAGTTAACGGTAGGAGTGCAGGTTAGTGATCAATCTGAGTGTCAACAGAAAACTGCAGGAAGGGACAGATCATATGAACATTCTGGACAGTATTTTATGACCGCTTTACACCCGTTTTGCCTGGGGAAGTCATATTGGCCTCTCCGGTGGAACCGGAGCTCATTGAGGCCCCCCAGGAGGCCAAGTGCAAGGCAGGGGTGCACCTTGGGCAGTGCCAGACTGGCAGTGCCACCGTGGCACCTGGGCAATGCCAACCTGGCTCCAGGGCCATGCCCACCGTGCACCTGGGCAATGTCCACTGGGCAGTGTCAGGGGGTAGGGCCAATGGGAGGCAGGGCCTGTGGGGCAGTGCCAGGGGTGAGGCCAATGGGGCAGAGTCTATGAGGGTGGGCCTGTGGGGGCATCTTGGGCCCCAAGCCCTCATGATTGCGGGGGATGGTTGCTGTTTGAGGCTGCCTGTAGTAGCAGGGGCCTGACAGCTCTCTCAGTCTGTCAGACCCCTGCTACGGTTAATGCGCATGTGCAGCAGCAGAGATCTCCCTCTACAGGCTGTCTGGTGAGCTAAGCCCCACCCACAGCCTCTCTGGCTAGAAAGTGACCAGTCCATCTTTTTAGAGACAGAGTGCATAAGATTGGGCGTGAAAACTCACTCAAAAAACAGAAATGGAACTCTCCCATTTTCATACTAGCTGAACACTTAGAAAAAAACCTTGTAAAATCCTTGTAAAAAATATATTACGGCAAGGACTCATATAAATAAGAGTGCTAACTCGGAGGGGGGAGGATTCCCAGAATGGAAGGTTCAAAAAATCAGAGGTATATGAGGGAGTGGTAGCACAGGATAGTGAGGGGGAACTTGAGCGTCAAAGTGTGACAAGCCGTGGCAGAAAACATAAACAAAAAAATGCAACTCAGAGCAAATCCAGAGCTGTAAACAACTGTAAAAAAACCAAAGCTAAATGCTCCTTATCTGAATATTCAGAGCATTTGCAACAAGATAGATGAGTTGATAGCACAGATTGCAACACATGAGTATGATGCATTAGCTATTACAGAAATGTGGTGGCAAGGTAACTATGGCTGGGTGAACAACATTCCAGTGTATACAATGTTCCAAAAGAACGGGCCAAAGGGGAAAGGAGGCAAGGTAGTGTTGCTAATCAAGAAAGGTTTCAGGACAGTGCTGAGTCGTGACATAAAGTCGTGATAGTGATTTAGAATCGGTTTGGGTTGAAATGAATAGCAGGGGAAGAAAGACAAGGGTGGGAGTAATCTACAGACTGCCAAAATGTGACCTCTCGAAAAGTCAGATCATAAATAGAGAAACATCAAGGGCATGTTTGAAGGGAACTGCAATTACCATGGGAGATTTTAACCTGCACCAAACAGGCATGGTTAGCATAGAAAAATAATTTGTGAAGTGCATCAGGGATTGCTCTTTAGAGCAGTACATTGTGGAACCTACCCAGGAACAAGCTATTTTATATTTGGTTTCATGTAATGAAGAAGGATTAATAAGGGATCCTGTTGTTAAGGATCCCTTAGTGGGTGTGACCACAGTGTGAAAGAATTCCAGATACAGTTTTAAGGCGAATGCCATAGGTCCATAACCAATGTCTTCAACTTAAATTGGAGTAATCATAATGTATGAGGAAGGAGTTGTCTCAGGTGAACTGGGTAAACAAGCAAACAAACAGTGGCAGATATTCAAATAGCTGATCCAAAATGCTCAGCAGGAATTTATCCCAATCAAAAAGAGGGGTTCCATAAGAAAGAAGCAAAATCCATGGTTAAAACAGGATAATGTTAAATTGAAAGGCAGGATATACAAAGTGGCAAGGGATAGTGCTAGACCAGAGGACTGAGAAGGTTTTAGGGTCCAGCAGCAAAAGACTAAGAAACTCATAAGAAAGGAAAAAATGAATTTTGAAATAAAACTTGCATGCAGCATGAAAAACAAATAGCAAGAGTTTCTATGGATAAATGAATAGGAAGTGGGTGGCTGAGGTAAATGTGGGAGCTCAATTGAACAAGGTTGGTGAACAGCAAACAAAGAAATGGTGGATATGCTAAATAAAGTTTTTGCATCAGTCTTCACCGTGGAAGACATTGCAAGTATCCCTAAGTTATCAGATGGGCTGATTTCAAATAACATGGTAGAACTTACAAAAATCCCAATCACAAGGAATAGAATATTTAAGAAACTCAAGGGGCCAAAGGTGGACAATTTGCCAGGACCTGATCTACTGCATGCTAGTATTTTAATAGAAGTGACTGCAGAAATAGTGGACCCATTGGGTGAAATATTTCATAACTAACTAAATTCCTGGAGGGTACTAGAAGATAGGAAAATAGCCTATGTGATGCCCTTGTTCAAAAAGGGAGAAAGGCAGAACAGAATTTGCTGATGATACGAAGATAGGTGGAAGGGCAGGTTGTGATGAGGATTTTGTGATTCTGCAACGGGATATCGATAGATTGGGTGACTGGGCGAAAACCTGGCAAAAGGAGTTTAATTTGGGGAAATGTGAGGTCATGAACTTTAGTAGGAGGAATCAAAATGCAGATTATTATCTAAATGGAGAGAGTGACTGAAGGTGAGTGAAGTATAGAGATGTTCCAGTGAATGAATCCCAAAAAACTAGCATGCAGGTCCAACAAGTAGTTAAGAAGATAAACAGCATTTTGGTTTTTATTGCAAAGAGTTTGGAGCTTAAAAATAGGGAAGTTTTGTTTCAATTGAAAAGGGTGTTGGTGAGGCTTCACCTGCAATACAGTTTTGGTCCCCTTCCCAAAAAAGAATATAGTAACATTGGAGGCAGTCCAAAGGAGATTCATCAGGTTAATTCCTGGGATGAGAGGGTTGTCCTATCAAGAGAGACTAAATAGTCTGGGTCTGTATTTCTTGGAGTTTAGAAGAGTGAGGGGTGACCTTATTTAAACATATAAGATCCTGAGGGGCCTTGACAGGGTAGATGGTGAGATGTTTTTACTGGTGGGAAAATCTATTCCTCCAACTTCCCAATGGGTTTACAAATAAAGATAAAGAAACCTTATGGTCTTCCAGGTGTGACCTAACAGCTATTGGGATACTATAGTTATATTTCTTCGACCATTTCATATCCATGCTGCCTTTTTAATTCCAAGGTTCCATCGAGTCTGTAACACCCACTACCTGGGCCTGTGACTCAATTTCCATTAACCTGCTAACTGTCCAATCTTCCAACTTTATCCCAAAGCTAGATGATTTTATTAAATGTTGCCTCCCCCCAGTTAATTCCCCTCTCCCTCACTTTCAAACTAACCATCATTGTCACGCTCTTCTTCAATTTTATCTTTCTCTCTGAAAATATTGGGTGGAATTTTCCCATTATTTGGCAGAGTGTTGCAGCGGAGGGGAAAGTGGAGCGCAACCCTCTCGTCCCAAGAGCGACTTCCATATTGTGAGCCCCTTTGTGAAAGCAAAGTTAGGGGTAGTACCACGATGTCACGCTGGCTCGATCAGAGGCTGCTCTGCCAGCAGCTAAAAGAAAGCCCCGAGTTTGAAAATAAGAAACACTCCACCCCACACAACACTGCCCCCGCACCCCCCAAAGTTCAACGTCAGAATGCCCGTTATATCATTGGCAGAGGGCGGGGACAATCAATCGGTGAAATCCGCTAGCGTAAATGCCATTTTGGGACACCTGTGGGATTATCCATCCACACTGCCATTCCCACACCCTAAAAACGAGAGCAGAATATCCCCCCGCCCCCCAACATTGAATAAATTGGTGCCACCCATTTTACCAGCAACTCCATGTTTGTTGTCCAATCAGCTTCTTGCCATTGCCAGAGCACTGACCTAATTCAAACCAAAATCACAAATAGCATTCTTCATTGCCATCCATCTTTAGGCAGTCCTTGGGCTGTACTGTTAGAGAATGAAACCTGAAAGTGAGGCCTACCTGTTGCTGAGCTGAGTGTTGCCATGCACTAATTGTCTGCCAAATGTGCTGAATTTCATCTGGATCTTTTTAAGAAGTCCAGGAGTGACTCTATAGCTACTGATGGTCTGCATGATGGACATAATCTTCTCACATGGTCATTGGCAATGTTGGATTAGTTGTGAGCTTTCATGAGAGATTAATTATGTCAATGCATTACAAATCATTTTATATGTTCTCACCACCACTTCTCTCTGCTTGGTTTTCCTGTCTTCCACCCTTTTTAACGTTATGCCTCTTCTATAATTTCACAGATATAATTATTTGTACTATGCCACTCATTAGTTAGATATTTGTATGGACAAAACTGTGTTTTCAATGATATATGTAATATATTATGGTAAGCACACCCTCAGGTGAATTACTGGCACTGTATGCCCTATTGTCACAAAATCTAGCAAATTTTAAAAGTTTAAAGTTTATTTATTAGTGTCACAAGTAGGCTTACATTAACACTGCAATGAAATTACTGTGAAAATACACAAAGTGGCATTATCTTTCTTTTTCGTTTCATAAAGCATTCCAGGCTAGTCATACATATTAAACTAAATTAATACCATTTCTTGCAAGGTGTAAAATAATTTGAACAAGCGTCTCCAGACTTCTAGTCCATATGGGGATTAGGTCCTCATATGGGGACCTAATTAGGTTCTAATCGGTGATGGATTGCAAGTCACCAATAAGGGCTTAGTTGGATCTCAGTGCACCAGTGGCTGCTTGTCTCCACTGGTATGAACATGGTGCAAGAATCATTCCCTGCATCTGAATGGGCAGGCCAATGATCAATCAATACTGGCCCTCACATCTCAGTAATATCCGCAGACACTACTGCACTTGTCTGTACAGTTAACCAGTGGGGACTACTGGCATCCTATAGCAATCTTTAACCTCTGCTTCGGCAACATGCAGACCTAATTTCCCTCTGATCAGCTGCCTTGGCACTGTCTGCTTTCAGTGTAACTGAATTTTGTGTAAGTCTCAGAAGGTGTTGGCTCCCTTATTGGCACAGGGCTTTAATGCCTCTTTTAGGCACTTACCCTCGGTACCTATTATTTTGCTTATACCAAAAGGGTACATTTATTTGTGTCACAACACTAGGGGGAGCACTTCCTGCACATGCGCAAAGACAGTCAGTGGCAGAAAGTGAGAGAAGCTTTTAAGTGTAACAGGTGTCTGAAAGTCATTTTATTATTTGCAATTAGATAGACAGCCTAAATTAAACTTTAAAACGCGAATTGAAACTTGTTATAGGGAGTAAAATTAAAACAGAATTATTTTCGGATTGACTGTTCTGCAAAACATATTGATCATTTGCCAGTCATTATTCAATGGAGATTCAAGTCTCCATGTTCTATTCAGAGTGGAGTTGTATGTGGATAATCTGAGACTATTAGTTCTTTGTTTAGGCTGTCTTCTTAATTATATGGGTAGTTGGTCCATTCCATAAATATAAGTGCACTTCTGTTTCTTCTCACTATAACATTGTCAGTCTCTACAAGGCAAAATTGCAAACTGCAGGCGGGAATTTACGGCCTCACTCGGGCACGACTGAAAATTCCCTCCCAAGATCAATGGAGATTTCCGTTGCCGGGCTGTCGCCTGCACCGATTCCATGGTGGGTGAGGTGGTAGAGTTCCGGCCAGTGTGTTTTTTTCAGTACTTCACAGAATTGTTATGGCAGAGAAGGAAAACAGGCCTAATTTCTCCAGTATGCCTTCATAACTGACTTTCCTCATCCCTGGAACCATTCGTGAATCTTCTCTGCTCCCACTCAGATACTTTTATATCCTCCCTAAGACGGATTGCAACACTCTAAGCTGAGGCTAAACTCGTGATTTATATAATTTCAACATAATCTCCTGACTTTTGTACTCTGTGCCCATATTAATAAAGCCCAGGTTACAGTATGCTATATTAACTGCTCCCTCCATCTGTCCTTCTACCTTCAATGATTTATATACTTTTTCACCTAGGTCCATCTGTTCTTGCATCCTCAAAGAATCTAAAGCCCTCCCTCCTGCACCATCTTTCCAGCCGTGCATTCATCTGTCTTATTCTCTTATGTGTGTACTCACTTGTGTGTGGCACTGAGAATAATCTGGAGATTACTACTTTTGAGGGCCTGCCTACTAATTTTCCACCTAAATTCAGACTGTAGGATTACATCCCTCTTTCTACCTATGCTATTGGTACCGATGTGGACCATGACTCCCAGCTATTCATCCTCCCCCCTACCCCCCGGAATGCTGTTCAGTGACATCCTTGACCCTGGCACCAGGGAGGCAACATACCATCCTAGGTTCATGCCTGCCACCACAGAAACACCTATCTATTCCCCTAGCTATCAAATCACTGATCACTACCAATCTTCCTTGTAAACATCCTCCCACTCCCCCCAGCCCCCATCCTGTACAGTTGAGCTACCCATGCTGCCATGGGCTTGGCTCTGGCTGCACTCCCCAGATTAACCATCACTCCATCAGTATTCAGAACTGAATATTTGGTTGGAGAATGGGATGCATTCAGGGGACTCCTGCTCTACCTGCCTGTTCCTTGTTGATGGTCTAATGGTCACCCCATCCCTCTGTCCCTTCATACTTTAAACTGTGGGATGCCCACTACTATAAACATGCTATCCACTGAAATCGCAACCTCCCAGAAGCTCTGCAGGGACACCAGCTGCTGCACAAGCTCCACAAAACTGATCTCAAGCTGCTACAACTGATGACACTTCCTGCACAGATGGTTATCCAGGACATGGAGGTTATGCATAGCACAGGATGGGCACTCTCGAGGTTGGCACAGCTCTGTCATTTTCTATTTATTAACTGATAACCTTGTTACTGTGTTTAAAGTTTCCTACCAGTAATAAACCTTACCATCCGGATATAAACCGTACCAATATTGATAAAGCTTAACTAATACTAATAAAATATACTACTATGAATAAAATTTACCAATATTGATAAACCCTACCAATACTTATTACATCTTACTAGTAGCAATTAACCTGTCAATAAACCTTACCAATATCAATAAACATTACGAATACTTATGATTCCTACTAATGATTAATACAACTTACTGGTAATAATAAACCATCTATTTTTTAAAATAACTGACACTGTTAGCACTGCTATCTCACAGCGCCAGGAACCCAGGCTTGATTCCTGGCTTGGGTCACTGTCTGCCTGGAGTTTGCACGTTCTCCCCATGTCTGCGTGGGTTTCCCCCAGGTGCTCCGGTTTCCTCCCACAGTCTGAAAGACGTGCTGGTTAGGTGCATTGTCCATGCTAAATTCTCCCTCAGTGTACCCGAACAGGTGCCGGAGTGTGGCGACTAGGGGATTTTCACAGTAACTTCAATGCAGTGTTAATGTAAGCCTACTTGTGACACTAATACATTTTTAAACTTTAAATAGTTATTCCCAGTTTAGATCATAAATACTCACCAGTCTATCACTCACCTGCATTCCCGTGATGTTCATAAAATTATAGAATCCCTACAGTGCAGAAAGAGACCAATCGGCCCATCGGGTCTGCACTGACTCTTACTCAGGCTCTATGCCCATAACCACACATATTTTACCCTGCTAATCCACCTAACCTATACATCTTGATACCCAGGGGTAATTTAGCATGGCCAATCTACCTAACCCGCACATCTTTGGACTGTGGGAGGAAACCAGAGCACTCGAAAGAAACTCACGCAGACATAGGGAGAACATACAAACTCCACACAAGCAGTCATCCAAGGCCAGAACTGAACTTGGGTCCCTGGCACTGTGAGACAGCTGTGCTAGCCATTGTACCACCGTGCCATCTTCTCCAAGAACTATTTACAAATATACAGTAAAGGGTACAAGCTAGGAGCTGACTCCATGCCTGCTGGTACACACTGCTCTATCCAACACTGACCCTGGGTACGGGTACCGGGTGCTGCTTAACAGCACTGTTGATGACCCTTTCCATCACTTTACTGATGATTGAGAGTAGACTGATGGAGTGGTAATAGGCCAGGTTGGATTTGTCCTGCATTTGGACAGGGCATACTTGGACAATTTTCCACATTGCAGGGTAGATTCCAGTTTTGTAGCCATACCGGAACAACTTGGCTACGGGCGTGGCAAGTTCTGGAGCACAAATCTTCAGTACTGTTGCCAGAATATTGTCAGGGCCCATAGCCTTTGCCTTCAGCCATTTCTTGATATAATGTCGAGTGAATCGAATTGGCATCTGTGATGCTGGGGACCTTCAAAGGAGGCCAAGATGGATTATATACTTGACACTTCTAACAAAGAACAAAGAACAAAGAACAATATAGCACAGGAACAGGCCCTTCGGCCCTCCAAGCCTGCGCGACTCATGTGCCCAACTAGACCATTCGTTTGTATCCCTCTATTCCCAGTCTGTTCATGTGGCTGTCTAGATAAGTCTTAAACTTGTGTTCGTCACCTCTGACCTGGGAAAAAGCTTCCCACTGTTCACCCTATTTATGCCCTTCATAATTTTATACACCTCTATTAGGTCGCCCCTCATCCTCCGTCTTTCCAGGGAGAACAACCCCAGTTTACCCAATCTCTCCTCATAGCTAAGACCCTCCATACCAGACAACATCCTGGTAAACCTTTTTTGTACTCTCTCCAAAGTCTCCACGTCCTTTTGGTAGTGTGGCGACCAGAACTGGATGCAGTATTCCAAATGTGGCCTAACCAACGTTCTATACAGCTGCAACATCATATGCCAACTTTTATATTCTATGCCCCGTCCAATAAAGGCAAGCATAAGAACATAAGAACATAAGAAATAGGAGCAGGAGTAGGCCATCTAGCCCCTCGAGCCTGCCCCGCCATTCAATAAGATCATGGCTGATCTGAAGTGAATCAGTTCCACTTACCCGCCTGCTCCCCATAACCCTTAATTCCCCTACCGATCAGAAATCCATCTATCCATGACTTAAACATATTCAACGAGGTAGCCTCCACCACTTCAGTGGGCAGAGAATTCCAAAGATTCACCACCCTCTGAGAGAAGAAGTTCCTCCTCAACTCTGTCCTAAACTGACCCCCCTTTACTTTGAGGCTGTGCCCTCTAGTTCTGGTTTCCTTTCTAAGTGGAAAGAATCTCTCCACTTCTACCCTATCCAGCCCCTTCATTATCTTATATGCCTCTATAAGATCACCCCTCAGCCTTCTAAACTCCAATGAGTACAAACCTAATCTGCTCAATCTCTCCATGGCATATGCCTTCTTAACCACCCTCTCCACTTGTGCTGCCACCTTTAAGGATCTGTGGACTTGTACACCCAGGTCCCTCTGTGTGTCTATACTCCTGATGGTTCTGCCATTTATTGTATAGCTCCCCCTTACATTAGATCTACCGAAATGCATCACTTCGCATTTATCTGGATTAAATTCCATCTGCCATTTCTCCGCCCAATGTTCCAGCCTATCTATATCCTGCTGTATTCTCTGACAATGTTCATCACTATCCGCAACTCCAGCAATCTTTGTGTCATCTGCTAACTTACTGATCACACCGGCTACATCTTCCTCCAAATCATTTATATATATCACAAACAGCAGAGGTCCCAGTACAGAGCCCTGCGGAACACCACTAGTCACAGACCTCCAGCCGGAAAAAGACCCCTCCACTATTACCCTCTGTCTTCTATGGCTAAGCCAGTTCTCCACCCATCTAGCTAGCTCACCTTTTATCCCGTGAGATTTAACCTTTTGCACCAGCCTGCCATGAGGGACCTTGTCAAATGCTTTACTAAAATCCATATAGACGACATCCACGGCCCTTCTAGCTGAAGATAGTTGTGAATGCTTTTGCACTGATGTGCTGGGCTCCTCCATCTTTGATGATTGGGATGTTTGTGGAGCCTCCTCCTCTAGTGAGTTGTTTAATTATCCATCACCATTCATGACAGAACTGCAGAGCTTAGATCTGATCGCTGCTTATGGTGTTTGACACGCAAGTTGTCCTGTGCTGTAGCTTCATCAGATTGACATTTCATCTTTAAGTATGTTTTGTTTTGCTACTGGTACGTCCTCCCAAACACTTCACTGAACCAGCGTTGATTCTCTAGTTTGGTGGCAATGGTAGAGTGGGGGTTATGCCAGACCATGACATTACAGATTGTGATTGAGTACAATTCTGCTGCTGCTTATGGTCCACTGCACCTCATGGATGCCCAGTCATGACTTGCTAGATCTGTTAGAAGTCTATCCCATTTGACACGGTGGCAGTGCCACACAACATGAAGAAAGGTATCCTCAATGTGAAAACGGGAATTTGTCTTGTCTGAAAATTAGACACTTTGACCAGTTTGTTCTAAAACCCATTTACTCAGGTGCTCTATTGTGAGACAAACAAAGGACAAGAGTCGATTCATGGTTAACCCAACTTTATTAACATATTCTTATCATATAAATTCTATACAAAATCAACTCTCAATTCCCATACTAACTTAAATGCTTTCTGCTATCTGTCTGAGATTTCTGAAATTATCCATATCGATGAACTTGACTGAGCTACCAGGTCCAATTCGCTGAGCTCTGTTGTCTCTCGAACTCAGGGTCTTCTTGGCGAGGGTTGGTCTTGCATGCCCTTTTCTGTCTCTGCTGTAGGTTGAGTCTCCATTGGGAGTCAAGTCAAGTCTTCACTGGGGTTGGTCTCCAGGTCTCTCTCCTTACCCCCTCTTCACGCTCTTCTGGAAGGTTCCAGCCAATAAGGTTACGAGACAGGGGTCACAGTACCCAATTAGATTGCTGATTCCATATATGGAAGACGCCAGGTCTCCCTAGGTGTCCATCCTCAGGTATATGGGGGGCATGTAGCCCCTTTCCATATAAGGTAATGGCAGGATTCTGAGGTACTAGAGAGTCTGACCAAAACTGAGGACTACATAAATACTGCCCTTATTTGGCCAGGGCTCAGCACCTCTGGTTCCTGCCTCCAGGGCAAGTCCAGGCTAGCCCTTGCTTGCCTCTAACCTGTGTTTGTGTTTTAAACCTGGCCTGTCCAAATTCTCTTCAGGCTGTGAAGGCTGTTGGCTGCTGTTTAATTTAGATTGTCCAATCCTGTGTTGGGCATAGTTGCTCAGGCCGTTGGCTACTTGGTCACAGTTCCTCCTCTTGATCCAATCAGCATCGGCAAATAGGACCACACAACTTAATCAAACTTTCCCACTGGCAAATACCAGAGTCCCAGACAGACGGCCCAAACCCCTAAACTGTACATGTAAACATTCTGTTATCTTAAACAACTCTCATTACATTATCAAAAACTAAAAACAAGTTAATCCATCATTTCAGTACACTTGAATACAAATATAGATATATACAGAAGAATTCCTTTAAAGGACTTTCAATATGCCCTTTGTAATCTTCAGTGTAGCATCGTCTTCATATTCAGTCTTTGCATCACTTCCTTTTTCAGACAAATTTTACCGTGAGGATGATTAGGTAAATTAGAGTGAACAGGATGAACAGCCAGGTGTGATCGGAGGTGTGAACTCATGGGTGTATCTGTACGTTCATACCCCAGTCCCAGAAATCCCCCACTTTAACCCCTTCAATATTTCCTTCTATTTCCTTAGTTTGTTGCGCTATCTTAATGAAAGTCCTGTGTGTGTTGGCTAACTGGGTCTGAATCTGTTGTAGCTTCTCCGGCAGAAACTTAATACCCGTGTCATAGTTTTCAACATACTCCCCTAGAATCTGCCAGAGTTCCTCACTCACATTGACAATAACCTTCTCCCTTCTATGTATATCTATTAATTCAATTAGGCCTATCCTGGCGGATAT
Source organism: Mustelus asterias (assembly GCF_964213995.1). NCBI lineage: Eukaryota > Metazoa > Chordata > Chondrichthyes > Carcharhiniformes > Triakidae > Mustelus > Mustelus asterias. The sequence goes on along the minus strand of NC_135814.1, from coordinate 43,036,890 downwards.
GTGTGGCTTGCTGCAGAAGGTGGTATTGGCGTTGCATGTTGGTGCCCCATACTGATACTCTTTGAGTGAGGTTGTAATACAATACTGTTACCCTCCCTTATAGGCTACCGGGATGATGTCAGTGTTCAGGACAAATTCTGTATGTATAGCTCCCCATGGCTGCCTCTGTTGGTGCCTCACTTGTCTGCGCCATCGACCAGCCACAGCAGTTTGCTGGGTTAAAAGATAGGTTACACCTGTGCATGAAAACAGAGCCCAGTATATGTTTTGCTTCTGGGTGGAGGTCTACTAATATGGCTGGGTAATAGCACTTGCTGTGCTGACCCCTCTAGTGACAGGGTCTGATATCCCTGCTCTGGTCCCTGTCCCCGTGAGTGCTGGATGGGTGCTCTGCGTTCTCGGACATAGTGGCCTGTTCGACCTCAATTGCAGCACTTCACCTGCTGTTTTCTGGGGACCCCTGGGCCTGAGAACACAATTGTGAGAACACAACTGAGAACACAGAAATGCATTGAGGGGTGGGAGGCAGATCCTGACATTCAGACCCTAACTGCATAGCAAGGCACCGAAACCTCTGAACGCCCTGTACTTACTCACAAGTCTGTTTGGGCACGGGAGGTTGTGTTAAATGTTGGAGGTGAGTTGAATTTCTCCCCAACAATATTTGTCAATGTTTGCCTTGTAGACAAGTAGAGAGGGAGAGAAAATGAATTAATTTCCAAAGTGTGGTGAGGTGAGGAGAAATTTCTTCACTTGGAGATGGTGAATGTGTGGAGTTCACTACCATAAAATGTAGTTGAGGCCAAAACGCTGTCTGATTTCAAGAATAAATTAGATATAGCTCTAGGGACTAAAGGGGTCAAGGGTTATGGGGGAGAAGGAGGATCAGGATATTGAATTCAAAGATCAGCCATGATCAAAATGAATGGCAGAGCAGGCTCAAAGGGCCGAATGGCCTACTCCTGCTTCTTGTTTCTATGCCAGTGTTTAGATCAACACCACAGAAAAGGAATGGAACAGATCATGGCCAGAAATAAAGTCACAGCTGGAAGTTATCAAGTCCTAAACAGTGCACTGCTTGGGAGGGGAAGGGAATGATTTTCTGAATGGACAATGTGCTGCATAGATTATAAGATAGGAAATTCTCAGGATAATGGAGAATAATTGTGAAGCCTCAAATAGCACAAAAAGGCAAGGGTTTTCCCAGCCCTTTTATAACACAGGAAAAAGCACACTGAACCCCTGGAGGTTCCAGTTCAGTGCCTCTTTATTCCACTGGAAACTAACCTATTAATGTACACATGAAAAAGCTTATCTTAAAGAGTCCAACTTCTTACAATGAATGACTATTGCTGAACATCCCAAGCCAAACTAAACTGTTAACAGCTCAACTCCTTTTTTCAAATCAAAAGTGTAACGGACTGATTTTTAGAAACCATAAGAAGCAGGAATACTGTGCTTTCAACAGAACTGAAGTCTTGTGATTTTGAAATTTACTGTTTTTTTAAACCCCATTCCCACTCTTTCCACAATGGATTTTAGATTTAAAAATTACATTCTCAGCGTCTAGCGGCTTCTTGAACTCTGGGATTTCCATGCATATAGACTGTCCTTATTGGTCACTCCATCCATGCTCTAGTGTCCCTTTGTTGGCACCGGTTCCCCAGTCACTGACAAAGACCTTGGACTACTCTCTCATGGCTTCTTCTCCTGCTGCCCACACTTCATCCTCCTAATTGTGACCCCTGGACCACCCCATGAGACCACCAAAAAAAAACCCTCCCCCAAAGGCACAACACAATGCTCTCCACCACCACCGCCACCTACTGGCAGGGCCCCGGTTAACAACCGTCACAACCACCAGGGGGCCCAGCACAAGTCAGAGAGATGGTGAAACGCACCCACTACGTGCTTCCCTGCTTATCAGTTACTCTAGCTCCCAGCATCTATCCATGTCAAACAATTACTGTTTATAAAGCAAATGCATAATCAATAAATTCAAGAGAGCTAAGATAACTAAAACATTCGAATCAACATTATTGACAGCCTTTCAAGAAACTCAACACCATTCAGGACAAAGCAACCTACTTAATTGGCGCTCTATCCACCTACTCCAACATCCATTCCTTCCACCACTGATGTACAGTAGCAGCACTGTATACCATCAACAAGATACAATTCACTGAGGCTCCTTCTGTAATGACTTTAGCAAGGTCCATGAGGTGGACCTGTTAGAATATGAGCTCCCTGATTGAGGCAGTTAAGGCTGTCCAATCCAGGCACCCTGAAGAGGTATATAATGCAGAGGGTCTGGGCTACCAGCACTTGGGGAGTGCGTGCTGTACAGGTGAGTGCGTGCTGTGCTGGGAGTTCTTTTTATTCATTCGTGGAACATGGGCATCGCTGGCTGGCCAGCGTTTATTGCCCATCCCTAATTTCCCTAGGAGGGCAGTTGAGAGTCAACCACATTGCTGTGGCTCTGGAGTCACATTTAGGCCAGACCAGGTAAGGACGGCAGATTTCCTTCCCTAAAGGACATTAGTATGCATATTAGTGCGCACTGTACTGGGGAGTGTGCACTGTACTGGGAGTGTGCGCTGTACTGGGGAGTGTGCGCTGTACTGGGGGGCGCACACTGTACTGGGAAGCGTGCACTGTACTAGGGAGTATGCTCTGTACTGGGGATTATGCACTACTGGGGAGTGCACGCTGTACTGGGGAGTGCGCACTGTACTGGGGAGTGCGCACTGTACTGGGGAGTGCGCACTGTACTGGGGAGTGCGCACTGTACTGGGGAGTGCGCACTGTACTGGGGAGTGCGCACTGTACTGGGGAGTGCGCACTGTACTGGGGAGTGCGCACTGTACTGGGGAGTGCGCACTGTACTGGGGAGTGCGCACTGTACTGGGGAGTGCGCACTGTACTGGGGAGTGCGCACTGTACTGGGGAGTGCGCACTGTACTGGGGAGTGCGCACTGTACTGGGGAGTGCGCACTGTACTGGGGAGTGCGCACTGTACTGGGGAGTGCGCACTGTACTGGGGAGTGCGCACTGTACTGGGGAGTGCGCACTGTACTGGGGAGTGCGCACTGTACTGGGGAGTGCGCACTGTACTGGGGAGTGCGCACTGTACTGGGGAGTGCGCACTGTACTGGGGAGTGCGCACTGTACTGGGGAGTGCGCACTGTACTGGGGATTATGCACTGTACTGGGGAGTGCGCACTGTACTGGGGAGTGTGCAATGTACTGGGGAGTGCGCACTGTACTGGGGATTATGCACTGTACTGGGGAGTGCACGCTGTACTGGCGAGCACGCACTATACTGGTGAGCGCGCACTGTACAGGTGAGTGTGCACTGTACTGGGGAGTGTATGCTGTACTGGGGAGTGCGCACTGTACTGGGGAGTGTGCAATGTACTGGGGAGTATGCTCTGTACTGGGGAGTATGCGCTGTACTGGCGAGTGTGCACTGTACTGGGGAGCGTGTGCTCTACTGGGGAGTGCCCGCTCTACTGGGGCATGCGCACAATACTGGGGTTTACGCGCTGTACTGGGGAGTACGTACTGTACTGAGGAGCACTGCTGTACTGGAGAGCGTGTGTGTTGTACTGGGGAGTATGCGCTGTACTGGGGAGTATGTACTGTACTGAAGAGCACCTGCTGTACTGGGGAGCGTGCATATTGTACTGGGGAGTATGCGCTGTACTGGGGAGCACGTGCTGTACTAAGGAGTGCGCGTTGTACTGGAGCATGCAGTTGTACTGGGAAGTACCTGGCTGAGTATTAGTAACTATTGCAGATAAATCTGGATTTGGTGAAGGACACCGGCCTAATTTCACCTTTGACAGCACTTTTCAAACCCACAACCTCTACCATCTCGAATGACAAAGGAGCAGATGCATGGGAACACCACCACTTGCATCTTCCCCTCCAATCACAAACCATCCTAACTGGAATTATATCACCATTCTTTCACAGTTGCTGAGTCAAAATCCTGGAACTCTCTCCCAAACAACATTGTGGGTGTACCTACACAACATGGATTGCAGCAGGTCAAGAGGTGGCTCACTACCATGTTCTCAAGGGTAATTATGGATGGGCAATAAATATGTTGGCCTAGCCAGCAATGCCCATGTCCTGTGAAAGAATAAATAAAAATGTCCTTGCTGATCACAGAACTGGGCAAATGGTGAGGATAGGATAATGTCCAGCATTAGAGCTCAAAATGCTGAGCCCAGTGCAAGTCAGGGAAATGGTTTTTAGAAACATAAATTCTCTGATGAGTTTTAACATGGTTCTGTATCCTTCAATCATTGGCCACAGCACTCAAGATGGCCATTTGGTGAATCATGTCCATGCTGGCTTTTGGTTACTGTAATCTAAAATTAATCCTAGTTTCTCTGGCATCTATCAGTTAGAAGCTTTAACGAGGATGATTTTGAAGTTCTGTAAAGTTGCTTAACATCCTGCAACAGCTTCCAAGTACCGTAATACTCTAAACTCTCTAATGGTGCTTTCTCATGTATTTCCTTCTGTTCAAATGCTCTCAATGTTTTCCTTAAAAGATCAGTGGTCTTCCACTCTCTATAGAAAAGTATTCCCAGCTCCATCAATTCCTAACTTCGCTTTCGCTGTTAAGTGACAATGTTAAATTGCTACCTTCTATCAGTGACTCTTCAAACAGAAGAACTACGCTTCCTCCATTCTCCAAGTCAGAATGTTTAATAATCTCCACGTTGAATATCAATCTTGATTCTGCCCCTGGCTATTTTCTAATCATTAAAATATTTGCTGTTTCATTGATGTTTTTGGGGGGATTTAAAAAAGATCTCCTTTTGATTCCTATCTGTGTCTGCTGGAGCTGCACATGTCGATAAGGGAATATTTCTCTGCTCTGATGGGATGCATGCTGCATTTGGAAGAAGTGTCTACAGTCCTAGATCTGCAGTCTGCCTCGCCTCTCCGCACCATTGGCTTGGTGAATCGGTTGTGCAGGCTCAGGCTAGGCCTGCCTTGTGCTGAGTGGAATTTATTTGAGGGCTCCCAAAACTGTTTTGGTGCGAGTGTCTTCGGTCATATTACTCCAGATCCCAAAGCAAACGACATAGAAATGTTTGTCCAAATGTGGAAGCCGAATGTGGACCTGTACATTTGAGCCAGGAGCAGCCAGCGAGAAGCTAGAAAACATATAATAGATTGGGACTGATAGTATTGCAGAATTCCCCATTCAATTATTTGTTACAATTTCAACCTTGAGCTTCCAGAAAACATCCATTGTAATTTAAGTGAGGAATTTTGATTGGGATATGATGGGCTAGCTAGGCTCACTATGTAGTAAAAGCAGAAACTAAGCAGGAAGAAATGTTGATCTTATCTCACGGGATAGCACACAGTGTGGCTTCTTGTTATGGCTGCTTCCATCTAGATTTGTATCATTAGCCGATTCACCGGCAGCCTTTGCTTTTGAGAGTGTGCAAAGATTTTTTTGTGGATATGCAGCGGCTGATGTTTGGGGGCTGGGATCTACATCTGTTCTGAGTAAATCCTCAGACACTGCTGCAGGCAGAATGGAAGTCCTGATGTGTGGTTACTCTCTCGGATTTCAAGGTATTGTTATTTGACCAGGGTAGCTTGGGTGTTGGGGAGTACTGTTACTTGGCTGCAATTTAATTTTAGTCTTTAAACTATTGCACTTTTGGTCAGTTCTGCAGAAAATAACGTTTTAGACTGAAAATATGGATTTAAAGGTGGGCAATAGCAGCAGTGCCCACATCTTGGGAATGGAACGAAAAAAGTTTGACACAAAGGATCCTTCATTCCTGAGGAGGACAGGAAGTCACAGCACTGCTCTCTCCATTCACACTGTCTGTCCCTTTAAAGACTTAATTACCTGTAAAGACTCGCATTCCAACCATTATCTTGCAATTGTGTCTCTGTCTATTTATGCCATGTTTGTGAAACCTACCTCTCCACTCACCTGATGAAGGAGCAGTGCTCCGAAAGCTCGTGATTCCAAATAAACCTGTTGGACTTTAACCTGGTGTTGTGAGACTTCTTACTGTGCCCACACCAGTCCAATGCCGGCATCGCCACATCATGAGGAGAAGGAGGATGAGAACATAGGAGAGACTATAATGGAGACAGATAGAGGGAAGCATCACAGAAAGCATTTATCAACTCACAGATGTGCTAGCTAGGGAGGACTTTGCTCCATGTCAGTGCCTCAGAAGGCAGCATTTCCCATCCCACCTCTGGAAGCAATTGTGGAGATATGTTAACTGGAACCCACTTCCACAGGAAAACAGTGCTGTCTATGCCAGTGAAGGTCACCACATGCCTTGAATCTTATTGCAGGGGAATCATCACAATTCATTCATGGCTTCGGGGGAAATTGTTTTGTGCTCGCGCATCAATAATTACACCATATAAATTCAAATCCAGAGTTGTAGCCTTTTTCTCCAATGTTATTTTAAATTACCAATATCACATTTACAAAGTGGGGTACGAGAGACAATGAGGATTTGATGTTACATAATGTAAGATTGAGAACACTAATGTAAGCTTTCATGACTTGTCAAAACAAAGGCAGAAAAACAAACATGTGTTCAGAAGATATTTTTATTAAGCACAAAGTATTGCAATTTCATCCCAATAAAAGACTCTTAATACCTCTAAAGCAATCAGTTGAAAACACTGCTGATAAATCTATCTTAACCATTTATTTTATTTGAAACTGCACTAACCCGTAGAAGTCACAAACCCAAATCAGGGAGATGAACACTTTTTATTCTAGAGGAAAATACAGTTATAGGTCAGTGGAATGAGACAGAAAATTCAGGGCAGATCTGCTGCAGATATCAAGACCTCAAACTAGTGCAATGTTTGTTTCTTAAGCACGACTCAGAGTCCTAGGGCACCCAATTATACTTGGCAAGAAGCACCTGCACATTTCCGCCTGGAAATGTGACAGCCACTATAACGTATAAAGAACAAGGGGTTTCCTTTATCCACAGCTGGCGCAGGTTTTTGGCTCTCTGCATATGCAAAGGGGGGAATAACATCTGTGTGAGTTCCCTTCTTCAAGGGTAGTTTGCTCTAAAGAAGCCAGTGCCATCACTTATGGACCCTAGAATTCCTTGCAACAAAGGTGGTAAACAACTTACCTGAATGTAGAGCCAGTAGGAGTGCTCCTCCAGGGCCCACATTAAGAAACTGCTTCTGACCTGTTTAGTCCTGATGTTGCGATCCTTGATCTTCTCCCCTTCTGCTACGCAACCTACCATAGCCCCATGATCAACTAAGCCTTGCCCCTAATCCCTGTGTTTGCTGATTCCTCAAGTATCAACACGCACTTTGAGTCCCCAAAAATGGACCGTATGTCAGGGCATGGTTAGCTTCTCTAGCACAAGAAAGGATCATAATTCTTTTTTAATCTTTAAGCACTCAAGCTCACATTTTCAGCACTGAACTACTTAATGCTGAAATAAATCAAAAAACAAAAACAAACTGTTGTTCACAAATATCCACATTCTGCTCTGCAGTCATATCCATGTGTCTCATGCAGACGACACACATGGCACCACCTTTAAGATATCACATATGCATAGTCACATAAAATTGTTTTTAAAACATTTGTGCACTTAAGCAAATAGCCCACACAATACAAATAAAAATGATAGACTATGTTGTTGATCACCTTATCACCGCACAATATGCAATTACAACAGGAACAGTGTTATCTAAAACATTTGATTGTAGGCTAGTAGTATAATGAAAGCACAGCAGGAAGACTGTATTAATACACATTCTTGTTGTCTGATTGATTATAATTTACACAATTGTTAATCAACGTTCAACATAATACAAGTGGAAGGTAAATGTGTCACTGTTGGATTAACATGGAGACTGCCATCACAAACATTAGGCGGAATTTTCCTGTCCCACCCACCATGGGAATCATAGCGGGCGGGACGGAAAATTTGGTGGACCATGTAAAGGTCTGTTGACCTTGGATGGAAATTTCTGGTCTTGGGGTGCGTGCAGCCAGAAATTCCCGCCCACTATCTGTGACTTTCAACGTATTCGACGTAGTTGAATTTAGGCAGTTTGAAGGGAACCTCACTCCACTTTTTATAAGTGCCTCTCTCAGTGTTCTTCTCATCGATAATCACAACAAAGTTTCTGATTGACAAGCATGGTAAATCCACTCCACGATGGACCATCATTGTACCCCATGGCTTTAAAACAAGAATCGAAGAATGCAGTTAGCCTTGGCTCGACAGCCAATTATGTAATTAATCTAGTTACAAACTAAATAAAATCTCATCTTACCTGGCCACATTGCTTGCAGTAGATCTCTTGATTTGTTTGGTAATCAAGGCATTTCTCTTGCAAGGCTTTATTTTCTCGTTCACCATATAACTCTCTGCAATGAAATGTGGCTCATTAAATTTCATTTATAAGGTCAATTCAACTAGAAATTCATCCTGCAAATGTTCAGTTTAATGAAAGCACATTAACAGTGCCAAAGCACAATTATTATAGTGCCTGCAAAGAATTACTTAGGAATAAGAACTTATGAACTTACAATTGGTAATGGGTTGAAGGTTATGGGGAGAAGGCAGGGAAATGGGGATGAGGAGCATATCAGCCATGATCAAATGGTGGAGCGGACTTGATGGGCTGAATGGCCTAATTCTGCTCCTATATCTTATGAATTTATGAAGAAAAATGTTAGCTATTACCAAATATTTTAAATAACTTGCACTAGAAATATTACATTTTTATTTTGCACGTCAACTTCAGTCCTAGCATTTGTGTATCTTCTTTTATCTTTTGAAAATAGTGCACTAAAATCTGCTTATATTCATTTTTACAAAAAACAATTCCGCTTATTAAGCCAAGAGGTTAACATTCAAAGGATTGCATTGTTTATTATTGCTACAAGGTCGAAAGATGATCGCCTGATTCCCAAAGAACTTGTTAGGCACTAAAGCAATTGAACTAAACTTCAAAAGATGTATGAAGTTTCTATAAAATCACAACTCACAAACACCCATGGAAAGCAGAAATAAGGACAAAGTCCTAGAAATACGAAGCAGGTCAATCTACATAAGGCGGCATGGTGGCACAGTGTTTAGCACTGTTGCCTCACAGCACCAGGGACCCGGGTTCGATTGCGGGGCACATTCTTCCTGTGTTTGAGTGAGTTTTCTCCAGATGCTCTGGTTTCCATTCCAAAGATGTGCAGGTTAGGTGGATTGGCCATGCTAAGTTGCCCCTTAGTGTCCAAAAGTGTGTAGGTTAGGTGAATTAGACAGAGTAAATGCACGGGGTTATGGGGGTCCAGCCTAGGTAAGATGCTGTGGCCAAAGGTGAAGCCGAGCAGGCGGTAGCACGACTGGAAGCTAAGTGCACTGATCTGCTGGCAGCAATAAAGGCGCTACATCAAGGCAGTAAAAGAACAGAGACAGGCAACCGCTGCCCACTCCAAATGCCAGCGAGAAATTTCACGGCTGGAATCCCTATTATCGGTTCAGAACGGATTTATGTGAACCTTCGGGACAGTAGAGGAAGAGGAGATAGAGGATGCAGATTGGGGAGAGTTAAAGGAGAATGCTAGACTTTACGTTACGCAAACCGAGGATTGGGGTCCGCACACCATCACCGACAAAATAAGCCCCTCAGTGTATAAAGTCCTAATCGCCAACGGGAAAACTGTTTGGTTCCACGTCAATCAACTGAAAGCTTACGGGACTCAGAATAATCACTTCCACCATCTCACATTGGAGATAGGGTAGGATGACACTAGGCAACCGGAATGGCCTCACCCAGGAAATCTATTTCCCCGGACACCTTCTCATCCATTTTCAGGTTCAGATCAGACCCTTACCCCGACCACACTGCAGCCCAGAGCCTCGTCCACACCTGAAGTGCCCCTAGGGGTACTGACCGACCCAGACATAACAGGAGGACTGGCGCGACTCGCCAGATATCGGCCCTCGCAGCATTACGGATTCTCCTATAAACATAAGCCTTAACAGCCCCGGACCCAACAGTGAGGCCCTGACTAAACGACACCGGGTTATTTTGATGGGGACACCCGATGCTGCATCCCCCACATGGATAAGGGACCAGACACATAGATTAATTAGACTGGGACACGAGGATGAAGGACCCCTGAACCCTGATTCAAACAAAGACCCTACAGTGCAGTCCAACGAACAGACATTGGTATGGAAACCAGTTGAGGAGATAATGATGGAGCCCCATGAGACAAATGATTCAGAAGATGAGTCTCTGTTGGGCAATTGGTTAACGAAAATGCTGAATGAAGGAATCTAAGGTGCTCCAAGTGATGAAATTCAGCCTCCAGTACAGAACAATGCAAGGTACAAGAATCTCTGATGGAAACACCCACTCACAAGCAGTTGTATACTGCTAGTACGATTAACAAGGTTACTTATATAATCCGACGCTATCTCTTTCGCCACTTTTCTCTAGTTAAGATAACATTAAGCCAACTATAAAAATCTTTGAGGCAGCTATGCTAAATTTTAACGTCATTAAGGCAGCTGTGCTAAATTTTAAAATCTTCAAGGCAACTGGCTACATTTTCAACAGCAAATGAAATAAACAAAATTCTTACAGTGTGAAAGTCTGGTACAATACCCAGCTCCTTCGCGTTCCAACTGACACTGAGAATTTTACTTCCAGTGTTCTAATCATAGGAGGGCTATCTCTTTACCCCTAATGTTAGAGCGACACATTTTCAACTCTTAGAGGCACTTGTGCTAAATTTTACAGGCAGCCCGCCTTCAAACTCCAACACGCTTATAGAACAGACACCTCTTCGGGTCATTACAGACCGACTCCAGTGCTGTTCGAATCCCTATAGTTAATGGTGACTGCTGCTAGACTAAAACCGGCCGCCTTGATTTTGGTGGCTAGTTAAATAAGCTCTTTTCTGACAACGCCACGACTTGTCTATTCATCGATCTGAACAAAATTGCTCCGTCGTGCTCCACAATTAGAATTTTTAAAAATTCATTACGACATGCAAGCGACACTTGAGATACCTGGGTCCTCCTGACCACACCACTCTCAAATAAGTGTTAAAAAAAAAGGGGGGGACATGGACAGTTTAAATATATGTATATACATCAAATTTTGGATGCGATAACAGCAGGAATTACATTGATCTCCTCAGGACAACGATGGACGATGACAAAGATGCAACCTAGGATCTACCTCATTGGACTCATCATCGGGATAAGCACGCAGGACACTCCAAGCAAGATGAACTTTTCATATCCTGGCTATTTGTGGTTTGGCACAACGACAAGACGTGGGGTCCACCCTCAAATCATAGTCCCCTCTAATTCATTAGCAGAATGTTTACAGAGAACGCCCCGGATTGCTATTTGCACTAATGGACAATAATGGACAGTTGAAAATCTTAATATCGGAATGTACCCTGGACTCGCGAATACTTATTGTAATGCTTTGTTGTTCGAATGTTGGTTTGTAATTAGCTTATTGTAATAATAGGGTTTAGAATATGTGGTTGTTTGTATTTGTAGAGTGTTGTTGTCTGTAGCTACTGGAATGTCAATATGTTGTAGGAACGTGTCATTACTGTGCATGCCAATGCCTGGGCCTTACTTGACTGTTGAGTGACTGGGGAATTCCTGACAGATACTGGCCCTGAGTTTGTGATCCATCACGCTTCGCGTTCAGGATCAAAGGGGGGACTGTGGCCAAACGGGCCATCTAAAATGGCAATTTGTAAAGCACTTTAAGACAATTGGGCAAAAACTAAAATGACAGGCTGCAGCCTAAAAGACAGAGACAAACAGGCTGCAACCCAGACGGGTGAATACACAGGATATGTATCATCTCCAGGATAAAAGAGACTTTCTGGTCACACTGGGTTGTTTACCAGACATAAGGGAGCCTTAACCCCTTATTTGGGAGGGAGGTATGTGACCTATGTGCCTCCAGCACCTACATGCATGGCCGTTGGGGACACACCCAGAGATTGATGTGGCAGCACCCAATTGGACTTTATCGATCAGGGTGATCAAGTCCTGATCGATTGATTGGCAATGGCCAAAAGGGGCGCGAAACCCAACAGGGTATAAAGGCTGCTCTGCAACCAAGAATCTCTCTCTCTCTCTGACCCCATGAACAAGCTACAACAACGGTGACCGTCGCCAGCGACGACCAGCACGAGGAGAGCCACCACACCCGAGAAGGAAGGAAGACCAGAGCCAGAGTGCCAGACCAGACCAAAGGACCAGACTGCGCAGAGGACGACTGAGAGCAGTGCACAGATAAAGGCCAATATCTGCTTGGGTACTTGCCAGTCACGCAAAGTTAAGTCAAGGTTTTGTATTGGACTTGAACTCTAGTATTTTCTGTAAGATAACTTATTGTTGGTTGGGTGGGTGATTATTGATTGTGTGCCTTAAATAAATATTGGTTGTACTAACAAGACGTCTACTCGCAGTTATTTGTCCACCGTATAAGGATTAAAACAGACTGTGCGGCAGGCGCAACAATGCTCTTTCGAAGAGTTGGTGCAGATGCTTCTGCGCTATCGGGATTCTATGATTCTACATATGTAAAATGAAAAGACTGCAATTACTGGGTAATTCTATGATCTCAGTGGAAACTGGTAACTTTTAAAAACAAATTCAAACTTTCAGTCAATAGTTTGAAATGATGACACAAATAGATTCATATTAAGATGTATACTGTAACAAAATATTAAAAACACCATAGACTAAACATTGTTTTTGTAGGTAACTACTATGTTGAACCAGAAAATAGTTTTGCCCCCTTAATTTCAGCCCAAATTAAGAAAAACGCACTTCACAGCTGGAGGTTGGGATTCTCTGGGTTAATTCACCCCAGCTGGGAATCCCGATGAATTGGGTGAAAAGGGCCAATTCGGGATTCACGCTGGGCGTCCAGCCCATCCTGATTCTTCCCACCACCCACGCTGCTATGGGTGAGAACCTGATCACAGGTCATTTAAATTAATTTTAATGTCATTAATAAGTTTGAAGCCTGATTCAATGGGCTCTCACATTTCTCCACCCTTCCAGCCCCAAGTTCTGCAGGCACCAATTACACCTGGTGCACAAAAACGTGGACCTGGCGCCGTAGACTCCCCAAGGGCAAGGAGAGAATTGCAGCCTCCAACTGCGCCTGTGTCCCTCTGTCACTGTCAGTCTGCAGGCACTGAGGGCAAGGGTGGGGGGGGGGGAATAGAAAAGGGGTGAGCGGCCTTCACACAAGGGATTTGTGGGGGGGGTGGAGTTTGGGCTGCGGGGGGAGGGCCTGATCTCGGGGGTCTCTCCTTGATGGTGGTCTAGTAGCTGCACTTGTCCTTGTTGCCTCAGAAAAAGTGTTGTTCACTCTCAGGATGGTGATTTCAGACACCATTGTGATGAAGATATTCACTGTTGCCGCTGTCCTTTAAAACCTTTGAATTGGCCTGGCCACATTCAAAACCGTGCCCCCTGGACACCTGGAAGCCTTCAGAACCAACGCAGCACTCCATTCCACAGCACTCCATTCCACAGTAGGGATTGACCCTGCTTCATGTCATAAGCTCCAGGTGTTAAATTACCACATTAAAGTGCGCTGATAGAAAGGACCTGTCAAGTTTTCTTGCATTTATTGTAATGCCCAGCTGCTCTGAAGCTTCTTTGAAATGCTTTGATTAACATCAGGCTGTCAAATTCACTGGGGAGATCCCCTTTTAACACTGAAAGAACAGCAGCTGCTGCCCGGCCCCTTTGAAGTGTTTTCATTGACAACAGGGATTGAGTTCCACTTGTCAAGAGTAGCATCTATTGTCTGGCCCCTTTGAAATGCTTTGATTGACAAGTTGGATCAATTACCCACCAGCTGGGAGCTTTGTTTTTCTTTCCCTAAAGCATCTCAAGAGCTTTGTTGAAGAAGAGGAACTGAAACTTCATGGCTAGTGGGTAATTGATCCAACTTGTCAATCAAAGGCAGAATGTTTATAAGAATTGCAGTTAGGAACAAAGGCTGATACTTGAGAGACCGGACCTGAAGGGGGTCCTGAGGGGATTCCATCTTGGAATGTCTCCTTTGTGGGGGTGGGAGGAGGGTGAAGCATCTGGCTGGGGGGAGGCAGGGTGGGATCATGTTTGCATGGTACCGGGTACTCTTCAGTGTTGGGGGGGAAGAGGATACCCTCTGTGCTGAGCAGTTGGGGATACTCCCTTTGTCGGGGGGGTCACTATCACTATATCCATGGTGGGGGGGTTGCTGTCACTCAGCACTGAGAACCCTTTAAAAGTGGTGACCCAAGTTCTGCTAAGTCGGGCTGACCAGTGTGTTTGCAGCATGCATAAATTAAAATGGTAAGGTGGGTGAACCCCACCTTACAGGCACTGCTAATGCCAACTGGACACACTTTGGTTTTTCCGCTGGTGGGAGCACTTAATAGTGCAAACAGGAGAATTGAGCCCAGAGGTTCTATTATCCTTTAACTAGACATTCAATTCTCCCAACATCGTCCAAAATGTTTCTTAGATCCAAATGATTTACTGCTGTTCTTTTCCTTTTTCAATTTGGTAATAATCTCAGAAAGGCTGACTGGCCTTTCTATTTCCAGGATTTTGATTTTATTTCAGATTTTTGCATAGGTTTTGTGAATATAATGACAATAATTAAAATTCAAGGTTGTATGTACTTAATGATAAATTTGAGAGTTTTATGAAAACTTACTTGAACTCATCTGTGACATTGACATGATGCATGCTTTCAATTACTTGAATATCTTTTCCTGAACAGGCAAGCCTGCTACAGGTATTGCAGAGAAAAGTCACTTTAGAGGGATCACTTTTTATTCTTTTGGCCAAATGTTTCCTCTTCTTCATTTTGTGTTCCATTATATTCTGCAACTGCCGTTCTTCTATCTGACCATTGGAAAAGTAAATATGAGTCATACAACTAACAAACAAATCTCTGCCTCACACAGTTTAAGTGTAGTTTACAGTTTACTCCCTTAAGCAGTTGCTTAATTCCAACTACTAATTCATTCAAATTTTAATTCCAACTCCAAATTGATCTTGAGCACCTAAATCTCCTAATTAATTTGAATTCCAGAGGATTCAAGCACTTGTTCTTCCTGGTTAGTGTGGCTTCGTCTTGATGGAAAAGGCCAAGAAATACAGTGTATAATTTGGAGTTGACCCTGTTTTTACATTGCATGATGGTCCTGATCTGGCTGATCCACAATCAACTTCAGATCCACACTTGGACAGGAATACTACGTTCCCACCAAAAAGCATCAACAGTTCAGTATCTGCCAAAATTCTGAAAATGCTATCTCATTAAAAATGAGCCCACTCACACCTTTAGTGTAGATGAAATGAGCCTTAAAAAAAACACTCTCAAGCAGAATGCCAGCTATCGAAAAGTGTCCAGGTGGAAAAAAGACTAAGCAGCAAAATATTATTATGGCTTGTGCTGGCAGACTGGGGGAAAAGAAAACGGTTAGAGATTGGAAATACCCTGATGTTTTTGTTGTTTTGCTACTCTGCCTGTAAGTCACAGATACTCCAAACCATGGCAATAACTATTATTATTTTTGAGCAATGGCTGTTAATTTGACTAATGCATGGCACACAGCATCTTGAACATTGGCAGCCGTGCAGCTCAATGAAGTGGCTAGATTAAAAGCCCATTCCATTCCCACCGGATGAAACAGCTGGATTCTACACAGACATGCATGGCCAAATACGGTGCAGTGAATGTCATTCAGCGCATGCATCCTATCCAATGACATGCAGAGACATGGACTAAAAAAAACTTTCATTTATATGGCACTATTTGTCACTTTAGTCTGGCCTAAAGTACTTTACAGACTTATGACTTTTGACATATATGTGAAGTAATGTCGGGAAACATGACAACTGATTTGCAGGCAGTAAAGTCCTGCAAACAGCAATGAGATAAATCACCAGAAAATCTGTTCAGTGATATTAGTTGGTAGAAAATATTGGCCAAGACTTTTTTGCTCTTCTTTGAATAGTGAAATGAGATATTATTTCCACTTGAAAATTCAATTTTTCATCAGAAAGGTAGCACCTTTGACAGTGCAGCTCTCCCTCAGCACTGCAGATGGCTACAAACGTCAGGCGAAACAATGTGCTCAAGTCTTTGCATTGAGACTTGAGCTATAACTTTCTGACCCAGAGGTAATGGTGTTACCACTGAAATTTGACTCCATTTGAGATGTTGATTGCTGACTGTCAGTGGTAGTTGAGGATGCCACTGTGAGTCAGAGTAAATGTGCACAAAAAGCCTGTGCAAGTGGAGTTAGGGAGCGCATCTAGATGGATGAAGCAGGTCTTACTTACAATGGCCACAGTATCCAATTTTGTTTGCTTGAAGAAGTGACTAAGACGAGACAAACTGCAAACTACCACCACTGAAATGACTGAATTTCAACTGCCTGTTTTTCTATGGATGGCCTTATGCATTTGATGTTCTTCCTGTAGTGATTTGTTTTACTGCATTTGATTAAACGTGGTTAATATTTGATAACTGAATTCTTTTTCAGGCAAAGGAAACAAATTTGAATCAGTATCATCTGGTTACTGCCTATGTATGTCTTTTTCAAAATGCACTTTCTGAATTATCCAACAGATCTCACAGATCAAGTTAAATTTGGGGAGGGAGTTCAAATTCAAATGTCAAACCCAATCATTTATATTTGGAAAAGTCAGATGAATTTGACTGTAAAATATTTTTTCTATATACCTGCTGTTTGTATTCCTCTTCTGGCATTTCCTGCACTTTTTGAATTGCTGCATACATCATTGACTCACGGAAAACATTCACATTCTCACGTTCAATAACTCCTGACCCCTCGTTTGCCACTAAGGCATAAGTGCTATCATCCGATCGAGCCCTGCCACGAGCCTGCAATTGAATACAGGTAATTTGATTAGGGCAGAATTAACATATGCTTTTGAATACCCTCAGTGAAACACCTTTAAAACTATGAATTTCGATGAACAGAAAAGTTGTAATGAGAGTTATTCTGGCATAAACCATGGTATTTCCATCCTTCAAAGATTCTTTATAAATAGCAAGATCAAGTTCATATCTAATAAGACCTCGATTGTCATTTTAGGTAGAAATTGATTGGAGCTTGGGCCATTACGGTTCCAGGAATACACCGCCTTCCCTCTCCCAAAACCTACCTTACTGTTGGCAGCTCCAGCCCCAGTTTGCAGTCTTCACATTCACAAACTGTGACAGGTGCCTGTTTGGTGCCCTGCAGTTTGGCTACCAAATTGGCCATTGGAAAGGGCAGCGCGTAGCTCATTGAAGTGCTCAAAGGCAAAATCTACCTCACTGTTTCTATTTATTAAAATCATTTTCAAGGAATAGTGGAAAATATCCGCAACAAATCAGCTGAATAAGTAACTATTTAAACAATGTTTAATGGAAACCGGAAGGATTTCATTGCTGTAAATCACAAGTACATTTGGTCTTACAAGCAATAATGAGTAGAGTTCCATTAACGCCAAAAAAGATAGCTGCAGACAATGCAGCCAGAATGGGTGACCTGAGACAGACCTAAAATTGGACTTTGGGTGTTTTGGAAGTAATTTCCCAATGTTTTCAAATTGTTCGTTTTGTGGATGGAATGAAGAGATATGGTTGGGTGAGATTGCAGAGCTAGGCTGGGATGGAGTGCTTTGGTAGGTAGGTGCTTTGGACACATCTTTTAAAATGGAACCGACAGGATTGCTAGTGTTTGTGGGGCAAACCTGAACTGATTTTGAGTGATTGTTAATCCCATTAATATCAGGCAAGGACAGTCAAAATCAAATCCAGTCTAGTTCATTCCTCTCTTAAATATCTTTCTGAAACCAAACAGTTACTCTTGTGACTTATAAAGAATAATTTGAAGATGTGACAGATCATGACAAGGATCCAATCATTTGTAGTTCATGGAGCCAAAATGAGTTGATCAGGAGAGTGAAAATAGGATTAAATGTGGATCAGGAGTTGTGGCTTAATCTTTATGAAGGATGAGGGAAATAAGGAGAATGTTTGTTGGATCTGACAGGAGAGAAGGCATGGTTGAGATTTCCAATACAGAAGGGTTTAAAGTGAACAAGGTTGCGGTGATAGAAGTAATCAGTCTTGTGGTGGGAAAAGGGTTTGTGATTTGTAACCGATTGAAGGTCAAAGCGATATCAGGATTGGGATTGAGCGCACAGTCCAAAGATGTGCAGGTTAGATGGATTGGTCATGGTAAATGCAGGAGGTTACGGGGAAAGGGCAGAGGGGTGGGTCTGAGTGGGATGCTCTTTCAGAGAGTCAGTGCAGACTTGATGGGCCAGATGGCTTCTTTCTGTAGAGTAGGGATTCTATGGTTCTATGTTCAAGGGCTTTGAAGAAGAAAGGCTGGTAGCAAATGCAGTGGTTAAACTGCATAAACCCTTCCCCCCTCCCCCTTTCTAAACAATTGTGACTTATTTTCAAGTAAAGATAGATAAAGCACATGTCCCCTAAAAACCCTGAAAAGATTACATCTATTGACACTTTTAAGAAGTTCTATATATGAACATAGAACATAGAACATAGAACAGTACAGCACAGAACAGGCCCTTCGGCCCACGATGTTGTGCCGACCTTCATCTGAAACCAAGATCAAGCTATCCCACTCCCTACCATCCTGGTGTGCTCCATGTGCCTATCCAATAACCGCTTAAATGTTCCTAAAGTGTCTGACTCCACTATCACTGCAGGCAGTCCATTCCACACCCCAACCACTCTCTGCGTGAAGAACCTACCTCTGATATCCTTCCTATATCTCCCACCATGAACCCTATAGTTATGCCCCCTCGTAATAGCTCCATCCACCCGAGGAAATAGTCTTTGAACGTTCACTCGATCTATCCCCTTCATCATTTTATAAACCTCTATTAAGTCTCCCCTCAATCTCCTCCGCTCCAGAGAGAACAGCCCCAGCTCCCTCAACCTTTCCTCATAAGACCGACACTCCAAACCAGGCAGCATCCTGGTAAATCTCCTCTGCACTCTTTCCAGCGCTTCCACATCCTTCTTATAGTGAGGTGACCAGAACTGCACGCAATATTCCAAATGCGGTCTCACCAAGGTCCTGTACAGTTGCAGCATAACCCCACGGCTCTTAAACTCCAACCCCCTGTTAATAAAAGCTAACACACTATATGCCTTCTTCACAGCTCTATCCACTTGAGTGGCAACCTTTAGAGATCTGTGGATATGGACCCCAAGATCTCTGTTCCTCCACAGTCTTCAGAACCCTACCTTTGACCCTGTAATCCACATTTAAATTAGTCCTACCAAAATGAATCACCTCACATTTATCAGGGTTAAACTCCATTTGCCATTTTTCAGCCCAGCTTTGCATCCTATCTATGTCTCTTTGCAGCCTACAACACCCCTCCACCTCATCCACTACTCCACCAATCTTGGTGTCATCAGCAAATTTACTGATCCACCCTTCAGCCCCCTCCTCTAAGTCATTAATAAAAATCACAAAGAGCAGAGGACCAAGCACCGATCCCTGCGGCACTCCGCTAGCAACCTGCCTCCAGTCCGAAAATTTTCCATCCACCACCACCCTCTGTCTTTGATCAGACAGCCAGTTACCTATCCAATCGGCCAACTTTCCCTCTATCCCACACCTCCTTACTTTCATCATAAGCCGACCATGGGGGACCTTATCAAACGCCTTACTAAAATCCATGTATATGACATCAACCGCCCTACCTTCATCAACACACCTAGTTACCTCCTCAAAAAATTCTATCAAATTTGTGAGGCACGATTTGCCCTTCACAAATCCGTGCTGACTATCCCAGATTAATCCGCATCTTTCTAAATGGTCGTAAATCCCATCCCTAAGGACCTTTTCCATCAATTTACCAACCACCGAAGTCAGACTAACCGGTCTATAATTACCAGGGTCATTTCTATTCCCTTTCTTAAACAGAGGAACAACATTTGCCACTCTCCAGTCCTCTGGCACCATCCCCGTGGACAGCGAGGACCCAAAGATCAAAGCCAAAGGCTCTGCAATCTCATCCCCCGCCTCCCAAAGAATCCTAGGATACATTTCATCAGGCCCAGGGGACTTATCGACCTTCAGTTTATTCAAAACTGCCAATACATCCTCCCTCCGAACATCTATTTCCTCCAGCCTATTAGCCTGTAACACCTTCTCTTCCTGAAAAACATGGCCCCTCTCCTTGGTGAACACTGAAGAAAAGTATTCATTCATCACCTCGCCTATCTCTACTGATTCCATACACAAGTTCCCACCACTGTCCTTGACCGGCCCTAACCTCACCCTGGTCATTCTTTTATTCCTCACATAAGAGTAAAAAGCCTTGGGGTTTTCCTTGATCCGACCCGCCAAGGACTTCTCATGTCCCCTCCTAGCTCTCCTCAGCCCCTTTTTCAGCTCGTTCCTTGCTAACTTGTAACCCTCAGTCGAGCCATCTGAACCTTGTTTCCTCATCCCTACATAAGCTTCCCTCTTCCTTTTCACAAGACATTCCACCTCTTTTGTGAACCACGGTTCCCTCACTCGGCCATTTCCTCCCTGCCTGACAGGGACATACCTATCAAGGACACCCAGTATTTGTTCCTTGAAAAAGTTCCACTTTTCATCAGTGCCTTTCCCTGACAGTTTCTGTTCCCATCTTATGCCCCCTAATTCTTGCCTAATCGCATCATAATTACCTCTCCCCCAATTGTAAGCCTTGCCCTGCCGTCCGGCCCTATCCCTCTCCATTGCAATAACAAAAGACACCGAATTGTGGTCACTATCTCCAAAGTTCTCTCCCACAACCAAATCTAACACTTGGCCCGGTTCATTTCCCAGTACCAAATCCAATGTGGCCTCACCCCTTGTCGGCCTATCCACATATTGTGTCAGGAAACCCTCCTGCACACACTGCACAAAAAGTGCCCCATCCAAACTATTTGACCTACAAAGGTTCCAATCAATATTTGGAAAGTTAAAGTCCCCCATGACAACTACCCTGTGACCCCCACACGTATCCATAATCTGCTTAGCAATTTCTTCCTCCACATCTCTATTACTATTTGGGGGCCTATAGTAAACTCCTAGCAACGTGACCGCTCCTTTCCTGTTTCTAACTGCAGCCCATATTACCTCAGTGTGCATATCCCCCTCAAAGTGCTTTTCCGCAGCCGTTATACTATCCTTGATTAACAATGCTACTCCTCCACCTCTTTTACCAGCTTCCCTACACTTAGTGAAACATCTATACCCCGGAACGTCCAACAACCATTCCTGTCCTTGTTCTACCCACGTCTCCGTAATGGCCACAACATCGTAGTCCCAAGTAGCAATCCACGCCCCAAGTTCATCCACCTTGTTCCGGATGCTCCTTGCATTGAAGTAGACACACTTCAACCCATCTTCCTGTCTACCGGTACCCACCCTTGACCTTGATACCTTCCCCAATACCTCACCACCCTCAACACTGACTTCTGGACTACAACTCCTTTTCCCACTCCCCTGACAAATTAGTTTAAATCCCCCTGAAGAGCCGTAGCAAATTTCCCTCCCAGGATATTGGTGCCCCTCTGGTTCAGGTGCACCCCGTCCTGTTTGTAGAGATCCCACCTTCCCCAGAACGTGTTCCAATTATCCACGTATCTGAAACCCTCCCTCCTGCACCATCCCTGCAACCACATGTTTAAGTGCACTCTCTCCCTGTTCCTCAACTATATGAACTATATGAACTAAGAATGCTTAAGGTAACACTATAGCAAACTTACTTGGACCATGGCAATCTCATTAGTGACTAGACCGTAACGGATTACAAAATTACATTCTTTTATATCCAGACCTTCTTCTGCTACAGTCGTTGCAATCAGAAGGTTTATTTCTCCATCGCGGAATTTACCGAGCACCTCCTTTTGTTCATTCTATTCAAAGAATAAAAATAAATTAAAATTCAGAAATAAACCATGCATTCATTAATACATAACTAACATTTAGAATTATTGTCCATCTAGAAATTCAATCATCATAATTATCATTAGAAAATTGCTACTTCTGAAACTCAACAAATTCATGATCTTCTAGTCTTGCTTTTCATTTGGAATTGAAGATTAAATTAATGGCAGGTTAAAAAATTCCAATATTTCTTTTTGTTTAATTCATTAAGCTATGGTTGATATATGATGATACAATCAGAATATATCCTAACTCATTTTTGTCCCATCCAATGTACAATCCAATTTTATTGTGTAACTTCTAAATGTCTTAATTTCCTCCATTTACTTATATGGGATTCTAGTTTGTTGTAATACAAGAATATTTAACATGTTTAAAGTATACAAAAGAAACAAATAGCTCGGGGAAGCAGTGGTATAATGGTATTTCAGAGACCCAAGGCAATGCTCTGGGATCCAGGTTCAAATCCCGCCATTGCAGATGGTGAAATTTGAATTCAATAAAATTTGGAATTAACAATGAAAACATTGTCCATTGTTGTAAAATCCCATTCATTAATGTAATTTAGGGAAAGGAAATCTGCTGTCCTCACCATGTCTGACCTACATGTGACTCCAGATCCACAGCAATATGGTTCACTCTTAAGTGCCCCTCCAAGGGCAAAAAGGGATGGGCAATAAATGCTGGCCCAGCCAGTGATGCCAATATTCCATAAACAATGTGCAATTCCGTTTTAGAAACCTTGGGCTAGATTTCATGGGATTTGAAAGAATCGGCTGGCAGCCAAAGCACCTAAAGTGACGGGACATCCAGCTGTCAAGAGCTGCTGGCCAATCTGATTGATTGTGGGTGCTATTGGGATAACAGGCAAGCCTGTACAAAACTTCAATGGATGCTGGAACCAGCTTTTAGGGCAGGGAGAGATCAGGTGCACTATGGCAGCAATATGTACCATCTATATAAAATGCACTGCAGCAACTGGCAAGTGAAGGAATGGTGATATAATTTCAAGACAAGTGCATGGCTTGGAGGGAAATTTGCAGGTTGTGATGTTCTTATATGCATTTGCTGCCCTAGTCCTTCTAGGTGGAAAAGGTCATAGGTTTGGAAGGTGCTGCCTAAGCAGTTTTGGTGATTTCTGCAATGCGTCTTATACATAGTATGCACTGCTGCCATTATGTGGTGGTGGTGGAGGTAATAAATGTTTTAGTTTGTGGATGGAGTGCCAATCAAGTGAGCTGCTTTGTCCTGGATGATGTCAGGCTTTTTGAGTGTTGTTGGAGCTGTACTCAGCCAGACAAGTGGGGAGTATTCCTTCACACTCCAGACTTGTAGATGGTGGACTTTGTGGAGTCATGACATGAGTTACTTGCCTCAGAATTCCCTGCCACTGACCTGCTTTTATAGCTACAATATACAGCTGGTCCAGTTCAATTTCTAGTCAACGGTAACCCCACGCATGATAGTGGGGGATTCTGCAATGGTAATGCCATTGAATGTCAAGGAGAAATGGTCAGATTCTCTCATGTTGGAGAGGATCATTACCTAACATGTGCATGGCACAAGTGTCACTTGTTACTTATCACCCAAGCCTGAATATTGTCCAGGTCTTAAGACATGTGAGCATGGACTGCCTCAGATTCTGAGGAGTTGAGAATGGTGGGGAACATTGCACAATCATCAAGAAGCACCCCCACACGCATCTAACTTTATGATGGCAGGGAGGCCATTGATGAAAAAGCTGAGGATGATTGGGCGTAGGACACTACCCTGAAGAACTCCTACATTAATGTATAGGAACTGTGATGATTGACCCCCAACAACTGCAACCACCTTGCTTTGTGCTCGGTATGATGCCAACTAGTGGGGAAATTTCCCCTGATGCCCATTGACTTCAATTTTGCCAGAGCCCTTTGATGCCTTTACTTGTCAAATGCTGCCTTGATATCAAGGGCAGTCACTCTCATCTCACTTCTTGAGTTCAGTTTCATCATTCATGTTTGGACCAAGGCTGTAAAGAGGTCAAGCGCTGGCAGAATCCAAACTGAGCATCAGTGGTGTGTTACTGCTGCGTAAGTGCTGCTTGACGGCACTGTCGACATCACTTTGCTGATGATCGAGAGATGGGTAGCAATCGACTAGATTGGATTTGTCCTGCTTTCTGCGGACAGGACATACCCGAGCAAATGTCAGTTGGATAGGTGCTGGTGTTGTGGTTGGTACGGAAAAACCCAGCTAGAGGCATAGCCAGTTCTGGAGTGGAGATGCCGGCGTTGGACTGGGGTAAGCACAGTAAGAAGTCTCACAACACCAGGTTAAAGTCCAACAGGTTCATTTGGTAGCAAATACCATAAGCTTTCGGAGCACAGCTCCTTCGTCAGATGGAGTGGTCTGACGAAGGAGCTGTGCTCCGAAAGCTTATGGTATTTGCTACCAAATAAGCCTGTTGGACTTTAACCTGGTGTTGTGAGACTTCTTACAGTCCTGGAGCACAAGTCTTCAGTACTATTGCTGGAATGTTGTCAGGGCCTGTATAGCCTTTGCAGGGTCCAGTGCTTTCAGCCATTTCTTGATATCATGTGGAGTGAATCACATGATGATGGGGACCTCCGGAGGAGGCTGAGATGGATCATCCACTCAGTACTTCTGGCTGAAGATAGATACAAATGCTTTGGCCTTGACTTTCACACTGATATGCTGTGCTCCACCTTCCTTGAGGATAAGGATATTTATGGAGCCTCCTCCTCCTCTTAGTTGTTTAATTGTCCACCACCATTCACTTTTGGTTGTGGCAGGGCTGCAGAGATTTGATCTCATTCGTTGATTGTTGCATTGCTTAAGCAAGCATGAATGTTTTCCACTCGTAATTTTCCTAACTGATTTACATCATATAGCATTTCTAATCTTGGAGCAAAGTCTAAATATGTAACCTTAACCTAAACACAACACGTTCAGGAATTAATTTGTTTTGCTTTCTCAGCACGCTGAGTATGGAATATGGCCCATCACTTCCCACATTTCAATGACTTACAGACTGTGGTTGTTCAATATCTAAACTTGTGTACTCAACCCAACTGTGATTAATTAAATGGTATGAGGTAAGAATATTACAAACTTAGAAATTTTATTTTTTTTACAGGTATCAATAGATTTCAATCCAAGCAATATTTATACAGCTACCCACTACTATACAGTGAACAGATCTGCCAGTTAGTGAGTATTTTTTGTGGATCTGAAATTTGAATTAGCTGCAAGTGATTTGTGGCATATTTTCCTTCTTGGCATAAGCTTCCTGGTGGAAGGACAAGCTAGTTCTATTGAGCCACTCCAGGGCAGATGGGGTGGGGGGGGTGCATAGTCAGGGCTGGCCCAGGAATTGTTGTGGAGGCTGCGATTGGGGGGTGGGGGGGGGGGGGGGGGGCGCAAGGGGCAGCATTGCGGGGGTCCAGAGAGCTGGCTAGTGATCGGGCTGGCCAGCAAACAGGGAGACTGCCAGATTGGGATCACTGCACGTGCGCAACGTTCCGGAACTGTCAGAGTCCAGCGCAAATAGCCCCCCCCCCCCCCCCCCCCCCCCAAACACCCAACCGGGTTTTAATGAGATTCCCGATTGTGACGTCTGCAGTGCACAGAGTCCCAGAAAACCCTTCAAAAAATGGGGTGAATTTCTACACCAAGTGGTGGGGGCAGTCATCATTGTGGAATGTCATCAGTTTCCAATGCAAAGAGTGGCCATGTCTTGAACACTCACGCATCTTTTCAACACAGTCCATGTCGCCAGGTTTATCCCTTGCACTCAGCGGTCATTTAAACCCTTCCCCACAGCATCCAATTAACTTTTATGGGGATATTGATCCTAGCTCTGAGAAGGTACAACTCACCCATCTTGAATAGATCCCTCCTAGTCTAGAACTTGTCCTAATTCCCCAGGAATCTCAAGACCTCGCTCCTATACCATTTAGCCAGCTCTGTGTTAACTTGTTTGATTGTACTTTTCCTATACTCAATGGCAGGTGGAACTGAAATATTGCAGAGGCCCTGCTCTTTCATACCCTCCTGAACCTTTGAAACTCTGACTGCAGAATCCCATTGTTTTAGTCTCCATTTACTGCCAGAACCAGCCATTTTGAGAAATGGCCTGATTGTCGGACAAGTAGGCGTTCTGTTTCAAGCTGTAGGCAGGGAGTGGAGAGGAGCTAGTGAGGTCAAAGAGGCTGGAGGAGAGGAAGGAAAATTTTAGAGCCAGAGAAAACCTGGGAGGTTGGCGGAGCCGGGCAACAGCGGGGGTACCAGGGTTAGACGATGGAGGTTTAAGTCAAGAGAGATCAAAAGGGTCAGTGGAGGATTGGTCAATAGAAGTGTGGGCTATCAGAGGTCCTTCAAAAGAGATCGGAAATGTTGTCCAATCATGGGGAGTTGCAATGAAACTGGTATACTGGCTCCAGCAGGTAAGTAGAAAAGTTCCCACATCCTGAACCTAGCAATCCTCATCTCCCTTTATCCAGCAGGTTTCCGGAGGCTCAAAAAACTTGGATGGCCAAGGTTGAATTTAAAATGGTGGCATCATAGATCTGCCTCGTAACCGCAGTAACGAGAATTTAATGAAGCATGATCGGCTGCGCCTGCCCAACAACAGGGAGAAATCTGCCAAGTGACAACAGTAGCCAGCATTCAAAAGGCATTCAAAAGATGTGATTTCCCCAGTAACGGGATTAGCCCACATCTAGACAGAACCAGCGTAAACAACCCTATTAGTATGAAACAGTTTACCTGGATGACTGAGGGATTAGTGAAGGTATACATATGCTAATTTCTAGTGTCCAGGATATTTGAGAGATGCAGACAGCCAGGTACACAGATTGAAGAATCAAAGGGGAAAATTGGTATAATTGCCAGCACCCTCAGAAGCAGATAGCCCAGTTTACATCTAGCAGCCGAGAGGTGAGTTTACATCTAACAGCCAGCGAACAACTCACAGCCAGGAGGCTCAGCCTACATCTAAATCTTAGAAGCAAGACAGAAACCTTTGTGAAGCCAGCTTAAATATCTCCACTGGACCAGGAAAATACATTTCCCAGACTTGATCCTCAGCCTTGTATTGTGTGGTAACTCTAAACTGAATTTGACTTATAGATTTATGCAATTTGATGTTGCTTGGGAAGGGGGAAATTTTAAGGAATTCAGGAATCATGGATATATATTGGAACAAGGGGTAATTTCTACATAAACTGTGTGTTTACTGATTCATGTACCCAACTGTCTGAAAGTACTGTAGTCCTGTTTGTGTGCATTTGTCTTTAATTTAATAAATAGTGTATAATACTTGTTACACAGTGACTGGATTGGTTATCCCCACTGGAGTTTCACGTGACTCCTCACACCATTCCAAAAGCAAAGCTATACACCACCACGAGCTGGTGTTTCAAGTTGGAACACCCTCACGTTAGCTTGGTTTGTGACAGTGGTCAAATCTGTGGCTTGCAGCCTTACAATGATATTAAAAGTGCCAAGCTGTGAGTGAGTTGGTTCCCTTCCCTACGCCTCACCTCTGTTAAAACTAGAAGAGGGTGGGTTTGGGTTGGAATTCAGTATTTTGTTTAACATTTTAACATCCTACCTGACCCAATGCATCCTTTTTTAGGGTTTAATTTTCCCTCCCACACCCCTGTCAAGCTGTGCCAATATCATAATTTAAAATATCAGAACATCCACTAATCTCCATAGTTCTAACATAATCAATTCTAATATCTCAAGTCTTTCTTTGAATTTGTATTTCCCCATATTGGGCAGGTCCTAGTGCTTAGCACACCTTGGTTGTAATTCCTCTAGTTTCTCATGTTCAATGCCGCACACTATCCTAAATCTACTGAAGTTTTATACGAATTGACTATTAGATTTCAACTTCTATGTTCTGTAGCTCTTGTCATGAAACCCAGTGTTCCATTTTTTTAACTGACTTTTTCAATCGCTCCACTTTTGTACGTTCAGCTGTCTGGGTCCTAAGCTCTGGAACCTCCTCCTGAAACACCTCTGCCTCTCTGTCATTCTTTCTCCCTTTAAGACCCTCCTTAAAACCTGACCTAATATGACTTTTTGTGGTTCAGCACCATTTGTTGTTTAATATAATAGGCACTATTTTATGACCTCGCTTGAGTGAGGCTCGTAAAATAGTGCCCAAGGTCAACGGAGAATTCTGTTCTGCGAGCCTTACCTGCCATGATTCGGGGGTAGGTGAAGCGATAAAATTCCAACAAATGTGTCTAGGGATGTTTTATTACATTAAAGATGCTATGTACATACAAGTTGTTGTTGTTGTTCACCTGGGACGCTGTTCTTGTGAACCTAAAGCCCCAATACCTATTTTTCTACATGTCACCTGTTCAAATAATTAATTGCTGTCAAATTATACCTCGCATTTACTGACACTGAATTCCATCAGCTGCTTTTTTCCATATTCCATTATATTATCGATATCTCTTTGTGTGTTCCTTTGATCCACAAAATTATTTACTGTGCCCCCTTGTTCCAGTATTGTCTTCAGATTTGTACACCACTCCCACTGAAGTTCGATTTCTAAATCAGTAAGACACGTATCAAATAAAAGGAATCCCAAAACAGAACACTGCAGAACACTGCTTTGCATTTCCATTGAGAAACTGCTCCGAACTATTGCTGTTTCCTGCCTTCTAACTTATTCTGAAAACCAATTCCTTCGCCTCCCCTAATATCATACCCCTTAATCTTCTCCAATAACCTTCTGTGTGATATCTTGTCAAAGGCCATATACATGACATCCACTGACGTTCCTCCATCCACCATACCTATCACTTCCTCAAAGTTTCCTATCCCTGATATTTTTCATTCGCATCACCTGATTTCATATCATGCTTTTTATTGATATTACAAATGGTCAACTGTCCTAATGTTTCCTTCATTGGCTCTGTGTCAAGTTTTGGCTGATTAAGATCCTGTGATGTGTCCTGGGATGTTTTATGAAGTTAAAGACACTGGCCGAAATTCTCCCGCCTCGCCCGCTGCGGGAACCGTAGCAGATGAGGCAGAAAATTTGACGGATCATTCAAAGGTCCATTGAGATCGGGCAGGAATTTCTGGTCTTGGGGCACATGTGGCTGGAGAATCCTGTCATCTACATAAATGCAAATTGCTGTAATGAAGAATGAAACCCACATGTAAGTTTTAAGAGTCTGAAGAAAGTGTACTTTGTACTTGAAACAAAGCATTTTACCTGGGTCATGTGCTTGAACTGACTGTTGCTACCAGCTCCAGTTAAGTAATGGGCCTTAATTCCAACATCCTTAAATTTCTCATTCTCCTCTATCCACTCACGCAGAGCATGTGCATTTTGCCGTGTCTTTGTAAAGATGATGCCTCTTGAGTGACTTTTTTTGGTGAATTCTTGAAGTATAGTTGTTCGTAATTTTGTCAGCTTCCCGTTTTCATACTGAGGATTTCCAGCAAGCTGGTAAAGCTTTTTTTGTTGTTCTGAAATGGAGAATAATTTAGAAAGAAAATTAAATTCTGTCCAAACTTGTGACCATTCTTCTGAATTTCTGATAAATGATTAACCATCAATAACACAATTTCCTAAAACATTCCCTTTTATGTGTTGACATTGAACATTATTAAGTAGGATATGCAATGGCTTGGCCACATTTTCTTTCTAATCTGGCCATTTACTTTAATCATGCCCTCAGATTATCTGCTATATCGACATACCAGCACGGTGGCACAATGGTTAGCGTAGCTGCCTCACAGTGCCAGGGACCCAGGTTCAATTCCGGCTTTGGATCACTGTCTGTGTGGAGTTTGCACTTTCTCCCCGTGTCTATTTGAGTTTCCTCCTGGTGCTCCGGTTTCCCCTGGGTGCTCCAGTTTTCTCCCACAGTCCAAAGATGTGCGGGTTAGGTTGATTGGCCATACTAAATTGACCCTAGTGTCAGGGGGATTAGCAGGGTAAATGAGACTTACAGGAATAGGTCCTGGGTGGGATTGTGGTTGATACAGACTCGATGAGCCGAATGGCCTCCTTCTGTACTGTTGGGATTCTGTGATGACAATTCTGTTTTCACATCAACCAGACTAGTGGCTTGAACATAAGAACCAAGACCAGGACTAGACCATACAGCCCTGCGAGCCTGCTCGGTCATTCAATAAAATCATGGCTGATCTTCTTCCCGAAATCTACTTTTCCACCCTCTCCCCATATTTGATTCCCTTACAGATCAAGTATCTATTCCAGCCTTGAATATACTTAATGATGGAGCCTCTGGGGTAAAGAATCCTCAGAGGTAGAGAATTCCAAAGATTTGCAATCCTCTGAGTGAAGAAATTTCTCCTCATCTCTGTCTTAAATGGTTGACCCCCTTATCCTGAGGGTATGCCCCACTGTAGTAGATTCCCTAGCAAGAGCAACCAATGTTTTCTCAATGTTTCCCCTGTCAAGCCTCTTCAGAATCTTGTATGGTTCAATTAGGTCACCTTTCTGTGAACCTTGTATGAAACTAACAAGTAGTTGGATGTTTTACAGTTTTAAATCATTAAGTGCAAACAACGTCACATCATTCAATAAATCTATTTTGTAGATCTTGGGGACATTTTAGCTTGGTAAAAAAGGGAAAAGCAGGAGTGGGTCAATTGCCTATTGTATTTGCAGATGCCCAGAAGGTTTGCCTGGACCTAAATAGGAAACATAGGAGCAGTTATAGACCATTCATCTCCACAAATTGGTTTTATCATTCAATTTGATTATTGACTTCAATGGAAACCATAATCAGAAGAGATGTCAATGGATCCCCCATGTCCTGTTTTATCTCTACACTGTTTACCCATATCACTACTATTTTTTTTTTCTCTTTAGGTAATTATCCAATTCTCTTTTGAAAGCCATGATTAAATCTCCCTCCATCACATCCTCAGGCAATGCATTCCAGATCCCAACCATTCACTGCATAAAGACATTTTTCCTCATTTCACTTTCTGCTGTTTTGCCATTCACCTCAAACTGGTGTCCTCTGGTTCTTGACACTTCTGCCAAGTGAATTGTTTCATTTCATTTACTCTGTCCACACTGCTCGTGACTTTGAGCACCTGTATCAATTCTCCTCTCAATCATCTATATCCTCTTAAAGTGCATCACTATCCTCGTCACATTTCACAATAATTCCAAGTTTTGCGTCATCTGCATATTGAAAATGTCTCCAATATTTCCACTAAAATCTATTCTTACAGCTGAGGAGAGTAGTACACTGGAGCACAAAAGCTTAACTTCAGAGTGGCAGAGTGATTGGTCTTTGAGTTTTGAGCATCTCTGGACTGGTTTTCTGAGGTTATTTGACTGGGTAGGCAGAGTTGAGAGCCGCCTGGCTACTTGTTTTGGAGGGGTGTCTCCTTGGTATGGGGGTCCCCGATGTGTAGAATCATATAATCCCCATCGAATTATAGAATCACTACAGTTCAGAAGAAGGCCAATCGGCCCATCGTGTCTGCACCGACTCTCCAACAGAGCATCTTACCAAGGCCCTATCCCCGTAACCTCATATATTTACCCTGCTAATCCCCCTAACATATATATCCTGGGCCGCTATGAGGCAATTTAGCATGGCCAATCAATCTAACCTGCACATCTTTGGACTGAGGGTGGAGAGGGGGAGCTGCATTTAGGGGTATCCCCTGTCTCAATGGTGCCTTCCACTGTGCCTTGTCCTGAGACTTTCTGTGTGCATCATAGTGCCATGTTTTTGTGGCCTTATCTTGTTGTCCTGATTCCCCACTCTCTTTTTCTGTTGCTCTTTTGATATCAGTACAGGAGGAGGCACTGACCACAGCAGCAGGGATTATGAAGTTTGATTCTTTGAATTATTTAAATTGATCTTTGCTGGTCTTCTCCATATATATTTGTGAAATGATGATCGTTCTGTATTATGCTAAATTCTGGGAATTTGTTGCGTATCATACTGAATATAAAGTAGAAAATTCTCAGTGAAAACATTATTTAAGAACCAATTAAATCCCAAGGGATTAAAGGGACAATGACACCAATATATAAAATTAGGTAAGGAATAAAAAGACAGCGGTTATATATAAAGTAAAGCTGTTCAAAAGGTATTCATTTTGAAAACCTGAACATGACCCACAGGTATAGTTACTTATTCATACATGAAGCTTTGCTACCTTGCAAATGTATACTGCAATGTAGAAATATATTACCATTAAATAGGGTAATAAGAAATTTATCAGTATCATCCAGTTTTGACTTTGGTATTTCCTCCTCATCATCTTTGGTCTTCTTCCTTTTCTCATCTTTATAGAAGTCGTTTAGATAATTGTATGCATCAATCATCCGTATGGTATCATTAATCATCAGGGCATCATTGTATTTTCTTAAATGCTCTGCGCAGACACGCAGTTTACGATTCTCTTCTTTTGCTCCTGTGGAGGAGAAAGTCAGATCATTTATCTGTATCTGTATAGTATAGTGCAGTTTAGCAACTCATCTAATTCTGAAACAATAGCCATCCAATGAATTTCCCCATTCTATACTGTACAAAGCATTAGCTGAAAAAGGCCCATAATTTGATATTTGATTAGACAACATAACATGAAAACTGCCCCTAACTTTTCAGAATAAAGCAGAAAATGCTTTTATTTTTTGTAACTCTCATACATCTATTGTAAACGAGGGCCAATTTTAAGGGTCCCAGACTGGAATAAACTGGGTCACGGTGACCTAAAATGGAAATGGGTTCCATATTGAGCCACTTAAGATAGTGTTCGGGCCGCTGTGAACATGGGTATGGTTCTAAGGTGGTTAGCTGCAGCATCCACTGTTTTGGGGGGAAGGCTACATATCATTGGAATTGGGGTCATGGGACATGCAAACAACGCTGACTAATTTTTGAGGTAGACTGACATTTTCAGGACTGAAAGTGATGGCCTGAGGACCATTCATGAGTGTGCACGATATACAGTGTGAAATGATTTGATCAGATTATCCTGAATTAGGGTGCCTTTGATGCGCCCTAATTCAGCATCAAGCATGCATGGTGAGCAAATGGCTCAGGCCCCATTTACAAGATTGCTGATAATGTTAATCTTACAATGCGTGGAACTGCAAGAACTCCAACATGTGTATCGACCAGGTAGGCTTAAGGTAGAGAATCCCCAGCAGATTTCTCAACTCGTATGTTAAGGAAAGGGAGTTCATTTGGCTGCTTCATTTCAAAGATGAAATTGAACGTAGGATGGGGTCAATTAAAACATGTAAGGAAATTATTAAATGCAGCTGCATATTTAAATATGAGTCGTAATATCCACATTTCAGAAATATACAAAGGGTAGGAGATTAGGTGTTCTTATATTGAAGCCATGTTTTCATGGAACCCAACAAAGATGTTTGTGAGAGCTGGGCCCGGAGGGGATCCCACGGCAATACCATCTATTTGGGCATACAAGGGGTCATTAAAGCTGAACACAACTGCGGGAATTGCCAAGGTCATTAGTTTAATAAAAACCGATTCACGTAGTGATTCACAATAGATTGCCATGATAGAGTGCAGTAACGCATCTATGGCTTCCTTAAATGAAACATTGTGTATTGGTTAGCAATGTTGAATGAGCACATGGACAGAGCATTGTTATTGAAAGCTTCAATAGAAATGTCTCTTTTTCAGTAAGTGTTGTCTTTAAAAATTAAAGCCTGCCTGTAATGTGGCACATCAGAGAAGTAGGAAAGTGCAACTGTCAGCTAGTTAGACTGGATAACTCATGTATTCATTGGAAAATTGGCAATTTCAACCGAAGAAGCCACAGAGGCTGGCCCCGTGCAGCTGCATTCAAGTCTTCCCAATTCTAGGAAAAAGTTAAGGAATTGGCATTCAGCCGCTGATGCATTTCAGATGCTTCAGGACCAATGCCTATTACAAGCATGGATCCTGGGCGCTTATATTTCCTTACATTTCAGCCTTCATCAGTTGAGCAGTCAGTACACAGAATATGTGCTTGAATATGACTTGGCATATTTCTAACCCAAAAGATCCAGCAGTACGTATCGTTTACATTTTCCTTTGCGTATTCTAATTTTGGATAACTCTCTCTAATTGTAGTTAATTGTTTTATTGCAATTGTAAATATAGGCTGGGATTTTCTGGCCCCTGTTATGGCAGGACCCGCCGTGGGAGGCTTGGTATCCCAGCCAAAAATCCATCCAAATTTGAGAGAACTGGACGATCACAGTGGCGGGCATGGCTGGAAAATCCCACCCATAATCTAAAATGACACCTTAAACCATTAATAACTAATCCACGCAAAACCACATCACGCAAAAGCTGCCAAGAAGGGTATGGATATACAGAAAAATATTAACTAAGATGCTTAAAAGGAGAATTTGATACTTACCTGTGATGCAAGGATATTAAAGGGGAATGGAAGAAGAGTAAAAGACTGGGATTAAAAGGGCTCAACGGCTACATGTCTAACAAAATAGATTGAATGGATCACTAAAGTCCCTACAAACACGCCATGTGCCATCTAACCTGCTTTCTCTTTTTGTACAATCCATTGCTCATAAGACTGCGTGCCAAAATCTGATGCAGGGCTTCGTCCAAGGTATGTGTGAATTTTTATCATCATGTCTTTGATTTGCCCTCCAAAAGGATCCTTAAAATCAAACAGAAAGTGAAAAAGGGTTCAAAACACGCAATTCGGGATATTTGAACATCACATCTGAAACATGTTTTGGCAGTGTGCCTGCACCTGACAATAACATTTTCTGGCTTTATAGAGTGGAAAAAGGTTATCGGACAGCTGACTTATTTCCTGTAGATTAGAATGGTTTGCATGCCTTTATTCTACAGATGTTGAAATTTTAGCACAAAAGTGCTGGTATTGCTCAGCAGGTCAGACAGCGTCCATGGAGAAATGAAAAAGTTAGGTTCACATTTTAGGTCCACAAGCCATTTCAAAGTTGTTGCACCAGGTGTTACATCTAAAAAACAAGCTAAACTCCAGCTGTTGATAGCCTCATGGTGTCGGAGAGGAATTTCCCAGGTTCTTCATCACACACTACCACCCCCACTCAATTCAAATTTGTCTAGATCAATGTTAAAGCAAAACATTTTTTTTGTCCTTGAAATGGAAGTTCTTTAAGTGGACTCCCAGAAGTAGATATTTGTACCTCCAGTCTTTCTTCTGCAATCTCCATCCTTTTGACAGGGTCTTTCACTTGATCTTTCAGTTGTACGTGATACTCCTTAACAGTCATTATTTTGTAAGCATCAAGATTTGCACAAATCTACAAAATCAAAAATGAACAAACATTTGTTAGATTCATACAGAAAAGTTAATTGGTAACATTGAGTGATATACCTAGCTATCCTGAAGCACCAGCCACCAATTAACCTACCTGTAACTAATCTGTGTTCCTCTGTTGTTACCTAAATCAATACTTGGCTCAGTGTAGCATTCCCACCTAAGAATCAAAAGGTTGTACATTCGGGGTGCACAAAAGGCACATAACCTAAACTGGTACATCAGGGCTATAATGAGGAAAGGGGCATTGTCGGAAGTGTTATCTTTCAGAAGACCCGTGAAAACTGAAACCTCTTCACCATCAAGAATTACTCCTCATTGCTGATGATGGACAAAGCATAGACTGGAGCTAATTGTCATTCATACAGGAGTTAAAGCAGCAGAACAAATTCCAAATCTTACTTGTAAAATGTGCGATTCTGCATTCTTTCTATTCTTTGCGCCACCCACGCCAGGTGATGCTGTCAATCCCAGGATCTGTGGAAGTGGCACTGTTGCATTCCCTTTTTTGTTGTTCAGCTTTTGCTCAATGTACCTGGTCATTATGCTCTTGTACACTCCTTCTTTCTGGGTGTGGTGACATTCATCAATAATTATCAGTGAGAAATCTAGTAAGAACAAAGTATTGATATTGATATTATAAAAAGTCACGACTTTAGTATCTACAAGACCACAATACTAACAATACTTCAAACCCATTTATTGTTTGCAACATGCAATATTTTTTGTAAACGCAATGGGTAGGTGTTTTTCTTTATTGCCCTGTGCGGTACTGCAGAGGGACAGATTGCCAGTCCACTTTAAAACCTGGCCAATTTTCAGTCTACAACCCACATCTCCAAATTACTGTTCAGATGGTGAAAGTGTAAACTTATCTCAATGGTGCCTGGTGTGCTTGGGATAGCACTGTCAGAATAACAGATTGATAAAGGTGGCACATGTAGAATAAAGGGTTAATGGTGTTAATTAGACAATGACGTTACTGATCATAGAGGCATGACATTAGGGTCCAATGACCAGGAGGCTCCAATGGAGTGAGACACAGAACAGTCTGTGTCCAGAGAACAATGTGTAAATTAATAGTTTAAAAAAAACTTAAGTATCTCCAAGTCACTTCTAGAGTAAGTGAAGCCTCATCAAAATTCATGCCCTGTGTTCTTTGGAGTAGTTTGCATTGGGAATATTATGTTGGATATTAAAATTTATTAATCTTGTTCAGGAGCTTTGCATACACGAAGCACATTTTAGGAATTTGAGTTTGGAGACAACCGTGCACCTGTTCATCAGATTGAATGGATAAAAAATCCCACTGGGTTTGTTGATAACCTTGCCTGGAATTCAGGGTGCAAAGGAACACAAATTTACAACATCGACCCCGATAGTTGAATGCGGAGTTCACATTGTCAACATAATTTGATGGCTGGGAATGAGTAATAAACATCAGGGTACACCATTTATTGTATGGTTTATTCTAATAACAAATCTTTACAGTCAATTTCTGCACAACAAGATCCTACCAACAGCGATTAGGCAAGCGGCCAGATAATCTGTTTTTGATGGTTGGGGTTGGGAGTTAAATGTTGGCTAGGACATTGGAAGAAATTGCCTGTTCTTCTTCAAGTAGTACCATGACTATTTGTATCCAAGAGAGTAGACAGCGCCTCTGACAGGGAAGCACTCCCTCATACTGTACTGAAGAGGCAACCTAGATTACGTTTTCAGGTTTCGACAGTTGAGCTTGAAACTTTGCCCTTCTGACTCAGCTACAACATCGCTATCACTGAGACAAGGCTGACACAACATCTAAATGATTAATGAAGCTGCAATTTAGATAAATATTTGGGCTGTATCCATAAACTTTCTGTGCTTCTTCATATCATCTGCATCCTTTGACAATATGCTCTCATAACTTGCAATCAGATTGAATCTGCCTGCCTAAAATCCTTTTGCAATTAGGAAGGATAATGATTGGGAATTGAGACAGCAGCATGGATTTTAATCAATGTTAAAATAAAGTGGATGCTAGAAAAGCATTTTACATAGTTACTGGGGATTTTTTTTTGCATTGTAACAGCTGAATTTACAGACACTACAACAAATCAATGTAACAATTTTCAAACCAATATGAAACAAGGGTCACATGAAGCATCTGGACCTGGCAGGTGAGAACCATTAAATCCTGTAGAATTTGGCCAGTTGTACTTTGGCAGTGTTTAAGGATCCCTAAGTGTTGCAAACACTAGTTTAAAATTCAAGCATTTTATCTACTTCCTGATGTATCCGTTAATTTACTGTTGCCTGAATCACTTTCCTACCCATCTTGTTATTTGAAAGCAGGGTCTTTGATAAATTACATGTCCAAAGCTACAAAATAGACCAACAATCCAAATTCACAGCCAGTATTGCAGTGTTCACCTTTGGGACAGAACATTTGTTTTCATCTATACTGTATCTCCTGACACTGATCAATCAGGTGCCAGGAAGAGTCGCACATGCGCGCTTAGCCTACACGAAGGTCACTGGCGCATCTGCTGTTCCTCCCATCACGATGTTGATTCCAGACCAATCTAAACCTCTAACTTTAACCATGCAAATTGGAATGTCAACTATAGATTTTAAGCAATTTTTTTTCTCCTGATTTATCAGGTATTCTGGTTGCAAATCATTTCTACCCCGTCATGACAGCGCAACTAAATAGTTGGATGGGATTTTATGGCTTCGCTCATCCTGAAACTGTAAAATCCCACCCAAGGGCAACACTCTTTTCCATGGTCCTCCCCTTGCCTGCTCCAATTCCTATGGTGGGCAGGACGGTAAAATTCCGGCCCTTATCTCTGAAATTTACTCAGCAGTTCAAAACATGCCATTTTAATCGCAAGATCTGGATTTGATAATGAGAATGAAAAAGTACCAATTGCTTTCACTACTTCCTGAGCACTGAACTGGGACATATAGATATCCAAATGGCAAATCTTTATAAAGTCACTGAACAAGTTGGAAAGGGTGACATGCAGGGAGTTCCTACAAAGCTCGTCTAACTCAGTTGCTAGATAAAAAATATTTTATTCAAAATATGCTTTTTAATTGATTTTTACTAACAGATTCTCAATTGAAAGTCTGAGGCTAAGCTGAGATCCTTCTTTGCCAGTAATGGCTCCAAGATCAAACCTGATTTGTTCTAAAGCCATGCGGCACTCCTCATCACAACCCCTTTCCGCCTAGGCACGGTGCTCATATATGCCACTTGTTATAGACCTTTGACCCATCAGGTGTCTGGCTCACAATGTCCTCTCTGTGCCCTTGCAGGGGAAGACAGCCTATAATGAAAGAGAGGGAGAAGATGGGCGGGGGGATGCCCGAGTTAAGACTCCTCACCCACTATGAAGAAAGGGTTATGGAGATCGCAGTGGAGGGCCAGGACTGAGCTGCCACTTACAGTCAGAGAAGTAAGGATCCACTTCACCTTCATCCAGAGAACCCATTTCAATTGAGTTATTTATTGCCCAGACACTTGTCCTTCCCATTCACTGAACCCATGACCCTTATCTCATAGGATGAAGCTGAGCCACCAAGAGGAACAGTACCCCCGCAACCCTCCACAGCAACTCGGAGGGGATCTCCAAGGAAGACACTAAAAAGGCGTCACATCTCTCACATGCACCATCCACCAGCACAGAGACACATACCTTGCTGGGAGATATTGCAGACAGGCTTCTGGGTCCGTATCTGGTGAGCACCACACTACTGTTGATGTACATCAAGTGCAGACAGGAATCAGGCACCCAGAGGTCTGCTGGATCCCAGGACACACTGGCCTGCCAGCCAGATGCCGTGCAGCTGGAAATGGTTCTCCCTGAGCTGCTGGAGATGCAAAGGTAGAGCTGGGAAATCCAGGAGGGGTTGTTAGCGACGTTCCTGAAAGGCTGATTGGAGGAGTCCCAAAATCAACAGTCACAGGAGATGTTGCTGGTGTTGCATGGCACCCAAGCCAAGACTGCATGGGTGGTGACCACAGTGGAAAGCCGGGGTAAGATGTCCAAGCCATGAGTGGTAGAATTCAAGGCATGGAGTAGTGTCTGAGGACCATGACTAATGACCTCCAGAGCATGGCCCAGTCACAGAGGAGCATGGTCCAGACACAGAGGGCCATTGGTGAGGGGCTCCAGAGCTTGGTCCAAACACAGAGGACCATGTGATTCACGTTGCCACTGAGATGGAGAAGATTTCAAAGATATCCCTGAAAATTCAGACACAGGCAGTCTGCCAAGAGTCTGGGAGAGAGAGCTAGAGGCCGAGAGGCTACAGGGATGCTGGTGGGAGCTCTTATTTGGATTGAAAAGTCCATATTGGTGAGGATTTGAAACAAGGCTGGAAAATTCTCCCAGCTTGCACCAGAGAGAGAACCTCTGGGAAAGTCCTCACCATCATAGAGTCATAGAGTCATAGAGGTTTACAGCATGGAAACAGGCCCTTCGGCCCAACTTGTCCATGCTGCCTTTTTTTAAAAAACCCCTAAACTAATCCCAATTGCCCGCATTTGGTCCATATCCATCTATACCCATTGTACCCATGTAACTATCGAAATGCTTTTTAAAAGATAAAATTGTACCCGCCTCTACTACTACCTCTGGCAGCTTGTTCCAGACACTCACCACCCTCTGTGTGAAAAAATTGCCCCTCTGGACACTTTTGTATCTCTCCCCTCTCACGTTAAACCTATGCCCTCTAGTTTTAGACTCCCCTACCTTTGGGAAAAGATATTGACTTGTCTGTGCCCCTCATTATTTTATAGACCTCTATAAGATCACCCCTCAGCCTCCTACTCTCCAGAGAAAAAAGTCTCAGTCTATTCAGCCTCTCCTTATAACTCAATCCATCAAGTCCCGGTACCATCCTAGTAAATCTTTTCTGCACTCTTTCTAGTTTAATAATATCCTTTCTATAATAGGGTGACCAGAATTGCACACAGTATTCCAAGTGTGGCCTTACCAATGTCTTGTACAACTTCAACAAGACGTCCCAACTCCTGTATTCAATGTTCTGACCGATGAAACCAAGCATGCCGAATGCCTTCTTCACCACTCTGTTCACCAGTGACTCCACTTTCAAGGAGCTATGAACATGTACCCCTAGATCTCTTTGTTCTGTAACTCTCCCCAATGTCCTACCATTAACTGAGTAAGTCCTGCCCTGGTTCAATCTACCAAAATGCATTACCTCGCATTTGTCTAAATTAAACTCCATCTGCCATTCGTCAGCCCACTGGCCCAATTGATCAAGATCCCACTGCAATTGGAGATAAGCTTCCTCATTGTCCACCATGCCACCAATCTTGGTGCCATCTGCAAACTTACTAACCATGCCCCCTATATTCTCATCCAAATCATTAATATAAATGACAAATAACAGTGGGCCCAGCACCGATCCCTGAGGCACGCCGCTGGTCACAGGCCTCCAGTTTGAAAAACAACTCTCTACAACCACCTTCTGGCTTCTGTCAAGAAAACAATTTTGTATCCGTTTAGATACCTCACCCTGGATCCCGTGAGATTTAACTTTATGCAACAACCTACCATACGGTACCTTGTCAAAGGCCTTGCTAAAGTCCAGGTAGACAACATCAACTGCACTGCCCTCATCTACCTTCTTGGTTACCCCTTCAAAAAACTTAGTTCTGAAAGTCAAATAGTCAGTTCTGGGGTTGGAAAGAATTGAAGCAAACTCTTAGGAGCTAAGAATCACTTTGGATTGGGCCCAGGAAAATCAAGTGACTACTTAGAGAACACTATAAAGTATACCAATAAAAAAGAAAAGTCCTGTCCTGTAGTTTGATGTATGTGTTGCCTACAAAAATAGGATTTAGTCATTGGTGCTTTTAGTCAACGTGTTATAGTAAAAGTCAGAAAACATAAAATCTTGTGAAGTCATCCTTTTAGTTACTAACTGGAAATTTCAATTTATTTTTAAAAGTCACTGGTCTTTTCAGAGACTGTAACAATTATCAACACTAGCTAATTTCTTTGTGCATTAAAGAAAAATACAAATTATTTCATCCAGAAAGAGTTTAAATGGTATGCATGCCCATTAATCTAATAAGAACAAACAAATAGTTAACTGTAAAAACAAATGATTAAAATGATTCATTCTATAAGTGCAGGCATTTATGAGAAAAGACTACATCTGGCCTTAGTTATAACAGTTGATGCAGTGATCCATTTGTGTTCAGTGAGAGATAACAGGTGGGATTTTACGGCCTTGCTCGAATGAGTGCCAGGTTATTGAGTGTCTTTAAGACAGAGATAGATAGGTTCTTGATTAATAAGGGGATCAGGGATTATGGGGAAAAGGCAGGAGAATGGGGATGAGAAAAATATCAGCCATGATTGAATGGCGAAGCAGACCCGATGGGCCGAGTGGCCTAATTCTGCTCCTGTATCTTATGGTCTTCTGAGGCCAGAAATTGCTGACCGAGGTCAATGGACATTTCCATTGTCCACCCCTCGCCCGCTCCGATTCCGTGGCGGGCAAGGCGGTAGAATTCTGGCAAACATCCTAGAGTGCAATAAGTTGTGAAGGAACACAGGAGTCGCTTTATCAAAATGTTGTAATCTCCTGAAAAACATTTGCCATTGCAGTGGCAAGCAATGCTGGGCTAAAAGCTAAAAACAGAGAAGCGACTGTAGACAAACATATAATAATTAAAATATTTGCCTTGAAATACCTGAATATGAGACTGAGAATGTATCCAATTCTGACTGGGAGAGTGGAATATGGACTGTAACCCAGTTTAGCTGGAGTTCTGCCTCAGGACCTTCATATTCTATTTGATGGGATGGGGGGAGAGCGATGGTTTGTGGGTGAAGGAAGAATTCTGGACAGAGCTTACATCATATCCCTAAACATGTTGGTGGTGGGTGAGATGTTGGGAGGGCTGTGGTGAGCAAGGCAGGATGTGCTTGTCAGCTT
Organism: Mustelus asterias; assembly: GCF_964213995.1. Lineage (NCBI taxonomy): Eukaryota > Metazoa > Chordata > Chondrichthyes > Carcharhiniformes > Triakidae > Mustelus > Mustelus asterias. Next base: position 42,994,550 of record NC_135814.1, on the reverse strand, counting down.
CATCAGGGAATTCCTTCCTATTCACCACTGAAAGACCTCAGCCAGGCACACGCTAGCTGTGAGTAAGCTTCAGTCCCCTTGAGGTCTGCTGAAGGCCTGAACCTTGAGAGATAATCTAATTAATTCCAGTAGGGGGATAATTTACCTTCTTTGGTTGCAGACTGGGTCCAATAGAAGGCGAAAACTTGGAGAAAAAAAATCTTCAACCCCACTGGTCATCAGGGAAATTTCACTCAGAGCAGCAAGGCAGAACCTTGCATTACACAAGCGGATTGGATGGGGTCATGCCAAGCTGGCACCACTAATATACCCTTGCAGGTGCCAGGGGCCTATTCAATGTATAGAAATTAATTTGTCCCCAAGTTGTGGGACCGGACCAGTTGGGGTTAAATAGAGGTATACACAATAACATTTACTGCAGCAGAATGCGTCCTCAGAAATTTTGGGCCCCACTTTTTGTTCAGAAGTTCACAAAGGCTGGAATTTTTTGGCCGTTCATGCCAGTCCTTGTCCCAGTGACGGCGCACCTCTGTCATGGGTGGCATGGGGTAAAATCCCATTGAGAGTGGCGGGACCAGAAGATCCCACTGCCTCCCATTGCTGAGAAACACGTGGCTGGAAGGCCAGAGAATCCCGCCAACATCACTGATGCTTGGATTGATCTTCCTCCCCCAGTTGACACTGACAAAAAAAAATGAGGTAACGTATGTTTCACAAATGGTGCACTGATCATGTAAATGGTGTTCCTTCTCATGAGGTAAACTTGTTGTCTTCCCCCCCCCCGCCAATAAAATGAATTGTCCATCCCTTATTTTTAACTTTTGACTTCTTTGGGGTGGTGGAAGAGATTTTTGAAAACAAGCAGTTGAATCAGTGCAGCATCTGGACAGCAAATAATGAACTTGCAAAGCTACCCAGTAACTGAAACCAAATGAAAGAAGAAACTGGTCAGAATTCTTTTATATGCAACAGGAGAAGTGAAACCAAATCCTGTAGGAGGGAAAACATATTTAAATGTGAATAAACATTTCGCTATAAGATTTACCATTGTTCCTCAAAATAATCCTAGAATCAACCTCTTTCGTAGGAAGAAACTAGGGAAATGAACATTTTACAGTCAATTCTTTTAGTCCTTATAATTACATTCATCCAGTGAAAGGATATTTTAGAATTAAGTTATTCAAAATGTGTCTCATTCCAAATTTGTTTTATTTTCCTTGGAATTAACATAAAAAAGGAATGTATGTGACATGCAAAAATCTCTCTTTTAATCATCATTTGCTCAGATGAATTATTCTTCAATGAAATATAAAGATGCTCATTTATTTATGACCTGTTCAGTGTATTAACTGTGGAGATTATTATCAAATTGTATACAGATCCATAGCAAGTGTGAGTGATTGAAGTATTCAAATAATTAGCATTTACAAAGTGTATGAAAGATGAAAAGGTTACCTGATATTTTGAGATTATCAACATCACCATTGTTTAGTTCAGCCAGCTGATTCTCCAGGATCTGAGCTGTACAGATAATAATGTCGTTCTCCCGCACCACTTGAGGGAAAGAGATCTTCAGCTGTGTATCACCGCTTATTTTGCTGACACTATACTTATCTTTCAGGTACGGATTGAACTCCTTACGGAAATGCTGGTCAACCAAAGGCACCTGGCATACAGATGGATAAAAGACAATCATTTTTAAAAATAATTTTGCTGACCTGATTGAATCAGAATAGGAATCTAGGCCGGACTTTTCTGGCTATTCATCCCCCGCCGCCACTGCACGTGAGGACAGAGAATTAGACGCTCAGCCAACTCTCCATTCATTACACCGGGGCCAGAGAATCCCGCCGGCGTCAACGGCCGGAGAATTTCCGGTCCTGATGTTGTCTGGTACTTATCCCACAATGCAACAGTGGCTATACTTCCAAACTATTGAATTGCCTGTAAAGTGCTCAGGGGCATCCTGAGGTTGTGAAAGGATCTATGTAAATGCAAGCTTTTATTTCCTTTTTTCTTTTAAATCAATTTTTACTTCATCTTATTTCAACAGGTTTTCATGACATTTCATGACAGCTTTAACAATGTTATTGTCATTTACTGATGTAAAAAACCCACAACATTGTGATTTCTATACGTTTGCCATCTTATTCTAGAGTAACGTTTATTCACGATATCTATAAACTAGAAGATTGTGAATGTCATTGGCCATGATGAGCAATGAGAAACATTCATTTACTAAGCCTCATTCTTTCTGATCAGAGTCGAACAGAATCAGAAACTGAACCTTCGGTGCCTTGGTCTTGGATTGCTTTCCTTTCTTCTTTCTCTCTCAACAGGGTTTCTCTTTCTCTTATTGGGCTGGATAACATGAATAACAGGGCGGGGGGGTGTGGTGTGGAGGTGGAGGGTGCACAGACAACATGCACACTACCACCCCCCACCTCAAAAAATATATTGGAACAAAGCGGACACACTCCACCCCGATCCGCTGCCATAAAATACTGAGGGGCTGATTAACGAGGGCCAAGTGGGACTTCCGTCCTTCATGGGGGCACAGGTCCTGACCTCAGGAGCTGCTTGCCAATCCAATTGGCCAGCATCTCCCATCAGTCGTGGCAGCCGGTGGCCGCTGCCAACACTGCTGGTGAAGAAAAGATCCCAAGGTCTTGCATCCAAGAGCAGATAAGTCTAGGTCTTGGGATGGGAGGGTTTGAGTAAGTTAGGAAGAGGGGCAGTTGGTGGGGAGGGGGGGTGTTAAGGGAGGGAATGGGTAGGAAAGAAGGGGGGTGATGGTTCAACCTAAGAGGCGCCACCCCGCGATTAGCAAATGGTAGCCCCCAAAGAGCGACCCCGCCCCCCCCACCTCACTTTCCTACCCACACATTAAACACTGAAGTTTAAAAATCTGGCTTCCTGTTCCTGCCTTGCTGCCAAAGTCAAACGTTTAATGGTGCGAGCAGTGTATTATCAGGGTCAATTGGCTTGATCACAAGCCTAGTTGGCTCTTAATTGCTTATTTAAATTTGGTGGGCCGGCTGTGTCCACCTGCTGTATTGTGGGATTGTTCAGAGATGAGCAGGAAGGTGGTGGGATGGGCGCCTACCGTATTTTCTATCGCTCCCCAGGGACATGTAAATGCAGCCCACTGTCTAACAGGATCCTCTTATTCTGATCACTACTCCAATAGATCTTCATCTTTCTACCCTTCTAAATCTGGTGTTCCGGGCAGTCTTTTCTCGCCATTCCCCCTTCAATAACATTTTTTTCCCCTTGATCTCTCTACCCACTTCCACTAAAAGGATCTTTGTTCCCTCCCCGCCCCGATAACAGTATCTGTTTCTCTCTCTCCTGTCAACTATCAGGCACCGAAGCTATTGAAAGAGGTTAATACATCAGGACTTTGTTTATCAGAGACAGACTCATTTTCGTGCATGTGTCACAGTCATATGAAGAATCCGTGCATACATATTTTGTTTATTTATACTAAATCAATCCATCAAATCTCTAATTAGTCAGGTACTTTGACAATTAGACAGTGTGCACTTGGAAGTTAGGATGCCTTGTGAGGGTGTACATGCATGGTCAAACAGGCTACAAGTCGCTGCTCTGATCTTGGTGCCTGTGTTTCATATTCTGTGCAGTATACCTATAAAGAGGAGCTGGTCTCACACCATTTCAGTTTTGCACTGTTGCAAATAATTCCCAATGATAAAATGAGTTTATGGAATCATCTCGCCCTCCCTGACTTAAAAAAATTACATCAGCAGTTCGATCAGGCTCGTCCAGAGATTTGCTTTCCTCATCCGGTGCAATATAACCAGCCACTGTCTCTCTACATAGTTCCAAAATGGTGTGTAGAATATACACGGGCATGGTGGCACAGTGGTTAGCACTGCTGCCTCACAGCGCCAGGGACCCATGTTTGACTCCCAGCTTGGATCACTGTCTGTGTGGAGTCTGCACGTTCTCCCCGTGTCTGTGTGGGTTTCCTTTGGGTGCTCCGTTTTCCTCCCACACTCCAAAATGCTGGTTAGGTGCATTGGCCATGCTAAATTCTCCCTCAGTGTACCCGAACAGGCGCCGGAGTGTGGCGACGCGGAGATTTTCACTGTAACTTCATTGCAGTGTAAGCCGACTTGTGACACTATTAACAAAATTTTAAAAAAATAACACTAGCAGTAATATAACTGAACTTGTCACCCAGGACAAGAGGTAAAAATGAATTACCTTGTTAACAAGCACTATAACCTTCCCCATTTTGCTTTGCAACTTCATTTTGTCCAGATGATATCTCGTAATGTAGACAGCCACCCTGGTCTTTCCACTTCCGGTGGGTAGGCAGATAATGAGGTTTTTACCCTCCAAAGCTGGAGCTGCAACTTCCTGCTGATAGTCTCGCAGCGTGATCTCAGGAACAGGTGATCGTCTGCCTTTCTGCTTGTTCTCCTCATCCGAATCTGGAACATAGCAAATTCAAGATGATAGAACGGGGAGTAAGGCTGATATATAATGTATAAAAATGCTTGATCTGTTCTGTACTTGCAACAGCTAAAGGCTGACAATGGTTAAATGTTCAGTAAAAGGCTGTTTAAAATCAAACAATATTGCCATCAGTTGGCGACTGTCCTGAAATCATTACAGTATCCCAGTAGGTCAGTACAGAGGGTCAGAAAGGGCAATAGTGGACGTGACTTTGGATTGCGTGGCAACTTATCCAGAATCTCCTAAAACTCAAAAAGAATGCTTGTTTGTCTAGGTGTTCTGCATATTCAGCTTGTTGTACACTTTCCTGGCGTTAGATAGTTCTAAATCTGCTCTTAACCCAAAACTGTACAGCTGCCGGTTCGAACATTAAATCCCTCAAGACACCACCCACTCAGTGCCATCAGAGAGCAGCCTCAGAGCAAGAATGCCCCCTGACCCTGGCATATCTCCATTTGAAGAAAGATTTGACATTTAAAAAAAAAAGAGACAGGCTCATTTTCAAGAAAGCAGTCTGAATAAGATGTGCTCACCCTGAGCTTCCTTCTCCTTCAAGTCCCTTAAGAACATTTATTCTTAAAATGATATAGGTTTTTGTTCTCATTAACAGGCCTATGTATCCAACGTGCAAATTAAGTGGCGGGAAACTACAAAGACTGCAAGAAGCCTGAGGATTTTGCTTTATGATTATTACTTTAGAGGTTTGGGAAAAAATTCTAAAAAGCACTTTGTGTAAATGGCTTTTGAAAATTGATTGTGATATGGCACAGTGCTGCTGTAGCACTTAAGGTGCGGTAATATATGGTGGCACAGGAGAGTTCTAAGTTATATACCCTAAGTTATATCCCTAAGCAGTGTCATTGTAGGGATATAGTAATCAAAGGCATAGCTCTGCATAACCGAGAGGAACATAAAACAACAGAGAAAAGTACATTTGGCCTCTTGCATATTTCTCAGTTTCTGGCTTCAGAGAGGCTTGAAAGCAGCATAAATGCTTACCCTATCAAGTGTGAATGACGCATGACACAGAACAATTAAAAGAAAGGATAATGGAAAGAAAACATCTAAGAAAGAGAGCATCTTCATGCACAAAAATCTGAAAATTATATAAAATTATATAAATCGGCCACTTTCTTGTTATCTGATAATATGATTCAACAAACAAAAACAGCCAGGAAATATGTTTTTGATTATATGTACCCAAAAGGGATACCATCTAACATCAGTGTTAGCCAAGGAAGTTCTGGACTTCTTTCACCTGCACAGAATACTAAGTAACTTACGAAGTTCTAAACAAAATTTAAAGCAAACTAAAGCAGCTTTGTTTAAATAGCTGAGTTACACTGTTTCACGCTTCTTCAATCTTTTCTGACCTTAAATAGAAATAGAGAGAATGTTGTTTTCTCAGTGAAATATTTTGCTTCTTTTTCTATTGCTCATGTCTTGCCAGGGTATAAGCAGAAGCGAGCTCTGCTGTCGGAATTCTACAGATGATGACTTCACTTATTAAGATGTGGCAGAGGATAGGCTGACTCTCATTTACAACTCTTCTCCTCCACCCATCACCCCACGTCTGTCAAATCTTCTGTTAAGCCACCTGATCTCCAATGATAAACAGAACCGAGACAGATAACTGGATGTTTGGGAAATTGTAGGCATAATAATCCCCACAATCAACAAGAGACAGCGGGTAAAAATGGAACCGTGTACAATTGAATGCCTTCAGTTGTCATTGCACATTAAGACCTTAGATCAGGAATCAATTACCCTGACTATATCACCACAAGCAACATGTCAGAAAGGATTTAACTCTCTTCCTCATACACTTACAAAAAGCTTGTTTAATTATTCCATGATCTCAAAACTGATTGAAATGTATAAAACCACGGCTGTGATTTTCCATCCTTGCCACAGCGCGTTTTCCGGCGGCGTGCGCTGCCTGCCACTGAGTTTCCTGGCGGTCAATGAGCCATGGAAAATACCACTGCCTCTGCCACCAGAAAACCTGTTGCCATAGGACAGCTGGAAAATCCGGAGCTATATAGAATCCCTACAGTGCTGAAGGCGGCCATTCAGCCCATCGAGTCTGCACCGACCCTCTGAAAGAGCATCTGACCCAGGTCCACAGAGGCAGATGTCTATCTGCAAAACTAACCCTCCCAATTATGTCTAATTGAGTGGCAAGTCTGCAGGTGACCAATTAGGTGGTAAAATTGCCAAGACGGTCCCATGGCAGGTTAGTGGTGGCACAGGACCTGCTATTTGGCCTGGCATCGGGGTTCTGAAATCCACAGTAAAATTCAGTCTCACATTAGAGGTCAATAATCGCTCACCAGAACTTCTGCTGAAAGATCATCGACCTGAAACTTTATCTTGCTCCATGCGTGTTATCAGAACTGTGAATTATTTCAAACATTTTATGTATTTATATTATTAAAGTCACCATTTACAAATCCACTTGTGACATCTTCTAGGACAGAGTGGATGACCGTGTTTGTACATTTCTGGCAAGTAGAGACATCAGTTTTATGATTTTATGGAGATATAATGTCTGCTTTATGTGCTTGAGCAGAATATAGTCCTTGATCCCTTAAACTTTCCTTCCACTTACTCTGGTTTGGTGTCAGTGGAGAACATAAATGGATCTAATAATATGAGGCAGTCTGTTTAAATACTTCAAAGCAGTGTTTACTTTTGCAGCTGGAATCATTCTGATATGCACTCTTCTACCACTTCTAGGTCGTTGGGTCAATTGTCCATGTGAAAATAGGGACAACCATTGAGGACCTCACAACAAGACCGCACAGCGTTACACTGTATATTTATTCTGGCTTGTACCAGACTGTAACGGAGTAACTAACTGATGGGATAATGTTTAGATTTTTAAAATGTCTGATTCTACAAATAATCTCACTTTTATTGAGTCCCATTGGATTTAAGATTTTTGATGAAGTAAAAGTCATGAGACCTGGCTTAATATAATCTCAGCTAATAATAAAGGAAGATCTGACCAGCAGATAGAACACAATAGCTCTACGTAATAAGCCTCAAACATGTGCTGATTATAATGGTTTCAATATACATTGGTGCTTGTGTTATCTTAATTACTTTACTGAGCAGCTGTAAATTGCTGAATTCTCACCAGATAGTACTCTATAATTGACTTTATCACCAACCTTTGATCACATTAGCATTGTTTACCTTCAATACCATAGCCTACATTTAGGATGCAGTAAAACTAAATGATATTCTTTATATGCTCTCGTGCAAACCCAAAAACAATCTCTCGTTACAGCTGCAACTAAATAAAATGCAAAAACACTCAGCTATGTCACCCTTCACACTGTGAACTTAATTTCATTGCAGTGGCAAGTTCATTCAATGAATGTTTCAGGAAAAAATAACTTCAGACGAGGAAGATCAAGGAGATAATGTTGGTGGGCATTCAGAGGGAAGCTGAGAGTGTGGCAAATGGGTTTAAGTTTAAGGTTATTTATTCATGTCACAAGTAAGCTTACATTAACGCTGCAATGAAGCTACTGTGAAAATCCCCCAGTAGCCACACTCCGGCACCTGCTCAGGTACACTGAGGGAGAATTTAGCATGGCCAATGCACCTAACAATCACACCTTTTGGACTGTGGGAAGAAACCTACGCAGACACAGGGGAAACGTGCAGACTCCACACGGACAGGGGACAAAGTAGAAAGGGTTGAGAGCTTCAAGTTTTTAGGTGTCCAGATCACCAACAACCTTGTCCTGGTCCCCCCCTCTCCGCCGACACTATAATTAAGAAAGCCCACCAATGCCTCTACTTTCTCAGAAGACTAAGGAAATTTGGCATGTCAGCTACGACTCGCACCAACTTTTACAGATGCACCATAGAAAGCATTCTTTCTGGTTGTATCACAGCTTGGTATGGCTCCTGTTCTGCCCAAGACTGCAAGAAACTACAAAAGGTTGTGAATATAGACTAATCCATCATGCAACCAGCCTCCCATCCATTGACTCTGTCTACACTTCCCGCTGCCTCAGAAAACAGCTAGCATAATTAAGGACCTCACGCACCCTGGACATTCACTCTTCCACCTTCTTCCGTCAGGAAAAAAATACAAAACTCTGAGGTCATGAACCAACCGACTCAAGAACAGCTTCTGTGAACTTAATTATGTGAAATTAATACATCGGACTTTTGAATGGACGCATCTTGCATTAAGTTGATCTTTCTCTACACCCTACCTTTGACTGTAACACTATATTCTGCACTCTCTCATTTCTTTCTCTATGAATGGTATGCGTTGTTTCTATAGCACACAAGAAACAAAACTTTTCACTGTATAAAATACATGTGGCAATAATAAATCAAATCAAATCAAATCAGGGACCCAAGCTGGGAATTGAACTAAAATTGGGAAACCTGGAGGGGGACGGGAAAGGCCAGATCCATCAGAGAAGTGGCTCAACAGCACTGGTTGTGGGATCAGAAGGTGTAGATGTGCTCTCCCACCCCTCCAGTCCATCAACTTTATCTCAAAATCATGGACCCTTTCATTGGCTGACTCTCCGGTATGTCAACCCGATTGGCTACAGCCAGGAAAAAAATAAAATAGGTCCTGCCATTACATTGGAAAGACCTGTACTTCCAGGCTGCAAATCTTCTCCCTCCTCAGTTATTATCAATGTTATTTTTCTTAATCGGTAAATATGTGTAAATCAAGCATACCACAATTTTATTTCCTCATTATTGGGTGCTCTCTTTTTGTTGATTAGGATAGGCCTAAGGAAATATTATGTACAGCAAATCTCTCAATGAAGCAGAGACTTGATGCTATTTTTATTTCTAGTGTTTTTTTCTTTCAAATACAGGTTTTTGTGGTTTTCTGATGCTTTGTGAAAGAAAAACTATTTCTCATAAATTTTGAGGGTCTCCTTTCATAACATTATGTAATATTTATTAAGAATTAGACAGTTGATTATTTGATGCAAATTCATGAGAGAACTGATAGTAATCGAAGCATTCGCAGAGCAGATATTAAAAGAATTGCCAGGGAAAAGTGAGTTATTAGAGCCAGGCAGCCTGCACCTATCATTATGTCACCAACTGTATCTGTAAGTCCTGGTATTACTATCCAGCAATGACTGTGGGGAAGTGACTCTGAGAGCTCCAGGTCACCAGTGCCATATGCTGCACGGATAGCTGCAGCCAACATACACCATAGCAACAATATGGTTAGTGGCAATTTCACCTCCTCCCTCAACTTGCATGTCCCCGCCTCCTTCCTCAAGCTAGCAAAGGAATCAGGTGCAGTTTCGGCTGTTATGCTCACACAGCGTCGCATGGCTCAGCATTTCACTTCCTTTCTCACTGAATAACAACAGCAGCAGGACAAGGCTGTCCAATGCGGCGTGGTGGCACAGTGGTTAGCACTGCTGCCTCTCAGCGCCAGGGACCTGGGTTCAATTCCAGCCTAGGGAGACTGTGTGGAGTTTGCACCATTCTCCCCCTATCTGCATGGGTTTCTTCTGGGTGCTCCGGCTTCGTCCCGCAGTCCAAAGATCCAGTGGGTTAGGTGAATTGGCCATGCTAAATTGCCCCTTAGTTTCAGGGAGATTAGCAGGGTAAATACACGGGGTTACAGGGATAGTGCCTGGGTGGGATCGTTATTGGTGCAGGCTTGATAGGCCGAATGGCCTCCTTCTGTATTGTATGGATTCTATGTCACCCCAGTGCTACACTTCCTCAAACTTATAAGGACCACTAATGGCATGACTCGCCATGTGAAGAAGTCGCATGGACTCGAAATGGTAATTCTGTTAGTCTCTTCACAGGTGCTGCCAGACCTGCTGAGTTTTTCTAGCATTTTCTGTTTTTATTATAGCCATCCAAACATCAGATTTCTGCTCCTGCTCTGATACAATCACTTTACAGTCAAAACCTGTACATTGTGAGTGATTGACAAGCTCATTAAGCTGTATCCTCATAACGCCTTTTGCAGCTTCCTTTTGTTCCATGCTATCCCATCATGGAAACCGCGAAACAGTCTTCATATTTTGTGAATTGAAGAAGCCAACACATAATGACAGACATATACCAGCCCTGTAGTGGATCCTAATCAGTAAGTGATGCTGTTCTGGAATGTCACTGGATTGGCAATCCAGAAGCCCAGGTCAATCCACCAGGGACAAGGGTTCAAATCCCACCATGGCAGCTGGTGGGATTTAATTTTAATTAATAAAGTCTGAAATTGGAAGCTAATTTCAGTCATGGTGACTGTGAAACTATTGTCAATTATTGTAAAAACCCATCTGGTTCACTAAAGTCCATTAGGGAAGGAAATCTCTTCTCCTTACCTGGTCTGGCCAAGATGTCACTCCACACTCTGCAATGCCCCCCTGAAAGGGAAAGGAAGGATGGGCAACAAATATTGGCCTTGCCAGTGGCACCCATGTCCCATGAAAGAATAGATTTTTTGAAAATGTATTATGCATGTTTAAAAATGTTATGTACCAAGGCTTTCAATTGTAGCTTTCAAGTCTACAATCAATGTCAATTGAAATTGTAAAATTTCTAATGCAAATACAAAAATCCCAACATTCTGCTGAAAGATTTTTGAATTATACACAGAGGAAATCTAAAACTAAAACAAACATTTTTCACCAGGGGTAAACTGCAGCTTTACACAAATAATACAGACAAATAAAATCTAGACACATTACTGTGTAGGTCTGAAGTGTCCAGATTCAAGCAGTGAAACATTTATACAAACAGAGATTATGAACAAGACTTACACGGTGGTACCCCAGCGGCTGCAGCATGGTTGGTGGAAGGCTGTTGGCTTTTACTGGGGGAGACTCACAGGGCAACCTTACACAACTCTGGAAAGCCTGGCTTTGGACTCTATCACCACTGCATGGGCAACAGGAGTCTGGACTGGTTGGTTAACAGGCAACAGCCAGGACATTGGCAGAGTGCCATGGTGGAGGGCAAATGTCGTCTTCCTGAGAGAGGACAGTACAGTTGTGCTCCGTGGAGCCACATCCCCTGAACCAGGGGAATGCCACAGCAATCCGAGTAAGCTGCTGCAGGATAGATTATTGGACTACTCCGAGATCCTGCAAGCCTCTTTGAGCACTGGCATCTGCAGTCATGAAGGCAGCAACCTGAGCATGTGTGACAACAAGCTGAGCTTGTGTGACTTCAGTCTGAGATTCCAGCACTCAGATGTTGCATTGCTTCTGTATGTGTTGCACTTGAAGCTGAGACATCGGCCATCTGACGCTGAATGATGGTTGAATTTATATGTGTTCTCATGGAGTTAGCCATCCATTACATCCAGTAAAGTATGGACTCCAAGCTGTGCACAAATCCCTGCAGAAGGTTTGTGCCAGACTGCTCCAAGCCCCTTGGCAGTGACTGCAGATTTTTCTGGTCAGCCTGCCAATGCACCATGCTTAATGATGCATAACCATCAGCATTTTCCTGTACACTTCTCAATCACAGTCCTCAATCTGAGTCCTCTGAAGCAGAAGTTGTGTGTGACCTTGCCCTTCAGTGAGCTGGCATCGGCCTGACCCTTTCCCCAACCCAGCTTGCAAAGCATTTATGACTGTTGATCTCACCACATAAATAGTGAGCAGTATATGTATACTGCAGAGTGTGGATGTGAGGCTTGCAACTATATTGTGTGAGGATGAGGTGAAGCAATGGGTGAAAGGTATGAATTGTGACTGATCGAGATTGTTGGTAGATGAGTGAGAGGATGGGCAGGTGTAGTGAACTGAACATTACTTGGAGCCAGTGATTAGTTATAATGATATGGTGTTTGAAGGTTAATTCACTGATCTTGAGGATTTGGCGTAAAAACATAAACGACCTCCTGCATTGCATCCATGTCCTTGGGTTATACTATTTGTATTGACCACTGTGGCATTGACTTTTATGCCCTTTTCAGCATTTGTCTTAAGGATCTCTTGGCCCCCTTTGGAAACAGAACATTTCTCTTGCTGACCACCTTCTGTGCCAAAGACTCCAGTGCTGTGCCAAAGGATCCTGGAGCACTGTCTAAGCGATCATACCTTAATTCACTGTTCTTGCAGCTAACTGCCTTCCCCAGCTACCTCCACCAATTGCTCCAGCCAGAATGCACCTCCTCTTTAAGAGCTAGCTGAGCAGGCTAGCATTAAGCAGTGTGCACTTTGCATGAATGTGGGACCCTGTGCTTGCTCATTATAATTAACAGGTAGCACTAAGTTTAACGCTGCGAGTGCAAGTTAATCACACATTGCTATGCCGTGCCCATTTTCGGGTCTTATCAAATTTTGTTCCTAGCATCGGTAACAACACAAATGGTTGTCTATTAGACTCCTTTGCACTGATTCAATACAACACCACATTTTCCACTTCCTTTTCTTTATGTCTGACAATGCTACAAATATAAAATTGTTTTCTGTTACATCAAAGTCTTTGTGGTTATCCAGACAATTTCCAGTCATACAGCGAACAAAAGAATGAAGTCTGTGTTGACAGAAAACAATGAGAGACTCGATGAAATATGTGGGACAGAAACATATTGAACCGTTTAGGTGCTTAGCTTGGGTGGTTCATATGACTTTTTGTTCTAGATGTGTGTGCTATGCAGTTATACCCTGAATTTAAATCAGAAATCATTTATATTACTGGATTCAGCACAGCAGGATTACGATATATCTCTAGCCGTGTAAATAGAGAATGACAGAAAGATCTAAAGTGTTAGCATGGGACTGGATAACAATGGTTAGAAATCCCACAGTTTGCTCATTTCTTCCTTGGTTTGAATCAGGTTTTTTTTAAGAACAGTCCCATGCAGCCCTGACACTTATAAGACAATTAGGTAAATTTTTGAATTCACTACTGAGTGCTAATCAATGGATAGAAATACAGAGGATTGTGTAAGGGATATGTGGTCCTTTCCACTAAATTTCATCCGAAGAGATGAGGAAAGTTTACCCCATTGGTTCTTTCCATTTGTGGGATATCAATCTTATTATTTAACTCATAATCCCATGCTTTTATCTTCCCATAGTGAATCATATCAGAATGTTCAATGATGTCTCATCATTTGCAAACACAATGGGCGCAATCTGACAAAAAAAATTCTAAGTGCCGAATGAGTGACAAAACGGGAGAGAATTGCAGCGGTTTTCTCGGTGAGCCGCGAGTTGCAATCTTACAGCACTCAGTGCAAAAGAAGAGCCCAGATATGATTCTCGCCAGTAGGAGGGGGCGAAGCTTAATCTCATCACTGAAGTCGGCTGCAGATCGCTTGGGGTGCCATTGCACAGGCAATCACTCCCTGTGCCTGTCCCTCCCCCACTCCACCCCCCTCATTGATCAACCCCCATGTTCAGCAGTGGGGCTGAACTTTGCAAACATCTACAGAGCTCTCCCCCTTGTCTCCAGCCTTGCAGAACTTCCTGCTTCTCCCACCCAGCGGAGCTCCCCCCTTGCCTTCCCCCCTGTCATTGCCCCACCACTACTCAGGCCCCACCCCCTTTTCACTGCCCCTGGCATAGTTATGGTGCCTGGAGGGCACTGTCAGGGTACCTGGTGGGCAGTGCCAGGATGCCCAGTAGGCAGTACCAGGTGGGCACCGCTCATCAACAAGGGAGGAAACATCTAAGAGCCCAAAAATGGCTGTGCTGAGTGCGTTAATGACATTTAAATCAGCTTTGTGCCCAATTGCGCCCACAAAACACCATTAGGAATTTGGCTCTTGGCGCAACACCACACGCTACCTTCCTGGCTTGCTGCGCCAATCGACCAGCCCAACAGGTGGAATTCTTCCAATTTAAGTCCTATGGTGGTGGCAGGGGCAGGGATGGGGAATGTTACCCGCTGCATCTGCCTTCTTGAACCATTGCAATCCATGTGGTGTAAGTACATCCACAGTGGTGTTTACAAGGGAGCTCCAGGATCTTGACCCAATGACAGGGAAGGAACATTACAATAGAGCATGACTTTAAAGGGAAGTTGCAGGTGGTGGTGTTCCTATGCATCTGCTATCCTTGTCCTTCTAGGTGGTACAGGTTGCAAGTTTGGAGGGTGCTGTTGATAGTAAATTACTGCAGTGCATCCTGCACACTGCTGCCTCTGTGCGTAGGTGGTTTATGGAATGTCAGTTAAATGGGCTGCTTTGGCCTGGATGGTGTCAAGCTTCTTGAGCGTTGTTGGAGCTGTACTTATCAAAGCATTGGAGAGTATTCCATTACACTCCTGACTCGTGCCTTGTAGATGGTGGACAGGCTTTGGGGAGTCCCCAGCCTCTGACCTGCTCTTGGCCAAACTAAATTCTCCCTCAGTGTACCTGAACAGGCACCAGAGTGTGGCAACTAGAGGATTTTCACAGTAACTTCACTTCAGTGTTAATGTAAGCCTACTTGTGACACTAATAAATAAACTTTAAACTTTAAGTATTTATTATGGGCTTCGTTCAGTTTTTGGTCAATGGTAACCCCCAGGGCATTGATAATGGGGATATATAGTGGGGATTCAACTAGAAGGTATCCACACGATTTGATGAAATTATATTTACAAATTTTACCACCCCTGCCCCAATTTTCTCATTTCCTGAAAACATTGTGGCTAACTTTCTTGTGGTCCTGGTTTTGAGCTCCAGTGAAGCACTACAGACCCAAAGTACACAGTCCAGACTTATTCAGGTTTGCAGACACTGGTCATTTGCACAGTGCTGATGCATCCTTGGCAGTGGCCTATCAATTAATTTCAGGGCCTCATGCCAGTTCATTTCCCTGCGTACAGGTAGCCCTTCTATACTTCACTGAGTGACCATTTTTTGTCATGCTCTGTACTTATGAAATATGAAATATGTGGGGTTACGGGAATTAAACATGGGTGGGATTGTGGTTGGTGCAGACTTGATGGGCTGAATGGCCTCCTTCTGTATTGTAGGGATTCTCTGGGATTCTATTCTATGACTTCGAGTGTTGGAGGCTATTCCAGAGTATTGAATCATGACAGCTGGGACTCAGGAGGAAACTATCCACAGATTGTGTATTATCCAGAATTGTCACGAGGCTGGAATGGGAAAATGCTGAAGCTAACTGCGGTACAATATTCATAACTCAACTAGAGTGAATTTAATATAGAGCAAGAATCTCTCAGGTGGATTGGCCATGCGTCTTAGTGTCAGGGGATTAGTGGGATAAATACGTGTGGTTATGGAGATAGGGCCTGTGTGGGATTGTTGTCGGCACAGATTCGATGGGCAATGGCCTCTTTCTGCACTGTAAGGATTCTATGATTCTATTCAAACCTGCAAAACTGTATCAGTGCCTGGTCACAGAGCTGCTTAATGGTGCGTGTTGATGAAGAGTGAAAATATTCTCACCTTGCACTTATTTGAATGAAACTGTCTGACTGTACCACATTTTGACTTCAGACTTATAACATTCCATATTTCAATTCTCCTATAAAGGAGCAGGAGCAGACCTGTTTGCTCAGATATATTTAATTATAAGTTAATTTCTTATTTTATCCAGTGTCACTTAAATACCACAAGTGACATCAGCTAAATATGTTTCCTCTTTAAAAGCTTCCTGCCGTCTGGCCTTCAAAGCATACCTGGCTCATTAGAAAATTCCCAAGTGTTGCCACTCTTCCTTCGCTTGACTATGGCTGTAACGTTTCTGAATCTCACCTGCTGTACTCCATTGGCTGGGATCAGTGTATCACAGAGTCTGTCATAGGCAATAGAACTCTGATCTGGACAAATAGATTTGCTGAAACCGATTAAATAGGCTACAACAACACATTACAAAAAAAAATCAATTTGGACAGGAACTAACCAGTAACAATCACAAAGAGACACTTTAGATTTTCTGTTTGAAGTATTCCTCTTGTGAGCTATTATGGAGTGGTCATCTCTTTGGTTGAATCTATTTGGTAATCACTTTGAAGCCCTGAATAATAAGGTTCATCTCATGGCAACCGCATCAGTCCTAAAATAATCTGTGCAACAGAAGATTAACACTGAAATGTAGCTGATTAGATTCTTCAGAAGTTCCACTTCAGTTTTAAAATAATACATTTTCTCAGCCTATCTTGAAGGAAAAATCTGTTGACTAATTTGGATTTCTTCCATGTAGATTTTCTAGATCTTTTTGAATGCAATGCCTATAGTTACTGGTTTCTTCCTTATATTTTCATCTTTTTTGCTGCTGTGCCAGTTTTTGGTCAATGTATTTTCATCTCCATTTCTCACAGCAATCAAACAACAGCCTGTTTAAGTAAAAGCCCCCTTCACCTCATGTTAGGGGAGCCTGTGTGCTGTGTGCCTGTTGCCATGAGGCTATGCTTCTTTTTATTGAAAATCTGGCTTTTAATTTTCTACAATGGGCTCACTGCCACAAGTCCCCCATGACTGGGATAAAGGATTAAGTTCCTTCCTGTTCTCTACCAGAGACTCACCCAAATTAATCCACCGGTTTTTACTCTGTTTGAATTGGTTTACAGACTCCACGTGGGAGGTCCTCTGAAATCAAAGAGATTTTTAGAACAGAAGAAAGTGGAAATCTCCATGTCAGCCTACGTGACCATGTTCTGTGAGCAGCTCACGAGAGCCTGTGACATGGCTCGAGAGTACTTAATCCCCCAAACCGCTATAAAAGGAGCAGACAAAAATGCAGGGCAAGACCTTTTCAGCCAGGAGACAACGTGCTAGTGCTACTTCCAACACTGAGTGAATCCCTAAAAGCCCAGTTTAGTGGCCCGTATAGAGTCGCACAGAAGTTTGGGGAAATGAGCTATCTAACTGACACCCCAGACCACAGGGTAAAGCATGTCAACCTGGTAAAACAATATCACAGCCAAGAAGGAGACAAGGAGGTAATGGTCTGTCCAATAACAACAGACCTGGAGTATGAAAAAAACGATGAAGGCGAATTGGGGGGAGTTATGAGTGAGGCCTAAATTGAACCCTTACTGTCTGACTATCAAACACAGAAATTCTAGTGAATTTGGACACATTTGCCCACCTGAATGCAGAACAGCGAGGAGACCTGAAAAAGCTGCTCACTGCATTTAAAAGCATCTGCACCATTTTAGCTCAACATGACGTGGATATGGGAGAGGCCCCTCCCATTAGGTAATATCCTCACAGTCTGGGCCCAGAAGAGTTGACCCAGGCTCGGGAGGAGATTAATTATATGCTGGAGCATCATCTAATCAAGCCTGGCTGCAGTCGATGGAGCTCCCCAGTTGTGCTCGATCTCAAGCTGGATAGCTCCACAAGACTTTGCATTGACTACTGTAAAGTTAATGTAGTGACCAGAGCTGACTTCTCCCCAATTCCTTGCCTGGAAGACTGCAGAGATAGGACAGGTAAAGCAGCCTACATTAAATAGAGAGATTTACTCAACAGGTACTAGCAAGTTCCCTTGACCGCCTGCATGAAGGAAATCTCTGCCTTCATAACTCTGGATGGATTATACCATTGTTGAGTCATGCCATTTGGACTTAGAAATGCCACATTCAACTTTCAAAGGCATATTGGTTGGCTTATCCAATTGTATGGTGTCCCTAGACAACCTCCTAGTGTACAGTGACACCTGAGAAATTTACTTCGAACAACTGGAAGCCCTCTTCCAGAGGTGACTGTCAGCTGATCTAGTGGTCAATCTCACAAAGAACAAGTTCTTAAGTGCTCAGGTGTCCTACCTCAGACACATAGTGGGTAAAGGACTAGTACTACCCAGAATTGCAAAGATACAAGCAGTAGTACAGTTTCCTATTCCCATAACAAAACAATCATGAGATTTTTAAGGGTAAGTAGGTTCTACTGCAAGCTTGTCCCAAACTTTAGCACTACAGCTGCCCAGCTGACAGACATAGTCCAGAACATTGGAATAGTTGTTTCTGGAGGTAACAAAACTATAGAGTGTTTCAACTGCAGATGGGAGGGACAAAAAGCATAGTTTAATTAAAATCATTCTAATCTTAAACTCTAGCCCTACATTCTCAATGCATGATTCATAAGGTTCAAATTATCCTGTGGAAATGCAGGAAACCAAATGTTTTCAAGCTAATTTTCATGCCATAACATATGGTATGATGAAATATCTTATGACCTTACAAGATTTGGCAGTATCCAGCTCTTCTCACATAGGACTGGAGGCCTTTCTTATAAAGGCATTTCTAAGCTGGAAATCAACGTGCATTAGACGGAAAGCTGGAAAGTTATCAACTTAAAAAGTTTGAGCATTTAACTTAATACTTTTGGTTATGTGGTTCCACTAGTTAATTAAAATCAACAAAATATTTCAAGTTGTTTAATATTATTTTACGAGTTTAGAGTAAAAGTGATTTTTGCAAACACTGCAGCAGCTAAGCTGCAAAAAATTATATCCACATAAGGAATACAAATAAAATTATTGCAGCCTTAGAAAGACACTCCCAGTGCACTGCCTCCTGTTCTTAGTGTTTTGGTCAGAGTAGTTTGTATTAGCTACCTTAGCAACATGAAAAATATCCAGACAAGTCTGCTAAGAAGACTTTTAAACATCTGGAGTGATTTGTTGAGATTTTGGATGTTGTGCATACTATAATTTGTCGGAATTCTTGGCTTTATACCCACCCCTTTGAATCAGCAACAAGGGTACTCGGAGCACTTAATTTCTTTGCATGACTTTAAGAAATGTGGAACTGTAGGATGTGGAAAGTATGCATCACAGCATAAGGAACATTTCAGCAACGGTATCCCAAACATTCTGAAAATGCAACTGGATGCATAGATGAAATATATTAATTGTAGGAGAGGATAATAACAGCAAATAAAGAAAAACTTGTTTAGGTTTTAAAAGGATATAAAACTGTGATGAGAATACTAGGTGGGATTTTAACTCCTTCAACCCTGAAACTTTTATAAAGAGCACCATAGGAATACTTACGCAAATGCATGAGGTTGCAGTTATGGAAATTGACAGGTACTTTTGGAGCTGTCTGTTATAAAGCCATGTTTTATACCAAAAATGACATGTATTTATTTAGCTGAAAACCACAGGTTGAGTTTCGACTGCAATAACATTTCTGTAACATAAAACAACCACTTCTAAGATGGTAAAACAATATGCATGATGGCAGCTCACAAACTCCAATGTCATTACAATGGAGTCAGCCTATCTAGAAAAGCTCATCAGAGGCAATGACCTAGAAAGAGTGTGATGAACTATTTCCTGACCAATTCTCAAAACATCCAGACAATTGCTTGTGTATTCAACTTGGCGGGAACCAAGCATTAGATACATTGAACAGTGAACTCTGGTTGAGAAGGGAACTTATCCAACCATAATTTAATCATGTAAACCATAGCACTGGAATCAACTTGCTATGACCATGTTTGAGTAACTGGTCAGGTGGTGAGAGAAGATAAATGTGATGAGTCAACTAACCCTCTTTTGTGTTTAGCAAACTGCTTTTCTTCAGGCCATGGGTCAGAAGCAGAAAAAACACTGAGGAAGTGAAATCCTGAGTGAGGCACTTTCTCTTTTTCCATCGATCCTGCAAGCCATAGCCCTGCCTGCTGTTTGGCCATCCCCACTCCCCAGACAGTGGCAGAGATTTCACCATCTTCTGTTCCTAATTTGGTAATTAAGAATTTGTATACATTGGAGATTATGAATCTTATTTTTATTTTTAACTTGACAGAGATTTTCAAGACGAAATTAACTCATTTGGCTCCAAGCCGCATGTATTATTTTGTGTTTTGTTTTAAATAGGTGGCTCATGAATTACAGAAAATAAACAAGTCTAACAGCTTCAAGACTTCAAGATTGTTTATCACAACCTAGTGATAATTGAGACCGTATAACAGTGTGCATAAATATTAGCAAACAGGAAGACAGGTAAGGAATGGGGAATTTTCAATCGGAGATAAATAAAATAAAAAATAGATATGTTTCTATGAATTAAAAAGAGAGAATAACACAGGAAAATCATGTACAGTGTGGAGTGATTAAAACAAAACTAAAATTCAAAAAATTGGCAAGTGATCAAACTGAGTTACCAGCACCAAAGAAAAGCAGGAGAAATATCAAACATACATTAGGAAGTGAGATTAGAAAGGTTAATAACAAGAGTCAAAGAATAAACCTGGTAATAAGGGTGCGAACAACAGTTGTGAAAAAAAAAACACCTTGAATTCCGATTTGACAAAATCCCTAGGTTTTTTTGAACAAGTGGCTAATTGGGTAAAGGAAATGTCGCGGATGTAGCTAATATGAATTTTCTCTAGACTTCCAGTCAGCGTTTGTCCTAGAAATTCAAACATGCCATTGAAGAAACAGTAGCAAGATGGATAAAAAGTTAATTGATGGACAGCAAAGTTTAATTAGTTGAGTGAAAAGGATTAGGGATGATTTTCAGCCTGCGTTCGCCATCAATGGCCTGACTTTGGCACTCAGTGGAACTCAGGATTGCCTCTCTTCAACAGCAGCAAAAAGATGTCATATCTGTTAAAGATGGCCACCCACCCTTGAGAACTGCTGTACATTCAAAGGGCTCGGATCTCAGCCACACCATCGGTAGCTGTGACCACAGTTTGGCCAACACTTAGAGGAGGAAGATGCATCAATAACCGTATGCCCTCATGACCAAAGGTCTGGGAATGCCAGGGCCAATCAGGCAGGGAGGTTTGATGAAGACAGTATTACTGCGAGCGAGGCCATTGACAATGGGTGGGGGCTCCTCAGTTGGCCAAATAACACCGAAGTAGGAGCCCCTCCTCCCAACCCAGGTTCCCCCTGCTGCT
This sequence comes from Mustelus asterias, assembly GCF_964213995.1. NCBI lineage: Eukaryota > Metazoa > Chordata > Chondrichthyes > Carcharhiniformes > Triakidae > Mustelus > Mustelus asterias. The sequence continues at coordinate 42,973,264 of NC_135814.1, read as the reverse complement.
GGTTAAATGGCAGCAAAGACAATGTAAGTGACTCAATTGGAGCTCTGTGAAGGAGGGCTGTCCATCACCTTCCCCACCACTGGTAGGATGGCATGGTGGTGAGAAGGTGGAGGGCAGGCCACCTCAGCCTTCTTGTGGTAATTTACGGAGCCCCACCAAACAATGCATCTCACTCTAAAAAGTCCGGTAAAATATCGTCACTTCCTTAAAAAAAATGAAAATAAATCATGTTGGGGCTACGGGGATGGGTGGGATTGTTGTCGGTGCAGACTCGATGGGCCAAATGGCCTCCTTCTGCACTGCAGGAGTTCTATGGTTTTATGATCAGGAGAATGATATTCCTGATAGCATGAGATAAATAGTGGGGATATAATTCAACATAAATTGAATAATTCAAGCCGGATAAACAAGTGCAAAGGGATTTGTGAAAAGCAGGTCAAACATAATCAACTTATTGCAGCTTTTGCAATGTTACAGTGAAACAGATTTAAAATACTAAAGGGAATCATAAATGTTCCTGTGGAGAGGTATGGGAGGGGGGAACATCCGGTTATATAATAATTATGTTGCAATAGCTAAATGACAATTGGACTGATTCCTAATTAAAATAAAAGGATATGGTTTTGAGTAGGAAAATGATGAATGATGGCAGCATGGTGGCACAGTGGTTAGCACTGCTGCCTTATAGCGCCAGGGACCTGGGTTCGATTCCAGCCTCGGGTCACTGTCTGTGTGATGTTTGCACATTCTCCCTGTGACTGTGTGGGTTTCCTCTGGGTGCTCTGACTTCCTCCCACAGCCCAAAGATGTGAAGGTTAGGTGGATTGTCCATACTAAATTGCCTCTTAGTGCCCATGATGTGTAGGTTAGATGGATTAGCCATGAGAAATGTGTGGGGTTATGGGGGTAAGGCAGGGGAGAGGACCTGTGGAAGACACTCTGTCAGGGAGTTGGAGGCCAAATGGTCTCTTCCGCACTGTATGGATTCTATGATGCTATGAATACTGAAACAGAACTTGAATGATTGCTAAGCTGGATGGGCTGACAGGCTTTCTTGTCTTTCTGTTCTACTGTGGAGAGGTTGATGCAAAATTCATGGAAGTCAAACAAAATGACTGCTGCAGCTACAATTCTGTATAAGATGCCAAACTATCTCCACAGATTATGAAGAAAAAGGTCTGATACAGGAGAAACAAATCAAACTCGGTCTTTGTCAGTGTATAACATCTAAATCAGACCTGTCGCGCACAATTGAGTCCTTCTGTCAATCACTTCTAACTGGTCCTCTGTTCAAAACCCGTCATCAGAATGATAGTTATGGAAGTGGCACCCATCATATTAAGCAGTAAAGCTAAGCCTTCTGTTAGCTCTGTGACTTCACATGTCAAATGTTATTATTTAAATGACAATGCCTTGAAGTAAAACAAGCACAAGTCTGCGTCAATTGAGCATAAGCACTAGAAATATTCAAACTTCGTCCTTGGTGGGTCATAAATGTAAATGCTGGGATTTCTATTTTAATAACTTGTTTGTAAACAACAGGCAATGCGATAATGAAAATAGGCTGTCCTACACTTGGTCTGTGACTTTCGACTTCATATTCAGCATTAGAAAAAAGAATGGAATAAATATACACACCCTGATGCTAAGAATGCAAGTTACACCAAGTGTGCCCAATGTTGCTGGATGCTGGCTCTTGCAGGTTTCTCTTTGATTTTCACAAGATTGAGTAACTTACATGGGTTAATGAACGTCATCAATTACATTACATTCATAAAGACTTGCATATGCTTAACCGTACCCTCACATCCATCTTTGATACCCTAGTCCCCATTAAAACCATGGGCCTGATTTTACCATTTTCATTCTAAGTGCTGAATCTGATTCTGGATCTGGTGAGAGTAGAGGAGGCAGGGATGATGATTTAACACAAAAGTTTGTAATGGAGAAAAAAAGCCAAATGTTATCAACCCCAGATGATCCTGGAATAGTGAGCAGCTTTGGCAGATGGGAACAGGACTTGTTTTGGTGGTTCACACAGATCTGGAGGTAAATGGGTAAATCTGTTGTCCACTAAGTTTGTTCAAGTTTGCATACCTGGAATTTATGAAAGCGGGGATGAAGAGTGTCGCAGTGGAATGACCAGGATGAGAGAGAGCGTCATGGGGCCCTATTTTACCAATGCTATTCAGATCGGACTTGGGAATCTGCTTTCAGACGCCCCCATACGCATTTAGCTTGAAAAAAAAATCGCGGGTCCCATTCGCGCTGTGGGCAGGGCTTAGCGCGCCCGAAACGATCGGAGCTCTGAACTGCACATGCGCAGTTAGAAAAAAATTTGAAAAAGCGCCCCCGTGTCAGATCGCTCCCGGGCCACAGAAAGCGGAGAAAGCGGCCCGGGAGTGAATAGCGGGAGCGATGGTCCCCACAGACATAATTGTCCCCTTTATCCACCAACCCCTCCCACTAGCCAGACCGATCATGACTCCCTGCCCCCTTCCCCCGCCACTGATCACCCACAAAGTGGCAGCAGACCCCCTGCTCCCCTCCTACCAGAGATCTATCTGCCCCCCCCCCCCCACCAGTGACCAATTGAGCCTCCCCCCTCCCTAACTAGAGATACATCTTACCCGCCTCCCCCCCCCCCCCGCCCCCCTCCCAGAGAATGATCTGGCCTCACTCGCCCCCCAGAGGAACATCTGACCCCCCATCTCCTCCCTCCCCACCAGACAACGATCAGCCCTCCCCCCCATCACCGCCAGACAACAATTGGCCCTCCTCCCCCCCCCCCCAGACAACAATCGGGCCTCCCCAGCCCCCCAACACCAGACAATGATCGGCCCTCTCCCCCCTCTGACTAGACAACGATCTGCCCTCCCCACCCCCACCCCCGATCACCAGACAACGATCAGCTCTCCCTCCCCCCAACCATAAAACGATCGGGCCTCCCTCCTCCACCCCCCCCCCCCCCCCCCCACCAGAGATACATCTGTCCCGCCTCCTCCTCCTCCTCCCCCCCCCCCCCCCCCCCCCCCAACCAGACAACGATCTGGCCTCACTCCCCTCCTCCTCCAACCAGAGAATGATCTGACCCGCCTTCCTCCTCCCACACCCCCACCACTAATCTGAGTCAGAGAGCCGTTGGAAGCTCTGAACACGCCTCTTCAGCAGCTGGAGCGCCCGATTCAGACTTTTATTCAGCAGGTTCATTTCAGCCCGATTCCGGATCGGCGAACATGGTGATAAAGGGGGAAATGCTGATAAAGTTGGGTGGGCAGTTCATTAATCCAATTTAAATGCTTCCAAATGCATTTAAATCGCTGTTGTGCCCATTTCGGGCGCGAATCAGATCGCAGCCATTCCCAGGTCTCGGTAAAGTGGCCATCTGCGCGGACGCGGGCGCGGATCACGTTAATGGCCTCACACCCAACTTTATCATGTTTTCGCAATGGTAAAATAGGGCCCCATGACGCTCTCTCTCATCCTGGTCATTCCACTGCGACACTTTTCATCCCCGCTTTCTTAAATTCCAGGCATGCAAACTTGAACAAACTTAGTGGACAACAGATTTACCCATTTACCTCCAGATCTGTGTGAACCACGTAAACAAGTCCTGTTCCGATCTGCCAAAGCTGCTCACTATTCCAGAATCATCTGGGGTTGATAACATTTGGCTTTTTTTCTCCATTACAAACTTTTGTCTTAAATCATCGTCCCTGTCTCCTCTACTCTCACCAACAATAACAAATGGCGAACTCATTGTCACCAAGATCTGGACCATCTAATCAGTTGCCTGTCACTTCCCTCAACCCCCCTAGACCAGCTAGTCAAATGTCCTCTGTGTTTGCCCCTGATTTGCCCGTGACAAGCACTTTTCTCCTGCTTCTCTCCCTTCATGCCCTCTCTGAGTTGATCTTACCAATGAAACACGCTGCCTGCTCCTTCAATCCTACTCCTATTAAGCTGTTGATCACCCCATTTTACTGACATTGTTAACAGCTCTCTCTCCCTATTGATTCTGTCCCCCCCTCCCTCAAATCTGCTGTCATCACCCCTCTTCTCCAAAAAAAACCCCCTTGACCCTCTATCCTTTGCAAACTACTACCTCAGCTTCAACTTCATGTTCTCCTGCAAAGCCCTGAGCATATTCATTCACAGGATGTGGGCTTAGGCCAGCATTTTTATTACATATCTCTAATTTCTCTGAAGAAAGGATTGGCTATAATTGCTTCCCGAGCCAGTGGTGTCTACATTCTGGGAATAACTGTCAACTGTCTGAGGCCGAACCAGACTGTTCACAAACCTGAGGGTCATATTTGACCCTGAGATGAACTTCTAACCACATATCCACACCTATTTCCACCTCCATGCAAGTCCCCGACTCTGCCCGGCCTCAGCTCATCTGATGGTGAGACTCTCTTATACGTGTTTGTTACCTCTAGACTTGACGATTCCAATGTACTTCTGGGTAGTCTCCCATGTTCTAAACATGAGGCCTTCAAAATTCTGCTCACCATGTCCTAAATCGCACCAAATCCTGTGCACCTAAAATGCTGTGCTCCACGACTTACGTTTGTTCTCCGGTTAAGCAACGCCTCAATTCTTATTTTCAAATCCCTTCCTTTCACACCATTCCCAATTTCTGTAATCTCCCCAAAGGCCCACAGCCCTCCAAAATATCTGCACTCCTCTAATTCTGGCCTCTTGAGCATTTCCACTGGTGGCTGAACCTTTGGTTGCCTCAGCCCCAAGCTTTGGAATATCATCACTATTTCTCTCTGACTCTCTCCACGCCTCTTTCCACATTTAAGATGCTCCTTAAAACCTACTTTTCTGAACAAGCTTCTGACCATCTGTCCTCATATCTCCTCATGTGGCTTGGAGTCAAACTTTGTTTGATAACTCCCCTCTGAAATGCCTTGGGTCATTTTACTCATAAAGGCACTATATATATACAAGTTGGTGCTCTTGTCATTAGCTAGTAGAAACCTGGAATTGGTAAAGTTCAGTTAACCCTGATCACTTTAGTCTCTCTCTCTTGATGTCACAGACATTGATCATAGAATCATCGAATTATATAGCAGAGGACCATTCAGCCCACTGTTCCTGTGCCAGTTCTTTGAAAGAGCAATCTAATTGTTCCTCTTCCTCTGCCCTTTCCTCAGAACCCTACTCATTTCACCTTCAAGTATTCATCTAAGTTTCTCTTGAAAGATCTTACTTAATTTGCTTCTTCAACCCTATCAGACAGCGTATTCCAAATCATAACAAGGTGCTGCATATATTTTTAGAGTCCCGACATTGCAGAGGAGGCCATTCGGCTCATCGAGCCTGTACTGCCAACAATCCCATTGAGGCCCTATCCCCGTAACCCCACACATTTGCCCTGCTAATCCCCCTGACACTAAGGGGCAATTTAGCATGACCAATCCACCTAACCTGCATATCTTTAGAGTGTGGGAGGAAACCAGGGGACCCGGGGGAAACCCACGCAGACACGGGGAGAATGTGCAAACTCCACACAGTCACCCATGACCGGAATTGAACGCGGGTCCGTGGTGTTGTGGGGCAGCAGTGCTAACCACTGTGCCACCGTGCCGCCTTCATTTAACCTCTGGTTCTTTTGCCAATTCATTAAATTGGTGTCCCTGGTTACTGATCCATCTGCCACTGAAAATAGCATCTCATTTACTCTATCAAAACCATTCCTGAATTTGAATATCTCTATTAAATCTCCCCTTAACCTGCTCAATCCCAGTTTGCCTAGTCTCTTCATTTAACTGAAGTCCCTCATTCCTGATATCATTTCAATAATTTTCCTACATACTGTCTCTAAGGTATGTACATCCATCTGAAAAGGTACTGCCCCAGACGTGGACACAATATTGCCATTCCTTTACTGTCGCTGGGACAAAATCTAGGAGCTCCCTTGCTAACAGCATTGTAGGTGTACCTACACCACATGGACTGCAGCGATTCAAAAAGGCAGCTCACCACCACTTTCTCAAGGGCAATGAATGGTGGCCTAGTGAGCAATGCCTACATCCCTTGAATGAATAAAAAAAGCTGTGGTCTAAGCAGTGATTCATTAAAGTTTTGTACAACATCAGGTATCTACAGTTCACCAATTAGATCATAATGAGGCCCAAAGCCCAATATTGGAGGGGGGGGGGGGGAGGAATTCTCTGGGATCATTCACCCCAGCCATGAATCCCAATGGGCCGCTAAATGGGGTGAGAGGATCAAATCAGGATTCCTGCTAGGTGTCCAGCCCAGCCCGAGTCTCCCCCCCATCACTGTTGCCGTGGAAATCAGCTTCTTGTCCAGATTGGGCAAAAACCTGATTAAAACGAATTTAAATACATTTTAATGTGATTCGCCCTATTCAATGGACTCCCACATTTCTCCCCCAACTCCAAGCTGGAAATCCTGCGGGCAACAATTACACCACAGAGACATGGACCTGGTGCTGTGGACTCCAAGGTCCCACTGCCTGGCTGGGGTTGGTGGGGCGGGGGGGGAGGGGGGGGGGGGGGGTTGGTGTTTGGTGATCTCTCAAGGGATCTGGGATTTAAAGTGGCACAAGCCAACAAGACAACGCGAAAGCAGTAAGCGCTCTTCACTGTCAGGAGAACAGCTGCTTGCCGTTTCCAGTGGGGCACATGCCTGGATCGCTCAGGGCGTTATTCCCATGAGGGGAAAGATACTCATTTAAATGAGCTCGATAGGATGAGGCTGGCAGTGCCAGTGCCAGCAGGAATCTCTCCGACTTTCCCTCTGGCATCAATTCAGGAGAATTGTGTCCATTGGCCGGAATTTTACCGTCCCGCCCGCCACAGGAATCGGAGCGGGCGAGGGGCGGATCATGGTCATGGAAAGCTCTGTTGACCTTGAGCGGGATTTTATGGTTTCAGGACGAGTGAGGCAGTAAAATCCTGCCCATTATGTGTGCCTCGGAGTTATACATTCAGCCACAGCAATTGTTCTCTGTGAATCACACTGGAAAGGTGCATTGTTAACATATAAATCACTAATAGCAGGATTTTCCATGCCTCCTGCGGTGTGTTTCATGGTGGAGGAGGTGGCCCACCATTGGCTGTCAACAGGGTTTTCTATGCACCCCCCGCTGCCAGGTTGGGGTTCGCCGCCGGCGGGACCGGATGATCCTGCCAGCGAGAACAGCCAGAAAATTCCAGCCTAAGTCTTGGTGAATATCAAATAGTAAGGTTCAGGGGCCCTAAAGCCATTGGGTCAGAGAGGTTTACAGCATGAAAACAGGTCCTTCGGCCCAACTTGCCCATCAGCTGACGAAGAATCATTTAGAATCGAAACATTGGCTCTATTCTTTCCCCACAGATACTGTCAAACCGGCTGAGATTTTCCAGCATTTTCTGTTCTTGTTTCAGATTCCAGCATCTGCAGTATTTTGTCTTTATACTGGAGTAATTCTCAGTGCCAATGTCATGCTCATAGAAATGCATGGTTTTATGACATGTCACTAAAAGTACTCAAAAAGCATATGTTCATTCTGCCCTAATTAATGTTCAATTGCAGGCTCAAGGCCGAGTTCATTCAGATAATAAAATTTACCCTTTAATGGCAAATGAAGGGTCAGGAGTTCTTTGATTCCTGGAGTCAATTGCTGTCTGTCAAAGGTTAGGCGTATGCTTTAGCTGCTACACATTCCTATTTGATGTTCACCGAAGTGATTTAAATGTGAGCAATACAATGCAGGTCATGGACCATTCTAGAGTGTGTTTGATGTCACTGGGGAGATTTTCCTCATAGTCTACGAACCAGTCCCTCAGAAAAAGAAGTCTCCATGGGGCAAAGCATCAGAGATTATCTTTACATAAACCCATGACAAATTAAATTACGCTCTTCATTTTTAAAGTACGGCTATTCTGTGAACATGAGAAAGTTGCCACAGGGTAGCGATAGATAAATCAGCTCCAATGATTCTTGTGCTGTTGGCATCAAGTAAATGTCAACTGTAGAAAGCGATTGACCAGGGTTGAGCTGACATTATGAGTTCATTTGTTCCATATTATACACAAGAACATCTACGATCTGTCTCTCTTAAAAGCAAATACTGTATCAATATCTGAACCATATTGAAATCAAAGCCTGGATTGGCCAATCAGATTGGCTCGCAGCTCTCCAGTCCCTGCAGCAACAGCACTGCTGTGGCCAGAAGAAGAACTGCATGGAGCTGCCTAAGGCTAATTGTCCAAAACCGGAGACCCAGTGTAAGGGGTCTCAGGGAAGGGAGGGTAGGAAAGACCTGGAGTATTGCGAGGGGGGTGATCGAAGTCTCAGGGGTTAAGCTCGGGCAGGGAGAGGGAGATCCAGAGGTCACCGGGCCTTAAGAGGAGGGTGCCCCCAGTCAGAAGAAGACTTCTGATGGAGGCACACCCCACTTCCTGCCAAGATATAACTTTCATTATTTTCGAGTTTCAATCTGGCCGCCAATCTAAAAATTAAGGCTGGTCGGCAAACAGCCCATAAATGTCCATATATTGGCCAGTTAAGGGTGGGCTTCCCATCCAAGGTCTTTCTCACTCCAGCATGAAATCGCTGTGAGGTTGGGCGGGTGGTTTTCGGATGGAGTCCCGTCCCTTCAATTTCACGCTTGCCCCCTGACTGACAAACTGCTGTGGAGATGCCGGCGTTGGACTGGCAGGAGCAGCACTCCGAAAGCTAATGGTATTTGCTACCAAATAAACCTGTTGGACTTTAACCTGGTGTTGTTAAAACTCTTACTGTGGACAAACTGTTGGACAGGGTAGCATAAAATTCTGACCAGACAAACGACTGCTAGTAATAATTTTCCAATCCTGTAAAATAATGATAAATATGTCTTACATTATACAAAAGTGTCATAATATTCCAGTATAAAATATTGATATATATATTATATACATATTTTAAAAAGTAAATTTATACTGCTCTCCTGAAACACTTAGATAATTCAGACTCAAAAGCAATTGTATTAATATATACAAATAGTAAAAGAAAAGTACAGGAAATGACTATCTGGTCTTTGAGCATGTCCCAATAAGGCATGTTGTGCCTTTTGCACATTTTCTTTGCACCCACTCACCCTGACCCCAACGCTACCTCCTGAGAGACACGAGAGAGGCAAGGACTTTGACTAATTTAAGGGAACAAAATCAGAAATTCCTCCCTGACCCTTTGAGGTGACTAAGGAAGCTCCTTGAGGCCTTGAAGACTGGATGACATTTCCCCAAAGACCTACTGACATTCTATATATAGACATGTTTGACACTGTCAAGTATATTCAAGTCCCCTTTGAATGCTTGCAGCAAATCCACACAGTGCATGAACCAACAGTTTATTCCAGAGCTCAGTGACTCTATGCAATTAAGTGCTTTCAACCAGCAAACGTATTGTCATAACTTATAATTATGTCCCTTGGTCACTCCAAATCCATCCAGCTCAATTAACATTATATCGAGTTAGATTATTTTAAAGACTTCAGTCATTATCTTCTCAAAGTATACATTCTTCCAACTAAAATGGCTTGTAATCTGACTTGGTAGCTGAAATCCCTTGAAAGAGGCAGTAATCTACTGCAAGTGGTTCATAGACTGGTGTCCATGGCCTCTGAGGGGAGCCACAGAGACTTTCCAGAGGGTCTGTGGAACAGTCTCCCTTGTGGTCAAAAGAGAGGCAAACACACTGCAGGGGGAGAAAGGGCACGGGCAGGGAAAGAAAGAAGGAGAAAAGGTAGGGTGTCTACTTTGTATAAATTAACAGTAATTAGTGCAGTCCCACATAAGGTGTGCATTCTCAAAGCTCCCTGAATACTCAGCCTTCTTTGTGGTGATTACACCCTGGTTGCAATGATTTCCAGCAGTGAGTTAAGAACATAAGAACGTAAGATCTAGGAGCAGGAGTCGGCCATCTGGCCCCTCGATTCAATAAGATGATGGCTGATCTTTTCGTGGACTCAGCTCCACTTACCCGCCCGCTCACCATAACCCTTAATTCCTTTACTGTTCAAAAATCGATCCATCTTTGCCTTAAAAACATTCAATGAAGTAGCTTCAACTGCTTCACTGGGCAGGGAATTCCACAGATTCAGAATCCTTTGGGTGAACAAGTTCCTCCTCAACTCAGTCCTAAATCTGCTCCCCTTATTTTGAGTTGTGCATTTACTTTTGGTGGTCTGTTGGTATTAATTTCTTTGTTGGTTTGATTCTTGTAATTGTGGAAATGATGTCAGTTGGATGTAATTAAATCTTCCAATGTCTTGTAATAACATAAGTTCTTTGCATAATTAAATACCACTGAGAAACCGGGCTGGATTTGCACAAGTCTGTCAAATATTCCCAAAAAAGACAAGTTTGGGTGAACTTAAGGGAAGGGAAACTGGACAAAAGGAAACTTGTATATTGATGGGGTTTTTAAAAATGAAAATAGTAATTTGTTTTAAGCCTGTTAAATATCTAAATAGGGTAAAACTGCTGTTGATATTAATTTGGCCAAGAGCTAATTTGGTTATGATCTGTTAACTGATTGCATGGGAATAAGGCAAGTGGTTCAACTGCCAGTGGGAGAACATTTAGGGGACAGTGAACATTGTATCAGAAGGTTTAGGTTGGCTATGGAAATAGACAAAGAACAATCCAGAGTAAGAATAATTAACTGGGAGAAAGCCAACTGCAGTGGGGCATGACTGGATCTGGGTCGAATAAATTGAAAACAAAGGGTGGCAGGAAAAAATGGCAATGGGACAATGGGTTAACAAAAAGGGAGAGATAGTTCGGGCACAGTCAAGGTATGTACATTCGCACGCAGGGCAAAGAAATCCAGAGTTCTCTGGATGGCAAAAGATATAGAGATTGAGATGAAGAAGATAAAGTGTTCCTTTAACAGATATCAGGTGAATAATACAATGCAAAAAACCAGGCTGAATATACAAGATTGAGAGGGAAAATGAAAAGCAAATAAGTGATGCAAAGAATGAATATAAAGAGACACTAGTAGTTAACATAAAAGTGAATCCCAAAGTCTTCTATATGTCTATAAATAGTAAAAAGGTGGTAAAAGGAAAAGTAGGGTCTATTCGGGACAAAAAAAGATTTACACTTGAAGGCAGAGGGAGTAACTAATGTATTAAATGAATACTTTGCATGTGTCTTTACCATGGACGAAGATGCTATCCAGTCATGGTGAAAGAGGAGGTAATTAATACACTGGAAGGATTTTCAAATTGATAAGGAGATATTGGATAGTCTATCTATACTTACTGTTAATAAAGGACCAGGATCAGATGAGGAGCATCCAAGTATAGTGAGGAAAGTGAGAGTGGAGATTACAGAGGCGCTGGTCATGATTTTCCAGTTTTCCTTAGATTGAGGGGTGGTGCCGGAGAACTGGAGAATTGCAAATATTACACTCTTGAGCAACTGAAAAAAGGTGTAAAGATAAGCCCAGCAACCATAGGCCAGTCAGTTTAACTCCGGGTGGTTGGGAAACTTCTGGATACAATAATTTGGGGTAAAATTAACCATCACATGGATAAATGTGAGTTAATTAAGGAAAGCCAGCATGGATTAGTTGAGGGAAAATTGTGTTTAATGAATTTGCTTGAGTTTTTTGATGAGGTAACAGTGGGTTTGATGAGGGGAATGCTGTTGATGTGGTGTACATGGACTTCCAAAAGGCGGGCAGCAAGGTGGCACAGTGATTAGCACTGCTGCCAGGGACCGAGGCTCAATTCCTGGCTTGGGTCACTGTCTGTGTGGAGTTTGCACGTTCTCTCTGCGTCTGCGTGGGTTTCCTCTGGGTGCTCCGGTTTCCTCCCACAATCTGAAAGACGTTCTGGTTAGTGCCGGAGTGTGGCGACTCAGGGAATTTCACAGTAACTTCATTGCAGTGTTAATGTAAGCCTTACTTGTGACTAATAAATAAACTTTACTTTTACTTTACATTTGATCAAGTGCCACACTACTGACTTGTGAGCAAAGTTATAGTTCAGGGAATAAAAGGGACAATAGCAACTGCAATGTCAAATTAGCTTAGAGACAAGAAACAGAGAGTAGTGGTTAATGGATGTTTTTCAGACTGGAGGAAGTGGAATCCCCCAGGGGTTGCTTTAGGATCCTTTCTCTCTCTGATACTTTGCAGGAATATATATATATATTATATATATAAAGCAAATCTAGTATTTCCTGCTCTATGTTTAATTGTCTTGGTAATACGTCCCAACATCTTATCATTTACAATAGTCTCTCTTGAATGATTCATGCTCTGTACAGCTGAATTATTTTCCTTCAGCAATTATCAGTGTCCATGGCGTGCGGTGCAGGGTTGCACAATGCTGTGTTTATCTATATATCAGCAGTTATTGCACTTTGAAAGTAATTTATTGTCTAGAAAGTGCTTTGAGGCATATTGAAGAAATGTTTTATAAATCAGGAAGATCAACTGGCGAAGTATCAAACCTTGTGTCAGAATATGATCTGATCAATTTGATTCCAGTTGACCCTGCAAAGCACAGATGGCCAAGTTGGGAGAACTGTCCCAGAGACCAATCAAGTAACAGCTTAACAATGTTATGCTCACAATTAGTCAACACCCTCGCCTGTGCCATTATAATCCCTGAATATGTTCTGTCCCAATCAGCAGGACACAACTACCAAAAATGAAGCATAGTGGGACAAAGTCAGAAAGGAGCAGCCCTGGGAGTCCTGGACTCTGACTCTGAATCCCATGGAACCACATGGCTTCAAATCAAACAAGATCAAACTGCAAACAGATTACTGTCAACTGCACTCCACTTAACAGATAAATCTTTAAAATTATGAAAGGCATAGATAGGGTTGACAGTTAGAATCTTTTTCCCAGAATTGAAATGTCTATTACTGAGGGCATGCACTTAAGGTGAGAGGGGGAAAGTTCAAAGGAGATATGAGGGGCAAGTTTTTACACAGAGAGTGTTAGGTGTCTGGAATGCGCTGCCAGGGATAGTGGTGGAGGCAGATACGATAGGGGCATTTAAGGGGCTTTTAGATAAGCACATGAATATGCAAGGAATAGAAGGATATAGACAAAGGGCAGGCAGAAGGGAATAGTTTAATCTGGCGTCATATTCAGCACAACATATTGGGTCAAACGGCCTGTTGCTGTGCTATACTGTTCTAGTTCCATCACTCCTTCATATTGAACATCAACTGAAGAAGTCTCTGAGGGAGGCAAGGACACGGGTTGCATTCTGGGCAGGTGGGCGGTTGTTCGAGGGGAGAGAGGGGTGTGCGGTAGTGGGTACATGTCTGCCAATAAGAATGGCCCACTGTGCTGTCTACTATCAGTTACAATGTTACCTATGTGGTCTGAACAGCTGTGCTTGGGCCAGAAACAGGCAGCTTGGGGCAGCTATATAGTTGTGGAGGCCAAGAGAGACAGAGAATCGATGGAGAGCACCAAGTGGCTTAGGCTACCAGAAGGATTGAAACATTAAACTTAAGACTGTACAGCATGCAGGACTGTACATACATCAGGAGCAGAATGATCCAAGAACAGTGAGATATACCGGATGGGGAATACAGTAAAGGCATCGCTATCGGAAAAGTATAAAAGAAACACACCCCACAATCAAACGTCATTCAGCAGTGCCACTGAGTGGTCAGAACTTGTAAATGCATGTAAGCTTAAAGTCATTGTTACTCCAAAGGCACTACTAAGGGCCCGATTTTACCAAACTTTGGCGCCCATTTTCGGGCGCGCAATTATGGTAAAGTTGGGTGTCGGGCCTAGAACGCGGTCCAGACCCGACCCAAGGCCAATCGTGCCTTTACCAACGGCCGATCCGGGCGCCGATCCGGGCGCCGATCCGGCGCGCGCCCGAATCGGCCAGCGGGGCGATTTAAATGCATTTGCACGCATTTAAATCGTCATAATGAAGCCCACGCCCAACTTACACAAGGATCCCACTTTACGAGGCTCTGATCCCATCGGCGCCCGCGCATTTACCGTGTTGCTGAATTCAAGTCCGATAGGGCTTCAACTCAGCAACTGAACCGCCAAATCGCCCCCGACCACCCTTCGCGGACCATCCCCACAAACCAACCCGGCAGCCCACCTCCCCCACCCCCCCCCCCTCCGATCGGACCACCCTGGGACGCAGGCCCACCAGCAGCACCCCCCCTGCCACCCCGGGATCGGACCCCCCGGGCCCCCGACCTACCTTGATCGCTGGTGTCCGTCAAAAGCACCTTGCGATCCTGGATCCTGGCCTTGCTCCAGGGTTCCTGATGGGTAGGATGATGTCTCTTCACTGGCGGGGGGGGGGGGGCGGGGGATGTGACACCTCTTCCCTGAGGGGGGGGAGGGGTAGGGGGGATGCGACATCTCTTCCCTGAGGGGGGGGGGGAGGGGTAGGGGGGATGCGACATCTCTTCCCTGAGGAGGGGGTAGGGGGGGATGTGACGTCTCTTCCCTGAGGGGGGGGAAGGGGGGGGGATGTGACATCTCTGCCCCTAGGGGGGGGTGGAGACGTCACATCCCCCCCACCCCCTCCTCAGGGAAGAGACATCACATCCCCCCACACCCCGCCCCCCCCAGGGAAGAGACATCAACCCCCCCCCCCAGGGAAGAGACATCACATCCCCCCCCCTCAGGGAAGAGATGTCACATCCCCCCTACCCCCCCCCCCCCTCAGGGAAGAGACGTCACATCCCCCCCCCCCCCTTTCAGGGACAAGACGTCAGATCCCCCCTCCCAATCCCCCCCCCCAGGGAAGAGACGTCACATCCTACCCCCCCCCCCCCCTTCCACCCCCCACCCCACCAGGGAAAGTCAAAGGCAGTGCAGACAGCAGTGCTTTCAGTGCTGCCTTTGACTTTCGTGCTCAGGCTCGCTGAACGCTGTCGGCTTCGAACTGCACATGCGCAGTTCGGTGCTTCAACAGATGCAAATGCGCTCGGCCCCGCCCACTGGAACCGCGCCGAAAAAAGGCGTATGGGGGCGCTGGAGCGCGGCTGCCGGGCGCGGGTCTGATTTACGACCGCATCCAGCACTTAAAACCGATTTGGTAAAATCGGCCCCTAAGTCTTGTGGGAGTGTTGCACGATCAGATGTGCAAAGCTGAGTTGAGATTAAATGTTAAAGTGAGTTGCTGACTGCCCTCTCAAGTGGATGTAAAAGACCCAATGGCACCATGAGATGAAGGGTAGGGAAATTCTCCTGGTTACCTGGTTAATATTTATCCCTCGGACAACTTCACTAAAACACATTGTTTGATTGTTCACCTCACTGCTTCTTGTGGGACCTTGCAGTGAGAAATGTAATTTTCTCTACGTTCAACATTAACTACATTTCTGAAATACATCGTTGTTTGTGAAGCACTTCGAAACATCCTGAAATCATGAAATGCGCCGTGTAAATGCAAGATCTTATTTTAAAGGCTGTGTTTGCTGCCACCGCAACTGCAGGGGATATTCACCAGACATGCAGTCGCACTGTCTGTAACATCACTGATGTGGAGATGCCGGCGTTGGACTGGGGTAAACACAGTAAGAAGTTTAACAACACCAGGTTAAAGTCCAACAGGTTTATTTGGTAGCAAAAGCCACACAAGCTTTCGGAGCTCTAAGCCCCTTCTTCAGGTGAGTGGGAATTCTGTTCACAAACAGAGCTTATAAAGACACAGACTCAATTTACATGAATAATGGTTGGAATGCGAATACTTACAACTAATCAAGTCTTTAAGAAACAAAACAATGTGAGTGGAGAGAGCATCAAGACAGGCTAAAAAGATGTGTATTGTCTCCAGACAAGACAGCCAGTGAAACTCTGCAGGTCCACGCAACTGTGGGAGTTACAAATAGTGTGACATGAACCCAATATCCCGGTTGAGGCCGTCCTCGTGTGTGCGGAACTTGGCTATCAGTTTCTGCTCAGCGACTCTGCGCTGTCGTGTGTCGTGAAGGCCGCCTTGGAGAATGCTTACCCGAATATCAGAGGCCGAATGCCCGTGACCGCTGAAGTGCTCCCCAACAGGAAGAGAACAGTCTTGCCTGGTGATTGTCGAGCGGTGTTCATTCATCCGTTGTCGCAGCGTCTGCACAGTTTCCCCAATGTACCATGCCTCAGGACATCCTTTCTTGCAGCGTATCAGGTAGACAACGTTGGCCGAATTGCAAGAGTATGTACCGTGTACCTGGTGGATGGTGTTCTCACGTGAGATGATGGCATCTGTGTCGATGATCCGGCACGTCTTGCAGAGGTTGCTGTGGCAGGGTTGTGTGGTGTCATGGTCACTGTTCTCCTGAAAGCTGGGTAGTTTGCTGCGGACAATGGTATGTTTGAGGTTGTGCGGTTGTTTGAAGGCAAGAAGTGGGGGTGTGGGGATGGCCTTGGCGAGATGTTCGTCTTCATCAATGACATGTTGAAGGCTCCGGAGGAGATGCCGTAGCTTCTCCGCTCCGGGGAAGTACTGGACAACGAAGGGTACTCTGTCCACTGTGTCCCGTGTTTGTCTTCTGAGGAGGTCGGTGCGGTTTTTCGCTGTGGCGCGTTGGAACTGTTGATCAATGAGTCGAGCGCCATATCCTGTTCTTATGAGGACAGCGCAGAGTCGCTGAGCAGAAACTGATAGCCAAGTTCCGCACACACGAGGACGGCCTCAACCGGGATATTGGGTTCATGTCACACTATTTGTAACTCCCACAGTTGCGTGGACCTGCAGAGTTTCACTGGCTGTCTTGTCTGGAGACAATACACATCTTTTTAGCCTGTCTTGATGCTCTCTCCACTCACATTGTTTTGTTTCTTAAAGACTTGATTAGTTGTAAGTATTCGCATTCCAACCATTATTCATGTAAATTGAGTCTGTGTCTTTATAAGCTCTGTTTGTAAACAGAATTCCCACTCACCTGAAGAAGGGGCTTAGAGCTCCGAAAGCTTGTGTGGCTTTTGCTACCAAATAAACCTGTTGGACTTTAACCTGGTGTTGTTAAACTTCTTACTGTGTAACATCACTGCCAGAGACGCTATAAGTAGCTGGAACAGGACCATCTGCAATACTGAGCAATGTAAAGATACTTCAACAAGTGCAATACCTATAAAATGTGTTTACTTTCACCAAGGTTAAGGATTTCATTGTTCACAGAATATTGAACGCAGAAACACCCGTTAAGAATCCTGAAATCATGATTTGCTCACTTCCCTTCTCTCTGTCTCACTATCTGCCCCACTCCTGACCTCTTACTGCCTCCGTCCTGTTCATCTCCTAAGCTTTTGGGACCAAAACTGCATTTATAGGGAGTTCTTAACATCCCATTTGTGAGTGGTGACTGAGATTAGCTTTTTCTGCTGAAGATACAAAGGAAGTTCACAAAGAGACCTTTTAAAGAAAACAAATACTGTGGATTAGACCTCAATGGGAATAATGGGCCAGCTTTTCATACAGTCATGTTCAGAAACCACCTCCACCCGTCATTTCCAAGTGTGATGTTAGTGTACCTTTAAGAAAGTTTTTTTAAATCATGATCTCTGCAGCTCACAGCCTTAGCTGATATCATTATGGCACCAGCTTGATTGGAGATGTCCATTTATTGCTGCTTAAACGGGGGTTTGTTTATTTTTACTGGGATGTTTATGACTGCATTGTTAGGAGAAAAACTGGTTGGCAAGTCAGGTGATAGGAGTTATTTTTTCATTTTCAGTTTGGAGCTGCAGGTTAGAGTTGAGTTTTAGAAGCGACAGCAAGCTGAAAAGAAGTCTCTCACTCCCTGGTTTTGGAAATTCTGCTGTTAGCTGAAAGAAAGGTCTTGCCTTTCTGAACGGGGGAATCGGTTGTTGGTGGCTTGCCTGGAGTCCCTAGTGTTTTGGGAAACTCTTCTGACTTCAAACTGTTCTGAGTCTATCCATGGAGCTGCAGACTTCATCCAAAGATCTCAAGTCCAGTATCATGTGAGCATTAGTCTTTGCTGTGTTAAACTGCTAATTATAGGCCAGTTAGTCTTACTTCTGTGGTCGGTAAGTTAATGGAAAAGGTCCTGAGGGATAGGATTTATGATCATTTGGAAAGGTGCAGTTTAATCCAGGATAGTCAACATGGATTCGTGAAGGGTAAGTCTTGCCTGACAAATTTGATTGAATTCTTTGAGGAGGTAACTAGGTGTGTAGATGAAAATAGAGCAGTTGTCGTCGTATACATGGATTTTAGTAAGGCGTTTGATAAGGTTCCCCATGGTCGGCTCATGAAGAAGGTAAGGAGGTGTGGGATAGAGGGAGATTTGGCTGATTGGATAAGTAACTGGCTATCTCATAGAAGACAGAGGGTGGTGGTGGATGGAAAATTTTCAGACTGGAGTCCAGTTACCAGCAGTGTACCACAGGGATCAGTGCTGGGTCCTCTGCTATTTGTGATTTTTATCAATGACTTGGAGGAGGGGGCTGAAGGGTGGGTCAGTAAATTTGCTGATGACACCAAGATTGGTGGAGTGGTGGATGAGGTGGAGGGCTGTTGTAGGCTGCAAAGAGACATTGATAGGATGCAGAGCTGGGCTGAAAAATGGCAGATGGAGTTTAACCCTGATAAGTGTGAGGTGATTCATTTTGGTAGGGCAAATTTGAATGCAGATTACAGGGTCAATGGCAGGGTTCTGAGGAATGTGGAGGAACAGAGAGATCTTGGGGTTCACATCCACAGATCTCTGAAGGTTGCCACTCAAGTGGATAGAGCGTGAAGAAGGCCTATAGTGTGTTAGTGTTTGTTAACAGGGGGTTTGAGTTTAAGAGCCGTGGGGTAATGCTGCAACTGTACAGGACCTTGGTGAGACCACATTTGGAATATTGTGTGCAGTTCTGGTCACCTCACTATAAGAAGGATGTGGAAGCATTGGAAAGAGTGCAAAGGAGATTTACCAGGATGCTGCCTCGTTTGGAGGGTAGGTCTTATGAGGAAAGGTTGAGGGAGCTAGGGCTTTTCTCTTTAGAGCGGAGGAGGATGAGAGGCGACTTAATAGAGGTTTATAAGATGATGAGGTGGATAGATAGAGTGGACGTTCAGAGACTATTTCCTCGGGTGGATGTAGCTATTACTAGGGGGCATAACTATAAGGTTCATGGTGGGAGATACAGGAAGGATGTCCGAGGAAGGTTCTTTACTCAGGGAGTGGTTGGGGTGTGGAATAGACTACCTGCTTTGATAGTGGAGTCAGACACTTTAGGAACTTTCAAGCGGTTACTGGATAGGCACATGGAGCTCACCAGAATGATAGGCAGTGGGATAGCTTGATCTTGGTTTCGGACAAAGCTCGGCACAACATCGAGGGCCGAAGGACCTGTACTGTTCTACGTTTCTATGTTCTAAACCTGTGTAAAGGGTCTTTTGTCTACGGGGTTGGTTTGATTGGGACACATTAGATGTATCTGCTAAGGGTTATGCATTGTAGTGTTTTTTTGTTTCTTGCTTGTAATTGCTAAGAGTTCTTGCTAATTTTCTTACTCTACATGTTAACTATATTCTTAAATAAACGTTGTTTGATAAAAGCTCCCTAGTGGGTCATTTGAATCATACTTGAAGTGAAGCCTATCATGCTTTTCCTAGCCAAATTCAAGATGCAAAACTTATGATCCAGGCAGGCTCCATAAAACACTTTAGAGTTTCTGACCTGAATCATAACATAGAAAAAAACATTGTCACCGGTAGTGGAAATGCTTTGCTTATGCATGATTCCCAAATCTGCTGCAATATTTACAAGTTCAAACAGATGTGATCTTCATCACTACAAGTGACTGAAACTACATTGCCTGACTCACAACTTTATTGTCAAATCGTAAAGGTTTCTGGGGACCTTCAAAAAAGGGCCTTTTCCTTATGCTGAGAATTTAAACTTTAACCAGAAAATGTTTGTGACTAACTCCAGCTATTTGAGGCAGGTGGGCTTGTGGAATTGGAAGGGCAAATCTGTGTGGCCCTCCTTCACTGCACCTCTTGCACCAGAATGAGATATTCCTAGTCGCAGAATGAGGTATTCCTGGTCCCTCTGACATCTCCTCGGTGACATTCTAGCATGATGTGGAGATGCCGGCGTTGGACTGGGGTAATTCTAGCATGACAATTAAAAAAGCATATGGATAAGTAAGGCTTCTGGTTTTGTTCTTTGCCACACATAATCTATGTCCACTCACATGCAGATACCTGATTCTCCAGCTTAGCACTGACTGACGTTGTTGGGCGGGGGGGGGGGGGGGCAGTTGCCTGAATGCAGGATGGCCTGCCATATGTTCCTATCATACCAACATGGCGTTGTGTGCTCCTGAGCGCACAGGGCCCTGCTAGCTTGCTCCCTTTGAGTCACCCTTGTCAGTGATGACTGTGGTGCCATGGTGGAATAGACTGCCTGCTTTGATAGTGGAGTTGGACACTTTAGGAACTTTCAAGCGGTTATTGGATAGGCACATGGAGCACACCAGAATGATAGGGAGTGGGATAGCTTGATCTTGGTTTCGGACAAAGCTCGGCACAACATCGAGGGCCGAAGGACCTGTATTGTGCTCTACTGTTCTATGTTTCTATGTTCTACGTTCTAAACCTGTGTAAAGGATCTTTTGTCTACGGGGTTGGTTTGATTGGGACACATTAGATGTATCTGCTAAGGGTTATGCATTGTAGTGTTTTTTTTGTTTCTTGCTTGTAATTGCAAAGAGTTCTTGCTAATTGTCTTACTATACATGTTAACTACAAGTCGATAGATGGGTGATGCAATGATAGGTGGAAGGGCAAAGCCCTAGCAATCAACCACTGAGATATCATGCTAATCTGAGTCAATGCAGAGTGACGGGACCACATGATACTGCGAAGATTCTGCCATCTTCATGGCTGGGTCTTGTGAAGCTCTGCCAGCTTTAAGTTAATATTGTGTGCTTCTTCACTACATAAGGTCAACAGGCAGCATATTTGGAAGGCCCATGATAGGCCATCTCTTCCAGTGTCAGTAACCAGTTGGGCAACAATAATATTTAGCGCTCACCTGCCTTGTAATATACATCTCCTCCCACAATCCAACAGCACATTATTAGTTTCCTGCCTCACAGCTGGAATTGCTTCCGGGGAGGCTCTTTATACAGCGCCTGAGACCCATTCCACATCCAATCTGCTTGCAGGATTGGCGGGCCTATCTCGATCCCACATCCACGGCTCCCTTGCAGCCCATCCCTGTAGCAAAGATTGGACAATTTGCGGGTCTTTCTACCTCAGTGGATGAAGCCTCCCAACTTGAACTACCCATCTCAGCACAGTGAGAATTCAAGCCAATGTGTCCAATTCTGGGCACCATATTTCAGGAGGGATGTCAAGGCCTTGGAGAGGGAACGGAGAAGATTTGCCAGGATGCAGGACTTCAGTTACTTGCAAAAATGAGAGGAACTAGGATTGTTCTCCTTAGAGTAGAGGAGGCTAAGGGGTGATTTAATAGAAGCGTTCAAAGTCATGAAGTGTTTCAGTAGAGTAAATAAAGTGATACTGGCCTGAATTTTCCAAATGGTGGGGTCTAGCTTCCCGCCATCTGAAGAGTATGTGAAATTTGAGTGTCCCCGCACCATTTCACTCTTGAACGAGTGTTAAGTAGCTGCAGGTGGAACTCCCACCTCTCACTTGGGAGGAAATTCCGCCTTAGAGAGTTGCCGGCCAATCTGATTGTCTGGCAGCTCGCCAGTCCCTGAAGTGACAGCGCTGCAGTGGACAGAAGATGAAATGCAGGGGGATACCAAGGACTAAGTCTGGGCATGCCAGAGGCTCAGGTAAGTTCAAAGGGTCCTAGAGGGAGGAGGGAAAGGGGTAGGGCACAAAGGATCTCGGGAGAGGGAAGTCCAGTGGCGCTTGACTTCATAAAGGGGCTTCAGCTGGCGACACTCCCCTCCATTCCCCCTCCCTCCATTCTTCCTGCTCCGGATCTAACTCTGTTTAATTTCGGCCTTCCCCCATTTAAGTTCAATCCTCCTGTCGGGCTAAACATTTAGGCTGAGTAGGAAATGGCCCTAACTTGGCCAGAAAATAGCCAATTAAGGGCCTCATTTGGGGCAAGGTTGGGCTTCCCATCCAAGGCCTTGTCTGTCACAGCGTAAAACCAGCTGGTGGTCGGGGTGGGCAGCGACCCAAATGGAATCCCATTCCCTTCAATCCTTCCACCTAAAACTAAGTGGGGGGGTATAAAGTTCTGGCCACTGTCTCAAATGGCTGAAGGGTTAGTAACCAGAGGACAAAGAGTTAAGGTCATTGGCAAAAGAACCAGAGTTAAGATGAGGAGACATTTACTCAGCAAGCTGCACTGCCTGAAACAGTGATGAAAGGAGATTCAATTGTAACTTTCAGAAAAGGTATCAATTTGGAAAGGAGAAATTTTTAGGGCCGGGGCAAAATCAGGGAAGTAGCGTCCTTCAAAGAGCAAGCATTGGCAATATAGGCTGCATAGCCTCCTGTGCTGCATGATTCTATGATTATATGAAGATATCCATGTCACTGCACCTGAGCAACAGTCTGCATACTGCCCTGTTTTTGCTTCCTTTCCATATTTTCAACTTTTTTTCACCCACTTCACAAAGACAGTCCAAACTGCAAATGTTTGCAGTCAATAACTGCCCTCTGCTGATTTATAAATGTAATGACATCTAAAACATATCGTAAAAAATGCCACCTCTTGGTGGAATGCAGCAACAGCAAGCATCAATTCAATATTTCTTTCTTATTTCTCTAGGTGAGAAAATCTCCATGTTGATTAAATAATTGTAAATCTATGTTAAATGCCAAGAGATATTTTTAAGATCACATGTGTAAATACACTGTTCATGAAAATTTGGGATGGCGCATCTATCATATTTTTAGTACCCAACATATATTTTGTGGGAAACTGAAGTAAGTAAGTTCATTGTGTTTAGTACTACTTATAAAAAACGATGCACATCAACTATAATTTGATCATTGTCATTTGTTCTAAAGTTCTTGTTTTTGTTCCTTACCCTCCCAGGAAGTGTATATATGGACCAACTGTATGTGAATTGGACAAATATTTGAAAGAGAGAAAACTACATTGAAGCCAAACAGCTTCCTTCAGTGCTGTGGTATTTTACATGTATGTGTATTATGTATGTAATGTGCATTCTATATGTATTATACAATTCTCTCTACTGCCCTTCCTCCAATTTTCCCTCAGATTTTCTTCCCTAACCCTCTTGTTGTGAAGGCGCTACTCATGTTAATGTTTAGGATACAGTTCTCAGTAGCCATTCTCCACAGACAAGGGAACTGATATAATATTAAAGATTTTGAGGCACTGTCCACATCCTATTTGGCACACTTACTTCCTGTGTCAAAATTTAGTCAAGCATATTTTTACTGTGCAGCATGGATATTAGCTTTATGTACTTTACTTTCAGTCACCCCAATGTTACTGGTGTCCCAGCTCTGTTCCTTTAAGTGACACTGCAGGTCGTCTTTTTAACGTGTTTTTACTTCATTGGGTCACCGTTCTCTCATTTTTAATGTTTATTTTATTTCATATAATTGCTATTTCAAGCCACTGATAAGTAACATTTTAAAAAATGTATTTTAACTATTTTAAATATTTGTTACGCTGCAGGTTTTTCTCTCTCCCACTTGTTGCCTTTTCCCCTGGACTGCTAGACCTTTAATGTCTCCCCAGCTAAGACATCCAGCTACACACTCTGTTTCCCCTATGCTGACCCACCCTTTGCACAAATGCTCCTCTGACTATTCCCTTGCTTGGTCCCACTCAGGCCTATCAGCAGCAGTGCACACACCCCAGCACTTGCACCTATCAGTTTTGTGCTGTGGTTGTGGTGGAGAATGGGTAGATTGGAAGGCGAGAGAATATAAGGCGAAATGACTCTGCACTGATGGATAAGCAGAAAGCAGAGATCATGGTGGGATAGGGAGAATTGGGGGCTGAGATAATAATGACCACGATGGAGGGGTGGGGGTGGGGGGGGGGGGTGAAATGGGAGAAAAGGTAATGAGGGTTAATGAGACATGCGGTGATGAGGGCAATAGAGGATGGGGTTTCGGATTACAAACCTGAACTGAATGAGGTTAGTGTTTGAGGGGAACAGAGAGAAAGGAGAGCAGAAAGCAAAAGAGCCTGCGGTAAAATGGAGGATTATAGGAGTTGCGGGCAATTTTGACTTGGCTAAAAGTGTAAAATGGAGGGTATTGATTCAATCACCCATTATTTATATTTTCCTACTTACATTTCCAAATGAAATTCTGTAGGAATATATAATAGACAGCTGAATCAAGGTGCCCATTTTACACTATACTCCCAAATTCTAAATTAGCCTCATTGAGTGCCTTGTTCAATGAGGATGGTATTGAATATATAATGGAGTATGGAATTGCAAGGTTACAGGAGAGGGAATCAAGAAGAGAGCTGTTGAGGAACGCAGGCTGCATTTTTCCTGCAGTTCTCACTGGCAAATGGGACCTCAAGCAGATAGTGTATCCATTTCAAACCCCATTTCTCATCCAAAGAAGTGAAAAGTAGCAGAAATGCAGCATTGTGGGGAGGACTGTTGAACAGCAAATAGGACAGGAAAAAGAAAGGTAAAGACAAAAGAGCAAAATGAAATAAAAATGGAGATGTGTAAGAGAAAGTTTACGAGTAGTTCTTCATCTTTAATGCCTTTCATACCGTCCCTTTATGTTATTGTGTCTCCTTCTTTGTCACATATGTCTTTCCGATGGAAGATAGTGGGGATTCAGTGTATATTATACTGTGGTGGTGCCTGAAGTGATGGCTACAGGGCACTGGGTGCAGCAGACAATGTGGAAGGCAGGAGAGACAGAAAGGAAGTGAAGAGAGAGAAATGGGAAGGAAAGAGTAATTGCGATGGGAGATGGTAGAAGGGAGATGGAAAGGTAAGGGAAAGGAATTAATGGATTATTCATGATTGGGCATGGCCAGAGAAAGAGGGCAATACTTCAGGCAAGTAGATCATGGCTGCATTTTAGAATGCAGATCTTAGTTGGAGAGTGAGTTTAGGGATATTGCCCAAGGGTCATATTTTCCAGGCTTGTATGAACAAAGAAGAATATGACCAGAGGTAAGATGCACTGGGAAGGAGAACGTAAACATGGAGGAGCCAAATGGAACTAGTACACAGGAAGGAAGTGGTACGCATGAGTAGGAAAAGATTGATTTCTGGGTTGGGGAAATGTGTGGTCAAAACCCTAATTTCTGCACGGATGGAAAGTCTCCCCGTCTTTGCGAAAATGGCCCCAGAAGCCCGAATCTGAAAGTCCTGTCCCATACCTGGACCCCACCGGGAGGGGGAGTGAGGAAATGGGGACAGGTAAAACTTAGGACATCTGTGGTTTACGGAGGCAGCTGCTCATGTTAAAGTATCGTTGCTTTCAGTCTGATGTGATGTTTGGAAGGAGGGAGTGGGAAATACAACTTGTGCATATTAGACCTGGTAGGAAAAGGACTAAACTTACTGGAATTCTTTGGAGAGATAGGAATTCTTTTAAGTCCTAGGACATCTCTGGGAGAGGTAAGGTGCCCTTTGGGAGAGGTCAAGTGCACTTTGGGATTTTTAAAAGTAGCCATGAATATGCATAAAAAGTGCATAAGGTAATTGTTACTGCCAAACTCAGTGGAACTGTCAAGGCAGCTATCAAAGGGAGCTGTCAAAGACAATAAGCTGTCAAACTGTTTAAATCTCCTGCCCATTAAATATTTGATTCTGCAGTGTTGAAAAATATCAGTGCTTGCTATTTCACTCTGTTGATTGACGTAAGTCTCAGGGCTACCATCACAGGATTGCATGCCAAGTTTCACAACTTATCATTATAACAGTAGGATACTAGTCATTTCACAGTTTGATTGACAGATCCAAGAGCTTATAAAGTCTTTGAAGTGGAACTATAAATATTATAAGGGATTAAAGGAAGTTAAATGCAGTGAAAGGTTTCTTTATCAATTAGAGTGTTTTTTAAAAGCAAATCCATCAATATACACTGAAGAAATTTATTTCATTTCAGCATAGATTCTGAAGTCTGCCCATGGTGGATACTGGGTAAGTTGGCATGCAGGGTCTAATGGTAAACGGTGGCGGGTGGGGGCATCATTAGCCCTGGTTAGCATCAGGGTTATAAAGGGTCATGGAGGGCATAGGTTGGCTTAGGGGTATAAAAGTCCCTGGAGAGGTAATTGGTGAACCATTGAATGGCATGGAGGGAATGAGAGGCCACAGAGGTGTGTACAGGGGCATAACTTAACCTGGAGAGTATGAAAGGCCATGCAGGGTGAATGGGAAGCATGAGGTGGCATGGACTGACATTAATGGGGCATGGGGAGTGTGCGGCAGGATGAGGGGTGAGTGCTAGTGGGCTGTTACTTTTGTTTCTTTTTTTTTATTCATAGCTGGGACAAAGTGCCAGAGCACAGAGATGGGCCAATCACTCAGTTCGGTTCCACCAATCAGCAGCCCCTGTGGTTGGCAAGAAGCTCTTTCAGGTGGCAAGTATTTCTCACTTAAAATCCCACTTCCACTCTGCACCCAGGCGCAACAATCCAAACCTTTGGGGCACTTTTTCAGGAGTCAGGTTTGCAGGGCTACAAATTCTCCCGACTCTGTGCACCTGACATTAGAGTGAAAATTTGGGCCCAGTTGAGATAAGAGAGCAATTTCATTATGTTCTGTTCCAATTGACAGATTTTGGAAAAGCGCTGCAATTTAAAGTATTTCTCGTTTAAGTAATAGGAACTCCCCTAAAGTGCAGGAAATGTCTTGTCTCCATTCAAAAGCTGATTCCTGAGCTTAACTGGGGAAAAGGTTTTGAACCATCATTCCCACAATTACTAATTTTTAGGACTTTTAACATAGAAGGGGCGGCACAGTGGCACAGTGGTTAGCGTTGCTGCCTCACAGCGCCAGGGACCCGTGTTCCATTCCGAAAACGGGTCACTGTCTTTCCAGAGTCTGCACATTCTCCCTGCGTCTCCGTGGGTTTCCTCCGGGTGCTCCAGTTTCTTTCCACACTCCAAAGATGTGCAAGTTAGGTTGATTGGCCATGATGGATTGCCACCTTAGTGTCAAGAGGATTAGCAGGGTAAATATGTGGAGTTACGGGAATAGGGCCTGGGTGGTATTGCAGTTGGTGCAGACCTGATGGGTCAAATGGCCTCCTTCTGCTCTGTAGGGATTCTATGATTCTATAGAACAATTTTCTAACTCACTGCATAGAAGTACAATGAAAAACACATGTTGTTCCAAAAAAGATGTTATGCCCTCTCTCACAGAGATCAGTTTTAAAGCGGGTCTTAAAGGAGACGAAGAGTTGGGAGAGATAGAGGCGTTTAGGGAGGGAATAGTTGAAGGTATAGTCACTAATAGTGGGGTGAAGGGAGGAAGGATGCACAGAGGTCAGACAGAGAAAAGGAAAGTTTAAGGGAGTTTGTAGATCTGTCGGAAGTTACAGATAGGAAGGGGCAAGTTCATGAAAGGATTTATACACAAGAGTAAGACTGTTAAGTCAGGAACACTGACACTATGGCTGGAATTTTACCGCCCTGGCTGCCAAGGGAATTAGAGCGGGCGAAGAGCGGACAATGGGAAAGTCTCTCGGGCAGTCTGACAGGACATACACAGTGGAGGATTCAGGAGAGATGGCAGTGAGGTTGGGTGGGGTTTTCCTGCCGTGCTCATCCCAAAGCAGGAAAATCCCACCCGAGGTCAACGGATCTTTGCATGGTCCGCCCCCTGCCTGCTACGATTCCCATGGCAGGCGGAATGGGAAAATTCCCCCCATAGTGTTATCAAATATCGAGTTGTAGAGTGCTATCAATGTACATGCGAAAGCTAACTTCATTGCTGTATATAATACTGCCAAGGGTCAGCATACAGATAAGGAATTGGAGGAGCCAAAGATAGGTCTTTAGATGCCAAAGGTAACCATGTGAGGCTGAACGAGAAGCCACTGCTGCGGATCCTCTGGCTACAGTCAGGTAGGCAAGAGTAGAACCAATTCTAGCGCCATCCCTCCAAGCCAGACAAACGAATAGGAGGCATTGAAGTTGGATATTGTGGTCAAATGTGTCAAAGGCTGTAGAGAGGTTAAGCAAGAAAAATGTACCACACTCACAGTCACAGAGAATATCATTTGGAAATGGGTTTGGGTCATTTCAGTGCCATTCCAGGTGTGGAGAAATTTAAACAGGAAGATGCAGCCTGAATAGTATGGCTGAAAGGAAACAGTCAACAGGTCAGAAAGCATCACACCATAATACATACTAGCTGCTATTCTAATTTACAGTGAGACTTTCATCTATTCATTACACACTAACTTCTCACAGATCACTCAAAATATTTTCTGAAATATCTTCTCATTTAAGATTGTCTACCTCAGTAACTGAAACTTCTACTGTCCGAAATAAGTGTTGAAACAAAAATTAGCAATTTCGCAATATAACGATAGTGTATGTATTATAATAATATAATAATTGTACATTTGATTTTTCATAACTTCTTTAAAGATTTACTTGTTGGCATCAGCCTCTCCCAAAAGCCTGGCCTTGGAACATTTGCTCATAATGCATCAGCATTATTCCATCATGATATGGCTGGCATTTATTTCTTCAGCTTAAGACTACTTAGCAGCTTGTCAAACACCCTTAAAAATTAAGAGGATAACTCTCAAAGCTTTGAAATAAAATTCTCACTGAGTAATGTTATTTTTGTAAAAGATATGTGAGCGGGAGAGAGAGAGTAAGTGAGAGGGAGCTGAGAGAGAGGTACAGTTTTTCTTCATTGACTGCTGTTTCAAATTTTAGAAAAGGCATTAGTTGAAATTCGAAGGCAATTTATTATCTAAACCTCTGTTTTATTGACATAACATTTTAATTGCGTATGCATGTAGGACAGAGGTTCTATTTTCCAACAACTATGAGATAGAAGGGGAAAAGAACAGACAAACGGAAAGAGAGGGAAAAAGTGTCATTCCATCTTCTAATTTGATTTAGGAAAAAATACTTGTGGAAGCAAACAAATGGCTGAGGGGTAAGATATCAAACATAAGCTGGCGAGAGCGTAGAAGGAAAACTGGTTGGAAATAAGGAAGCGCAAGCTCTTTGGAGAATCAAGTAAGAATTTGGGTCTAAAGCTAATGGTTAAGGATAAGCTGAATTATTGAGGTGCAATAAGGAAGGATGATAAATGGGACAGTTCAAAGGAAAAGAGGTGAGAACAATGATAGGAGTGATTGAGTTATAGCAAGAAAAATAGTGAAATAACTCCTCAGAGACCGGTGTCCCTTCACCAACTTCCCTTCATTTACAAACATCGCCACACTAAGAGTGGTTCAGGTACAAAGTCAGAATCTGAAGTGTCAGTAGAACTGACACTTCTCAATATATATACAGGTGAGATTGGCCAGGCAATCATTGCCTCAATCGGGGAACTTATACTCCAAGAGGCCCCGTAGAGGTCATTGTAAATGGGTAGTAAGAAGGTGATGGTGCAGGCAATGTTTAAGATTCCCCACCAGGGTAACTTAGTGGAAAGATGAGCTAGGGTCAGAAGAGACATAAATGACAATTGTTTTTTCCCCTTAAGGTGGTGGTATAACTTCAAAAACATAGGGAAGTAGTAGTTTGGAGAAGATAAGTTTGGTGGCTTTGAGAGGAAGTGGCTGAAGAATTTGGGCAATTTATAATGTTTGGGAGTGAGACTGGGTGAAGTATGAATAATGGGGAAAAGGATAGAAAAGGAGGCATTGCTGCCACATACTGTGCACAAACCCCACCCAAAATGTTGCCTGTAACATTGCGTGGTTCCTATTTCCAGCAGGATATATTTAGCTCAGTAGAATTATAATTAACATAACTGCAGCTTTGAGAGTATTTCCCATTCCCAATACAAACACCATTGGCTGAATTAAGAGTTCTCAAGATGAACTTCATCACCAACCTGTTCAGAGGGATAATGTTACAGAGTCATGGCAAAAAGTTTAAAATCTTGTAGAATTCTTAAATGAAATGGAAACATACATCTCCTATTACGTAGAAAATTCCTGGTGAGCCTTTTATCTAGATAGATAAAACCCCAAATTCTTGGATAATCGGCAACTGTATTACAAATATATCCACAGAAGGGAGTTCATTTAAAATAATGAAACAGGCAGTACATTTGTGATCTGGAATTATATTTCCATTCCTTCACTGTCGCTGGGTGAAAAACCTGGACCTCCCTTGGTATCAGAATGGCGAGTGTATCTACACCATTTGGATGGCAACTAAAATCTTAATGGAGGTTTTTTTTGTTTTTTTTTGAGTCTAACTGTTTTGAATGTGCTAAATGAAACTAGAAATGAAAATAGTGTTGTCTTTGGAAGAAAGTTTCAATTTTCTGTTTGCTATCTTGCTGACATCAGAGTTTGGCTACAAACATACCAATCGGATGGATTGTACCAGCCCTCTGGAGGGGGACTGGGAAGTGGGAGGACACTTATGTCTTCTTGCCACCATGGGATATTCCCAGAATGGTGCAAGTGCCCACTGACCAAAGACAGGTAGGGGTGAAGGGGACGGCCTATCTTTTTGGGCACTCTGTGGCCTACAGATGGGCCTCTAGCTCTGATGCCAGTGCTAGGGAGTTCACCCCACCACCCCTCCATCACTGGGACCTACATGCCTGGCATTGGTGCAATAAAAAAAATCTGATATGCCCTTTGAGGGCATCTCAACATAAAGACCCTTCCTCTGCTTCTCCCTGCAGCCTCAGTAGTGGGCATAACTATCGGTGGAGTTGCCAAGGCTGCCAGGTCTCTGATCAGGCTACCATCCTTAAACGGATGGATGTCATGGCAGCAGACTCTTAATTGGTTGCCGGCATGAAAATTTGCACCTGGAGTCTCAATGACCACTTGCCCAACTTCAGGCCCCACTTTCAGTCCTGGCAGCAGGATTTCACTCTTGTCAGTAAAGCTCTGGTTGATATGTGTCACTACTGCAAGATCACGGCCAGGATTTCAGTGCAGTCCACAGGAATCAGCATGATAGCGGACCTGCCAAGAGAATTGGGTGGGAATATCTTCCCTTTTCCAGCAATGGGAAAACTTCCTTCAATTTAGTGGGGGTGGCAGGAAGAGCCGCTGGAATTTACTGATGGCTCATGTCTCTCCCAATGCTCCTAAAGGATGCCCAGCAAACCCTGTAGCCTTGTGGCTGTGGGACCCCTCGTTCACACGTACTCTGTGCCCAATCAAGGGCACTGGCATCAGGATGCTAAAAGCCATCTGGTCTCCTGGATAGAAGCAACACACGACTCCCATGGTTTCTCCAACCCAATCACTGGAACTGAATTCCGCCCTATAATTGCTGCCTGATCCTTCCATGCAGCCAAAATAAACTCCATCATCATATTAGTTTAGTTTAGTTTTGCTCTACAAATTTTAATTAATCATTTGTCTTCTGCTGCAGGTTACAGATGGGGACATCAGGATTGCAGGGATTTTTAACAGCAGCATTTCAATTCAAAATGGGGCATCCACCATTATCAGTTCTTACCTAGCTCCAAACAGAAGGAGAAAAGGTCTACCAGATACACCAAATTCTGCTTCTGGTCATGAAGAGTCCACTTTGTGGGGTGTAATACAAATTTGGCAGGGCACAAAACAAGGGGAGGTGAAACAACCACCCTATCCAATTTTCCTTTTGTTGAAGTTTGCTATCAAAGCCTAACGATACAAATCGCCCTCAGCCATCTCCATTGTGAGTGAATACATCTGACAACAGGGTACCACAGTTGGAATAATTTGAGGTGTAACAATCAAGTAAAACTCTGAATCATCCAGACCGTTTTACTAATTAATGTATGTATACTTTAAAAGGATCTAAATAGCTCCAAGTTATTGGGTGACATGGATTTTGGAACCAACAACTGAGCAATATTGTGTCCCAATTGTATCAATTTTCACTCCAATTAATTATACCGCTTGAAATATGGATATTGCATTTCACCAACATTGGCATTGCAATGAAAATAAAAAAATATTGTACAGCACTTAATACAACCCTGACTTTTAATTAAGATTAATATTTTACTAGTGAGGCCCTAACATCATTAGTAAAAGCTGCTAACCTCTTGGCTATCTTCCACAGTGCATGTTTTGTGCAGTAGTGTATAACACATTTTCACGGCATCAAATGCTGCATGGATCAGCTGTGACACTGTGATCTTTGACATTTTCAATCTGGAATAGGGAACTGAACTGAGAATTCCTTCTGCCAATGGAGCTGTTTTGGAATAAACTTTATATTTATCAGTTGTTTACTTAATGTACAATTTACTAATTGGCTGGCACAAATGATAGTAAATGTATCCAAAGAAGAGTAAATTACTCATTAACTAATAGGCAGAGGAAGCAGTGCCATACCACCTTTTCCTTTAGCGGAAGATCAGAAGTGATCAGCGTGTGTGTGCGTAAGCATGTGTATATGTCCTTACTCTCAAGAACTACAAGTACCAGCTACCCTGAGCTCACTTCTTCCTTTCTGGCACTGAGATGAAGGCCTGCATTTCAGTCCTTTTGGAAGTGGTCCTAATACCTGTCAATACCTGCTAACCCACCGCACTTTTCTCTCAAAAACCTAAGTAGGCATGCAAGCTGGGTTGGGAGCCAGGCATCTGCCCTCCCTTGGTTGACTGTCACTGGGAGGGAGGCAAGTACATTCGTGTTGTAACATTTAACAAGGTTCAGCCAATTAAAGGGCAAGATGACAGAAACAGCAGAAGTCGCGTGGGTGTCAGCAGCTGGGGGGGTTCTATTGTGAAGCAGCTTTTTAATTATGCTCCAGCAACTTCTCACATCTAATAATGCTTTCATCTACATGCATATAAAAAAAATTGCAACTGAGTGCTAATACTTCCTATTTTACAGCTAGCATTCACAGTCAAAAGCAAAATGTTAGCAATTTACTTGGGGAAAGATTTCAGACTTATTCTCTAACTAAATTTAAGAGGTACAGTACTTGATAAAGCAGTTCTAATTTTCAATAATCTAACATTTTGCAAGGATATTTGCAACCATCAATTAAGAGTACATTACTGCCTATGCATGAGGATCGTCCAAATGCAGCAGGCATGCACTGAAGTATGAAATGACCTGTGAGGGAACAATGCCTTTTTGAATATTATCTGCAGAAATGATTAGAGCCATTAATTTCATATTGAAAATAAAATCAGTGGTTATAGAGTATAGCTACTTTATGATTATTTGCTTCTGCAAGTAGCATGTCATAAATAATTCCAGACTGCTGATTTATGTAGTGATAATGCACTGATTAAAATTCCAAATAATGTTATTTGCAGTGGGATTTACAAATATGAGAATTTTATAAAAGCCTGGATGGTGTAATGGGAAATTCTATGTTGGCAGTCAACACATTTGTTAATGCAGAAATGGTAGGAACAATAACTCTTTTATGTGATGAATGCTTTTAATTTCAAGCTGTTGTAATATTGGCCCTACAGATAAATATAAAGTTGAGAGTGGTTGGGAAACATGCACAATAATTAATAAGCTACTCCCTTCTTGTTTTGTTTCTCCCTTGGACGTGGTGTGGTTCCAAGGACATCACATGCATTCTGGTTCCTCATTCAACAGAGTGTTGTTCAGGTGTGATCTCAATAGTAATGGTATCAGAGCCTATCCTGAATGTACCCTCTCTGATATCCACACATCTGTGCTTTTCAGCAAGAACTGCAGGAGAGCTCTGAAAAACAAGAACTCTGCCTGGTTTTCTCCTCCCTGACTGAAGGTTCTTAATGCTTGGCTTAAAAGCTGAAATCTTCCTATTCTGCATGGTGCCTGTACTGACTCAACAATCTAGTGACCGAATAAACTTACTATGCCATCAGGTGAGTCCTTGCTGGGTTATCCTTCAACTGAAATGAGGTAGAGTGATGATACTGAAGGCTACTTATTACCCTAATAACAGCATAAATAAGGTAGTGTACCAGGCATATTTATATTGGTGTTTCTACAGATGTGGAGTTGTACTCCCTGCCAATATCATATCATTAAATCTTAGTATCTTGTCACAGGTTTTAGCAAATGTCCCACATAAGAACTGGAATGAAAAGAAACTGTTTCAGAGGCAAAATGAGCTATAAGGTAATGAAACATAAAATGAATGCTAAAGAGGGGAAAGGTACCATTCCTCCCCTTGACCCAATCTATGCATGCCAACCTTAGTAATATTGGGGCCTGAGATGGCGTTTCAGGTTGTTGAACTTTTAACAGAGAGATTGTCATCATGTTATTTATAAGCATATAAAATAACTTTTGTCAAAAATTGACTTTTTTTAGATAATTTTCTTTGACTTAGGTATTAATTTTACACTGTGCCAGTGATATCTTAATGATTTGAGCATTGCCAGGGTGAGGAACAGTTGCTCAGTTCTGACGATATGTGATGGTGGTACTTTGAAACTCTTCTTAACACAAAAATCTGGTTTAATCCAAATTTTCCCACATACTGCGGAGCTTTACCTCTACTGTGTGCAGTTTTCACCTCGGTGGGTTCCACACTGTTGACAACATGGCTTCCAGTGGGAAGTAGTACTTGGGACCAGGCTACAGGAGCAGATAAGTAGCCTGTAGCTGCGATTTGGGAGCAAAGGGTTTGATCTGATTTCTGATCCTGGGGGTCCTTGCATGGAAAGGGGTTTTTGATGGAGGAGGGAGATTGCGGGGCTGGGAGGAAACATTTCTGCTCCTCCAGTCCCACAGTGACACTTGACCTTCTCCCCAAGTCAGTCCTAGCCTCCCTTCAGCCTTCAGGATTCCCTACTGGTCACGATTAAGCCTGCAAAGCAGGTTAAATTATAGATTGTAGTCTCATTAAAATATTTAAACCTGAAGCAGACAGGTTAGAGGTGGGTTATAGTCAGGTTTGAAAGTAACATCTCACCCAACTCCAATCCACAATTCTTGAGGTGGGTTGGGGGGGTTGGGGGGGGGGGGGGGGGGAGTGGTTAAAAGTACTGCTCTGGTTCTCTGACTTACTGAGTGTTTCCAACATTTTCATTGATGAAAATTTCTTAATTGGACTTGACAAATGTGGTCATGACCAAGTTTGGCCAATTTGATTATGAAAATATATTTGTTCTAAAGTGGCACAGCAAGAACAGTGGGACTTTGGCTCACTTCTACTCTCAAATATACTCATTTTAGTCTTGCTGAAGTCAGACACCAAAAAGAAGCTACAGAAAGACCAAATGATGAATCATTGAGTCTCTCCACTAGTAATTGACTTGTAGTAACATTTATTAGGGCCAAGGAGCCTCCCTCATCTCTTAGTCTCAATCAATTAGTTACCCAAGAAGATCTAAGATGATGGTTTCAATGGAAGGGCAAATAAACGGGAGATTTCCATATTGAGAAAAGCATCTTACATATTTCTTCCTTCACTAACATTCTTGATGTCATGAAGCCACATGTTACAAATGATGTTTGCTGATAAAATCTTTTACCTGAATTCACAGACGGGTCCGATGAAGATTTGTCCAACTGGATGCCGCTATCATCAATCTGCCTGCTGTTTTGATCATTTTCGTCTGCAGTAACAGGGCTACCATACAGATCCTGGGATGCCTGTTCATCGTTTTCCACAGCTGACTTGTCCAGTTTAGCATCATCCACGTTGTTCTGCTCCTCAGTTACCAATTGTTCACCTGCTACATCTTGACTTTCTTCTGCTGCATCTGCATAAAAGAGAATAAATGTACTAGGTTAACAATGTATGCATAAGTGACATGATGTTCTCAGTTGTTCAAACCTCCAGTTTTATTATTTTCTTCCTTTTTTAGCTAATTCTGCAATATGCACCACATCATCCAGATGCTTATTTGGCTTAGATCTGAACACTGGTCAGACGATTGTGGGTTCAAGTTCAAAGTGTCATGGATCTGCCCAGCAACAGGTAAAAACAGTAGACAGACAACAGTAGCCAGCACTCAAGGGGGATTGTGAGATGCAACCTAACCCAACAATGAGATTAGTGGACAGAATCAGATGTAAATAGCTACCATCAGGAAACAGCTTACGCAGACAACTAGGAAATCAGGGGATGTATAAAGATATTAATTTCGAGAGTCACAGAATGTGAGAGTTGCAGACAGCCCAAATACACAAAGGAGAAAACAATAGAGAAACAAGGGTATAATCGTCAGCATCTGCAGAAGCAGGCAGGTTAGTTTAACATCTCACAGCCAAGAAAACATTGTAACATCTAAGAGCTGGAGAGGCCAGTTCTACAGCTCAGAGTCTGAGAGGCTATTTTAACATCTAAGAAAAAAATGCAAGAACCTTCATAAAGTCAATTTAATTATCTTCGCTGGACCAGGAGAAGACGTTTCCCAGAATTAATTGTCCGCTTTGTATTGTGTGGTAACTATAAGCTGGACTTGATTTATCAATTTATTTAATTTGGATGTTGTTTGGGAATGGGAATGTCTTAAGGAGTTCAGGGATTGCAGATTTATATATTTTCAAACGAGGAGTAATTGCTATAAAATGTGTATGTGTGTAGTAATTCATCTTTTTGTCTTATGGTATTGTCCTTAGTGTGTATTTGTTTTACCTTTAGTTTAGTAGTAATTGCTACACAACAACTGGGCTGATTATTCTCATTGGGGGTATCATGTGACCCCTCAGACCATCCTAAAACAAAATTACACCACCACAAACACAAACCGGTGTTTCAAATTAAGATGCTCTCGTAGATAATATCTGCATGATTTGTGCCAAAAGCAGGACTTAAGCACAGAAATTAGGCAGCTACTTCATGTAGCACTGCTGGAGTACTATATCATTGATGGTGCTATCTTTGAAATGAGAAGTTACATCCAGGTCCCATCTGCTTATTCATCTGGACATTAAAGTGACCATAGCTCTTCCTGAAGTTCTCCAACATTAGCTTCTGAAAAAAAATCACTGTTGTTCATTGTTTACCAGCCAATAAATATCTCCTGAATTGTTGGTTGATTTGTTCTAATTTGTCAAAGGCCTTACTGAAGGCCTTTGACAAGGTCCCTCATGACAGACTGGTGCAGAAGGTGAAGTTGCATGGAATCAGAGGTGAGCTGGCAAGGTGGATACAAAACTGGCTCGGTCACAGAAGACAGAGGGTAGCAGTGGAAGGGTGCATTTCTGAATGGAGGGCTGTGACTAGTGGCGTTCCTTAGGGATCAGTGCTGGGACCTTTGCTGTTTGTAATATATATAAATGATTTGGAGGAAAATGTAACTGGTTTGATTAGTAAGTTTGCGGACGACACAAAGGTTGGTGGATTTGCGGTTAGCGATGAGGACCATCAGAGGATACAGCAGGATATAAATCAGTTGGAGACTTGGGCGGAGAGATGGCAGATGGAATTTAATCCGGACAAATGTGAGGTAATGCATTTTGGAAGGTGTAATACAGATAGGAAATATATAGTAATTGGCAGAACCCTTAAGAGTATTGATAGACAAAGGGATCTGGGTGTACAGGCACACAGGTCACTGAAAATGGCAATGCAGGTGGAGAAGGTAGTCAAGAAGTCATACGGCATGCTTGCCTTCATCGGCCGGTGTATTGAGTTTAAAAATTGGCAAGTAATGTTGCAGCTTTATAGAACCTTAGTTAGGCTGCACTTGGAATATAGTGTTCAATTCTGGTCGCCATACTACCAGAAGGATGTGCAGGCTTTGGAGAGGGCACAGAAAAGATTTACCAGGATGTTGCCTGGTATGGAGGGCATTAGCTATGAGGAGAGGTTGGAGAAATTTGATTTGTTCTCACTGGAACAATGGAGGTTGAGGGGCAACCTGATAGAAGTCTACAAGATTATGAGAGGCATAGACAGAGTGGATAGTCAGAAGCTTTTTCCCAGGGTGGAAGAGTCAATTACTAGGGGACACAGGTTTAAGGGGCAAGGTTTAAAGGAGATGTACGAGGCAGATTTTTTACACAGAGGTTGTTGGGTGCCTGGAACTCATTGCCGGGGGAGGTAGTGGAAGCGGATACAGTAGTGAATTTTAAGGGGCATCTTGACAAATACATGAATAGGATGGGAATAGAGGGATATGGTCCCCAGAAGGGTAGGGGGTTTTAGTTAAGTCGGGCCAAAGGGCCTGTTCCTGTGCTGTAATTTCTTTTGTTCTTTGTTCTTTGTACCAAATACCCTAAAACAAGGTAACTCATCACAATTTTCCTCTTCTCAATGAACAAACTTATCACCTAGCCAAGACTAGAGATAGTTTTAGTCAGGAGGGCAAAAAGGCTTGTGGCACTCATTGAAGCAATATATAAGTGCAACACCACACTTCATCGTTCTCGAGAATTGAAGACTGATAAGAATCAGAAAGCAGACATTTCAATTGATTTTCAATGTAGTGGAATACATGCACAATAACATGTATAAAAAAGGTTAACTCAAAGGTAGCTGTAGTTGCAGAATAGAAATGTTTACCACCACACATTTTAGAAAAGATCATAGCTAAATATTATCGTGTCCAGTATCTTAAAACGCATGACCTTACAACTTCTAAGATAAAAAGATAAACTCATATATGATGGGAAGTGCCCTGTAATTTACTGTAGCTTTATGCTTTTACAGTTTAAATACACCAACATTCAATAGAACTTGTCGACATCTTACTTTCACCTCTGAAACATGATTTTCTGACAGACAAAACATGCACTATGATTATGTCATCGTACTGCAGGTTACAAAATCTATCGTTTTCTTAAATAGGATGGACCTCTGGCATTTGGAAAGCGAAAGTTTTTTTAGCTTTGAATAAAGGGGATGTTGTTCCGTTATTTTCTTATTTTACAGTGTTCTATTTCCATTGAGAATGGTCAAAGATACTGAGTAAAATAACAGCACCCATTAACTTCAGCATTGTACCTCATAACCTCAGTTTGGAAATACACACATTGTGCAGAAACAACCAGGTTCACTAACGGAAATATCCAGAGTATTTTAATTCTG
This sequence comes from Mustelus asterias, assembly GCF_964213995.1. Classification (NCBI taxonomy): domain Eukaryota; kingdom Metazoa; phylum Chordata; class Chondrichthyes; order Carcharhiniformes; family Triakidae; genus Mustelus; species Mustelus asterias. The sequence goes on along the minus strand of NC_135814.1, from coordinate 42,934,229 downwards.
TAATAAAATCAGTAGGCCATAAATATTAAAAATTGCATTTACAGTGTGCTGCAGAAGCATTGTATCTTACAATGGCTGTTTAATTATGATCCTCATTCACTACTCTTCAAGACATTAAATCATTTATTCTTTTTACTGTATGCACCAAGTAGATGCATACACAGTTCCAAAATTCTCATTTGCAAAATAACTCAAAGTAAATGAATAGAGGTCATCCATTAATTCTGGATAATAATTAAATTCATATTTTTAAAAGGCAATTGAGCACATCAGATCAGGAACATTTATTTTGTTTTTTCAAAAACCACAGTAAAATGAAGGGTTACTTAATACTACAGCTGTATTTAATACATTTCGAGCTGGTTCCCCTTCTATCTGGAACCAGCAATAGCCTGGAGTGGAGCCTCTTTGAAGTTAGTGACACTTTTCAATCCACTGGAATTCATTAGCACCAATTGTGGGAAAAACAGACCATTCGCCATCAAATGGTCCAAGCTAAATTGACAATCAGCAGCTAATCATAACTAAGCATGTCTTTATTGAGCAATCACTTCCAGTGGCCTGCTTTACACTTGGTATTGTACAAAACATGGCATTGAACGATGTGCTCCCTGTTATTGGCTTCTTTATTTGCAGCTGTATAGTCCTGAGCTATGAAGTAAAATACACTGGACAGTTTAATGAGGGCAAGATTCAGTCGGTTGATTCAGGACGGCAAGGCTCATATTCTTGAGGGTAACAGGGGCAAATTTTAGAGCAAGGGAAGACAATCCCAAAAGGGCAGCCTTCACTTTAGCCTGAAATGGCCCCAGTGTCATTGCAGAGGGAGAGTGTAAACAGGGCGCAGTGGGGAGCAGTTAAAATATTACAGCAGGATTGAGAAACCTTTAGGCTCTGATTTTAACTCTGGACCAGTTCGGGCAGGTGGACAATGCTGTGAATTAAAAACTCTCCCACTCTTTCAGTTACTCCAAGACCTCATTTGAACCTGACCAACCGGCTTCCCACCTCTTCTTGGAAGGAGGAACTGAAAAATCAAATGGATTAGAAGCTATCCTCCAATGAGAGGCTGCTAGGCTATCCTGGTGAGTCCCAGGATGGTTTGTTTTTAGAGGGCAGAGGGAGTGTAAAGGACAGGTGGAGGAGGGGGTTGCAATGAGACAGGCTTAAGTTTTCCTTGTGAGGTTTAGAGGAGCAGGTCGACTCCTTTAGGCCCGACAAGCAAAAGTAAAAATAATGAAAAATGTATCCTCTTTGGGCCTCTTCTGGCACCAATTTGCTACGTCACAGGTTTGGGATAGCCTGAAAATCACTTGTGCTTCCTACTGGGGCCACCTTGTAAAAATTACAGTCAGGTCTGACGAGCATCACGAGGACTTGATGTGCATTTGTTACAATGAGCTTTGCTGATTTGATGGGTGTCTCACTCCCAGCTCAGGGGAATTGGAATGAATCAGCAATCAACAGACAAAGAGCTTGAGCAACGTTAACTGCACAACCAATTGGTTTCTTGATTGGCTGGGATTAAAATCATTCTTCAGATGAGAGGAGGAAATGATTGATAAAACTACTGGAATAAACAATAATAACAACTTATATTTACGTAGCTCCTTTAGCATAATAAAATGCCCCACAATGCTTTTCGGGAGCATTAGAAAACAAATACTGAGTCACGTAAGGAGATCCTGGGCAGAATTTTACTGGTCTGCAGTGATGGCCTTGGAGGGGGAGCTGGTAAAATATCAGGGGAATGTGTCAGAGTGGAGCCCTGCCATCTTCCTGCCACCTGTCAAAATTCCCAAGGGAGACCAGGGAGTGGGATTGACCAGTGATTATGAAGCATCTTTTAAATTTTCCATGGGTTCCAAGGAGCGTCAGGGACTCACTGCTAAATGGAAATGAGAGCATGTTGTCAGGTGTGTGGTGATTAGAAATGACAGCTATTGAGTACAGCTGCATTGTCAACCAAGGCTAAGCTCCAGTTAAACAAAGGATGGAAAGGTCAGAGCGATAAAAGTTAAAGTAAAAGTTTATTTATTAGTCACAAGTAAGGCTTACATTAACGCAATGAAGTTACTGTGAAATTCCCCTAGTCAGCACACTTCAGCACCTGTTCGGGTCAATGCACCTAACCTGCACGTCTTTTGCACAGTGCACACTCATACAGGAAGAGTGTCTCCCATCTCCAGCGTAGCAAGGGCAGGCAGCACCAGGGAGGGGTTGAGAGACGTTGTGCCACAAAGGCTCTAATTCTGAGTGTGTACACTGTATTCTGAATTTAACTCCTCCAATGAACAGGAATGAGAGAGAGAGAGACCAGTTCAGTCACATGGAACTCAGCTGCAACAGCCAGGAGAGAACCAACCTCATGAGGGTGCAATGTGGTGCTGACAAGGAGAGCACATAGGGCCATGAATGCAGATTGATGCTCACAAAAGATACTATCCAGTTGAAAGGATTTACAGTCAATGGCTCAGTTTAGTGGAAATGTTGGAACACCAATGTCTCTGAAGACCATGTCTGTCTAGGCAGGTGGGAGCAAAGTCGGCTGCATGCTGGAAAAGGAGTTAAGGCCAATCTAATTTGGTGGCATCCATTGCCTGTGGCAGTGAAGATGACCATGGCACTCAATTTATATACGTAGACTTGTTCCAAAGATGGTTTGCAAACATCTCTGGGATTTCCCAGTCAGTGGTCCATCTGTGCATCAAGGAGATGATGTGCCAATTACCAGAGGACAGGGGAATACATTAGTTATTGTACAAATCAGGTCAGTCAAGGCAAGAGGGTGAAAGGATTCAGACCATGGCTGGATTCTCTCAGGTGCAAGGTATTTGACTGCACACAAGAGGCCGTCAAGGCTCCCTCAAAGCAGCCAGGTGCCTTAGTAAATAGGAAAGGATTCCACTCGCAGGATGTTCAATTAGCCCATGACCATCACAAGAGGATGCTGCAACAGTGTGCATGGCTCCTGGGAAGTTGGCACCATTCGTACATCCTGAGACAGTGCCAGGTGTCTCAGCTGCTAATGCCACCTAAATGTCTTTTTGGTTGGATCCTGGATGACAAAGGATATGTACTAAAGAAGGGCTAAAGAAATGGTTCTTACACCTGTGCAGAAGCCCATGACAGTGTTGAGGGCACCAGTAACCACTGCCATGGGACTACGAGAGTGGCAATCACACAGATCATTGGCCTTCTGAAAATGGGGTTCAGAAGCCCAGATAGATAGCCCTGCAGTATACCCCATCAGGGTCTAGTGTACTGTGGGATTATGCTGCACTCAACACAACCTGCCACTCCAGAACAAATAGTCTTGAAGAAACCTCCTCCTCTCCAAGGTGAAGTTGGTGAGGTTCTGGACCAGGTGGCAAATGGAAATGCACCCTTGGGTCCAAAGTCAATGGATATTGAGATGTGTCCGAGGGAAACACACTTAAAAGCAAACATTTCCCCTGATATGCTGTCAAATGCCCCTGAAGACGATTTAATCTTTTCCTTCAGGTAACCTTGATGGCCTTTCCTTAAGCACCTCTACCTTTTCCCTGGCCCTGTCATTACATCATTCTAAAAGGTATATTCAACATTGCCTCTCATTCAGTCCACATCTTTTCATCCTCTTCAACTCAAGGGCTCACTATATGGCAATGCCTTACAGGATGCTGAAGTGAGCAGATGAACTCCTATTGAATGCATGACAGGAACTTTAGATTTGCACAGATATTTAAAGCTTTGGCATTCAACAAGATACTACCACCAAATGAAACCCCAAGTGCAGCTTGGTGGATTTAGGTGAACGCTTCCACAAGCTCCTACATTGTGCTCTCCCAGTGCCTGTAATTGGTGTGGAAGCAGGCAGCTGCCATTTCTGCTCAGGTACATGAGATGGCTGGGCCTTGGGTGACCAAATCGTAGAGGGAGCCAGCACGTTTGGGGTCCCTGCGTCTGTGCAGAAGTCACCTCTGTCATCAAGGCTTCAAGCTCTGTTCATGTCACTGTCAAAGGGGAGAAAGATTCACCATCAACACCAGGAATGCTTTGAGGTGAGCCCCCATAGGCCTCAGGCAGTCATTCCTCCACCCTTTCATGGCCCATCTGTCCTCTCCTGCTTCCCTGGAGTGGTGGAACACCCAGAAATGGGTCCAGGCATCTCAGGGCAAGATCACCCAAACACTGTTCAACACAGCTCATGGATGAGACCATATTGTGGGAGTCAGTACACACCTCCTGCATCCACTTGATGGGAAGCTGCAGCTGGCTCCCCATTGGAGTCACTAATCTCACAATGGAGGAGGCTATTTGCTCATAGGCCAGAGAAATGACACCATTCAATGGATGTATGGACTCCTCCATCATATTTACACGGGTGTCAACAGCCTTTAGGAACTCCGACAGATGTCCACACATTCTTGCGCTGCTGGTCCAGCATCTGCCATTTGCTGATGACTCATGAAGTTCGCCACCTGAAGCAAGCTTTCCTCTCTCCTTCGAGGGCAGGTATCTGCAGTTGGCATTGCCTCCATTCACTACCTGTGTGTGTGAGCATTGCTCACCAGCTGATGCCACCAATTCTAACCGCACAACAATGCTCACTGACGTGGGAGTATCTGCAGCGATGGAGTTTGCGCTGGATTGATGTGACGCTGTCTCCTCGCATGGCAGATCCACCTCTGAGGGCTCATGTGGTCCCGGAACCATTGCTGTTCCCTCATCTGTTCTGGGACTTGCAGGTGGTGCTTTCAATTCCTGCCGCCAGTCCTTAATCCCGATGTTCCTTTGCTTCTCAACACCCACAGAGGCACCACTGTCAGCATTTGTAGACGGTCTCATGACCATCTCCATGGCATTGCTCACTCTGTATGAGCTCCATAGCCACCTCACCCTCAGTGACAGGCTGCCCTGCTGCAACCCAACCTACTTCCACTTCCTTCTCCTCCATCAGAGTCACTAGATCTCTGAATAGCGCCCCAGTCTCAGTTCTTCTCCACTCTCTGGCATTGTGAGCATGCTTTCCTGCAAATAAAGTGCACTGTCACCCTTAACTCACTGTCTAGCTGTGCCACCCAATCTGCGTTCCTTTTGTCATAAAGATGTGCTATATGGACTTAATTTGATATCTCATCAGCTGGTTTCACATCCTTTTTTAGAAAGGGACATTTGACTGAACATCAGACGCTGACTTAAAATGGCTGCCAATTTGCATCTCTGTGGCCACAGTCCAGTCCATGGAGATGTTAACTTCTGTGGAGCCCCAACAGACAATAACCTCTGTGGAGGTGTGAAAAGTTTTCTTCCTACCTCATCCAAATGGAAAAATTAACATTCAGGAATTAATTACTGGAACATGAAAACGTGATCACCTCAACTAACACAATGGTTAAGAGCAGCCATGTGTCAGGCATGAGATGATCAACTTCTTTTTACAATATGCACCTAGCACGAAGAGAGGTCACGTGATATAACCCTCCGCTTGCATGCGTGAATTTGGGATTTGGCAGAGATATTCTAATTGCTGGAGAGAGTAGCCGTCCTCTTTCTCTCCCTACAAGATTCCATCTAAGCTTTGGACCCTGCTTTGTTGAGTTAAATGTGTGTCCACATTTATACAACTGCTGGAAACTCTCGACTAAACGCTATTGGATTCCAGTGTTTCCAGGAGTGAAAAAAGGGATAGGTATCAGCCATGACACTGAAAAGTCACTGAAGACCAATCTCTGGATACAATCAGTGAATTTTGATTAATTCTTTTTTGAATCTGCATTTTAATTTAACTGAGTTTAACATCTGATACTTTGTAAAGTTGTATATTTGCCGCATGCTTGGAGCTTGAGTGTGCATTTGCACATGTTAGTGGAAAGTAGGACATATCTGTGCATATTTAACAGATTAATATTTTTACCTGGATGGGCTTTAGCATAATAAAGTTAATCCCTTACATGTTTAACCCAAGTATACCTGTCTGGCTTAATTTTTACAAACTGCACACAGCCAAATATATATCAAATTGGCAATGCCTCTTTTTAAAATTCATAGGGTGCGATCTTACCAGCCGTTCACATCACATTCCTGCTGCAGCGAGGTTGGAGAGTTTGGCGGCCAGCCAAATCTCCGTTTACTGTAGCGGGATGGGAAAATCCCGCTGGCGTGAACAGTAATAAGATTCTGGCCATAATCTCTGCTGCAACCAAACAAGGAATGGTAAAGGACAAGAGGAGTCATTACACCCCTCCTCACCTGGTTATAATACCCCAGCACTATGCCACCAGGAGATTGCAAGCAGCATTGAGTCTTGTTAATGCAACAATCACCTCTGACTGACCAGCTGGCAACAAGACCTTTTGGCTAAGATCAAGTGTCAGATCAAGCCCAGGAAAGGGTGCAATGCCTCATCTTGTCAGCTTGGATCTTGTTTGTCCCTTTTATGGAGACCATAAATTGGATTCAATTGGATTTTGAATTTATTTTTTGGAGCAAGCAAGAAATGGAATTGGGTTTGCCCGGTCCATTCTAAGCATTGGCTTTATAACTTTAAGGATGGAGCAAAATTATTTTTAAAAAGGCCATCAAGTTTGACCTGGCAAGCTGGGGGAGGGAGGAAGGGGAGGGGTGGTGGGGGTGTGGTTGGTGATGGGAACCTGAAGTGACATTGAGACTGTGGCAGCAGCAGCATGCCACCTGATTTTTACCCTTATTGCTAACCAAAATTCCAACCATAGCATTTTCCTTTTACACACCAGAACTTCCCGCTACTGGCCACCTATTATTAGCCAACTCCCTCTGCCTACTGGATGTTAATTGGCTGCAGACAGGGCAATACTTAAGAATGTTTCCCCATCTGCCCTTGCGATCGCACAGCTCAAATTTGATCTTGGTGTTGGGAGTTCCTCATGACTGGGAAGATCCTGCCCACCAGGTCAAAAATTTGGTAAAAATGTAGGTCTTAAGGAGTGTCTTAAAGGAGGAAAGTGAGGAAGAGAAGCAGAGAGACTAGGGAGGGAATTCCAGCGCCAAGAACCTAGACAACTAGGCACCAATAAAAGCAAAAGGCAACACAAATAAATGGTTACGCAAAACTAACAGAAGAAAAGGAAAGAAAGTCTACATTAGGTCGTGAAAGATTTAAGAAACAGGGCACGGAGTTCAAATGATGAATGAGAAAATCCAGGAACGCACAAAGCATTCGAAATCACACAGAAGTAATTAAATGGCATTAATAACCAGGGAAGGATACGACAGAGTTGCTATAACAAAAGCATGGCTTAAGATTGGGCAGGTCTTAAGGACTTAATATGCCTGGTAATACCATTCCTGTGGCAGTATTAAGACAGAATTGCCATGGATACAGCTAACAAATAAGAAAGCAAATTTCCTGTACGGGAAGTCATTGAAAAGAGGTAATCAATTTATAATTATCGTTACGAAGCAAGTGGAATGGTGAGAAGAATTTTCTTTTATTTTGAGAAGCATGTTGCAGCAGGTGGAACAGTTGAGGCTGACACAATTGTATCTTTACTGGGTAAATTGGGTAAGATGTTGTGACAGAGGAAGATACAGGACTACGGGTGGAATTTAATTAACAGCATGCGTCCCGCTGGTGGACCCAGAAGTACGTGGAGCTTCCGCTTTTTAAAAAGATTTGGTCATCGGATGTGGGCGAACATTTATTGTCCATCCCTCAGGGCATTTTCGAGTCACCCACATTGCTGTAGATCTGGAGTCACATGTAGGTCAGACCAGGTAAGGACAGCAGATTTACTTCCCTAAAGGGCATTGCTGAACCAGATGGGTTTTTACAACAATCGACAATGGCCTCATAGTCATCATTAGACTTTTAATTCCAGATTTCTATTGAATTCAAATTTCACCATCTGCCATGGTGGGATTTGAACCCCAGTCCCCAGAGCATTTACCCTTGGTCTCTGGCTCACTAGTCCAGTGACAATACCACTACACCACTGCCTCCCCCTTGAGTCCACCTCTGAGGGCGAGGAACACAGATAACTCAGAGGATACACCATCACATCCTTCCCCCGCACACTCAGCCATTGCCGAGACAGTCACTTTGGTGAGAACACTCCCGCGATTAGGCTCAGGGTCACACTCCGGTGAGGCACATCACAGGCACGTCCCAGAATGTGGCAGTCAAGGGGGCTGACAGTTAGAGTCCAGGTCCACTGCTGAGCCCCAGGTTGATGACAGGCCTCTGGTTACGGCTACATGAAGCTTGCTGGGGTTCAGTGACAGGCAGGGGAACACGTGGCGGAGATACCAGAGTTTACGCACAGCCTTGTGCGGACAGTGGAGGAGCCCATCCAAACCATGAGTGCTATCATGGCTCCAACTTGTGAGCACATCAATTCCTCCATGGAGAAGATGGCGATTGTCCTGGAGAACCAAGTCCAGCAAAATACTCAGTGGCTACTGGATGTGTGCTTGAACCTGCATTCTGTCACTCTGACAATGTGCCCTATACAGTCATGACTAGGCAAGAGGGAACGAGGCATAGTCCAGGTGCCCCTTCTCCTTTGGGAGTCAGGGAGGTGCTATTGGTTATTGAAAGGGAGAAGACACGCCAGCAATCCACCCTGGGCAAATCATGTCAGGGTGCTCCATGGGTGCACCCTGACATCACCATTGACCTGCCCTCAGCGACCCTCGACTCTCCCTTGGTCACCCTTGTCACCCTCTGTTAGCCTTGGCCTCGCCTCAATCAAACTTGGGCTGCCCTTGATTAACCTTGACCTCCCCTCTGGCATCCAGCTGTCTTCCCGCTGGCACCCACACCCCACCTTAGTTCAGCCAACACCCTCTCTCGAGCAGCCATGAACCTCCACTCCCCATCCCATCGAGCTTTCCCAATAAGAAAAGCAGCTTCAACACACTCCAAATCCACCTTGAGGACTACCTCGCCAACTCTGTGCCAGCTTTAACCAGATGTGAAAGTGAAGGGACACATTTCCCCTTCGCCTCCAACTTAACCACATAGGTACCATTTCATCTGTCTTTTAATGAGCATGCATGACATGCTAATACTTTACAAAGCGATTCCCACTGCCTGCCAGTGGAAAACCCAATTCCCTCCAAGCCGATACCAACTTAATTTGGCAACTTTTTCCCAATGTTGGAAACCTACTTAAGTTCCCCACCTGTATCTCTCCCCGCACCTTCAGCCACACTAAATTGTACCCTCTGAGGGAGAGCAGGACAATGAAGATACATCAGGGTGCTTCAGCAAAGAGTCAAAACAGATGCCATGAGTCTAATAGCTTTGTTCCGTGTTATAAACTTCTATAGTTCCATGATAAAATAATGAGATGTCAGAATTTTGCCTTTTGAATATTGCTGAAAAGAAAAATGCATGTTAGAATCCTAGAATCCCTACAGTGCAGAAGAGGCCATTCAGCTCATCGAGACTACACTGAGCCACTGAAAGAGCACCCTACCCAGGCCCAATTCCCTGCCCTAACCCAATCACCCACACATTGATCATGGCTAATCCACCTAATCTGCACATCTAGGACACCAAGGGGCAAGTTAGCATGGTCAATCCACCTAACCTAAATGTTGTCAAAGCTTCCTCATCTTGCAGTCATCAGGACAAACAAAAGAATACCAAATTTCAAACGATCGCAACAATTTGTACTATGGGGCAAAATTGGTCGGCAAGTCAACTCTGATTGGTCAAGGCGTCGCCATGGAGAAAGCAACAGGGACCTATAGGCTACCCAAGCTAACCGATAATTCAAACAAGTTTGCAAGGCTTGAACATACTCCTTTTGTTTGCAGAGGACAGATCCCTGTGAATGAGCGCATGTCACTTCTCACAAGTATAAATGAGCCACATCACCAGCTGGAGTGATTATCTTGTTTGTCAATGTAGCTATTATGAATCGTTCAAGGAGTTTTATTTAATGACTGGCAGACATTTACTGCAAGTCTGTAAATCTATTTTTTGCTTTAATCCATCAGACTTTTGGTTAAATTGAAATGCATTTAACTTACTACTTTCCCAATTAAATGGATGATAGGTTAATCAGTTTATTACTATCTACTTAAAGGTCTATTACAAAGTTGAGGTTCACAAATCTGTACTTGAAGTGCATATGCAAATCTATGACCTTGCAAAACAACTATCAGTACTGACTTAACATTGTGAGAAAGTAGTCAGCTATTATTTGTATTGCCCTTAAGACTGCTGAATATGGGTGCATCATTAAATACAGGAATATTTGTATGAACACAAGCAGTTCAAACCTTACCTCCTGTTTTACATAGGTCATCATCAATGCCAACTAATATGTTTGCAAGATCTCCATGTCCTGTCTGTTTTAGTGCATCTAAAAACTTGGAGAACCAGCCAGGAGGTTTCATCATTACTCGGCTCAATAATTTCCGGGCTCCTGCTTTATTTCCATTTTGTTTGGTTTCACTGAAGATCTGAAAGGACAGGTACAGATTAGCTTTAAAAAACATTGTCACAATTATGCATTGGTTTATACATTTTTCTATTCGTAAAATTTGGAATTGAGGAAGTCACTGAGAGAATGAATAGGACTGTTGGATCTTCAGCATTAACCTAAAGCAGGAGAGGCAAAAAAATAACATTCCACCCAAAGGATGATGTCTTTGGAATGTAGCACTCCCTCAGCACTGTACTGAGGTACCAATCTAGATCAGATGATCAAATTCCTGTTTCTGACTCAGAGGAACGAATGAGCTACAAATTGGGTGGTACGGTGGCATGGTGGTTGGCACTGTTGCCTTACAACGCCAGAGACCCTGGTTCGATTTCTGACCTGGGTCACTGTCTGTGCAGAGTCTGCACATTCTCCACATGTCGACGTGGGTTTCCTCCGACAATTCAAAAGACATGCTGGTTAGGAGCATTGACCATGCTAAATTCTCCCTCAGTGTACTCAAACAGGCACCGGAGTGTGGCAACAAGGGGATTTTCACAGTAACTTCATTGCAGTGTTAATGTAGGCCTACTTGTGACAACTTTAAATTGAGCCAAGCTGATGACATAATTATAGTCCCTATACTTCATGGGTGACACTGTGGCACTCACAGCGCCAGGGACCCGGGTATAACCCGGACATGATCCTAACATGTATTTCTCTTTTCAGCAATATTCAAAAAGGAAAATTGTGACATCTCATTATGTTACCGCGGAACTACAGAACTTTATAACACAGAGTCCAATGTAATTATTGCTCGGGAGTAGGAAATTAGAAACATAGAAAGATAGAAAAACTACAGCACAATACAGGCCCTGCAGCCCACAAAGTTGTGCCGAACATGTCCCTACCTTAGCGATTACTAGGCTTACCTATAACCCTCTATCTTACTAAGTTCCATGTACTTATCTAAAAGTCTCTTAAAAGACCCTATTGAATCCACCTCCACCACCGTTGCTGGCAGCCCATTCCACGCACCCACCACCCTCTGAGTGAAAAACTTACTCCTGACATCTCCTCTGTACCTACTCCCCAGCACCTTAAACCTGTGTCCTCTTGTGGCAACCATTTCAGCCCTGGGAAAAAGCCTCTGATTATCCACTCGATCAATACCTCTCAACATCTTATATACCTCTATCAGGTCACCCCTCATCCTTCATCTCTCCAAGGAGAAAAGGCCGAGCTCACTCAACCTATCCTCATAAGGCATGCTCCCCAACCCAGGCAACATCCTTGTAAATCTCCTCTGCACCCTTTCTATGGCTTCCACATCCTTCCTGTAATGAGGCGACCAGAACTGAGCACAGCACTCCAAGTATGGTCTGACCAGGATCTTATATAGCTGCAACATTATCTCACGACTCCTAAATTCAATTCCTCGATTGATGAAGGCCTGTACACCATACGTCTTCTTAACCACAGCTTCAACCTGCACAGCTGCTTTGAGCGTCCTATGAACTCGGGCCCCAAGATCCTTCTGATCTTCCACTCTGCCAAGAGTCCTACCATTAATATTATATTCCGCCATCCTATTTGACCTGCCAAAATGAACCACCTCACACTTATCTGGGTTGAACTCCATCTGCCACTTCTCCGCCCAGTCTTGCATCCTATCAATGTCTCGCTGCAACTTCTGACATCTCTCCACACTATCCACAACACCTCCAACCTTTGTGTCATCAGCAAACTTACCAACCTATCCCTCCACTTCCTCATCCAGGTCATTTATAAAAATCACAAAGAGCAAGGGTCCCAGAACAGATCCCTGGGGCACTCCACTGGTGACCGACCTCCATGCAGAACATGACCCATCTATAACCACTCTTTGCCTTCTGAGGGAAAGACAGTTCTGGATCCACAAAGCAATGTCCCCTTGGATCCCATGCCCCCTCACTTTCTCAATAAGCCTTGCATGGGGCACCTTATCAAATGCCTTGCTGAAGTCCATATATACTACATCTACTGCTCTTCCTTCATCAATGTGTTTAGTCACATCCTCAAAAAATTCAATCAGGCTCGTAAGGCATGATCTGCCTTTGACAAAGCCATGCTGACTATTCTTAATCATATTATACCTCTCCAAATGTTCATAAATCCTTCCTCTCAGGATCTTCTCCATCAACTTACCAACCACTGAGGTTAGACTCACTGGTCTATAGTTTCCAGGGCTATCTCTACTCCCTTTCTTGAATAAAGGAACAACATCCGCAATCCTCCAATCCTCCGGAACCTCTCCCGTCTCCATTGATGGTGCAAAGATCATCGCCAGAGGCTCAGCAATCTCCTCCCTCGCCTCCCACACTAGCCTCGGGTACATCTCATCCGGTCCCGGCGACTTATCTAACTTGATGCTTTTCAAAAGCTCCAACACATCCTCTTTCTTAATATCTACATGCTCAAGCTTTTCAGTCCGCTGCAAGTCTGCACTACAACCACCAGGATCCTTTTCCATAGTGAATACTGAAGTAAAGTATTCATTAAGTACCTCTGCTATTTCTTCCAGTTCCATACAAACTTTCCCACCGTCACACTTGATAGGTCCTATTCTTTCACGTCTTATCCTCTTGCTCTTCACATACTTGTAGAATGCCTTGGGGTTTTCCATAATCCTGCCTGCCAAGGCCTTCTCATGACCCCTTCTGGCTCTCCTAATTTCCTTCTTAAGATCCTTCCTATTAGCCATATACTCTTCAAGATCTCTAACATTACCTAGCTCCCTGAACCTTTTGTAAGCTTTTCTTTTCTTCTTGACTAGATTCATTACAGCCTTTGTACACCACGGTTCCTGTAACCTACCATAACTTCCCTGTCTCATTGGAACGTTGCTATGCAGAACTCCAGACAAATATTCCCTGAAAATTTGCCACATTTCTTCCGTACATTTCCCTGAGAAAACCTCTTTCCAATTTAAGCCTCCAGTTTCCTGCCTGATAGCCTCATGATTCCCCTTACTCCAATTAAACACTTTTCTAACTTGTCTGATCCTATCTCTCTCCAATGCTATTGTAAAGGAGGTAGAATTATGATCACTATCTCCAAAATGCTCTCCCACTGAGAGATCTGACACCTGACTAGGTTCATTTCCCAATACCAAATCAAGTACAGTCTCTCCTCTTGTAGGCTTATCTACATACTGTGTCAAGAAACCCTCCTGAACACACCTAACGAACTCCTCCCCATCTACACCCCTTACTCCAGGGAGATTCCAATCAATATTTGGGAAATTAAAATCTCCCATCACGACAACTCTGTTATTATTACACCTTTCCAGGATCTGTTTTCCTATCTGCTCCTCAACATCCCTGTTACTATTGGGCGGCCTATAGAAAACACCCAGTAAAGTTATTGGCCCCTTCCTGTTCCTAACCTCCATCCACAGAGACTCCGTAGACAATCCCTCCATGGTGTCCATCTTTTCTGCAGCCGTGACACTATCTCTGATCAATAGTGCCACTCCCCCACCTCTTTTGCCTCCCTCCCTGTCCCTTCTGAAACATCTGAAACCCGGCACTTGAAGTAACCAGTCCTGTCCCTGAGTCATCCAAGTCTCTGTAATGGCCACCACCTCATATTTCCAAGTAGTGATCCATGCTCTAAGCTCATCCACTTTGTTCACAACACTCCTTGCGTTAAAATAGACACATCTCAAACCTTCGATCTGAGCGCTCCCCTTCTCTATCACCTGCCTATCCTCCCTCTCACACTGTCGACAACCTTTCTCTATTTGTGAGCTAACCTCCTCTCTCCCAGTCACTTCAATACTGGGCTCTTTCTATGTGTGTACACGTCATGTTTATCCTACTTCCTGTTGTCACTTTATTTTCAAGCTTTTCCCTTATAAATTTATTTCTATGATCTCATTCTTAATGAAAACTGCTTAAATAAATGAGTCATCCTGTAATTGCAGAATATGACCACTTGGTGGCAATGTATTATCATTTCCCCATAAATTACTAAAAATACTGACCATTTCTAATCGACAATTTTTACTCCATAACAGAAATTTATGTGCTAAAAATACATGTTTCACAATAATATAATCAAAATTTAACAATGTGTTTAACTGTCTTCTGAGTCCTTTTAATGCCTGTATAATGTTTTAATCTGAAGGCCTCAGTCTCTCTTGGTGATAACCGTACCCTGACTTGTGACATGCCAAACTGACTTTGGACAGAGCATTCTGGGCATTCTGCGATACTTAATTTCCAAGCTGAACCTTTCCATTCTGTTGATCTGAAAATTTCTTTTGTCTCCAGCAGATTCTGGTCAGCTATTTTTCAACACCATTTGAAGAAAATCCAGAGAACACATTTCAAAAGCGTCATCAGATTTACATTCATGATGAGTATGTGTTTTTTCTATGTGGCAAAATACAAAAGGTGGCCATGCACTGATCACATACTTGTGTTAACTTTGTTGTGTGATCTATGCACCTTAAAACATAGAAACATAGAAGACAGCAGCAGGAGGAGGCCATTTGGCCCTTCGAGCCTGCTCCGCCATTCATTAAGATCATGGCTGATCATCCAACTCAGTAGCCTGATCCTGCTTTTTCCCGATAACCTTTGATCCCATTTGCCCCAAGTATAGAAACATAGAAGATATCTTTCAGATGAGATCTTAATTCGAGGCTCCATCTGCCTGCTTGGGTGGATGTAAACGATCCCATGGCATTATTACAAAGGGGAGCAGGGGAGTTCTCCCCGCCAGTGTCCTGACTTATATTTATTCCTCAATTAATATGACTAAACATAGATCATTAATGTTTGGAAGGGCTGGCAGTGTGCAGACCAGCTGCCATATTTCCTTCATTACCACAGCGGCTGAACTTCAAACACTACTCATCGGCTGCAAAGCACTTTGGGATAGGTCATGAACAACACCAAAGAAAATAAAGGTCTTTCTTCCCGCTGCAATATGAAAGCACCATAACAGCTCTGAGGCAATCTGGTGCATACTTGCATGGACACTTTCTTGTGGTTATGTACCAACTCTACATTGACAGAACAAAATCTTTTGCTGAGTATTGCAAAGTATTGTTTCTTGCACGCTATACAAAGCATATCATTCATAGAGTACATAGGTGGTAGGGAAAGGAGAGGATGCAGAATATAATGTTGCAATTAGAGATAGGGTGAAGAGAATGATCAGCTTAATGTAGGGTAGGTCCATTCAAAAGTCTGATGGCAGCAGGGAAGAAGCTGTTCTTGAGTCAGTTGGTGCGTGTTCTCAGACTTTTGTATCTTTTTCCCAATGGAAGAAGGTGTAAAGGAGCATGTCTGGGGTGTGTGGCGTCCTTGATTATGCTGACTGTTTTTTTGAGGCAGCGGGAAGTGTAGACAGAGTCAATGGATGGAAGAAGGGTTTGCGTGATGGACTAGGCTACATTCACAACACTTTGTAGTTTCTTGCGGTCCTGGTCAGAACAGGAGCTGTACCAAGCTATGATACACCATGACGCTTTCTATGGTGCATCTGTAAAAATTGGTGAGAGCCGTAATGGACAGGCCAAATTTTCTTAATCTCCTTGGAAAGTAGAGGCGTTGGTGGGATTTCTCAACTATAGAGGGAGGGAGCAGGACAGGGTGTTGATGATCTGAACACCTGGTTCATCTGGTGGTATTGGATTGCTTCGTGTGTGCACACGGACAGGGAGAAGTCACAAAATGAAATACCAGGACTTGTGGGAAACCAGCCAGAGATATGAATTGGACTTACACTGACTCTGGCTATTCATCACAGAAGAAGTTGACGTAAGTCAACGCCCTGGGTAAACATTTTACAGGGAAGTTAGAGCACCAAATTTACATTTAGCTGCACAAGTCTATGCCAATGTTTAGGTCTATATGAACCTCCTCTCACTTAAATTCATCTCACCCTATCAGATATCCTTTATCTCCAGCTTCCCCTTAAATTCAACTCTGCTAATCCAATGCAGGTGTGAATTACACATTTTCATCACCCTCTGGATACAGAAGTTCCTCCTGAATTCCAATTGTATGTTTCATCCAGCTCCAGAATGGGCAAGGTGAAGTCAAAGTGATCATTTCCTTGGTGACCAAGATAAACTATTCAGGCCCCACCCACACAGCCTGTGAGTAAAGATTGCTAAAATGGAATATATAAACTGTCTGTCAATCTCAAGTGTAACGTAAAGGTCAAGTGGCGAATGGATTTTGTAGTCCAGTGTATGTTATTCATGGTAAAGAGCTGCATTGTAGTTAATGACTTATTCATGATAAGGGGTGCACTGTGGTCACATATGTACTTCATTTTAAAGGTTGCACTGTGGGAATGTATGAGTTATTCATGATATGTGTAGAGTGGCCACATGTTTTATTCATGGTAAGTATTGACTGTGGCTATATATGTGTTATTCATGCTCTGGGGCTCCCACCGAATTCTGATACATGTGGAAAAGGAGGCCCATCAATGCTTATTTATCCATTCTACTACGCTGCCTTAAGCAGCGCCCTCATCAACCAGTACAAAGTGGTAGAGGACACACTGGAAGTAAGGGTGTGAGGGGAAGTGCATGTTTGGGTGGAGCTTGAGCTGCTGAGGGCCACACTTTCCCCCTAAATCCCACCCAAGAAGTAAAACGGTGGCTTCCTTCCCCATCGCACAACTCCCTCCGAAAAAGGGGAA
Organism: Mustelus asterias; assembly: GCF_964213995.1. NCBI lineage: Eukaryota > Metazoa > Chordata > Chondrichthyes > Carcharhiniformes > Triakidae > Mustelus > Mustelus asterias. Next base: position 42,917,124 of record NC_135814.1, on the reverse strand, counting down.
AAAAGGCAGGGAAAGAAGCAAAAATAGAGAAAGAGCAGCAGAAGGCAAGGGCAAAAAAGACAGAAGCGGGAGAGAAGAAGCAGAGAAAAACAGCTACCTTGAGACAACAGACACCAGTAGGGGAGACCATGTTTTCTGATTTATAGGGCTATAACTTTCTTGGAGTGTTGGACTGCCACTCCAGTGTAAGCCCAATTACTTACGTGAACTTTCTTCCCTGCCTTTCCTGCCCAACCCTCTGCCACAAGCTGGGCGGGATCCAGGCAGTGCAGTTATCTCCAAAGCCCAGCGCTGCAGTGTGGCAGAGTCTGATTGAAGGAGGACATGCCCCCCATTTTATGACTAGCTGCCATTAACCAGGTAAGTTTAAATGTGTCACAATCCCAGCTGGTGTTACTACTGGACAACTCAGGTTCCAGGGTGGAACCTGGCCTGATAGATTCTAACCTTTTCTTTTGTTTAGATACTTGAATGAACCAGAGTCACAGAAAGGCCAAGAAACTTTTAACAAAAGAATAAAACATTTATTAAACAAGAAATGACTATCTATAAGATAAGAAAAGACTAACTATAATACACCACTCCTTCTCCCTGGCAATGCCTTTACAGATATATACAGAATTGTAAGCATAACACAAATGACAGAACCTATTTTATACTCTAATGTTCTCAGTAAGTACACAGTCCATGTAAACCAATAAACAAAATGTGATCAGACACCCCACACTCTGAAACTGATAGATGCCACCCAATACAACTTCTGTGGATATCTCATCAATTTCCGGAGGCACTTGTCACATGGTGAGGTGACTGGAACTTTTACTTTCACAGGAGGGTTTCCAATCTCTGCTCTCGAAGAACATGTCTTGGAATCTTCTCCCACACAAAGGTTTCCCCTTTGCTAAGGATACACCTCCAGGATTTCAACCTCTCCTTTTGGTATTCCTCTGCCCTGGATCACCAATTGCATTCAATCGTCCACGCAATCTCTCAGGTACCCAGCCAAGCCAACAAAACACCTCTGCTTCTTAGGCTGCATTAAGATGTCACCAGCCTTTTGATCACCTCAGAGGGCTGGGTTCTCACAGCGACAGCATCTTGCAGCCTTATTTCTAATTTAGAGCATTTCTCTTTGCTCTTGACTTCACTGAACAGAACCTTTTATTCCAGGTTCCTGTTCTTTGTTTCTTTGACTTCACAGTCTTCCTGGCACTCTTTTCTGTCCCATTCCCCAGTTTGTGAAATTTCCTTTTATTCTCTTGGAGAATCTGCTCTCTGCAGTGCCCTGTCCTGTGTCCACCTATTCCTGGCACTAGATTACAACTGACTCAAATGCTCTTTCTAATTCAGAGTGGTCCCTGGTTGCTAAGCAACAGCCAAGTTTTTTCTTTAAATTTTGTTTGCTTTTACTTGATAAAACCCTCATGACAATGCAGGCATCTTTGAAAGTGAATAAACTGAAGTTCTTAACCCATTCTGAACACACAAATACAGAAACTCAAAATTAAGCTTACTTAGAGATTTACCTTATTTCTAATACCCAGGAAAAAAAAATGACTTAAAACTACTTCTATTACCCAACAAATGTCCATTGAAATTGATAGGCCAGAGAGAAGGTATGTATCTAAGGTAAGTAGTTATGATTTACAGGGTGGGGGGACCGGAGGTCAGGGTGAGGTGGGCAGGGGAGGGTTGGACATGGAGGTGGATCAGGCAGTGTGAAGGCCTGGTTGGATGTCAGGGGTGGGGGTGTTTGGATGCTGGGGGCCAAACATCAGATGGGTCTGTTGGGGAGGGGGGATTGGGGGGGGTGGGGGGGGGGTGGGGGGGGGGTGGGGGGGGGGGGGGTCGGGGGTCAGGTCAGGGGGAATCCTATGGGGAGTCAGGGGGTGAAGAATACCACGAAAAGGATAGTCAGCAGGTGGGGGGAATCTGTGTGGTAGGGCATGGTAGCCAAGAAGTGGGGGAGTCCCCTGTCCCCGCAGGGGGGAGGGGTGAGAGTGTGGAAGGGAGTCCCATGGGGCTGGAGATAGGGAGTGGGACCGTACACTGGGATGTCAGAGTGGGGAAGGGGTGTCCTGTGTGATGGATGCTTGTGGGGAGGGGGGTCGGGAATGACTGCACATTTACAATAGTTACCTAGATGTTATAAGAGATTTAATTTTTCTAACCTTTTCTGGGTAAGTATTTGTCTAACACTGCCAGAGCCATCCAAAGTTTGTGATTGTCCAGAGAAAGTTATCATTTCTGGCCAATTGCCATGCAAACCTTTACCTGTATAGGTCTGAGGGAGGATCCCCAGTGCATATTTGCAGTACCCCCCAATCCGTGCTGGGGTGCTCAGAGCTTACGGCCTATTATGTGCTGTGCTCAGTCCACCAGCCTGTCTATGTTGTTATGGTTCAGATGACAAACTCCACAGTGCTTTATGAAACCCGCCCAGATCATAAATTTTACACCTTAAATTTGGCATCATGTGGTTCACCTCAGGTGTGATTCAAATGACCCACTAGGGAGCTTTCCTCAAACAACGTTTATTTAAGAATATAGTTAACATGAATGGAAAGAAAATTAGCCATCACTTTTATCAATTACCAACAAAAACAAAACAACCACAATAATATATAACCCTTAACAAATATATCTAAGATGTTCCAATCAAAACCAAACTTCCTTTAGACACAACCCTCTTCACAGGTTTAACACAGCAAAGACTAATGTTCATGCAATACTGGAACTGAGTCCTTTGGATGAATGCTGCAGTTCTCTTTGAAACACTCGGAAGAGGCTGAAGTCAGATCAGCTTGCCAGACCAGGGAGACTCTCTGGTCAAGCCACCAACAGAAGATTTTCTAGTCCAGAAAGGCTTTCAGCTAAACCAGCAGAACCTCCCAAAACCAGGGAGAAAGAGAGAGAGAGAGACACTTCTTTCCAGCTTGATGTCCCTTCTAAAACTAAAATCTGCAGCACAGAACTGAAAATGAAAGAGCTCCTGTCATCTGACCCGCCAATCACTTTTCCTCCTGACAATGCAGGATCATGAAATTAATTCCCAAAATAAAAATAAACAACCCCCATTTAAAACCACTTAAGGAGCAATAAAAGGACTCTTCATAGACAACCTGGTGCCACAATGAGAGCTGAGAGCTACAGAGAACATGATTTAAAACAAAATCTTTACACTCGGTACACTAATGTCACCATGTCCTCTTGATCACTATCCTACCCACAGCTCACAATTCTTCCATGTTTTGCATCATTCCGTGATTTTGAAATTGTGCCATGTCTTCATTATTTGTATATTTTGCGAAAAGCAGGGGTGTTAATTCCACCCCTCTAGGGAAGCCCATATGATAAATATCTAGTTCATGGTTCACAGGAATATTTTGGAGGTAATTTTTAGTTCTTGCAAGATTGAAGTTTAAATGTAGAAAATGGGATAAATGCTACTCAAGCAGCTTGAAGACTCTTCCACTTAAAAGTTTGAGGTCATGTTGACTTAAGGGATTAACAGCTAGAAAGGTGAGGATGATTAGGTGATTTACTGAGCCAGAGAATCGAGGGCAAGGTGGCTGCAATGCTTGAGGAGAAATACAGGCCAGGGAGTGGTTTTGTTTTGGGAGTGTTAATAAAGTCAACATACTCCAACTTTAAGAGCCCAGTTTTGAAACTTCAAGTCCTTTCACACATGCAGACTGGGATGGGGTGCCCATGCGCCGTTTTGCATTTTTGAGTTCCTTCAGTCTGTGCAGGAAAAAAAGGCGCAAGAACGCAGGTCAGAAGCTGAGCACCATTGAAATCAAGTGTTGCAGGCAGGAGATAGGGAGAGGATCAGGTAAAGGGGAGAGAGAGAGGGGACAGGGAGATGACAGACATAGAGTACAGGGAGACAGTCAGGTAAAGGGGACAGGTAGAAGGGACAGGGAGAGGTCACAAAAAAGAAGTATCAGTTAGGGGAGGGTGCAGAGACAGGTCCCAGTTTAATTAAAGGTAAGAAAAGGTAATTGGACAGAGCTCAGGCGAAGCCCTGGCAATTGGAGATGGCTCAGGGGAAGCTCTGAAGATCCAAGGCAGCAGTCAAAGATTGGTGGCAGTGTGCTGCGGGCCTTTGGGGAAAAGGTACCCCTTTGTTTTGTTGGGCACAGCCAGAGAGCTGAAGTTGTGCTTGTGAGTTGGTGCTTGGGTGCAAATTCAGGGATCCAGGGGAACAGAACCTCGGGAGATGAGACTGAAACTCTGTAACGTGGGCCATTGTTCATGCCATCCATGTTGGAGTGACTTTTGGACAGAATCCCATGAGATCTTCAAAGCTGAAAACCTTTCCCTTGTTAGAGGGACAGTGTTTCAGTGAGATTGGTTGCCTCACGATCTTACTTACATCTATGTGAGTTGTTGAGAAATCCATGGACTCTGTCTTGGTCGCAGCTGTAAATTAGTGTACAGTGTGGTGTGTTTGATCATAGTTTACTTGTTAATTCAAATGTACCCCATATTAATCCTGAATGTTAGAGTATGGAGATAGATATTGTAAATTGTTTTATCTTTCTGACCTTGTAAAGTTTATTTTCATTTGTTCAAAACTTGTGAAATCTTGTGGCTTTGTTCACTGAGCAAGTGCCTTGATTCTCAAACTGTGTCTACTTTAAAGAAAATATTACTTATCCCTAACCAGACCTTACCAAAAACGTAGGGGTCTGGTCTAAGTTCATAACATAGGTTAGGGGCTTGTCCAAGATTTTGAATCCACAGATAAATGTAACTGCTGGTACTTGCTGAGGTTGAGGTTAATAAGATTTCCACAGAGAATTTTGCGATATTAATTGAAAGGCAGATGGCTTTTATCAATTGGTACATATTTGTCTAAAGAAGGAAGATTTATCCAAGTGATTTGCAACAGTCAACCAAAGCTAGGTTAATCGCATTAGTGGAAAAGTTAGCATTAGAATTAAAAGCAGGGGCCAACAAAGTAAAAATAATTGAGGTAATAGAACAGCATCTGAGACTGGAAGTAGGCAAAAGTTAATCCAGATGGTAATTCAATTGAGTTAGCTCGAATTCAATTACCGATGAAGCAACTTGAGATAGAAACAGAGAGAAATGAAAAAAAGAACTTGGAAAAAAGAGGAAAAAGAATGATGTAAATGTTTGAACTTCAACTCTGGAGAGAGAAGTTAGCAATAGAGGAAAAAGAAAAAAAAAGCAAAAGAGATGAAAATGTGAAAGCTTGAGCTCAAATTTCAAAGAGACAAAGAAATTAGACATCATGAGCTTGCTACAGAACAGCTTAGTTTATGGAGTGAAAGAGTGTCTATTGGTTCAGCTGAGGAATTGAATCCCATTCTGAGCTTTGATATAACAAAGAGTCTTCACCTAATGCCTAAATTCACTAAAGATGGGGATGAGAGATACATTGGGCGGAACTTTCCAGCTACACTCACCCCAAAACTGGAAAACCTGGCCCGAGGTCAACGGACCTTTGCAAGGTCTGCCCCTCCTCCCCCCACCCCCACCCCACCCCCTACCCCCCCACCCCACCCCCAGCCCACTATGATTCCCATGACGAGCAGGACAGGAGAATTCCCCCCAATACCTCATTTGAAAAGATGGCTACAAAGCTGAATTGGCCAAAGACACATGAGCCGGAATTTTACCGTCACGCCCACCCCAATTCCGGAACAGGCGAGGCTCGCAGGACGGAATTCTCCATTGGCCTCGGACAGAATTTTGCGAACCAATAACGGCCATGGATTGTCATTTTGTAAAGTGTTTTGGGGTTTGGTAGGGAAAGCTATGGCTGTGTATTCTAGCCTCCAGGAAGAACAATTTTTGAGATTATGAGTAACCTGCAGTACTTAATGTTTATGAACTTGTCCTCGAAGCATATCAGTTGAAATTTCAGACTTTAAAAAAAGTAAAAGCCGAATTAAATGTTTATAGAATTTACTCGGGAGAAATATTATGGGATCGGTAGTTTCAATTGCTAAAGTTAGAACAAAAGTTTGACGATGTGAGGAAGCTAATGCTACTGGAAGAATTTTGAAACAGTGTGCCAATAGCTATTAGTTCACACCTGGAAGACCGTCAGGTTTCGCAGATACAGGGAGCAGTGGTTCTGCCAGATGATATATCACATTGACATGCCAGGGCAAAGCAGATCTCTATTTGTAAACTGACAGGGAAACTGCAGGAATGGAAAAGAGTCTATGGAACAGGCAGTAGCTGTTTAAATCATGAAAATGTAGTGTAGAGAGTAAACATGATGTAAAGAAACCAGTCTGCTTTTATTGCAATAAGACTGCAATAGGTTCTTGATTAATAAGGGGATCAGGGGTTATGAGGAAAAGGCAGAAGAATGGGGATGAGAAAAGTATCAGCCATGATTGAATGGCGGAGCAGACTCGATGGGCCAAGTGGCCTAATTCTGTTCCTATTTCTTATGGTCTTATGGTCTTATGGACAGGGCATCTCAAATCCCATTATTAGAAGCTGAATGGTAAAGCAGGGGCAGTAATAGGAATGCTTAAGAAGTCTTTAGAAAAGGCTGTACCAGAAAAGGAAATGGGCATTGGAACCATAGCTACGGTACAAGAGAACCTCATGACCCACAAGAAAGGGGGATATAGCTCAGGATAGTCAAAGGAATCTTTCCTTCAAACCTTAGTGAAGATTTTAAAGGTTTTGTTTTGAAGGGCGAAGTGTTCTCTTCTCCCTCTCACAAAACAAGGAAACAAATTAATATTTTGAGAGGCACTGGGACAGATCAGCCATTGATGGTGGCTGATGATATAATTTGTGTTCCAGATGGTTTGATGAAGGACAAAGCATTAATAGGAGATATTCGTGGCATTTATGAGCCTGTTTCCTCATGTAAGGTCAATGTACGAAGTGACTTAGTGAGCAGAATTATTATTGAGATTACCTCTTGAAGGGGTTGATTTTATATTGGGTAATGATTTGATCAGCGTAGACAGCAAAATAGCAATGACTGTGTTGCAGCAAGCACCTGATCATGCTGATCTTGCCAAACTCCTAAAAATTACTGTGACCAAACATGAGAAGCTTACTGCCGCCAGCAAGTAAATGACAGAAAAGCTGATTAGTGTAGAGCTTTCACACATGAAAGAGGTGTTTGCTAGTGAAAAACAAGAACTGGTGAGAATACTTGAGTGTCAGTCACAGAAAGTAGAACACTTGAATAAGAACTTGCAATGTCTAATTGATAAGTTTGTAGGAGCAAATTCAACAGATAGACCTTCAATTAAACTTCATGAACTTAAGTATCAGAAATCTCTATTAAGTATCGTGAAAAGCGCCTTGAACAGTCACAGGAATTGCTGATGGATCAGAACAGTGCTTTAATGCAGAATTAAAAACCGAATCTGATGAACTGTTGGAGATTCGTTATAGTCATAGACTCATAGAGTCATAATGGTTTACAGCATGGAAACAGGTCCTTCGAACCAATTTGTCCATGCGCCCTTTTATTTTTAACCACCAAGCGAGTCCCAATTGCCCATGTTTGGCCCATATCCCTCTATGCCATTTTACCCATGTAACTGTCTAAATGTTTTTTAAAAAACAAAATTGTACCCGCTCTACTATTGCCTCTGGCAGCTTGTTCCAGACACTCACCACCCTCTGTGTGAAGAAATAGCCTCTCTGGACTCTTTTGTATCTCTCCCCTCTCACCTCAAACCTATGCCCTCTAGTTTTAGACTCCCATACCTTTGGAAAAAGATGTTGACTATCCAGCTGATCTATGCTGCTCATTATTTTATAGACCTCTAAAGCAATGAAATTCTCAAACTTTGATGCCAAATGGCAAACAAGAAAGAGATGTGTGATATGGAAGGGAAATCCAAGCTTGAAAAGTGGATAAGAAACATTTTAACAAATTAGGGATGTGGTAAGTGAATTGAAAAAGGTCTAAGAAGCAGTCAGTAACCACAGAAAAAAGATTCTGAAATCAAGGAGTGTGCATGTGAAGTTGTTAAGCTTGTATAAGCGTCCTGAAGATGACTCTGAAATGGTGGTGGTACGGTGGAAGAGCGGTTAGCACTGCTGCCTCACAACGCTAGGAACTCGGGTTCAATTCTAGCCTTGGGTCACTGTCTGTGTGGAATTTGCACATTCTCCCCGTGTCTGCGTGGGTTTCCTCTGGGTGCTCCGGTTTCCTCCCACAGTCCAAAGATGTCCGGGTTAAGTTGATAGGGCATACGAAATTGCCTCTTAGTGTCAGGGGAACTAGCAGGGTAACTATGTGGGGTTATGGGGATCGGGCCTGGGTGGGATTGTTGTCGGTGCATATTCAATGGGCCAAGTGGCCTCCTTCTGCACTGTAAGGATTCTATGAAACAAAGACAACTAATGCAGCAAAAGTTGCTGAGATGAATATAAAGATTAGTTAACTTGGAAAAGAATTGGAAAATAAGAGAGGACACAAATATTTGGGTAAAATTATGAAAGTGAAGATGAAGATTCAATTTTCCAAGCATCAATAAGAACATGACAAGTGCAAAAGGATAAGGGCAGCGATACATGGGAACGCTCCCACATGGAAGTTCTCCTCCAAACCACTCACCATCTTGACTTGGAAATATATCACTGTTCCTTCATTATCGCTGGGCCATGATCCTGGAAATCCCTTCCTAACAATCCTGTGGGTGTACCTACTCCACATAGAAGGCAGCTCACAATCCCCTTCTCAAGGGCAATTATGGATGGGCAATAAATGCTGGCCCAGCCAGTGATGCCACATCCCTTGAATGAGAAAAAACAGAGAATGATTCGTGTAAAGAGAAAACTCCCTCAGTGCAAGTTTATTCATTTATTCATCTGGTGTTGATCAAAATTCAGGAAGTGAAATTCTGTTATGGAGGAAGTGATTGAGGAAGATCATTTTGAAGCTGTTTGCAAATTAGGCAGACATGATCTCATCACAAATTTAAAGGACCCACTGAAATGTTCCCATTAATAGAAGCCTAAGAAAGCCTCCATGTTCTTCTGTATTAAAATTGAGAAACCTGTGAAAAAGTCATTTGGATCAGAGAGCACAACATATAATACATATCCATGTGTGACAAGAGGTAGGCCACCAGAGTATTGGTTTGCAGTCCCACCAGAAAACCCTGGTACAAAATAGTAATGCAAGTTGTTCAAGCTGTTCCTAAGAGAAATTTTAATGTATCTTCGCTACCTTTGGTTAACCATGAAATGATTATAAGCAAAACCCAGGTCATTGTTGGTGTTCTAATCAGAGTTTAAAGAAAGGGTGTCGAAGAAAAGGCAGATTGTTAATTCCTGCTAATCTTACTTGTTACATGTACTGGCGTTGGATTACTAGTCCAGAGACAATACGGTATGCCACTGCCTCCCCTGTTTGGGTGGGATAATCATAAATTGTACCCAATATTTCACTTTTCCCCTTAAGCTTCAAGTTTTTATCCAATATTTTCCTTAAAGGTGCGATAATCATTGCTTCAACCAGTGCCTTTTAGCAAAGTATTTCATGCTCCAACAATCCTTTCTGTTGTAAAGAGTTTCTCCGAATCTCATCTCTTATTCGCTTGTTGATGATCCCTCATCATTGACTCTCCAACCACAGGAAACTGTTTTTCCCAATTTTTCTCCCAAAACCTCTATTAAATCTTTTAGCTTTTTTATAGTTTAGAATATTTCTTTACTTTGTATCCTATTTATGAACTCAAAATGTTGCTGGCCTGTTTTTAAACTGTTTTATCAATCACCACTCACCCTTCAAGGAAATTATGCATTTGAATGCTTCGACTTCTCACTTCATTTACAACCCTCCAAGTCCTCTCATTGAGATTAAATTGCTATTGTTTTGCATGATAATGCACCGCCATACATTATTGAGATTACATTGCATCATCAGCTTTTTGCTCATTTTGCTCATCTGTCTATATCTGCCTCTATCCCTTACAAACCTTCTCCGTGTCATCAGCAAATTTCAACATCGTGCCCCACATCTATGTGCTCCCCAAGAACAAATGGACCCAGCTTTCTTATCATCCAGTACACCACATTCAGCTCCCTGGAGTTGTCGCTGACCAGAAACTCAACTGGCCCAGGCATATAAATGTTGTGATCATGACAGCACATCAGAGGCTTGGTAATTTGCAATGAGCAAGCTACTTCCTGACTCCCCAATGCTTTTCTGTCACCTACAAATCACAAATTGTGTGCGTAATGAATACTCTGCACTTGCCTGGATGGGTTCAGCTGCAACAACAATCAACTTGACTTTTTGCAGACAATATAGTCCACTTGATCAACAATTCATCCTCCGCCTGAAACATCCACTTCTTTCATCACCAGAATCTCTCAAACCCATGAAAGTAGAATGTCAAGGCAGCTGATTCATGGGAACGTCATCATCTCGAAATTCCACACCAAGTCACACCCCATCCTATTCCTTTGTTATCAAAGGATCGCAATGCTGGAACTCTCCACCTCCTTGCAGACCTCTGCAACATTGACTAAAGCAGTCATAGAACATAGAACAGTACAGCACAAAACAGGCCCTTCGGTCCACGATGTTGTGCCGAGCTTTATCTGAAACCAAGATCAAGCTATCTCACTCCCTATCATCCTGGTGTGCTCCATGTGCCTATCCAATAACCACTTAAATGTTCCTAAAGTGTCTGACTCCACTATCACTGCAGGCAGTCCATTCCACACCCCAACCACTCTCTGAGTAAAGAACCTACCTCGGACATCCTTCCTATATCTCCCACCATGAACCCTATAGTTATGCCCCCTTGTAATAGCTCCATCCACCCGAGGAAATAGTCTTTGAACGTTCACTCTATCTATCCCCTTCATCATTTTATAAACCTCTATTAAGTCTCCCCTCAACCTCCTCTGCTCCAGAGAGAACAGCCCTAGCTCCCTCAACCTTTCCTCATAAGACCTATCCTACAAACCAGGCAGCATCCTGGTAAATCTCCTTTGCACTCATTCCAGCGCTTCCACATCCTTCTTATAGTGAGGTGACCAGAACTGCACACAATATTCCAAATGTGGTCTCACCAAGGTCCTGTACAGTTGCAGCATTACCCCACGGCTCTTAATCTCCAACCCCCTGTTAATGAAAGCTAACACACTATAGGCCTTCTTCACAGCTCTATCCACTTGAGTGGCAACTTTCAGAGATCTGTGGATATGGACCCCAAGATCTCTCTGTTCCTCCACAGTCTTCAGAACCCTACCTTTGACCCTGTAATCCGCATTTAAATTTGTCCTACCATAATGAATCACCTCACATTTATCAGGGTTAAACTCCATCTGCCATTTTTCAGCCCAGCTTTGCATCCTATCTATGTCTCTTTGCAGTCAACAACAGCCCTCCACCTCATCCACTGCTCCACCAATCTTGGTGTCATCAGCAAATTTACTGACCCACCCTTCAGCCCCCTCCTCTAAGTCATTAATAAAAATCACAAATAGCAGAGGACCAAGCACTGATCCCTGTGGCACTCCGCTAACCACCTGCCTCCAGTCCGATAATTTTCCATCCACCACCACCCTCTGTCTTCGATCAGATAGCCAGTTACCTATCCAATCGGCCAACTTTCCCTCTATCCCACACCTCCTTACTTTCATCATAAGCCGACCATGGGGGACCTTATCAAACGCCTTACTAAAATCCATGTATATGACATCAACTGCCGTACCTTCATCAACACACTTAGTTACTTCCTCAAAAAATTCTATCAAATTTGTGAGGCACAACTTGCCCTTCACGAATCCGTGCTGACTATCCCGGATTAATCCGCATCTTTCTAAATGGTCGTAAATCCCATCCCTAAGGACGTTTTCCATCAACTTACCAACCACCGAAGTAAGACTAACCGGCCTATAATTACCAGGGTCATTTCTATTCCCTTTCTTAAACAGAGGAACAACATTCGCCACTCTCCAGTCGCCTGGCACCATCCCCGTGGACAGCAAGGACCCAAAGATCAAAGCCAAAGGCTCTGCAATCTCATCCCTTGCCTCCCAAAGAATCCTAGGATATATTTCATCAGGCCCAGGGGACTTATCGACCTTCAGTTTATTCAAAACTGCTAGTACATCCTCCCTCCGAACATCTACTTCCTCTAGCTTATTAGCCTGTAACACCTTCTTTCCTCAAAAACATGGCCCCTCGCCTTGGTGAACACTGAAGAAAAGTATTCATTCATCACCTCTCCTATCTCTAATGACTCCATACACAAGTTCCCACTACTGTCCTTGACCGGCCCTAACCTCACCCTGGTCATTATTTTATTCCTCACATAAGAGTAAAAAGCCTTGGGGTTTTCCTTGATCCGACCCGCCAAGGACTTCTCATGCCCCCTCTTAGCTCTCCTAAGCCCCTTTTTCAGCTCATTCCTTGCTAACTTGTAACCCTCAATCGAGCCATCTGAACCTTGTTTCCTCATCCCTACATAAGCTTCCCTCTTCCTTTTTCCAAGACATTCCACCTCTTTTGTGAACTATGGTTCCCTCACTCGGCCATTTCCTCCCAGCCTGACAGGGACATACCTATCAAGGACACACAGTATTTGTTCCTTGAAAAAGTTCCACTTTTCATTAGTGCCTTTCCCTGACAGTTTCTGTTCCCATCTTATGCCCCCTAATTCTTGCCTAATCGCATCATAATTACCTCTCCCCCAATTATAAACCTTGCCCTGCCGTACGGCCCTATCCCTCTCCATTGCAATAACAAAAGACACCGAATTGTGGTCACTATCTCCAAAGTGCTCTCCCACAACCAAATCTAACACTTGGCCCGGCTCAATTCCCAGTACCAAATCCAATGTAGCCCCACCTCTTGTCGGCCTATCCACATATTGTGTCAGGAAACCCTCCTGCACAAAAACTGCCCCATCCGAACTATTCAACTTACAAAGGTTCCAATCAATATTTGGAAAGTTAAAGTCCCCCATGACAACTACCCTGTGACCCCCACACATATCCATAATCTGCTTCGCAATTTCTTCCTCCACATCTCTATTACTATTTGGGGGTCTATAATAAACTCCTAACAACGTGACCACTCCTTTCCTATTTCTAACTTCAGCCCATATTACCTCAGTATGCAGATCCCCCTCAAAGTGCCTTTCCGTAGCCGTTAAACTATCCTTGATTAACAATGCTACTCCTCCACCTCTTTTACCAGCTTCCCTACACTTACTGAAACATCTATACCCCGGAACGTCCAACAACCATTCCTGTCCTTCTTCTACCCATGTCTCCGTAATGGCCACAACATCATAGTCCCAAGTACCAATCCACGCCCCAAGTTCATCTACCTTGTTCTGGATGCTCCTTGCATTGAAGTAGACACACTTCAACCCACTTTCCTGTCTACTGGTACCCACCCTTGACCTTGATACCTTCCCCAATACCTCACTACCCTCAACACTGACTTCCGGACTACAACTCCTTTTCCCACCCCCCTGACAAATTAGTTTAAACCCCCTTGAAGAGCCGTATCAAATTTCCCTCCCAGGATTTTGGTGCCCCTCTGGTTCAGGTGCACCCCGTCCTGCTTGTACAGGTCCCACCTTCCCTAGAATGTGTTCCAATTATCCATGAAGCTGAAACCCTCCCTCCTACACCATCCCTGCAACCACATGTTTAACTGCACTCTCTCCCTGTTCCTCAACTCGCTATCATGTGGCACCGGCAACGTACCAGAGATGACCATATGTTTTGTCTTGGCTCTCAGCTTCCAGCCCTGCTCCCTAAATTCCTGTTTTAAATCCCCGTCCCTTCTCTTATCTATGTCGTTGGTACCAATGTGTACCATGACTTGTGACTGTTCCCCCTCCCCCTTAAGAATCCGGAAAACACAGTCCGAGACGTCACGGACCCTGGCATCCGGTAGGCAACATACCATCCGTGAGTCTCTTTTGCTGCCACAGAACCTCCTATCTATCCCTCTAACTAACGAGTCCCCAATAACTATTGCCCTCCCGCTCTCCCCCTTACCCTCCCGAGCCACAGGGACGGACTCAGTGCTGGAGATTCGCTCACTGCGGCTCACCACTAGTATGTCGTCCCCCTCAACTGCATCCAAAGCGGAATACTTGTTGCTAAGGGGAACGACCACAGGGGATCCCTGCATTGACTGGTCAGGACATTGTTCACCATTACCTTTTCAAGGGCACTATGGAATGAAATGTAAACAAATGACTCATAAATGCTGCGCTTGCTAGCCATGCTTGCTAGCCATGCCCATACACCATATTCCGAGCTAAGAAACTCTCAGTGGGCGGCACTGTGGACAACGGTTAGCACTGTTGCCTCACAACGCCCGGGACCCTGGTTCGATTCCCGGCTTGGGTCACTGTCTCTGTAGAATCTGCATGTTCATAGAAACATAGAAATCATAGAAACCCTACGGTGCAGAAGGAGACCATTCAGCCCATCGAGTCTGCACTGACAACAATCCCACTCGAGGCCTAACCCCACAACCCCACACATTTACCCCGCTAATCCCTCTAACCTACACATCCCGGACAATAAAGGGCAATTTAGCATGGCCAATCGACCTAACCTGCACATCTTCGGACAGTGGGAGGAAACCGGAGCACCCGGAGGAAACCCATGCAAACATGGGGAGAATGTGCAAATCCACACGTACAGAAACCCAAGCCGGGCATTGAACCCAGGTCCCTGGAGCTCTGAGGCCGTAGTGCTAACCATTGTGCCACGGTGCCGCCAAGCTCTCCCTGTGTCTGCGTGGGTTTCCTCCGGGTGCTCTAGTTTCCGACTGTGTGTGCTGGTTAGGTACATTGGCCATGCTAAATTCTCCCTCAGTGTACCCGAACAAACGTCGGAGTGTGGTGACGCGGGGATTTTCATAGTGACTTCATTGCAGTGTTAATGTAAGCCTGCCTATGACTAATGAATAAAGCATGTGTAACCCTGCTCCAGCTCAGCAACAACCATTGGTGGAATTTGACATTTGAGTGACACCTCATGGTTTTACTGACAGAATCTGACTTTTTAAAAAAATAACATCGACATCTAAAATAAATTTGTTAAGGAAGGGACCTGATACCGAACAAAAAACGAATACTCACATTCTCCACGTCATCTAGTGTCAAAAGACCCTCGGGATAACAACGCATAGCAACTTCATTTGGCTTCAGCTTGTCAACCAAAGTGGGGGACAGGATATCAATGAGTTTGACCTCTTCGTCGTTCTGAGCTTCCAGTGTTGGGGAGATCCCGTTATCACTATCGAGATTGACATAAGCAACAGCGTGATCGCAGCCCCCTTCCCTCAGGGCCGTAACAAACTCCCCAAACCAGCCCACTGCCCGGGGCTTGCTAATGATTTTGGTGAGCAGGAGGTGGGCGGCAGCCTGATTGCCCATTTGCACTTTCTTGGCCCGGATCTCCTCCTTATCGGCCTCTTCCATGAACCTGATAAAGTCCAACACAGGCTCCACTTGGATGATCGCGACCAGGCGGTTTCGAAAATTCTCGATATGCGACAGGCGCTGCTTATCCAGGTCGTAATCGCTGCTGCTGTCCATGTTGACAGCGGGTGGGCAGAGCTGCCCGGCCTGAGAGGGGAGAAGGGGGGACCCAGTGGTTTAAATCCGCTGCTTCGATCAGCTGCCTGGGTGACACTGGCAGGCGATCGCAGTTGTGAGCTCTGCTTCCTCTCTGCTCTCTGCTTTAAAGCGATCAGTTTCAGTTTCGATTCCAGGAGGTAAGACAGTGAAACCCGGGTGACGTGGGCACTGGGGACTTCCAGCAGCATTGCACAGAGCTGAATAAACACTGCAGCTGTAAAGTCCCGATTTCTGTTTCTGTTTACCAGATCAGAGGTATGTATACACCATCAGGTTCCCTCTTACAAATGGCACATTCACTTTCTAATTCACCTTGAAAGAAAAACGTAACATTCCCCAGGTTTCAAAATCCATATGCATTTCTGACACTTTTGCCATTATCTCGCCCCAGTGTACAAATTCAAAATGTAACATAAAGAATAATATAGAAAGAATTATATATTTGTTTTTTATTCCTGAGCCTTAATAATTTAATGGCACAGTGGTTAGCACTGCTGCCTCACAGTCATGATGTGGAGATGCCGGCGTTGGACTGGGGTAAACACAGTAAGAAGTTTAACAACACCAGGTTAAAGTCCAACAGGTTTATTTGGTAGCAAAAGCCACACAAGCTTTCGAGGCTCTGAGCCCCTTCTTCAGGTGAGTGGGAATTCTGTTCACAAACAGAACTTATAAGACACAGACTCAATTTACATGAATAATGGTTGGAATGCGAATACTTACAACTAATCCAGTCTTTAAGAAACAAAACAATGGGAGTGGAGAGAGCATCAAGACAGGCTAAAAAGATGTGTATTGTCTCCAGACAAGACAGCCAGTGAAACTCTGCAGGTCCACGCAACTGTGGGAGTTACAAATAGTGTGACATAAATTCTGATTCTAGGATCGCATGATAAAGACTCAGGAGGAAAAAAGCAGAAATATTTATGTGAAATAGTGTGACATAAACCCAATATCCCGGTTGAGGCCGTCCTTGTGTGTGCGGAACCTGGCTATCAGTTTCTGCTCCGCGACTCTGCGCTGTCGTGTGTCGCGAAGGCCGCCTTGGAGAACGCTTACCCGAATATCAGAGGCCGAATGCCCGTGACCGCTGAAGTGCTCCCCAACAGGAAGAGAACAGTCTTGCCTGGTGATTGTCGAGCGGTGTTCATTCATCCGTTGTCGCAGCGTCTGCATAGTGCCAGGGACCCGGGTTTGACTCCCAGCTTGGGTCACTGTCTGTGCGGAGTCTGCATGTTCTCCCTGTGTCTGCATGGGTTTCCTTCAGGTGCTCCGATTACCTCCCACAGCCCAAAGATGTGCAGATTAGGTGGATTGGCCATGCTAAATTGCCCCCTAGTGTCCCAAGATTTGTAGGTTAGGTGGATTATCCATGGTAAGTGTCGTAAACCACTGTTAAGCTTATTGCCTGTGTGTGTGTGACATGCCTGGGCATGACCCTGCCGGCCCTGCCTGAGACTCCTCCCCCCCTGGTCCAGGTATAAAGGTGACTGCTCCCCACCCCCCTGCCTCAGTCTCTGGACCAGTTCATCAGCATGGGGGTGCTCCAAGTCTTTTGCGAATAAAGGCCTATTTGTTCTTGCACACGAACTAGTCTTTGCTTGATTGATAGTGCATCAATTTTATTCGCAAAAGGTTTTGGGATGGAGCAGATACTGAAACCCGGTAGATTAGAATTGGATCCTCAAGCCGTAGAAGCCTCTAACAGCTTCGATCACTGGCTGTGATGTTTCAAAACTTCCCTCACCACCTCCGCCTCCGTCGTCCGGACCGAAACCGATAAGCTACACGTGCTCCACGCCCGGGTAAGCGATCAAGTATTCTCGATGATTAGAGATGCTGAAACTTATGAGGATGCGATCAAACTTTTAAAAGGCCAGTACAACAAACAGACTAATGTAATCTACGCCAGACATCTTCTGGCTACTCGCAGACAGCAGCCAGGAGAATCGGGCGACCAATTCCTGCGTGCGTTGCGAGCACTTGGCAGGGCCTGCAACTGCAAGGCCGTAACAGCCGCCCAAAACACTGAGGACTTAATCAGAGATGCCCATGTCACGGGTATCAGGTCAAACTATATCCGACAACGACTGCTGAAACAGGGTGGGCTGGACCTACAAAAGACTGTAGCGCTTGCCGACTCGTTAGAGGTGGCCTTCCGTAATCTCAAGGCCTACACCCCCGACCACGGGGGCGCATCGTGGACGCTGCAGTCGCCGCCACCTCTGTACTCGGGAGGGCCGCAGGCCTACGCCACGCCACGTCCCACCAATGACCCAACCGGTGCGGCAGTCTCCGGAGGCCCAAAGTGCTACTTCTGCGGCCTGGGGAAGCACCCCCGACAACGCTGCCCAGCGAAGGATGCGATCTGCTCCGGGTGTGGAAAGAAAGGCCATTACGTGAAGGTATGCAGGGCGAAATCGACCTCCAAGCCCAGTACGCCGCGTGTGAGCCTTGCGGGCCACCATCTTGGATGTCATCAGCCGCGTCGCAAAATCCAACGGTGGCTTCGGTTACACTGGACCAATCCAGGCCTCACCAACTCGCCAGGTCCTTGATGGACATCGAGGTAAACGGTCGCACTACAAACTGTTTATTTGCCTGTGGGAATACGGAGAGCTTTATTCACCCTAACACAGTGAGTCGCTACGCCCTTTCAGTACTGCCAGTGAAGCAAACGATCTCCATGGCTTCAAAGTCCCTCTCGGTGGATGTCCTCAGGTATTGCGTGGCGGAGCACAGTGTACAAAACCTCAGGCTCCTCGTGGTGCCACAACTCTGCGCTGCCATACACCTGGGGTTAGATTTCCTGTGTCACCTTAAGAGTGTCACCATGGAGTATAATGGGCCTTTTCCCCTGCTCTCTGTTTGCAATCACCAGTTCTTAGATCGCCCACCGCGCACCACCTGCATCCTCTCAACCCTTAAAGTCGCCCCTCCCTCACTGTTTGAAAATCTCACCCCCGACTGCAAGCCCATCGCCACCAAGAGCAGACGGTACAGTGCTGGAGACAGGGCTTATATCATTGAGGAAGTCAGGTCTATAACCAGACCTTTATAAGGTTCACCATGGTAGGCTTCTGCAGAAAATGCAGATGTATGGGATTGGGGGTGATCTAGGAAATTGGATCAGGAATTGGCTAGCGGATAGGAAACAGAGGGTGGTGGTTGATAGTAAATATTCATCATGGAGTGCGGTTACAAGTGGTGTACCTCAGGGATCTGTTTTGGGGCCACTGCTGTTTGTAATATTTATTAATGATCTGGATGAGGGTATAGTTGGGTGGATTAGCAAATTTGCTGATGACACCAAAGTCGGTGGTGTGGTAGACAGTGAGGAAGGGTGTCGTAGTTTGCAGGAAGACTTAGACAGGTTGCAAAGTTGGGCCGAGAGGTGGCGGATGGAGTTTAATGCGGAGAAGTGTGAGGTAATTCACTTTGGTAGGAATAACAGATGTGTTGAGTATAGGGCTAACGGGAGGACTTTGAATAGTGTGGAGGAGCAGAGGGATCTAGGTGTATGTGTGCATAGATCCCTGAAAGTTGGGAATCAAGTAGATAAGGTTGTTAAGAAGGCATATGGTGTCTTGGCGTTTATTGGTAGGGGGATTGAATTTAGGAGTCGTAGCGTTATGTTGCAACTGTACACAACTCTGGTGCGGCCGCACTTGGAGTACTGTGTGCAGTTCTGGTCCCCACATTACAGGAAGGATGTGGAGGCTTTGGAGAGGGTGCAGAGGAGGTTTACCAGGATGTTGCCTGGTATGGAGGGGAGATCCTATGAGGAGAGGCTGAGGGATTTGGGATTGTTTTCGCTGGAAAGGCGGCGGCTAAGAGGGGATCTTATTGAAACATATAAGATGATTAGAGGTTTAGATAGGGTGGATAGTGATAGCCTTTTTCCTCTGATGGAGAAATCCAGCACGAGGGGGCATGGCTTTAAATTGAGGGGGGGTAGTTATAGAACCGATGTCAGGGGTAGGTTCTTTACCCAGAGGGTGGTGAGGGATTGGAATGCCCTGCCAGCATCAGTTGTAAATGCGCCTAGTTTGGGGGCGTTTAAGAGATCCGTAGATAGGTTCATGGACGAAAAGAAATTGGTTTAGGTTGGAGGGTCACAGTTTTTTTTCTTAACTGGTCGGTGCAACATCGTGGGCCGAAGGGCCTGTTCTGCGCTGTAATGTTCTATGTTCTATGTTCTACCTGCCCTGCTCCATTGAGGAAGTCAGGTCTATAACCAGACACTGCCAGGTCTACGCAGAGTGCAAGCCGCACTTCTATCGGCCAGACAGAGCACACCTCATAAAGGCCACCCGCCCTTTCGAACGCCTAAGCGTCGACTTCAAAGGCTCCCTCCCCTCTTCTGACCGCAACATATACTTCCTCAACGTCATTGACGAATATTCACGTTTCCCCTTCGCTATTCCCTGCCCAGATATGACCTCGGCCACGGTCGTCAGGGCCCTGCACAGCCTCTTCACCCTGTTCGGTTTCCCTAGCTATATCCATAGCGACCGGGGATCCTCCTTTATGAGTGATGAGCTGCGACAGTACCTGCTCTCCAAAAGCATAGCCTCGATTAGGACCACCAGCTACAACCCCAGGGGGAACGGACAGGTAGAGAGGGAGAACGCGACAGTCTGGAAGGCCGTTTTACTAGCTCTGAGATCGAAAGGTCTTCCAGTCACCCGCTGGCAAGAGGTCCTCCCTGATGCACTACACTCAATTAGACCACTCCTTTGCACAGCTACCAATGCTACACCTCACGAAAGAATGTTTGTTTTCCCCAGGAAGCCCTCCTCGGGGACCTCACTACCGTCGTGGCTGACGTCCCCAGGCCCTGTCCTCCGGAAGCACGTGAGGGCCCATAAGTCGGACCCCCTGGTCGAAAGGATCCAACTCCTCCACGCCAACCCCCAATACGCCTATGTGGCGTACCCTGATGGGCGGGAGGACATGGTCTCCATTCGAGACCTGGCACCCGCAGGTGCCCCAGGGACCATGACGACCCACAACCCCACACCCCCAACCCCCGTATACAGCACGCCTGAGCCCCAGGAGCCGCCACCACGCACTCGACAATTGGAAGGGACTACAGACGACTCGAGCGACTACGACCTGGCGCCTGAACCAACACCGCGGCCACCTGAACCGACACCACAACTGGCACTACGGCGGTCGCAGTGGCAGATCAAGCCCCCAGAGAGACTGAATTTGTAAATTTGTAATTCTGTAAATATCGTTCCACCCACCTCACCCCCGCCGGACTCTTTTTTAAAAGCAGGGGGTGAATGTGGTAAACCACTGTTAAGCTTATTGCCTGTGTGTGCGTGACATGCCTGGGCATGCCCCTGCCGGCCCTGCCTGAGACTCCTCCCCCTCGGTCCAGCTATAAAGGTGACTGCTCCTTATCCCCCTCACCCCCCTGCCTCAGTCTCTGGACCAGTTCATCAGCATGGGTCTTTTGCAAATAAAAGCCTATTTGTTCTTGCATACTAACTAGTCTTTGCTTGATTGATAGTGCATCAGTAAGTGTGCAGAGTTATGGGGATAAGGGGGGGGTGGAGTGGATTTGGGTGGGGTCCTCTTTCAGAGAATCAGTGCAGATTCACTGGGCTGAACGGCCTTCTTCTGTATTGTAGAGATTCTATGGATAACCCATGGTATATGTTCTTCCTAGTCCTTCCCATTCCTTTTACTGTTTTTCCTTCTCTGATTTTGTTCACCTTTCCCTTCTCCATGCATTTCATGTTCTGAAATTGCTTTTTGATTTTCTATCTTCATAGCTCATGTGGGGCATAAACGCTGGCTAACCAGTTGAGCCAAGCAGCCATGCTGCAAACTTGAGGCCTGTTATTCCCTGAGTTCTGATTGTTACATAGATGGAGTTAATTTCCTGTATCGCCCTCTCCTCAGCCCTTGACAGTCAACATTTGATCCCTTACAGGTTCTGATATTTTCCAATCCCTGGTCCCTTCCTCAAAAATGGTGGAAAAGATAATGAAAAGCAAAATGGGGATAAATAAGCATTTCCAGAAAATAGCGGTTACAATGGACCCCACACAGCTCCATAAAGTTCCCATTTGACAAATTCAAGGTAGTCACCTACTAAAGCTGCTATAATGGATCCAGAAGATTTGTTAGAGATCAGATATTTTGACTTCCAAAAGCCTTTCAGTAAGGTGCTGCATGAAGGGATGTGCATTAAAAAATAGGTCATGTGGTGTGGTCAATTGAGCTGCCAATCAAACT
Organism: Mustelus asterias; assembly: GCF_964213995.1. Lineage (NCBI taxonomy): Eukaryota > Metazoa > Chordata > Chondrichthyes > Carcharhiniformes > Triakidae > Mustelus > Mustelus asterias. Next base: position 42,895,273 of record NC_135814.1, on the reverse strand, counting down.
GGCTGCCACCTTCTATGGTGTGAGCTTTCCTGAGCCTACATGAATGAACCTATTCCAACATATGTGATTTTCCTAAATGTTAACAGCTAATATTGTCTCCATCTGATGTGCTTTACAATACATGGCATCATGGTTGGATGTTTTTACTCGGGCCTATTCCCTTATGTGCCAAATTTTAATCTGCATCCCAAAAGTTATTATAGTTTTAACCACTGTTGAGTTGAATTTAGCATAACAGCAAAAACTTATTTTTTTTATTCTTTCAAGGATATGGGCACCCTAGCTGGACCAGCATGTCTTGCCCATCCTGAACTGCCCTTGAATTTACGTGGCTTGCTAGGCCATTTCAGAGCGTATTTAAGAATAAACCACGTTGCTGTGTATCTGGAGTCACCCATAGACCAGTCCAGATAAGGATGGCAGATCATTTTGATTTGATTTGATTTGATTTGGGCGGCACGGTAGCACAGTGGTTAGCACTGCTGCTTCACAGCTCCAGGGACCTGGGTTCAATTCCTGGCTTGGGTCACTGTCTGTGTGGAGTTTGCACATTCTCCTCGTGTCTGTGTGGGTTTCCTCCGGGTGCTCCGGTTTCCTCCCACAGTCCAAAGATGTGCGGGTTAGGTTGATTGGCCATGCTAAAATTGCCCCTTAGAGTCCTGAGATGCGTAGATTAGAGGGATGAGCGGGTAAATATGTAGGGATATGGGGGTAGGGCCTGGGTGGGATTGTGGTCGGTGCAGACTCGATGGGCCGAATGGCCTCCTTCTGCACTGTAGGGATTCTATGATTTATTATTTCACATGTATTTGTATACAGTGAAAAGTATTTTTTTTATACTTTTCCAATTCAATCAAATCAAGTCCAATTCAGAGTCTCAACAAGTTGAGACATTTCCGATCCAAGCTGACAAGACAGGGCCTCCACACCTGTCTTGGGCCTGATCTACATGAGCCAAGCTGATTGGAGTAGGTGCAGACTCACCTCCTCCAAGGCTTGATCTCATTTGCATCTTAGCCAAAAGGCCGAGATGCCGCTTTTAAAAATTGCTTCAAATGAAGCTTAAATGTAACCTAATGACCTCAACCAAGTGCAGCCTGTCCATACTACACTTGATCTTAGCCAAAAGAAGTATACAGTGAAAAGTATTTTTTTAAAAAATACTTTTCCAATTCAATCAAATCAAATCCAATTCAGAGTCTCGACAAGTTGAGACATTTCAGATCCAGGCTGACAAGACAGGGCAAGCGACCAAACCACCCTGTCCTGGGCCTGATCTACATGAGCCAAGCTGATTGGAGAAGGGGGAGGTTCCTCCTCCAAGACTTGAGCTCATTTGCATCTTAGCCAAAAGGCCGAGATGCCGCTTTTAAAAATTGCTTCATATGAAACATATGAAGCTTCAGTGTAACCTAATGACCTCAACCAAGTGCAGCCGATCCATACTACACTTGATCTTAGCCAAAAGGCCGAAAAGTATTGTTTCTTGCGCACTATACAGATAAAGTATTTCATTCATAGAGTACGTAGGGGAGATGGAAAGGAGAGGGTGTAGAATGTAATGTTACAGTCATAGTTAGGGTGTAGAGAAAGATCAACTTAATGCGAGGTCAGTCCATTCAAAAGTCTGATGGCAGCAGGGAAGAAGCTGTTCTTAAGTCTGTTGGTACGTGACCTCAGACTTTTGTATCTCTTTCCCAATCGAAGAATGTGAAAGAGAGGGTGTCCGGGATGCGTGGGGCTCTTGATTATGCTGGCTGCTTTTCCAAGGCAACGGGAAGTGTAGACAGAGCCAATGGATGGGAGGCTAGTTAGCATAATGGATTGGACTACGTTCACCCACTAGTTGTATTGAAAAGCCGTTTGAAGTTTCTTGTGGTCTTGGTCAGAGCAGGAACCAGATCAAACATCTCAAAATGTCTTACTTTCAGCTGTGAAGAGTTAACCTGGTACAAGAAACCTGATTGTGATAAAATTGATAAGGAACATATAAATAAGATACTCAATACTTTTATTTATTAATGTCACAAGTAGACTTACATTAACACTGTAATGAAGTTACTGTGAAAATCCCCTGGTTGCCACACTCTGACGTCTGTTCAGGTACACTGAGGGAAAATTTAGCATGGCAATGCACCTAACCAGCACGTCTTTCAGACTGTGGGAGGAAACCAGAGCACCCAGAGGAAGCCCACGCTGACACAGGGAGAACGTGCAGACTCCACATAGACAGTGACCTAAGCTGGGAATCGAACCTGGGTCCCTGGTGCTGTGAGGCAGCAATGCTAACCACTGTGCCACCATGCCACCCCTGATTAGTGCATCTCATTACAGAAAATGCACTATACCTGATTTATACAATGCAATTCACCTAGTAAATAAAATGCAGAAGTAAAGCAGTCTTTTAAAGTACATAGAACAACAATAATCCCCATTTAAAACATTTGTGTTTTCAGTTCCTTTGCAAAGTTCCTTGAATTGAAATGTTCTCTGCATATCCCTCATGTAATGTGAAATATATAATGACTAATAGAGCTTTTTCATCATTACATATTTAGAACATCCTTCACAAATCGAATAAAATTTCAGGAATTAAGGAAAGATTTGACTTTTAACTGCCTTCGACACCTAGAGGGAGTGATTTTTTTTTGATGCAGCAAGGTCGTTTACTTTTCACGTCAAATTTCCAAATACAATTGTGGGGTGGTGGGGGATTCACGACATCAGAACACAAGCCCCGCTGTTTTCACAAATTATAGCCACTTTACTTTAAAGTTAGTTGCTCCAGTAGAAGTTATACAACTGTCTGAAATTGCAAAACAACAATGTTCTTGTAATTGGTAACATTTGTGAATCAGGAGATGCACTTCCTTAACCCATTAGTTGTATTGAAAACCCGATTATATCTTCCATCCATTTGTTCATACCTCCCTTTCTGGCCAGTGTAAATTTTACATAGAGCTCTGAAGTTTCTGGGGGTAATAACAAATCAAACATAGTTCTCAACTATTTCTTTAAGAGTAGTATTGTAGGTAAACATTGGGTAGTCGCATGATTCTATAAGAGGTACAATGTGATAATTAACCTTGCTCTCTTGAAGCATTTAAAGAATGTTTCAAAGATTGTACGAATCTTTCGCTAAGCCATTGGTTGATGGATGATAAGGTGCAGATTTTATATGCTGAATACCATTCACTTTGAGATAATCCTCAAACTCTCAACCATTATCGCTAACAGTCTGTCCCAGTTTACCAGATTACTTTGAGTGTGCATCAATTATGACGAAGAACATGTAACTCTCAAATGGACCAAGAAAATCTACATGTAGTCATTGCAATGGCATTTTAGGCCACTCCCAATGGTGTAAAGGAGACAACAATGGTGTATTTCTTATTGATTATATTGATACTGTCCCACGTTTTCTTCAATCTGAGCATTCAGACCCAGCTACCAAAAATAACTACATGCTAGTTCCTTCATCCAGGCTATACCAAGATGTCCTTCATGTAGTTGCTCAAGAACTCTTCCATTCAGACCTTGAGGAATGATCACTCAGATTCCCCACAATAGATACCCACCTTGGACGGTCAACTCAAGCTTTCTTGACAAATATCATTTTAAATCAGGATGTGCATGATGCATTCCAGCTGTTCCTTTCAATACCATATCTATCACCTTCTCATCACGGGATCATTTCTTGTATGTCTCTGAACTTGAGAAGCTGTCACTGCCACATGATCAACTAGTGAAAAATAAAGAATATTAGCAAAACTAGTTGATGGTA